>NW_027071936.1:65703428-66903428 GCF_038088225.1 Cyrtonyx montezumae | reverse complement strand
TGGTGCAGATTGCTGTGGCCTTCTAAATCCACATGCTGCTTCTGTGCCTAACACAGCCATGACCACTATGAGAAATTCACGTCACCAGCAAAGCTGCCAGACTTCTGTGCAAGGTAGAGATGGCGATAGCATGTAAGATCACCTACAATAGATGGCAGCAGGTATTTCTATCCATGGATGAACAAGGAGCCAGAATTTGCAAAATAGGTGCTTTGTGCTGATTGCCACTCTCTTGACCTTCCAAAGCATGGTACTCACAGCAATCTCCATTAGCAATATTCATCCTCAGCTGCCATTATAGTCAATGGCACTTTCAATGACATGATTCATCTCCCCAAAATTAGCTGAAACAAACCACCCCGAGAGTGCTTATTTCTTACTGATATCTGCCAGGTGCACCAGAAATGTCCAGCTCAGGTGGAAACCATTGCAGCCTGCATGCTCAGGTTGGGGAGGTTGGTCCCTACTTCCTCCAGGAGTAGAGTTCAAATCCCTGGAAATAATATGAACACTTGAAACCAATGCAAAGTGGAACTCACTATAAAAACTTGTCTGATCTGGAGAGGAAAGCATCAATTCCCCAGTTTTGTGGTATGGAGACATCTCTTCTCCAGTGCTGTCCTGTCAGAGCTCATCTAAGAATGGGGATTTACAGAGAAAATTGCAGCACCATTGACCTTGACTCTGTACATTGGAGAAAACAGTATTAAATCTCTGTCTTTCTCCTTATTTTTTAGCCCTGGTGTTTTTCTTGAGACAGCATGCTGTTGAGGGACCTTATCATTTTTAATTTTTCTTTTCCCCCTCATCAAGCCAACCATTCTATTATAAAATGGTGGTTCCATTTCTTAATCTTCCTATTTTCTTCTCAGTGTGTGTTTGCTAATCAATTTCACAAGCTGTTGCGTGAAGAGTGGGAGAAGGGCTGCTCTCCTCCATCATTTGGGCCTTTTCCTAGAAACTAGACCAAGCCAGTTTTCTTTCTGGTAGCTTGTAGCTTGTGTTATATCCCCACGTACACGGACAGAAGGGACCGCTGAGGTTGGAGTACTGTAGCTGAGAAGTCATCACTTCTAGCTTCTCCTTTCATCATCATATAGAAACAAGCTGCCCAGGGAAGTGGTGGAGTCACCTTCCCTGGAGGTTTTTGAGAAGAGAGTAGATGTTTTGTTGAGGGACATGGTTAGTGGCCATGGTGTGGATAGGCCGATGGTTGATGATCTTAATGGTCTTTCGAGCCATAATGATTCTATGATCCTAAGTATGGATGAGGAGATATCATCCAACCATTTCCAGTGCATCATGATGAATGGCTGAAGGGCAGCAGGCAACATCTCAGAAAGCATCTTAAAGGAAAGGACAAAGATTAAAACAACTGAATTGTTGTAAGGACATGGCTTTTGTCTCCAACTCCAAAGGAGCTGCAAAGAGCTCATAAATAGATGAGCAACTCTTATGTATGAGCAACTTGTGTGTATGATTGCTACAGCTCAGTGCAGTCTGGAAGAGCTGGAACACCTTTTCAGCTACTGGAGCTGAAATTTCTAGAAGTGCCCAGGTGCCTGAAGATGCTGACATGCTTACTAGAGTTTGCAGAAGTTCCCATTTTTGAAAGTCCTTACAGTTGTCTCTCTTTAGACTCCAAAGTAGGTCTGGAAAGCTGCTCTGGAAAGTCTACAGATGCATGAACATGACCAGTGAGAAATCTCTGTCCTTCCAGACACCTGGTGCACAGCAGTTTATATGCACACTGCTGAGGCACACCACCCTGGAATGATTCCTCTCCTCTAAGCCCCTCTAGCCAGCATGTCATTATTATTTTTGAGTGATCACGTGTTTTGAGATCAAAGGACCTAAAATAAAGCAATAACTGTGTTGCAGCCAGCTTCACTGTGTGGTTCTGCAAGTATATATGTGTTGCCTGCCTTGCTGGGAAAGCATAGGGATAAAGAGAGTTCAGAGGGTACAAATCAGGTTGCTCAGAGAAGCTGTGGATGCCCCATCCCTGGAGATGCCCAAGGCCATGTCGAATGTGGCCCTGGGCAACCTTATCTGGTGCAGGGGGCCATCCCACAGCAGAGGGGTTGGAGCTTAAAGATCCTTTCCAACCCAAATCATTCTATGATTTTATGAAATCTTAATAGAACGTGAGGACTGGGTGCCTGAAACAAGCTATGTGATTTGTAGGACATTTTTCATGGGCTAAAATATGCCCAGAACACTACTCAGTGTAATTTCAGAGATTCCTCACTCCTAAAAGGAGTTAAGGATGTATCATATATTGTACCATCAAGGGACCAAACAGCAGAAAATTCACTCACTGGGCAGTGCAGAAGCAACATAAAACTCAGATCCTCAGAAAACCCACAGGGAACTGAAGACCTCAAAGCAGCTTCTCCCTCAGCACTGCAGGTAGGATTTCCTGAAGGACTTAACCACTTTCTACACCTGTTCCCTTTGGCATCAGTAAGAGGAAGAGGAGAAAGGAGGGAACTGCTATTGATTGTGAAAAAAGAATTCAATGGATGCTTCGAGAAATTGTAATCTTAGAGAATATTCTGGGTTGGGAGGGAAGCAAAATTACCACCAGATCCAACCCCTGGCTTCCTCTGCGGAGGGGGGCCTATCCCTCCAATTAATCTTCCTTCCTCCATTCTGTGCTGCAATGAAATGTCCAGCCAAACCCTCATGACTCATGCTATAAAGAGATCAAATCATGTCAGCACTTCTATGTTTTGCTGCTGAAAAGGAAGATTATCTTTCCTGCCTATGACAAAAGACCACTAAAAGCAATTTGCAGACAATACCCTAGTTAAGAACAATAAGCAAAAAATATGTTATTAGTAACTGATTACAAGTTCAAAGGCATTTGTACTCCTGCCTGGGTACTCCAGTCACTCTGCTCTGCATTGTGAAAAGCACTCCATGTGCTTCCTGAGAGCTCTTCTCCATCAAACTACCAATATAATGAACCTTTTGTGCATTTTTGTATAACAAGAAATGGGCTTGCAATTTTTCTTCAAAGGTTTAAGTACTGGGGAGTTTTCTTCCCTAGGGTAAAGTGGTGACGTGCTTGGCCATCCAATCTTCTCCAAGCACTGGGGATAAATAAAATATATATTCAAGGAAGGGATGTTTATTAACTTTTTCTTTTTTCCTAGCTATCCAATCAAGTCAAGGAAAAATTTTTTACTGTAAAAGAGCGGTGAGGCACTGACACAGATTGCCCAGAGAGGTGGTGGGTGCCCCGTCCCTGGAGACACCCAAGGTCAGACTGGATGGGGCTCTGAGCACTGATGGAGCTGTAGGTGTCCCTGTGCACTGCAGGGAGTGGGACCAGATGGCCTTTACAGGTCCCTTCCAACTCAATCCATTCTATGACTCTATGGATCCAACCACTGAGTGAAAATAGTACTTTGTGAGAATACTGCCCAGCTGAAGCTGGAGGACAGAACCCTCCTGCTTGCAGCAGTGCTCTGATGGTTCACCAGATGCCAAGCAGCTGGTGCTGCCTGTTGGCCTGTGGAAGGTTTCATACACATCAGCTGTACCCATTCATATATGTCTTTTATAGATGTCCATCCATTGGACCCTACCAGTCCAAGACAATGACACTCAATAACTGCTTCTCTTGGTTTCCAAACAGACAAAAAGCTTTACTCAGGCAAGTAGAATGAACCCTTAGGCTTTTCATAGGCATATTTATGGACTGTGAAAAAAAAAAATTGGCAATAAGCTCTTCACCCTGGGGCACCATAGCAAGAATACATCAGGGAACATGCACACCTAGAAAAGCTCACAGTCTGAGGGGAAGGCATTGGACCAACACCTCTCATCTGAGGTTTTACCTGGTTTTCAAAGCTATTTTGAACACTAGGTCCCAGAATATGTTTCCTGCTCTGAAGTTTAAGCAAGGGCAACCTGCTCCTCACGCTTCAATAGCAAGCTGCACTCAAGAGGACATTTGCTGCCAGCTCTTATGGATGATGATAAAGCACAATTTATGGGTTATGTAGTACAGAAAGGAGGCAGCCTTTGCCTCAAGGTTTAGGTAGCGGATTGACCACAGCTAGAGGTCAATAGGCCAATATTTGATCAGCCATGGCTCATCCTTGCATCTCGTTTGGGTGCCTCTCTGCAAGCAGAGAGTAGAGATTGAGAAATCAGCAAGATTGGTCATCCTTCCTTTCATTGCTTAAATTATTTACTTTACTGTTTTCTCTTCTCCTGGCAGCTGATTTGTCAAAGCAAGTGAAGCAGCTAGAAAGAGAGTTGTGGCTGCAGCAGGAATATTACAGCAATTAGAAAGGGCCATAAACAGTTCTCTACATATGAAACTGCTCATTGAATTTGACAAGCAGCCTTTTCTTCTCCCCGCCACCAGATACAATGCAGCCTCTTTCCCTTTCATAAATGCCAGCCCTTTTTTTTTCCTTCCCACCAAGGGTCCCTCACACTCAGATCAATACCTTTGCAGACTGAAAGAGACCTTTCTCCTCACACTCAGTGTCTTGCGGACAGAATTAACGCTGATTGAGTGTGTCACAGTCCAACCCTAATTTAGAGAGGCATCGTGAAACCATGCTGTCCTGGCACCAGGCCAGCTGTCAGATTTAATAGAAAAGTAAAACAGCTTCATCTGCCCCAACAGCACACTGCTCTCTGCAGCCACTGATTTAGGCTTCCGACACGTTACAGTCTGTCATTCGGAAGTGATTGATGAGGTACCAGTGGATGTCTCTTGCTCACTTCTGGTAGCGATAAGCAAGTAGCAGGTATGTCAGGAGAAGAGCTGAAGGGATTATTCTGGGCTCATTTTGTCAATAATAATAAAGGCAGAGAACATGCTGCAAGAGCGGGATGCTATAAATTATATTGTGCTATAGTGGATAGGGCTGAAACATGGTGGCAGTGGGTTGATGGTTGGTCTTGGTGGTCTTAGTGGTCTTTCCCAGTCTTAATGATTTTATGAACCTGTTGAGGCTTTTCCAGCCTCCATAATCATGGAGGGGAGACACCTACAGAGCTCCCTTCCACTTATATAGCGCCTAAGGGTTGAAATCTTGTAATATCTTAGAAATTAGGACCAACAGAGATCTTGTAGGCCTGCTGTCCAGCCATGAGATAGCATTGCCTTTTCCCAAGTCATTGCTACTTTGCACAATATAGGGTCATTCAGGTTAATATTCCCCTTGAAGAGAAACAGCATGAGACAGAGTATCCACTTGGAAAGGAGAGACTGGGGTGATTTGGAGTAGAAGGTCTTATGACAAACTGCTCTGTCATTACATCACCAAAGGTCTTCTGCTAACGAGGAGCAGAGCAGCACCAAGGTGGCCACAGGTGGCTTTGCATATTCCTGGGTACCTCTGTGCTTGGTTCTCTTTGTCTCTGCTCCAAAAGGAATCTGATGAACTGTGGGTGGTTCAGGGAAGAGCCTCCAGAACAACTGAAGGTTTGGGGATGGGGATGACAAGAGCAGGGGGAGGCAGACGCTGTGTGGTGTTACTGAGAAAAGGTTAAGGGGTAATTTATCATTGTCTGTAAGTACCTGCTTGGGAGCAGTAATTTGAGATAAGAGCTCTTCAGTTTGTATCACAAAAGGATAACTAGAACTGCTGTCTGTGTGCTGGTGTGATGTGTGCTTTCTGAGGCACAGACACAGCAAAAGGAGCGTGTGGGGAAAAGGCACCAGCTGCCACCGGGTGCTCCAGCCTTCCACCTCCAGTGGTTACAGTCCACTCTTTCCTTAACTTGGGAATCCTGCACCTATTTGCAAATGACAGGGTTGATTCAAGCAGAGTAGAATAAAAATCTAAAAAACTGCCTACAAATCCCAACACTGGCTTTTTCTTGCAAGATGGAACAGAACCACTTACAATCCCTAATTTTCTGCAGACTGTTAATTCTGAGAGATCCAGATGTGTCAAACTTCTTGGCTTCAGGAACTTCAACCCAAAGGACAATTATGAAACAAACTCCCAAATTTACATGTTTGATCTTAAGACTGTTACCACATCCCCCATTATTTTGTTGGAAGTCATATCTTCTACCCTAGTGCAAGATAACCCCATTGATTAAATAACATAAGTTGCAGTTTTCTGCCTATCTACATTCATTCTGTATTTTGACACAGCAAACCCAGTGATTTCCTATGGCTGTATCTCACATATGCATGCCTGGTCATTGATTCTCAGGATGCATCACACAGCTTCAGCAGTGAAAAGATGCCTTCTGCATTATGGAAGATAAAGTTCTTTAGCAAGCTCAGCTCAGAATGCAGTTTGGAGTTGGGAGGTCCTGCTCTGAATGTCCACATGAGAGAAAAATGTCACTTGATTCTGAAATCACAATGTATTCAAAGTCATTTCTTGCTATTAAAAATATAAGGAAGGCCAGATGCAAAATGAGGCACTTCAGTCCCGTGTCAGTCTAAATCAGAAATTTTCCCCCATCACATTTAAATGGTGTGATGAAGCCCTTATGGGAAACCTGTTTGGCTGTAGGGTCCATGGCCAGTTTCAAGGATGAACAATTCAGCACCATGGTGGTTTTTCCACAGTTGGATTCTATTAAACACAGATTAGTTTCATTTCTTTGTTGAAAAATAGAAAAGAAAAAAAAAAAAGAGAAAAAGAAAAGCTCATTTTAGCTCTAACTTTGTATCTAGCTCTGAGTGTTTCGAGGAGCCTTGTCTTCAGGTAGTTGCACAAACCATGGTTAACCTTACTGGAGATAAGGACAGGACCTTGCACCAGGGGGAGGTTGTGCTGTCCCTGCATTCAGCACTATGAGCCCAACTGTTGTGGCTGCCAACGTTCAGATGAACAATGCAATTTTCATCCAAACACTGCCCCTGGGCAGTGGAATGCAACCAGCCAACCAGAGCAAGGGCTGATTATGGGAAACATCTGGGGTGAAATGGGAATTCCCCATTCTCCAGTCATTCCCTGGCTATTTTAGGACAGCTTCTTCATAAAATGGAAGTGCAGTCTTCTCCAGAGCCCCAGCTGTGTAACTGAGGGCAGGTTGGGCCACGGGAATGGAACAAATGAGATTTTTGATAGGCTTAAATCACAAATTGCCCTTCAGGGCCTGATATTGGTTTCTGCCACATCCAAGAAAAATCTCCCGTCCATTTCAAGGGGAGAAGAAGCAAACTTGTTAACTGCATGTCAGAATTAAACCTTGTATGAAGATCGTTGCACATAGTAAATGCACTGGTAGTGTTCAGGAGAAGGTAGAGAACAACTGCTTGGCTGGCGATTTGTCACACCTTTTGGAACCCAAAACTATCTTTCGAATTTTGACTTTAGATGGGCTACAGAAAGGCACATCTGAAATAGCCCATATCCCACTATCCACCATTCATGACTCAGGGAATACCCAAAACAGGCAGAGCTTTGCCTGATTCAATGAGAGCCCATCTTCCAAAACAAGAGATGCAGAGGCCACGGCCAAGTCAGGAGATAGGGGCTCCTCCTTCCTACTGTGGCTACAGCACAGACCCAAGTGCTAGGAGATAGGTCAGTGAGTGATATCAACTCCTTTTGTCTGAAATATCATAAGCCTGCTTGTCCCTCATAAGTACTTTGAGGACATGATAATGGGATATTCCAACGCAGAGCTCACTGGTACTGCCAATGGAACTTCCCCACTTTATCATGGAAGATGGGAAAGAATGACTACAGATTGAGCTTTCCTCCTTGTCATCATCTCAAGTAATCAGGCATCTGCTCTGCTTCCCCAGCTGGTTAATACACTGCTTCCTAACTCCATCTCTTCAGAAATGTCAGTCCCGATGCAGTCAGAGCTGAAAGATGACATCCCAGGCCTTGGCCTGGGAGAGTATTGGCTCCCTTCCTTAAATCCACATTGTACAGGGACTCTACAAGGAAATCCGAACAGCTCTGTGGCCTTTAGTAGGGCATGGGACAGGGAGACTGCCCAAATGGGAGAAGGATTTACAGGCAGACAATGAGGATTTTTCACGATGTGACATTTTATTTGTGCTGATATGTTGTCATGAGTCCTATGAGTCATCAGGAAAGCTGATTTCTGGATTCTCAATTCTTAGTTCTTCTTTTGTCTACTGAGTTTGCTTCTACCAGGGATTTAGTAATAATGAAATTAAAATCTTTTATTCTGAAAGAATTATGGGTGTTGTTCATGTCAAAATATTAATTCTGTGAGAGAAAGGGGCAATATAAGAATCTGATGGGGGTGTGAGATGGATCAAAAAATTAGAGAAAAATTTTGTCTTAGTAACAGGCTTCGCAATTTTTTTTTTTTGGAGTTAACTTAATTTAAGACTAACTGAACATCAACTATAGTCTATGGCTTAACAGAAATCTGTGCTATAGAACAAGTTGTCTGCAACTGAAACTTCATAATGGATCTATGTCATGGAATGCACTAGAAGCACAAGTTGTAAATACAAGGTCCACGTGAAGATTGTTTACTTGAACACAGTGTATTTAAGCATCTCATTTAAACACCTCATTTTAACATCCCCTTAGCCTTAGCTAAGGGGAATCCATTTCTAGACAATTGATGATCATAGAATCATAGAATGATTTGTTTTGGAAGGGACCTTAAAGATATGTAGTTCTAACCCCCATGCCTTGGATGATGGATCTTGGCCCACTGTGCCCACAGCGGAGGGACCCGGTGGTGTCCCAGGGCCCATGGCTTAGGAGAACCATTTGTGGATCTGATATATTGTTGGGGAAGCATCTTGGGAATGATTGAGAAGGACACAACAGTATAATAGCAGAATGAACAAGATTTGTAGAACTGAGCTGGTGACTGACTTGATTTGACTCTGCCCAGCCCACTGTTATCTTTCATCCAGGTCCTCTCAAGAGGTCCCTTCCAGCCCAAATTACTGCACAATTCTGTGATTTGTCAAAAACCAAGACCAGTCTCTGGAAGGTTCGTGACAAGAGAACATATACTTAGTTCAGTGTATCTCCCCTCAAGTTGCTCAGTCTGTGGAATAAGAGAGCAGTGCAAGATATTGATTATAGTACCATAAAAATTCACAACTTGGGGGGGACCATCTATGTATGCTGTATCCACCTGCAGAGTGATGGGCAACTGTCATAGGCTGCCAGTCCAGGAGGATCAGCAGAAGAGTCAATCCACAAGCTGCAAAGTGCTTCCTTGATCCTCACAATAAAGATAAACAGAGAGAAATACAAATAAATGTGAATTTTCTCAGGGAAGGGATAATAAGAGAACCAGAGCATTGTCACGGTCATCACGGAAAAGTCTTCCTTTTTTTGCAAGACCGAGTTTTTAGACAGAAGCAGCTTATATTTTGGTAGGAAAATCTACCTGGAGAAAAGAGCTAATTTTTCAGAGGGGATGGCCCTTCTCCAGGCTCAGAGTGGAAGCAGAGGTTGGACAACATGCAAAGGAAGGTAAAAGGAGTTAGAACATACCCTGCAGGTGTGATGGGGGTTGGGAAGGAAAGAGGAGAGTTCTTTCTCTAATCCAGCTCTAGGATTCAGTGTAAATACCATCATTCTTAGCTGAATACATCTTCATTAGCCAGCAAATCTGTGCTGACTGTCTTTCTGAAGATTTGATGTGTAAAGGATGTCTCTGGGCCCAGCTGGAGGCAGATTACCCATCCATAGGAGTATCCATGTGGAAGGAGGTACAGAGACAGAGCAATCAAGCAATTGTTTCGTAGGAAGTCCTGTGCCAAAGCTGTCAGTGTTGGCACTGTTTTTATCCTAACCCATAATAGCATCACAGTCATGATCCTGGAACCAACAGCCATACAGGAATCATGACTTCAGATGGCACAAAGGGAGCTGCTGTGATTTTACATACAGATGTTTTATAACAGCTGTACTTCAACCTGTATCGTGGAGAACAAAAAGGGAATCAGCTTAACAACTCTATTTTAAACATGAGATCTTTTTGTAACAAACCCTGGGGGCATAGCAAATTACGCCGTGAAATGCTGCTTACAAACAGCAGAAAATGACTACACATGCATGAAGAGCAAGATTGATACAGCACCTTTGCATTTTAGGGCTAACACAAACTGTATTTTCTTCTGAAATAGTCCTCTAAGAAATGACTGTGATCTAAAACTGCAGCTGAGGGTTGGCAGCTCACGGATGTTGTGTCTTCCTTGTTCAGGCATTCCATGTGATGGGATGATGCCTTCCTCTGAGCGTATGGAGCATCCAGGCCTTGGGAAGCCACAGATATCGTTGCTGAGATATGACAGTGATGACCAACTTCTCTGACATTTCCTCACATATACTGAACATGTCTTCCTATGAGTAACTTCAAGGGGAGAAATTTGTGATTACAAAACATCTAACCATGATGGGATAGAAGTATTCCTGAAGAAACGCTGTGTATTTTCATTTCACACCTTTATAATACCAATGTGTAGGATTTTGCTCTCTCCTTCCCTACACACATTTCTAGCAATTCTCTAAGGATTCCTCTCTGCTGCTACTATGACCCAGAGGAAGGAACAAAACGCTTTTTTCCAAAGAGAACATGAAGAAAATTCATAGCTCATCTATCCCCCTCCTCCTTGGCTTTCACCCAGCCTTATTCTTTCCAGGTGCCATTCCACTACACAGGAAGGCCTTGAACACACTCCCTTGCCATCCAAGCAGGGAAGGTCACACTCTCCATCTGTGGTCTCTGTCAATGGCAGCTGACTTGAATTAAAAGAGTGTTGTGGGAGGAAGGGCAAGGAAACATCAAAGATCTTCTGTTTGAGTTGGAAGGGACACTTAAAGGCCATCTGGTCCTGCTCCTCTGCAGTGAACAGGGTCACCCACAGTTCCAGCAGGTGCTCAGAGCCCCATCCAGCCTGACCTGCGTGTCTCCATGGGGCAATCACCATCTCTTTGGACAATCTGTGCCAGTGCTTCACTGACCTTATTGTAAAAAAACTTTTTCCATACATGCATCCTAAATCTCCCCTAATACAACTCTCAAGGGCAAAAAAAACAGAGAAGTCTCAGTTCCAGGCTTGTAATAATGTCTGACTGGTTTAAGTAACTCAGGCAGCGATGAAGAAATATGTATAATTTTCTTTCTTGCATAAGGTACTCAGTCTCATCTCCTTGCATGCATGTCAAGGGACCACTATGACACTTCCTGTTCCTATGGCAGAGGATGCTGGACACTATGCTTCCTCCTACATTGGATGTGCAGGAAGCTAGTTGCCTTCCTCATGTGGCATAATGGGGCAGAAGTAGACAAGATTGATAAAATGTGGGCTTATAGAATCATAAGGGTTGGAAAAGACTGCTAAGGTTATCTAGTCCAGTCATTCTCCCATCACCACCACGCCCACTATCCAGTTATATGCATTCAGATAAAAAAAAAAAGGCTAAAAACTCCCAGAATTTTTATGAGATGTATCACCAGACACCAAAAAATAACTGTAACTATATGCTTGGTCTTTCAAAACCTTCCCAAGGTCTGTTCTGCTGGCAGCTGCATGTCATCACAGGGCTTTGTGACTCTGCAGCTGGGATAGATGAGCCCTTGGCTCATACTGGCATAGCTGTTCTTGCATGAATTCACCCTGTCAGCTTTCCTCCTTCTTGACCATTCCCAGTTTGTCCTGAAAAAGGAAAGCACTCTGGAGGGCACCTCATAAAAGAATTAACTGCCCAATGAGGCTATATACAACCCTTAGGCCACAAGCAAGCTGCCTTAGTGCATTCAGGAGATCTATGCATCAAATACAGCTTGATGGCCCAGGTCATACATTACAGGTTGACCACACTTCCACCCCTCAAATAGAGCCATGCTTTCTCTTTGCTTAGTCCCCTTTTTGGAGCTGCTCTAATTTATGAACAAGATGATAAAGAAACGAAAAAGAATCCTGTCAAGGTTCTCTGTGTGTGTTGTAAATTGTCCATTTATCAAAGATATTGCCTACATCCAGCATTTAATGCTATCAGTAAAAATATAATGTGAGGGGGAAAAGAAGTTGCTCACAAGGAAGAATGAATAACCTGTGTGAAATATTGAGCCTGTAAAACCAGCATTTCTCCTTTTGGCTGGAATGTTGGTATTTCTCGCTATTTAATTTACATAAATCAATGATGAAAAAAAATGTAATAACAGAATTCAGATTCTATAGCTGCAGGGAACCTGGGAAATGAGAGGATGGAGCTTGGAGACTATCGACATGCTCCAAAGAGAGCAGCAACACAGAGTCTGATTTTTCTGAACTTTCCTTGCTCAGACAAGGTAGTCCCTATGCTTTCACCTCAATGGGGAAGTTGTACCAGAAAAAGAAGAACCATAAAATTGGCACTTTTAACATTAAGCTTGCTTCAATTCTGAAGTGGTGACTTTGACCGGTTCTGACTAGTGATAAAGTTGGAAAAAGGTCTTCATGATATTAAGGTGCCTGTTGAAAAACCTCATCCAAATGCACCCAAATGGGACCACTATCATCCAACAATGGCCTCAGGGTAACAGTTCTGCTGTAAGTAGAGCAGGGACCTGGTCTGAAAGTCATGTTCCCTGACTCCACACAAACCCTTGTGCCCACTGAGCCTTCCCAATCCATGGATGGACCCCTTCAGGATTCAGTCTTGGCTTTCCTTGTGGTTTACCTGATCATCAGGGAAGTGAAGGGAGCAGAGAGATCTGAAAGGACTCCATTGGTGGAACCTGGCTTGCACCTCTGTGGGTCATGCCAGAAAAGAAGAGTGGTTTTGTAAATGTTCAGATCCCAGAGCTTAACAAAGACTGGTTTCAGTGGCCACAAAAGGGCACACATCCAAAAAGGAAAAAAGAAACAACAACTGGAACAGGCTTTTTCTGAGTAACACCATATATACATATATATATACGTGTGTATGCATTTATATTTTTTATTTATTTTCTTCTCCCTTCCTTTGTTTTCTCTTCCTTTGCCCTGAAGAAGCTGTTGATTATAATTTCAGTGCAGTTTGAGATGCAAGCTTAATGGAGCAGGCCTTTCTATTTTTGTACTCTGTGCATTGTCATATGAAATAGCATGGATTATTTTTTGTTGTTGTTGATGCATTGAATATACTTGATATTTAAATCCAGCAGTGTTTATAGCAGGCAGAGTCTCTGTGCTGGGATTGGAGAGGCTCAGTGTATGCTTCATATTATTATTCATTTGGTAGGAGGTTGAGATTCTGTCTCATGGTTTTGTTCACTTTGTTTTCACAGAATCACAGAACTGTAGGGGTTGGAAGGGACCTCTAGAGATTATAGAGTCCAACTTCCCTGCCAAAGCAGCTCCCAGCCCAGGTTGCACAGGTAGGCATCCAGGCAGGTCTTGAACTTCTCCAGAGAAGGAGATCCACCACCTCTGTGTCCAGCCTGTTCCAGTGCTCTGTCACCCTCACAATGAAGTTCCCATGCACATTTGTGGGGAACTTTCTATGCTTCAGTTTGTGGCCATTTCCCCTCATCCTATCGCCACACACTGCTGAGAAGAGTCTGGCCTCATCCCTCTGCCTCCCACTCTTTAGATATTGATAGATGTGGATCAGATCCCCTCTGAGTCTCCAGATTACCACATAATTTCTACATTTAGAACCCGACTTTGTTTAAGAAGCCCCGGAGAGGACTAAGAACAGACATAACAGACCCTAACATACTGCCTGGAAAGCTCCAGTTTAAGGGGATGTGGTGAAAATTAACAGTGGGATACAATTTCACACAGGGCAGGGCAGGAGTGTATATACTGGCTTGAGTTTGCTTACTAGTGCCCCAACATTACTTCTTCACATTTGTTTGCAGTCACCCCGAATGCATTCAGTATCAAGGATGCTCTGCACTCTCAGGGATGTGATCCCAATCTCTTCTAAATGTTGTGCAATACAGTTATTCAAGACAGAAAGTAGAGTCTGGGATAGCTTAGGACCCCTGGCTGGACCTTTATTCTCTTTGGATTAAAGGGTTAATTTCCAGCAACATCCAGATGTGTATTTTTATAGTGTTGGAGCCTTCAGTTTTTGTCTTTCGTATCATTGTATCTGAACCCCCTAAACGTACAGCTGGCACAAAGCTGAGTTCCTGTTTCAAAAATTGAGTGCTCTGAAGTGGAAATAAATATATTAAGTTTGAGAAGCTGCCAGACATAGTATGCTTATAGGGACAGTAGTGTGAGGGAGCCCTCTAAGAAAGGGAGGCGAAAGAAAGAAGGGTGGAGTGTAGAGGAAAAGTCCACAGATAATTTGGAGCTCGACAAACAAGGTGAAGGCAACTAGAAAAACTGCAGAAAGCTTAGGTGTTTCTTGAGAGTTTGGTAAAATAGTGCTAGAAGCAGGGTAATGAGATAAGGTGGGGTATTACAAGAGTGTGTATGGATGCAGAGATCCAACGGCGTCTGATGTCAGTGGGGCAGATGGAAACTGGAAAACAAAAAGCTCTGATTGCAAAGCTGGGAAGAGCCAGAGGAGTTCAACCAGCTGAGGAGTCCTTGAGGAAAAAGCAGCAGAAAAAGCTTCAAGAAGTGAACCGGTTCAAGTCTTTATGTAGAAGAGGGTTAAATGCACCTAGATAAACCTTGACAGCTTCATCTACCCTATTTATAAAACCTTGCTGCCATGAGGAAACTGTGGCCTCCCCCAAGAAGGAGGTGAAACATTTCATTATTGGGTAGTAAAGTTTTCCCCATCACCCACAATGTTTTTAATTCAAATTCAGCTGCTTTCCTTCTTGTCCCTCTCTCTGTGGATGTGACAGCAGTTGATCTCTGTCCCCTTTTGTGTGTTGGATGAGAGTTGCCATGCCAACCTTTTCTTCTGTTGCCAAGCAGACACTGAAGTGAAAGCTCCACTTCCA
Source organism: Cyrtonyx montezumae (assembly GCF_038088225.1). Lineage (NCBI taxonomy): Eukaryota > Metazoa > Chordata > Aves > Galliformes > Odontophoridae > Cyrtonyx > Cyrtonyx montezumae. Next base: position 66,888,596 of record NW_027071936.1, on the reverse strand, counting down.
ATCCAGCACCAGGTACAGAATGTCACAGGGAGCCATATCCTCCAGAAATACAACCAATTTCAAGTTCCCCATCTGCACAACATCTCCCTCCTAAGCCCTATCACATGAGTATGACTGCATGAAGTCAGCCCAAGTCAGGTGCATCCAAGTTCTGAAGATGAGCTCTTTAGTCTAGTACTTACCAGGACAGACATAGATGAAAAGATGTTGTCGGGGCTTTTTCCTCATAGGAAGGTCAAGCAGGAAAAAAAAAGTTGTCAGTGAAACACTAGAAAAGCTCTGACACAAAAACTAGACAGTAGCACTCTGGCAGACTTCTAATAGCTTGAGAGGGGCCATGTTCCAATCAGATTGGCCTTGCAATCAGGGAAGGAATTGGTGGCACCTGGGACCAATCCTGAGTATCAGCATTGCATCCAGATGATGAAGCTCTTGTAGCTCTTCCAAGAGAAGCTCATCCATGGGAGAAGTACAGCTTTTGCAAGGTTGTTTAGTTGGGTTGGATGTTGATACAGAAGCATGAAGATTGAAAAAGAGCTCTGAGATCAACGAGTCCAACACAGCTCTACTCTGCCTACTGATCATGACCCTCAGTGCCACATCTCCATGGTTCTTGAACAGCTCCAGAGACAGCGATTCCCTCACCTCCCTGGGCAGCCTGTGCCAGTGCCTGACTGCTCTTTTAGAGAAGAAGTTGTTCCTAATATGCAACCTGATATACGTCAGTCATGCAAGGCTAAATAAAGCTGCTTGCAGAGGGAGTGCTCAAAGGGTTAACTAATGTCAGCCATAGGGACACATATTCTATGGTTTCCTTGGGGCACGAGAGTGTTCACACATATAAATTATCCCATTGCTGTCCTTCCCAGTGATTTGGCTTGCTCTGTCACTGATTCATCCTCTACATCCCTCAGCATTTGTCCCTTAGGAAAGGGGTTTATAAATAAGAGCAGGACATCGAAATCCACGAGAGAAAAGCAAGTAATTGTAGGGATGGTTTGGGGACTAGCTATCTAATCCTTCGGGGCTGACAGTTAAGAAAACTGCATCTCAATGGAGCTGTGGAGGGGAACAGGGACACAATGCCACTCTGAAACCATTATTTCGCACCCCCCCTTACTTCCAATAGCAGCAAAAGGCAATCAGGGTTCACGTCTAGATACAGCTGAGCCGAGGATATGACATGATGTTTGGTCATTAGCTTTCAATGAGATCGTGTGTCAGGGGAAAGGGTTCTGCAGTTCGAAGAAGAGATGATTTACAGACCTGAGAAATAACGTAGCTTGTAAGGAACAAAGCTTGGAAATAAAACTGCATGCTCCACCTGAATTGCTACCTACCCGCGTGTGTACTCGAAGCTCATATTTAGTGCTTCTGGTGGCACATTGACAGACGGCTTAGTGAAAACAAATGTTAATGTTAATTAAGCTGGAAAACTTCCCAGATTTTGAGAATGAGTGTTTGCTTGGATAATAATTCAGATAGCCTGTGCCCTGCACAGCACTTTCATTGGGAAATCTGATCATTCAGAAGCAGGAAATCAAACAACCAGAAGCTCCCAGATCTCAGATCTTTTTCCTACAATAGAGGGATGCTTCTCCTTACAGCACCCTTCTAAGTGCCTGGAGCACCCCAAGTTTCAACAACACAACCCATCAGACACTCCTCACCTTCCCCGTGAGAGTATCTTATTCTCTAGCAAGGCTCTGGCAAGGAGATGCTTCATGACATACCTCCTAAAGACTCCTTTACTCAATTTCACACCGGTGCATGCAGATGATGATAATTAACCCCTTTTTCTGCAGAGGATAGCAAATAGAGCTTGGAGGTATGAGCGCAGGCAGGTTGGGCAGAGTTTCATCTGCATACGGCCAGATCTCCACGCTTCATCTAAATAATTGTACTTCTGTTGGTTTTGACTGGTCTACCCTGACTTCACCAGCTAATGGTCCTGCCCCTTGGTTTTAAATTCCCTGCTATGTCCTTTTAATTCAAATCATGGCCACCAGTACCAGGCACAGATTACCAAATAACACCAAAGTGCTGTGGGCTAAACGGATGCTCCAGCCATCATCACAGGGATAGGAATGCTTATATATTAATTTATGTATTACTGAAAAGGCTGGGGAGGGGGTGGAAGGAATAATTAGGAAATGAATGGATGCACACAGCCAGCCACAGAACCCCTGGTAATGCTTCTATCTATCTGGAGGGCCACGCAATGGCTCAACACATTCCTATTTTCTGCTTCACTGAGAGGACTGTCACACTGTGGATGCAACACGTGCTCGGTCCCATCTGGCAGCTCCGCTTACCATTGGTATTGCAATTAATTCTCCGCAGCGTTCACTTGGGGTGATGCTCCCCAGAGGGCTCCCTGACATCTTTTCCAAAGGGGCAGAAGAGCAGTGCTCAGAGATGCTGCCATAACCCGGTGGAAGACGGAGTGCCAAGACTGGGAAGCTCTGCATGGGTGTTGTGCAAGGCAAAGATGCTCTGCAGACTTCTCCCTGGAATGCAAGGAGACGTACAACGTATTTCTTTTTTAATCGCCACTTGCTTAGAGGTACCCTCCAAACTCTGTCATCTGGGCAGGAAACATTTCCTGCTTCTGCATTTCCCCTTTACGACCTTCATATATTCATTCTGGTTTGCATCAGAGCAGGACTTGGGAGGCACAACTAGGCTGTGCTAGATGTGCTCACACCGACTTGGAATATATGTCCTGGGAAACGTGCCATCTCAGTGCATTTCCAGCAAAGACATTTAATCTAGTGAATATGCACAGAGGTTCCAGCTTAAATCATGGGATTAATGAAGGCTGTATTGAATGAGGTGCTTCTGTTGTGCTGTACGTGAGGTTATTTGTGCAAGGGTCCCTTTCTGAACAACTAAATAGCAAATAGAAGGGGAAAAGTGGTAGGGAATGGGAGGTCAGAATGCAGAATTGCTTTGGGATGTGGTCATGGAGCTGACATGAAGTCAAGAGTGGGGGGTTAAGCCCCAGTATTTGATGGGACACCAGGAGGTCAGAGGGTGGATGTGGGGCCATTTGAACATCTAGTGGGCACGGTGGTGATGAGCTGATGGTTGGACATGATGATCTTAGAGGTCTTTTCCAACCTTAATGATTCTGTGTTTCTGACAGTCTAAAAAACTCCAGAGCACTGTGCTGGTATTGTAGTAACTGCAAGGGCAGAAGATGTCACTGATCATTTAATTTGACCTCATATTTGGTACTGAATTTGGCTGGTGAGCAGCATATTGAGAGCCTTAAGGTGAATGTGACTTCTCTGAGGAAGAAACTGAGTCTTGATTTGAAAGCATTTGTGGCAGAGAGTCAGTGCTCTCCATGGCACTTTGTTCAAATGGTCCATCACTCTGCTGAAAACCACCTCTATTTGAATATGTCAGGATCCTGCTTCCAGTCATAAATATGCCTTTCTCCACAAGATTAAAGATGGCTTTGCTAACCCAAATTTTGTCCTTATGGAAGTACTTATATGCTTTAATCAAACCAGTCACCTATCTGTCTTCTTTCTGATAAACAAAACAGATTGAATGGCAGAAAGTCTCAGTGCAGGGCACGTCTCCTGGCTCTGAAGCAATCCTTCCTGCTCTTTGCTTTGTTATTTTGGAGCACATTTCAGACCCCTCCCAATCCCCTCTTTAAAATCCTGGCAGCAGACAGCTATCTGCCCTACGTGGTCTCATTGGTGCCTCATGTAGAAGCAGAAAACATTTCTCTTTTCCTAATTACTACTCCCTGCTCGTCTCCTCCAAGGTCTCTGTTGCTCTCCTTGCTACAGAGTCACAGTGGGAGTTTATGGTGAGCTGCTTGCTTTCCAAGCCCCCTTAACCCCACTCCCTAACATAGCCAGCATTCCTTAAATCTCCATGCATAGTTTGGCAATTGTCTGTTTAAAATGCCTTTTATCCCCATTATGACTGATAATATATTTACCTTGAGTAGAAGCTCATGTTAAGCTGTGCAGGGCTTACTACATGCTTGTGCAGATATCCCATTAGCAAACACTTTTAGGATTCTTAGATGCATTATAAGGACTTTGCAGTATCTTAACAAATAAATTCCATGTAGATTCTTTATATCTCCCTTGATAATTAATACTAATCAGACTCGTGAAAAAAACTTATTTTTTTTATATTCAATAAAAAAAATTGTAGCTTCTTGGGAGATGGAGAACTTGTTAATACTTCTCTTCAACCAGCAATGAGTTAAGTATCACTCTCATATTTTTAATATTCTCTATAGTCCTTTAAGTTTGGACTTTCCTTAATGCCTTCAGCTTTCCTAACCAACTGTCTTAATTTCACAGCTTCTCCTTTTTGCTAATTACCATCTTCCTCGTTCTGTTTTTCCCCTATTGTCTTCTTACTCCTAATTGTTGCCTTCATTTCAACGCTAGGCCATAAGGAGATTTTTAGGCCACGCTGTCCTTTTTCTTGATCTGCAAATAGTGGTTGTGCATGAAAGTGTTCCACTGCACTGGAAATTGTGTAAAGGCAGAATGACAAATCAGGCCTTGAGACAGAGCTGGAGCTAATTATAACACAAGAGGGGAATGGATATGGGCAGATGGGTTTGTGCAGGAAAATGCTGAGGCAAATGTTTGCAATGGCACCTACCTACAAAATGTCCCATGGAGCCAAATTTGACCCTCTGCATTTCTTTGTGATCCGATGGATGGACAGCAAGCTCTTGTACCTGCAATGGCACAATTTCCATACTGATCTTCGCACTTCAGAACCACAGAATCATCAGGGTTGGAAAAGACCTCTAAGATCACCAGCTCCAACCATCAAACCCTGCTGCTAACCATGTGCCCAGGTGCCACGTCTCCACATTCTTTAAACCCCTCCAGGGATGGTGACCCCATCACTTCCCTGGACAGCCTGTTCCAATGCATTATCAATGCATCCTTGGATGCAATCCTTTCCAGCTCCTTCACTAAGACTCTCAGCAAATATAAGCAATGTTTCACTTTTTCCAGCACACCGTGCATGGGATTGACAGCAGAGGAGCTCTTTAGAGCAATTAATTTATCCATCACTGGGTCAAACTATGTTTAACCACAGCACCAGCAAGACTCTGTATAGTATTAGCCTCCCTCCTTCCCCATCCCTGCTGATCATGTCAAGAAAATTATTTCATGTGCATCCTTGCCAGGTCAGTCCACACAGGTTGCTTCTCAGCTAAGACAAGTTCATGGTTGCTGGAACTATGAAGCAGTAATGCTGCAAAGAGTTAAAGGACATGAAAGCCTTTCCAGAAGCAGCTCAGTGTGCACAGGCAAAGCAATTGGGAAGTGGGCACATTACTGCCACTGAATGAGTGACCCGTAACATCGTGATGACACATCGCTATTGTTCCCTTGTAGAATATTTTCTTCAGGACCAAAATGAGTGAGAAACGAGTTCCCAAATGATTGCTATCAGAAAAAAAATTAAAGAAAATTAAGGGCGGGAGGGATAAAAAGGGGAGAAAAAAAGAAGAAAGGTTTCATAGGCTAAGAGCAAATTACTCTGCAATTCAGAGGGTGATTTCATGGACATGCTGCAGGGATAATGTATTCTGAGTGGCTAGAATTTCATTTAATTCCACTTCATTGTTGAGCATCTTTTCCAGTAGTTTTATGACTGAACACTATGTCCTCATTTTCCCAGTTCTTAATCTGGCTGTTTGACAGTGGATAGAGAATGTTCGTGTTTATTTGCAAGATGCCTCTTTACTGTATATGTCCCGACTCAGAAGTGGTAGGGGCAAAATGCTCACAAAGGAATCCTAATTACACCACAATTGCTGTTGAAGCGGCTGACTCGAGCTCTTTGTCTCTACCGCACCCCCGGGGCACCGTGGGCTGTCATTCACTCACCGATGAATCAATTAATCAATCGAACTATTTTTCTATTGTGCAGCAATCACTGGAATTGCCTACAGCGTCTGGAGGACGGTATTACAGGTGGGAAAGCTATGTAAAGCTCTGCACAGCTGCATGCACATTGGGTCTGAAGCGACTGGGATGGTCTTGTGCTGAAATCGAGAGGATCTCATGGTTTCCTGGCACTTTCTCGAAAAGCCAAGTGAAACCTCCAGCATTTTGGTTAGCAAGAGCGGAGGTCCATCTAAACACCTACAGTGAGAATTACAGTCTGGCTGCACCACCCATGTACATACCCACAAGCATCCATCTGAGAGGAAAAGGCACAAAAAAAAACCCAAACCAAAACAACAACAAAAAAAAAAAAAACCCAACGAAGATTATGACTTAAACATCCTGACATATAAGCCCTAAATACACAAGTTTGGGAGCTCAGGAAGCTCAGCTGTGCACAGTGTGGGGAGGTCCTACTGATAAGAAGCATTCTGTTGGGTGTTCAAGGCACCCAGAGCTGCCCGAATACCCCCAAACTGCTTCGTACACAGCTTTCTTAGGGGCAACAAAGGCTCTGAACAGTTGCATTGCAAAACCTGTGCCAGTTAATGGTCAAGGCATACTTTTCACATGGCTTTGCTGCCTTTATAGTGATATGTCTGTTGGCTTTCTTCGGAGGCAAGACATTTGGCTGAGCGAATGGTTGACCCGAGGCAGCCCCCCCCCCCTGCAATTCTTCCCACTTGTTATTTGATGATGCACTTTCAAGCCTTAAGCTTTTAATGAGATAGGACTTTTGACATCATATCCTGGACCAATTCTGGGCCATTTACAATGGCCTGCATGTCGCCAGCAGGAAACATCACATTATTCCACTTTTGTACATTTTCTGCTTCTTTACCTCCTCTTCCTGTGGTGGCTGGATCACCCTGGCTTCTTGTCCATAGCAACATGACAGCAAAATTGTCACAAGTCACTTTCCCCTTACATTTGTTCTGCCCTCAGGAAGCATTTTTATTGCAGCAGAAAACAGGGAGCATGCTACTGCCAGTTTGGCCCTGAAAAACTCTTCTTTGGGGACGAAAATAACACTCTTCCTTCGAGTGTGAGCTCTTCATAAACAAGGCTCCACCTTGAGTGCTGAGTTCAATTTTGGGCCCCTCACTACAAGGTTGACTTTGAGGGCTTGGAGAGTGTCCAGAGAAGGGCAATGGAGATGTGAAGGGTCTGGAGCACAAGGCTTATGTGGAACAGCTGAGGGAATGGGATGGGTCAGTATAGAGGAGGAACAAAGGAAACCTCCCCACTCTCTACAGCTCTCTGAAAGGAGGTTGAAGCAAAGTGGGGTTCAGCCTCTGCTCCCAGGCAATAGAGACAGGATGAGAGGTGATGGCCTCAAGTTGCACCAGGGGAGAGTCAGGTTGGATATAAGGAAACATTTCTTACCAGAAAGAGTGGTCAGGTGCTGGGACAGGCTGCCCAGGGAGTGGTGAGGTCCCTGTCACTGGAGGTGTTCCAGAACCATGGAGATGTGTCTTAGAGGGACATGGTCAGTGGGCATGGTGGGATGGGTTAGGATTGAACTTGGCGATCTTCTCCAACATCACTGATCCTATGATTCTGTGTGAGGGTAATGAATGATGCTGGTGGGACAGCAAAGCCATGCTCCCTGTCCTGCAGATCAGAAGCCAGCTGTGGGGTTCAGGTCCAGGTGCACAGGAGCAGGACCTGACTCTTTTGCAAGCAGTTTTCCAAACACATTTTCTTCAGGCAGCTGTGACATCTTCATTCATCCATGTGTCTGTGTGTTTTCTTTGACAATGTTCTCTGAATCACTCGGATAATTTCAACCATGGGAACTGTCTTCACTGTATTAAGATATAAATACATTTAACTCCTTTGGACTCCAAACAGCAAACAGGCTCCTGGGCAGAAGAAAGTCTATTCATTACTGAAGATCTTAGGGTGAGCTAAAAACCCTATCAGACACCAGAGAATCTACTCAAGCTTCGTGAGTTCCTCAGTTCCCAGAAATACTAACATGATGAAAAGCCCTGACACACAGGTTCCTCCCTGGCTCTCACTTCCTGTTGCCATTTCGATGTTTGGAGAAAAGATTTGGAGAGCAATTCAATTTGAATAGCAGAGACATTAACACTCACTTTGCTGCGATGTGGATGATCACGCAGAAGAGCCACAGGCTCTTCAAGGTTTGTTTTGGGGCTCTTTTATTAACAAAAAAAGGCAAGCTGTTGGTTTCCCTGATACTCCATAGCTCTTCAGAAATAATATGCAAGCATGCACAAAAATAAATCTGCTTCATTTATTATGAAATGAAGTCAGTCAGAGAAAAAGCTCCTGAATTTTCTTTTTGCCTTCTTTTGAAAATATCATTTTCAATCACAACAAAGGAAATTCAAGGCACTCAACCAAAATCAAAATTCAGTCAAAAATAAGACAAAAATATAAAGTCTCATATTTGGAAGAAAAAAAAAAGTTTATACAGGAGTTGGAAGCTATTCATTAAAATGTATTTGAATTCATGAGGTTTTTTTGCTATTTGAGTCTTCAGTCCTGCAAAGAGTCACCAGCATGTTTAACTCACAGCATCGTGAGTGCCTTCATGGACTTGAATCTGATTTCTCACGCTCCTGTAAACGGAGTTGTATCAAAATCTGGACACGAGATATAAAGTTGGAAAAAAAAATCGCCTGGATGCTATTCTCCTTCCATATCACAAGATTTTCATCTTCCTTGGTGTCCTTGTGTCTCATTGCAATGACATTTGTGCTACTGTATCTCTCCACACATCTCGGTTGTCAATTCCAAATGAATTTGCTGGTGTCTGCTCAAAAAAAAAAAAAAAAAAAAAAAAAAGACACAGACATCAAAAATTGATCCAGCAAAAGTGAATAAAAACGAGTGCATCAGCAAAGCGTCACGAGATAATCCAGAAATGTGTTTTTTCCTTATTCTTGCATAACTGCTATAGCGAGGTTCAGATGACCATGCAAGTCAATTGTGTGATACTTGCATAAGTTTGGAGTAATTCAGCAGTGAAATAAGAAGCTGGGGAAGGGATTAAGCCTGTGCTAGTGACAACTGAGGAGGGATAATAAAGACTAGAAATCTACTGAAGTATGGAGAGGATTAACTTTTTTGCCATTGAAGAGGAAGGGCCATTGAAGGAAGCTAATGACAGATCAGTTCTGTTAAAAATGAACCCAAGTGAATTTTTTTCTTTGCAGAAGTAGAGGAACCATGGAACTTCTTGCTACAAAGCGTTGAGGATGCTAAATATTTATAGCACTGAATGTTATAACCTCAAGGTCCTAAATGTAGTGTGAAGGCAGTGGTGAAGGTGCAAAGAATGTTGGGATGGTGGTGAATTGCAGAGGGAGTCCAGTGACTTTGTTTGCTTTCCAAGTGCACAGCCATAATACTGCTATATAGAGAGAGAATATAGAGAATTGATTCTCTAGATCACAGAATCACAGAATCGCAGGGGTTGGAAGGGACCTCAAGAGATCATTGAGTCCAACCCCCTCCTAAAGCAGTTCTCTACAATAGTTCACACAGGTTGGTGTCCAGCTGGGTCTTAAATATCTCCTTAGAAGGAGTCTTCACCACCTCTCTGGCCAACAGGCTTTTATTTCTCACTGTCAGTTGATTGTCCTTCACAAGAGCAGCATGAGAAGAAGGAACTTACATAGTGGTATTGCATGGGTGACAAGAGCAAGGTTACATACCTATGCTTTCTGCTCCTGAGACTAACTCTTCTGTACCATTGCCACCAAAAATGAGACACAATCTTTCCTTAGGCTGTTCTTTCCATGGGTATAATTAGAATCATAGGATCATTTGAGTTGGAGGGGACAGTGGTTGAATCCTCAGACAAATTCACAAACCTTCAGAGGCACCAGAGAGCTCTTTGTCATGGCTATTCAGTGGAAATTGAGCTTTCTTAACTTCAGGGAAAATCAGTGATAGTTCAGTGGTTATCCCATTCCCACGGAATCCTGACTATAAAAAAGTTAAGACTACTTGTTTTAAGTTCACTTGAGCTTCAGGATTAATTTGGCAGCAAAACTTGTGAACTGGCAGAAACATTGATGCTGACATGGTTCATGAAGAGGAAAGAATTTATCAAGAAAAACTTGTTGCTTTCTGGGAAAATTTTTCTGATTAGCTCTTTTCCAGAAACAAATAAACAAATCCTCCAACCAGAAATCCATTTTTTCAAGCTTACGCATTTTCTTCTACTTAATGTCATTATTATCCAGTAAAAATATGTATCTATCTATCTATAGATATATATATGTAAAACCTTTGGGAGATAAGGCATATGGGAGGCTGGAAAATATAGAAAGGTCTTATCAGAACACAAAGAAAGAATGTGATGTGTTGATATTCCAATCTTCATGATTCTATGACTCTTTGATAAAAAAATGCGCCGTTACATATATTGATGACAGGACTTGATAATCTTAGAGGTCTTTTCCAACCTCAGTGATCCTATGACTCCATATAGTTGTGAAGCTGAGTGTGAGAAAACCCAGCAGTGGAGTGTGACTATGTGTGTGCATGGAGACATATACTTCATTCGTCCCTTCTTTATCACTGAATTAAATTAGGGGTTGAATGTCTAATGCATCCAACTTCCAACCTATCCTACTCCTAGGAATGCAAACAAGTGAACCCACATTGCAGTGTGCTGCATTAGATACTGCACAAATACGGTGTGAAACAAGAGTTTAAATTACAGTTTAAATATTGCTACTATTACCAATGCCAAAAAGAAGAATTCACCCCTTATCAGAGTAAATAAAAGCAAGTAGGTGACTGCTAAGTTCATTTCTCATTTTTCGACCCTTCCCTTTCTGCACTAAAGTAGAAACCACATCAGTAAGTAAGCATCAAGGGCAACATGCATAAAGACTGTGTTCCAGCCCTACCTATGGAGCAAGCCAAGCCAGGCATGGCTCTACTATGTTATTACTCTTCTAATAACATTAGTCATTCTCATTCCAAAAGTTGAGACTTCTTGTGGTTTTAGAAGGCCAGTGAAGACCTCACTCCTCATCTGCCTCCTGAATTTATCAACTCCTGGAAACCATTGGGCAGCTTTTGTATAGCAACTGCAGCCACTGAGGCTAATTTCTCACTGACCTCCAGGCCCACCAGAGGAGGAAGTAACCCAGCTGAAGATCAGTTTATTGGTCCAGTGTGAGCAGGACAGGAAATAATAAGCTTACCAAGGAAGATTTAACTTTGGCACCATCTCTAAACATCTCAACCATGAGCACATTTTAATAAGTGAAATGATTGGCTGAGAGACAGTGGAGCTTTTGAGAACAGGAGAGAGGCAAACATCTGCTAGGAGTAGTTTGGGTCCAGTTGGTCCATTAATGTTGGTTATTAGGTAAAACTCATCTGAAAGAGTGGTAGTACATTGGAACCTGTTCCTAGGGAGGTGGTGGAATCCCCATATCTGGAGGTGTTCAAGAAATGTATAGACGTGGCACTCAGGAACATGGTTTTGTGGGAAATATTGGTGGTAGGTGAATGGTTGGACTTTGTGATCGTAGAGGTCTTTTCCAGTGTTTAGGATCCTAGATGATCTGAGGATTTCTGACCCTAGAAGAACATCTCCTGCCTTCTCCTTGGGTACAGTGCTGTCATCACGGAGAGCCTCACCTGCCTAGTGTGCCCACAGAAGTGAGCCTCAGCTTGTGCTGCAGTCAGCTCAATTCCTCCTGCCCTCGCTCTACACAATCCCTTTGCTCTCGCAGTAAAGATTTAAGGAAGAAATAATAGTGGTAGGTCATTATGACGTTTTAGTGTGTGTTTTATAGGGTATCATGACTCACTGATTCAGGAAAGAACTTTGCGGCTCACTATGAAATTGCCTGTTTCAATCAATCCTGCTGGTGGTTTCTCTAGGAATTTTATGAAGTGTAACTTATATATGTGTAGTGTGTGAGTGTACACACATATATATTTTTATATATGTATATATATATGTATACATGGCAATGGTGGGGATGACTACAATTATTTTTTCCTCTGGAATAATGAATTGAAATCCAAAGAAAACAAAACAAAACAAAAAGCTATAAAAAATATTATAATGACAAACATGCAAGCCCTAAAATGCTGAAAGCAGCACAAGACTCCATCGGGTCAAGAGAAAGAATAGCTGTCATGAATAACCTTGGCAGGAATGTCTCCAAGCTCAGTTGCTCAGAGAGTTATCAGGGTCATCGTCTTTGTTTAGCTTTTTTTGTGACTTAGATGCAGTCACCATCTTCTATGGCTCTAAAACTCTTGGGACAGTGATTTCTAAAGTTTCTTTGTGAGTCCTCAGGTCACGGATGAATGGGCCATATATCAAGCTTTTGTTGCTGATGCACAGGAGTAAATTTTCTCTGCATTGTTTTCAGTTTGGATACTGCAAAAGGAGTGCTGAGCTCTTTGTGGAGAGAATGTGCCCATTGCTGGAGTAGGAAATATAGTGCTCCAGGCAGATGTATATATGTAGATCTGAAAGTAATGCCTTCTATTTATATCCATGGAAACTTCAACAGATACAAAGATCACAAAAACACTGTATGGTAGAGCAAACGCTCAGCTACAAAACACTGTTTTTCAGCATGGTCACCACAATTAGCTATGCATATGAACTAGAGCCTACATACCACACTCATAAAAGTCTACGCCAATGGACATGACCCACACTTTTTCAGATCTATGACAGTGTCCATTTTTCACTGTGCTCACATCCACGATTTGGTTTGACTATTGCATCAATGGAACGGAATATATAAGCCAATGGGGAAACTGGAGCAGCAGAAACTTCCGGAGAAGACTTCAAGCTCTGAGCTTGTACCTTACATTTGTTTTGTGAAGGAATAATATCGTAGAATCATAGAACCATTGAGGCTGGAAAAGATCCCCAAGCCCAACCTCAACCTGTCCCACCATGCCCACTGACCACATTCCCCAGTGCCACATCTCCATGGTTCTTGGCCTCCTCCAGGGATGGTGACTCCATCACCTCCCAGGGCAGTCTGTGCCAATGCCTGACCACTCTTTCTGACAAGAAATGTTTCCTAATATCCATCCTGAGTTCATACAAAGCATCAAAACACCAAAGAAGGCAAGACTAGAGGTTATCCATTGAAAGTGGATGGGCTGCAATGGAAATGCAGTCAGATAGACATTCAGCAGAGCATCTGTTGGCTTGTTATCTAAGATTTTTTTCTTGGCAATGGAAGGAACATCAGTTCTCTAGGAGGACTAGCCAGAGGCAAACTGTAGGAAGGTAGTCACAAAAGAGGGCAGGGGGACAGTCTGTAGGATATGATGTAAATAGAAAAGATTATCTCAGTGTGACTCCTTGGGGACTGCTTGTGACATCATGTTTAACAGTGCACATCAATCTGTGTGTTCTCCTACCTTTATCTGCTCTATAAAGAGGGCTTGTCCTCCTCATGTAGGAGACTGGAATATTAGCCTGGAATTTTCACAGATTTTATCCATATGGATCCTTTCTCCTTATAGTTAATTCGTAATTAAACAGTCGTAATTAAACTAAAGCACCAGTTGCTATGAGTTTCGGATGTCATCCTGTACCTGTAGAATCATAGAATCACTAAGGTTGGAAAAGATCCCCAAACCCAACCCCAAGCCATCCCTCCCATGCCTACTGACCACGTCCCTCAGTGCCACATCTCCACGGTTCTCAAACACCTCCGAGGACAGCAATTCCCATCTAGGAAAAATGTATCTGAAAGATAAGAAGGAAAACTCCAGAAAGAATTTCTACCATGCAAGCAATCTTGTCCTTCCCTTCTGACATCCAAGCTGGTCACAGTGTGTAATGGGACCAAATTGCTATCATAGGATGGGGCATCTGCGTGCATAGAAATGAGAAATACTTCTTGAAATTTGGGTATAATCCTAACTTGCAGTGTGAGCCTAACAAGATTGATCATACATCCAACTCACCCTGTCTGTAATTTGCTCTTGGACAGCCAAAACCCGTAACTGCACTGTTTGTGCGTGGGTGACTATGTTAAAGGACTCAACCTTTGCATCTGACCTCCATTAAACTGTAGTATGTGCATTTCTGCTGCCATACCAAACCCTGTGTTTCTTATACAAACATTGTTAATCTGTTCTCCTTAGCACAAAAATGTTATTTATATCATCAAACCAGAAAACTCATAGTTCCATGCACAGTGGACTTGGTGGAATCAGGTTTCTTGAACTTGGCCTCTGCAATCTCACAGTGTGTCTGAGCTCTTCCTGTGACATTTTTCTCACTGGGAGCATCATTTCAAATCTGTTGATTTGCAGCCAGACGCATTTTTTCACCAGATTTATAGAAACATAAGGTCCTTGAGCCAAAAAAATCATCTGAAATTTGTCGATGGGTTCAAAAGTTGTGAAGGAGAACGAAGACAGACAGCAGATATTTCAGTTACATAAAGGGCTCATTTCCCCAGGAACGCATCCTAAAAAAATAATTGTGCCCTTCACAGAAAATTTATGTAGACAGAACCATCAGATAAGAGCCTGAACTACGTGCACATTCAGGATACTTACTGGAGAGGAGTCCTCCCACCCATATTGTCTCACCCAGAGATCCAGGCAGGAAGCTTTTATCCCATCCAAGACGTGTCTTGTGTCAGAGCCAAGCAGAGACCTCACATCTCACAGGGTTTCAGTCCACAGCTCTTGTTCTTCAGGGTTTCAAGCATACCTGCCAAAAATAACAAGTCCTGTTAATGACTTTCTAGGTTAGAGCTGTAAATCTGGTAGCATGAGGACTCTCCCAGCTTCAGGAGCAGTCATACTTTACCCACTGGACTCCCATTTCATTTGCCTTGATTGGATTTGCAGAAGAACTCATATACAGCTGGTTCATATTCTTCAGCGAATAAGGATCCTTACACCCAGGCAAGCTCCTGACTCCCTCCTGAAATCTTCTACAGATTGCTTTTCCTGATTCCTGGCTGGGTAGAGCACACAGGATATGTCACTACTCAGTAATTCAATCATTTAGCACAGTCAGTCAGAAACACTGGCTTTCCTTACTACGTTTGCTTTATCCGTGGAAAGGAGAAACACTGCTGGTATATGTGTAGTGAGGAATATAGAGCACTAACACCTTTGGTTTCTCCATTACACTGCAAATGAAGACAGACTGGATTAGCTCAAAACAGCTGTCATAGGTGTTGAGATGTATATTTTGAGGTCAGAAGTATCTTTGGAGTCATGTGGGATGTGCTGAGGGATCTAATACAGAAATCCAGTGGAATAGATTTCTACTTCCAGAGAAGTAATGCAGTCACCATTCCTGGATTTGTTCAAGAAAAGCACAGATATGGCACTTGGTGAAATGGTTTAGTGGTGGGGATAGGTTGACGTACAAACTAGATGATCTTGGTGGTCTAACCCAACCTTAGTGATTCCATGACTAGGATCAGAGATGACCTAGGTTATCTCCCCCAGCCTGTTGTTGAACCCATGGAGCTGGTGTGTCTCTTGTAATTCTTCCGACCCATCCATCTACCAGCCTCTTGTGAGTGACTTTATTGTTACAGAACATCATAAATGCCATTAGACAGCAAGTTTGAATATCTGAATTGAGCTTAAGACTTTCAGTATGACTCTTTAAGCCACGTTCAAGGTATCCAAATGGGAGATGGCTGTTTTGACTCACATGGTGATTAAGACAGTAGTAGACAAGGTAGATCCTCCAACAAACATCTATATTGAACCAGAATAATCATGGCAAATGCTCTTTTATTTGCACTGACTAGATGTTCACTGGCGACAGTGACGTTAGGTAGCTAAATCTGAAGGAGTCCCCTGTGTTGTAGTCACCTCAAGAGGAACGGCCAGCATGGTGAGCTTGGCAGCTATAATTGTTATGACCAAATTAGAGCTGTGTAAGGATGGGACGTGGGCTTGACTTGATCAGGAAAAAATCACAGAGAAAAGACTGACCAAAGGGACAACTAAGAGGCTGACAGTCCAGTGCATTCACAGAACTACAGAAGTGTTCATCAAGAAGATATCCGAAGTTCTTCAGTTCAGCCTTCCACTTGAGAATGGGAGTCTCCAATCCAAGATCAAATTGGCCATACCACTTCTTGCCATGCAATGTGGAAATAACTTCCCTCTACTTACAGTACCATTTCCCCCAGTCCTAAATAACTTCCCAGGTTCTCTGCACTGCTAAGCAGTGGCCTTCAGGCACTCACAGCCTACATATGAATCACCCAAACTCTTCTTCAGAGGGTGCTTGACACAGCATGAAAAAAGTCACGTCAAAAGGTTGCTACAGCAGCGTGCCAAGTAACTGTGGGGGCCATGCAAGCATCTGTCACATGAAAGGGTTGTACAGGCATCAGAGAACATCAAAAGCATGTTCCTTAAAAACATGGGATGTGGTGGTGTCATTTGGCTGAACAAGAGTCCTACAAGAGCAGTGCTTGTATTGCTCAGGTCACAGCATTTGATGGAGATGTTCCTCTTTCTGGTGGGCTGACAGTGCTCCACTGCTGAAAAAATGAATCCAGGATTCTGATAGTCAGCACGGCTCCTGGAGCAAGCAGGGCTGATTTTGCTTACGTAGCATGCTATGTGCTCTTCTGTGCTACTGCATTTCATTATAGGATGAGTAACGCCCCTGGGAGTGTCCCAGAGTTGTTAAGAATGCAACTGCTTTGAAAGCATCCCTTGGAGACATCGATACTGGTGGTTTTATGGATAGAGTGATGGGGAACATTTGGACTACCTAAGCTCAGGGGGCAGGGAGTGCAGTGCACAGCCAGCAGGCACTGTCCCTTCCTCTGTTGCCTGCAGCCGATGCGGCACAGAGGCACTGTGGGGTTGGGGATGGAGGCTTGCTGCAAGCAGGCAGGGTTGGCCCCAGCGAAGCAAAGAACAGAAGTAATTCTTTATAGGTGAGATGCAGTTACTGCGACACTGGTAGTTATTTTCTCATCAGTTACATAGAGCTTGCAGTGCGTTTCCAATTTTATTTGCTATTTTAAAGTGACAGAAGAAGCAGGGATCTCTTCACTTCCCTCCCACAGAGGCCAGCTACTCAACATAGGTGGAAATGGCATCTTAATTCCTTTTTTACTGGGTTGGTTGATACCTGTTATATGATACCTGTTATATCAAGAGGATGGCGTTTCTCTGAGAGCAGGCTGCAGAATTCAAATGAAATGATAAGCATGGCAAGTGGACAATCGCAATTCTTTCACCAGTGATAATTGGAAATGCAAAATTACAACATCTCGTTTCGGAGGAAGAAGGGGGTTGGGACTTATTTGAAAGGGGGGAACAAAAAGTTCCCCTTTCCAGGAAGAGCACTTAACAATATGCAAGCAAAGTGGATAAAAGCAGCTCAGTAACAACCTCAACTGTGCAGAGATCGACTCCTGCATTCCTGCACATCTTTGCCTTTTTGACATTTAACTTTAATTTATAGCAATTTAGCTTGCTCTTAGAGGCTGCACTGTACGTTTGGGGAAGCAAAGTGATCTGTTAAATGTTTGTCTGCAATTCAAATCAGACACAAAGTAGCCTTGTATTTTCCTTAAAAAGGAAAAAATAGTGATCCCCCTACACACATCTGCATGTACTTATTTTGGCATAGAGAGACAGGTTTTTCTCCTATTAGGAGTTAATTAATAGATGAGAGGACCACTACAAATTAGTTTGGCCCTTTGGTCAAGAGTTACAAAATTAAATGCTCATCGTTGGATTGCTAAATATGCAGTCAGGTGGGTGGAGGTGTAGTCTGTGCCCTGACCCCACAGCAAATCCCACATCCCTGCTTTCCTTTAGGTCAGGTGCCTCATCATGTCTCATGTGGCTAATTGGGTTCAAAGGGGCCTTGCTCAGAGCCCACCCGAAAAGGGTCAATTTTCTGCTATGCTGAGGAACCAAACCAGACCATGGGAGAATCCCTGAGCCCCACAGCCAGAACACAACCACATGGCTGTGAACAAGTGTGGGGAGAGGAAACAGGGTAACTGTTTTTTGGCAGCAGAGAGCCATTAGGCTCACTCATAGAGTCACAGCTTTCTGATATTAAAAACTTTTGGCAATGGAGATTTCTCTTTGCTGTCAGCGCACACCAATTCATTGTCCAAAAATATTATTTCCTTGCATTCACTTTAAACAAAACTAAAACAGCCACAGGTGTCCAGGAAAGAATTAATTCTGCCATTATTTTTGCCTCTTCCTGCTCACGAATTCTCTGCAAGGAACTCGTGATTTTCCCAAGGTTGCATATTATTCAGAATTATTCACTGATGACCTTGTGAATACACTTGGACTTTTCTGCTGTTTGTAAGGAGTATGTGAGTGGGATAATGTCTGAAAGCAGGGACAATGCTGAGGTCCAGGAGTTGGCTTCCAGGAGAGTTACGTGGGACGGCACATCTCCAGCTGACCTTGGTCACATCACTTAATGCCTCTGAGCCACTGACTCTGCACCTGAGCTGGACCTTTCCTTCCATAGTAAGGACTGCTTTGATGATAATGATGAAATTATTCATGTCTGTGAGCTGCTTCTGTGCTAATGTCAGCATAGGGCCAAGTAGAAATGTACTGAGATATTAATTCAGAAAGGTGACATACTGAAGGTTCTGCTTCTTGTTGGGTGAGAAACTTAAAACCAGGTTTCTGGGGCAATTTTGAAACTTGGAAGCAATTTCTTAGAAATAGTGTGTTATCTAAGCATGAGCTATGGCTTTCAGTATGGGAGCAAGAGACTGAAATCCAATAACCATCTGCATACAGGGCCTCTTTTAGCCTCATAAATCAGTTCATAACTCCATCCTCATGGCCGCTCTTGGATGCTAGATGGGGTCAGCCAATTTCTGTAGCTGTTGCCTCAACAGTCTTGTTGCCAGGACTATTTTCAGAAAATGCACACTCAAAAAAGAGTCACTGACACATTTGAAGAGGTTTGTTTAAAATTTCCAGCAAACATTGGTAGAATAGCCAAAGCGTTTGTTGGAAGCAAAATTCCACGCTTGAAAGATCAGTCCTTCTCCCACAACTTCTGTTTGTGTGTCATAGAATCATAAAGGTTGGAAAAGACCAACTGACTCAAAGATCAAGTCCAACTCCAACCCACTCCACCTTACCCACTGACCACGTCCCTCAGTGCCACATGTCCACAGTTCTTGAACACTCTCAGGGATGCAGACTCCCCCACATTCCTGGGTAGCCTGTACCAGTGCCTGACCATTCTTTCAGAGAAGTGTTTCCTAATATCCAACCTTAAACATGGCAACAAGATGAAAGTCCTTCTTGCAGCCTCCTGCTTTACATGTCTGGCCTCCTACACTGTGTTTTGCAGTGAACACAACCTCCATCTTTCTCTTAAAAGCCTCTTAAATGGAGAAGAGAATTCAGAAAGTGTGACAGATTCAGGAGCTAAAAGTCCATGGAGATAAGAACGTTGACATTGGTTCTCCATTGCTCGCATTGCTGATTGCCTTCCATGACAGCTGTATCCAGGTGTGCTCTGGGACTGTACCCATCGTGACATGCAAATCCCACCATCCTCAAGACTTGAGGTAACCAAATGATGCAGGCCTTGTCCGGTTCTGTCATTAGGAGCCCACAGTTTCATATCATGTGTATATCAGAAGGTTTGCCTACTGCTGCGGCTTCTGTTTTGTTGATGATGTAGATTTTAAAGACATCAGCGTGTCTCATCTTCTGCATAATATTCCACTTTCTGATAAGTCCTGCAGGGAGGGCTACTCTCCTGATGCCCAGACATGACGGCATTGAGTCCATGAAGCTGGAGCTGAACTACAGTGTATCCTTTAGAGAGATTTCCTATCTCACTTTAAAACCTGGAGTGATAAGGTATTTACCACTGGCTTTTCAAAGCTGTTGCAGTCATTACTTATCTGCACTGTAAAAAAAAAAAATACAAAAATCATCTTTCATTTCCTACGTGAAGTTCTCTGACTTCAGCATCTAAACCTATTGGCTCACCATGTGGTGAAACAAGACTAATGTGAGCCGCAGGTCCCCTTCCACCAGAGGTAAATGAAAACAAACTGACTAGGGAATTTATTCCACGTTCATCATTGCTGTCTGAGCACGTGTCTGAACTATGCAGGAAATTGGAGTTGTTATCATTATTTTGACAGACCCAGCTTGTCTCCAACTGCCCCATCCCTTTGCCCTGTGGGACACACTGGCAAGTTTCCTTTTTGTTCTTAAATGGATTTTTTTTTTTTTATAAAAATGCCTTTTATTTTTCCTGATATGTCCTGGTTTGACATCACTTCAAAGTATGAATCCATTACTGCTCAGCTGGCTTTCCTCTCCCCCATACTCCTTAAATGCTGTTAATATAAATGGTCAGAAAAAAAGATGACGAGGAGAAGCATGACAGTGCCTTTGATCCACCAGTCAGCTGTGCCCTGAACTTCTACCCTTCCTTCAAAGAAAATGTTGTGCCCCCATTGCTATAGTAAAGAGACATTGGCTGGCAGCCTTTGTAAGTTCAACTGCAGAGGACAGGCAGAAAGCATCCTCAGTCCATCTAACAAGACAGGGAGAGACGTGAGAACACAAGGCCCTTCCACTTGGCTGCTTACCATCTGTGGTGACGACTTTAAGACTCCTTTTTGCTTTGGACAGCACTGAACACATGGTTGTCCCCAGTCAAATCTCACCGCAAAGAGGCAGAAATATTTTAACTCCATGAGGCTCAAGCATCCTGTCACCCACATGCTCCAAAGAGGTAAGACATAGTAAAATCCACTTAACTTTAAAGCCTCCCCTGGACTGTTAGATTGTCCCACTGTGGATATGAGTTACTGGTGCCTGAGGAAAACTACATGACACCTCATCTAACAAATTAAATGTTTCCATGCAATTAAAATGAAGCACTCAGCCTTAGTGTAATAAACTTGAGGCTATTAGTATTCCTAGCGCCGTTGCCTTCATTGTGTTTTACAGTGCCATAAATATAAGCTCAGCATGATGGCTCAGCAGGCACTGAGCATGGAGAAAAATATCTTGTAATATTTGTTATTAAAACATTAAAAAGCCCTTTACTTGAACACACACATTTTTAAAATGTCCCTGACTTGGAGCCTCTGCTTTTAATCTCTCCGTGTGCCCTGTGGCACTCCATCACAGCCTCTTGCCAGCAAGACAGGGATTGCTGTTGTGAAGTGCAGCATTCCCTCAGTGCTCCAAGGCATGGAAAATACCTACAGAGTTCCAACTCTTGCTCAAGGTGAAAACCAGAGTCGTTGTCTCAAGGGTAGAGAAGCCTTGGGAGTTATGCCAGGGCCTTGAACAGAACCTCAGTATGAAGATGACCATCCAAAGGTGGTCATGTCTGGAGAGTCATGACACTCAGTATAATGTGATACCTACAAATCAAAAATCCTATAAGAAGAGGATTCATCTTTAGCATTGGGTGATGGAGAATTAATTTACTGGGTGGTGACACTGAAGTTCAGGTGCCTATACATGAAGTGCAGAGATTCCTTTTATAATTTGGAGGACACCTAGACATGGAATAGGAATGTAGAAGATACTGGGCTCAGTTGCCCATGCAAAGCTGACATCTGAGATACACTGGGGTATCCAAGATGCATGTGCAGGTCTGCAGAGCCTTCTGTTGGTGAGGTTGGCATAGCCTATCTACCTGGAAGGCCCAATCTAGCACTCAGGGCAAGATATCACAAAATAAGGCATCAACAGCTCCATACATTCTAAATGTGCAGTGATCTTTAAGGTCCCTTCCAATCTAAGCCACTCTATGATTCAATGATCTTCTTTAGCATGGGATGAGCCATGACCTAGACTCCACCAGCAAGACACCAGCAAGCTCTCCTCAGGCTGATGTGCTCAGACAAAGGTATCTTACCTGCAGACAGACAGCTGTAATTTTAGAGGAGACATCTACAAGTTCCTGACATCCCATTCTGCATCCATTCTTGCATGCTTCTGGTCATACTGGGAAGTACTGCAAGAAGAGCTTCTTCTCTGAAGTAATGCAAAGCAATGCAGAGCTTAGTTCATGGGATTTGCTTGAGCTAAATCAGAAAAATGTGTTTCAGGTAATATAGCAAGAGTTTTGCAAAAGTACTTTGTTCTACCTTCTCTCTTTCTTGCATCTTTCCTTGGAGGACCTACTCTTTCTCTGAAATCCAGTTGGATTATCATGGTCGTATTTCCATCCATGGTTAACACATTTCACACCCCACTTTCCCTTCGTTTCAGCCTGGCTAAGCAATCCTTCTCTGACTTCATTTGGAGAACAGAGTTGCAAGGATTTTAATAAAACCCAAACAGAAACTCTTTATCCACTATTAGTTTCAGCTAAAAATAGGCAGCACATTTCTCTGCAGAGACTTATTCTTTATAAACTCAGGCATATGCTTGTGGATTTGAGCTATTTTTCTGTTATTTATCCACTGTGTAAGTGCTGATTTCTCTCAATACATATTCTATTAGTTACAGTTAGAACTGATCAAATCACTCTTCTTTTTCACTGTCTTCTTCCTATACATCTCTGGGTCCATACCATGCCTCTTGCAACAGCTGTTGAAGGCACAAAGCATCTTTCCAAACAGCCTGAGCTGATCAAAGGAGAAAGAGTGAGAAGTGTATCTCTTCCTCAGTATTAGGCTCTTTCTAACACCGTCCCTTTCTCTTTAGAATGGTCATTACTCAGTCCTCATCATATCTTAATTCTGCAATTTCCAGTTTTAATATTTGTTAGTGAATTTCTTAGCATCCTCTGTAGCACCAAACTGGGTGGTTGATTTGTGCTGTGTCTGTTCACAACTTCTGAGAATCCCCTTGTTGCCTCTTTATCAATAGCCTTCCTGCTTTTCCAGACATCTTCACAATTTGTCTTTGCTATTACAGGCTGGTTTTAAGCAAGGAGTTTTATCTCTCAGCTATTTCTGGCTCTGTCTCCCTATCACCCCTGCCATCTTTCCCCCTCCTACTGAGATTCAACCACCAGAGAATGAAATGCATTTTGGAAATGGCTGGTTTATCCCACATGAAGAATGAACAACTTTGCCTGGGAGCTGCTTTTCCTGTTTGTGCAGAGAATCTTGTGCCTATTTCTTAAAATATTAGGAAACCTGAAGAGAAGAGATGAAGGCATCACCCATGTGAAAGCTGGAGATCAGGGGTGCATGAAGGGTATCTACTGGGAGAGCTCTGAATGGCACAGAAGTTCTTCTTACGAGCTCCCCAAATGCCCTTAAACTTTACAGACCATCACAACATAGCCATCTGGATCCTGGGCACATGATCTAAAGAACAAAGCACTTACCATTTACAGTACATAAATCTGAGGAGATTTCAGTATGGGAGATCATAAAAATGTAGAAGCTCTAGAGGTCAGAACGCTTGTCTGATGGCAATAAAAATAACAACAATGCACGAAGCAAGTCCTTTTCCCTCAGATTTCTAATATCCTTGAGCATCAGAAGTGAAATGGCACTCACATATAGGACAGTAGGAGTAGACAGACGAGGGCTTTCATATAGGTTGGAGGGGAGAAATAGAACCATAGGAGAGCTCAGGATCTGTGGGACCAAGTCTAATATAAAAGCACGTCTTATCTAATCTAAAAGATTCTCACATACTTTTTACACTCTTGTAGTTTGCTTTTTGCTCCATGGGAAATGCAAGTGCAAGGCATCAATCCAGACCTGCTTCTCCTCTGGCTCTGGGTAGTTTGCTGAGTGTCTCATGGGGGGAATTTGGAATATGCTATACGAATAAAAGCTTCATCCATAGAAAACTTCCTACTGAAACTCCTATGGAAATAAAGATATTTCCATAGGAAATAAGTATTTTCAAGCTGAAGAAGAAAGAAACTCACTAAGACTTACAGTCACTGTCCATGCCCCCCCTACCTTATCTGCTCACCCTAAGCTGATCCTAAAATGACTGGGCAGTTGAACTATACAACCTTTGAAAGTTCCTCCCAGCTCTAAGGAGCCTATAATTCTATGATCTGATTAATGCTAATTGATACTTTCAGCAGTGGGAGTGAAGGATACCCAGTTCTCCCTGTGTTTCTGGAGAAGATCACTCTTGATGCTGGGTGGTGGGGCAATACACTTGCATGTGCATGAGGGAAAGTGCAGGAGGGAGGGACTAGGAGAACACAAGTCTTTCAGCTGAACTGTGAATCTATCCTTCTTTTTACCTGGGTCTCTTAATTTCCCTTCCTTCCTCTCTCTGACAGTCAGAACTGCTGCTAATCCAGGACTCATTTGCTGGAGGTGAGCAATAGCATCATATTAATGACTGCCACGTACCAAAAATCAGAGATGAGAGCTATCATTTCCCCAGCAGTTATGTGTCCAGCATCAAATCCTTGCTGCCCATAGGTCCCAGTACAGATCCTCCTGGGGAAAGCTTTCTATCTGGTCTGATGCAGAAATGGTTTCAAACTAAAAGAAAGGAAATTTAGATTGGAAATAAGGAAGTTTTCTACAGTAAGAGTGGAGAAGCACTGGCAAGGGTTGCCCCAAAAAGTGATGGATGACCCATCCCTGGAGACACCCAAGGTCAGGTAGGATGGGACTCAGAGCACCTGATGGAGCTGTGGGTGTCTTTGTTCATCACATGAACATCATGAAGTTCAACAAGGCCATGGGCAAGGCCTTGCTCTGGGTCAGGGCAATCCCAAACGTGAATACAGACTAGAGAAGAGAAAGATCTGGGACACCTCCTCATTGCAGCCTTCCAGTATCAAAAAGGGCTGACAATAAAGATGGGGAGATCCTCATAGTGGATGTGGTGATAGAACAAAGCATAGAAGCGTTGAACTTTAATTTAAAGGCTTTAGATTAGTTTAGTTTTAGATTTAGTTGAGAGTCTTCAGATTAGACATGATGAAGAAATTCTTCACTCAGAGGACAGTGAGAGCCTGGCACTGCTGCCCAGAGCTGCGGGTGCCCCATCCCTGGAGGTGCTCAAGGTCGTGGATGGGACCCTGGGCAGCCTGAGCTGGTGCAAGCAGCCAGCCTGTGGTTGGGGGTTGGAGCTGGATAAGCTTTAAGATCCCTTCCAACCCAACCATTCTGTGATTCTGTGGCTCTATATATCACTGATTGGGAGAATATGAGATGCCATGCCAAGGAAAAAGCAAACATGAGGCCAGGGATCTCATCAGAAACATGCAGATGCAGCAAAGTACCCATGTGGGCACATCCTTTGGCAGCCACTGGTGCTCAATGCAGTTTCTGTCATCGTGCAGCAGAAAGACATTGCAGGAGCTGGAATTCCATGTCCATGTCTGGTTACCTCAACATCCTCTTTCCTCTCTGTGGTTTTCTACACCTAGACAAATAAGATTAAGATGAGAGAAAAAAATCTGAATAACTGAGTGTGCACATCGTTCATCTGGTACAAGATCCATCCTTACATGCATCCAATGTTCCACTCTTTGGGAGAGCTAACTACAGGGTAATGAGTCTCTTTCATTTCTTTATTTTTGATTTCATTTATTTTACTTTATTTTATCTGTTTTATCTTATTTTATTTATTTATTATTTCAAGAATAAATACTCAGTAGTTACCTTGCTTTCCCTTACAGAGTTCGGGTGTTTTTCAAGAGTTTTATTTTGTAGCTATCTCAGCAGCCACTATTTTTTGACAAATGCTTTATGAGGTGAAATGAGATGTGAAATGGGAAAATGAGGGAGATAAGAGAAAACACTACCAGGGTGATGAAGGAAGGGAAGGAAGACAGCAGTAGAGGGAGAGGATGACAAGAGCAGCATGAAGATCGAGTACAGGACCACGTGGGATTTGGAGACTATAGGGACCATCCTGGAGGGGTGAGATGAGCAGGTAGGAAGCAGTGAGTGTTCCCTTGAAAAGGCTGGTGGGAATTTGGGGATTTTTCTTGGATTTCTGCTTCTGTACTGTGCCCCAAGGCAGCAGCCTTTGCAGCCATTTGAGGCTGTGAAAAGCTGTGTCATGTGGTTGTGCACCATGACCCATTGCTTTGGGTGCTTCGTGCTTCAGGTGCATATCCACTCTGTCATCCCAGCCAGGAACTACTCTCGTTCAGACCAGAGTTGTTAGGGATGGGCACAGTAAAGGCTGGTAGAAAGGAAACGAACAGCCATTGGGATGTCCATACCACAGCATGCAATGTGATAGAAGGACTGTGAACTGAAGGCAGGCTTTCTCCAGCATTCCTTGAGGAGCTATCACATGGAACAACTCACCTTTGGGCTCTGCAAGCAGCTTGCACAGTCAGTAGCAGAGGCTGTAGGTGCACAGCAAGGATGGTACGTCATAGAATCATAGAACTGTTTGAGTTGGAAGAGACCCTTAGACACCATCTGATCCAACTCCCGGCCATGAACAGGGACACCCACAGCTTCATCAGGTGCTCAGAGCCCCATTCTGCCTGACCTTGCATGTCTCCAAAGATGGAGGATCCACCACCTCTCTGGGCAAGCCCTCCTGGGATGAATCAGCAGACAGATTGATGGGGAGGATTTAATAACTGAATCTGGAATAAAAACTGGCCAGCAAGGCAAGCTGTGGAGTGAATGATCTGAATCAGAGCTATTTGATGATAACAGCATATGAGTATACTGTTAACTCTTACTACGGGTAACTTACTCCTACACTGGTCTACATGCCCCAAAACAACTTCTCTATCTAGTTCTGTAGCAATATTGATGAGTCTGGACAAAAAGCATGATGGTGCCTACTCTGATAATGCTATGAGAGAGTCTGGAGGAGCTTTTAATAAAACTCATTCACAGGCACAAATTGCATGTTTCACACTGGCTTTGGAGGCAGAATCATTTTCATCTGGGGACAGGTGCTTTTGGGTCTGTCTTTATTTAAACAAATCTGTCTGTTTCCCTGAGATGGCAGATTGCAATTACAGCCCAGCACGCTGGTCAGCTCAGGGTTGGATGTCCAGATTTCCATCTTCCTGCCCAGCTGGGAGGGGAGGGGTCTCCCCTGGCAGAAGTAACTGCTGGAAAGTGCAAAGCCATGGCAGGAATAAGAGGCTACACACAGCAGTGAGACTAATGAGTCTGCTGCTCTACTCTTGGGTTATTTAAATTCATTTTGGACATAGGGAACCTTTCCTGCATTTTTTCCAATGTTCCCGTGTGGTTGAAGGACATTCGTGTTGAAAGTAATTGGATGGATTTAAAGTCCAAAGCTTGCCTGTTTGAGATGCTCAGGAAGGAATATTTTTTCCCCCAAACAAAGCAAATGGTCTCTGGGTCAGATCCTCAGCTGCTGCAGAGTGGCAGACCTCCTGTAACTTCTGCTAAGGACTGGACATAGTGTACTCTAAAATGTGATGTTTGTTTCCCCGTTGTTATTAATTTGTTAAAGGATGAGATCTTCAAAGGGAGCCAAAGGAACACAGGAGCCCAGATCTTATTGAAATGCAGCCAGGCTCACATGAATTTCTCCAGGGTATCTAATTCCCACAGTGCTCTTGGAACAATCCTGGCCTTCAGGCTGGTGATGTGATCAGCACTGTAACAAACAAACAAACAAAAACTGTTTGATCTCTGCCTTCTTTATGCACTGCACTTCTTACTGAGGTGGTGGCTGAGCCTATGGAGACCAACAGAGGAAAACAAAGAGGTCCAAATAGTGCCTTTTGGAGACTTAGCAATGCCCTATCCCCACACCAGTCTGGTGGGACTCATTAATAGGATATCCATGAGGCACCTCATGACCTGAGCAGAGGTATCACTCTTGCCTCACTGTAGGGCTGTCTTTGCCTTCTCCTCCAAAGCAGATGATGTAGTAAAGAAGAGTCAGGCCAGGTTGCATACGGACCACTGAAAGATCAGCTGAGTGGGGCACATCTCAAGCAGACAGTCCTTGGAGGGGTCACTGATGCTTTTTCTGGCATGGGCTGTCTAGGAGGATAGGCTGGCAATTCACAGGTGATTCCTTCTGCCTTAAAGATCTGTGAACCTACCTAAACATCTGAAGGTCTCCAAAGCATTGGAGAAGGGTATCCAGCATCAGACTGCTTGACAAACAGAATTTCAGGTAGAAGAGAAAAACCCAGGGGATACCCAGCCCAGGTAGAAAGGTGGTTTTAGGTTTAGTGAGTGAGGCAATTGGTGCAGTTCTGAGGGGTAAACTCATGCCCTCAAGCAGAGTGGCAAAGACCATCCTCACTGTGGTGTTAACCTCTCTCAGTCAAACCATTCATGTCAAGACAGTGGTAGAACCATCACTAAGCCCTATTTTACCCAAGACGTCTAGTGAGGGCTCTTCAAATAGATGGAGACATCTGTGTGCTCAAAGGAAAGCCAAGGTGCATCCCATTCTTTCCCCACAAAGACTACACAAGGATCCCCATTGCTAGGAACATCAATCTCTTCATCTGTGGATCAGGGTGTGATGCGGACCTGAGATGGCTACTATCAGGCAGCAGAGATAAAACTGGTCTGGTTTGTGGAATGGAAGCTGAGTTTAGGGAGGCTGTAACCTCTCCAGTGATGAACAAAGAGCAGAGGTTGTGGCCCAAAGTGACATGCAATGGGTGACACAGAGACTGGGCAGCAGAGGCCAGCCTTGAACCCAGCTACCTTCCAAAGGAGACTGCTGTGCAGTGCACATCCTGCTGTCTTCCTTGTTAAGTGATTGCCCTGTTCTAAAAAGCAAAGAGGATTGATTTGCTGGAGTGTCCCTCTGCGCGTGCAGCTTTCAGCCTGCAACTGCTGCTCTAATTGTGATACAGAAATTTCTCCTGAGACAGGAAAGGATGTCGGCTTAGGTTAAATAAAAAGTGAAAAATACAGCGATTCTGCAAACTTATGCTAAGAAGTCAGCGTGGTTCTGGAGCTTAGCAACAAGAATCACTCTCAAAGCATTTCATTAGAAATGGTTTGAGTCTAGTTTCAAGGAGCACGTTTTTCCCTGCTGTTGGATTTGTGCTATGCCGGGATTAAAGAATAACGCTGGGTTTCAAATAAGTCAGTTCCTTCATTTGCAAGAGGTGTAAGGCAGGGATTTATGTTCACACTAGGCTGTGATCTCATCAGCTCTTCCCAGCAAATCAAGGGGGTGACTGGATCAGCTTTGGGGAGGAAGCCAGAAGGGAGAGTTAATTAACAAGGACTTAGAAATGTGAAGTTTCACTTGCTGAAAAAAAAAAATTCTCTGTTTTTGACATTTGTTCTTCTCTTGAACTGAGCGAGAAAGTTAAGTCAAGAATAGCAATAAGCTGAAAAATATTTGGACAGAATAACAGAAAAATGTACGCCTACGTGTTGGTAAGATGTAGTGCAGGCAATGGAAGGGAATGCCACATGCTCTGTGAGGTGTTGTCTGGGTCAAAAGAGAGACATACAAAGCAAACCTGGGGCTAGCAACACAGGGAACTGCTACATCCATGAGGAACTAGCAGACCCAGAAATGAGAGAGAGTGCAAAATAAAAAGTCTGGTTTGGATTATTCTCAACTGAAGTTCAGTTAAAATCAATTTTCTCATCAATTTCTCTTAGTACTGAATCACTGTGATTCCCAAAGAGATGTAAAAGCTGCTTTTGGCCATTTGAGGTCACTGAACATATATGATCTCTGCAGGTTTTGAGCACTGCAAGTTGAAAACAAACAGTTTTGTGGCTGTTGTTTCTTTTGCATTGTAATTCACTGGCCCAATATCATGAGCAACCATCACGAATACGTGACACAATCTTTGCAACATCACATGAAGGACATGCAAAAGATTTTCAGTGTTCCAGGTCCATACCCACTTGGATAAATCAGAAAATACTCCTTTGATTCTGCACTTCTTTGGGGGTTGCTTTTAATTTTTTGAATATTATTCCCTCCTAAGGGAGTAGAAGTGAAAAATTCTCCCCCAAAATCTGCAAGAATATTCACCCACAAGGTAAACTTCATTTTGGGTCCTCATTCCAACCTCTTTGCATATAGGTTGCCCAGGAAATATGAAGATGTCCTCTATCTGTGAGTGCTTAAGGCCAGTTTTGATGTTTGGATGGGACTTTAAGCAATCTGACCCAGTTCTGCCATGACCAGGGCAGGAAGAGTGGAACTAGGTGATCCTTAAAGGTCCCTTCCATCTCAATGCTTTCCACGTTTCTGTTATTTTATCTTAATGAAAATGAAAGATGACCCATTTATCTTCTCCCACCAAATCCCTATTCTGCAAAATTCATCTTCATTTTCCTTAGCCTAGAAGTTAATGAACCTGCAAAGACTGCATGTGTTGGCTTAACACATCTCCAACAGAGCAAGGAAAGCAAGGGAAGGCTCCTCCAGCTTCTAGTTATAGCTGTGGCTGGGATCAGAGTAGCAAAAGGAGCCACGTAGAGAAGCATTAAACCATTGGATAATGGTTGGAAGTCCTTTTGGCCGTGACAGCACTACTGCAAACCATCACTTTTTAGAGATACACAGCACTGAGAGGCTGGGCTATTGCACCAGATGTGTCTATGGGGCTGCAAGATGCAGTGGAGCTTTTATTCACTCCATATCTTGTATTCAGAAGGTGACAGGCTCATTTGGGTTGAAAAGGACCTCAGGAGTTTCCCAGTTCAATCTCCTGCCTGAAGCAGGATCAGATACAAGATCAGACCAAGTTACTCTGGGCTTTATCCAATTTTGGTCTTGAAAATATCCAAGGATGCAGATGGCATTGGTGCTTCAGCCCTTCAAGTCCTGGAAGATTATTTTCTTTGGTGTTTTCTTCATGTGTGCACTCAGTGTGAAGGCATTGTTTCAGCAATTCTCCTCTAGGGAATAGGTCACTATCTGCCACGTGAATAAAGACCCAAGTCCTCAGATGATCACTTTGGGGCTGTTATCACAGGTCCATGGGAGAACATGATGCTGCATTTCTGCCCTCATGTGTCCATGTAAAAGTCCCTGCCAGTACAAAATATTATTGTGTCAAAAAAGTCCAGAGTGAAAAAACAAACAAACAGCAAAATCTTGGATAAGAGCCATTGAAGAATTATTCTACAGCCCAGACCTGCCTTTTACTTCATCTGGAGCAGAAGTCATGAGAAGAGTATGAACTGAACCTCTGCTTCAAAGAGCCAGGAGTCACAGTTCAGCTTCTACATCTTTGACCTCGGGTGTACGACCCATGTTTTGAAGAAATGATGTGATTGGGTGAAACTCAGTGCCAAGAATAAGCAGTTCTGCTAGCTAATGAAACATTTCTCCAAGTTCTGTCTAGGTGTACAGGGACATCCATGCTGTGGTTTAAAGCTCAGAGAGTAAGGAGCTCCTTCTGCCATCTGATGGTGAATGGAGGAAAGGAGTCACAGCACTACATCTGCTCAGTCCTTAGCAGGAATTAGCAAGGATCAGACCTTCCAAACAGTGGATTTCTTTTACTGGCAGCGTTTGAGAAATGTGGCCACAGGGAGAGAAGCATAGAATCATAGAATGGCTTGGATTGGAAGGGACTTCAAAGACCATATAGTTCCAACTCCCCAGCCATGGGTGGTGTTGCCAACCACTAAATCAGGCACTAATTCAGGTTGCCTAGTACCCCATCCAACCTGGCCTTGAGCACCTCCAGGAACGGGGCTTCAGGTTATAGGTGTCCATCCCTTCAGTGACATTCATGGTAGTCACCAGAACAGAAGCTCAACTGAGAATACTTTGTGGAGAGCAAGCTTAAAGGCTCGGGAGGAGACAGTTTGAGGCTGTGCTTAGAAATATGAAAAGGATATGTAGCACAGACTCTTTGAAGAATCTTTATGTTCCTGGAAGTTTATCAGGGATATTCTTCTTTCACTACTTGGATCATTGGGATATTTCTATCTAACCAGCCCAGAAACCAAAGTGACTCATAGCAGGGGGAAAGGGATAGTATTTCAGGTAAATAAAAGCTTTAGGATGGAGTTGGCAGCAGCATTATTCATGCAAATTTGTATCTTATCCTTGGAGACTGTGTTACTTCCCTCAGCAACTTCCCCACACCCTCACAAAGCTCACCATCATCATCACTGTTCCACCCCTGCTGTCCCACTTGTCCCAGCCAGATAGGCAATGATTTTCTTCCTCTTTCCTTCAGATCCCCTGCTTTCAACAAGTCTCTCTGGTCTCTGCTAAAGTCATTCTTCCCGAACATGGTGCTGCTTGTTTCTCTGGTCTACCACAAGCATGGCTTTTGGGAGTTCAAAACCCTGCAGTCCCTCAAGGTACCACGGAGTCTGACCAAGGCAGTGAGGGCTCTGTCACTGCAGAGGGTGAGAAATGACTGTGTCAGTCCCAAGCCTACAGAGTGAAAGGTAAATGGTGTCTTGTGTCAGTAGCATTGGCTTGATGGAGGTCTGAGAAGAAAACCAACCCCAGCCTGCTTTGGAATGGCATTCATTCAAATTGATAACAAGGGCTTGATTTTACAGAGGGTGACATTCCTCACATTTTTCCTCATGATTAATGCTTTCCTTGTACGTCCTTGCCACACCACAAACTCCTTAGTTGCACAGTAACCTTTTGTGTGCTGCAGGACACATCCAGCATATGATAATAAAGTCTCAGAGCTAGATCTGTGATGATGAAGAGACTGCCTGGGTTCCCATGGCCCTGAGTTCGAGCTATATCGTCCTTAAAACCTATGAGACAAGGTGCTAGTAGAGTCTGATAAAATCTCTTTGTCAGTGGAACGATGCCTTAACTACAGTACACTTTGGAAGCTCTTTGTTAGAGGATTATGGTGTAAACCACCTGTTTGAAATGGATGAGCTGGCAACAGCAATTCATACCTGATCTTTGGACCATCCTCTGGACAAGGCTCTTGGACATCCAGTCAGATTTCTGGGTGGTCCTGTGTGGAGACATGAGTGGGATGCAATTAACCTTATGAGTCTCTTCCAACTCGGGATGTTCTGTGATTCCATGATACTTGGAGCTGTGGACACAGCTGTGTTTGGGAGACAGGCTTTGCAGAAGGACATGCTTTCCTGCAGGAACCTGTATTGTCCCAGTTTTAGGACTGTGTCTGGACAAGGCCAATGTATGAGCAGTTCAAGTGTATGACCAGGACATGCCAGACAGAGCCCAGAAAACCTGAGGAAACATTCAGCAATGGAAATAAAGAAAGAAGGTCAAGGAACATTCGTCATTTGCAGTTTGCTGTAATTGAAAGTCATGCCCTTCAGGAGGACTTAGGAAGAGCACACGTGCATTATCACTTCTCAAATGCCCAACATGAAGTCAAGATGACTTTGCAAATCTGAGTCATGAAGCAGGCAGAATGAACAGGACAACACCCTTAACTTTACATGAATGAGATATAAGTGTGTGGAGAATGGGTAAGCATTGGGGTTCCTGAGACCTTTAAGTTCAGCCTGCCCAGGGCCCCATCCAGCCTGGCCTTGGGCACCTCCAGGCCTGGGGCATCTACAATTTCTCTGGGCAACCTGTTCAAAAGGTTCTGTTCAAAGGACAGTATATTGCTTTCAGATCACTTCTGGTTTCCCTCTCTGGACGCTGAACAGGACCCTCGGTATTTCTAACCCAGGTTCATCCTGATGGGTTCTCAGCTCTGCTCACTGACTCCCCTTCCTCCACAGTGAGTTTACAGCAGTGGCTTCGGTAGCTTCTGTTCCCTGCAAAGCTGCAAGAGAGCGAAGCCAAGAAAGCAATGCTAATTGCAGCAGTAATTAAAAGTCGAGTGTGAATACTCAATGAAGGGTCAGCCTGGGTGAAGTCCCAGGCACAGCGCTGAAGTGGCTGCTTCAGGAGTGAAACATGCCTTGTGCCTCAGCTCTCAGCACTGCAGAGCTAATTGCCTCTGGAGCAGTGCTGAGCTGGGAGGGCTGCCCAGCTTTCAAGTCCTGAGCCAGGCTCTTCACCTGGAGCCATGTGGTCGCAACAGCTTGTCCTCCTCTTGAACACAGAGACTGCATGGCAGCATGGGATCACTCGCTAAGAAAACTTCATATTGCTTGGGGCTACCAATTAGATAAGTCTCAACTTGAAGCAAATGTTTGGAGGAATGTTTTCCTCAACTGATACTGCCGGGTCATAGGAAGGAGTTGCAATCCTGATCTCTTGAGGTAGTTGTAGCTTCTGAGGCTTTCTTGGAAGAGATAAAGGTTTAGCTTGTGTTTTTTACTTGGTTTTAAAGGAAAGGATCCTGTTTTACTCCTGGGAAGGTCAACCATTCCAATAACTTCAGAACACCTGTTCCCAGGTCAACATCTGTGTGATATATTGTGATATGCTATAAAAAAATACACAGTGCTGAATTTTTACATAAGTTCCACAGGAGGATCGAGAGAATGCAACAGTATATGGCTTTGTAATAAAATCTCTAGGACCAGCTCTAGCTGACGACTACTCCCAGTCAAGCTGGAAAAGTGCCCACCTAAAAATGCAGCCAACAGGTATTGACAATTTTAGTATCCTTTAGGGGAAACAAGATGATTTCATGAACCAAGATGAGACAGATCCAGCTAGTTATGTCAGAGTAGCACCGTAAAAATTGGGGTTTCCTCTGCACATACCACCCAGGTAACCTAGTTATTTCCTGCCCCTTGAACAAGAGCAGTATCTCAGATCCTACATCTTGATGTTAATACAGTTTTATCCAAACCATTCTGGGACATCAAATGCTGGATATAGACAATGCCAAAGGCTACTGTAAATCTGCATAATTGGTACTTAACCAATAATAGTTACAGCCGCAATTAAGGGTGTGAAATTTCACTGTTTACTACATCAGAGTGATGAGGACTGATCCTCTCACAGTTTAAAGTGGAGTAACTGCCATCAACCACCACCAGAGGGTCTCCAATGTGCATGGAGTATTCTCTTGGATAACGGCTGCACCCCTACAGCATTGAGATGCTGATTGAGGATCTGGCCCTCCTGTATGTGCTCCCACTCAGGAAGAGCAGAGCTCTGAAAAGTCACATAGAAACAAAGAAAACATCTTTTGTCCTGTTCTCATACTCCCAAGCCTCTTCCAGGAAAAGATCAGGCAGTAGACGATAACAGCTCTTGGGTTGACCTGGGGAGGGCAGGCCTGTGATTGAGATATAGGTCTCTGGGGATGGCAACAGTTGAAGTCTTTCCAATTAGCGCGTTGGATCAGAGTCAAGAATTGTCAGGGTTTTAATTTACTAACCTGTGTCCCTCTCCCTGTATATTCATGTGACAGCTCATTCATTTAAGGTTGATAGAGTGCGTGGCTGGCCTCTAACTGGTCTCACATCCATCTACCTCTTGCTCCAGTTTGCTTCCCCAAGAGCATTTTCCAAAGTGAAATTTCCATGGCTTGTGGAAGTCCAGGTCTCTTTATGCCAAATACTTATTCTTGCTTAAAAAAAAAGAACAAAAAACAAAAAACTCAGGCCTTTCTGAGTCCTTCAGATGTCTTGAGGTGGGGATGTTCTGTTGGTGTCCACATCAAAGAGAGCAGACAGTATTTTTCTGGACACTGCGTTGAACATTCTTTTACTGAGCTGGCTGGACAATAGCAGAACATGGGAGCACTGCTGCTCCTGTTTGTGGAAGATCAAAGTAAGTGTTGACCAAACGGCAGACAGGTGGGTGTGTTAGCTGGGAGTGTGTGGTAATTTCGTCCAAAGGAGTGACTTCCTTGGAAGCCATGTTCATCATGTGTAGAGTAGGCTCCCACATGTCTCCCATTAGCCAGCATCTCCCAAGAGCATCAACACCAAATCACTGTCAGGATGAACATGAACACCCTTCTTTATCTTTTTCAGCAGCCGTCAAGTGTCATCATCTCCCGAGCTTGGCACAAGCAGTAAATACAGCTCAAAAAATCAGGGATACAACAAAATACAAGTTCCATCTGTATCCTCCTGAGATCCTTCAGAAAGGACAGGTGAACAGTTGAAACAAGAAAACCATAGGTAGATACACACTAGAAACTCTCCTGATTGCTCTGACAGTTCTGTTCATGCTTGACCATCCCTATGTCTATTTTAAACGTTTCATGGTTTCCAATTCTGAGCTGTCATTGTGTTTTCTCTTTAGTTTGGTACACACCCAACAATTTTTTTCTATATACTAAGTGACAATTATGGTTGAAAGAGCCTGCTCAGAAAGGGAACATCATCACTGCTTGTGATGTTCATGCAATTCAGACTACCGAGCCTCATGTCTCAGTGTCCACCCCAAAAACACTGGTTCCACTCAAATCTCCCCCAGGGTTAAATGACCTCATTGTACACATCTGCTCTTGAGCCAGTCATCTACAGTGGGATTCCTTTGGCCAAGCAGAAAGGTTTCAAGTACAGATGTCTGTGCTGGATCTAGCCCCTTGGGTTCCCTTCATAGCCAATGGGATGAAACAGAATACAAGCCATCTGGTCTACTTAAGAAATGTACTTAGGAGGCGATGAGTCATTTCTAGAAGTACCCGATATGCTCCGTTGATTAGCAATGGAGGGTGGGCAGCTAATTCGGACGGAGATATATACACTGATTTCAAGTCTTAAAGTCTGAAGACTTCAAACGATTTGAATCCAAATGACCATAATTACAGCATAAATAGGAAGGAAAGACACTCCAGCATCATTATGGTGCTTGTAGAATAAGGAGCAAGAATAAAAATACAGAGCCAAGACCACATGTTCTGCTATTACAGAGGCTTCCTAGGTTAGCTTCCCAGCTGGTGAAAACCTGCTACCTCTTCATTTCCATACTCCTTGATCGATGAACCTGAGCACCGAAAAGAAGTTGGGAGGGGGCAGAATGAGAGCAACATGAGGATGAGTTCAAAGATCAGCCTAAGATCCCACAGTTTCCCCATGGTGGTGAGATTTCAAGGGCACAAAGACACCTGTGCTTCAACAGAGACTGACAGGAAGCAAATCCCTCGTGGTCCTTAGTGTCATTGAATCTTCCCTATTCAGCTGTATTGCAACAAAAACTACTGTAAACTGAGAGCTGGGAGGGGGAGCAGGGATCAGAACGCAGTGAGCAAGATCAGTCTTGTTAGCTGTTAGAACGACAAGAACAATGGAAAGGAGAAGGAGAGGGCGTGAGAGAATACAAAAGCATTAGGCAGAGATTTGGTGAAGATTATGCAACCTAAAATAAAATGTGATTTGCATGCAGTGCCGTTTAACCTCATGCCCCTGTGACTAATGAATTTCAGTGTTGGGGGATAGAGGAAAAAAAACCCACAAAAAAAAAACAACAACACAAAAAAATCACAACAAAACATCACCACAACAGCAGCAGAAGAAAAAAAAGGAGAAGTGGCATCAACCCACAATTAGCTGACAAGCAGCAAAAGAATGGTGTTTTCCCCAGTCTACTTTGCAAAGGTTTCTTAGCAATGTATCTTAGGGTGCATCAGTGGGAGACGGGCAGGCTCAACACAGGACTTCAATTCTCAGGCATTGTCTGACTGATAAAGATTTTAATTGGAGTGTTTATGTTTCCAGTCCTCCAGCAACACAGATTTGCTCTGATAATGTGTTTTAAGGGACCAGAGGTAACATTTGGAAGATAAATGTAGTATTGGCTGCCCACAGGGTTACATAGACATTATAGCCCACTGAGGATTCATTATCCATTGTATTTTGTGTTTTTTTAACGAGTTTTCCAGGCATCCACTTCTGTTTTTATGGAACTTTGCCTCTTCCCTCTGCTGTTAGACAGCAGACTGGATTATCACCTGTTGTAAATCAAAGCCCTTCCTGTGATTGATTACTGTGAGCTATCAGATACGATCCTGACAAGCAGAGTTTCCCTGAAGACAGGACAGTACAGCTGCTGGACTCCTCTTACTATAGTTTGAACATAGCAGCTCATGTAGGTACAGATGCCAACATCACAAAGTCTAGGAAGAGAAGCAACGCTTTGTTCTCAGCTATTGGACACAACCCATATTAACAGGAGGTAATGGTTTTAAGTTGCACCAGAGAAGGTTTCAGTTTTGATACTGGGAAACATTTATTCTTCAAAAGA
Source organism: Cyrtonyx montezumae (assembly GCF_038088225.1). Classification (NCBI taxonomy): domain Eukaryota; kingdom Metazoa; phylum Chordata; class Aves; order Galliformes; family Odontophoridae; genus Cyrtonyx; species Cyrtonyx montezumae. The sequence goes on along the minus strand of NW_027071936.1, from coordinate 66,850,704 downwards.
GTGATGGAAGAGACTGCTCAGGGAAGTGATGGGGTTATCATCCCTGAAGGTGTTCAAGAACCATGGAGATGTGGCACTGGGTTGATAGTTGGGCTGGATTATTTTGATGAAATGATTCTATGATAAAATAGCCCCTGTAGCCATCAGCATCTCAGAAGCCCTGAGTCAAAGGACAAGAAATCCATGGTTCATGTTGGATAACAGGAAAGGGTTTTTTAACAGACAGTGGTGGGACACTGGAACATGCTTCCAAGGGATTTGCTCATGGCACTGAGGGTTGCTGGAGTTCAAGAGGCCTCTAGACAGCATCCTCAGAAATAAATTCTGATTTCTGTGTGGCTCTGTGTGAAGGCAGGGGTAGGACTCAACGATCCTTGTGGTTCACTTCCAACTCAGGATATTCTATGCTTCTAAGGTTACATTTCCATCACCCAATGGTGGGAACAAGTTTGGGTCCCTAGCCATTCCTGGGTCTTGTTTAGGGATAGGATTGGCTGTGCAGTGACCTTCAGTTGTGCAAACATACTCATGAAGCACACAAAGGTGTTCATTCAGGGATAGGCACAGGCCCCATGCCACGAGCCTGGCCTTAATAGAGGCAGAAGTCTCACTGCCTCCCTGGCGAATGCAAGTTCACAGGCTATGTCACACAGCATTTGTCTTCACTCTCTGTAGTGACTTGGTTAGCATGAGAAAGTTGGTCTGATACAGATTTGTTTATTTTAAGTGAATTTGGGACACAGTCCAAAGTGCCACGTTGACAGCCTGGGAAAAAAGTGGTCCTGTGTTTACCCTCAGAAAGGGGACAGAGAGAAAAGAGCCATTGAGTCTCACTATTCTCTGCCCACCACCTTTAATGAGGAGAGATCAGATAGGAAGATGCACTTTCAGGTAGAATAATATCTCCCACTACTTATAGCTTACTTGCAGCTAATTCATAGCAGCTTGCTGGAATACTTCTCCAGGCAGACCATTTCAGATGATCAAGAAGCTTCTGTGGGTCCTCAGCACCTCTATTTCAACAGCAATTTATCAACAGGAGCCCTTCAGTTTGTCTCCCTCTATCTAAAAAGAAAAGGAAACAAAATAAATATTTTCCCTTCAGAAGTGGTATGAAATGCTTTTCTTTTTCTGAGATTCATGGTCTTTTCTGGTTGTTTCCTTACAGCTTACCAGAGCTGTCAAACTCACTTGAGCTTGGGAACATGGGGACATTAAATATTTAGAAAAACTCTGGCTTTATTTTCGGTCTTCCGAAAGCAGTCCAACAGGCAAAGTCAGACTTTGAAAATTTATGGGCTCTCTGAATAAGCACCAAACAGAGCTTTCAATTGGTTGCAGTTCATATTTTAAATGAGTTGAGCCCTTGGAAATCCCAGTGTCATGGGCAAGATACTCTCCTCCTGGAAAATTGCTCCTCCAAGCCTAGAGTCCCTAGCTGGGCCATAGCACATCTGCAAGCTTGTGGAGTAGATGTCACGTATCACAAAACAATGTCTTCTTGCTCTCTTGGTGGCTATAACCAACAAATGCATTGCCCTGTCTCTCTTTGATGCAATTATAGCAAGATGTGTGTAAGGAGCAAGAAAACCAGTAGAATAATGGCCTGTTTACAACAAGAGGAAGATTTACTTCAGCCCAGATGATTATCCAATTTTAAGTTCAGCCTGTGAAAGCGCTGCCTGAAGAGGGCTGTTAAGGGAAAGGATGTTATAAAGAGGAATTTCACAAAGAAATAGAGGTTCTCCTTTACAACTTACCCCTGAGACTGACTCCGGGAGAATTCATTGTTCTATTCTTTCTAGTCAGGGTGGCTGGTGAGGGTTCTCCACTTGTGTTTGACTTCAAACCCAAACACTGTGGTGTACGGGTCGAACGTACCTCTGATGAAGGAATGATCAAAGTAAAAACACTCCTCCTGGATACAGCAACTTGGGCTTTGGCTCGGGAAAGACTTTTATGTCATTTCTCCCTTTTTTAAAATTCTGCTGTTTTCCACAGGGAAAGGGAGTGAGCTCTTCTCCCTCTCAGGTTGAACTGTGGTCACCACTGTCATCACGGTTGCTGGATGACTGGTAAACTTCAAAGGAAGAAAACATCAATTAGAATTTCTTGTATCCAACGTTGAGTAGAGCTCTACCAGTCATTTTTCTCTAATAATTAGTCCAGTGAAAGATGGAAGTTTTGGAGGCACTGGATTATTTGGGAGTATGGGCTGAGCGTGGCTGATGGCTTCTGCTAGAAATGAAAGTACAGGGATGATGGAAGGGAAATGTTGAAATGCTTCATTTCAGCCTGCCATATGTTTCGCATCAGAAACATCAGGGCGATTTCAAAGCAAAATTTTTCAGCTTCTATTTGTCATTTTGGAGTGAAATTTCTCTCATAATGAAACTGTTTTTAATAGCTTAGAAATGAAGAAAAATTAATTAGGTTGTCAAAGGAAATTTTTGGGGTTGACCATAATCTGTGTTCATTGTTTTTTTTTTTTTCCTGGCTTCTTGTTTTCTTTTAATTTCTCAGAAAAAAATAAATAAAATAAAAATGAGGGAGAAATGCTCAGGCTTGACTGACACCATTTTTTTTTCTGATTTCCACGTGAAACAAGGGATGTCAAAAAGAAGATGCCTGAGTTCTGAACTTTGCTGCATTTTTTGGTAGTGTGGGTGGAGTACTGTCTCCCTCTTATAAATAGTCTGTGTTTATAGGTAGTAATTGAAAACACAACGATTTCAGGAAAAAATCCAGTCCTTGTCTCTGACAGGGCTTTAGCTGAAAGTGCATCAGTTATAGAATCATGGACTTGTAGAGTTGCTTAAGTTGGAAGGGACTATTGAAGGCCATCTGGTCCACTCCCCTGCAATGAACGGGACACACATGGCTCCATCATGGCTCAGAGCCCTGTCCAGCCTGACATTGAACATCTCCAGGGACAAGGGACAAGTCCTTAAATGCTGTACAAGGAGGCAGTGATGGGGTAAGATGATTGACAAGAAAAAGATAAGGTGACGTTCCTTAGGGTCGCTTTAATGAGCACAACTATGGGACTGCCAGCTTATTCTCTTCTCATGTTAGAAGGAGCATCAGGGACAAAGGAACACATCTACAATAGTTCCTTGATGAGTCTACCTCATCCAACTCAATTCTTAAAGAACTGGGATAATTTTTGCCAACTTATAGGTCTTTTCTTCTCTCCTCTTCCTTGTCTTCCTCCTAAAGTCACCTGAAACTATTTATCAGTTACAAACAATTTCAGAGGGAGAGGTCGAAGAGCTAATGAAGCTTGGGAAAAGAAGAAGTGAGATGTAAGGGAAGAGACCCACAACACATAGGGCTCAGGTGAGATTGGTGAAACACAGGGTCCTATATTAGACTTCATCTTAGAATCATCATAGATTGGCTTGAATTGCAAGGGACCTCAAAGACCACCTAGTTCCAACCCTCTGCTGTGGGTAGTACTGCCAAGTACTATGTCAGGCACCAGTTCAGGTTGCCCAGAACCCCATCCAACCTGGCCTTGAGCACCTCCAGTGAAGAGGCATCAGAGAAGTCACAACAGGCAAGAGAGCTTACGTGTATATCCTAAGGTAGAATAAATTCAGTCAGATACTGGAAAGAGACTGGGAAATGCCATGGACAAAGTTCTTGGTCTCTACTATTGTAAATGAAGAGGATCAGTGGATTTTGCTCTCAAACACGGGGATTTATTTGCAGAGGGATATGGTTGACTGGAGAATGGTGTTCACATTTCATGACCTTGAGCCTCTGTACTTTCCTCTTTATACAGCTGAACAACACAGCTCAGCCTGGCTTTCAGTCACTAAGGGCATGGTTTAGAATCCTCCCTGAAGAACAAGGCTGCATTCTGAGGTTTTTGTTGTTTTTTTTTAATTGTCCTGGGCATTGCTTTATCCTGATCCTATATATATCAGCACAGGACAGAATTCAGTGCTCAGGTTCACGGCATTTAGGACCCAAGGAGGCTGAAGATGTCTCTTCTCTCCTGTTGACACTGTCTGTGATTTTAGGCAGAGAAGGATTTGGCATGAGACAATGAGAGACAATGGTGTAAAAGCTTCTCCCATCACAGAAGTAGGGAACTGGTGGCTTTCAGCAGTAATGGAGAGGAAATGGAAAGAAAAGATTTCATAGAAACAGAATTGTTAACGCTGGAAAAGAGCTCTGAAATCTCAAAGCCCAACTCCAACACTTCCCCACCATGCCCAATCATCATGTCCTTCAGTACAACACCACAGTTTTTGAACACCTCCAGAGAAAATGACTCTACCACCTCCATTGGCAGTCTGTGCCAACGCCTGACCCCTCTTTTGGAGAAAAAATTTTTCTTAACATCCAACCTCAACCTCTGTGTCTTGCCCCACAAATCGAAATCTCCTCTGTAAATCTCCCTTGAAGGCTCCAACACATGTTGGGGTCATTGGCCCTGAAATTCAAGCAGTCTGGGATTTCCTTTCCCGACACATTTGTAGTCTCCCAAGAGAAGACTGTTCTGTGTCCTGTCAATCCAACCATGAATCAACACTCAGCAACTTTCCTTTTCTACGTGCACCATTTTTATGTACAGAAAATGAAAGACAGAAGGAATGAAAGAAACAAGAAGAATCATTGGCAAAATAGATCTGCTTCTGCAGTCTCAGAGGGGAAGCACAGCAAAAGAGCCATTTTTGGAGGCCAGAGACCAACTAAACTGGTTGAATTTCTTTGCACCGAGGTGTTGAGCTGCTGTTTCCCACCCTTGCTCTCAGACTGATTTCTGGGCAGATTCTGCATCACCAATAAAGCTTGCAAACTAATCAAGCCACACTTTTTGCTGCTTCTAGAGTACACTTTGGAGAAATTGCTCCTTTGTAATGTCTACTGGGAAAAAAAAAGAAAAAAAAAGAAAAACAAAAAGAAAAACTTCTTTTATGAGGTGTGTTTTATTTTAGAACATTGTAGAAAGGACTAAAATGGACTGGGGAGAAAGGAGGTTGATGCTCATCTCAAGTGCATATCAATACCAGCAGAGCTGGTGGATATACACTTATTTACATCAACTGAGAAGTAAATCCTGAGGTTCTAATTATATGGACAACAATGAATCCTAATTTACCACCCCCCAGGAATGAAGTAAAGGAGATGGAGGCAGTATAAAATCCATATAAACAGGAAAAGAGAGTTGTCTGAGGTCAACTTGTGCTGTTAAAGCTTCAGGACAAGCAATGATTTTGCTGCAGCACACCCTCCTTTGTGCCAGAGCATCATGTAAGTAAAAAGGAGAGTAAGGGAATGCTGTCTTTTTAGGATCATGTAATTGATGTTGGAGCTGGGAGGGGAGGTTAAGCCAAGTTTCTTGGGGAGGGGTGGGCTGCCTTTAACCTGTTGTGCATGTAGCAAGGCAAGGAAGGAAGCGTGCTGATGGGACCACAAGAAGCCCCTCCAAAAGCTGAACGTTGGATGAGGGTGATGGTAACATCACAAAGTCATCAGTGGGAGATACTGTAACAGGAGGGATTAGCTTGGAGATTCAGAATAAGCTGTTACTGCAGCTCTTAAAAAGAAAAAGATTGCTTTGAGATCAGATGCACCTGGAGCTTTTCTGGATTCTCTTCTCAAGTTATAGAAACTTTGAAACATGGCACAGGTCAATCTTGGCATACTTCAGGATAAATACAATATCCCTGAGCTCACCTCTGGTCTCTGGGGTAGAAAAGGACTGTGCAAGCAGTATGTGTCAAGTTGTAACCACTGGTTTCCTTGGCGTTTTTACTCTTTCTAGATAAAAGAGAGTACAAGACAAAAATATTTTCTGTTGACCATGAGATATGACCTAATGGTAAACCAGATAATTCAGTGATGGAGCAAAGCTTGGAAAAATCACATTGACACACAGCTCCAGACTAGACCCTTCAGAAATGTGCCCTCAAATACATGAGAGTTATAAACTATGTCACAAGAAAGGAGCTCTCTTATTTTTTGAATCATGACTTATTCACACCAAACCAAAGTGTATGAACCATATGACATCACCTTGCCAGGTGTTTTGGATCAGGCTACTCTGGAGGTGCTGGCTTCATCATCCCTGAAGGTGCTCTAGAGCCATGGAGATGTGCCACTGAGGGACATTGTCAGTGAGCATGGTGAGGGTGCTTTGGGCTTGGGCTTGGATATCTCAGAGGTCTTTTTCAGTCTTCATGATTCCATGATTCTATAGGTTGCAACTGGAAAATGCTGAGCGGACGCTGGAGTGAGTAAACACAGAGGAATCTCTTGGCTTTTGCATCTTGACAGCACACCCTGATAAGTTTGGAAAGCTGATGACAAAACTTAGCAACAGAAGAAAATCATTAATTTTTCTTCAATAATTCTTAGTGAAGAAAACCACACTTAGTCCCAAGAACAGTGCTAGGGAATGAAGCTCTCAGAAAAGTGGTGCCACGTGAGGATCAGGGTTAGAACAGAGTGACTTTCCCTCTGAACTGAACAAAGATCTTTAGGAGTAGAAGGAAGGAAAAAATAGCTCTTGCAGAGCTCCTGCTGACATCCTTCTCTTCTTCTGTTCAGCTTCCTGGAGTAGGCAGAAAAATATCACAGCTGATGAAACTCTGGAGCAGGAAGCTGCGCTTCTGTGCTGCTATCCTCCAGCCCAGGGGCACGACTCACTACAAGGGGATAGAGTATAATTGTGATTGGAAGCAAAGAATATCCTCAAATGCTTCCCTGGAGGAAAGTCGTAATGGCACCTAATTTTAAAAGCTGAGAGAAAATAAGTTGGGGAACACAGGCCTTTAAAATAAAGTTTTCCCTCTCTATTGGAGTGGTTATTGGAAATGCTAATAGGAGAGCACAGGGTAAGATCTAGGATGCCTTGTGCTTGAAAAAGCAAGGAATAAAAAGCCAACATGCACACGAAACAACATTCTGGTTAATGAAATGGAAGATTCTCATCTAATAAACTGGAAAGCACTCTCTGAAGTAGTAATTGAATGAGTCATCCTGCAGGAGGTGTTGTACAGTGCAGGGCTGTGCCCAGCAGTCCGATGGGAAGCCAGCAAAGGAGCAATTATTTGGGCACTGGCTTTGCAGAAAGCACGGTGTGCCAAAGGGGACGATCGTGGTGTGTGATGCAGTGAGCTACCCAAGAGTGAAGAAGAGTAGATATGACATCCATCAATCACTGGGTGCAGGACGAAGAAGGCCAGACAGTCAGGATTTAAGAAAAGCAGATTTTGGCAGGGTTTCTCCTAGAAGGTGATTCAGTATGTTCAAATGGAACATTTCATCCAGGGGTTAGCTGTCAAAATGATTCCAATTACAGCATTTTTATAAAACGATTTGAAAGAAATGAAGCAATTCTTTTTTATTATTTTTTTTATTTTATTTTTTACTTTTTGTGTGCGGTAAGTGTCTTCTTCCTTTGAAAATACTCCCATTTCTCATCTAAGACTGTACTCAGGGCAGCTTTATGCCAAAACCTCCGAAAACATCGAGTTCAGTGAAAGGTTGATTTTTTTATCCTTGAAGAACAGAAGACTTCTTGCTTTGATTTTGCCTCTGTTTTCAGGAAAGAAGAAAACATTTGCCAGCCAAATTCACCTTAAAGGTTGGTTAGGGCAAGGGGCTGGAATATATGAGAAGGCTTGGATGGTGTCTCAGAAGTTTCAGTTCAAACTTGCCTCTGGGCTGTACTTACATCACTTGACACAATGAATCAATGGATGATACTATTATCAAGGCCCCAGAGGCTAGTGGAAAAAGAAAAAACACACCAGTTTCAATCTCTGATTGAAATTCAATTCAATCTCTGTCTTTCGATCTCCAAATTGTGGAGGCAGCTCCAAGGGCAGCCCCAAATTTCCCTTAATCCAAGACAAGATCTGAGTGATTTGAAATGCAACTTGATTCGAAGTCTGGATCTGAGTTGTCCTACAACACCTCCTTCCCACCCAACAATGTCTTCAAAAAGCATCAGAAGCTCCAGAACATCCAATCAGAACAAACCCAGATCGTTCAGCAGTGCAGAAGTTTTTATATTTCATTGCTGCTTCCTGAGAGGGAAGACAGGAGGTACGACAAGTGGTATACACAAAAAGATTGCTTGCTCTGCATCAGTCTTGGTTTGCTCTAGCAGCTTGCTGTCACAGTGATCAGGTTGATCAAAATGAGTAGAGTTCAGGTTGACTTGGCCCTAGCAAGCCTTCTGCTGCAGAAGATGAAACCTCTCAAATGGGAATGGGTCTCACCCTGATGCTGGAGCAATGTGACCACAGGCAACATTGCAAACAGGAAAACCAGGCTTCAAGTCTCTTGTGTGGAGCTCTCTGAGACACGATCACATCTCAACATGGCATGCTTCAAGCCTCAGAGATTATAGGCCCAGCTTCCCTGGGCTCACAGGGAACTCATTTTGAGTTGATGTCCTCAGGGGTTTTAGTCATGTTGGGCTCCAGCTTGAAAACTGCTTATCCTGATAGACTAGAAATAGAGCTAGAAAAGTGAGTTTGTTCTCACTTAAGACACATAAGAAGTTACAACCAAGGAAAAATCCATGAGTTCCTTAAGTAGGTGCATTGGTGAAGAAGCTCAGGGGAAATATCATCTCGGAATCAGCCTTTTCTGGCAGACATGACTCTCCCACATCTTTTCCCTTACCATAGCTTTTAGTTATATCTAGCGTATAGCCAGATTTTTAAGTTTGATTTTGAATGCCCAAGGGTGGGGTAATTTCAACTCACCTCTCACAGTCCTTTTCTAACCTAAAGGAACTGATCAGCTTGGATCCCCCAGCATATTTTCCATGACAACGGCCAAGAGATAGAATATCACCAAATAATGGCCAATGCCTCCACCTCTGCAGCACATGAGACCAGTGGGTTACCTCTATGCACACCTCAGGCCTTTTGAAAGCATCATTTTCCTGGAGATTTCCTTGCCCCATAACAATGCTCCTTAACACAGAGAAGGGTTGGGATTGCAGCTAGACATATCCAAATACAACACCATCTCTGCACAACTCAGCTGATACTTTCTAGGGAGCCTTACCTCCTGTGGCTGCACGCACTGTTAGCAAGGCCTTTCCATGAGCAGATTTACATCCAGCATTTCTGCAGGATGCAAACACAGTTAATCCCACAGGTGGACTGCAGCCTGTGGAGTGGAGCTGGCTGGATTCTTCCCTACACTTGCACACTACTCTGTGACCAGCTTCTCCATCCACTGAGTGCCTTTCTTGGTTTAAGGATTAGATGAAAGGAGAGCAGTCACAGGAGAGCCCTGCACTTCCTTCAACGCCAGCCTGGTGCATTTGCAGATGCAGTGCTCCATTATTCGTGCCTGAAAGGTAGAAAATAGGGCACATTATGATATCAAAACCCAACACCTAAAATCACTGGCTTTGTAGTCTGCAATTGAAAGCATGTATCTGCCCACGTTAGGATGGAGAAGTTTCTTTTCTCATAGAAATCTCTTCCACCTGACAGCTGCACGGGGCACAGCTTGCTGCCCATGGCTGTAACTCTGAAGGCAGAATAAGACAGGGACAAACAGCCGTGAGCATCAGAAGTATGTACTGTTATAATGGACTTGTGGTCTTTAGGATTGGATCATTATAGATAGGATTGGGTGCCATTTATTTACATCACAGAATCTATCATAGAGTCACAGGATCAACCTATTGTAAAATCAGTCCAGCATAGAATCAACTCATCACAGAATGGCTTGGGCTGGAAAGGACCTTAAAGATCATTGAGTTCTTGCTATAGCAAGAATGCCACCAGACACAGTTCCTGTGAGCAGATGTAGATGTGAACCTTGGGACAAGTTGCACCCTAAAGCTCTTGTTGTTCCTCCTGATGTCTCCAGCCATCCGCCTACCATGTATTTTGAGTTCCAGCATTGTCTTCCTTGTTTACCAGAGAAGACACACTGCCAACAGTGCCTCTGAGATGTCAGGGCAAGATAGAGGAGTGTCAGAAAGAGGAGCCCTGGCAAAGAGGCTCCTCACTGTCAGTTGGCTCACCATCCACAGAGGCTGCCAAAATCTGTCTCTTTTGCAAACATCTGTAGGTGCTGACAGCAATGAAATGCAAAGGGAATATTTCTGATGACTCCTGGGAAACACACGGATTTGAGAACAACAGGACCTTTGTACAGAGTACATGCTTGACTTCTTGCAAGTTTCACGAGCTTCTTACCTTCAAATAATTCTTAACTCCCAGGCACCTCTCCCAGACATTTTTATAATTGGGGAAACTGAGGCATACTCCATGGCAGAGGGGTTGAAACTAGATGAACTCTGAGGTTACTTCCAACCCAAAGACATTCTATGATTCTAGGCTGTGGTAGCAAAAGTGGTGGCTCCAAGGACTTTAAATGTGGGGAGGTGAAGCTCTGTGTATGCTTTGAGTCTTAGAAAATGTACTCCCCTGGATGTCACACTGCCCTCCCTCCATACTGGGAGGGAGGATATTGGCTGTGGGTACCCTGCTGGCAGCAGCTGTACAGGGAAAAGGAAAAGGAGGAAGATTAAAGGACAAAAACAAAGCTCATCCCTTGTGGCACCTTTTACACAACTATTTCCCATTACAAGGTCTCAGCCATACATTAAGGAAGCTTTTAGGAGCAGTCCTTTTCTGCATGATGAGTGAAACCAGATGCCAAAACCCCAGAAGTGGCAGCAGCAGTAAAATAAACCCAGCCAGCAGATTCACCTCCTGAACCTGGCAGCAGCGTGAGGCCACCTTAGCAAAGTCATCAAGGGACCATCCATCATCCTACAAAATTGCTGCTGCTCTAATTAAAGTGAGACCATAACGATTTGGATGTATTTATCAAATATTGGAAAGCAAAGACACTCTCTTACTGCCAAAGTGATTAAAGGGTTCGTTGCTATTCACAAGCAGGAGTTGCACTCAATAAGCATCTATGATGGATGAGAGAAGGTTGTTTCTCCTCAGAAGCAAAGGGGCCCAGCCCTGGATGGGCTGGGTTTTACTCTGGTAGCCCTTATGTTAGTAGTTCATCTGCAGAGCCAACAGCTTATGGGAAGGGATTCCTCTTCCCACTTGGCACTCATCTGACACTAGTGTCCTTTCGTGTGGGAGAAGGGCTTCAGAGTCATCTTTTTTCACTACCTTGTCCCGTTAACATTCTCTCAATCCTTTCTACTGCTGCAGCAGCTTTGACAGTGTATGTTTCAAAACCAGGAACCTGAACCAAGTCTTGGGCAATCCCAACGCAAATTCACACATCTGGGTTTGGGGTGAGTAATGGTCTCCTTTCAATAGCTCTTCTTTCCTGGCAAATCTGCTATTTATGTTCTGGTTTGTGAAAGTTCTGTGTCAGAGATGGAATTGTAGACTTAAAAACGAGAAACGATGGTTGCTTTTTCCTTTTTGCTGGAAAAAAAATGACTGTGGAAAAAGTGTTCGTGTTTCATCATCGGAACAGAAAGCATCCTTCACTGCTCAGTGGCAATCCCTGTCAGTTTTCAGCAAATCTTTTGAGTTGTGCAGGGGATTTGGTACTTTCAACGATGTCACAAGAAGACATTATTTTCCCTCTATGATTCCACCCCCTAATTGTGAGCACTTTTCTGGCATCCTCTCACAGAGCCTCCCGCATGCCACCACTTTCTCCATCCCAGTTCTCGTTTTCCTTCCCTGCTTGCATTTTTCCTCTTGCCTTTCATTTTTGCTGCCATGAGGGAGTTTGGGCAGCTCTTTCCCAGCAATTTCTTTTTTCCTTTTTGGCAAAAGTACAACACTAGTTCATCGGGGAGAAGTCTGCAGAGCATTTCCATTTCACTGCGAGGGACTGAAACTTACTGAGTGCCAATGCCCTTGAAGCCATGTGCCTCCCTCTGATTTAATATCGAGCCTTTATGTGAGTTAAGGACAAATACCTTGCCTTACAGAACCACTCCCTGTGACAGCCTCTCTAATTAGTTGTTATTAACAGTGATAACAGAGCTATCAGATTTAATAGGCAGCAGATTAAGGCAATTACGGTGAACTCAGCGGGTATGTGAAGCTGGAGGTTCAGCTCTGGGGACAAACGGGCACATTTTCTCAGGCAGGACATGCAGGGCAGAGTTGCAAAGAAAGGAAGGAGTGGGACTGTGGCTGGGAAGAAATAATGGCCAGTACTGTTGGGGGATGAGGGAGGGTAGGTATCATAAATGTATAGGAAACCAGGCAAACTGGAAAGTGCAGGTTTGGAAAAAAAATACTGAATTAAATAAAAAATCTGGACTCACTCACACTTCTGCCTTTCTTTAATCCACCCTTTCTTCCTTTCCTTCTGTACTCTTTTCTTCCTGCCCTTCCTGTTGCCTTATTTCTTATTTCTCTTTTTTCTTTTATTCTTCACAACTTTTTTCTTTATTTTCTATTTGTCTTTATTTTCTATTCCTTCCTTCCTTCCTTCCTCCCTTCCTCCCTTCCTCCCTTTCTTCCTTCTTCTCATCTTTCTCCCTTTTATTTTCTTTTTCATTTCCTTTTCTTTCTCGCCTTTCTCACTTCCTATCTTTTTCACTTCTTCACTGTTCTTTTTTTCTTCTCTTTCTTTTTCTCTCACACTTCTGCTCTCCCTTTCACTCTTCTTACTGTTCACCTTATCCAGGAGAAGACAAATAGGGAAAAGAAAAAATGAGAAAATTAGTCAAAACAACAACATGTTATTATTTCTCTGACTCTGCCTGAACTACGTCAGATGTGTGTGAGCTGTTTTCACTCATGGTTGTGAAGAGCAAAGCCAGTGCTTTTTGCAGGGTGCTGCAAAGGGCCGAATCCTTCTGTCAGTCTGAGGCCAAAGACACACCTGGCTGAAGGGATGGTGGTGTAGGAGAAACCTCATAGGTCTCCCCACAATCATTTTGTCAGGTCCACCTGCCTAAACCTGTCCAATTAACCAGAAATGTGGAAAATTCTGTGGACTACCCTGTCCCCCTCCAACCACACCACACTCCCAGCCCTTCAGAGCAGGTAAGGCATTTCCCTCTGTATGTGCTTTTCCCTTCTCTGTGCTGAATTTCTACTCATTAATTCAGAAACAAATGCAACACATGGACCCCATTCAGGGACGCATTTACCAGAGACAGCCCTGGTTGTACTGTTTTCCCCATTATCACCAAAGCTGACAAATACGTCCTCCTCTGGTTTCTGTAACACAGATCCTCATCCCCCATCCTCCCTTCCATCTCATTCGTCCCACAAACTGCTTCCCATAGAGAGATGATACACAACATGAAGTCATGGTCACATTGATAGGCCCAGGGGCCTGTTCCTCTGCACCACACATTAGCCTCTGAGAGCCTGAGCCTGATCTCCATGACCTGTGCAATACAATGGGAAGGTGACTGGCCCCCATGACTTGTACAGCACCTTGGGAAATGTGGTTGGCACAAGACATAGGGGAAAGAAAACGCCTGTTCAAGAAGCGTTTAGATGAGGTGCTAAGGGATTTGATTTAGTAGTTGGGTAGGGATAGTGATAGGAGGACGGTTGGACTAGATGATCTTGTAGGTCCTTTCCAACCTAATGAACCTATGAACCTATGAAAGGCAGGAGGCAGAGGAAACACATAGAAGCATGGAGTGATGCACATATTTTGCACTTGCTTTCTTAATTGTGTTCCAGGAGTTTCCAGAGACCACTGCTGAGATCAAAGACTTTATAGCTGTGCAGTTGGAAAATAGGTAGAATCTACTCCAGAGAAGTACTGATTGGAGTGGGGAAAGAGGTAAGGGAAGGGGGGCTGCACAGGCACATTGTCTTGCCCTGGATCCAATGTCAGGAGAGTATACAGACAGGAGTATATCTCCCATCTCTTCTGAATCCTCCCCTTACTCCATAACCTCCCCTCAGGCATAAAAAACTTTCAATAGCAAACAAGGGGAAGTCTGAGAGAGTTTTATAAGGTGTGCTATGAAGGAAACATACCTATTGCATCATATCCATTGCACACCTCCCATGAGAAAGCTGGATGGCTTGAATTGGCTGCTGTGCTGCAGATTGCTGTGTCTGTGGGAGCTGAAGTGTCAGACTGTGCTATAAAGAGTGCATCAGCTGCTAACACCATCCCACGAAGTGAGATGGAGCCATGCTGAACAGGTGACATCCCCAGGCCCAAAGTGGGTTGTAAAGTGTGGTGCTGGAAAGCACAGACCTCCCATAGACTATTTTATGCTGCACTACGCTGGTTTGTGTTATAGCAGGATTCTGCTAGAATTTTATGTCTTCCTTATAGACTTATGGAGTCCATTTTTTGCTCCTGTCTCTCCCCACTGAAACCCCAGAACTTGGCCTACACTTGCCTACTTGCCATGGGTCGGCTAACTCTAGCTTTGAGGAAGCATTTATTCAGTACACCCAATCGTGTAGAGTAGATATCTATGATTTTAATTCCAAGTGGGTAGAATAAAGGATGTGCAAATGCAGATAAATTGCTAAATCTTTTTTTTTCTTTTCCCCTCAAAAAGTAGTGAAAAAATGGCACAGGTTCAACTTCTACAATGTTCTATTTTCATCTGTGAGAAGAAAATCTTCAAGTCTAGGTGCCAAAAGCAGGAAAATTAAATCTGTATTTAGACAGTTTAATAAGAGACTCAATTTTCAGAGGTAGCAATACCCCACATCTCTAATTGCCACCAGAAGAGACTGGGATCTTGCTTTACTTTTAAGGGGTGATTTCCAAAAAGAGAACAGTCCATCAGGGAATGAGGGGCAGAAGTCCATTGAAAGCTCAATGCTCTCAAGCTTATTCCTCCACTTCATGCCATAGTGAGAGATTTTGGCTCCAAGCAGCTCTCTTTACTACAAATCTTAACTCACCCTCTGGAAGTAATTCATACCTGCACAGAGTAGACCAACTCCATTTATTATGCTGTCCAAACTAGAAAGCACTGTAAGATAGAATACCATAGGGAAACTGCAGTATCTGCAAGGGAATAGTGCTGTGCCAGCCAAAACTCTTCATCCCAATGGGAAGCATTCATGGCAGATGTCTCCAGATCTCAGCAAGAATCTCATGAGATATGTTGTGTTACCTAAGGCTAAGAACTTTCCATCACTTCCCCACAGATGCCACGACCCAAGAGGGCACTCATTGGCACTGATGGAAGATAACGTTTAGATAACTCCAGGCTACTCTTAGATAACTTCATGCGTAGTGGAATGGCTATCAGTGTCCAAAAGTAAGAGTAAATACAATGCAAACTTCAAAAGGAAAATGGAGATATGTCACAAGCCACTGAAAAACAGTGGAATGAAGTCTAACGCTGGCTTTGGTTCCCAAGGGCTCACCGTTAGCTTTGAGGTCATTTAATCACCCCTATGGTTTACTGAAAGAGGAACTAATTTGAAAAATAAATGCACAGACTTTCCAGGAGAGAACTCAGCTACAAAGAAGATTCTTTGCCCCAGGCCATGTTTTATGCTATGTGCTCATGCCAACTGTGAGAAGAAGGCCTAAAAATGTACACAGTATTACACAAACACTGGACGAGATACATGCCTTTCTTGGAAAAGCCAGGCAGCCAGATCAAGTGCACCAAATCCATTTTGTAGTGTTAAAGTTATTCAGGCAGTATTTTTTTTCCTAGAAGAGTGAGCAAGCGAACAGGTTGCCCAGGGTGGTGGTTGAATCACCAACCTCAGAGGTGCTCAAGAATCATAGAGATGTGGCACTGAGGGACGTGGTCAGTGGGCAATATTGATGGCAGGTGGATGGTTGGGTTAGATGATTTCAGAGGTCTTCTCCAGCCTTAATGATTCTATGGTGCTGGTATATAACAGCTTCCATAGAATCATCATCCCTCCATCGTATATGGTATCTTCAATAACTTCATAGGATGAACCAGCTGAGGCTATTAGTCTTCAAAGATCCTCTCACGTTACACAAGCCAATGAGCACAGCTAAATTATAAAACACGGTCACCTTGATTATGCAGTAGGACACAGGCTGCTCTCCTTGTTATTAGAAAAAAAAACCTTTAGAAATGAAAACAATATCACCAATTATTAAGAAAAGGAGGAGGGAAGGAAGCATTTCAGCAATAAAAATGTCAATCTCTGGTTTATTTGAAAAAACACTAAAACAATGAGCTGGAAACTGGAAATCGAGAAAACTCCTTTGATAAATGTCACTATTTTTAAATGAGGACAAAGGAATTAGAAAAATGGAGGCTTATGTTTAATTCACTTGAAAGCAAATTAAAGGGTTCGGTTTATGGATGAAAGAGAAAATTAGGTTATTTTTTCCCTGAGAGTTACCAAGGCTACTGCAGCCCAGAGAAAGCCACAGTTCAGCACACAGCTCCATGAACTGCTATTATTGACAGGTCTGTTTGCACATCTTAAGTGGATTTAGAAGTGGCTCCATCTTGGGAATCAGAAGCTGGACCAGACACTGTGTCACATCCCGGCACGGACAGCACCTGGTTGGGTCTGCCTAATCCAGGGATTTTTTCCCCAAATACATCCATCCCCCTCACCCCTCCCATACTTCATAAGGCAGGTGCTGGTTGGATTAATGTGAAGCTACTAGCAGCAGGATGTTTGTTTGCTTTTTGAGATACTCTCCTTGCACATTAGTGAAGTCAGCTCTTGTGTTGTGGTACAGTATCTCCAGCATTTCATCTGGTCTGAATGGTGAGATTTAGCCAAGTACCAAGATATGTAGCCCCTTGGTCTATGTCTGTCTATGTTTATTATGGCTTTTAACTGCCATGGCTCAAGCCGGGAGTGATTTCCAACAGAGAAATGTCTGAATAAGTGTCCCACTTACGGAAACTCTTGCTTTCATGTTCATGACCTCCCATTTTGTACTGTTTCACTGAGATTTTGCTCATCAATGGGGTCTTCTCAGTGCTATTCAGTTCCCTCCCCCCCCCTCACGCACTGATATTTCTCAGCTTTTTCCATCAACAGTCTTCATTAGCACTTCATTTCTACCTTGGGGGCCAAAATCATTATTGCAAACCTTAAACAAATCAATAGTAAGAAAGACTCAAGAGAAACTCCACTAATAGATGTGCTCCCCTTCCAGCACTGTTCAATATCGTTTCCCTTTAGCCACATTCTTATTTGTCTCACAGCTCCCTCATCAAACTCTGTCTTATCCCAAGGAACTAACAAGGTTACTCCGTGGCACCTCATCTATTTCTCATTTCTCAATCTCCCCAAAAAGGAGATTATTCACATGCCTGCTTTTCATACGAAACTTCATTTTATCTGAGGAAATATCAGGTTCACGTGCTATGATCTCTTAGTTGCTCCCTGTGTCTTTAGTACCTCCTTCCCTCTATGTTGTAGCAAAGTCCAGCAAAGCTCTGAGAAGAAACAAGCCGCTCTATCATCTTTTGGATTACCTCTTTCTTTCAGATACAAACCCTGTTTTCTGCTCCCCATTCCAGAAGCTGCACTTTGCCTCAGTTGTTATCTTTCAACTCCTTACTTCCAGATCTGAAGTTGCTCATGATTTCCATTGTATCATTGAACCATTAAGGTTGGAAAAGACCTTGAAGATCACCAAGCCCAACTCGCCCACACCATGTCCACTGACCACCACCCTCAGTGCCACATCCTCACAGTTCTAGAACACATCAAGGGACAGTGACCCAACCCCATCCCCCAGGCAGCTAGTGCCAGTGCCTCACCACTCTTTCAGAGAACAAATTCTTCCTTGTATCCAACCCGAACCTCCCCTGACACAAATTAAGCTCATTACCTCTCATCCTATACGATCAGGTAGATCATCTAGTAGATGCATTGATGAGGAGTCTAGTCATTCTGACTTTAGTGCTTTTTGGATTAGAGCTTCCCTGTAGTTCTCTCTTCCAAATCTCCATACATTTCCATGACAAGCTTGGCTTTTACCATCCCATTCTTCTTAACTGAAGACAGGTGAAATACTTTCTTTTTTTCCTCAAGATATTTTACCTGCATTATGACAGAACACGTATATGGAAATCAACCATAATCATCATCCCTCATTTCACTGTATACTCCCTGACTGGATTCTTCTGGGTGTTTCATTTCAGTGTATCCCATGACTGCATATATTGATGGTTGGACTTTAAGGTTAGAGAAGACCTCTAAGGTTATCACGATTCTATGAGGAATACAGGAAGACTGGGATTCCTATCACTGATGCCCTTCTCCTTCAGTTCACTTAAAGATAATTGCAAAGTGAGGCAGATTAATCCAGATGTATCTCACCCAAGGGCTGTCTGCACTCTAGTGGTCGTGGAAAAGGAGTATGCTGTGAGGAGATCCGCTATGTTTATTAATGGTGTAATTCTGCAAGTCAGTGTGGTCCTTCAGTTGACTCATCTGGGAGTTCAGGCTTTCCAGGCTCTCAACACATGAGTTCAGCTCCAAATACTCTGCAGGTTTTGCAAAACGTACAAGAATTCCCAAGGTCCTTGCAGATCCCTGTAAAGCAACACCTGCTTGCAATGAGTTTAAACATCCTACAGATGCTGAGATATTCTGGAGTCTTTAGATAAATGCTCCTGGAGCGTTCTTCCTAGAAACTGTTATTGCTGTTGTTATTGTTACTAGTTCTTAAATGGTAGCAAATAACTTTCCTACTGTCCTCTCAGATCATTTAAACCAGATCTACGTGACTCTCCCAGAGGATCAGCAATCAGAGAATCCCAAATTAACTCATGCAAAGAATAAAAAGTAGGTGGAAGAACACTTCGAAAACTGAATGGAAAAAAATAAGAAAGAAAAAAAAAGAACAAATTTAAAATTCACTGCTCTTACCCTCTTGTAAAACCTTGAGAGTTGAGACCCTTCTCCTGCCCTGCAGAGACAGCACCTTATTAAAGAGGTAACACAGATAACACAAGCTGGTACCCTAATGCAGCAGACAAGAATGAATGTAAGATCAGCTTGGTCAGATCAGGAAAAGTCTAGTCTGTTTCTGATGGCAGCCAGGCTAAGGTCATTCCAACTACAGAAGCTCATCCTCACCTTGGATGATATGGTGTGGATAAAATGAGTGAAAACAGTCTTACCTCTAACTGCAGTCAGTTGATGAGATATGTTATTCAGGAAGGGTCTAACAGCTTCAAAATCCCACTGACAAACGTGCTCTCAACATCACTGAAATCTGCTACTTCTGCTCTATGTCTCTGGCTAGTTTATCTTGACCTTGTGAATGGTAATCAAATGTCTTGCCCAGTTTTTCATGTTTCCTGATCCAGATTTCTAGACAGTTTTCTTCTTATTCTAAACAGAGTTGAGTGGATGGAAGGATAGAGGATGGGTGGATGGGAAGATGCATGCCATCATGTGTGTCCTATGGTGGTTCTTGCCATTTTCCAACTTCTTTGAATTGCACGAATCACTTAATATATCTGCTGCCACTTCTTCATTTGTAAAAAGAAACAACAGCAGTTCCATTGCCTTGTTTTTGTAGCTACTTCTTGGATGACCTATGACCAAGGGGACATGCAGTGCACAGAACTGGCTTTCACAGTGGTCTTACTAAAGGAAGACGGACAAAAAATGGTGTTCCAGTTTCTAGTGAGATCAGTTTCGCTTTTACAAGTGCATTTCTTTTTATCAGCATGTTCTACGTGCCTTCCTTGCCCCACAATTTCTCTGTGGACTACCCAAACAATTCTTTCTTTCACTGGCATTACTAAACCTCTCATCCGGAACTCTGGGGAGTGGCACTTTGGAATAGATCTAACACGAGCAACAGTGACATTTTTTAGACCTGACTGATCAATACCTTGATTCCTTTGTAAGGAAAGTTAGCAGGTAATTTTAGGAGGGGTGTGTGTGCATGGAAAGAGTGTTTTAATTAACTCTGTTCATCTCAGCATCCACCCAGCAATTAATAGGAAGCCCAGATCTGATAAATGAGGCAGAAAGGAACAATGACCCCTCTCTCTTCACAGTGTTTGCAGTATGTCTCTTCTGGGTGGCTTTTCCTACTGTGTCAGTCTCCCCCGCATTCATTAATTACAGAAAAGAAAGGAAATGCCTCTGCACTGGGTTTCCTATGTTTGGATTTTCCCTCCTTCCCAGAAATCCTACTTTTTTTTCCTGCAAACTTAGGAAGAAATATTGCTTTCATAGCACTGATTCCTTGGCAGCTTCCCTCTCCTTTAGGCAGGATAGGTTGGAGCCTGACCATAGCTTGTGAGGGGACAGCAAGGATTATGATCCTTGATTACATTCATAGAATGGCTTTGGTTGGAAATGGTCTTAAAGCTCCCACACTGGCTCCTGCCGTGCAAATGAAGGAGGTATTGACACAGAGGTGTGGTTAGTGGGCATGGTGGGGATGGATTGATGGTTGGACTTGGTGATCTTTTCAACTCCGGTGATTCTCTGATTCTACAAGGAGGTTGATATTTCTTCCCCGACGTGACCAAAAGAAAAGCTTCCCTGCAGCTCATGTTTATCAAGGGGATGAGATGCAGAGTCTCCATGTCCATGCTCTCAATGCTGGTGCATGCAGTGGGACAAAGATCTGACCTCATCCCTTTAAGAATGAGTGGGCTGACTGGAATCGGGTCACCTCCTTAGGTCCAGCAGCATCAGGTAGAACCACAGAGTCATTAAGGTTGGAAAAGACCACTAAGATCATCCATCCAGTCCAACCTGCAACACAGGACCTCATTCTCGAGGAGAGAGCAGGCATTTTTCAAGGAAAATATTAATTTATTTATCAGAATAACACAAAGGGTAATATATGTTTCAGTGATGTTTCTTTTGTGGCCAAATAACTATGTCAAGTACAGCACAATAAAAAAGGATCTGCAAAATATTTTAAAAATAATAAGCAGAAAAATGTAATTGTTTCCCAAGTTTCCCAGTTAGACATTTCAATTGCATCTCATTGCAATTTCGTTTTGAAATTTACTTAAGCATAATCATACTCTCTTCAAAGAAGTAAAAAACAAAACAAAAAACTCCCAAAACATAACAACAGAACAGCTCAAGAGTAATGCTTTTTTTCCCTCCAAATGAGGTTTTATTAACACTTTATTTTTCCCCACTGAGCAACTCGGGGAAAGCTCATTTGAGATGTGAAATAAATACAGTTATTAAAGACATTCATTTATTTACAGCTTTCCCATTCTGACAGAGAATTAAGGGCTTGCTAATTGAGCAGCTCCAGACTCGAACACGGTAGATACTTTCAGAAGGAGAGAAGGGCCAGGGAGCACCCTTTTATTTATTTGTTTTATCTGCCAGGGGATATAAAATAGCAAAAAAAAATGTATTTTCTCAGCCCATTTATGCTCTGTGCCTAAGTCCTACAAATGTGGCTTTATGAATTATTTCCCTTCTCTGTTTTTCCTCACAAAATAAAATAAAATAGCGTCGTTCCCCTGTTTTTCTAGGAGGGATTGTGGGAGGATTAATGAGGTGATGCCACACGGAAATCAAGTTAAGAACCCTGAACAGCTCCAGCAAAAATAAATAAATAAATAAATAACAACCCAGGAGCTTTTAAACATCTGTTTAGCCAAAATATCTGACCCAGCACTCAAGAAAATCTCTCGCTGCAAATGTTCAAAAGCACTTCCTGAGATTTCAGAGAGGAAAAAGTGATTGGTGCTTCTCTCCATCCTCAGAGGAACCTCTGTGTTGGGAAGAGGAAATGAGGGAAAGAATGAGGGAGGGAAAGAGGGAGAAAGAGAGGAGTGGAAAGGGAGTAGTGAAGGAAAAGAAGAGGAAAGGAAAAGAAAGGGCAAAAGAAAGAGGAAAGGAAAGAAAAAGAAGGAGGAAGGGAAAGGACCTTTGAAGCTTTAGGGCTGGGGGAAGAACAGGCTGGGTAGCTGTTTTTTAAAGTTAATTACTGGGTGAACCCGAAGACATCACTTCACGTTCTGTGTCTCAGCCACTCCATGCATGAAATGGAGGGAGAGGAAAATGATGCTCACTCATCATCATTTAAGAGGTGGCTCAAGGAGCTAGGCTCTGCTGCTTGGCCTCTTATAGGAGGGTCATATGTTGGAACATAGGGATGACAGGTGGGAGAGGATGGGGCACAGGAGAAACACTATGGGATGGTGGTGAGGGGCACTTTGGTAAGGGTGTATGGGCTCAGGGCAGCACAGGGATCTGAATGGACAAAGAGAAATGGTTTTAAGTTGAGGGAGGGAAGATTCAGGTTGGATGTCAGGGGAAAATGCCGGAGAAATTCTTTACTATGAGAGTGGTGAGGTGCTGGCACTGGATGCCTAGAGAGGCTGTGGATGCCCCGTCCCTGGATGTGTTCCAGGCCAGATTGGGTGAGGCCCTAGGTAACCTGGTGTAGTATTAAATGAGGAGGTTGGTGGCCCTGCCTGTGGCAGGGGGGTTGGAGATTCATGATCCTTGAGGTCCCTTCCAACCCAGTCATTCTGTGATTCTGTGTGATTCTCTGAATGGAGATTTATAGAGGTGGGAGAACATACCTGAATTTAGAGAGAGGGTTCGGGGAGGAGATTCGGTGGATCTTATTCTATGGGATTGCTTGAAGGAGAGAGTGTAGGGTTTGACCCAAGTCATCAGTGCTCCAGCAGCAAGCAGTTAAGACCAGAATGCAAGTCTCAAATGAATAAAGCAGGTGCTGGTGATTAGATGGGGGCTTGGGGATGCCGAGACCCCCCGGTATGGCAGCAGGGAGGGGATAAAGCACACCCGGGACTGAAGGAATTGAACACCGCGGGATGCGGAGGAGCTCTTCCGAGACACAAATCCACCAGGCTGGGGGAGAACCACCCGGGATCACGGAGCAGGGGCCGGGGAGGCGGGGAGGAGCGGGGCCGGGCAGCCAAGCCCCTCCCCGCGGGGCCGGGGCCGCGGTAGAGACGGGGTCGGCGGCGGAGGGAGAGAGGGGAAGGAGACGAAGGGCTTCCCCGGCGCTCGGGTACGGAGTCGGGCGATCCGAAGTTTATCGCTGAAAAGGGGAAGAAAAAAAAAAAAAAAAAAAAAAGGAAAAAGAATCATCATTAAAGAAGAAAATAAAATAGAGGAATAATTATAGAGAGAGAAAAAAAAAAAAAAAAAAAAAAAGGAAGAGCATCCCCCCGCAGCTGCCTCGGAGGGATGCGGCGGAGCGCGACCGGCGGGACCTCCCGCTGCCCGGGTACCACCCGGGGCCGGAGCGGGGCTGAGTCCTGAGCTCTCACCCCGGGAGGGCCGGACTGGGGCGGCGGGGACTCCTCCCGCCCCTGTTCAGCCTCCGCGCATCCTCCGGAGCCGCCGTGCCGTGCCGAACCGCGCCGTGCCGAGCCGTGCCGGGCCGCTCGGTCCGAGCCGTGCCGAGTCGGTGTGAACCGAGCAGTGCCGAGCGGTTAGGATGAGGGGCGTCCTCTACTTCTGCACGCTGATCCTCTTGGGTGAGTAACGCCGGGGGATAACTTTCTGCCGGGGTTTGCTTGCGGGGATATTTCGCCAGCTCCGGGTGTGAGTGATCTCTCCTTTTCGCAGCACCCCGGGAGCATCAGCCCGCTGTCTGTTGTGTTCGCTCTGGACCCAAGCGCTGGATCTTTGCTGCTATCACTCGGGATAGTTTTGTTTGCCGCGGGAATGGCTAATTTAAGGAGGGAATGAATGCACTTCTCGCTGGGGAAGAGGAGCTTGGCGGGAGGCGTTGGGAGGAAAAGGATTTAGTACGGCGACGGGCGGTGGAGCAGATGGAAAATGTCGGGGTTCGGTGCTGGAGGGTGATGGCAATGCGTGAGCCCCAGCCCCGCACTGTGTGGAGCTGTGCAGCGAGGCTTCCCGCTGGTCCTTCCCAAAACTGAGTACCCTCAGGGCTTTTTGCACCGGCAGCTGCCTCCCTTTACCCCTATGCGAGCCACAAAGCAGGTGGGAGATGCTGTCCCCCGTGGGATGCTGCTGTATCAGCTGGGATGCAGCCCGCAGCATCCGTGCTTGGAGCATCCCACTTAGAACCCGTATCTCACCCTTGTGCCATGCTCAGGGGTCCCCGAGTCCCTGGGGTGAGCAGTTTCCATGTGTTTGGCAGCAGGCAGCTGCAGCTGGGTTCTGCATTGCTTGGGCTGCAACCCTGACAGCTCCCCATAGGGTGTGTTTCCCCCTCGCTCTGTGCTTCGTTGAGATGGCAAACCCCAAAAACGTGGGTTCAAATAAAGCAGGAAAGGCTGCAGAAAAGCAGGGGCTAGGATGTGCTAGTCCTCTTCGAGTGGCTGTTGGGAAGAAAAGGCTGGAAATGGCTGGAAGTGGTTGGGACATCCTGGTCCACCTGTTTGTACCCTGAGCATCCCCGTTCTCAGCCCACATCCTGGGTGAAAACCACAGTAGGTTTTTTTGCTCAATGAAGATGGCTTTGTCAGAGCTCCAAGGGACTCCTCGTGCTCACTTTCCCTGTCACTAGATGTCACCAGCAGCAACTCGTGTAAGTCCCACGAGGCAGTGGGAGGTTTTGACTCCCAAGAACAGCTGTCTCCAGCCCTGGAGCGGTTCACTCCGGGTGTTTGTGGTATGGACAGGATCCAGGTTGGTTTGGCTCCTGATTGCAGAGACTGGAGCTGAGCTGGGGAAGGTCCCGGGCTATCTTGGAGCTGGAGATCTTTCCTGTGAGGTTTGTGGGATGTCTGGGTGGGAGGTCAGGTCTCTCAGGATCCTGTTTCCAAGTGGTTCGGATTGAGTGGGTAACTGATTGACCACCTGACTGACTGACCAGTGGGCTGACTGATTTTCTCTAGAGAAAGCAGAGTTAAAGAAAAGAGCTTCTGCAAATGGCCAGCTCTCCACTGTCAGCAATGCAATTGGGATTAGTGGGCAGGATTTAAGGATGAACTCATTGCCTCACATCCAGACCAGAGCAAAACTATCAGATAGTATTCACCTTCTGATCTCAGGGACTCCAGAAGGACCTTTCCACCTCTGGATAAGCGTTCGACTCTTGCATGCTCAGTGCCATCTCAGCAGATGCCATCCCAAGCCCTCTGTCTGCTCTGTAGATGTTTCCTGGATGATTGTGTTACAGATGGACAAGAACTGCTTGTTTAGATGTGTAGATATCTGTCATGGGGGTCGGGGCTGATGAGGTGCTGGGCTGGTGATGGAGCCTTTGCACCTACAAGCACAGCAGTATCCAGCTCTCAATATCCTGCAAAACATGCAGGCTGCAGTGGGAGAGCCTCTCTTTTTGTGTTTCCTTCCTTGTTTTGGGATGATGCAGGGTGGAGGAGGCAGGCTAGAAGTAATTAGGATCCCTGGGGTACTAGGCAGAATCACCATCGTTCACCAAAGATGGAGATCTCCTGCTGACACTTCATACTCAGCTCTCTGTTGGCACAAGCATGCAGGGGTAACTGGACAAAAAAATAACAATAGAAATGAACAGATTTTTACTTTCTCAGTTACTTTTCATCCAGATCAGCTCCCTGATCTTTCTCACCAGCAGCCACAAGGATGCCAGTACAAGGGGGCAAGGGGAGTGTAAGACTACACCACTGGGGAGAGGGCCATGGTCTGGGGGCATTCACTGCTGACTCAATGTCCCCTAGTACTTGCTTTTAGTTGTGGCATTGGCTAGAAATCCCACCCACAGGACACTGTTCAGATGTATGTATGTAACCGTGGAAGGCATTGGGAAGGATGAATCTAGTGGTTGACAACCCTACCCTTGGCAGGGAGGCTGGAACAAAATGGACTTTGAGGTCCTTCCCAACCCAAGCCATTCTACTGCATATATATATAATATGTATGTATGTATATTATTTTTTCTACAATAAAATACACCCTCTTGAAAGCACTGATATCATTAAATGCAAAGAATGTCACTAATTTTACACAAATATCAAACAGCACCTCTAACCAGCCTCCAAAATGTTGCCCAACCCTTAGACAGCAACAGATCACTGAGATGGAGAGCGGGATCCTAAGTGGCATCTGGGATGTCTTCCTCTGACAACAGCTGAGTTTACCTGGGAAGTTTTATAGCACAGGGTAGTTAGCATCATTCCTGGCATATGTTACCCACAGCCTCTTCAGAAATGCAATCAAACACAAGAGATCATCTGGCGGATTTTCACCCGTTTTGAGAGCACACATCCCACAGGGAGAGCAAATATCTCAACAAAAATGCATCTGTGTGTATGAGAGAGGGAAACGCTCCCTAAATTAGTGCCATTGTCAGCTCTGACAGGAGCAATGCCTTATTTGCATCAATAAGAATATGATATCTATGCCTCTCCGTATTGGCGTGGAGAAGAAATAAAACTTCTCTCTCCACGAGCTGCCCTCAGACACGGTGCAAATTCCTCTGCTAGGAGATTGCCACACCCAGAACACGTTTTTCTTTTCCAGAGCCTAAAAATTATAATTACTCCTGGGTAAAAATTAGTACTAGTTAAGTCTAATAATTAGTGTGAATTACTGTGAGCAGTGCTTAATCTCGCTTTCAGAGAAAGAAATGTCTTCTCTGCTCTCGTGGCAGTTTTCACAGAAAGCCCTTCTTGTGCCTGTAATTCACATCACCATTTCTGCATGAGAATCATTCACTTTTATAACTTTCCATTTGGTCATTTTTAAGCATGACTTTTATTGTGGTTGAAGCCTGTCACATTTCAATGAAAACATGTTCTGATCAAGATATCCATGTTTTTTCTCTTCAGTGGACTTCTTTTTTCTTTTGCTACCTTAAAAAATGATGGATCTCTTTCTTCTCAGCCCAAAGGTGGAAGAGAACAAATTCAAAGGAAGTTCTGCTAAAAAAATAAGAATTAGAAGGGCATAGAATCATAGAATGATCAAGGATGGAAATGATCTCTAAGATCAGCAAGTCCAACCCCAATCCATCACTACCACGACCACTAAATCATGTCCCTCAGTGCCACAAACGTACATTTCAAGGCACGTTTCCTTGAAAGAAATAAAAAGAAACTTGTCCCTGTCAATCTTCAATTCAATTCTGTTTTAGGTTTTTCCAAATACATTCATCAAAATCCTGCCTGGTAATAACTTCTGACTTCAAGCCTGGCTGGGCTGATGGTGGGAGCTGTGTGATGGTGGGTGGGGGAGCTGGGAAGCCATGCCCACCACTTCTATGGATAGCATTCAACTCTTGTGGTTATCACAGCCTTAAAGTCTTAAATACAGGTGCTGGGATTGGACTTCTGTTGTATTCATATTTGAAAGTCGAGGCTAGGAGGATAAATTTGAAGAGGTGGATGGGATGTGGAGCTGCAGGTGAGCATTGGGTTCTGGAAATGAACCAGGAAGAAACCCATCTTTGGTGTCACTGTGGGTGACAGTGTCTCGGTGTGTCCAGGAGTGCCCATGTGTATCCAGAAGGGATTGTAGTGGTCAAGGTGAAGGAGGACTAGGACTCAGTACTGTTGTACAGAGAGCAGGATGGGTCTGCAGAAGGTGAAACCAACATTTCTCCTGGGCGAGGAGATCCTGGGACTGCCACAGGGAAGAAAAATGAGTGTGCAGAAAGAATAAGTAATCTTCTGAGGTCACATTGCATTCAAATCACCTATGGCTCCTCCAGAATTTTGGTCTAATAACAAGTGATGCCACAGCTGGCATCTGCTGAGCTGTAGAGGGTTTGACAGGTGTTCAGGAAGGTTGGTGTCTTCATGAATATTTCCAAGCACTTTAGATGATCTGTGTAGGTAGGAAACTGTCATAGAATCATAGAATGGCTTGGGTTTGCAGGGACCTCAAAGATCAACTAGTTCCAACCCCCCTTCCCTGGGCAGGTTTGCCAACCACTAGATCAGACTACTCAGAAACCCATCAAGCCTGGCCTTGAACATGTCCTACAACTGCAGATCTGTTTTCAGGGCCCAGCAGTGCCACATCTTTCCCTGCTGCTGAGATTGGCATCCATACAAGACATAAATGTGGTAAGAACCCGGTCACATCAAGCATTTCCTGGTCCATCTGACTGGAGCTGCTGGGATAACTGGGATTTAGATGCTTGTGGAGGACATCTTGAGTGAGTGGATGAGCCCCAGAGATGCCAACCAGAAAATCCCCACTGGGCTGCTAGTGAACTGCCTGACAGTCCTCATGGGGAAAAAGTGTTTCCCTCTATCCCATCGGATTAGATCTTTATTCCCTAGCTCGGAACTGCCTTGGCTGCATCCTGTCACTTATCTCTTTTCACCTCCCTTCATGCGAATCCCTGATCTCGCTCTGCAGGCAGCTCCTCGCTGCACATGTTCCTCTTTCTGTCCAAAGCCATCTGGGGAGCAGTTTGCATGAAAGATGCAGTAAAAATAGTTGTGCTGTTGTTTTGATTTGTTGAACCCAACTGGAAAAACCTGTCCGTGATACCTGCCTTTGCTGAGTGCTTTGACAGAGCTATTAGCAATGCTCCCCATGCAACTGCTGACACGTGGGTTGGCAGGTCATTTTGACATGCAAGTGCAGACAGCTGGTTTCAAGTTCATGGGTCCAGCTAATTGAGGAGAAAGGAACAGTCTTCTGGTGCTTCTTCCAAAAGTAGGATCAAGTTGCTCATCTTTCATACATGTCTGGGCCCTGCCATCAATTCTTGGTCCCCAGTGGAATGGCAGTACGTTTTGCCTAGGGGGCTTTAAATAAGTCCAGATGTTAAAGGCCTGGGAGTTAAGATCAGAGAAACCATTCAGCTTTGCTTTTATTTTTCTCTACCTCTACTTCTTGTGCAAAGAGCAAAAAGCCAAGCGTATCACTCAAGTCAAGTCTCAACACTGAATCTTCTGTCTGAGCAGACTTACTTGAGGGTGCACTCAGTCCCCTCATCTAGGTTCATGCTTGAGGCTGCTTTGCAGGCTGCCCTGTGAACGTGTGTTTCAGGTCTCTTCTCCCTTGGAGGAGTTTAGCTGCTAATGGCTGTAAATCCCACGAGGAGCAGAGGTGCCTGAGGGAAGTGCTTGTCTGAAAGAGGAATGTGTTTGGGAGTCCAGGGCTGTGTGATTTGAGGACTCTGGGGGCTCAGAACTGAGCTGGGCACAGCAAATGCTCAGGGCAGGTTCTGGAGGAACTCCAGGGCACATTCAGAGAGCACAGTCTTTGCAGAGTCATCAGGCTTTGCTTCGAGCTTTGCATCAAATGAAGCTGGCTGATGCCTCTGCAGCAGCCACCTGGGAAATCCCATCATCCTCGATTAAACACAGCAAAGGAAACATAGGGCAGCTACAGCCTCATGGGAAAGAGCCCTCACTTGGATGACGGCTGTGAGTTTTTTGGAGCAAATCTGGTGTCTGGGCCACCACTCGTACAGGGTTCATGTGGTCCTATCCGTGAGAGTTTTATATAAACAATCAAATTAATCTTAAAGGGTTTTGAGTTTCTCAACTCATTCTCTTTTACTGTGGCAGCCTTTAGTGAATGGTTTTTTTTGTTGTTGATGTTTTTTTTTTCTCCTGCCCAAAGTGGAGCCTCCAATGGCATCAGATTCACTGAGTTTGCAACTTTGCCTTTTCTTGCTGTCCATTGGTCACCAGCATCACCAGTAGCTGGTGTCTAGGTGCTCCAGACCAGCTTCCCTGGTGCTGGTTGTTAGCACAGTTCCATGACTTGCAGCACACCCAGCTCCTCCTCAAAGCCAAAAAAGCTCAAATCTGCTTGGGAAGGGAGTCATGGAATAACAGAATATCCCCAGTCGGAAGGGCCCTATAAGGATCATTGAGTCCAGCTCCTTGAATTCAAGGGGAAATTCATAGCTGCTTGGAGCTACTTCTTTCTGTGACTTTGGTTATAAAGTTCTTAATAACAGGCTGAGTATTTCTTCTGAGGCTTTAACTTCCATGCGTGCAAAGAAAAATGCATCTCCCCATGACAGCCTTCACAGCAATCTCTCAGATATTATACAGCTCACTCCATTACCTGCAATCTGGAAATAGGTGGCAGGAGTCTGCTGTAGCACTGCATGTTTTTTCCTTTCTTGCTCTCTGTGTTTTCTTTTGATGTTCGGTGTGTACAGCAGAAGGCACCTTAAAAAGATGTCACAAGGCAACATAAATCCATGCACACTGACTCTTCTGTAATAAAAGCTGCAGGTTAGGACGACGTGTTTGCTATCTCCTAATGGAGAGGGGAGCAAACTAGGATGCTGAATTATTAGACAGGGCTTGGAATGAATCAAAGCTATTTGACCTGTTTGTGTAAAACCTCAGACAAGGCTGAGTTTGCCTAAGTGTTTCCTCTGCATGGTGAGCAATTACACTCCTCCTCACAAGGGTTGGTTGATTTATGCCCTGGATTTGACACGAGTTATAGTGATTTCATGGTAGATCTCTTTTTTTTTTCTTTTTTTTCCCCCCACTTTGGCTTGTTTTGCTTCTTCCTTTTATAAGAGAACACAACCCAATGAGGTTGGGTCGTCTTAGCTGAGCTTTCCTTCTAGTATGGGAAAAAATGCTCAGGGGTCGTCAAGATCACAGCCCATAGATACCCTACATGTAATGGAAGGAGTTGTTCTCCTTGCAGGGAGCTGGACATCTGATCTCTTAAAGGAATAAAGAAAAGCAAATCCTCCTTCAGAAAATGGGGGGAACACTTTGAGGCTTGTTGGGGTTTGTAGGCATTAACAGATTTCATTGCCATAAACTGTGCTGAGTTTCTTGTTTGTCCCAGGTTCAAGTCTGTCTTTGGGGTTCTCTAGGGGAAAAGATAAAGAGTTGCATTAACCTTGAAACTTGAGACATCTTTCCATGGACTAAAAGATGCAGGAAAGAACAGAGAAGATGGACCAGAGCTGATTTAGGTCAAGAGGTAATGGCCTTAAGTTGTGACAAGGGTGGCTTGGGTTGAATATTAGGAAACATTTCTTCTCCAAAAGAGCTATCATTTACAGGGTGCCCAGACTGGTGGTGGAGTCACTGTCTCAGGAGGTGTTCCAGAACAGGGGAGATT
The DNA here is from genome assembly GCF_038088225.1 of Cyrtonyx montezumae. Lineage (NCBI taxonomy): Eukaryota > Metazoa > Chordata > Aves > Galliformes > Odontophoridae > Cyrtonyx > Cyrtonyx montezumae. The sequence continues at coordinate 66,819,862 of NW_027071936.1, read as the reverse complement.
TGTCACAGAGAGACATGGTCAGTGTGGGCATGGTGGGGGTGGTTTGGGATTGGATTTGGTGATCTTAGAGGTTTTTCCAACCAGAGTGATCCTATGATTCTATGGTTCTGGTATGGAGATGGAAGGAGGGGAAAAAGGACTATTCCAACGTTGGAAAGGAGTTGGAGATGAACCTTAATAGGGGACCCAGGAGCTGAGAGGAGGAAAGTGTAAGGTTGTAAAGGTCTGAAAGCAACTCTGGAGCTGGAAAAGCCATGAGCTAGACTCCCCTCTCTGTGAAAGGTGATGTGAGTCATGCTGGGGAAGTGCATGTGAACTGACAGCTGGGGGACCCATCCATCTGCATGGAGTGCGGAGGCATACGCACCACGTAAAGCAGTTCCAAGTGATCACCCTCGTGGGAGTGATTCAAGGAAATTTATCTCCCTCTGCTGATATTGTCTCACTCTTCCTCTTGCAGACCCAGTCAGGGCAATTCTTAATGTCTGCTGGAAAGACTGTTGGTAATTAAGTACTTGACTCAAGGGGGTCTGGGTCTCTAGTTGGGTTCTGTATATACAGTTGCATTGCCAATTAATTATTGATCATAGTTGGTAGGAGTAGAGCAAAACTCGCCACCACAAACAAAGAAACAATCAAAGAAAGAAAGAAAACAATAACACAGAACCAAACCAAGCAAAAAAAAAAATGCTCTAACAAATAACAAAGAGGAATTCAGTGGAATTTTCACACAAACTCCTAATCTGCAAGGCAAATGCTGTCCTACACTCAGCAATTAAGACATCTACTTCTGTGTGTCTCTCTGCAAATGGGAAATGATGCAAACACTGCAACTCAGTGTAGACGAGGGATATTTTTGGGGTAGACAAAGAACAGGTGACAGTGCAGTGTTTGTCCTGGGATGTCGGTGCTTGTGCTGAGCGGCTACCTATGAACTGGGATCAAAATTACTCATCATTGTATGAGAAACAATGCAACTTGCAGCAGCACCTGCTGCTCACACAGTTGACTGAGCTCTTATTTTGGCACTTGTGCAGCTGCCGACTAATCTGTTCTGAAAATCTGCCCACATCCCTACATGGGGATCAGTGGTCCCACTTCGAGTTGGGTTCAGAGATGTGCACGGCTAAAGAGAAGGAGATGAATTTGGTGATGAGCCATGGAGACAGGGGAGCAGCCCTGGGGCACAAAAACTAAAAGCCTCTGATAGAAGAGCAGGCTAGGAAACAGATAAAAACCTCGGATTTTTGTACTACATGGCTTCCAAACAACACTGACAATTCAGGAATAGTAAGAACTGCAATAGAAGATAGAAAACAGAAATAAAATTATTATTGAGGGTGATTCCAGCTGAAGAAAATCAAGGAGTAAAGTAACATCTTGGGTGTGTCTGTTCTGTTTTACCTGCTTTAATTAAAAAAACCCAGCTTCCTATTACACTACTCCTTCTGGAAAGTCGCTGGACATGGAGACAAATGGACTCGGTTTCTCATCTGTCACCTGCTCAGTTCCAGACAGGAATGGTTCCAGCAGAAAGCAGGTATGGGCTTCATACTACCCACCATTCACCTGGAACTTCTTTAGTCAATAGAGAGGGGCTGCTGGGTCCAGTGGAACATTTATCTTCTCTACAGATCCATATCAACTCAGGGAATTAGAAGAGGAATGAGATGGCAGTTTTAATCCTTTCTCTGATTGTTAGATGCCCTAAGTTCATATGTACCCCTCATAAGGCACCAAGGCTGATGTTCCTCAAGAGATCAGATGGTGATGGGGTGAGCAGCCAGTGACCCACTCAAACCATTCAATGATTCTGTGAGAAGTTCGTGACTCTGCTGGGGCCCCAGAAGGCACTTGTGAACCACACAGTGCCCACGAGCCTTTGGGGATGCTGAATTTTGATTTTCAAGTCCATTAAACTGCCAAATGTTCCCTGAAATGGTTTTAGCCAGGGCCAACTAGCCATCTCCTGGGCACTGGTCAGGATCCAACATGAGCCAAGGCACATTAGCAGCAGGTGGTTTCCATGTGGCTGCTCTGTTTTGAAGGGGAAGAGGCTTTAATAGCACGGATGAGGCAGTTCTGGACCAGCATCTCGAGTTTGTTTAATTACCAATCTTAGACCACCCTTTCCCTCCCAGACACTGGTCGTCTCTCAGAGCCAACCAGCAGTTGCTGTTGGGCAAATGTGCTTCAAGCTTAATCTCAGCCCCACACATTCATCTTCCTTTCTGCTATTTCCAGCTCAGAAGGCAGAACACTGTCAATGACGTGAGATAATATAAAATAAATGGTAGTGCTGCCTAATTTGATTGGGAACAGATAAATCCCCATTTCTAACACAAGCAGGTGCATGCAAACCCACACGCACACAGTGCTGGCAAGGGGCTGGGATGTGCATGCACCCAGAGAGTCCATTAGAAGCTTCTTGTGCCACAACTCTATCAACTCTGAAGTGTCCTCTCCATCACCAAAGCTTTCCTTGTCTTGAAGTTGCAGTTAGCATGACCTCATGAAAGATAAGGCATATGAGAGAAGTCTAAGGATTCTTGAATTATCCAGAGTTGAAAAGGGAAGAAAGACACAGGAGAGAACATGATCACACTCTATAAATACCTTCAAGGTAACAGTGTAAGGGAAGAGAGAGGATTAGTCACACTACTTTAAGACAGGGAACGGGGAGAGAGAGCAACAGTGTGAAGCAGAGAAAGAAAGTTTTAAGCTGAGCAAAATGTCTAAGCTATTTTTCTTTCTCATTTGTACTGGAAAAAGAAATTGAAGGGCTGCAGTTTGGGCCAAGTGTGAAGCTTGACCTGACTGTTTTTCAGGACAGTTGTGGGTTTTGGCCATAAGGATTAAAGGACACATCTAAATGTAGGATCTCTATATCCTAGGTGCATCTATGAGCTAATCAAGGAGACTGTGTGAACTCCTAGATGAAGACAGGGTCACTAGGTGCAGGTCCACCTCATTCACTTGAAAGAGAAGGTCAGCCAAAGTTCCTTCATCCCTCTTTTCCTCCACCCTACGTATCCTACACTCATTCTGAAGGTACCATGCAAAGGTGGTGCTGCTTGACCAAGGGTTTTCATAGTTGTGTGATGATGACCCAGTGGTGGGTGAATCTGGGACACCCAGGAGTCTTGGCTAGACCCTGAATCTTGTTAACAAGTGATGAGGTGGCTGCTGCTCCTCTCTGGTAAAGCAACCTTGCTTTTAGTGCCTCAGATCTGGCCCTGTCCTCCTTGAAAATGGAGATTGGGAAGGCAGGAGTTTGGATGCAGCTCCCTGATGGACTGGTTCCAAGACTGGCTTGGACAATCATTCTTATTGTCACCTTCTGTTATTCTGGGACTCAAAATTAAGCATTTTCCAAAAAATGCAGGTAGCTGCTGCCAAGATTCTTTCCTGTCTCCCCACGCAAGTGCCAAGAACTCCTTCTTCTCATAACAAATCAACAAGCCAAATATAGGTGTCCCTAGAGAAAAGCCTTCAGGCTAGTAAAAACCAACAAGTTGGTCCAGCTAAAGGTAAACAAGTTAATTATGCTGTTCTTCAGCCTTTGATTCCCTGAGTAAATAAAGCTTGTAGAGTTATCACTCACCCTGTTCACCCCAAACAACTTCTCAACCCCCAGCTATGTTTTCTGCATATTTGTATATATATAATTAAATAGATAAATATAGATGTTATAATGGTCTCCAAAAATGTTCAGGTCCCATGGATTGATATGAAATCAACCGTGGAAAAAGGAGAGAGCTCCTAGAGTTGCCCCCTCAGTTAGTGGAGAAGTTAGTGGAATTCATGGCAGAAAAGGTGCATGTGTGTCCTGGTTTCAGCTGAGACTGAGTTCATTTTCTTCATAATGTCTGGTATGAAGCTATGCTGTATTGTGGTCTTAGGTGGAAAACAATGTTGATATGATACGTTCTATTTCCAGTTAAGCAATAAAGTACATAACACAGATCTGCATTTTGCTAAAGAAATGGCTTCCAGGGATCAAGGTGAGTGTTGGGCAGGACTAGTAAGAGCCCAACACCTGTTACCATAAAGGTAGTCTGTGCAGCTCGCAAATCCAGAGAGGGAAGGCAAACTGAGAGCTTTGCGTAGATTCAGGACTGCTCCTAGAAAGTAGAAGAAACTGAGCAATGCCAAAGGGAAAGGATGGTCCTGTGGAAGTTAACCACGACGTAGTACCATAATTGTGGATGCTAATATGATGTGCCATCTCTTGGGTAATTTAAACCCGTGGGATAGCTTCAGTTGGAAGGGACCTGTAAAGGTCGTCTGATCCCACTCCCCTGCAGTGAATAGGGGCACCCACAGCTCCATCAGGTGCTCAGAGCCCCATCCAACCTGACCTTGGGTGCCTCCAGGAGCTGGGCACCCACCACCTCTCTGGGCAACTTTAGTGCCCAGTACCTTTCTCTTGTGCCAGCTGTGCATTCTGAGGAGGGTTACATTTTCCAGAGAGATGGATGTTAAGATGGAATTCTGCACGAACTTCCTCAGGATGGATTTGCTTGCCGTGGTGTCCCCTTGGTCATGCCGAAGACACAAGATGCAGAAGGTAACAAGTATTGATGCAGGGAACTGGGGAACATAGACTGACCATGCTGCAAAACCTTCCAGGGCAGGGAAAAGCCTCCCAAGATGTTCCCTTGTTGGCCAAAGCATAACAACAGGGAACGTCCAATTGTAGGAGCTGGACTCGATGATGCTTATAGGTTCCTTCCAACTTGGGGCATTCAATGATTCTATGACATTCTGGCAGCCTCAGTACACATTTCAGCACATGCCGTGACTCTCCTTGCACCTCCCATGTGCTGCTCCACTCAGATATGACACACAGCGTCCTCATTCTCCATCATATGACGTGTTGGGTGGCAAAGGTTAATGGCATGGCATGCAATGGTCGATAGCTGTCAACTACAATAGTTATAGCGACAGCTTGAAGCGAGGAAGGGACAGGGATTAAGTGAATTGGCTGGTACTTTCTCCTCTCCTGTGCACATGATTTGTGGGCGCCCATGTGAACCTCACTGCTTATTCCCATGGTCCCATGTGCTGCTGCCTTGCAAACCCAGGGCCTGATCTCAAGGCACCAATCTGCCCCATAGCATGTCATACAGAAATCACAAGGTAAACGATCTAAAATGAAAGAAGAGAGTGGAAGAGAAAGAAGGGAGGAAAAAAATTTCTTCATGGTGCTTTTGTTTTCTAACAATGTTGACATTATGTGGAGTAACCGAGTATAAAATCTGCCTATCGTTTGGGAGCAGTGTGCAGAAAAGATGCTATTATCTGAGCCTTTTATGCCTCTTTACTCTGTCTGGATCAGAGGAGATAAATGTGTAGATAGGAGCTGAGGCTCCTATCTTTATTTAAGCTGTCAGGTATCGCTACGTTATTTTATGCTGATTGTTATAGAAAGCCTCCACAAAGAGATATATGTTTCTATATTCCCTCACGTTTGCTATTTTAATCTATAATTTAATAATAGAAGAGATGTATTTCCCTATATTATTTTTATTTGTAGTGTCAGTGCTCTTACTTTTCAAATAAACATTTGCAGACACAAAGCACTTAAAATATGCACATAATCAATCTTCTCTGTTCTCTTTTGGGTTCCCTTTTGACTATTATTGCAGTCATACTTTAATTTACACACAAACACTAAAATATTTTTAGTACAAGACGGGTTCCCCATAGGGATGGCAGTCTCACAGTGAGCATGTACATGCGCATGCATGACCGTAGTAATGTTCAAACACGTTCACAAATGGAGTTATAGACACATAGGCATGAAATGGCTACACACTGCTAGATATGAAATAGTCAATAGGGCCAGGAAGCTTTGCTGTTGTACAATGTGGTACTGGACAGTTTCATTTGGTGGTACACATACAACCCAAGTGGCTGTCAGAAGCAAGGGGCTCACCTTGGTATCCAAAAAACACTTCACATTTCTTTCCAGTGCTTCCCAATGGAGTTAACCATTTCCCAGCTATTTCTCAGCGCTATGAGGGCACTCAGAGGCCAATTTACACTCGAAACAACATCCAACAGCTGTATGAAGCAGAAAATTTTGCATGGGGGGGGTCCATGTTTGTTGTCCTGCTTCTTCACAAGCAATGACAAGGACAGATTTTATCTTCTTTTCTCCTATCTGGTCTGCTGTTGGCTTTCCCTGTACACAGAGTATACCCCAATCATCGTGTTCACACCTAGATGACCAGGACACCCAGAGACCATTTTCATGGTTCAGCACACAGAAAGGCAGGCACCTTTGGGATTAACCACTCTCAGACACTTGGATTTCTGTGTTCATCACGAGCAAGTGCAGTTTGGAAGCAAACAATGCAGGTGCTTCAAGAACATACACTCAGTGCTTCAGCAAGGGATTTCTGGACAAGTAGATGATTCAAAGAGGAAGGAAAACATTGGTGCATAATACTGAAATGCTGGGGCCAGGAGGGATGAGGAAGGGATAGCATTTTGGATAAATAACCAAAAGTGCACCATTTCTAATCTCAAAGCATTTAGAGGAAATGCAACACTTGCATGTTAAATGACATTATTATCAGATACTGAGGCTGGTCTAGCCATGAGGGTTTGGACAGTATCTTGTAAATACCAAGATTTCTATGTGATATTAAGGCACTGACCTTCTCAGGGTTGTCTTAAGAGAAATTAGGTTCATGAACTCCTGTGAGTTAAACCAGATTCAGTGTACGACTGGCTGCTCAGATCTCGAGTGAATTTGCTTCAGTTGAGCCCAGAAGCATGAATTCTCTGCAGACTGCTCTTTTTGAAACTGTTGGTCACCTGGGGACAGCAGGGTGGTGAAGTCAGATGGCTCCAGGCAACACTGTAGGAACACTAAGGAAAGCAAAGGGACTTAGGAGCTAGCTTTGTCTCAGGTTTAACAAAGCTGCTTGAAAACATTTCCTCTCACTTCTTTCCTCTGCAAAAAATTAGTCTTTCATCTGAAGCCACTGAGAGTCGCTTGTCTTCTGGCAGAAAGTATCTGATTTCAACCATACCTATTTAAAAAATGCAGTAATCTTTACCGACCTCAACATTTTCAGTGGGCAGATAGCACGTCTTGGGAGTCACAGTTTGATTGAGTTGAGGCGGTAGCTGGGCCGGGCTGTGTGACCAGACTACATCTCCTGAGGTGAGAGATGAATGCTCACTATGCAGAAGTCCTACTAAGGAGTCTGGCCTTCAGAAGAGAAGGGCAACTAAGGCTGTTTGAACAATTCCCAGGCAGCGACTTGGCAGCTTTTCAGATTTAAAATAGTGAGGCAATTAGTGGAAGCAGTTTCAGTCTCGATTATTTTCCTCTTATGGCAGAAGAAGAATCTGCAGAAGAGTGGGACAGTTTCTTTCTGAGCGTGCTGAAATCGTATCAGAAGTGGAAGGAGTAAACGAGGGAATCCCAGCATTGACCTCCTACTCCTGCACATACAAACCCTGTGCCCAGTGCCCACCCCTGCTGAGCATCCTGGCACTGTAGGAGTCACAAGGGCTGTCAGCAGCATTTTCACTCTATCTGGTCTAAAAACAGACCTTAATTTCCAAGCTGCGGGAGTTATGTCTTTTAGAAAAGAAAAATAAATAAATTAAATAGGAAAATCGAACAGCTGTAAGAGAGTTTCCTTCTGCTCACATGTAAAAAGTGCTGAGAGTCCGGAAGGGAAAATTATAAGAAAAAACAACTAGTAGTCACTAATACAGACGTGCCTATATCCTGTTGAAATTCTTGTTCCTTGGGTGCATATAACCATGCTTAAGCCTCATGTTGTGCTACTGGCTGTCAGATCAGCAGGGCTGCAGGATGATTCTCAACCTCCATCATTCCTTGTAGTGGCAGTGGGAGGGCTGTTCGTGGAGAAGTACAGGAAACCTGGCTCATGGAAGGACTGAGAGCACAAAGGCTGCCTGCTGATTCCTTCATGCTGCGGTTAAAGCAAGGAACAGAGTTTCTCTGCATCGCAGCAAAGCAAAGTTGGAAAGGATCGCTTTGTCTTCTCCCCACCAGTTCATAATTGGCATTTAGGCTGGAAAGATTCACAAACTGCCTTTTCCAGCACATCACCCAGGTCCTACAAGAGCCCACAGTGAAGCTATAAACGCGATCCTCGCAAATCCCCTACACACGGTGACTGTTCCTGCACACAATGCACGCCCCTTGGGGTGAGAGCTCAGCCACACACTCTCCAACAAGATGCACCAATGATCCTCTGATGAGAGATCTGTATCCCCATGTATATTTTCTTCCCACACAGAGAGAGAAAACTTGTGCAATTTGGTTCCACCTGGAAGCTGAACCGAAAGTTTACAGGAAGGAACAATCCAGCTTGGTCCTGCTTTAACCCCCTGTCCTTCCCCACCCTTGGCAGCTCACGACAGCCAATTGCTGCCTATGTCTATGTCACAGGGCCTGAAGGATGCCTGTCCCCCCGCAGCCCGCTGGAGTGAACCTCAGAGATGTGGTCTAATCATCAGGTTTGCAGAGAAAATGAGATTTTTTCTTCCTGGCTGACTTCCATCAGCAGCAGCTCCAGCTCTCCAAGGCACATCTCAATTAATTAATAGAGTCAAACTTTGTTAGAAACAATCGTTGGCCAGAAATTACCCAGTCCTGAGTTCTCTTCTTTGCTTTTCTCTTCGTTGTTTCTCCCGGATGCTTTTTCCTTCCTGCCTTTCTCAGCAGTGAAGCGTGTCCTGACAAAGCCTAATGCAGAGAGTGGGATCTTCTTCAGTTCAACCTTTTTTCCATCCCATTCAGCGCCCTGCTGGAGTAGTTTCCCAAGCAGATCTCAGCACAGAAGCTGTGCAGTCAACTGAAGCCAGGCTGCAGTATATTACAATACTAGGGTCCCAGAAGATCTTCTGTCACCTCAAACTTGACATTTATCCCCTCTAATTCAGTGATTCTGTGATTTATGGAATAGTTTCTTTGAGAAAGTGACCCAGAAAGCTTCTGGGACAGAGAAGTTAAAAGAAAACTCTCTAGGCAGGTTTATCTGAGGGCTTCCAAGGCTTGTAGGAGGAAGGAAGGGAGAAGGAGTGAGGGAAAGGAAGGAAAGGAGGAAAGAAGCAATGTTCACAGGAGGAGAAGTGGATGTGCTGAAGCTGGGGTTTAGGAAGGGGCTGGGACACACCAAATCCAGGTACACAGCTCACAGGAGCTCTGCCTCCTTCTGAGCCTGGGAAATGAGGCTGTAGACAGTAGAGATGTGGAAAGGGGCTCACCCTCAGCATAGATCAATCATGTCCAAAACCAGACTCAGACCTACTGAAACAGCAGTGGCACAGCAGGAGCTGAGGTTGCTTCACTTCTGCAGGTAAATGAGAGACATTCTCCAGGGCTGTCAGAGAAGCACTTTTCATCAGCCTCAAATTATTATTATTATTTTCTTTTAACATGAATGCAAATACGTCAGCCTTTCTAGGTGGCTTCATTAACTACTCAGCACATCACTCAGAGCCTTGTAATTCTTGTCAAGTACCAACAGCCCTGTCCCATGATTGTGAAGTCTGAATTCCTCTATCTGATGACAGAAAACAGGTTCAGGGGAGGATTAAAAAAACCCATATATCCAAAAGATAACAGCAATTTTTCTTCTTCCTTGCACTCTCTTAATAACAGGGCAGATACCTGCTGGAGTCACTGTAGCTTACACCCAGAGTAATTCATTGCTATATCGTGGTGATATAGGTAAAAATATCATCCCATCCTTGTTGTTTTTTTTAGGTTCATGTTGAAAAGACAAAGGGGAGCAATGTCTCATCTCTGTGTGTGGGATGATGAATCTCTTATATTCCCCATTTTGCTTCTTGAATGCAAAGGAGGGAAGCAAGAAAAGCGTTACAGGGTTGTTATGAAAGGTGATCAAACTTAGAAAACAAACAGGCCTTCTAGCAGCAGAACATCCTTTTGTTACAACAAGCTGTTGATTTGTCTGCTTAGTTTTAGAAATGCAGCAGAGTGTTTCTTGAAACCTCAGAACCCACCATTCCAGTCCCCAGGAATTTTACCCATCTTTTTCCTTCTGAAACATCATCATAAAGAACATGTGCACCACTGCTAGGAAGCATTTTCAGAACAGAACATGAGCAAAAAATAATGACTGTCCTTCCACCTCCTTTGGGATGCAAAAAAGCACTCCCTTGTGCTGATTCCTTTCGAAGTATTTCCAGGATGACTGCTTATCCAGCTGCCTTCTCCTCTTGGCTGCATGCCACCAGGAAGACCTCCTCTAAACTCCTCAAAATATGGGAGAATTCGATATATTTCTTAAACAGGTGAAGTGTGAAGAGGTGGTTTCCACAACCCCTTTGAGGCCTGGGAGCTCTGCTGAGAGATTTTTCAACATCCTACAAGAATACAAGGCTGAAGAGGCAGTTTTGAGGAAGGAAAAGCTCTGAGAAGCTAGGTTTCAAGACAAGTCAGAGAAACACAGCGCAGAGATGTTGAGAGAGGACAAAAATCATTGCTTCAGATGTGCGTGGGAAAGAATACAACAACCAGTGTGCAGAGAGGCAGAGCTTTAAGTGTTTTTTAGCAGCTGTGTCTGTCTAAAAGCCCTGAGTCTTGGTCTTCAGCTATACAAAAATTGAGATGCAGGCTCTCAAGTCTTTGATACTTTAATTCATGATGAAGGCTGAGTACTCCAAAACTTACAGCCTGATCTGGCAAAAGAAGTGAAGGAGATCTGAGATACGAATTAAGCCACACTCGCTGTTTTGTTGCTAATAAAGCCATGAAAGCTGCAGAAAGATCAGTCCAAACTTTACATTTGGTGCTGCGGTGGTGTTTGGCAGCTGAAGTAGATTTGGCTGTAGTAATGCATTATCAACCTTCGCAGAGCTGTGTCTGCCTCCCAGAGGCTGCGAGCCCCCTGCTCCCTGGAGGGATGGAGAGCTGGCCCTGGTGACCCTGATCCAAAGCAAACATGCCTTTAGAGAGGTTCAGAGCACGTGTTTACAGATGAAATGTTTTCTGTGTGCTGGCTGATAGCAGAGCAAAGGGAGTGGGAAAGAACATTGCCAGCCTTTAAAGAAGTCTGGGAGCCATCACAGAATCATAGAATTATCAAGGTTGGAAAAGACCTCTAAGATCTCCAAGCCCAATCCCAATCCACCCTCATCATGCCCACTGACCGTGTTCCTCAGTGCCACATCTCTGTGGTTCTTGGACACCACCAGGGACATTGACTCCCCCACCTTCCTGCCCAGTCAGTTTCAAAGCCTGACTTCTCTTTGGGAGAAGAAATCTAATATACAACCTTATCCTCCCCTGAAAGATGTATACGAAAAGGCAAGTGGAGGCCATGTAGAACTTGAACCACTGCAACATCTATTTGGTTGAACAGGGGGAGCAGCATGCACTAAGACCAGATTGTGGTGGATGCAGAGACCCTTTCTTAAGGCTTCCTCCAGACTTGATGCCAGCCTAGTGCCTCATCCCTCTTCGGTGCTGCCAGATTTGCAGTGCTACTATTTGCTGAGTTGGATTAGTGATGTTCCTTTGACAGAACAGCTCTGCTCATAGAATCATAGAATCACCAAGGTTGGAAAAGACTTCCAAGCTCATCCAGTCCGACCACCCACCTACCACCATTTCCCCCCTGAATCATGTCCCTCAGGACAACACCATGCTTGTCTCACAGTCCGAAAGAAAACAAATGATTTCTTTTTTTCTTTTAGAAACAGTCTAGCAGATTAAAAAATGGATTATTCCAAATCAATTAAAGTAGCCATGTAAAATTTCAGTGCACAATTTAACGAGGTTGTTCAGTTTTCTTTCTCAACCCGTAGCTACTCATCAAAGCCCCAAACAGCAAAGGAAATCTCGCACACTCCTGACTCACCCACTGCACTGTGATTATAGGAGCCGTATCTTTTAATGCAGAACCAGAGGCGAGAGCCCCTGGCATTGTGGTTTTTCTCTGCTTGTGTTTAGACCTTAATGTGCGGATATTTTATCCTTTGAGCCTGAAATAATTTGCAATATTCCTCAGCCGGCCCCAAAAATACTTTGTTTGAGAAATGCTGCCATGCACATTTCCTTGCAGACTACCGCTAAAGGAGGTTTTTATCTGCTCTGTAAGCAAAGATAGGGACTTTGGTTAGCAGAGGCAATCCATGCAAAACCCAAGTGCTGCGTGTGCAAACTGAGCTGTAATAACAGTTATAGCTATTCCAGGGCAGGAGCAGCTCTGGGAGCTTCGAGTTGGGCAGAGAAACAAATGAGGTGAAAGCAGGGATTTTATGCCCAGCCCCCAAATGGAAAATCTGAATCAAGGTAGAGCACAGAAAATAACAGGAGTTGGGCATGGGCCGTGCAGGGGGACACCAGAGAGGCTGAGTGTCTTCCACCCATTTCTGAGCATCAAGGAAAACACCATCCCTTGATGCAAAAATAGGAACTCTTCACACTCTTTTAATAGCAAAGAAATGCTGAGAGAAGACACTGTTTTCAAGGTTATGCCCGGGGGCCTGTCAGACTGTATTTAATGCAGATTTTCTCAGCCATCCTGAGACTAGGAACGTGATGGGTTTTGAAAGGAAGAGGAGCATTCCTCTAATCCAGCAGAAGGGAAAGCCTTTTTGATGCTGCCAGTCCCACTGTTTCAAGGGCTGAGGGTCAGCAGCTCCAGGACATCCAGTCTGGGTGGCAGAAGGACCTCCTGCAGAAGGGTCTGGGGTTGATTTCCCATGTGCCTTCTTCCCCTAGAAGGTCTGATCTTGAGAGAAAGATACTGAAAAGTATACTCATGGCAGTAGCTGTGCTGCAGCTCAGGAATTCAGGGCGGTTATTATCCAAATATTTCTTGATTCTTTTCCCTTCTAAGTTGATCTTTCCAAAACTTTGCAGATGAGATCCACTAACCAAAGCCAAGTAGTTAAATCATCCAGCTCTTTTTTCCCTTCCTTTTCCTCTTGGGACAAGTGTTGGCATCACAAAGCAATCTTCCTTTTTCAAATTTTCCAAATTTTTTCTTTATATGAAATCTTTTAAGGTTGTTTTTACTATCCCCACGACACAATATTTGCTGTGCACATTGTATCAAATGTCCATCAGTATTGTATTTATATTATTTCAAATGTCGAGTGAGCTTTTATCCTCCTGAAAATCTTTTGATAGGGAAAGCCCCAGGATCAGATGATCACAGAACAAATGAATCATGGAATGAATGAATCATCATAGAATGGCTTGGGTCGAAAGACACCTCGAAGATTATCTGTGTGGGTTCAATGGGAGCAGTGTGCTGCATACCTGAAAGCAGCAGTGGTGCTGAGGAGGCTGAGTACACTTTCTGGCCATAGTGCTGTTTACAAGAGTGTTTTTGTGTGTTACTCAATGACACTTGTCTTAGTTGGAGGCACCCACAGGACTCTTTGTCTTCTAAAAACCTTTCCCCAGAGAAGAGGTGAAGTCACTGCCCCTGGAGGTGCTCAAGAACTGTGGAGACGTGGCTCTGAGGGTCATGGTCAGTGGGCGTGGTGAGGTCAGGTTGGTCTTGGTGACCTCAGAGGTCTTTTCCAAACTTAATATTTCTGTGCTTCTATGACCTGTGGAACTATTTGTGGCAAAGTGGGTGTTTAGATGGGTGATAGAGAAAACAGACACATTTCAAGAAGACAAATCCACCGAGAGCCCCTTCTTGCATAGAAAGCACTTTTGGCTCAGGATATCCACAGGCTGAAGGTTTCAGAGGGCAATACTATGCTCTGGACCCACTGTCATAATCTTCCCTAGGCATCTTCTGTTGGTCACCGGTGGGTGACATGTACCTTGGAATGGCTGTTTCTACCTAAATCTGGGTCAGGGAAGGTTCAGTGCTACTTTGTGGAGTCAGTGAGTGATTTAATGATGTCAGAGCAAAGGTCAGTCCAGTGGGAGCCCTAACTGTGCTCCTAGCTCAACATCAATAGCAGAGAAACTTTCTTACTCAGAGACCATACCTGGGCATTCATAACTGCTCCAGGGCATGGTTCAGCTTCATCCTACCGTGACAGATATTCACAAGCTTTTGTTTTTCTCCTTGCTTTCTATGCAGACCCAGTCCAAATTCCAAGGATGAACTTCTTCACAGTGCAGTTTTCTCTGGTCTAGGCAGCCTGCATTGGCAGGGGGGTTGGACTCGATCTCTGGAGGTCCCTTCTAAACCCTACAATTCTGTGATTCTGTGAACCACAGCTGCCATCCATCCTATAACAGGGGACCATGAACAGCAAAACCCAAACCATGGCAGAAACACCATCTCTCCAGACTTGTTCTTCCTTCACAGCTCTGACTTTGTAAGAAATTAATTGCATGCAGCAATGCACCCACACTCCTGAGAGGCTGCTGGGGACTTGGCAATGCAGGCGGGGTGAAGCCAGGCTTGAGCACAAATCCAGCCTTGTGCTGCAGCCTTGATGCTTTCCAGCCCGGCAGGGAGGGAAAGTGGACAGAGAACAGATGGAGAGACAAACCCAGCAGGAGGAGATGATGTTCAGAAAAGAGGGAGGAAGGGGGAGGAAGGGAGAGGAAAAAGGCAGAAAGGGGGAGTGTGTCAGCACAGGAGAAGAAAGCACGTCTTGCAGGATTAGTCCTTAGGCTGCTTGTGCCCAGGGTGCTATCTGATGCTGATCAGGCAGGTGAGGGAAGAGCAAAGATATCAGCCTCTCTGCTGGGGTAAGGAGGGATGTGATATCTAAGTAAGTGGGGAGAGAGAAACAGCACAGCCACCTGAGGTCCTTGTCAGCTTGCACAGCATGATGCCCCAAGTCAATAACTTGGGGCAGGAGGAATGGAGGGGTAGGGTTTAAAGAACTCTTTGATAAGCATGGAGTCAAAACATTTCTTAGAGGCTCTGATCAAAGTTAAAGGCAGACTCTTTACCCATCCCCTTGGGGTAAAGCTAATGACCTGCCTCTGAATCCACCAGCCTCATGCTGTTCCCCTCCCCACTCTATCCTTGCCAAGCTGCATAGACTTTCTCGCTGGGCTCTCAGCTCTTTGCAAGGATGGAAATGCAAAGATGGAGGAACAGATGTGCTCAGGACAAAGGGAAGTACCAGGAGCTCATGGCATCACCAGGGAGGGCTTTAACCTGGTACATATGTGTAAGGATGGCTGCAATGGTGCTTGAACGGTTGAGACTGGGGAGGGTGTGGGGAGACTTCTATAAGCTTCTCTGGAATTATTTGCTTAGGGCTGTTGTCATTTTTTGGTCCCAGGTGGGGAATATTGCTATTTTTCTCCCCTGAAAGCCTTTATCAACTTAAGCTTTAGAAATCCAACAGGGAGCAAGTGCATCATGGCATGTTACTTGTGGTTTCTCCTATGGAGTTCGGAATGACCCTATGTCTTTTGCTGGAGATAAAAGCAGCAATTCCTACCCCAAACATTTCATTTTCTAAGTAAACAAATGTTTCCTTACTCAAATAGAGGAAATGGTAGCAACCTTGCAAGGCCCCAGCTTTGCAAATCTGCCTCATGGGATGGTTTTCTGTTTGACACCAAGTCTTCACTATGGTGCATCTACTGAGAGGTAACCCATCTCAGCACTGGGCCCTGGATCCCAAACAGCTGGAAGACAACAGAATGAGGAGGAGTGAGGGAGAGATGGTCTGGAAAGCCAAACTGAGCACAAAGACAAACAAAACAAAGCTTTCTTCTCGTGTGAAAAGCAGCAGTGAGTGACCCATGTGCACTTGGAGAGGGTGGAACGGAGGAGTGCAGTCTGTCCTGGGATTAATTTAAGTCACAGAACTGTGAACCTAAGTAAACCAGTTAATTTCCAGTGACCAGGGGAAAAGCAAAACAAAAAAAAAAAGAGTGAAAACACTAAAAGGGAATGCCCTTCCCCAAAATATATCTACCAAAGAGAATTGCATTGGCATGTAAATAAGTATGGGCATCTCCAGCTGCAGCCCCAGCTCCCCAGCTGAACGTTTAGCTTCTTATCTTCATGTCTATGAAGGATCTCTGCTGATTCACGTCTGCCCAAGTTCTGGTTCAACACTTCCAAATGGCCAACGTTCCTTTAAAAGATAATCTGCACCTCCACAAGCTTTTCTTCCTGCTATACACCTTCCCACCAGGATAAAAGATTCCCTTGCATAATAATTGGCCAAAATGGAAATTACACACGTTTCTTTTTTCCCTAAGGTATGCACAGCTGAGCATCTGTGGTCTCAGCTGGGAAGTTCGATTTTATTCAGCCATTCAACCCGGGTGCTCAATAAAAAATCCAAGAGCAACAACAACAACAAAAATCAGAAATCAAAGGGCAAAGGAAGGTAATGCTGCTGCCAGCTAAACAGCTTCTTTTAAGCTGGGCTCTGTCCTCCTCCTTCTGAGGGGGAACGATGTCGTTATTAAAGCCAGATGAGAGGGAGAGATGGGATCCCGGGTGTGTGGGGCTGGATTGGTTTGCAGAGATAAGATTTAATTTCCAGAGCCAGAGGCTGGAGCTTTGTTGTTGCAGGAGGGTGTGCGTGTGATGGGGGAGGCAACGGTGAGAGGGGGGTACACTGAAACTTCCCTCAGTGATTGACCAAAGGGAGACCTAGCTGTTAAAAAAGAAATTACTTCTGTGATTTTGGGGGGAGGACGAACATTTGGTTTAAAAGCTTCTTTTCTTTATTAGGAAGAGGTGGAGCTCCTGGTGATGTAACTCCTGTATGCTGTATGGCTTCCCAAGGCATTCAAAGTGCACAGAGCAGCCCTGTGTAGGCAGTTAGATCCTTCCCAGTCTCTCTGCTATAATGGTTATGATGGATTCTGGGACAGCTGTGCATCCTTTCAGATCTGCTCAGTGATGCTGAGCTCCACGTTCCAGCCCCAAACTGATGAAAGAAATTCCTTCTTGCTGGTGACACCAAGGATTCCTTGGTTTTTGTGGCTGGTGGAAGCTGGGGGGACATTCTGCCAGTGATGCTGGGAGTGGTTGGCCTGTTACTGCAAGATCCTGCGAAGGGTCTGGAGCACAGGTCTAATGGGGAGCAGTTGTGGGAGCTGGGTTGAGTCAGTCTGGAGAAGAGGAGGCCCAGGGGAGACCATATAAGTCACCAAAAGGAGGTTGGAGTGAGGTGAGGGTAAGACTCTGGGCCCAAGCCACTAGTCATGGGACAAGAGGTGATGGCCTCAAGCTGTGACAGGGGAGGTTCAAGGTGGATATCAGGACATGGTAACATTCTAATCCTACCAAACTATGACAGCTACCAAAGCAGATATTAGTCTAAGACAATGAGAACCTGCTGGACACTGGAGGGTGTAATATTCAGACACCTTCCTGCATTCATAAAATTGGGGTCAATAACACCATTACTGATGCTAACTACTGCAGCCCCATTTCCCAGAGCACCAGCTGTAATAAAATAGCTCCCCAAATGTCAGCCTGAGCATAAAGGATATTAGAAACCTAATGGAGCACATTCATAGTTCTAATTGTGAGTAAAATATCAGCAAACAACTGGATACTTTGACAGAGTAGTTTAATGATTAGGCCAGGATGTAAGAGACAGGAGCTGGTTTTCTGCTAAAAATGAGGCAGGGCTTAAGATGAAGGAAATAGAGTCTTTTGCAAAGGCATTTTGAGACAAAATATTGTCACAGGATATGGACTTGGTGTTCAGATTCAATAGGAGGGCGAGCTTGCTGCACTGATTGCCCAGGGAGGAGACTGCCAGAATAAGATGTTGGTGAATAAGCTAAGTTTAAATAGGAACTTTGTCATGTCTGCTTTCATTTGGGTTTTTTACATCAAAGACTTCACTTATCCTCTTCACGTTAAAAGCTACAAGAGGCAAAGCCATCCTATCGCCTGAGCAATAAGGAAATCCCAACATCTTTGAGCCAGAAGCATGAAAGTCCATCTTATGACCCAGCTTGGACAGTCTCCTGGCTCCTTCTCATCCCTTCATTTCTGTGCTTCTCTGACTGATGCCATCTCGCTATGTGACTTAACAAACTGTTGGTGAGAGGTTTGGAGTTGTTTTCCTCATCCTACCTGGGGTTGCTGCACTTGGATAGAATCACAGAATCATAGGATCATTAAAGATGGAAAAGAGCACTAAGAAAATTCAAAAAAGCCCAAATTCAACCCCATCATGCCCACTGACCGTGTCCCTCTGAGCCACATCCACCCTTTTCCTGAAAGTGAATATCTGAGCATGAATATCTGTGACAGACAGAAAGATGCTTGAGAAGATCCCATTGGATTTTAGGGCACCATTGTCCCTATTCTATCCAGTTGGACTTCAGGACAGGTGACCAGGTGACATGACCTGCCCTTGCCTCCAGTGACTGCGCTTGTGACAACTTTTGTGGCACTTTTGACAACACCAGCAGGGTGCAATCTCTGCTATCCTTGGCTCTGTTCCAGCAGTAATAATTATGCCTCCCTACATTCCTCCCGTAGTCTCAATTAGAAACAATTTTCTTCTTTGCTTCTTGACCCGAAGAGTTGCCTCGATTAGCTGTGCAATGTTGATTAAACAAGCCAGTTCCTATAGACAGTTGGAGAGGGCTTGGGAATCCGTGGGGAATCCAGCACTGATGGAATGCACAATATTAATAGAAATCAATAGAATTAATGGATTAATTCCATACTAATACATAGTGCTGGAGAAGTTAGGCTAATGAAAATGCATGTATTCCCTAAACGCTACCATTTGCATCAGATGATTCATCCACTACTGCTTCTTTCAAACAACATTAATGAGATTAAAAGCACATTTGCTATGTGCAAATGACCAAGAGGGGGAAGGGAGTGCAAAGTTCCTTCCAGGGAGCCCTACTCTATCCAGTTCTCTAAGTAAGGTGTCCCCTTTGTACCTGGCTTTTTGCAGGTTAGTTAACAAGCAGAGGGAAACTGAGGCTTTGTAGTAAAGGGGGGATTTTCCATGCTGAGGTCTACACTAAATCTTGCCTTGCGTCCGATTTATTTTTCTTATACCAGATAGACTCTCTGAAAAACAGTTAGGCAGTTTTACCTCCTCTGGTACTGACCTGTGATTGTCAGTGGATCTGAGAGCATGATGGGGTAATAACTGCAGGTATCTGAGGCTGCAGTAAGAAATGCATGTGCCTCATACACTTGGACATCCCTGGCTATCATTGGGCCCCATCCCTTGGTGTAGACTGAGAGGAAATATTTGCAGAATGGTGTTCCTTTTGTTGAAGAAGAGGTGCAGGTAGGTACAGTTACAGCCTTGAGCAGCTGAGGACATCATCCATCCATTGCAAAGGGCGAGACATCATGGGCCAAACATGAGGCAAGACCAGGAGTCACAGTTGCTCTTCATAGAGCCTGTGATCAGTCACTGAAGTCTAAGGGTGCAACAAGGGATGGGTTCCATGTGCTGTACTGCATACATAGCATTGCATGTGCCATACAATGCATGATTGCATCCTTGCAATCAAATAGTGTTTTGGCCATGTCCCTGTGAGGTCACTCTGATAAAAGAGCCTTTTGTAGTCTGAATCTAAAGGCCACCCGGGCAGCCTACAACTCACTTCACAAACAAGGCAGTTGTTTGTTATGGGGCCACCCAGATGTTGACCATGGGGCATCCTCAGCCCTATGACCAAACCCATGGAGCAGGCATTTATTCCAACTGAGCAGAACAGGTTGCAAACCCTTTGGAGTTTGTTTCCCCTCTGTGGGAAATATTGACAAAACCAGAGGCAAAAGAGACAGTCACGCTGAATTTTTGGCAAAAGAGAAAACGTTTTTGGCTGAAAATGAGGCGATTTGGATCCTGAACTGCAAATGTAGAGCATGCTGGGAGAGGAAATCCAGCTGTGAAGCTCAGAGTAGAAGTGAGCACGATTACAGGACTCACCACGGCCATAGTTCAGTAGTTCAGAGGCCACATTCATCTTGGTTTGGGGACATTTGGGTTTTCAATTTAAAGGTAAAAACATCCTTCTCTTTGTCTATGTATCTCCGCTCTGTGCAAGCCCATTTTACTTCTACATTCCTCTCCCTCAAGCTGGAAAATGAAACAGCCTAATCTGGACCAAAAGCTGTACAGAAAGCACAGAGTCCCACATCTCCAGTTTTCCTTAAATCACCAGCCAAATGGGTGCTGTTATCTCCATTCCACTCCACTTCCAAATAAAAAAATGCCTTGTTTTTACCCTAAGCTATCCCAACACAAGCTTAAACATGAATGCAGTTATCAGAGTTGGTGTCAATATACAGATGGATTAACTCTTTACTGACAATAGAAGATTTTTCTAAAACATTTGCTGTCTGGGACAACAATTTCTCCTCAAAATAGGCCTTGCCCAAACTAAAACATAGCAAAAAGGTTGAAGACTTGTTTAGAGACTGTGAGGAAGCTCCCTCTTTTTTGGACTGAATGAGATTTTTAGCCTATTCTGCTTCGTGGAGTGACTTTGCAGATAGTGACTGGGATATGATGGTTGAAATAATCCAGGGAGGGAAATTGGACTGAGCTCCCCCCCAGCCTCACTGTTCCATATGCAGCATGAATAATGACCTTCCAGCTGCCAGGGGGTCTCTCTTATCTACTCCATGGGTAGCCAGGAGAAGGTCCCTTTCCCCAGTCATGTACATATAAAGTCAATGCAGTATTTTTCCTTAATTTACTAAAAGTGCCATTGATTTCCTGCTTGATCTATTGTTCTTCTGGACCTGAGCACTGCTGCGTTTTTCACATAATGAGCTCTATATTCAGAAGCACTTATGTGATGCGGGCATCTCATTTCCAGAGGTGTTTTATGATTGTAGAAGCATGTGTATCCCAGGCTTTGAATAAATTATTAGATCATGGGAAATCTTCCATTGCTGCTCCTGTTTGCATACCTTGACCCATCCCACCAATGGCTCACTACACACCTCTCTTTACCTTGAACTACCCGTTATCTCCATAGGAAGAAAACCTGGATGCACTGCCTAGAAGAATCTAGGCAATTTTCAGGCCAGGAATGCTCATTTCCAGTCGCAAGTGGTGCTCCACAGGGGTCAGTACTGGGGCCTCTCCTCTTTATTGATGACCTGGACGAGGGCATTGAGTGCACCATCAGTACGTTTGCAGATGACACCAAATTGACTGGAAGTGTCAATCTCCCTGGGGGTAGTGAGGCCCTTACAGAGGGATCTGGACAGGCTGGATAGCTGAGGTTAAGTCAGTGGGATGAGGTTCAACAAGACCAAGTGCTGGTTCCTGCACTTTGGCCACAACAACCCCAGCCAATGCCACAGGCGTGGGGCAGAGTGGCTGCAAGACTGTAGACTGGATCAGATTGTTCAGGGCCCCATCCATGGTTTTGATCACCTTCAAGGATGGGGCGCCCATGGCTCTTGCTGGGACCTCATTTCCCTCTGAGTAAAGAATTTTCTCCAACATTTAATCTACATCTTTCCTCTTAGTTTAAAATTGTTCCCC
This sequence comes from Cyrtonyx montezumae, assembly GCF_038088225.1. Lineage (NCBI taxonomy): Eukaryota > Metazoa > Chordata > Aves > Galliformes > Odontophoridae > Cyrtonyx > Cyrtonyx montezumae. The sequence goes on along the minus strand of NW_027071936.1, from coordinate 66,798,433 downwards.
TTCCTCTATCGCTGTGTGCCCCCACAAAAAGTCAGTCCCCCAATGACTTCAGAGTGGTGACACCAGGGCAGAGCGTGGCTGTGAGCCCCACATGACTGATAAGAGTTGGCTCTGGTAGTTGTACAGCAAAGAGCAGGATGTGATAGACAGACTCAATGCATGGTTTTTCTGCTGCTGAATGTAGCTCACTTTGCTCTCAGAGCAGCCAAACATCTGCAGTGCTCAGCAGGAGGTCAGTCTGTGCTACTCCACCAGATACAGCCCCTTGTAAATAAGGGGCAGACAAGAACTGACTGTCCCGATTTTCATTGTCATACCATTTACTTCTGATTTGCAGCACAACAACATCACTGAATATTCAGAGCAGAGGCTGTGCAATAATTGTTGGTAGAGCCAGAGCAACCAGAAGAGGAACAGAGCTGTCCAGTCATGCCAGCAAACCACTCAGCCCATGAAACATGTCTTTAATCTCTTATTTGTCTTTAATATTTTTTTCTATGCCACTGACTTTATTGCAGAATTCTCACCAGCCAAATAAGACCGTGGTCTGTTCTTTGTATACTAGAGGCATCTGCTATATTAGCAAAAATCCAGAGTCACCAGACTGAGCTCTGTGGAATTACTGAAGCTTTAAAGTTGTGTAACTGCGATTAAAACCTTGTCCTTACATTAATTCTTATTTCATGGGCCTGTTTTGGATGTTTCACACTGTGACTCCGCTGGGGAAATTCCAGCTGCATGTTCTAGATTCACGAGCTGTTTTATTTTGTCATCTATTCAGTCTGTTGTCACTGTGGCTACTCACTCAAAGGAGAAGAGAGTTATAGCAGTGTTCCCCTGGGCTGGTGTAAATCAGCACAGCTTCAGGAGTGTGGTCTGAGTCAGCCACGTCCTCGCTTGGATGAACCAGATCCTTGTCTCATGGAACTGGGAATTTCTTGGCATTAAAAGAATCTGGGAATGCACAAACAGCAAAACCTTAGCACGAAATTCCCCTCTAAAAAGGTTGCCAAAGTGACTTGAAGAGGGACTATTTGACAGAACTAGAAGTGGATGGAGAGGAATAGCATCCAGTTCAGGACCTTGAGGTGGTGAACAACTAAGTTTGCAATCTGCCTGAAATCCTGTGAATTCAGCTTGGAGAATCAGTCTTCAAAGGCAACTCAGCGATCTTAAAAATAAGTAACCTTGCAGTCAAGCAGGATCCTGCAGCCCATCAGTGTTATCAGACTGAAATGTTCTTGCAGTGACACTCTCTAAATCTGGACACTTATAGGAAATTAAAATTCCCTTCCTAGAAGAAACCATGAAGAAAGGGTACTAGAATCCAAGACCAGCCTTAGCATTGGCATTCAGGCACCTTCTGAAACATCATGATTGGGAACTGATTTTTAGTTTCCTCTGGCCAGTGGGAAAGGGTTATCATGGAATGGTTTGAGTTGGAAGGGACCCTTAAGGCCCGGCCCACCTCCCCTGCAGTGAGCACCCACAACTCCATCAGGTGCTCAGAGCCCTGCCCAGTGTGACCTCAAATGTTTTTATCTTATGTGAATTATTACATTTGACTCTTTGCACTATCTTGCATCACTGGTGAAAAGGTCGTGTAGTTCAATGCTTGGGCCCCAACTATTAGCTGATCTTGCAGGAGATACAGGACAGTTGAGGACAACTTCTTGCCGAGTGCAGAAGAACTAAACAGGCAAAGGAGAAGTTCAGCATACCTCAGCTCTTTTCCTACTTAGTCTATCGCCAGGAAAACGCTGCAGGAAAACTGGAATTGGCTGACTTTGAAAAGAGCATTTCCGAGGGCATGTCTGTCACTCACTATTGAGACAGAAGCTCCATGAAGGAAAGCAGATCCAGGTCCAAATGCAATCAAAACCAGGCTGAAGTGATCAAAAGCCTCTCAAGGGTTGAAGAGATTCAACCTCATTTAATTAGACACTTCTGAATTGGTTCCTTCAGCACTGGAGTCTCTGTGCCCTGGTGGGCATCATATCAATGACACTGGGGTCTGCTCCTAGGTACAGTCAGGCCATGGGAGCATAGACATAGTCCTGTGCCCAGAACTAGACATAAAACTATCAGAGAGTGTTCAAAGGAGGGCTATGAAGATATGGGGAAAGGACTGGAGGGCAAGGGGTGTAAGGAGTGACTGAGGTCCCGAGGTTTGTTGGGCACAGAGCAGAGGGGCCTAAGAGGAGGCCTCATGGTGGCCCGCAGGGAGTGGAGGGGCAAGCCATGGCAGATCCAAGGCTGGCCATACTATTTAATTCCTTTCCCCTGGTGCATATCCATTCTGATACAGTCTTTCATGGCACAATCAAAAATATTGATAACGACACGATAGCAATCTGCAGCACGGAGGTATTGAGTAACTGAAGGCACAGATCCTCAGCGTAGATATGTAAGGAAGGCAGATGCAATGAGCTTTTTCTTCAGCTGAGCAGAATGGTCAGGCTTCTAGGGTGGGAGGACAAAGAACACCCCTTCTCACAGAATGAGGATATTTTGACAGAGGGAGAAGGATTTAGAGGCTATGGTGAACAAGCAGTCCTGATGGTTTGCTCACAATATAATGACTGAAGCCTTGCATGGACACAGAAACAAAAGCTCTGTGCTGGCAGAGACCAGCTGAGCTGGGTTGGATGCCACTAAAGTGGAGACAGGAACCCTCTGTGTATGAGGGCAGGTTTTGAACCACTGAAGCAGTGGAGTAAAGAGCCGCAGAAATTATTCATAATTCTGCAATAATCTGTAATTCCAGGGACAGAGGTTTTGAGGAAGAAAACTTGTTGCAGAAGGGAGGTATGTGGTGCAGAGAATTTTTTACAAAGGCTTTTCAACAGAAGGAAAAACCTGAAAAGCATTACTTTTTTTTTTTTTTTAAAAAAAAAACCTCCCAAAGAAAGCAATAACAAGAAGTGGGGGAAGAATTTGGTCCAGATGCAACCAGAGGAGCCAAAAGCAGCACATTTTTGCAAGAAGGGTAATTAACCATTTGGAACAAACCTACCCACAATAACAGATTTCTTTGTCTCTTGAGGTTTTCCAGAGAAGGGTGGGTGCTTCTTTGGAAAAGACACATGAGCCAAAGAGAAATTGCAGGGTCCATTACCACTGCAAGTGGATAAAGTCCTCTGAGCTGTATTATGGAGGAGGTCAGCTCAGCCTCCTGGCCTCTGAACTTGTGAATTATACAGTCCTTTGGCTTTTGGATAGGCCTCTGCCTCACTCACACACACAGCACTGATGGATTTAATCAACTTTGTGCTGACAGCAGCAGAACAGCAGTGCTCACATGCCCTGGCTGTAATGCAGATCCTGATAGGAGAGCCACCAAGCTCCAGACCTTTCCCCTCTTCTGTCCCCTTGGTGGCTTTTGCTCCTAAAAACCTGACACTGACCCACTTCTAAGCTGTGCATAACAGCTCTGTTCTGCCTCATGATCACATCCATCCTCTGAAAAACCATCAGCCTCCTACAGTCCCAAAGCCTTGCCTAATTTGCTGCCTCCCTTTGGTCTCATTTGCTCTGTAGCTGCTTCTAACAACTCATTATGAGACCACACAAGCTTGCACCTACCCCGACATCCTAAACTTGTCCATCATCTGTATATCCAACAGGATCCTCCTTTGAGATTTCACCCTGCTATTCAAAGAATCATGGGATCATTATGGTTGGAAAAGGCCTCTATGATCAATCTACCACAGTGATTGCCCAATAAACCAGGATCCTCAGTGACACAGTCCCACAGTTCTGGAATACCTCCGGGGATGGTGACTGCCTCACCACCTGGGCAGCCTGTGCCAGTGCACCACCAAACTTTTGGAGAAGAAATTTCCCCTAATATCCAACTTGAGATGGATGGATCTGGTCTGGAGGCAGGCTCAGGCCCATTCCATTCTGGATGTAATCTCTCTGACACGATTTCTGTGCTTGAGTGTGTGGGTAGCTATCTTCCTTTCCCTCTGTGCCTTTTGATGGTTCCCAACCTTCTGCATCGGGACCTTTCTGCTACTGAGTAGGGCAGTACAGTTGGAGCTCAAATATTTCTTGGGCACTGGGAACTTCAAGTTCATCCACAGCTGAAAAAACACTTTTAAAATGAAAAGCTGCTGCTGCAGCCCTTTGTCTAATTGTTTATCTCCGCACACGGCCGGGGATGCCAGCCCCTGACTGCAGTAGGTTTTGGAGTATGGAGTATGACTCTATAAGGTGAAAAGCAGCAGAGGATCTGGACTTGACTGGTGGTGTTGTCCCTGGCAGAGTCCCAGGCAGCTCTGAACTACTCTTCCCCACGTGATGAAGGAAGGGGTCCTCACAGCCAGATGCTGGCACAACTGTGAATTGCCTTCAGCAGAGCAGAACAGGGTTGAGAGAGAGCTCAATGTATGATGATGCGGGGAAAGAAGGTTTATTGAAATAACAAATGCCATTTGAGGAGAGCTATGATTAGCTGGACTCCATACAGACTGTTGGAGGAATGCTGAACTTTATTACTTCTGGCCTTTTCTGCTGCCTCTGGTCTGTTCAAACTTCATGACACTTAATGTCAGATTAAACATTAAACTTCTCTAAACTGGCCAAATGAAGTCAAAAGAGAGCTGGGGAGAGAGACCAACCACACTGTTAGCTACCTTGATTAGATGATAGAAAATGTGATTTCCCTTTAAAGGTACTGTCAATCTATGGGCCTGAAACTCACTGATGTGCAATAGAGTTTTTAATAGTCTACATGTTCCTGTAAACCTTCATAATCCATTTCCCTTATGCTCATCTCTTTTATTATCCATCATCATCACCTCCTCTCAGCTCTCCCCAGGAAGCAATTCTGAATTTTGGGTTTGTTTGCAACCTGGTAACCTTCCTCCCTGTCTACCCCAATAGGAAACTCATGAATAATCACTGAAAGTGTGATATAAATAATTGCATGGGTACTGCAGCCAACTTGAAGCCAGTAATTACATTTTAGGATTTCACTCTTGTCTATGGGTAGACTCTCACTTTACAAGAGTAACAGAAGCCTTCAAGCAAGTTACCAGACCTTTGTACAGATCAAGTTATCTTGGATTACAAGATCATTTCTTACAGCAAAATTCTGCTTTGGTTATTTGAGCTGAGACCGAAAACAGATTTCCGGGACAGAAATAAGGAGGGCACGAGGAGAAAGTTCAGCATGAAAGTTCAAACCTTGCTTAATAACTTATTATTATTAAATATCCTTCCATCCCCTGGGATTTCTAGGATGGAAGGAATGTAATTGCCATAAATGCAGGTTTAACTCAGGTGAAGACACTGTGACTTCAGGACGATATTTCCTTCTGTGGAGTTTCAGAAGTGTTGCTTTCCTGGGGGACCCAGTCTTTATGGTAGATGACACTACTGGCACTTTGCTGCACTGCGGAAGTCCACCCCACCCTGGGCAATCTTTACCTCTTTGTATCTGGTTCAAGATGCTTTATTTAATTCCTGACACAAGCCAGAGGTCTCCGCTTTAATCATCTTGCTACTTCCCCCAACAATGGAGTTGTTTGACACCTGGGATTTACATTTTCATTGCCATCTCACTTTGTTTCAGTGCATCTTCAAGCAAACATCCTGCTCCCATTTGACCAGGATTAATCTCCTGTAACTTCTTATGTGTGCCTACCTAGAACTGGATGGATGCCCCACCTAATGCTTTGCTCTGTTTCCAGTTGATACACCAGAAACATGCTGATTTCCCTCAGGACTGTGTCATATCTGTTGTCCTATTCACGTCTCAGATGCTCCAGGACATCTCAAATGGCACTGAACACCCATACATTGGCTACTATAGTGACTCAGGATTGTAGATACGTAGCTCAAATGAAAATGACCAAATGAATGCAAGATGATTCCCATCTTCTTCCATTGTATATGGGAGAAGATGACTTGCCCCCCTATGACTGTATGGGAACTGTTGAATCATGGCCTGAACCAGTGATGGATCATCTGAGGTGAGCACTGAGTCAGCCACAGGACCACAGGTGAAGGCAATGCACCTGTGTGACTGGAGGGATGGAGTCTGACTCCACCTCTCCTAGACCCCATTTAAGGGCTGACCACCACTGGGGAAGGTTTTCTTTCTGGAGGTTAGTCCTTTGGAGTTTCCTACAGTGAGCCTAGGACACAGGTGAGCATTTTTCTTTATTTTGATTGTTGCTTTTCATCGCAATAATCTTTCTAACTATATCATCTATAAAATATCTTGGCTTTGATGCTATCGGGCATTATTCATTCTGTTAACTATACATACGATGAATGAATGTTTGCCATTTACTGAATGCTGTATTTCTTTATCTGCCCATTTCTATTTGCCTCTCACTTAGTGCCTTGACTCAACTTCTGTAGGGAAAGTCCATCTTCCATCTTATTTTTGGAACAACTGTGAGATGTGGCAAGTTTTTTTCTTTCATAGATTGTGTCTACTGTGTTTCCTTGTTCTGTGGCCTCCATGTTGGATTTATGTCTTTTATTACTACAAGTTAGCTGGATGATATATGTCTTTTACGCTCCCTTTTATGAGATGTGTTTGAAAAATCTTGCCAAAGCTGCTTAGGTCTTGCAGTGCTGTTTCTTACAACTTTGTGTAGCACCTCAAATATTACCCAGTATTACAGATACGAGGCCTGCATTCTACCAAAGGCAGATTATTAACCCAAGTTTGATGCTTGAAATAGCACCTTTGGGTTGAAGTTGCAGTCAACTCCTGATGTTCTGACCGCTGTTGATACACATAGTAGGAAGCATTCTGGTGTGTAAAGGTGTATCAATACACAGACTGGATTTATTATGGTACTGTATCAGTATAGACAATATCACAGTGCTGATTTGGGATGAAAGGTGTAGTTCTAGGTCATTTCTGCTTTACTCGTGGCACGCCTCAGCTTCTGAGTCCAAATACAGCATTAGTGTCTTTTCAATGTGTAGTTTTGCTTGCTTTAATACAGGTTCTCATGGCTTGATTTTTTTTTTTCCCCAGCACAGCCTCCTTTTTCACTCCAACCTTGTGTTTTATGCCTGTCTCTCCTCTCCCCATCAGCATTGTTGACTTTGGGGGTAATCACATCTAAGTGAGATTTCTTCATCTCTCTGTGTGGTTAATGCAGGCTTAGAAGTGTCTTCACTGCAAGTAATTACTTTAGTTTTCTCTATGAATTACTTGATTCTCAAGCAGCTCTGTGCTGACTATCCTTCTCTGCAAAGGTGTTAAGGAATGTGGAACAACTAAGGTGGGAAAAGACCACTGAGATCATCTGGTCCAACCAACCACTGACCAGTTTACTAAATCATGTTCCTCAGTGGCAGATCTACCCTTCTCTTGAAAACCCCCAGGGATGGAGTCCTCCCTAGATGATCGAAGAAGACTGCACCACTTCCCTGGGCAGGAAGATGTGTATATAGATAGTGTCTACTTGTATGCATACTTATATGTAAATGCAGATGTATATCTATGTAAAGTTGCATATATTGCTACATGCCTAAATTCCAGCTGTCTTTCATCGCTGATCATTTTTCACTGCTTTATCTCTTCCTTTCCTCTTCAGACAAACTTCTCCTGTTTTTCCAGTTTGGCTTTCTTCTCTAACCTCAGTTTCTGCCTTATTCAGCCTCACTTATGTGTCAGGCTTGCAAACTCCAGCCTTCATGTTTAACTTCTCGTCAGAAACAAACAAAAAAAAAACAAAAAACAGTGTGGGCATGAGGAGAGAAGATGATAGATGGGTGCAATGACCTGGACTGATACAGACATATACACAATTGTCTTTGATCCCAAGGTTGCCTGGAAATGCACCACTGGGGGATATATTTTGGAAGTCTGTGCTTTCATAAGTTGGGACAAGGATCCCTGTTCCTCGATTTTAATCATCATTCATCTTCATAAAACTTTGGAGGGTGGGGAGGGGTTAGCTTTTGTTTGAATGGATTTTGTGTCTTCCAGAGAAAACAGAGGCAGGGGAGTATAATTGAGAGGTTGTTTAGTGCCAAATTCATCTTAAAGCTGGGAATGCAAATCACACAGCAAGTGTTGAGCTATGTATGATTAAAACTGCTTTGGTCCTTGCAAAGAAAAATAAAAAAAAGAGCGTTTTTATTCACCAGTTAATCATGTACAAAATAAAAAGTGGATAGAACAAAAATGAACTTAATCACAGAAAAAGGGGTCACAGTTTGCTGCTTGACATATGGCTGGGTTCTCTATCATGACAGTGCAATGCAGAACATGCTGTCATTTAAGTGTTTTAAAGAGGCACATTAAGAAGGGAGTTCACTGATAAATGACCCTTTAAAAATGGGAGAGATTCACTTCTTAGAAATGAATGTTCAAGGTTTGTACAGCAGTCTCAGTCCATCTTGGACGTTCTTGTATTTTGCAAGCGAGGAGGGTGGGAAGTTTTTTCAGTGCTTTATGTCTTGATTTATAGGATAGGAAAGTGTGCATTGAACCTACTGAAGGCATGGTTCTAATACTGTCCCATTTTGCTGACTGTTGCTAGCTTGGCATTAGGTCAAACTCAACACTGCTGGTCCAAAAAGTGACAGAGATCTAAGAAAGAAAATTCAGTTTTCTCTTTGTTTCTCTACAGTGTGAATGGTGACCTGAAAATTGGCCTGGCCCCTGATGAACCAGCAGTGTTGACATGCTTTTAGGATTGTTTGATTCAGTGGGCATTCATAGCTCCCTTGGAGAGCTTGCTGAACTTCATGTACTGAGTCCTCTACCTTTGAAGGCATTGCACTTGTTTTGCTATTGGCAGGAGTGTACAAGGGGACATTATGTGCTCTGCTTTAAGATCAGGCCTGCAGAGATGGAGGGTGTGGAGGGAACTACTGGGCTTGATTCCCTCAGCTCTCTGGCAAGGACAGCAAAGGAGGACACAGACCACCAGCAAAAGCAGAAATACTTGTCTTAAAAAAAAATTCCAGCCATCTTTCTGCTGCTTTGGTGGTAATGCCAGTGGCCAGCTTTGGAGCTTCAAGTGTTGTGCTACTGCCTGGTCAAGCAGCTCTTCCCCAATCCTTTTGTTAAACAGATGGATGGTTGAACCTGGGGAGTATTGGATATACCTATTTGCTGGACAAGGCAGAAGCACTCCTGGATCTGGATCATAGAATCATTAGGGTTGGAAAGGCCTCTCACCTTTGATTTCACAGGCCTTCATCTCAATTACTTCACTGAAGTTGCTTCTGGCTAACAGCAGTTTAACGATGAGAGAATTCACGTGAACTTTGTTCATCTTTCATCTGAGTCTCACTCCAAGCATGATTTCTTTGGTTTTGAGGCAGTTGTTCTCACTTCATAAGGACATCCCAGCCCCAGGATCCTCCAAAACCACTACTGAAACAGGGTCGTAGGAATTGGGAGCAGGGAGGAGACTGCAGGAAGGCACATACACAGCTTTTTTTATTCTCCAACAGAGAGGGAGGATGAAGGAGCCATTTCTGACAATTGCTTCTATAAATGATTCCACTGCTGGGGATTTAACAGACCCTCCATAATCTGTTCCACTTTTTAACTTCCCGTAGAACGTTTTTCTTAATATCTAACTGAATCTCCCTTGCTGCACATTTACTCAAAATTACTTCTCATCATACATCCCACAACGGTGGAGGTCTATCTTTCACTAGCTGCTTCTTGTTTACATATGCAACTGTTCCTTCACAGCCATCTTCCTATACTAAACAAACCCAGTTCTTTCAGCCTTTCCTCGCACGCAAAAACACTTGTAAATATCATTACATTCCTCTGAGATCTCTTTCATCTTCCTTAACAAGTGTTGTCCAGTCAAAGAGGTGGACCTGGACTCCGGCTAAAGCTCGCTGGAATGGAGAAGGTCCCTTCCAACCCAAGTCATTTTATGATTCTGTGTTTCTATGATTCCATGATACGCATTTGTGTCCCAGAACTTGTTTGCCTGTTTGCATGCTGCTACGGTTCCTTTTTCAGCCTTTGGCCACTTCCCATCCCATGGCTACTGGTGGACTTCCCCCTCCTATCCTCTTGTATTGCACTACCTGGTGTTGCTTCTGTTCAGTGTCATCCTGATTTCAAACACTGCCTTCAATGAACTGAAATCATTTTGAATTCCAGTCTTGTCCTGCTCACTGCTTGTGACCCCCTTCTTGTCTTCTGTCAGCCACAAATTACATAAATCTATTCTCTATTCCATCATCAGAGTCATTATGAGAATATTGAACAGTGCCAGACTTGGAATAGACCCTAGAAGACCTTCTAGTCTGAAAATGTGCTATTCCTTTTTGAGCACCCATTTTACCATAATTGCACAGGGGCCATTCTCGTGGGTACATCACACGGACCTCAGCCAAATGCCAAAGTAAAACCATACTGCATCACCCTTCTGGCCAGTCTTATTCACCTGGTTGGTCTGTACTTCACCTTGTTCCTTCTTCTGCCTCCTTAAAAAGGACATTTCTTTGTCCTTGCCTGCTCCTTTGGAACCACATTCTTGGTAAGGATTGGAAAGCTAAAATATGTTACTTTTCTGCCCCCTCTTGCAGTTGGTATATGCTACCGTTTTATTAAACTAAAAAACAAGATCCATCCTGGTGACAATCCAGAGGTAGGCAAGGTTATGACTTGGAAGCAAAGTGACTGACAGAATAAACCTGATTGAGAAAATAAATAGATAAACCATAATAATAAAAAAGGAAAAACACAACAATGCTGAGATGTCTTCAGTCCCAATGGAGAACAAAGCACAGCGATGTGTGCTCTCAGATTCCAAGTGCTCAATGCTGCAGCCTGCAGAAATGTTCCTCTGTTCGTGAGACAGAAATTAAAAGGGCTTGGGCAATCTGCTAACACTGGGTATCGGTTTTAAAAATAGTAGTTACTGCAGTGAGTCTGCCCCCAGGAGCAGTAGGAAAGAAGGACAAGCCCCTCAGATCCCAAAGAACTCAATAGGAATATTTAGAGAAAATATTTTCTTTTGCCTGCCAGGGGAATGTTTTCAAGACAATGACTGGGGATATGGGTTTTTTTTTTTAATGCTGTTAGCTGCCCTCTTGGGTCCTTGCAAATTGCCCTGACCAAGAAGATTTTGAGAGTCTGTGTTTCCAATGCCCTTGATGGGAGCTTTGGCTTGAGCAGAGTTTCCCTCTGGGTTTTAACTTGCTCCTGAGGTTTTTGACAGCAAAGTGCAAGAGTCATTTGAAGGAAATGAGGATGTTGCAATACACATTGATGATATGCTGGAAGATGGAGGGGGCAGAGCAGCAAAAGAGGAAGACGACAGAAGAAATGTTTCTTGACCCTGAAATACGTCACAAAGAAAGGACAAGACAGGAGAGATCTACTTTAAAGTCAGAAATGTGATATACTTGAGAAAACATGTAAGCCTATACAGATCCTGGCCCAAGCCAGGCCACTGCAGGTACAGTGCTCTAACAGACAAGAAAGATTTGCAGCGTTTGGTTCCTGGAGCAACATGAGATCATGGTTCTTCTTTTTGGCTCTTATGCAGAAGGACTCAAAACAGGCTTGCCAACCTGGGCAGAGAGTTCTGAAAGACAAAGAGAGAAGAAAGCAAGCACCTGAAAATTGGAAATGTGTTGCCTGAAGGTGAACGTGAACCACATAGCCAGGAAATAACCCTGTCACTGGAAGAAGGCTTGGGAATAATATATGAATTCAAGACAGTGCTGTCTCTTATTAATACTGTAGTGTATTGGCAGAAAAATTAGTAGTGTCAAACATATTACAGCCTGATGTATTTTTAAGACTGCAATGTCAAAAATGTGTGCACTTGTAGCCACTGCAATGCAAAGATGTAGATGACTCTGCACGGCTTGTTAATAATGCCTTTCTTGAAGAGGAAAAGGAACAGATGATGGCTCAGATATAGTGGACCTGTTGTATTATCCAGTGTATGCTGGACTGCACTGTTACAGAAACACTGAGTAGCCTGAGCTGGGGGGGACCCACGAGGGTCATGGAGTCCAACAACCTAAAAATTAAACCCTGTGTCTGGGAGCACTGTTCAAACACTTGAACTTCAGCAGGCTTTGTGCCATGAGCACTTCCCTGGGGAGTCCATCCCAGTGTCCGCACTGGAGAATCTTCTATTTGGGTATCTTAGGTAGAAAAAAAAAAATAAACCTTTTATTTGTCAAGCGTGGGCTTTCAGAAACAAAAGTCCTGGAAAAGTCCATACATACTGATTGGACTTTGCAAGATTTCAAAGAGTTGACAAATGTCAGAAACATGTAGTCAAATGATTTGAAGAGAAGTGGAATCAAGGGAGTTTAAAACTACGTATATATACTTATAGGTGCATATAAAACTTTTACAGGCTCTGAAAGAGATGTGTATCTCACCCTGCTGGGTAGAAGACAACCTTTAAGGCACTAGCTGAAATTCTGCTTTAGAAGCAGAGCATAATGCTTATTCAAATCTGGGCTGAGAAGCTGATCTGATCTTGAGGCACACAGAGAGATAAACATATATGAACAAAAATCAAATGAAAATGGAGTTCACTTTCTGCAGGCTTTGTAGTCAGTAACCCCTGAATGCTGTTTTAGTGGCAATTGACTGTAATTGAGAAAAAAAATCTGTTTGCAGAAAGGGAGGATGTAAAGTGTTTATGTTCAGGTTAATCTGGGAGAGACCATGACAACACATCAACAGCATGTTATCCAAACTCCTAGTGTCATATGGGTCTGTGTAGTGTTTTAAATGCATAGCCTGCTACAGGTCTGGATGTTTGAAGACCCCCCAGATACTGCAGCACTAAGCATTTTTGGGGCTCTCACAGCCCAGTGTCTGTGGGTAAGAGACATAGTATGATCACTGCTTTCTCTTGAGAAGAGGCATTTCAAGCATCAGAGTAATGGCTGTACTAATAGGTGATGCACAGAGCACTTTGTTTCCTCTAAAGTCAGGAAAATAATCTCTGAGACAATTACTGGCAATGAACTTCTGCATGGAGTTCACGTGGGGGGAGTCTATTGTAAACAACTAAGATGTTGGTGATGTCACTTTGATTAAAATATCCTTTAGCTCTCCTGTTTCCCCCATGTGTAGGCCTCCATTTGTCTTTGACTGTCTCTATTTTCAGGGAAGGTTCAGGTTGGATAATAGGAACGATTCCTTCTCTGAAAGAGTGGTCAAACCCTGGCACGATCTTCCCAGGGAGTGGTGGAGTCACTGACCCTGGAGGTGTTCCAGAATTGTAGAGCTGTGGCACTGAGGGACGTGGTCAGTGGGCATGGTGGGGGTGGGTTGGGGATCTCGGAGATCTTTTCCAGCCTTCATGATTCTATGATTCACGATGGTGTCCAACCTAAGGTTTTGGCACAACTCCTCATCCCCTCCAGATTTTGGATATTTTAGGTGTGATTCCATGCACAGTGCTAGGAAGTGATGAACACTGTTATTATTTCCCTGACAAGTTGTTGACTCCAGATTGTGTGGGTTTTTCTTCTTCTTTTTTTTTTGTCTTTTGCATGATTTGTTGATTAGAGGAGAACAGCCATCTGAAATCTCTAGTGGAGCCACAGTGGTTTATTGTCCGTTTAGGTTAGTTGGACATCTTTTACGTAGTTCTTCCTAAGTCAGGTCTGCCAAATCTTGCACAATGAGCACGAGTCTTGCACAAAAAAGCTCCTGCTCAGGCTGAGTCGCCTGTGTCACCCCTCCTCTTTGCTATGGACCCCCTCCTGCTCTGCCACATCCTTTCCCTGCCATGCTCCAAAGGTCTTCTGCTGACCAGGCACGCCACATGGCATATGACAAGCTGTCCCCCTACCAGCCTTGCTCCTCCTGCAGAACTGGCTGGCTTATGTCATGCCATGAAGGTATGCTTCCATCCTGTGCTAATGTGAGAGACATCTGCAGAGTATAGGTCTACACCTCTACTGGGTGTATACTGGGCACCTGGCCATCCCACTGTGTTCATCAAGGAGAAATGATGGTCATCAGGCCATCTCAATAGGCTGCTTCAAATGCAAACTGCAGGACAGACGTTGGAGCAACTGCCTGATAACCAACAACTTTCTGCTTACCCAGAGCTGTCAGAAATAAGTTATTACTCACATTTTTCCTGGAGCGAGAAATGATGGGAAAGGGAGTCCGGAAGAAACAGTCATAACATTTCCCATGTATTCAAGAGCTAATAATGATGCACGGATGGGCACAGGCGACTAACACTGTCAGTCACTCTTTAACCTTGCTTAGACTGTGTTTCCATACTCAGATTTTACAGTCAAGTGCTCAGTGTCACCTAAGCAGCAAACCTCCGTACGCAGACTTAATTTCCCATTTACTGTTGAAATAGCTGCAGAATATGCAGTGGACTGCCTTCCCTGCAAGCATGTGATTTTAGAGGCACATACCACTGCATGCCATGGATTTCCTCTAAGAGGGCAAGAAGCTGTGTCTCTCAGGTATCCCTCTCTCCATGGGTCCCATTTGCAATGCATCTGGGGCACCTAGGAGTGCCTGGGGCATGCCAGAATGGAAATGCCGCTGGGATTTAGCAGTCTGCACTCCTCTATTGTGTATTTACTCGGCCTTGAGTCACTGGACAAAAACACTATATCACGCCTGACCTGGAGATACTGATAGTCTTTCCCCCAGATGTGTCAGAGGAAAGCCCTACCAGATCCCCCATGCCCTGTCCAGAACTCACAGCTGTCATCCAGATTTCACAGTGCCCTGCAAAGCCCTTTGGGATGCTGTTTTGCTGAATTAGATCAGGGCAGCTCATGCAGGGAAGATGTCAGCATTCGTTGCTATCAACCCTCTGTGGAATTGAATGGGTTTACAAACATTACATACGCAGAATGAAATCCCCCAGTGCAAAACGATCTTCTTTTGCTAGCAGATCTTCCTGGTCGGTGATGGGCTGGGGTAATTTGCTGAGAACACCTCAGGAATGTAATGTTTGAGACTTCCAAAGCAGTGCCAGAATGCTAGAGCCAGCAATAAGCTGTGTGTCTCCAGCAGGCACTGGCTGACTCTTTGCACCTAAATCTCTGACCTTTCTCCCCTTACTCTAAGATAATTGGCAATTTTTGTTGCTATTGGCTAGATGCCTTCAACAAGGACTTCAAAGGCACTCCTTTAATAGTTGATCCACATAGAAGATAATTTACTCACAGCACAGAATCAGAATGAAATGAAATCTCATTCATCCAATTTATCTTCCTATTGTAGAATACATCTCACCTAGATACCTTCAGAGGAGCCTGAAACTTTAAAGATGGTGGCAGGAAATTTAGTAAGCAATCAATCCTACCAGACATTTGACATGATGGATCTGCACAAGTCTGAAGATGAAGACACGGTTTTGGTGGGCTATTCTCTGCCCTGTGGAGACTCCCTTAGGCTGCAAAGAGAGAGTGAAATGTGTTGACCGTAAGTGTTAAATGGAAGTAAGAATCACTCAAGGAGGGCACGGTGAGCTGGGGTTAGATGTGAACAGTTAGAAATGAACTCAACGATCCCACATTCTTCTTTGATAGTCCTTCTCATTTGTAGCTCCCGTGGCCATTTTACCAGGAGTCAGGTGTCACTATGACTTTGCTGAAGGCTGGAAAGGTGAAGCAATTTATTTGTCACTCACCAAGTCAGTGATTAGAATTTGACTGGGAGAAAAAAATAAAGAAGAAACAACAATAGCAGCAAACCAACCGTGAGCTAGGACATTAGTTGCCAGATTACGTCTGCAAACTTGAAGGCTGGAAGAAAGCCCTTAGCCCTCTGGATGTCTGTAGTCTGGTGGAGTCACATCATGCCTTTGTTACCCTGAAGGAGAAAAAAATTCTTCCTGAAAACTCTCATGTTAACTTGGAGTTAAGTCTCCCTAGTTGTCATTATTCCCCTACACTTAACACATCCTTTCTGACAAGACCTCAGCCTTTGTTTTATAAAGGCGCCTCTGGAAAGCCCAATCCTACTCAATTGACTCATCCAGACTAATCACCGACTCAGCTATAAACAATGTTTTTGTGAAATGAAGAGGCAAATTAAACCATCATGGTCAGTGCATGACCTGGTTGCAAAGAATAGTGTACTTGACCTAAGTAGGATTAATCCATCTCACTGGAATGGAGGCTTAAAGGATGTGAGGACCAGCATATCTCCTGTATTTCTTTCCCTCTTCTGAACTGTTACATTCCTCATCCAGGCATCTCCCCACAAGCTGGGCATGGCTCAGACATATTGATACCTGATTTTGGTGACAATATGAATATTCACCTAAAACATGAAGACGAACAAGACCTTTCATTGCATCAGTCCCTGTGACTTCAAGGCTGGTCTTTGTTCTGGTGAAAGCACATCCTGAAGAAAGTGACTCAGAAAGAATATCAAGAATCCTTCAGCCAGAATTATCTTCATTCTTCCTATTAGTCTGAGCCCAAGAAGGAATTGTTGGCATCCTGACACTAAGAGAGGAATTTGTTGTGTATTTTCTTGGGGAGGCATGGCACAGTGAGGGATATGTAGAGAGTAATGCTCGTACCTATCGTTTACTCAGTCAAAAAATGCAGCTGATGGGAACATATATGGACTGTAGAGCTGAGGCACTAAGTGTATTGCTTTGAATGTGTATTTATTACTGGTATTTTAAAGTAACTCTTACTGGCATATCAAAATACCTCCAGTGAAAGCTGCCATTGAAAGAGAAGTCATTATCACTTCAATTGTCACTGTATTCGGATGAAGTGAGAGTGATCTAAAACAGAGAGCAATCACCTGTAATGCTCCATATGCCAGTGATTCCCATTTGCCTTGTCCAGTGCTGTGAGATTTTCTCTTTTCCTTTGACATCCTTGAGAAGAAGAGTGTGAGACAAATCAGAGCTCTCCTGTGCAATGAATGGTGAAAACAGTCCTGGCAACGCGTTTCTCTAAGGGAGATGTGGTTGTAGCAGCCCCACAGATAGAAATCCATCCCTCACTGGAGGGAGGAGGATGTTATTAAACACGTGGCAACAAGGGACAATTTAAGATAGAAAGCAGGAGATTTCAAAAAACTCCAGTTACAGTTGCATTCTTGATGACTTGCTTTGTGACACCATCAGGAGTGCAATGACCAAGTCAGATACCGGAATCGATATATGGAGAGGAAATAAAAGGTCTCTGTGTCTGCACGCACGTGTAGAAGGCACATGGTAAGGCTGGCATAATCCCAGGCATCACAGAATCATAAAGGTTGGAAAAGACCTCTAAGATCCCCCAGTCCAACCCCAACTCGTCCCCACCATGCCCCCTGACCACATCCCTCAGTGCCACATCCCCACAGTTCCTGAACATCTCCAGGGATGGTGACCCCACCACTCCCTGGGAAGACTGTGCCAGTGCCTGACCGCTCTTTCAGGGAAGAAATGTTTTCTGATACCCAACCTGGCCCTCCCCTGGTGCGTGACTGGAGGACATTACCTCTGGTGTGGTGTGGTACAGTGCCTCCTAAAGCATCTACAACCCAGGTCCTGCTGCAGGAAGGATCAGAAAGTCAGCGTGCATGGCCCAGAGTTGGTTCATGGCCATACAAATCCTTCTGTATGCTGTTTCCAAGCTGGCATGTGGTGTTACCTTCACACTTCTGTACACTAGACCCAACTGCATTTCCACAGAGAAGGAAACATTCTTCCTGGTGTACAGTCAGGTCTCCATGTCCATCCAAATGCATTTTGAAATAGGAAGAACCAATGCTCTGTGAAGGCAATGAAGAGACAGATTTTTCTCTTACTCCTGCAGGTTAGGAGTGCCTTTGTGTTAGAGTCACCGAGGTAAGCAAGAGCAGAAACAGATGTGGAGCACGGCTACAAACAGGATGTGAAAATAAACTCATTACCCCATCTGCCCACCGTAAACAGCGTGAAATTAGCAGCAAGCGAGGAATAAAAATCCAGACAAATGGGCTTTTAAAGAGAGCAGAGGGAGCTGGAAGTTGCGTTATTAGAAAAGCAAAGGCACAAAACACCCAAGCCACACACATATCGCAACCCCCACTAAACTGCTGGGCACAGATGTGGGGAAAAATCCCATGGCAGAGCATCCGTAAAGTGGCGTTTTTGAAGGTGAAACCATAAAGGCCGCACTGTCAATGGGAGAGCAGACCTGATGCTGCTCTCTTGCTGCCTGTTAGGAAGCACCATCTATTTTATGGGTCTCAGAGTTGTTATTTTTTTTTTGTTCCCCGAGAGGCGCTCTCTTAATGTTGCATAAAATTACTCTCTCAAGGGTAGCGCGAGGAGGAAAACGCAGCGTTATGTTGTCTCAGTTGTGAAGACATTGCTACCAATAAAAGCCCCTGAATGATTTGGATTTTAAGTGACATGATTATGGAACGGGTCATTCGTGACGCTCCAGTTAAGGTTGCTTCAAACACCCCTGCCATAAAGTCTGCACGAGGGTGTCTGATGCTCTGGGATCGGGCTGTAAATATTCACCCCCGGCCTTTGTTCTATGTAGCGAGCAAGGATATATTTACTTAAAATTTTTGCAGGGAAATTTCTCAAATGGTCAATCTGCTTGATTTATTCAAAGTGAGATCCCAAGGAGTTTTACGGCTTTTATGGGCTGGCTGTGTTTATAACTGTCCTGGGGAGTATCTTCTGCCATTCACGTAGAGGTGTGGGGGAAGGAGGGCTGTAATTTCTATTTTAACTTACTTTTCTAGCAGCTGACATGACACTGACAAAGTCATCTCCTCTAGAATAAAACCTGTCATGCGTTATTGGAGTCCAGAGGAGATCCTTTGGGGGGAGCTGGGGCAAAATTAAGTCAAGTGCTTTTTTTTTTTTTCCCCTATAGATTCTGTTCAGAAAGATTGTGCAAGGAAAATGCAGCAGTGTCTGAAAGGCAGAGACTACAGCTCCAGCTCACATTATAGATCTCAGAGAAATTGCAGACCGAATGATATTTCAAGGAAACTGGTTCCTTGTGTTCTGAGTTCTTCAAGATATGACAGCCCAAGGCAGAGTTTTCTACGTGTTGGAAATAATTTCTCTCTCCACATTTGGCAGATCCAAACAAGCCTTGAGTGCTAAATAAACCAGGTCTATGAATAAATCAGAGGAAGGGGAACTCAAATTTGAGGTGTTGTGCGATTTGAGATAACTGAAAGCCTGACGTTGGCCATGAGGCACTTTGAAATAGTCTGGAGTTTGATGAAAGGTTTTACATTTGAGACACCATTGGGGTATTTCAGGAGAAACCTCCTGGTGGGTTCACCCAAAGTTTGTAATAAACATAATTGAAATATCTGAACTCCAGCTGCTGCCTTCTACTCTAATCAGAAAGAGCGACAGAAGCAGCTCCTTCTAAGCAAACACCCTGCTACTGCCAAGGGAGGAGGGATGGAGGGAATGGATGTGATGGGATCAATGTGCAGTGGGAGAGTAGCGGAGGCACGTGCAGAAATTCAGGGCCTGGGAGGTGGCAGGTGGAAGGAGGAGAAAGGAACTCTGGAGAAATCAAAGGACTCTTGGAGTGAGGGGAGGTCCGATGGAGCCCTTGGAGATGGAAATGTTGGACTCACATTTTTCCTTGGAGAGATTTCTGTAATGTTGTCCGAGATGGTTTTCACTCTGTAGGGGGCTCAAAAATGAGAAGTTCCCCCCACGTTATCTACCCTACGAAGATGTAATGTGTTCCCATCCAGAGGATGACAAGAACTGTTAGGGACAAGCAAGTCCACTGGGAATTGTTTGAGAATTCCTCCTTCAAGGTCGTGGCAGCAGTTTCTGTTTTTATAGTACAGCAAAATCAGAAATTACATTGTAGGTATGGGGTCTGAACTGGATTTCCATCTTCACCACTCCCGTAACTCATGGTGTAGCCATCCTTGATCTGTACCAATGTGCTCCAGAGCTCTGCACCAACTGTAAAGAGTGTGGTTCTCCTGTTTTCCCTCCACCATGCCCCTCTTAGCTCTGGCATGCCATTGTAGAGGTCCTGTCCCCTGGAGTCACACTCTGGATGTGCCCATCCTGATGTAGAGAGGAAGAGCATTTAGTAGCACAGCAGCGGTCTGCTCCAATCCACAGGGACACGCTATTGGCAAACCTTGCTGGGGGTGTTTAATTTATTGGTGTGCATATGGCAGTGACTCCTTCCTCTGGTGCTTTTCTCTGTCCTTGCAGCATGAAGAACAGAGCACTTTGTATTTTCACAAGTAACTCTGAGGGGAATTTGCAGGCGTTTGGTAAAAGCCAAGACAAAACAATGGGAGTCGTGGGGAGGTGGTGACAGCAAACAAAGGCCAACTCCTGGGCTACATGTGGGCTGACTTTGCATCAAAAAGCCCCACACGAAGCAACTCAGAGCTTCAGGGAGAGTGTGAGCAAGATTAAATTGTGTGCAAGGAGAGAGTGGAGTGTCCAACTAGATTTGACTTCTGTTAATGTCAGTGAGCAGAAATGAGATAGAAAAGTGAGGAGGGCAAAGAGCTTTCTGTGCTCCAAGTGGGATGGGACAAGCCTGTACCATCTGGCTGATCCCATCTGGGGCCACTCTCTCAAATCAGGAAGACCCTGGTCTTAAGGGATGGGGGTGTTTCTCCTTCTGTCTCCTCAGTGAGAGGTGTAGGAGGCAGGGGCTCTTCATGAGCTGGAGTATTTCAGCCCCCTCACAGTACAATTCCTGAGTAGGACCAGTAGGCCTGCACAATTAAAACCTGCAGCTGACACCCTGGGGAGGGATCTGCTTGCTTAAGAATTTCAGAAACAAGATACTTGCTTGTAGAGTGGGTGCTGATGTTGTTGATTTTCACCTCTGTACATGAAGATGGATATCCCACCCTGATCCAGCTCGTGTGAGACACAACTCACTTCCCACCTGGGGTTGCTCCATCAACCTCACGGTCCTTCTCTGTTTTTCTTGCAGAAGGTATGGCGGAAGCTGTCAGCTCAAGCAGGGACTGTCTTCAGGCAGGTGAGTCCTGCACCAACGACCCCATCTGCAGCTCCAAATTCAGGACCCTCCGGCAATGCATCGCAGGTAATGGAGCCAACAAGCTGGGCCCCGATGCCAAGAACCAGTGCCGGAGCACGGTGACAGCCCTGCTCTCCAGCCAACTCTACGGCTGCAAGTGCAAGCGAGGCATGAAAAAGGAGAAGCACTGCTTGAGTGTCTACTGGAGCATCCACCACACGCTGATGGAAGGTCAGTAGGGCACAGTGTTCTTTTCTTATGGTCTTCCCAAGAGCTAGGTCCATCTAATGGAGCTCCCCAACACAGAAGTCAGTGTGATGGAGGTCGTACATAACATATCCTATTCTTCCTTAAGAACAGCGATACCCCACAGTAATGATATTTTTAGGAAATAAATCCTCAAAGCTTGAGACACCTCTTTTCTGCTTTGTAAGTTGTCTTCTTTTTCATGATGTTCCCAGTATATCTTGAGATATTTTCTGGGGAAATGCATGGTATGTTTTGCGTGTAAATAGAAGTATGCCACCCCTGAAGCTGCATATTTTATAGAAGCACTGCACAAAGTTTGTGCATTCAGGGAAAAAAAAAGGGGTGTAAATTTAAAACAAATCACTCTCTTGGAGAATCTCAAGTGCACGGGTGTCTTTGGGTTAGTGAAGATTTGGGGCTGGTGACATCGAGTTGGAATTTAAAGTGTTCCCAGAGCCAGTGTTTAGTAAGTTTGGATTTTGACGTTTTTTAAGAGTCATCATAAAATTGCACCTCCGTGGTCATAACTCTTCATTGTCAGGCTGGTGAGTATTTTATGCACCATGAAAATTAAAATGGGGAATAAAACAGAACCTTCCAACCATAGGCTGTGAAATAGATTAATAAAACACTGATGGCTGAAAGCTGGAAGGGAAGGTGCAGGGGTGATAGGCCAAAAGGTCAAGCAAAACAAAGAGGATGAAGACCATAAAGCACTAGCTTTCCAGAATGGGAACTGCTTGATCAAGTTCTTGGAAAGCTTTCCAGTAGTGCAGCTTGCAGGGCACAGAGCGTGGTGATACATACTGACTGGGGAAATAAGAGGCCCCAGCACCATCCAGGATCTGATCTTTCCCCTAATTACCAAGTGACGTTGTTTGCTTTGAAGTGGGGGAGAGGAGCAATGCAACCTCTCTGTTCATCTTAACAGGTTGAGTCAAGGCCCCTTCCCCACTGACCTTCCTGGACTGGGGGTTTTGGGCGCAGTCCATCTCCCACCCCCTCCTCCCTCTGATTTTCTCACAGAACAGATCCTGGCTGTGCTCATAGACACTGTTGGGTCCCTGTTCACCACTCCTGTGGCTCCTAGGTGGCATCTCATTCTTTTGTCATCTTTTTATGATGGGAGTTGTGCAGATAGTTTTGGAGAGGACATTGCTTTAGTAACAGAGAAGACATGGCTGTGGTGGGGCAACCTCACTGTCAGTAAGGGATCACTCCAACCTTAAGAAAGTTGTTTGGCTCCAACTACGAGGAATTTGATTTTATTTTTTAAGAGGCAAGAGATCCTTGCAAGGGGAGTGAAGAACATTAGGAAGAGTGGAGGGCTTGGGTAACAAGTGGGCTGGAGAGACACGGGTGCACAGGACAGTGGTGCTGGGAGGATTCCCAGTGCTGGAAGATAAGAGAGAGGATGACAGAGACAACTATGAGCAGGCAGGGGACGGGTGTGCATCTCCAGATGCTGGCCAGGCTGAGTGGGATGTTGGTCCAGCAGCTGGAGACCTTCTCTCATGGAAAGGTTATTGGGGACTGCCAAGACTCTGCCCTACTTCTCTGCTGTCATGTTCTGAGCCTTAGCATTTTTGCAAGCATCAAGCTCACTTGCATTGCAGATTCACACTCTCAAACCTTTGATTTCCTTACCTTCATTTCCTGGGGGAAATACATTTCATAATAGTCACATGTTTCAGAGTCCTTACACATGCTTAATTGACTGAGAAAGGAAGACAATCCATGTGCTCCTTGTAGAGCTTTGTCTTTCAGTCATACGTACCCAGGAGGCTATAAAAAGCTTCCTAGAAGCCCTCTTATAAAATCAATTGTGGAAGTGTGTGCTCTGGGAATTTATAAAGCGTACTATTTACTCAGCTTCTCTTGTGTGTGCCTGTGTTTAGCCACCTTCCCATTTGGAGACACAATAACATGATGACAACCCGATAACAATTCTCTGATAAGGTGCTATATCACCAGGACATAAAACTGCTATGCTGGAACATACAAATGGGCCCCTCTCCAGTCAGTAACGATGCAAGATATTTCAATGAAGGTGTAAAGCTGCCTTGTAATGCACCTGTGGTAATTGCACAGCGCTGTGTACCCTGGGAGCCATTTCTTCCTGACCGCAGCTGGTGATCAGCATATGCCCAGAGCAAGAGGTTTGATAGTCCTTTTATCCCAGCCAGTACATCTGCTGCTGCTGTCCATATCCATCTAAATGTCTAATAAAAAAAAAATGATACCAAGCTGGTTGCTTCAATAATACTCTCTAGTATCTATCAGGGCGACGGGGCACTACAGACCATTGAACGGATGAAAGAGAAGCACCAATTGAATAAAATTATCTTCCCAGCGACTTAAAAATGAAGAGGGGAAGTGTCTGCAGGAGTTGTGGGTCATTAGCTAAGTGCCAAGTAAGAAAGGGCTGTTGGCAAGAAGAGAAGAGGTGTTAATAAATATGAAAACGAAATGTTGCCCTGCTTGCATCCTAGAAAGAGATGAGGACCACCGCAAAAAGGAGGGATATATAAAAAATAGGAATGGTATTGGAAACACAGTGTATGTGGGCAATAGGAGAAGAGTTGATGGCCTCAAGCTATGCCAGAGGAGTGTCAGTTTTGCATCTCAGCCTCCCCTGCTGCCTTCTCACCAGATGCTCTTTTCACACCAGGCATGAACGTGCTGGAGAGTTCTCCTTATGAGCCATTCATCAGGGGCTTTGATTATGTCCGGCTGGCCTCCATCACTGCAGGTAGGTGGCTGGGAAGATGCTCTTACACTGACTGGTTCAAAGTGGGAGAACTGGCTGTCAATTGCTAAGGAGGAGGCAGTCCTTCGTGGTCTCTCATGGTCTCTTTAGAAAGCATTGCATGGCTAAAGTCTTGAAACCATTTTTTTCAGGGACCTTCCTACAAATCTTGTGCCAAACTCTTGGTAGAAGAACATATCCTTGGAAGAAACACTTGCAGTTTTTATCCTTTGTCTTTTAAATGTCCATTCTGTGAAGGGCTGGGGCCGAGAGACAAAGTAGGAAGGCCTCTTGTGGTAAGCTGACTCCTCATAGCAGGTGGATGACCTGTGCAATGCAGAAAACCTGGTGAGCATTGGATGGGTGTTTTCCATTAGGGACTAGAAGGTGCTTCCTCATTAATCACAGGGTCAGACACCCCGAAAGCAAAAAGGTCAGTAGCCCAACCTACTGGCTTGATCCCAATCACAACCTTTAACCTCATGCCCTGAGGTCAACCTGCAGACTCAAGGCTCACTTTCTGCTCTGTACCACATAATCCCCTTAATAACATGAACAAAGCTGCCCCACCTTTTAACCCCCTTGAGGGCATGAACCTTTGGCTCAGCAGCTAAAAGATCAGTGAGACAGCCTATAGCCATCCATCACCAGCGTCACAGCTGCCAACACAACCTGTACCAAAACCATGGGGAAGCTTTACTAACAGTGTTTTTTGTTACTGGAATACCCAACCAGAAACAGGTGACTTGCTTCACTTGTGTCTCTGGAAGATGTTCGAGGGCAGCAGTCCTCACACAGCTCTTCCTGAAGTGTGCACCCGGCTCTGGGGTGGAAGACACAGCTGAAGTGCATCCAAGTGAGCAAGGAGCAGCACATCCCTGCAGCTGACGGATGGCTGCAGTCCCCTCGACAGCGAGGCACTTGTTAGGTGAAAATGTCCAGGAGCAAATTAACCCATCAGCCCTTGACAATCTGGCCAGCAAAGGGAAGGGAGATGCTCCCTGACCTCACATCTTCTTATTGACTCCACTTGACTGATTTGAGCATGCAAAGTGAAGCATGCACAGAGCTGTTTGCCAGGTCACGGCCTTCTTCACAAGAGTTTTTTCCTTTTTATTTTTTCTAGAAGTCCTACGGGGCTCTTCAGAGCACAGCGAAATCCATCCAGGAATGGGGATTTTTATGCATGATTAACACACAGACAGGTTTTTAAAGCAGATTGAAACTGGTTGGGCAGCAAAGCCAATGAGCCTGGAGCAGCAGGGATATGTACCAAAGGACTCAGCATCCATCTGGGCTCATGAAGTTTTTTGGTTTAATTTTTTTCTTCCCTATTTATTCATCAGAACTGCCCATAATGCAGCTCATGAACTGCCACACTGTGCCTGTCCAGTGCAGGGAATTATAGGATCAGTACTGCTGCAAAAATTCCCAAGAACTTGTGGAAACACAAGACATTCCCATGATGCCATGCCAAGTCATACTGACAGACATCTTTAATCCAATTTTACAAAAGCAGTGTATGGCCACCGTTAAAAATACAGAAGCAAAATGATATCCCACTACTCTAATTGTAATAGTGAATGTTAAGAGTAAGTCCTCCATTGTTGCATGTGAACAGGAGAACAGTTAGCATATTCCCTGTGGTTCGTTAGCTGATTGGGTAATGAAACCCTTCCAAGTAACTTCCCTACACATTTGCTGTCAGCTCCCCAGTGCGAACGGATGCTCTGAACAATATTTATCCCTGGGGATTTTTAAAGAGAAGCACTTAATGTTGTAGAAATGCACCAAGCAAAAATCCCACCCATTGTAAAATAACTGAGAAACTTGAAATTCATCTCCTAGTAAAGAAAGAGCGGAGACAAAATGAAGGGGAAAATAAACAGCTCAGAGAGGGAGCATCTGATAATGGCTGTGAAAATAAAGGAGAGCAGCCAGTTTTGAAGTGCTCAGAGTGACTGTCAATGCTTCAGCACTTGTCATGGTGACTGGTTTTAACTCCTGGTCAAAGACAGGGCTTGACTTTGCAGCAGAAATTCTTTTATTCTGGGGATTTTTCCTCTGAACAAACAAAAACAAAAACAAAAAAACCTCTGCTGGGGAAAACATCCTTCTAAGTGTGCTTCAGGTAATGGGCTTAATTCAGAGACATGAAGGATGTATTCAAATTCATTTTCTGTAGCACCAGGAGCCTCTTCTTATCTTTTCCATCAGCAAGAGCTTAATCACTCAACAGATTCCTAGTGATGACTCTCTGGCACTCTTTCTGATAAAAAAGAGAGCTCCATCCACCTTTGAAATAGTTCCTGTACCTCCAGAGGCCTGAGGAAATTCACTGCACAGAGAAAAGAAGCTGCCGTGCGAGGGTTTGCACAGATCAGATGTGTCAGGAGATCTGGCTTGGTCGTTGACTCAATGTTTGGTCTCGGGCAACACTTTGGAAAAAGGAAGTCCATTGGAACATCCAGTCATGGTCATACATTGATGTGTCTTCTACTGACTGCTGCCTCACCAGGCCTCAGTGTGGTTAATTCATGATGATAAACGCCTGAGGTAGAGCAAAGGTGACCAAAGTAGAGCGAGGTTTCCTTTTATTAAATGTAGGAAGGAGGTAGAGAAGGTTCTGGGGTGCAAGGTTTTGCTGTGTGGCCATGGCACCTCTCAGAAAAAAGGGGCTTTGGCTCTACCACAACACAGAGAGGAGATGTGGATTCCACATGGCCACTGCCTTCCTGAAGCCAACTCAAGGAAAATGTTGGGAGGAAGGTCTTAACACGGGGTGCTGCTGCCTGTGGGAGCTGAGCACTAAACTCCATCACCATCTTACGCCAACCCACAGGGTCTGAGAACGAGGTGACCCAGGTGAACCGCTGCCTGGATGCTGCCAAAGCCTGCAACGTGGACGAGATGTGCCAGCGGCTGCGGACGGAGTATGTCTCCTTCTGCATTCGGCGCCTGGCTCGGGCCGACACCTGCAACCGCTCCAAGTGCCACAAGGCCTTACGCAAATTCTTCGACCGTGTGCCACCCGAGTACACCCACGAGCTGCTCTTCTGCCCCTGTGAAGACACAGCCTGTGCTGAACGCCGGCGGCAGACCATCGTTCCTGCCTGTTCCTACGAGTCCAAGGAGAAACCCAACTGCCTGGCGCCGCTGGACTCTTGCCGGGAGAACTACGTCTGTAGGTACGTTTGTGCAGTGGGGTGGGTGACATGGGGAGCCAGCACCCAGCTAAGCCTGAGGTTTTTCCACTGGGGACAGCCCAGTGCCTAAAGCTATGTAGTCACATGTAGGATCCTGACTGAGTGCACCGATCTCAGCATTTCCCCGCGGAGCGGCATGGATCTGTGTCAGGGGAGGGTCAGGTGGGATTCAGGGAAAGGCTTTGCCCAAGAGGGTGGTGGGGTTAGGCTGCCCAGGATCTCATGGAGCTCAGGGAGCACTGGGACACAGCTCTCAGACACTGGGTTTGGGTTTTGCGTGATGCTGTGTGGAGCCAGGAGTTGGAATTGATGGTTCTTGCAGGTTCCTTCCAACTTGAGATATTCCATGACTGCACGATTCAACACAACTAACGTAGGCCACTATGTGAGTGGATTCTCCCTGCGATCTGTATCCTTGTTTCATACCCCGAAATTGAAAGTGTTAATGAACAGAAGTCCACGTCGGAACCTTTTTTGAACTTTTCTATCAATTGTGGGTTCAGTCCCAAAGGAAAACCCACTATGGAAATATTTCCCAGGAAGGTGCTAGCTGAGCAGGGATGCAGTGTGGATTCCACTCCGGACTCATGCATGCACTCATACACAGACCTGTCTCAATGTGGATACTCACATGCATGCTCCTGATGTATTTTTTCTTCAGCTGCACTTTTTTCACCCTTCTGTTTCTCAAGAAGTCTTTGATATTCCAGAAGGTTAACCTACATGGAGCTCTTTGGGTGGAGCCCACCCATCCCTAAGAGGTGTAAGACTGTTAAGAGAAGCTGTACTGCACCAGACCTGCTCCTTGTCCTGTGTGCAACTCTTGCCATGAGCAGACACCTGGAAGAGAGCACAAGAGCAAAGCCAGTGTAGCACTTCCAGTACTGTCCCAGACCCTAATTATTCTGGTCTTTGGGACTTCCTGAACTGAACACCTCCAGCACTTCATCCTTAAAGTGCATTAAGAAGTTATTTTTTCCTAAGGGGAGGGGAGGGCAGCTGCATGTAGCACACATCCTCTTGGAAAGGTGGCCTGGCATTAATGCACCTGGAAATGCTAATAAGAGAAAAACTGAGATAGAGCTGAAGCTGACTCCAAAAGATGCAAAGTCCTCAAACCCCACTAGTTCTTGCTTGAAAATTTCCCCCAGGCACCAAGAAAATCCAAATCAGACAGGCTCTGCCTTCTCCCTAACAAGACAAGTGGGATCAGCGGGGAAGAGGAGGTTCAAAAGGGAAGAGTGTGGCTTCCCAGGAGGCTGGAAACCATTTCCTACAAACAGCACAGCTGTTAATTATCTGGTTCCTTGCTCTCTGAATGTATAATATAAAACAACCTCTAAAGACATGGTAGGAGCAAGGGGTGGAAGTGTGACCTGGTCAAAGCCAGCAGTGCGGAAAGCACAAGAAGGCCCAGGAACAAATGATGGCACTTAGAAGAAGTGGAGTAAAATACCCCAGGGCAAACCTTGCTGCACTGCCAAGTCCTCTTACCAGCTGTAATCCCTTTCAGCTTCCCAGCTTGGAGGTGTGGGCTCTACTAACAGCAGTAGTATAAAAATCGCCATCAATCCTTCCCTCTCTCATATAATACAGTCAAAATTTGGCAAGCATAGTTTGCCTGGCCATGGTGCAGGAGAGGGAGGTTGATGTGATGGTCACGGGCTGCCTGTCTAGATGCATCTGTGTATCTCCAACAGCCCTATGTCCTACCTGAAAGCCCCACGTGATGACTTACATACCCTGCCATGTCCAACTGCCACCAGATGTGCCAACAACTGTCCCATTCCTAAGGAATTAGGTGCCAAATATCTGTTTGGCAGCACAATTCACAGAGTTCATCCAACCAAGCTAGTAGGGCAGCCGCATGAAAAGGGTAATCTGGCACGTCTGAAAGATTCCCCTGTTTCCTTGCATGGATTGGAGGGTCACAACAAGCCCAGAGGTGGGTCGTAAAACCACTTTATGCTGAGAAATTGGATGCTTTCATCCCAACCATACAAAAGCTGAGGCACAACAGTGGTCAGAGCACTGTGCCATGCACCTCTTGGTTCACAGACCCCAGGGAGTCCAGTCCTCTGAGAGTGGTCACCAGTAGCAGAGGAGATGGCAACAGCCATGGCGATGATGAGAGCATATCAGAGATTCAGTGCACTGCCTCTAAACTGAAGATATCCTCAACAACATTTAAAGCATAATCTTTGAAGAGAGAGAAAGTGGACCAGAGTGTTTCTCTATTTCAACAATTCAGTCCAAAAATGAAGGCTTAGGTCTCTAGGGAAGATTAGTGCTCAGGAGTCAGATAGCAGCAATAGAGAACGAATTATCTGGCTGTCTGCAACAGCTCTTCCTTTGAAAATCAGCTTTGCACATCAGAAAACAAACATTTCTTCCAAGCTCGCACCTTTCTTGCAGTCCCAGAGGATGCTTGTACAACATGACCTACAGCACCTCTCCATGTCTCTTCTCAGGGTGATTAAACCCACTTCTGGCTTTGCTGAAGTGGGCAGGCGAGAAGCAAGCCTGTGTTTTGTATTCAAACTGGCTTAGCAACAGCTACAGCAGCAAAGATCTTGTGAATATGATCTCCTTCTGTGCAAATGCAGTAGACACCACCAGTGGGCTATTACGTCCCTTTTTGCCCCAAATATTTCTGCCCTTAAGTCTCCTTTAACTCTGCCCATGGCAGCTCAATGGAGTTGGAGCTCGATGGAGTTGGAGCTGGTATCTTCAAGGTCCCATCCAACCTCAGGCACTCTATGGCTTTGTACTCTTGCTCCAATAGGTCGCGCTACGCGGAGTTCCAGTTTAATTGCCAGCCATCCCTGCAGACTGCGAGCGGTTGCCGGAGGGACAGCTATGCTGCCTGCCTGCTGGCCTACACCGGCATCATAGGTAAGGTCTCATGTCCTTCCACTGCTCTATCTTCCACTCCTTGTGTGGGGAAACCTGCATCACAGCCAGCTGAAAGCTTTGAGGATAGCCAGGCGCACATCTGAGAGTGGGATCTCAAGGAGATGGAGGTCTTTCTCTCTGCTGTGTGAAAGAAGGAAGCTAAGCCATGATCGTGGGGTAACTTCATGATAGCTGCATTTGCAGGAGGAAAACCATGCATCACGAGTCTCTGCAAGACCCTGCTTGATGCTCATGATGGTGGGTTGGCCCAGAGAACCTGCTCTGCTGCTTGTACCCTGATCCCACTGTTGGATTTCGCACTGGAAATCACTGCCCTCTGCCATCCTGCTGACTTCAGAGGATGTCAAACTGTGTTTTCAGATGCTGCAGAGACCCAACTGGCATCTGTTAGCACAAGCACAGCCGAAGTCCAAAGAGGAGCACCAGTGGCCATTGGACTTGGTCTATCCCAAAGGGAAGGGATAAACTGACAGTTATTTGGGTCAAGATTTCATTCTGGTTTAATCCTTCCTTTGCTGTCTGACCACTCTGGAGACTGAGTTTGGCTCCTCTGATGCCAGTGTGAAAACTTCCTCACACATTCACAAACAATATTTGAATGCTACTAAGAAACCCCAGCTCTTGGGAGTTGCCCATTCCTTAGACTTAGAGCACATTTTAATTGACCAAATGCTTCATTGGTGGTGGGGTGAACTAAGAGATGGAAAATGACCCTCTTCTTCACCCTGGGAGCAAAGCAGAGCTGTAACACCAGCATCAGAAGGGTTTTCTCAACACAAAGGAACACGACTGAGACTGTAACCAGAGCAACACAAGAGAGCAGAAGAGACGACATTGATTCCCCTTGGAGTCACAGCTTTGGGGTAACACCTTTTTGTCCTTTCCTTAGGCAGCCCCATCACTCCCAACTACATTGACAACTCGACCTCCAGCATAGCACCCTGGTGCACGTGCAATGCAAGTGGCAACCGGCAGGAGGAGTGCGAGAGCTTCCTGCACCTCTTCACCGACAACATCTGTCTCCGTAAGTATCACCCGAGGAAGAACGCGTATGCTTGCCCTTAGGAGCATTGCCCTGATGGTGTTTTACTCCATCTCTTCCCCACACAAAGAAAATGCCATCCAGGCCTTTGGCAATGGGACCTACCTGAATGCAGCCACAGCCCCATCCATCCCCCCCACCACGCAGATGTACAAGCAGGAGAGAAACGCCAACAGAGCTGTGGCAACCCTCAGCAAGAACATCTTCGAGCACCTCCAGCCTACCAAGGTAGGAAAACCTGGCCCGAGGGTTGCTTGGCTGTGTCCATGCCTCTCCATGTCCTCCTGCCCTCCTCACCTCAGCTCCCTCTTCCAAGTGTGTCATTGCATCTACATGGAGATAACCAACTTCCCCTTCACCTTCTAGAGTCCCTGACTCATCTTCTTCCTCATGCCATGATGTCTTCTTACCCAACACCAAGCACAAGGCAATGCTATCCTATCCCTCACCCTTCAGTCCTGTTGCTCACCACCTCTTTTCTTTCAAGGGTGCTAATGAGAGAGATGGCTCTTCTAGGGAAATCCCTGCACTTTCTGGGAGTGTAGAAGAGAACCAGGACCACTGGTTCAGCTCCTTGCCCAGTCTGGAGGCATTCACATAGGTGCAGACAAGCTTTTCAGCTGCTGGAGGTCATACTTTGAGGGTTAACAGAGCAATGATCACCAAGCATTGGAAAACCTCAGCTGAAAGATTCTACCCATCATCAAAATTTTTTTTTTCTACCATCAGCAAATTTTTAGTACTGAAGTAATAATATTACTTCAATTGAAATTGTTCTAAAACAACCAACAGGTTAATTTGCTGATGATGACAGTAATAAGCATTAAATATTTTATTATTAAGTAAGAAAGCAATGACCTTGATTCGCCGCCCACTAGAGTAATCTTCACATTGAATTATTTTACTGTTGAATAATTAACAGTGACCCTGATTCGCTGAACATGCAGGTAACAGAAGCTGTCAGTTCACTAGAGTCTGAGGACTAAGCATGTGCATTGGGCTGGGCTAGATGTTAGCTCCTGAGAGCTTCCACTTGCAGGTTTTAAAAACCTTTTCCCAAACTATCTCACACCACTGTGTTTCCACCGAGCAGTTATCAGGTCTTGCAGCGGGTGCAGAAATGTGGCTTCAGCTTCCATAACTGCTTTTCAGGGCACAGGGGTACCTTCATCAGGGCAGAAAACTATTTGCACGCAGGAGAGCTGGAGGACTTGCTTCTGGCTGGTGCTTGCCAAACCTTTGTGCAATTTGAGCCTAAGGTCAAGGCCCTGCACTGAGAAATTTAACCAAGCCATCACTTGCAAGCGATGGAGAAGCTGTGAAAGCCTCTCATGATTGACAGCCTAATCCAGATAGCCACGTGCACAGTACTTTCATAGCATCACGGAATCATTAAGGTTGGAAAAGACCTCTTAGGATCACCAAGACACATTCTAACCCACCCCCACTGTGTCCACTGACCTCAGTGCTGCTTCTCCACAGTCCTTGACCCCCTCCAGGGATGGTGACTCCCCCACCTCTCCGGACAACCTATGCCAGTGCCTGAGCACTCTTTCAGAGAAGAAATTTTCCCTGATATCCAACTCGAACCTCTCCTGGCACAATGTAAAACCATTACCTACGGAGTAACCCACCGGGGCCCTAGCTGCTGCTTGGTGGAACGACTGCTGGTGCCAGGGAGATACCTCCAATACTTGGGGGCTTCTCCACCTGAAGAGGTCACCACACCAAGTCATTGGTGTTGATGACTCGATGGGCATGGATCAGAATGTGCATTCAGGCACCCATCTTGCAAAAAAAACCATTCACCACCATCAAAGCTGAGCTGACCACAAGGCTAAAAGCCATGACACTCACCCATGCTTCTTTTCTTTCTCTTGCAGGTGGCTGGAGAGGAGAGGCTCCTGCGGGGCTCCACTCGTCTGTCATCAGAGACCTCCAGCCCAGCAGCTCCCTGCCTCCAGGCAGCCTCCCTGCTGCAGTTGTGGCTTCCCCCGACTCTCACTGTGCTGAGCCTCTTTGTGATGTGAAGCAGAGTGGGATCACGCCAGGCAGTGACTCTCTTTGTGTTGGTTTCTTTAAAAAAAAAACAACAAAACAACCAGACAAGAAACTTCTTTTGGGAGGTGGGGTAGGAGGAGGGAAGGGATGGGAAGGAGAGGTGAGTGTGTAGGCATCCCTTTCTCCTCCTCATCCATCTGCCAATTTGTTTGATTTTATACAATCAGCATCGCCAACAACCAGCTCATCCTTTGTCCTGGCCACCTTTCACCCCACAGTGTTTGTCTCTCCAGCTCTCTGTGGATCAGGCTTGTGAGCCACAGACAATTCCCTTGGAAAAGCTGAACGAGAGAGCTGAGTCAAGAAATGAGAGCTGCAATGGAAATGCTTTCACCTTCCCCAGCCAAGAGGGGAAAGACTTTTGATGGATGAGCTGTCAGGACATTTCCTTAAGCCCCAGCTCACACTGTGGGGCGTTTTGCAGGATGAGTCGTACAGATCATCTCCAGGGCTGCTCAGGACCCAAAGCCCATCTGGTTCAGAGCAAAGAAACCAGAGCCCCTGATGAGAAGATAGTTGGTTCTGTTTACCAGAGAGGATCCTGAAACACGTCTGGGGTGGAGCAATCAGCCATACAACAAATTGGCTCGCAGGGACCATCCACCTGCTTGAAACTATAGCTGGCATGCAACCAGCATGCATCTCCAAGATGTCACCTACTCCCTGGGCCCTCCTGTTCAGGAAACGTGTCACGTATTGGTCATGTTCAGGAAGAAACACGTGTGTTGCATTTTGTTAATGGCTGGCTTTCTTCGCTTTCCAACCCTGGCACCTCTTCTTACTGGTCCTGTGAAGTGTTTTGGGTAGGTATTTTTTCATGATGTCCAAGCAGCCAGGGGCCAAAGTCATCCCGCTCCCAGCCAACGTCTCTATGTGCAGGATAAACCTGTGAGGCCACTTGATACCAGTGCAACAAAACCCATTCTCGCCAGCTACCTGTGCTACTGTTGGTCTTGCAGAGAGACAGCTGAGGGATGTCATTAGCTACATGAGGAAGAGATAGTATACTAAGGGTTTTCATGTCCTTGGTAGTGGATGGTTACAGTCCCCCTCCTTGAAGAGCTGGTGGAGGAAATCGCTTGTATCCAGTCTGTCACACTAAGGACACTGACTCCTGTTAAGTGCTAATTACTCAGCCAAGGGGTGGCTTAAGCAATGGCTGGCAAAGTGACCCAACCAGAGGGAGAGTGAGGACAAATGTCTCACTGGTTGCTCAAGGCACAGGAAGGAAAACATCTACATGAGCATCCAGGGGTCTTCCTTTGAGGAAGTGAGCTGGGGTGTCCCAGAGCCTTGCAAGGAGATGAACAGCACGCCAGACCAAGCTGATAAAGAAGGTGGTAAGGAAAAGTAGCAAGGACACTCTGTTTCTCTGGACACTTTCCCAGGTTGACCACCACAGGAGAGACAGGAGTAGCTCATTGCTTCCAGTTTTACAGCAGCCCATTTACCCTTTGGTTTATGCCTCTCCAAGGAATAACTTGTTGCTCAGCATTTGGAGGCATAGAAAAGTTGAGAAGCAGCTGAAATGGCAGAGTCCAGCGCTTTTTATTCCCATTCCCTGCAGAGCCCTTTCCATTGCTTTAATGCTTCAGGTTTTGCTGAGAAAGAGATGTGACTTTCTTGGGGTTTGGTCCAACATAAAACCACTCTTGTTCGCAAATGAAGACCTGTGGAAGCGTAGGACATGGCAGAAACCCTCCTGGCTGCATTCTGGCTGAAGTTCTGCACCTGGGGTGGTCCTAATCCAGGAGATAGGGTCCTGGAACGTGCTGAGATCTATGTCTTGCATGAAGGATGAAGTGAAATGTGTGTGCCAAAACTTCATGGCCAGGAGGATCTCCCAGTATTGGAAATGCAGGTGGGGGAGGCAGTGGCACAGATCCCAGCCCTCCTTTCAATGTGGTGTGGCCGTGCCCAGAGCTGTTGTGAACATTTCCCTTTTATCCGGGGCATCAGTGGGGTTATCTGTGCAAGTATGAGGTGTAATTCCAAAAACCTGTGTCCTCTGTGCCACAGAAGCGTTCAAGAAGCGTTTAGATGAGGTGCTAAGGGATTTGATTTAGTAGTTGGGTAGGGATAGTGATAGGAGGATGGTTGGACTAGATGATCTTGTAGGTCCTTTCCAACCTAATGAACCTATGAACCTATTAAACCCTATTGGAGAATGGCAAGGGACTACCTCAACACCATGAGGTTGTGCTGTGAATTGCCTTCATCTACTGCTTTCCTTTCAAGGCTGTACTCCAGCCCTGCTCTTCTGCCTGCCTGGTCTCAGCAGATGGATCCCCATCAGACTTTTGTCTTCTGGTATCAGGGGCTGAGTGTCTGCACAGGGTGGGTTTCCAAGGGATGGGATGTGTATACCACACTTTGAAGGTCTTAGGATGTTGGCTGTCCCTGAGCTCTGCTGGTGAAACAGACCCTCAGATCCCACTGTGGTGTCTTCTCCTGTCCTCGATTTTGGGAGGATGGCAGGAGCATCCCGAGGCTGTGAAAGGCAACAGCAAACCACTATGGATCATACCACAGAGGCTTTGCATGAGGGAGTAAAATAAAGGCAAGTTGACTGTTGGGATTCTCTCAGGAGTGTAAATGGGGGTCTGCTGGAGGCCTTCCTCCTTGTGGTCTTGAATGAGGGGCCTGAAAAACACCTGCAGAGCTGACCTTGCAGGTCTGAAAATGTACTCCTCGTCCTCATCCCTTGTGCTGTGGTGAGAGTTTGGAAGCAGTGTCCACCCAGCAATGGGCCACCTCCTGCTCTCCCGGGAGTCCCCTGAGGTCCAGAGATGCTTCACCACGAAGAAAGCCACGGAGCAGCGAGCGCCCACGCAGCAGGAAAGGACCAGTGGTTGGAATGGGTGCTAATACTGTGTTAGAATAAAACAAAAATCCAACAATCTTCATGCATGAATCTTCCTGACCATTCCACCTTTTTTTTTTTTGTTGGGTTTTTTTTTTGTTTTGTTTTTTTGTTTTACCAGTACTTAATGCTTGCTCTCCCTCTAAGCCCATTCACAAAACAAATTTGCAAAAATAATAATAATAATAATAATAAGTCACAGCAGCAGAGGGAAAGGACTGAGTGAGCCATGGGAGAGAAAGGGACACCACTTCTTAGCAATTACTCCATACCTGGGGACTTCCATAAGCACAAAGAAGAGTCATAGGAAAAAAGAAGTGTCCAGCCAACTTTCTATAGCCACTGAAGTCTGTTTTTCTGGCTGCTCAGCACCATTTTGCAGTGGTTTGGCAGTTCCTTGCATCTGTGAGATACTGTGTATGTACAAACACCACGTTGCTGTCCAAGCAAGAGCACGAGCAGGGAGGGGAAGTGGTGCTGGGGAAGGAACCCCATAGGCAGCAGGGGATGCTGATAGGTGAGTGTGTGTGTGTGTGTGTGTGTGCACGTGGGGAAGATGCTTGGTGTCTGCCTGCACTGCTGAGGTGTAACCTGTACTTATCTCTTCTGTACGAGTCGATATTCAAGACATATCCATGAATAAAGCACACATGCATTTTCCTGACCGCCTGCTCCTCTCTGTGGTGTGGGGCTGGCTGTGCCCAAGCACTGTGCACCAAACTCACTCCTCCTGCACTGTAAGGGAGCTGGAAGGAATGGGGGGATGCTCAGAGCTCCCACACTTGGCTGGAAACTCCAAGCTGGTGCATTGCAGCCAGGAGGAACCAGTTCTGTGGAGAACACAGCCAATGGAAAGCCATCAGTGCCACCCACAAACCTGCTCGAGTTCTGGGGTTGTGTGAGCCGAGCACTGGGATGGCACACACGGAGCTCTGGGAACAATGTGGGGAAGGTTGAGCTCCAAAATGGCACCAGCATGGTAGGAGGAAGGGAGGGGAGGGCAGCAGTTCACATTGGCCAGTGGGGAGATGATTTGTGCTACCAACACCCGTGGGCCATTTTTAGCACCTGAAAGAGAATAAAAAAGAGACAGAAATCTTGAGTTGGAAGGGACTCATAATGGCTTGAGTCCAATGTTGCACTTTTTCCTCTGAGATTTGTGTCTACGGATACGTAGAAAATCTTCTGGTGAAGTTCCAGCCAGTGGGATCTGCAGCGTGCTGTGAAAATACTGCAGGTTGGATGCATTTTTCTTGCTTTTCAGCCTGAGGTCAGCACCTGAAAGCCCACTGGAGTTTTGCTTGGGGAGACAGAGACAGGTGCCCCAATGGGGATGGACAGCAGAGGTGGGACTCAGCCCACGGTTTCAGCAGGGATGGACTCAGGAATCTCCAAACAACATCTGCAATGTGAGCCAGGGCATCCCTGCTCACGGCAAGCTGGCTCAGGCATGCCTGTGGATGACCCTAAATTTTGGTCAGAAGAGATAGGATTAGAATCGTAGAATCGTTAAGATTGGAAAAGACCACTAAGGTTATCGAGTCCAGCTTTGAGCCTTCCCCACCACGCCTACTGTGTCCCAAAACCACCCAGGGACAGGGACAAAGGCTGAGGCAAGAGGAATTGAAGTGGTTTTCATTCGTTTCCAGGAAAAACACCCCCAAACCGAACATCTGGAGACCCCACAGGGCCACCTCTGGAGGTTCAGAGAAATGGCACTGCGGATGGCACTGGGGAGGCACCACTGATTGCCTTTGCACTGTGACTGCTGACACAACACAAACAAAACCCTGCAGCTGACATATGAGCACTGCCAGGGGAAGTTTAGAGCAGAAACGACGATTTCCCATCCGCTGTGCCCATGCAAACAGCACTAATGTGCTGATAGGGGTGGCTGCAAAGCACTTGGGTTATGAAAACCTCGTGTTTGTGTGCTGAGCATGGGAGAAGTGGACGTCAGCCCGAGGGAAGCACCACCGCATTGGCTCTGCAGTGAAAAATGTTCACAGTGTTTGGGTTTGTTTTGGTTTAGGTTTTCTTTTCCCCCTAAAGAAAGGTGAGAACAATTTCTGGTCAGAGCAGGGATGCCATACATCAACACCAGTCTCGCTTGCCGGGGCTGCAGACTTGAGCTCAGAGATGATAAAAGCGAGCACAATGACACTGGGAAAGTTGGGACTCTTTGGCATGTTTTTTTTTGTGTAGGGATTGCCTGTGTTGTAGACACAGTATGGGAAAGTGTTGTTCCCTGCAATGGGGAATGCTGGGAACCCAGCCCAACTCTACACCAGCGATGATGCATTGGTTACGAAGCATCACTGCAAGCCCATAAACCCATCAGTAGGTCCCACTGCCTTCTTACTAACCACAGAACCATATTGTCAACCCCATCCACTTTATGGCATAGAAAATATCTCTCATTTATTGTTTTCATCACTGGAACTTTTGCTTTGTTGCTTTCTTTTGATGAGAAATCAGAAAAGCACCAAAACAACAGTGAGGCACTGCATGGGTTGCCCAGAGAGGTGGTGGGTGCCCTGTGTCTGGAGACATTCAAGCAACTGGGTGGGGCTCTGAGCTCCTGATGGAGCTGTGGGTGTCCCCGTTCACTACAGAGGGAGTTGGACCAGGTGGCCTTTAAGGGTCCCTTCCAACTCAAAGCCTTCTCTGATGAGTCTATGAACAACATCAAAAAGCTGCAAGGAGAAAGACAAATCTCTTTGCAAATTGTTTTGCCAAAATGGCAATCCATGTTAGCTGTGGCACTCTGGCTCACTAGCACATCACTTTCTCCTGTCCTTCTCCCATTAATGCGGAAAAATCAGATGTATGATTCTTCCACCATGCCAAAAAAGTGGCTTCAATACCAACCAGCGCCGTGCAACTCATCCAAGAGCTAGAATATTCTAGAATTCTAAAATATCCCAAGCTGGAAGGGATCCATAAGGATCATCATGCCCAACCCACGGCTCCACACAGGACCACCTCTTTTCTTAACTACAAGCCCGGCTCCTGCGCCCGGCAGAACTGTGACATGGATATTTAGGGACAGCAGTTAGTGGGCACGATGAGGACGGGTCAACAGTTGAACTTGGTGAGCTTGGAGGTCATTTCCAACCTTAAGGATCTCTTACAGTTCTATGACGCTACGTTCCCTAGTGCACCCTCCACCCCACCTGGAGATTTAGGCATGGGTGGATTTGTCAGATGTCAAGGTGAAGGATGCCTCCGTCCTCTTCTCCCTCCTTTCACAGCAAAAATCCCCACCCCACACCCTCACCCCTAACTCTACAATCACTTTATTTCCTCCGTATCATAAGAAACTGGGGAAAGAAAGAAGAAAGTGATGGGGTGGGGCGGAGGGGGAAAAGGGAGTTTTTAACCAGATCGTCTACTTTTTATTTCAGAGGAAAGATTTGCATTATTTACTTTTACTTATGTACAGGTACTTCACATTTGTATTTAAAATGCACAGACCTCCCAATAATTTCCTCGATCCTGCTTTAAATTAGCTGTTATTTTACAATACAAAAAATTATACCAAAAACTGCAGTCCTAAATGTGTGTATGTATAACACCCACAGTCCCCAGCAATGAAATAGTTTACAATACTTGCTCGTATTTACATATGAATGCAATAAATGCTAAATTATACATATTAACAAACTAAGTCTGAACACAGATAAGAATCGTAAATAATTACAGGACGAAAAAATAATAATCCAGAATACAATTAATTCAAGGACCCTCGTGTAGAGAACATTTATTGTGCACAAATTTCAGAGTAATATAAAACCTATTTTTATGTTCTTTTTGCTTTCTTTTCTTTTTTAAAAATGGACTGACGTTATGTTACACTCCTCCACAGCTTCTACCCTTCCGTCTTCTGGTGAGGTTTTGTGGAGACAATGATGAGTGCAGAGGAAATGCCTACAGGACTACAGTACCTGGAAGATGCACGTCGTAGTGTTAGAACGTTACGAACGGAACGAGACCTGATGCAGAAGCAGAAATAAAACAGCACATCCACAACGTTGCTGTATTTCCAGCATGGGAAACTTGCCTCATTCGAGTGGCTAGAGGCAGAGAAAGCATGGAGGTGATCACAACTCCAACAGCGTGGCTGAAAATGGGGGGTGCTCATTTCTCCCTCCCCTTCCCACATTCTGTCTTCCCGTGGCCCTGCTCCCAATCCCAAAGTGCTCCCTCCTGTCCCCACAGCGTCCCCAAATGGAGATAAAGAGGGAGCAAGAATAGAAGAGATGCCAACAAGCTTGATGTACATTGGATGGATTGAGCTAAGTCTGCGCTTTCTTGCAAGCTCAGCACCAACAAATCCAGATTTGTGGGGATAAAAGGGGTTGTCAAGGCTCACAGCAAAGGGCCAAGGCTCTGCCCTCAACCTGGGGTCTTGCAGAAAAGCAAAAGCAGCAAAAGATGACTTCAGGACAGGGATGGGGCTCTGCACCATGGTGCTTGGCGTTGACATGGTATTTTGGCCTCTGGGGTGAGCGTGGATCTCATCAAACCTCATCAACCTCTCACCAACCCGCCTACTGAAACTGTACCACGAACCCAGAGAAGATGTGTTTTGGTAACATTCAGCACAGAGAACGTGATGTTTCAGAACAACATTCAGTGCTCACGCTGTCCCAAAGGAAGCCTGAACCCAAGAATGGCTCTGCGCAGCCTGACACGTTTCTATGGTACCACAGCACTGCATTTTGGTACACAACGCACTACGACTTCGTGTTGATCACAGGCATTACCCCCATCACACAGAGGCTATTTTTTTGGCATATATTTCAATACAGCACATCTTAAACCCCGTGAAGAGTGGCGATAATGCAAGATTTTCTTGCACCCAACACACTGCCATATGGTGGCAAGGTCTCCAACGTCAATGGTCAATGTTATCTGGAGATCCAGTGGCACTGCTGCTCTCTAGAAAAAGAAGGCTGCAACACTACTCTCAACAAAACAGAACGGCTTGAGACCTTGAATGCTGAATGCTCAGAAATAGTGGTTCTGAATGGAAATCACTGGCACAATCTCAGTAGTAGAGGCTTAAAACTGCTGACTTAATCCTCCATGCAATGACTACTGTAAGTACATTTATTACCTGTCTTCAAGGGTTTTTTTTTCCCCTTTCAAACAGAAGAGCTTAACTTTTCTTGTACACTTAAGTGAAATGCATCTGAATACCTAAAAGTCAAATTCTGCCTCCCTGCCTTAGACCACCAGATATCAGGAATATAATCTGATGTTTCTTTAAAGCTCTCGAAAGCCATCTAATACTCATCATATGAAGAAGTTATTAAGACAAAACTCATACGTCATTTAAAATGCATCAAAAATACATTCAATATTTTTTTTTTCTGGTTTATATACACTTTAAATCTTCCCACGTTCTGCACACTACTGTATAGTTTATGTACAAGTGCAAAATCGGTGTGTTATTTTCCATTTATTTACAGATTTTCCCATGAAATAACGTTGCTCTTCCCCCAGCCCTCACCTCCAAGCTCAATCACCCTACAAATCCTTCACCTGGGATACTGGCCCGGTGATGCAGCACTCCCACCTCTGCCTCACTTCTACCTTTGAGCTGGGACAAAACTATTTGCAGTGGAGATACGTATGGGAGTTCTCTCTTTCCCTCATCAGTATGGAGATAAGACACAGAGCTGAGCCACATCCAAGAGGCGCCGTTGGGTTCGATTTATATAAATATGCCTTGTTCCTCTATTTATGTTTTTTGGTTCTACCAATCG
Organism: Cyrtonyx montezumae; assembly: GCF_038088225.1. NCBI lineage: Eukaryota > Metazoa > Chordata > Aves > Galliformes > Odontophoridae > Cyrtonyx > Cyrtonyx montezumae. The sequence goes on along the minus strand of NW_027071936.1, from coordinate 66,756,645 downwards.
TCAACGTTGGATCATTTTTGCTCATCTTTTGCCTTTCTGACACCCCTGTGGCTACGCTCCTTTTGAGACCGGACCACCCAGCTCTCTCTGGGGGATAATCACATCTTTTTCCCCAATGTTAACAACGCATCGCCCTTCCAGGCCAGCAGTTTGGAACAAGAGACTTCAGCACAAGAATTTTAGCAAGTTGGGTTGGCAGTTCTCCTTCCCAAAAGGGTCGGAGAAGTGGGAGAAAACATCTCAGAGTGTGAGGATGTGCATCAGTACCAAAAGCGCAGGGGAGGGATTTTAGTCCAGTAGTACTTCTCTGGTACAGCCTAGTCCAGGTTAGCCCTATCCACACAGAAAGTTGCAAAATAGGTTCAGGAGATGAATCTGTCTGAGGTAATTTGTGCATCAGTTACATCTTAACTGCCTAAACCCTTCATTTTGTAAGACACTGCTCACCCCTTCTCCTCCCTCAATCCTCCCCAGTGGGCATCTACACTTCTGGTATAGAAACAGACTGTGGGATGCACACACATGCACACATACACACAATATATGGGCAGATGCATTATTCCCACCAGTTTTTCTGCCATTCTGTTGGATGTGTTACGTGACACATTGATGAACGTGCCCGTCACCACTGGCTGGACACACACAGCAGCTCACACCTTTATTGCAATGCCACTCTCCAAAAAGGTTCTCCAAACCATGTACTGACAGAAAGGAACGGGTGGATGATACGTGAGCCATGACCAAACTGTGCACAAAAAAAACAAGAAAAGATGCAGGTAACTGGTTTTCATTTTGGAGAAAAGATTTGATAGCTCTTTGCTCCCCAAAACTGGTTACTTCTCCTTCTCCTAACCACCCGATGTCCTCATCAGAAACCAGCAACCTGAATGGAACCACGCTTAAAATGATCAATTAACACCTCATTTGGCACTTCAACATCTTCCCATTAGCTTCACTGTCCCAGCTCCTCATGGTCTTGGCACAACATTCCCTACAGTTCAGTGCAGGATTCACAGAAGCAGAGGGGATCTTGTGCAGCAGTATGGAGATTGATGGGCACAACCCAACCTTGAGCCTCAAGCTATGATCCCAAGTAGTTTACTTTAAAAAGTGTGGGATGGTTTGATACATCCCCCAAAAAGCCAAACCTTCATTTTGCTCTTTGCAAGCCCCCTCCTTTCACCAACAAGCCAACTTCTTCAGCACCCACAGCAGCTCGACCTGAACGGGGAACATCCAGAATTAATCACAGAAAACATGGAAAATTCAAACGTGGCCCAAAGAAGATGCTCTGCCTTTGTTTAATTATTATTATTATTATTTAAATTCTTCACCTTCAAATGTCTGGCAACCAAAGTGCTGCTCTTTACACCCTCTAAGGAGCTGGGACAAAGTCTCACAGCCAAGGAGCAGTGTTTCCATGCACCAGCACAGCTCAGCTCACACACATAAAAATGGCCCAAGGGAAGGGAGAGGGAAAGAGGCCAAACTGTGCAGAGCAGCACAGAAGAAATGCAACATATCTGACCCAGAACACAAAGTGCATCTATTAAAAGCTCTGGTGAAACCAGGGGTTTTCTGATGAGATACTGAAACTCCGCTTTCCCTCCAGATATTTCCATCTGGCTGAGTAGTTTGCTGGTCAGGAAAATGCCATTTTCCCCTGACTTCCTGTGATATATTGTAAGGAACACAGGTCGCATTGGGTGACTATATACATATATGTGTGTGTACACACATATATCTATATTGAAATATAATGATGTTAAAAAAGAACTGTGTAGCAGTCTCCTCGCTCCCTAGATCTGTTCAAGTCTAGGCACTTGTGTATGGTGTACTCCAAGTAGCTTAAGACTATGTAAACACTGAGTCCATCAGCAGTGATGTTCCACTTCTCCAGGTCTAACAAGTGGTCTGAGCAACATGCTAACTCACCCTTTGAGCCACTCTAGCTTTTACCTTCCTGATGTCGTGGACCATGGTGACAAAAAACTGTATCTGGAAGAGAGTTCCATTTAAATAACGTGGGAATCAACAAAACAAAACAAAAAAAAAAAGGATGAAGATGCTTGGAAGATTGATAGTAGTGTTTATGTGTTGAGAGCTGACACCTGTCAACACTGCATCTTTTTGTTTTTGTACAGTTTGATAAATACATGAACTACAAAGCACTTTCCATGTATAAACCTGAGTGTCATTCATAGACTACTGTTCTATTTACACTGACCATGAATGGTGGCTGGATGTTACTGGACCTGCAAGAAAATTATTTTACTTTAAACTTGAAGAAAACAAAGGCATCATCTGAAGCCACGTGTCAGTAAAACTTAAGTGGAGCAGTTGCCAAACAAAGCCAACTATCACATAGATGAGAGAAAAGGTTGGGTTCAAGGAAGCTGTGTTTTTCTGAGTGCTTCTAGTCTCTTGTGACACGACTTGAAAATCTTCCTCCTCCTCCTAGGTGGTACTTTTCCATTTTGTTTAAAACCCTATAGAGTTTCTGATGTCCATGCATCAAATACAGGTCCCTGGCTGTGCAGGGGGCTGCTGTTTCCGATTTCGTATTGCACCCGATTTCTCTTTGTAGGCAATTGGCATCTGTTGTGAAATGTCCACCAGTGCACTGGCCACAGCAAGACCTGAGGCAACAAAACAGAACAGTCACAGAGACAAATTCTTCCACCCCAGCTGAGAAAAGCCCTCTGAGCCACAAAACGAATAACGTGCTTCGAGTTCTTAAAGGAAAAAAAAAAGCAAACGAGAAAAGCATTCTGGTTTAGAGATTAAACTCTAGTGGCTATACTGAAATAAGCTTTTACATGCTGCCTGTTCTATTGAAAGCAAATGCTGTAGAAAATACTGGAAATAAGAAGTGTAGGTAATAATGGATGTTAAACCCATAATATTCAAGGGAGAAGTCCTTTTCTACACCGGTACATGAGCCAAAATAAATGCTCCAAGCACCTGTGCATGGAGGTTTCACTGCACCTCCCAGACATCCCTCAGCTCTGCAGCCTCTCCTCAGCATAGCCAGACAAAAACCAGTGGCCATCTCAGATTCAACTCAATGCAGCTCCCGTCCAAACCATCCCATCTCAAAGTCAGCTCCATGAGCTGAAGATCCATGCTCACCAGTCAGTGGAGAAAGCTCAGTTAAACCACAAACTGCCCAGCAGATTAAGACTCAGCAGTATGCAATGAGGTTTAGGTGAGAAAGGGCTGGGAGACCATAAGGTGGATGGAGAAAACTTGATGGATCAGCTTAAAGGATGCTTTGGAAGGTAACTGCTCCCAGGTAACAGCTATAGGAGAAGTGGTGATGACTTCAAGTCGCTCCAGGGGAGGGCTCAGGTTGGGTATTAGGAAAATCTTTGTCTCAGAAAGAGCAGTTGGGCAGTGGCACAGGCTGCCTGGGGTGGGGGGGAGGGGCAGTCACTGTCTCTGGAGGTGTTCAAGAACCACAGAGATGTGGCACTGAGGGGTGGGGGTGGGTTGGAGTTGGATTTGGGGATCTGAATGGTCTTTTCCAAAATGCTATGACCGGATATCCCTCTGTGGATGGAGCTGGGAATGCAGGGAAAAGTCATGATTAACTATTGAGAGCCTGTCTGTAATAAATCCCACTTTTTCAAAGCAGTTAAATGAAATTGTAATCTGAATAGCAAACATTCATTCACCAACAGACCCAAGAAATGGAGGCTAGCTGTAGGCAGGAAGCTAGCAGGGCCCAAACCAGCTCCAAATGACCTGAGCACATCCGTGCCAGCTGCACTGTGGACACAGCAGTCACCGCAGGATCGAGAGCGAAGCTCTAAGGTGAATGTGAAGCTGGAGAGGGAGCACGGAGGATAATGCCAAGGCAGGGAAGACAAGAACATTCCTCACCTGACTGTCCTGGTGGTGGGATACCCCCAACTCCTCGAGGCAACCTCACAAATACAGAGAGAACGGCTGCTTTGTTACCGAAGCACGGCTCCAACGCGATCGGCTTCGGCACGGTCTGCAGCAAGGGAAGGAAGAGGAGAAACAAATGTTAGAGAGCACGTTACCCCCTCCCTATTCCTGCAGCATGGTCTTTTTTTTTTTTTTTTTTTTGAGATTGTACAAGCTCCAGGGCATGAACTGTAACTGCTGAGCTTGGCAAATCTCCAGCGCGTCGCTCGCGAAGCTAAAACCAACGTTAGCGACCATCGAAACCCGAGTCATCAGAAAAAAAAACCCAACAAAAACACACTGACTTAATAAAACAGAGCTATTAAAAAAAGCTGTGCAGGGCTTGTATTTCTCCCCGAATTCAATAAGGAAGGAGCAGTTTACGCTGAACAATGGGATTAAGGCTTGTTTCTCTTCAAACCCATCGGCAGCGTTATCGCGACCGGCGACCTCGTGCTTCACATCCCGTTTCCAGAGCTCAGCATTAACACTGAGTGAAGAGCAGTGACTCCCAGAACTGTATCTCCTTTTCCTCTGCTCTAAGCTGTCCTCCAGCTCTGTCCTCCATCTCTGAGGTGTCCACGAACCGTGGGGATGTGGCACTGAGGGACGTGGTCAGTGGGCACGATGGGATGGGCTGCGGATCTTAGTGGCCGTTTCCAACCCCAACACTCGCATCACAACCACGACCATGAAATGGTTTCCAGATAAAAGTGAAGTGATGGCTACGAAGATACAATGAGCAGCCAGCCTTCTCCTCATTGCAGACACTTTGAAAGCCCCCCTCCCATAACATGCTTTACTCTAATCTGACCTTAGCCAAGCTAGGTCCCGATCCTACCCACAGTTACGTGTGATCAGCTTTGCTGTGGGATGTCACAAGAACAAGTTGAGAATGCAAGCTTAAGACTGTAAGTGTTGGCTCAAGAGACTGCTTGCTTTTGTTTCACATGAGCAAAAAAGCTGAGAAACACTCTGTGGCTTGATACACTCACGGATTTCTTGTTTGATGCAGGCAGAGAAAACTCTATCCTGATATTAATGAAATAATGATTGCTTCTTTTCATTAGTTGTGCTTCTGTACTTAAATGATCTGTAGAAACCCAATACGAGGCACGATACTGAGAAAAGGAACAGGAGTCAAACAACACCATTGAATCACTGCTGTGCAATAAAAAAAACAGAAAGAAAAACAAAGCAAGGAAAACAAAGCTTTGCATTGCTTCCATATCTCATATCCACTGTAATGATCACAACAAGCATTTGTTAAGTCTGTGTAAGGTGGAGGAATACGTATTCCACAGACAACAACGTCAGCTGCAGTCTGCCTGCTTTATGACTGCAGATTTCTGTCTTCTCCCCACCCCCAACAAAGGGCTCCAGCTCGAAATAATGCTTTTCCCACAAAGCACCCAAGCATACCCTTTGCTAGATCCCATGGGCGACTCAATTACCAGAGGTAATGGAGAGAGCATGCACAAGGCAACTGCAGAAACAGTGTGGAGAGGGAGAGTGTACTGAGCACAAAGTTTATTTTCATTCAGGGAGCACCAAGCACCTTCCCACCCTCATCCTCAGCACGGAGCAGCAAAGAGTGAAGGGAATAAGAGCAAGGGGTGGGGGAACAGAAAGGAGCGAGTGAAAAAGCCAAAAAGAGATCATCTTCTCTAACCTCTTTTTAATGGGTTTGCTTTTAAGTCCTACTGGATTAATCAGAATGCTTCTGCACCTCTGCTGCCTCCTGGCACCAATGGTTCAATGCAAGCTGACACCAACACTGGCACGGCGATGCTCAGCCCTTCTTGGGGCTGCTGAACCCAGCCCTTGCAGGGCAGCTGGCTGTACATGAAAGCACAGTGCTCTGCTTAAAAGCAGTCACTCCTCCTCCCTGTGCTGTCACCTACACCACAGCTTTCCATTGACCTGGAAAGCTCCTGGACCTCGCTGTCCTCACACCACAGACTTCCAGCTTCTGGACTTCAGCTCTCCTCCATCAGAACGCACTCACGTTCTTCAGCTCCCTGATGCTCACCCTGTGCTGAACACCCCCATCTGTTTGGCTCGTGTGAATGAGCAATGCTCTGAATTTCTCCTCTGAGCACAAACATTCCCTTCTCTGGTTCTCCCAGCAGTGTCTCTCTGCTCTGGACAAAGAGTGAATTGAGAGTGGTATCAAAGCATCCTGAACCTCCAGCACACGCTGAGAAGGGAAGGAAGGGAAAACCAAGCTCATTATGCAGCTCTCAGTCGAAGAGCTGAAGGGACTTGGAGGGTAATTTAACACACTTCAGCCCTAAGCAGGATCCCTTCTCCTCCTCTGCCCTTTCCAACTAATGAACCTGCAGAATGCAGCAGAAACTTTCATTATGAGTCCCTGTGGGCATGACCTTCCCCTTTCTATTTTTAATGTTTATTTTGTTTCTCAAGGTCACACACCTTCCTCCTATTTGTTCTCCTGATCCCACGTGGGACCACGGATCCCACGTGTCACCGGTGCTGTCCCCAAGCATGGCAGCAGACCTTGGCCACGCAGACACTTCAACCTCAGCGTTCTTACACAGGGCTGAGCCCTGCCCTCATGCTGCCTGGATTTTTAATCCATCTGAAAGCCCCACGGACAGCTGGGGGCAAAGGATACGCCCCTGGATCTCCCCACCCTGTCCCCTGTTGCCCTGCTCAGAAAAGCTGAATGTTGGTAAGAAATTGTTAGGACTTCACTGCTGGCAGGGCTCTATTTATCACGCCAAGCAAGGATGTACACTTTATAAAGATGCACCCAAAATCTGTCAGGCAGTTGCAAGCTAATTTGAAGGGAATATACAAAGAACAAGATTATCTTCTTGCAGCTAATCCTGGTCTTAAATCAAGAAGTGGGAAAATGGTCTCGTGTCCATCAAAACCACCCATTTTCCTGAGACAAGCTGCAGCCAGCAGCAGCAAGAATGGCATGAAGAATGAAGTCCTGCGAATTTCTTTTTGACAGCACCAGTTCAGGCAGCAGCTTTCTGATCTGTGACTCACATCTCATCGTGGAGCACAGTCCCCAGGCCGGGGGACAAGGCTCAGCCTGATGGGGTGAGTCACACGTCGAGCAATGGGAGTGCTCAACTGCATGCGAGCAAGAGAATCAAAGAAACATTAAGTTTGGAAAGTGCTCCCAGATCACCAAGTCTGACCCCAACCCATTCCCACCATGCCCAATGACCGTGGCCCTCAGGGCCACACCTTCACAGCTCCTGAACACCTCCAGGAATGGTGACTCCACCACTGGAGTTTGTTCTAATGCATTACCTCTCCTTACAAGAAGAAATATTTCCTAATATCCAACCTGACCCTCCCCTGGCACAACTTGAGGCCAACGCCTCTCGTCCTATTGCTGTTACCTGGGAGAAGTGGTTGACCCCCACCTCCCTCCTTTCACGCAGTTGTACAGAGCCATAAGATCTCCCCTCAACCTCCTCTTCTCCAGACTGACCCACCACATCAGACCCTTCACAGCTCCTTTGCCCTTAGGCCATGCTCTAGGACTGGGAGTGAAGGGCATCCCAAGTCCTCCTGGAGCCACAGAGCAACGTGGCCTGGGGATATGGAGGAAGAACATAATAATTCACCCAGTGACTTCATGGCTATTCATGTGGATCTCACCCACAGCTGACCTTGCCAGGAGCCTGCTCACGGTTTGACACGAGACACCAAGGTGCAGGGGTGGCTGGCTTCCTCAAGTCTCATTTTCATGGGGAGACCGAAGAAGAGCTCCTATCTCCTCTCCCTCCTCACCTCTGCAGCCTGCCCTTCCCTGCTGGAGTGCTCGAGTTGAAGCTGGAAGCAGTTTTGCTACAAGAAGGTTTGGAGTGGATTTAGGAAGTGGAGATCTGATAATCATAAATTCAGTCTAAAAAGTGGCATTTAATGGCCCACTTATAAAATAAATAAATAATAAAGAGAAAAGTAGATCTCCAAACTTCTTAACACCTTTCATGAGACAGTTAAAGGCAGCCTCTGCCAGGGAGTTCCACTTAGAGTGTTTTGATAAAGCTATTGTTGAATCATACAAAGCAATTCCTTTTTATTGAAGGCTTAATGGCACAATAAAGTACACATTATTCAAATCTATGCAAATCAGGTGCCTCCATCAGACACTTGGCACATGATGTGTGCTTCGTGCCGTGCCCGAACTGCAGTGTCCCACCCCAAAGGGGATGCTGGGCAGTCAGCTGCTGCAGGAATGCAGCTAATGGGACAACAAGATCTCACCTTCGGTGCACTGGGTCAACTGGAAGCAGCCAAAATGCCACATGGATCTGAATAAATGGAGGAAGAGAAGAAAAACTCTGCAGGAGACTCTGCCATGGGCAATCCAGAGGCTGACACTTGCAACCAGCACAGTACAGAGGGGCCGGATGGGTTGGTGGGGTGAGCAGTCCTGTGCTGCAGCAGTGTGGATGGGAACGTAGCTCCACGGTGGGAGCTGCAGGGTCCAGCAACCCTGCAGGGCTGAGCCAGCATTTTGGTGCTCCAGCAGCATAGAGCACCAGTACCACACACTAGTACACGTTCCTGAAAGCTTGTGATACTTACAGCTTGTCAAAATGAAACTGTTCCAGCTTCACACTCCCCTCTGTAGCTGAGTGCAGGGACTGTAACATGGTCCCAGTGGTTATCAAGGCCTGATTTGGAATGGGTGCAGAAGAGGGCCATGAGGATGCTCAGAGAGCTGGAGCACCTCTCCTACGAAGACTGGCTGGGTTTGGTCGGCCTGGAGAAGAGGAGGCTCAGGGGAGACCTGACAGTGGCCTTCCAGTACTGAAAGGGGCTTTATAAGCAGGAGGGAAATCAACTTTGTACATGGGTAGATTGGGACAGGACAAGGGAGAACGGTTTTAAACTACAAGAGGTGAGATTTAGATGAGATGATGTCAGGGGGAAGTTTTTCACTGAGAGGGCAGTGAGGCAAAGGCACAGGCTGCCCAGAGAAGTTACGGATGCTCCATCCCTGGAGGTGTTCAAGGCCGGGCTGGACAGGGCCCTGGGCAATCTTCTAGTGTCTAAATCAGTGCTGGGCAACCCTGCCCAAGGCAGTGGGTTTGGAACAAGATGATCTCTGAAGTCCCTTCCAACACAAGCCCTTCTATGATTCTGTGACTGAGAGCTCACCAGAATGCTGCTGCTCCCTTGGTTTGGGCAGAACAAGCTTGCTTGGGTAAGAAGCAGGGAGAAACAGGCACAAGGGCAAGTGCAGAGTCCTACATGTGGGTAGAGATAACAGCACGCATCAGTACAGGCTGGGGGCTGCTGAGCTCAGCAGACCAGGAGCTGGATGTCCTGCAGGCCAACAGTTGGCCAACAGTTGACCATGAGCCCTGATGGAGAGAGCCCAGCGGAGGGCTGCACAGATGGTGGGGGCCTGGAACAGCTCCTGATGGGGTCAGGCTGAGAGCCCTGGGGCTGTTCACCTGGAGAAAGATCTTACCAAGGCTTATAAACATCTACAGGGCTGGGGCCAAGAGGGTGGGGCCAAAGTCTTTAGGACAGAACAAACGACAAAGATTTAAAATCAATGCAGCATGTGCTTCTTAACCAGGAAGCGTTGCTCCCAGTTTTGCACCGGGCAGTGCTTGGAACCAGAGATTTTAGATGGAAACAGAAAGTTAATGGTGTTTTACAGAGCGCTGACATGAGCCCACGGCTCCTGGGAGCAGCAGGAACCCGTCCTCAGCAATTTCCCAGAGATGACTTTCTTGGCCAAGAGCACCACTAAACAACCAAGCCATTTCTGTTGTTTATGGGTTTTGATATGTCCTTAATGCGGGTAAAGCTTAAACAATTATAAGAGTAAAAGGCTGCAAGAGACCTATTAAGTCATCTAATTAGTCTGACCTCTCTGGTAGTATTTTCTACACAAATATTGCATTTTCCAGTGCTCTTCTGGGGCTGTTTCTAGGTGACCCAGGTGTAGAGTGCACCACCAGCTCCCTTGGGAGACAATTTCACATCCAAATGCTTTTCAAAATCAAGTTCCATTGTATGGCATCCAACCTTAAAAAATTCTTTATTATTGTTATTTTTTTTTATTTTAATTTTATTTCCCGCCATTATTTCTCCCTGTGCTGCTTATATTTGACAAACTCTAAAGGTTAATAAGATGTCACATAAAACTAATGGCTGGAACAATAAATATTTTGTGCAATTTCAAAAACACGGCATCAATTTTATTTAGGTTCTGTAATACACTGCCAGAATATTGCTTTTCAGAACGTATAAAAAAAATACTGTCGAGACTATTTTTCCTTAACAAGAAAACATATTTCTGTGGTTTGATCAAATAACTCTTACATGGTTTTCAATTTCCAGCAAGGAAATTAAAATAAAGCAAAAGTCTTATGGTGGGGGAAGAGGAGAGGAACATTATTGAAACAGTTGAACTTTATTATTTGATTTTGCTTCTTCAGATGATTTCACTTTGCCAAAAGAAGGGTCAAATTCCATTTGCAAGTTTTTAAATTGTGCCATTAAAAGCTGGGTGAACATTTGTAAAATAAGTTACAAGCCATTTCCTATAAATACAGAGTATTAAGCTTTAAAATTCATATTCTCAGAGTAATGTGTATTTCCTCTGAGACAGAGATGAAGAAACGTCCGGCAATAATGAGCCTAGATTAAAAATCTGTATTTACCTTGTCCCTGATACCTGCCTTGGGAGTGACACTGGGGCTGAGGAACGAATTGCTCACTGCTCAGCCACAATGTATGTGCCAGGAACTCAATAAAAGTCACATTCAGACCTTTGGATGAATGTTAACAGCCCAAAACTGAAAAGATGAAGCTGAGCACTGAGAAGCTGCAGTGCATACAAAGCAACGCCACGGGGCACGGAGTTCAATCCCACTGCACTCAACAACTGGTTGAGCTCTTTCCAAGAGGATGGGGTGGATGAGGTAGCAAATGTGGGCCAAGTGGTGAGTGGTGCAGATTTATTTGGATTTCTGTGACGTGAAAAAGTGCAAGCAGCAGAAGGGAGTAGGGCAGCAGCTGAAGAACGTAGACACGAGACCCAGAAAACAACTAGCTGGCATAATGAATGCAAACAGGTTCCCTGTCGTGTTTTTGGAAAGCTGCTGATATTATTGGTGTTTCAATCTGAAGAGGCAACTGTTGGTGCTGAAGGGAAAAAAGAGCTTAAAAATCCCCTCTGCCGTAGGAAGCTCCGTGCTGCTTCCTCTCCCTCCAGCAAGCTCCTCCTTATCAGCCCAAATCAAGGCTCTTCTGCTGAAAGCCTCACAGCCCTCACATCTAAACCCAGCTAAACCTCAGCTCAATTATCAGCCAAATACTCCCTAAATACAACGCAGGCAGACCAGATGCCTGTGCTGATCTCACGATACGTCCCTCCCAAATATTTACCGCGCGCACGAAGTGGCAAAAGTTTTCCCCGAGTACCTCATTTTGCAACACATCCAAACAGGATTCCCTGCGGTGGTTAACTGGAAATAATTCATCAGGCAGAGGTCTTATCAGCTGTTTTTCTTGTGGCTTTGGGAGTGCAGATGGCAGCCAGGCTGTGCCCAATGTTGAGTGCATACCTCCACCGCCCTGATAACGCCTTCCTTCTCATCGCTGGCGACTCCCCAGGCACAATGCTCATTCAAAGGGGAGTAGGGGTTTTGTTGTGAATGAGCAAGTGGCACAAGCAGGATTAAGAGGGAACACAAAGTGTGGGGATGTCACGTCTCGTTCCGTGTCCCTCATTGCCCTGATGCACCAGGAGGGCTGCAGCGAGCCATTTCTGTCATGACTATAAGGGATGGTTACATGCTGGCATGCTTCTGATGCAGGGATAGGCTCCCAGAACCAACAAACACAAGAAAGCCCGGAATGAATACATCAGGAATTAAATTCTGCTTCAGAAAGTAACAAGACTGAACAGCCTGTGTCGGACAGGTCAGGCAAAACAACGCAGCCTTCTGGCCTCAAAGCCGAGTGTGAGCCAGCTCCAGCACGCCACATCAAACTAAGATTATTCTGTTTGTATTTTCACCCCTCGAATTCGTCCTCCGAACTTCTGAGACTCTTCAAAGAACACTTCTCCCTTTCAGCTCTGAAAGATTTCAACCCGCACCGACCCCGTTGTGACACATCACAATGGCTGTCTCTACTCGACGCTGCCTCTATGTCACAGCCCATGCACTTTTCAAGTGTGCCATCCGAACACGTTCACGTGCACAACAATCCTCAGCTCAGCGATCTTGATGAGAGGACTGAGTACACTGTGGGTAAGTCTGCAGGTGATAACAAGCTGGGAGGAACTGTACACCTGCCTGAGGGAGACAGGGCCCTACAGAGGGATCTGGGCAGGCTGCATTGATGGGTTGAGGCCAATGTGATGAAGAGCAACGTGACCGAGGCTCTTGCACTTCTGTCACAATAACTCCATGCAATGCTACAGGCTCTGGGCAGAGTGGCTGGAAGCTGTGCAGAGGAAAAGAAAACCTGGGGGTGTTAGCTGACAGCTGGCTGGACATGAGCCAGCAGCGTGCCGGTCGAGAAGGCCAATGCCATCCTGGCTTATGTCGGCAGTAGTGCAGCCAGCAGGAGCAGGAGGTGATAATCCCCTGTACAGGCACTGGTGAGGCTGTACCTCGAGTGCTGCATTCAGTTCCCCCTCTACAAGAAAGATACTGAGGCCCTTGAACATGTCCAGAGAAAGGTAATGGGGCTGAGAGGGGTCTGGAGCACAAATCTTACCGGGAGCAGCTGAGGGAATGGGATGGTTCAGTCTGGAGAAGAGGAAGCTCAGGGGAGACCTCACTGCTCCCTAAAATACCATGAAAGGAGGTCAGAGCAAATTGAGGGTTGGCCCCTTCTCCCAGGTAACAGCAATAGGACGTGAGGTGATGACCTCAAGTTGTGCAGGGGGAGGGTCAGGTTGGATATTAGGAAACCTTTCCTCTTGGAAGGAGTGGTAATACACTGGAACAGGATCCAGTGGTGGAATCACTGTCTCTGGAGGTGCTCCAGAGCCATGGAGATGTGGCACTGAGGGACACGGTCAGCAGCCATGGTGGGGATGGGTTGGGGTCGGACCTGGGGATCTGAGAGCTCTTTTCCAACCTTAATGGTTCTATAAGCGACCACCAGAAGAGGATAACAGCCCTAAATCCCATTGCTTTTCAGGTCTTTAGTTGTGATCTAGTTCTGGTGGTTACAGCTTCATTGCAATGTAAAAGGAATTCACCAAGAGCAGAGCTCAGATGTGAAATACAAGGAAGCTGAGGAAATAAATCTGTGGTATCCCCTGCCCACTCCTCCATCAGCCCACCACTACATCTCCGTGCTTCTTGAACAGATGGGACCTTCTGGCAGTCTTTAAACCTCTCAACAACAGTCTCTTCTGTAAGAAAATAAACTAATTATGAGAGTAAGATGCTATTTTCCATCAAACTTCTGCTATTTTTAAGGAGTCAGCCAGCTTGGTGAGCTAATGCCTGATTAAGGATTTGCAGAGAAGCTATTTTGCCCTCAGAAACCTAACACAGCAGAATTAAACGTACGCCTGCACGAAGGTACAGAACATGCTGAATGAACTTCAGCAGCGTTTTGCTCACTAAATACTTCTCTCCATTTAGGGCTCTACAAATGTGGATGGTCTGCTGACCACAGATGCAAAGATAATCACCTGTAAGCACTGGCTTTGCACGTTGCATCCCTAAACAGAGCCCAGCGAAATAATAACTACACATAACAACTCTGCTCAGCAAATGCTGCTTTATGAGAGTGTTTTTCAAAGCCTCTGAAAGCTTCCATGACAATACTGCCCAACTTTAGGATAAACTTCTCTAATGTAATCACTTCCTTGTTGATCCTGTAGGTGTTTCGCTTGAGATAAGCATTTGCCCAGCTACACTTTCTACTGTTTTTCCCACAAGTGGTAGCTCCCTTATATTGCCACCTCCAAGATACACTGTAAACACTGAAAACTTTCTGAATTCTTACAGAAAATCTTCTGGAAATCACTGCAGAGAAACTGCACTTTGGCCCCAGATACCCACAGATATTAAATGCTCACAGAAGAAACTGCAATGCATAGCATCTCTGAGTGCATGAAAAGCTGCAGAGAAAAGCCAATGGATTTTGTAATTACTAAGCAAACTTAGTGGTAGATTTGTGATTAACTGGGTATTTTATTTTATTTTTTTGCATGGGAGGTAAACCAAAGCATCTAGTTAAGTGTTGCCTAGCTGCAGCTTGTATTATGAATAGTTTCCCTGCAGGTAAATCATATTCTATTACCTCTAAGTACCCCAGGAAAAATATTAATTGAAAACACGGTTCTAATACTGTCCAGCTGGAAAACATTTGCTTGGGATGGAACTAGCTTGACACAAGCTGCCAACTGGCTGGGTACAATGGAAAAGGAAATTAATCTCTCGCAGACAAGACATCCCATTTTCCACTTTTACACTGTAACCCTCAAATAAACTTGTTATTAACTGAAGGCTTTGATTCACGTGGGGAAAGAAAAACATCAACGCACGTCTGATAACACAGGCCTGGGTTTCTTACATGAAATGAAAGCTCTCTAAGTTAGACAGTGAATGGTAGAGCAACAGGAAAATGCTTTATGGTCCAACAACTTAACATTTCCCTCACTCTTTCTTTGGCCAGTAACTGAAGGACAGATAAAAACGAGACTGCTTTTTCACTTCCACAACTATTCACTTCTATGCAGCATTCTTCAGGCTCACAACCCACTGCTCTCCTGAAGCTCTGCTTCTCTCCACTCAGCTGCAACCTTGCTGAAACACTCCAAGCCTGTATACATGCTGAATACAACTGAATGGATTGAGTTGGAAGGGACCCTTAAAGGTCATCTAGTCCAACTTCCTGCAATGAGCAGGGACATCCACAGCTCAATCAGGTGCTCAGAGCCTGACCTTCAATGTCTCCATCGCTCATGTTATTTCTGCAACCTAACAGAAAACGGAATAGTAAATAAATACAGCTCCTCTCCTTGTACAAAAGCATCCTCTTTATGCATGTAGTTCTTTCAGCAGATGAAGTCACCTGCTGGCACAGTCTTCATTCACATTCCCTGTTTGGCTTCATGTTGCTGCACGCAGTTTGTGCCATTTGCCTGAATTAGATTATTTCGGTTTTGTCTGATGTGGATTAAGGAATGTTTGCACAAATTGCTTCAAGGACTTATCAGCACAGAGGGTAATTAGCAGTTGGTAACAATTTCTGGGTCTGAAAATAGGCATATGTCCATCTGTCCACAGTCTTAGTTATTATGCTTGAAAATGGCTTCTCCATCTCTTCTTGAGTAACTCGAGGAGGTCAGACAAGTGAGATATGGAGGATGACAGCAGACATGGGAAAGAAAGGAAATGTAGCTGCTGGTGCCAGAAAGACAAAATCCTGTCTGCGCTGCTGTCCGTGGAAGCACTTCAAAAGAGAGTTCTACATTTCACTAATCAAAGAAGAAACCGAGAAGAATAAAAGGCTACAGAGGAGAAAGTGTACCACAAAGCCCAAATGAAGAGGAACAAGCACTGTGTCGTGGTTTTACGACGGCTGAACGAGAAGAATAACAAAACACACGTGGGAATACTAGAGAGTCAAGGTTTATCATCTTCTCTGCACTTTTTCAGCGTAGGCAAACTTGTTGGAGATCAAAAAGTTAAGGACAGCTTTGCTGTGATCTGATTCTGTCGGAGGGGTGTGTTAAGTTAGTGTATTTAGCTTGAAAGGGGCCTTGGGTTATCTGATCTAGTGGGTGGTAACCCTGCCCAAGGCAGGGGGGTTGGAACTGGATGGGCTTTAAGGTCCCTTCCAACCCAAACCATTCTATGGTTCTAGGATTTCCAGAAAAATAATGTCAGTAATGGAAAGAAAGGAATGGAAGTGCCCCTGGACAGACAGATTGCAGCCCAGAACATCAGCACCCAGGCAAGAGTCACACAAAGGTGCCTCCACCCCAAATGGGAACGCCCATATGCATCCCATGGCTTCTTTGATGAAGCAATGAAGGCTCTTAATTTTCTGGGTGACAGCCAGATTATACAAGCACGTATTTCAACACTTTGGTGAGCTGTTAGTGGCTAATAATTCCCAGGATCTGCCACGTCCAAAAAGGAGTGATCTGGAGTCACGTGGAGGTCCATGGGAGGATGGTCACCCAGTGCCTCCCAGGAGTGGTCCCAGCTAAGCTGGCCTGTGCCGCTCCACTACCTAGAGTGAGTGTCTCTGCAGATTTTCCTTTATTTCCACTGCCTGAGAAGGCTCCTATCTGCAAACCAGGACAATAACCCCTGACTTAAGAGAGAGGTACTGATGATTAATTCATGAAGCACTCCACTCTGGAGCAGTCACAGGAATCATTCTCAGCTTGGGACAAAAGGTACGGATGGAATACAGCGAATAACCAGGACAAATAATGAAACTATGACAATGCTGTGAAAACCTTTATCTTCTGCTCTCCTATCCACAACACACTGCATGACAAGAATCAGGAGGAACAAGTACTGCAGCTTGCCATGAAAGACTACATTCACATCTATGCAAAGAATTGCCAGGGCTCTATAGGCAAACTTAATTTAGTATTTCTTGATATTAAAGCCAAGATTTAAATACGAATGTTCACCAAACAGAAGTTCTGGGGTCAGATTTTTTTGGTATCAACGAAGAAGACATTAAAAAATCTCAAGTCTAGGTGCAATTAAACTGCTCTCTTGGACAGGGGGAAAAAAAAGAATTTAAACCAGTATTCTCAGGTTCTTAACTTCTCCTCTTTGAGCACAAGTCTCCTAGTGAAAGTACCGCATTAAAAAGGACCTTTTAATTAACTTGTCTCCCTTTAAATGAGCTTACCCTAAATCTACAACGTGCTGTGACGAAGAACGTGCCAGGCAGGTTTAACACAACCACTTCTCTGCACTCCTATTTCTGTATTGCACGATGTATTTGAGCGTGTATTTATAGCCAGAAATATGTTGATACTATTGCAGTACACAGACACACGATGATATTCCTGTTTGATTTGAGAGATCAGAGAAAAACAGTTTCTATTTGCAGCACCTATAGCTATTTCTAGCCAAATGTTCTGCTGAGTACACACTGCATTCTTCTCTATTACAAGGCATAAAAACCAACAAGGCAAGCACAAAATCCCACAGCCTTCAAACAGCACAGCTTTCAGCTAAACTGGACTGCAAGCTGGAAACGTATACCTGAAGGTATAAAAATCCAATGAAACGAGATCTGCTGGCCCATGGAGATTGAGAGTTTCTCAGGGACATGCAACCAAAAGAGAAGCTGGATTACGGCATTAACCACAGTTTAAAAGAAGCAGCCACGTGATTAATGATGGCCAGGGCCATCCTCGAGCGCCAGCTCTCACCTTTATGCTTCCCCCAATGAGATCTGGAGGCTCTTCATCTGTTTCTAAGGCAACGTTGATGGAGGCGAAGGGGCGACTTGCCATCTGTTGCATCTCACGGAGTAGTTGCTAATGTAATAAACAGAAAAATATTATTATTATACTGTTCCAACACGAGGATGAGAAATCAAGCAGCCCGATGCAAAAGGATATCAAAGAATGTGGAAAAATATCCTCCTGGTGTTTTAACAGGCTTAAGGGTACAGAGAGATTACTGCGAATATTCAGGTTACCACAGCTTAACAAGTCAATGCGAGTGAAGTTGTGCAGCACTGCCACAGCCTGACTCGTTTGTGGAGGAAAACACGTTGCCCTCAGTTGCCACAGAGCAGCTAGGTACTTTTTTAAGCTGTGCTCCCCTTGCTGTTTGTCACTGCCTCTCTGGGACATGAGGGGACTCCATAGGATTTGTGGGAATGCTGGTATTTCTTAGAGCAGCACTAGCAGAACATTGTCAGGCAGCTATTGAGTAATTATCTTTTTCTAATTGTTTCTTCTCTTCCTAAACATAGCAAATGTATCAAACAGCAAACACGTCCCTGCTGCAATATGTTTCATTAAATAGAAAACATTTTCCTGAGTAAATCTCTGCAAGCCTTCGTGACACGAGACATCTTTTAATGTACTCTTAAGCAGCCTTAATGGAGGATGGTTGGACTAAACATCCTCCTAAAGGAGGATGGTTGGACTAGATGATCTTGTAGGTCCTTTCCGACCTTATGAACCTATGAACCTTAAGAGGTAGGATGCAGCTCCCTTTTTTAAGACAAAAAATGATGCTTCCTATACAGCTGAGCTGTGGGCATGCTCCTCCTTGGTTTCAGCAGCTAATCCCCAACACTGACAGCAAGCTGCACAGCCAATAACTGGACACAGAAGCCATAACCCTCACTTCCAGAAGCAATAGGTGTGATGAGACTCAGTGCCCCTTCTTAATAAGAGAGGTATACTGTGTATAGCCTGTAAAAACCAGCAGTCCCGCCCTTAAGTACAGCAAACTACCTAAGCCCACTCAGCATTAAGCTGTGTACGTAGCTGCAGCACCACTTACACTCTATTTTTAAGCTAAATAGAAGCACTACCAAATGCCTTCTCCGCTGTGTGCCACCACCATCCTCATTCCCCCTTTAAGTTTGGGTGATGGAGCACTTCAAACCTTAATGGATCTTTTATAGAGTTAAAGGAAACAGCACTGAATGCAGCACGATCCCAGTATACCAGGGGTGACACGGTGCTACCATGGTTGATCTACAGAACACCCTCCCCACAAAAAAATAAGAAAGCACATCACAGTAGCTTGTAGACAGTGCCACAAAGTGAAAAAACCCAATAAATTCTCCCAAATGGAGCTGTACAAAGCAAACTCGTGTGGACCTCACACTTGGGTAGAAGAAGTCGCAGAGCTTTCGAATATTTAAAGCACACCAGCAGATTGCAGACGAAAGCAAGTGTGAAACAGATTGCTGGGTTGTTGTTCCTGCAATTGTCCCCTTCAGCTATCATAAAGTGCTTTGTTTAATGGCTATAAAATCAAAGAACAAGCTGTCCTGATGAAGATGTCCAGGAGGCTCGTGAACTGTAAGCTATTAGCTCTCTCGAAGGAGGTTGAGCTTACTGGAGAAAACGTGCAGTTTGGCAACACGGCTCCTGCTGAAATCAACAGCAGCTTTGAGGAACAAAACCCTGAGCTGAGTGGCCTCAGAGTGAGAGATGGGAAAAGCAGTGCTGACAGCAATGTTCCTGCTCTCATCCTCAAAACGGGGCAGGGAATGGCACCCACGCGGCTGTCCCAGTACCAAGGGCCAAACCAGGTAAAACCAAAGATCCAAACTGTCACTAAAATGGCAAAGGACGAAGGAAGAACACCCTTTCTCTACTACTTTCTTGTTACAAAACCACTTCCCTGAAAATTAAGAATAAATGTGAGAAATAATAGCTCTCAAGCCAGAATGTCACTCTTTCCCCCAAGGCACGCACCGTGCGTGTTTAACCTCTGCACGTGTATATCCTTCAATGTTTGTCTGGTGTAACAAAATGGTCATTAAAAGGTTTTATAGTGCTGTGAAGGAGAAATTGTGGTATTTCCCTAGCCAAGATGTGGAGCGTGTCATTAGAAATCAGCAGCAGCTGATGTCAAGATACCCTAAACCTGGCTTAGCCTCGTTCCTAATGATTTGCTTTCTGAGGTTTAAAATAATTAACCTGAACACTTCTCCTTCAAAGCTTTGGTTTCTTGATCACACAATTAACAGGACAACCTGGGAATATTTTAAATCACTTTGGTCTGAAGAGGATCTCAAAGACAAAACGTCTGACAAGCTTACCATCAAAACACATCCAAAAGTGTGTAATGCAACACACCATGGAGCTCTAATACTGAAGGAACTGTAAAATGAAAAGGAAGACCTACACAACTTTTTATTTGCACTGGTTATATATTTTTTTTCTTAGCAGAAAAACTACTGCCAAGAATCACAAGGGAAAGCAATGGCAGAATGAGAAGGGCTTAAATGACACTTGAAGGCTTTAGGGCAACCAAAGAAGCTGTGGGTGCCCCATCCCTGGAGATGCTCCAGGCCAGGCTGGATGAGGCTCTGGGCAGCTTGGTGTCTGATTTGGTGGGTGAAAACTCTGCCTGCAGCAGGGAGGTTGGAACCGGATGATTTTTAGGTCCCTTCCAACCCAAATCCATTCCATGATGACTCTATGACCAGATGCTTGGACTACCCAATACGCTGTCTACAGTGGAGGAGAACATCAGGGAGGAAGAGAGACTGAGGCTGCTCATCTCACACTGCACATGTGGTGCAGAAAAGCAGTGTTTCATCCCAGCAGTTCTTCGTATGAATAACCATGGAGTAATGAGTAATCCACAATGAGCAGCATGTGACTGAGGGGAGAAAAACCACCCGAGGATGCAGGAAAATCATTCCCTTTGTGCGATAGCACAGACTCTCATGCAAAAGAAAAACAGCTATTCAGGTTACCAGGTTAATTGACTAATATAAACTGTGCTGTGTTTTCTGACAAGAAAAGCCTGAGCGTTTTATTTACGGTAATAAACCAGTCATTGGTTTCTGTATAAGTGTCCTGCTACCATCAATCTCAGCAATTGCCCCCTGCGGAGCCTCTTTTATGAGCGTGGGGCTCTGGTGCCTCTAAGGATCAGGCTCTGATATTTTCAGGCATGAAAGGATGCCAGTTTTTCCAGAAGGAAGCCACACGGTTTGCATTTGACTTGCTCCCTATAAATAATAGCTTTAAAAAGCTAACCAGAACAGCTGTCTGTAACACAGGTTGCCCGGGGAGGTGGTGGAGTCACCCTGGAGGTGTTCAAGAACTGTGGAGATGAGGCACTAAAGGACATGGTGGGGAGGAGTTGGGTTTGGGTTTGGTGATCCCAAAGGTCTTTTCCCACCTTAAGGACTCTGTGATTCAAAAGCCAGCACTGCCTGAAGTAAGTGATGTGTTTTGAACCACTACTGCAAAGATAAAATGGTTCAGAGAGCTGAAGCCCAGAGACCTAACAAGCATCAGTGAGTCTTTAAGTTACAGTGTCATGGAAAGAGGAAAATGATCAAGAAGACAAGGAAACAAACCGACTTGTATTCATGCTGTTTAGGGTTGCTAAGTGCTGGATATGCTATTCTCCAACACGGATTTAACAGCTGATCATCCCCACTTTATCATTCACTTGAATTCAGATGTTGGCTCGTCCTATTTGTCCCGAATTAACTACCTATTTCCAAGCACTGCTGCATGGCTAACTTAGAAACTGGTCCCAGAGCTCTCCTGTAATGACATCTGTTGAAACGACAATCTGTGGCCTCCCAACAGCCGGTGTTTGAAGGGGACACCTCACAGGTCTCATCTTAAATTTCTATGCAGTCAACACTGACAGTTGCTCAGGCTTATCTTGAAGTAATGCTTACTTTGAATATATCACAGAATCGTAGGAGTTGGAAGGTTATCTCTGGAGATCCCCCAGCCCAACCCTGCTAAAGCAGAGGTCCTACTGCAATCTACATGGGAATGCATCCAGGTGGGTTTTCCTTATCTCCAGAGGAGGAGACTCCACCATCTTTCTGGGCAGCTTGTTTCGGGGCTCTGAGACCTTAAAAATTCACCTTCCTCGTGTTCATATGGAACGTTCTGTGTTCCAGTTTGTGCCCACTGCCTGCTGTCCTGTTGCTGGTGCCACCAGAAAGAACCTGGCTGCATCCACCTGACCCCAGCCCTGTAGGTACTGATAAGCACTGATAAGATCCTCTCTCAGCCTTCTCTTTTACAGGCTGAACAGATGCAAGGCTCCCAGTCTTTCCCTATCAGGAGGTGCTCCAGGTCCCCACCAGCTCTGTAGAGCCTCTGCTGGACTCTCCCAGAAGCTCCCTGTCTGCCTGGAGCTGGGAAGCCCAGCACGGGGCACAGTGCTTCAGCTGTGGCCTCCCCAGGGCAAAGCAGAGGGGGAGGAGAACCTCCCTTGCCCTGCTGGCCTCGCTCTTTGTAATGCACTCCGGGGTCCCACCAGCTTCTTGGATTGGCTCGTGGTCATCCTGTGCTCAAGATTTGGTCAACTGTTGGGTCAATCAGCTCTACCTCCACACAGCTCCTTTCTAGTGGCTCAGCCTCCAAATGGTACTGATGCACTTGGCCATTCCTCCTTAGGTGTAGGACTCTACATCTGCCCTTGCTGAACCTCATGAGCCAGTTCTCGATCCACCTCACTGCCTGCTCATCTCCATTGCTACAGGGACCTTTGCTTTTTGTTGCAGCTACTTGGTAACCTTGAGGGAAATGGGAGAAAATCAATGGAGTTGCCCATAAAATAAAAAGGGGCACCAGCAAAAAACACAGAGATGGAAGAAACAAATATTCCAAGAAGATGAACGACATTGTTTCAGAAATAAGTGATTTAAAGCATTTAGCTACAATTACATCAACTACCAAGTACATCAACAAACAAACAATTTTCTTTGACACTTTCATCATCACTGAAAATTAAGTTTTTACGCCCCTAGAGCAGAGCACATATTAATGCTAGCTAATTAGTTTTGTAACTGACTTTGCAGGCTATGTTGAAAGAGAGAAGAGGAGAGAATTAATGTTCAAATGCTTCTCAACAGGCATTTCCACACTTCAAAACTCTAACAAACCAGAAAGCAAAGCTACTGGGAAGTTGCCTCATGCTGAAATGACAGAATATATTTAATCCAGGGCTGATTAAGATAAGTAAGTTATTTACCATAATCATGCCCAGTAGGAGGGCACAGAGAAACTGACCTTTAATATGAATAAGATATCATTCATTTTGAAAAGACCAGAAGTATATATAACGTAGACAAACCAGAACGTGTACTGATACCAGATAATTGCACAATAGCAGAGCACACCTTTGATTGACTAGAGCTCTTCCAGCATAATTACACAGCGCTGTTTCCCTCCCTAAGTTTCCCAAATAGCTAAATTAGATACCTGTGCCACTGATTCCTATCATCAGAGAAAGACCTGGGAGCCTGAGATGACAACAGCTTCAACACACGTACGGCTGTTTGTTTCTTATAGACGAGGTTGAGCTCGGTTATCACACCATCACCACCCCCAAATCCCATCCAGTGGCTCTTTTTACGACATACTACAAGCAACTGCAGCTTTTCTTGGTTTTCTGGCAGGGCCATGATGTGAGAAGTGCTCAGCTGGGTGCTGTCCTGTATGTGCCACGGTGGCACCCAACGTGGCCACATTAAAGCCACAGACAGTCAGCTGTAAGCAGCCATCTGCAAGTTCAACCAGAGATGAGCTCAATTAGGCACAGAAGTGGCAGTAGCATGTTCAAACAAAAACGGACCATCAATTTCCCCCTAAGCTGGAATCTCTTGTCAACATTAATATGTTGGGCTGTTTTTCCTCTTCAGGGCATCACTTATCTCTGCTGTAATTTCCTTCAGCTGCTGACAAAGACACATAGATCACTGCGGAGAGCACTCAGCGTTTGTATTTTGGAAAAAGCCTAGAGGCACTATGACTTGGTTCCCATTCATAGATTTTAAATTCAGGGGCAGAGCACAGAGTGATGATTATTTGGTCTGACCCCCCACGTAGTGCGAGCCACCAAATTTCACGTCATTTCCACAGCCACGTGACTTGGGCTGACCTAGAAAAAATCCTTCCAAAAGCACTTGTGTTTCTGACGTGAGATCCGTGTTTTTAATACCATTGCTCCTCAAAGCAGCAGAAAAAACAAAGCAGCTTTCAACTTCTTCAGCCCCAGTCACAGATAACTGGGCATTGTGCCTTTGGCTGATTATTTAGAAGACACTCATCCCATCATGAATCTTCTATGACTCTTATTCACAGACGTTCGCTCACATCATCGAATCCCAATATGTTTTCCCTTGGACAGAATGAGTGATTCGTGATGCTTTCATCTCTCACTTATCTTTCAGATAACAAATGGATCTCGTGGTGTCTTTCTGAACCATCTGCAACGCCCAGGGTATTGCTGAAACCAGAGTGGACACAGCACTCCAATAAGCAGCTGCTGAAAATGCTAACCCTGTGCTCTGAGTTTATTACTTTTACTTATAAATGCAGGAACTGGGAATTTACACGCAGCTGCTAAATCACCACGACCACCATCATTTCAGCCCATTTTCCGGGATACGGATAATCTTGGAAGTAAATCTCCTGCAACTGCTGAAGAAGAGATATTGCACACAGACTTGCATTTGACACTGTAATAAGACAACCGAGTGTGCTGACCACACCATCTTGACCTCTGCAGAAGTAATCTGCTTGTCATAGTTCCTCATCCCTGCAACGTGGGCTTCATCTACATCCCACGCCAACAAGCTCGTACGTTATCCTGAGCTGACAGATGCCAAGCAGCACTGTCACTGCTATCAAACATGATGGTCCACAAGCCAAATGATGGCTGGGAACATGATGAATGCAGCAGCACATCCAGCACCAGCATATATCGTTTCTCATATGCCCTCCAACAGTGCTGTGATGGCCCACTGCCCAATCTGGGTGTACCTGTAGCCTGACCTTTCAATGTTGCAGCATAGGGGTTGATATGAGGCCTCTCCAAACACCAGCAGAAACCCCAGGCGTGAAAATATTCCAGCCCTGAATCTTTTCCCTTGACAAAAGATACCCTAAATCACATCCTAAAAGGCAAGAGATGAATGTAATGCTAACAGGTGAGAGGTGGAAGGAGACAGAAGCAGAGGCAGGGCAATAAATAACACCTAGCACACATCCTTTGGAAAGCCTCTGCTGTGAAAGTGAATACAGAAGACAGTCTGCTGAAATGATATTCAGTGTTCACAGCTATTATAGCAGAGGATGCTAGTAACAACAGAAGCACTGCTACACTTTGAATACACGTGGGATGGAGAAAGATTTCAGCAACGAGGTGATGAAGGAGAAGGATAATCCCTGCAGTAAATCAATACGCAAAGCCTATCCTGAATAAGCTGGGTACTGCACAGAGCAAAAACATTCAGTCCTGGCAACAAAGAAGGCGAAGCATAGACAACTTTATGGACATTAAAGCTGGAACTGAGCTCTGGACACTTAAATGGAGTTATCCCACAAAACAGTGGGGCACTGAGAGTCATCCAGCTGACCCTCACGCAGCCAGCTGCCAAATCACTATCTATACTCCATTCACCAGGCATGTTAGCAGGAGTTATTTCTTGCCCAAAGTGGAGGAGCAGGAAGCAGCCTGAGGGTGAAGAGAATAGGATTTGGCTGCTAAGATAAAACAATAGATGGAAAAATCAAGAGAGCAGATGGGCATGTTAAATTTCTAATGCCACTCTCATATTTTGCACATTGTTCCCAGTGACCACCTTGATACATTCAACGTTGTCATTTTCCAGAGATGAGACTGAAAAGCTACCTATCCCTATTTCCTAATGCCATTTGCTTCATTTTAAGCCTCCTGTAAAAGCTACCTTTTTATTTCCACTCTCCCTCTTTAAGATGTCTGAAGATATTTAAACTTGGTGCTCACTGCACAGGGGATAAACACACAATTTACTATCCCATCTCCTCCCTGCCTGATACGACACAGATTGTTCCCATTTTTACTTCAGGTCAAGCTTTATACTCTGCAAGGCCTGAACTTTTCGCTCAGCACTCCAAACTCATTTTCCTAGATCTACAATTTGCTATGCTGTGTCTGATCACCCAAAGACCTTTTCACCATTAGGCTGAGGAACATCAGCACTGATATGTACAAGCAGCTGACCACGGAGCTGACCAAAGAGTAATACTACCTGAATAATTCTGGCTGCTATATCATTCTACTTACTCTTTTTTTTTTTTTTTGTCCTAAACAGATTTTGGATTAAGCTTCAGCTATCTATTTTCTACCCAGTACTGTGATAAGAAGTGCAGCACTAGCAATGCTTATATTGGGAAGAGTGATTGATACCTGGGAATTACCTGCAGATTGCATCATATTTTACTTCCCTTTTGCGTTACGATTAGACAACAAGCACAGAATTACTGCAGCACAAGGAAACAGGCAACGGTACCACCTCTAAAAATACAGCCAAAATCAGACAAATATCTTCTGTAAGGGCTGCATCATATCACATGGCACATACAGGACAGTCAAGTGACCAAACAAAGCCAGGATGGCTTTATGAAGGGCAGGTCCTGATCTCCTCCTATGAGACAATGACCAATTTATCAGTTTTCTTTCACATTTCTATCAATGATCTGGCTGATGGGATCACCTATGCTCTGAGATCTTGGATTATATGAAGATCTGGATGGGATAGACTGATGGGTTGAGTTCGATCAAATGACATTCAACAAGGCTCAGGCTTGGGAAGAAGGGAAAGCTGCCCAACAGAAGAGGACTTGGCAGTGCTTTTGCTTGACGAGCCAGCAGTGTGCCCAGGTGGCCAAAGTGGCCAACGGAGTCCTGGCCTCCATCAGAAATAATGTGGCCAGCAGGAGCAGGGAGGTGACTGTTCCCTTGTACGTGGCCCTGGTAAGACCACACCTCAAGTACTGTGCTGAGTTTTGGGCCCCTCAGCTACAAGAATGATATTGAATTGCTTGAGTACGTCTAGAAAAGAGAAGCAAAGCTCACAGACTGAAAAACAAGACACAAGGAGCCACTGGGGGGAGCTGGGGCTGTTCAGTCTGCAGAATGAGAAGCTGAGGAGTGGCCTCATCCTTCTCTACAAATACCCAGAAGGAGGCTGCAGTTAAGGTGGGCATGGTCGCTTTTCTCAGCTGATAAGAGATAAAACATGAGGAAACAGCTTCAAGCTTTGCTAGAGATGGTTTAGATTGGATGCTAGGAAGAATTCAGAGAGCAGGCTGCCAAGAGAAGCAGTGGAGCCCCCATCCCTGGAAGTACTGAAGAGACGTGGCACTTACAGACACGGTACAGCAATGGCATTCAGAAGGCTTGATGGTCTTGATGGTCTTTTTCAACCTAAACAATTCTAAGATTCTGTGCATTAGCATAAGGTTAAAATACATTGTCTGAGTCAGAAGCCTTGCCACCACTGCTTCCCCTTTACCCAGCCATTGAACTCTTAGCATGGCAGGAGGAAGTGGAAGAGGTCGTCTCCAAAGATGTCATCGCTTTATACAGGGAGGAAAAAGGGCAATTAAACAAAATTTGTTTTCCCCAGGACGGCCTACAAACTTTGTGACACAAGGTTCCTGTAAGGGTAACGGAGAAGAACAAAGAGAGCAGCCACTTCCAAAGAAAGGAGAAATAATAAACCTCAAAATCCCATCCTTCAAAACCACCGTTACAACAACAGAGGCATAAACTTCTGTACACTTAAAACGCTCAATGTAGCAAACTGCTGTTAATCATTTTAACTACCAATGTTTAAAGGGAGCCTTAATAGGATTTATTGAAGTTCTGCATGAAAAGAACACTGCGAGCTATAAAATCATCATAGTTTCTACAAAAAACCCAAACTATTTTTTAGCAGACTTTCATTTCTGGGGACAGTCTTTATTAATATCTTTAATCAACGCATGGCAAAGATTTAAAGCAGTTTCCTCGTGTTTTACAACAACAGAGGGATGCAATAGCAGAGACTTATGAACTGCCAGATAGATGCAAGGGACGTAGAGAAGGAGCATGATAAATAATGGAGACAGACAGGAATCTGACAAGAAAAGAATGTCCTGATGAACTGCCTATCAAATGTGCTCTTGTGTTCAAGAAACGTTTCGGTATTGTACTGAGGGACACAGTTTAGTGGGAAATATGGGTGGTAAGTGGACAGTTGGACTGGATCACAGAATCAAAGAATTTGAGGGGTTGGAAGGGACCTCCAGAGATCATTGAGTCCAACCCCCTGCCAAAGCAGCTCCCAGCCCAGGTTGCACAGGTACGCAGCCAGGTGGGTCTTGAACTTCTCCAGAGAAGGAGATCCACCACCTCTGTGTGCAGCTCCAGTGCTCCGTCACTGCACTGGGAAGAAGTTCCCACACACATTGGTGCAGAGCTTCCTATGCTTCAGTTTGTGGCCACTTCCCCTCATCCTATGGCCACACACTGCTGAGAAGAGTCCGGCCTCGTCCCTTTGCCTCCCGCTCCTCAGATATTGATAGAGGTGGATCAGATCCCCTCTCAGTCTTCTTTCCTCAAGGCTGAGCAGCCCCAGCTCTCTCAGCCTTTCCTCATGTAGGAGCTGTTCCTCGCCCTTTATCATCTTTGTATCCCTCCACTGGACTCTTTCCAGGAGGTCTCTGTCTGTTTCACACAGGGGAACCCAGAACTGGACACACTACTCCAGGTGAGGCCTCACCAGGGCAGAGTATGAGAGGATGATGTTGGAGGTCTTTTCCAACCTCAGTGATTCTGTGATTCTATGAAATAGGTGCACATGTAAACTGAGTTTAAATAGACTAGAACATGCCTTGTCAGCACTTCTGCTTTTTTTTTTTTTCCTTAAAAGACAAATTAGACTCAAAATAATTTATAGGGAACTCTTTCATTTGGGCTACTGCTACAATATTTTAACTGAGCTCGAAAGCACTGTATTTATTTCTCAGTCTATTTTTCTTATACATTCCTTGATAACATTTAACCCCAGGAGCCAGAAGGAAACGTTATGTTTACTCCATTTTCCTTTCTTGTCAAGAGAGATAAAGAAAAAAAAATAGCCATGGTAGTCAAAATTTATCTACCTTCAGAGAATATGAAAAGCCTCAAAGACTTAAATTATTTCAAAGATTAAGGGTTATCTGTTTGAAAAACACTGATTATATTATGCATTTGAGTTCACTAGCAAGAACAAAAACAACTGAAGCAGAAAGAGGAAGAAGGAGAGAAGAATTATCAGACATCATCCTGCTTTATTACACAAAAGGAGATCCACAGATGGAGTAATTGTATAATACTCCCACTCCTGCACTGGAAAGTACAACCAGATACAGGTTTTTAAGGTATGTAAGAAACTGTCACTTGCACAGAACTTCATGGAAATGCAGCTGCCCTCATCCCAGAGAGCTCCAAAAAACAACCCTATGCTCAGCCCAGCCTAACCTCTCCTGGATTCACACATGACACTGCACAAGAAGATGACCATCTGCCTGGTGGCACATGGGACTTATTTCTCCACAAACACAGCTTGCTCTACTACATGTTTCTACATCCGTGCTTAAAAAACCAGAAAGAAAGACATATTCTTTATGCTACTGCATGACAACATATTGTCTGTCCTATCCCAGCAGCTGAACTTGATGACCCTTCGTGCCTTCCAGCTTGGGTTGTTCTATTGGTCACCCTGAGTCTCAGGATGTAATGTGTAATGACAGCTTCAGCTGAGAAGCAAGAGGAGCGGTGAGAAATCACCAAATGCATCAGGCACAAGCAAGGAAAAGCAGTGTTGTAAGTGATTTATAGCATGCATTTTTATATGCTGCAAACACAAAGCAGTTGGGAAGCTGGTACAGTCCCCAGCTTGACGAAAGGAAGAAAGCTCTAGTACTAAAAATTGCTTTTTATGAAGTATGCTAATAGCTTTCCAAATCTTGCGTGGCTCCCTCCACCTTTCTTTAATGCTTTAATGTTTCTGAAATTAGAGCAAATGAGATAAAATTCCCCTAAACACTAGTACAAGCTATTCACTTGAAAACGGGGACTGCCTGTTTTCAACACGTTAATGTGCGAACCAACGCGGTCAGTGTTGCAACAGGGATAGTTCCTCTTTCAAAACACAACTATAGAGTCTCCTAATTTGCTGGTGGCTTTCTATTTGTGCTGTCTAAAGCCCACGTTCCAGGAATACAGGATATTCACTCTTATTTTTTGCTCTCTGTAAGAACTGCAGTATCAGGATACTAAAATAGAACCATTTGTCACTGAAATTGTAATCGAAAATACACTATTATAAATGCCTAAACAGAAGCATTTATAGATTAGTGAAGCTTATCCTTAACTGAAGGTTAATACTATGCATTTGTGAATAAATACAAGACAGAAGAACTATAAAAGAAGTCATTTAAGAGATAGCATTCAATTTTGTCATTTCAACCTCTCTTCTTCGCGATGCCCAGCAACTCTGTTTTATCTTCCAGACCACAGCTGCAACCAGGAGCAGAGACAGGAAACAACTGTAAAGGAGAAAAGAAAACAAATACCTTACTGTCCTTGCTCATAACGTAACAGCAAATCAAAAACAGACAGACTAAAAGTTCATCTGGTACTTAGAGGTACTTTGATGAAAGATAACGTGGCAAAAACAATCACACTGGAAAAGCCAGTTATTGACTATCTTTGGCAATATGTAAATGGAGCAGATAACCCACAGAAGAAAAGCCTTGAAAGCAGCAGAGAACACTGAATTTTTTCATTTTCCAAATTACAAAAATGAGATAAAGTGCATAGCAGTTGGACTCTTTTTAACTGGTTGCTGTACAACTATAGGCACTGCTTGGTTTCCCCAAATCTATCTTCCTTTTCTGAGTCTAAAGAGGAAAAAAGTGGACGAATGGGTTTATCAGCATCGAGGGAAAATGCAAAAAAAAAAAAAAAAAGACATCAAAAAAGCAGTTATAACAATAATAATAAAAGCCAACTTTATTGACAGTGCTGATGTTATCAGGCTGAATACTTAACAAGCAACTTCAAGGCAACGCAGGCTTTCTAAGATTAAAATTTATCCTTTTGTGTAACTACTCCAATGAAAACCTCTCTTCTCAAGTACCACAGTGATGGGGAAAAGAAAGAAAAGCCTCCAAACACCCTTCCTCTAGAGTCTAGAGTGTATTTAAACAGAGTGCTTATAGGAAGATTAACCAGAACGGACAACTTATTTCCTCAAGTGCATCATTTACAGAGGCTGCTGTGCTCTGAAGGGGGATTTCTATTGGATGGGCACTGACACAGTTTGGTCCTTGCCATCCTGGGGCTCCCAAGGAGCTCACAGCAGAGGGACCACTCAGTGCTCCTTGCCTTCAGCAATAAATCCAGCTTCCAAACATCCATCCTCCTGTGGTTCCCACTGTGCTCTCCCATACAGATGCCTACAACCCCAGTGATCTTCTGCTTGGACGTGACCCACAGTTGTGCCACTGACTGCAAGACCACAGTTTATGATGACCAGAGGCACTGCATCCCACGATCTCCCTATTTTCACCTCTTCCTTCTGTCCTGTTTGGCCTCATGCAAGTTACAAGGGACTTTACATCTCAGCCTTTGAGCAACTGGGGGTCCTTTTCTCAGTGTCAAATTCATTAGCAGAGGAACACCAAGACTTGGCAATGTTATTATTGTTAAAAAAAGGACAGACAGCAGGAGCTGACCCCTAAGATGTTATAAAGGAGGGTCTGCTCCTGATTACACATCATTATCCATAGCCTGTATATTAGGAAAACTGCATGTGATTCGGCACTGAGCACTCAAGGGGAAGCCAGTACTTATATGATTATATTATTCAGGCTTAGAAATGTACAGATATACGTCTTACTATCTTACTATCACACATTATAAGATATTAAAAAATTGGTGCCTGAGTGGCTTCAGCATTAAAATGTCTTTACAGCTTTTATAGACTCCTGCAGTGCCCATTTCTTCACAAACTTAAGCAGAACCATGGAGGGATACACAGAGTCCCAACTATTTCCCCCCACATTTTCTCTAAATATTAAAATCTGACACTTGCTCACTGCAAAAGTGTGGTTGTTGTTTTGGTTTTATTTTAATTTGTTTGTTTGGCACACAAACAGTTTAGACATGCACTTTTAATGGTTATTTTATTTTCCCTTTCGAGAGGTGTTGGATGACTGTTGAGCTTTGTAGTGAAAAGCATTATGCCATCCATTAATTAGTAAAGAATATACATTAAACCTTTAATTGCTGCTTTGGTCAAGAAGCAAACGTGCATGACTGATGATTGAGGATGTCATACCTTCAGCTTTCCCTTTTTCCCCCAAAGCTTCCTCTTGCTATGTTAAATGTGAGAGCAGACTGTACCACCTGGGAACAGCATTTCTCTCCTGGACAAGGTCACACTTCGACCAAATGGATTTCCACTCACACCACACTTCAGCAGGCACAAATGAATGATGGACTAACAACATTTGAGTGCCCACATTAGTCTTGGGTCTCCTTTCAGCAGGAATGCCACCAGAGGCTTTGATGAGCTTTTCTCTTCTTATAAGCTTCCATTCCCACAAAAGAAACAAACTCTCAGGTGAAACATTTGCTCTATCTTTGAGGCCCAAACAGTGCTCCCTGACGAACAAAAATCCAAAGTGCATCCAAGCAAAACCAGCATAGCTAGGACCACAGGTTAAGCCTTTTGTCTTCCACCTGTTTTGTTTACAGGAAAATAATCAGCACCGATGTACATAGCAAGGGTGGAGATAAAACTAAATCCTCAGGGCAGGGGGGAGAGGTGTCCTGGCTGCCTGTCTAATATGACCACAAAAACGACCACCACCCAGAGCACCTGCAGAGTGAATGAGTGTGTAGGAGGCTGTTACAAGAAGTATGTGCTCCATTCTGCTGCATCTATCAGGAACGTGCATATCAAACCAAAGATGCATGTCAAAATCTACTGAACTGCCCTCAGGATGGCTCTTCTTTAGGATAGAAATGTGTAAGATCACATCTGTCCGCACATTCATTTATTCCCTTGGAGACAAAGGCTAGGGAGTGAAGAATTAAGAGGATTGTCTTTATCCTCATAGAAAATTCCACTTTGGAAATGTGTATCTCATAATTCTGCACATGTCAAGAGTCTTTCCCTGCTTGCTTCTTGCCTCACTTCTCTCACCATAGCCAAGAATTTCTGAAGAAAGCACAGAGAGGAATAAACAACTAAAGACCAATGAATACTCCTTCTAAAATGCTCACCACAGTACCCAGTATTTCAGAGGAACAGCACCATGCATCTTGGTGCTGTCACAAGGAGGCAGCAAATACCCACAAAAGCCATATAGCCACTATGGAAATATATTTCCCCTTTGCACTTCCTCCCCTTGGCAGTGCTCGGGGAGGAATAAACCTCAGTGCCTGCTTGCTGCACTGCACTACATCATCTGCTGGAAAAGCCCCAGGGGCAGTCAAGTCAAGATCTGTCTGCTGGGTTTACTCAGCCTAAACCATCCTGAAATAAGTTTAAAAAGACCTGCCCTCATGTCAGAAGCTTCAAGCTACATTTTTTCCATACCTTCACTCTGAAAGCAACTGTGAAAGTATGGAAGGAAGGACAGAATCAGCTGGGTGGAGTAAGTGCTGTGTTGGAAGAGGATCTGGAGTGGTAGCCTACAGCATGTCCTGGCCAAACGTTGTGCTCTGCCCCAGGGCTCTCTGTGCCAGCTAGGAATTCAAAATGGCTTTGAAAATAAACCTTTGCTATAGGACCTACTTTATGTTTTCATTCTGTTTCTTCATTCTCCAAAACCAGCAGCCTACCAAGAGCCTCCTTCACCCCCTGTTCACTCAAATCCTCTCCCTCCACCTCCTTCCACCTTAAACAACACTTTGGTACCACTTCTCATCTATCGTTCCTGAACAGATGAGCTCAGCCTTTGGGGTTGGACAATCGAGCTGCTCACCAAGATGACACTGGAAAACTCCAATGCGAAATCAGATAGGAAGGAAAAAGGACCAGGTGGAGACATCAAAGATCCTTAGAGACAAATTTTCATTCCAAGGAAGTCTGAACTTAGCTCCGCATGTGGCTTGGGTTCAGCCATATACAGCTTTCATTGGCCTACAGAACTTGTACACATCCCTAATGCAGCATAACCACTGCAGTCGAGGGAGATTATGGAGAACTTTCAATTTGATAGACAGCACGTTAAGTGATTCTTAATTATTTAACTGATTGTGAGCAATGGTTGTAAGCAGTCTT
Organism: Cyrtonyx montezumae; assembly: GCF_038088225.1. Lineage (NCBI taxonomy): Eukaryota > Metazoa > Chordata > Aves > Galliformes > Odontophoridae > Cyrtonyx > Cyrtonyx montezumae. The sequence continues at coordinate 66,722,916 of NW_027071936.1, read as the reverse complement.
CCCTCAGTTGGCCTCAGCAAATGCACAAACGGTTTCCTGGTTCGTCTCAGCCCTCTTCATGCTTCATACAAAACTATGAACTTGAATACCCTGTCTGGTTTTATACTGTACTTTGAAACTCCTTTCCACAGCAGAAAGCACATTCTCTCCACCTCAGGTACCCTTAAAGCTCTCTAAGCAAGCACGCTTTCATTTTTAAATGGCAGGAAAACTTCATCAGCACTATGATGTGATGCATTCTTGTGAAGAGAGCAGAAAATCCATCTGACATATTAGGGCCCAATTATTAAACTCTCCTACAATGTTTATCAACATCAGAGTTGCTAGTAAAAATGGCAGCTTTAAATGCCAAAATATACAGCAGCTTGAATACTAATATGCCTTACCATACATTGGTCGTTTAATAATTTCAGAAAGCATTGCAATGATTACTAGAAGCACATCACAAATTGCTATCTGAAAGAAAGTTTTAATGGGCTGGAGAGTTGTAGGACACATTTTTAACTACTCAGTGCATTAAACCTCAAGAGTAATTGGAACAAATACAAAATGCTGCAGGAATTGCCCATATGATGATGCTAGGCAATACCAGCCTGGCTGAATGCCTCTCTTATTACTGTGTGCACTGATGGGCTCTGCCTAACAGCTCTATGCAGCCTACAGCAAACTACAAGTCCTGAGCTACAGATTAATGACCTTATTGAACAAGCCACAACCCAACTTAGTTGCAGCAGGTGATATTTTCCCTTTTGATCTACTTACTCACAAACACATCCAATCATAAAATCATGAAGAACTCTATGATCACCAAGTCCAACCCAACCCATCCCCACTGACCACGTTGCTCAGAACCACATCTCCACAGTTTTTGGGACAGCTCTGGGGATGGTGACACCACTGCTCCCTGGGCAGCCTGTGACAGTGCCTGCCCACTCTTTCTGAGAAGAAATGTTTCCTAATATCCAACCTGAATGGCACATGGTGGAACTTAAGGCCATCACCTCTTGCCCTGTCACCTTTACCTGGGAGCAGAGGCTGACCCCCACCTCCTTCCAACCTCCTCCCAGGCAGCAGTACAGAGCAGTAATGTCTCCCTTGAGCCTCTTCTTCTCCAGACTGACCCCATTCCAGTTCCCTCAGCCACTCCCCCATAAACACTTGCATCCCAAAATCCATCACAGCTCTATAGCCCTCCTCTGGACACACTCCTGTAGTGAGGGGCCCAACACTGAATGCAGCACTCGAGGTGCATCCTCCCCACTGCCAAGAACCATGGCAGAGTCTACTATCATAAGAACATTCTGACTAGAGGTCTGAGGTCTTTCTGGAAAGCAAGTTTTAGTGTATTTGTCTGAGGGGAGAGGGTCAGGTGGGAGAAAGGCTCTGTCCCAGGGGGTGGTGAGCGTGGAACAGGATGCCCAGGGCAATGGGCACGGCCCTGAGCTGCTGGAGCTCAGGGACTGTTGGGACACAGCTGTCAGCCATAGGGTTTGGGTAGTGTTCTGTGGACTCAGTGATCCCTGTGGGTCTTCTTCCAGCTTGGGATATTCTGCAATGTTACTATGAACTCATGGGAAACATCCCAATTAACTGTTGTCAGTGCAGTACTGGGATCCATACTGTTCACCTAGAGTGGACACCAATGTCTTCTAACTCAACTATTCTTTGATGTCCATTCCCTGCACTGACTATAATAAGACTTAGGACACAACACGTATCCAAACCTAAATTAAGCTCTATAAACCTATAAGCTAAACTCACTGAGTCAATAGGTTTGAAAGCAAACAAAAAAGGTGCTTATATCCCATCCCAGTTCCCTATGTCACTATGGGAGGCTGCAGAGGCCAAAAGCATAAATAAGCATGGATAATGATGGGACTAATTAAGGAGCGGAGACCAGATGACCCTTCTGTGTTGGTCCATGTGTGACCACTGCGGAGAGTTAACTGAAGAGGAATGAGGAGGACATGGAAAGAAGGAAGTTATGAACAGAAAATTCTTAATTTTTCTCATCTCGTCAGAGATAACGTCCAGATATTCCCAAGCTTTTCCTTTACCTTGGAGAAAAAAGCAGAAAAAAAAAGATCTAGACTGAATTTTAAACACATATCTCTGCTGCAGAAAGAAGCTGTTTAATAAGCAAAAAGAGTAAATAAAATAACTCCAGTATGACTTCAGGTTTGAATTACTGCAAACAGGTCATTCCTACTTACTGAAAACACTGGGCAGATGTTTACAGCTGTGAAAATCAATACAGAGCACCTTAACCCACCTGCTTGACAATCATATGGAGAGAAACAGTGCTCCCTCTGAAGTTTTTTTTCTGTTTTGTACCAAAACAGAACTACACAGTTTGATATTCAGACCTCAGCACAGGCCATAAACATTGGCTTCAATGCTGTGGTGCCATGAAAATACAAGACTTGCAATGGACCCTGCCTTAAGGCATTGTGGTAAGACTACAAGGAGACTTAGCAGCACTGAGTGTCCCAGGGAGGATGTTCAGAGCACAGATATAAAAGAAGAGATGGGGCAGCCAAGAAACAGGGTGAAGCCTCCATATGAGGACACAGAGCAGAAGTGCAGTAGAAAAAGCGTTGAGATCCATTGTATGTGAATGGAATAAAGCACAGGGTGAGGTCTTATGGAAGGAGACAGTGACTGTAGTTCACAAAATCCTAGAGAAAAGCAATTATACCCTCTTGCACTCTCAGAGTCCAAGCCACTAAGTCTACGGGCAGCTATCTGGCCAACCTCACTTGTATCCTGGACACAGCAAGCATGGTTTGAAGTCTTTCACACCATGTAGGGCTCAGTAGCCTCTCTGTCAGACCCCTTTGGCTTTATGGTTTTGCTCACTTCCTTCTTTTGACCTTTTAGGCAAGACAATGAAAGGATGTCTCCTTGCTTTGAGTTTCTTAGGACTGCTGTGCTAACAGGTAAAGGAACAGCAATGGTGACATGCTTTGACTTTGCTGCCACCCTCTCCAGGTTTTGGAGCACAGGGTCTCTTCCCTGTGATGAATGGGGGTTACAACCGTGATCCCCATCAGTTCTAACACAAATCAGGCTTTCTCCTTCTGTTCTGCTGTATCTTCTGGTGCCTATATGTGCTTTTCCATCCCAATTTCACTCAAACCTATCAATATTTATCTTTTAAGTCTCTACTGAACTGGCCAACAACACAGAGAAGCACTGATGAAATACAGAGGCAATGTTTTACACAGAAAAAAAAAAGAAGAAAAAGGACCAGAGGTCAACACCACGAGTTTAGAAGCTTTGATATTTTCAGATCATTTGTATGCAATGAGATACTGGTGAAAAACACATATTATAGACTGGTGTGATGGCACACAGGGATTTGGGGAAGCTGAAGTACAGATACCAACAAAAGTATTTACCACAGACTGACAAAATAGCTCAAACTTTCTGCCAAAAGAAACTGGCAGGATTTTATATTAAAGAGCCATACTATGGAAAAGAGAGAGAAGGAAACTGGAAAAAAAATAACAGTTTGCTTGCAATTCATTTAGACTTACAAAGGTTAACAATGGTTGGAATATTGTTTCTCCTGCAGCTCCAATTATAATGCAATATTAACGACCCTGCAACTTCACTGTTGTACCTCAACCTTTATCCACTGACATTTTCTTTGCTTAAAATAAGCAGTTAACGTGTTGCAGAAGAAAATAATGGCACACACACAGCCACACTGAGTCAAAAAGGAGCTCCAGGAGTCTAAAGGCACCTCCAAATGTGATGCTCACCCCCAGTGACCCAACACAGCCCAACTCTTAAATTAAATGGAAATCTAATCTAGTCACATTTTGCCCTGCCTGATGCCACAGGAGTGCACTGCCAGGTTCCTGGCTTCTTGGTAACTCTGTGTGCCTCACACAGAGCTGGGGCTTTGCAGCAGCCTGTGACCCTCCATAAATTAAGCTGCACTGGAGATACTCAAAGTGGCTCGCACCCCAGTGCTCATTAGAGGGATTTTCTTGGGGTTGGGGTTACAACAAAGCACAAGGTGGCTTCTACGGGATGGAAATGTGCCACGTCATCCCCAGCAGAGCAGATTTATAGAGATGTTACTTGCAGAATAACAAATTCATTCTGAACATTCACTTTCCAGGACAAAGAGTCTGTTTTCACATCCATCACGCTCAGAGAAGTGATATGCATTTCAGTTTTTGCATTAGAGATGGTCTGTATCTCAAAAGTGGTTTTACCAATGGCCTTTAGGCTCTGCAAAAAGCATTTTCATTGCCTCTGCTCAGCGTGCAAATTTTCAGCCAACTTTATCTCATTAGCATCACAGGGGGCTATCAGCTCTTATTTTATACTTTAACTTGGACTCAACTGTGATTATGAGACGCACCCTACAGCATTAGAAATACAAGAGTGCACCCTAGAGCTTTACAAACACAAGAGTTTCAGTAGTTTCCCCTCCACACAGCAGAGATGAATCATGCTGCTGTAATACACTGGTTCCTTAGCAAGTGAGAGTGAATGTAAAATGAAATACTGAGAGAGGAGCCTAGCAGTAGTTACAGCTGAAGAATCAAAGACTTCTTAATGCATTATGAATGTGCGGTTGGAAAATATCAGTAAACTGTCTTCCTCCTTAGCACATACATTCTTATTCCTCTGGCATGTTAAGATGTTATTAAAGGGACGTTGAAACATTACTTCTCAGGGAGAGCCACGTGATAGCAATGAGGGAGGGAAGGAAATCACTGCTGCCTGTCTTCTGTGCACCTAACTTCTGTGTTTCCAACAACGTGTGCTCACTGAGATATTTAACACACGTATCATCTTCTGCCTCAAACTGCTGCTCTCTTCTAACAGCCAAATTGCTCATATGAAGGGCTTCAAACTCTCATCTGCAGGTGGACCTGGGCCTGTGAAGAACTAATGGCTAATTTGGAAAGCACAAATCAACCACGTGCCATTAAAAAGGAAACGAAGAGCCAACTACTCCTCTATTAGTTCTCCTTGTAAAAGTAATTAACCTGCCACAAAGATTTTTAGAAGAGACCTCGACTGTGATGGAACAAACCCTTAGGTCTGATCAAAGAGTACACACTTGCTGCCTATCGATGCCAACAAGGCAGTGGTTTAAACCTGGTGTTTACCTGGGACTGTATCAAAGCACACTAGGCAGTGCTGAAAGAAACCACTGTGATCTGATGGAAACTACTTGTCTGAAGGACCCATCTGGAGCTCCTTGCTTTAATTAAATCCAGCACGGAATCTAAAGCAAGGTGTTATTCACATCACTCATTTTAAAATGGGCACAACATTGCACAGTTTAAAACAGGCTGTAAGTTCTGGACTATACTGAGATATAAACCCCTCCCCTGGGGGCATTCTCCCTGTAGATCAATTACTGCTTTATATTTGCAAAGCATTACCAGCTCCTAAAAGAAAGACCAAGACATCAGATTGTGAAACCTGAAGGAGATGGCTGCTGTGCTTGGGGGTACACTTAACCTCTGTGTCAGGGATAGATTGCTTTGGAGGATGGAAAAGGAAGCAAATACCGAAAATACATCTGCTGGTTCCACTCCTGTGCAATCATCAATTTACTTTACACTAAGGAAAAAACTTTACCAAGCAGTTCCTGAATGGGTATTTGGCTTCAACTGTGTTAATTTATATGATTATATTTGACGTATTCTCAGAGTTCAGCTTGAAATCAAAAGGTGCTACCTGCAGAGTTCGAAATTAGTCCATGTTTAACTCTGTAAAAATCACTAATTTACAGCTTGTGTCTGAGGATGTGAGAATATCTGCAATTTCTCTATGACACACTTGATCTGCAGGACGTGGGGACCCAAAAAGCATGTCCTATACCATTTTAAAAATACCTTCAGAGAGCCTCCCACCTCCCCCAACCTCCCTTTCTTAGCATGCACGGGACAAGATGCATCTGTAAACGCAGGCAGACAATTTTCTGAACATAATCCCTAATTAAATGCTTTAAACACAGCAGAAATTTCCATTTTCTGGGCTGTCATGTAAGCAGGATGTTTAATTAAAAAAAAAAAGAGCAACAACAACAACAGCAAAACAAACACACTACTGCAAAACAAAAAGCAACGATCTTTTCTATAGAAACATTTAGCTGTCTGTAATGAAGTGTACCTGAAAAACGTCACAAAGAACTGTACCAGGTCCATAAAGTTGCTGTGTTGTGAGAATGCAATCTGCAAAAGAAAAGCAAAGGCTTTTTATTACTGAAAAGTGAAGTAACATTTAACGTGCATTGTTTCTGGGGCTGGAAAAATGACAATGATATAATGTCGTTGAAAGAGCACTGGGATATTTGGAGGGAAAAGAAAGCAAAGTTACTCCTTCACATTGAAGCCACACATATCCAAAAGAAACTAAACGAAGTCTCTCCCAGCAATGGGCAAGGAATGGCACTCAGTGCACGCTAAGCACTGCGGACAAAGCACGGCTCAGTGCAGAAGTCTGAAAGAGCTCCAGTGGAGTGTTTGTAATTATCATACCCACAGCAAAAGCACAACATGAACAAGTACTAAACGCCTGCCCCTCTACAAAGAATACTCTTACAACAAAATCTCCTCGAATAAATAACTTACACCGAGAGCAGCAAAGAGGCATGAAATACAGAAGATAATAGAGACTGTGAAAACAGCTATGGCATTCATCTTAGCTCACTTCCCTGCAATCCACACCAACTGCAAAGAAAAGCGAAAAACAACCCCGTATTTTGGACAGAAAACAGAGGGAAGAAGGGAACAGGAAACTGGGAGGTGGTTAGAGGCAAGGGGAAAGATTAGGGAGCCCGGGTAAAAATAACAAAGCGGAGGGGAGGCAAGCCAACAGCAAGGCAACTTCTGCAACATTAGGAATCAGAAGTTCTTTCCAGGTACCTCCTATTTCCTCTGACTATCAATCGCAGCACCACAACAGGAAATTAACTCTTTCGTGAAGTATCTGGGTCTACTTCAAAACCGGGCTGAAATCTGCATTTCGGCTACAAAAGCTGCTGGTGGGTATTACATTTGCTCAAGGAGTCCTTTTTCATTCTTTTTTTTCCCTATCTTAATGGCACGATACAGTATTATTAGCAGAAACCTCCCCTCCCAGCAGCAGTCCCCTTCCAGAAGTTGTGAATACATGCAAAACTTGACACAAAACTCAGAAACGCCTTTTATTGTCACGTTTCCTTCAGAAACCAAAATCCTTTTGTCACAAGTACACTGCGATGCTCTTAAGTTGAAAGCTCCTTCGCAGTGCATAACTTGGGCTTGCTGGAAAGGCAACTGAAAAGCTGCAGACCAGATGCGTGTGATCTCAGCGCTACTGCCTCTGACAGACGTAAAAACTCTGTGCTGATTTTTGGCTCAGTGCTTCCCAGTGTCTTTCTGAGCAGCAAGAGAGTGATGAAGAGTTCGCTTTTCCTTTTAAAGCTGAGCCTGGTGACTGAGGTGGTTTGATGTCTGCAAAACTGTTGTGGCTTTTCTTTAAGGCAGAGATATTTCACAGTCAAAGACCGCATCCCAAAATACAAACACATCGTGCTTCCAGCAGTACAGAAAGAGGGGCTGAGAATAACTGTGATGCTGACAGGCAAAGATGCTCTGCCAAACGAAGACCACATTGTGTATCAAGATGATACCTAAATAGGAAAGCCTGGAATGCTGCCTGCAGGAGCACTACTGATCCTACATCCACCGTGTTTCTTTTGCCTGCCCTTGGAGCTCTTCCTTTGCAAAGATCAACTGAAGGAGCTGAACATCACACACAGATAGAAGAATGCCAAGGTTGGGTTCTGCAGTTTACTTCTCAGAAGCCGACAACATTTTATGTTATTAAACCTGACCAATCTGTGTCATGGGCAATTTAGTATCATAATCGTTAATGGTTTGCTTACTTAAAGCTTAATTTCCCCTAATATGATCTGTTCCTAGGACTTAATTAATTCGGTTACATGGAAAGTTTGGTTAGAAATAGCCATTATAAGTAGACTGTTCATTCTGAATATAGGGAAAATACAGCACAAATTTTGTAGCGGTATGGATTTCTAATTAAGTTTAGGCGATAGTGGAAGATTCATTTATCCATTCTCAAAATCTAATTTTGTACTGAAAGAATAAGCAGGGGAAGTGCAGGAAAACACAGCGTGTCACACAGGAGGGCGGGAGGGCCTCCTCCAGGCACCGAGCTGAACTTCAGCTCTGCTGCCAAGTCACAATGCCACTTCCATGGCACGTGATCTTCCAACAGCACTTCTTAGAAATCACAGCATCGTTAAGGTTGGAAAAGAGCACTAAGATCACAGAATCATTGAATGATTTGGGTTGGGAACATCACAGAATCACAGAATTGTAGGGGTTGGAAGGGGCCTCTAGAGAGCATCCAGTCCGACTGCCAAGATCACCAAGTCCAACCCCAACCCAACCCCACCGTGGCCATCAACCATAGTGCCAACCCAAGTGCCACATCGACCCTTTAGTTCCTTTATGATTCAATTAACATAAAATATGAAGCCAAGAAGAAAGTTGGTCTACTTCTACTATCACCTATGTGCAACAGTTTGGCCACAGAATATTTTGTCTGAAGGAAAAGCAATTTGAACCCGATTGAAATTTCAGTAACAGTTGGTATCTCAAACTCAATATACTTCTGGAGTGAAACCACTGCCTGTGACTGATGCAACGGCTGACAAAGAAATTGGGATGATTACATACCAGGAAGTGGTTTGCATTAGTAACACAGTTAGTGTTCCAGTAGAAAAGGAATTTCAATATAACTTAGATTACTTGATTTTTTTCCCCACAAAAGTGACCAAGTCATTCTTAGTCTACTTCTTATTTTAGAACAACTTCACCTTATGCCCTTACTTACCACCATGTTGGGGCATTGAAGCTTCAGTTCTTTGATTTTCAAGTGCCTAGAGCTCATAACAGAAAGTATCTGGACTTCTTGTACCACTAAGAAAAATTAGTAACACCAAACTGATGAGAAACTGCACAAACGTGTGAGTTTTTTGTTGTTAAGTATAGGAAGAAATAGTGAAGCGAACTCTTTCCACTTGTGCTGGAAATCATTGCTTATTTTCAACAGGTAAAAGCAGAACTATTAGCCATAATAGAAGTGGGGGCAAATTTCTCCTCAGACTCAAACGATTTCTTACATTAAATATAATTCATTCAGCCTGGGATTACCAGTCTGAAGAACTGCCAATGGATGGAAAAATATCACCGGTATAGTATTAATCTCATCAGTGCTGCCTTTCTTCCCAATCCCATTTCACAGCAGGGATGAGAAAGTGCAACTGGAAAGGGTATTCTGAAGAGGACACTCTCTTAGAAAACAGAAAAAAAAATACTAAAGAAATGGGAGAGGGACAGCAAAGAAGGCACAACGTAAGGTTCAACTGTGGTCAGTTTCAGTTCTTAAGATCTTCAGAAAGGATCCCTAGTGCTCGATCCATCAACTTCACCTCGTAGGTGGGGAGCACCTCATGGTGCTGCCCAAGTCTCCAGGATGGCCCGGTGCTGAAAGCTAGGGAAATGCAGAGAGCTCAGGCTGTTTGCTTTCTACTTAAGCACAGCCCCAAAACCAACGTCAAAGAATAAAAAAGCAGCACAGAAGGCTGAAAGCTCCAAGGGTTTCCAAAGAGATACAGCCAACAGCCAAACAAGCTGCACATGACATCACCCTCAATTTCTTCTCCAGTACCTCCACTTTCTCCTTTCTGTTATTCTTTCTTTCTTTCTTTCTTTTTTTCTTTATGGTTAGAGGCAAGGATTCAATCTGACCTTGGAGAATACAGACAACAGTAAGAGGAAGCCGTGGCCTGAATGCTGAGTGCCTGCACTAATGTCAGAGGACCAGTTGAAAAACAGATTTTTTTTTTTTTTTGAAGCATTCTTGAGTGATGCCAAAGTCATCAAAACACTCATTTTGCCCTTTTATGAGAATGATTTGGGGAAAGAGTGCTCTCCTGCTTAAGAGAAGCACCGTTACAGGCTGCAGTCCTCCTTTAAACACAAAATCACGCCCTTGTGAAACTCACGGCCAAAAACTGATGTTGCTCATGGTACTCTCCACTCAACAGCAGCAGAAGTCGACTCCTACACGCTCAGCAGTGAAGGTTTGGGAAACACCAACCAACCTGACAACCCAACTCCACCGTCTATACAGACGTACTGGCTCTGCCATGTGCTGCTCTATCAATATCTGTAGGTGGATGGTTGGACTGGACGATCTTGGAGGTCTTTTCTACATTTGGTGATCACCTAATCACCTGAACAATTCCAGAACTTGTGACTACAATTCCATCTATAATAGCACTTAAAAACTTAATGTGTACAAAGATATCGGTTTGCAGACTCCAACATTTAGGTGGTTTCAATTCCCACAGCACATCCTTGCCCTTTGCTTCATGCATACACTAAGAACCCCATTTACTGCCTGTGCGAGGGTAACCCACTGCCAATCAGATGGTTCTAGGTCACCTCACAGAATGACAGAATCATTATAGCTGGAAAAGATCTCTAGATCATCAAGTCCAACCCTCAAGCCACCTCCACCATGCCCTGCAGAACCACATCTCCACGGGTCGGGTACACCTCCAGGGACCACTTTTTTTGCTCCCCTGGTGCAACTTAAAGCCATTACTTCGTCTGATCCCAAAATGGTATCCAGAAGTGCCTGGGCATTTCTTCTGATGGAAGAACTTTACTAAATGGAATAACTCAAGTCTGAATTCAGGCTGATAAGAACCACTTCACCTCCTCCCAGCAACACTTCCCCAGGGCAAGGTTCCACAGTATGGAAACACACTGAAGTGTAACTCTGAAAAGCTGTACCAGAAGCTTCATTGAAGGAAGGTTTTAAATGTGTAGCACTGCATTTCTTAATATTTGAAGTACCATATCGTAGAATGTAACTGTCTCAGGATCAAATATTTGGCCTTTATCAGCTTAGTACACATTTTACTTGCATTGTCCTTGGTTACTTCACCAAAATAATGCTCTTATTTCTTTATTTAATGCTCCCAGAAATATGGTTTGAATTTTAGTCCTGTGTAGAGCCAGAAGTTGCACTCATTGATCCTTGTAGGTCCCTTCCAACTTGGGATATTCCATCACTCCATAACCGTTCATAGCTACAACACCAGCTGACCAGATAGCTGAAGATCCAGGAGAAGTGGGTGACAGTGGGATGTCCCAGAATTTAGTCTGTTCCTGTTTGCATTCCCCACTGCTCACAAGAAGCTCAAAACCAATCTGCAACCAAGCACACTCAGACCACTACTTCAATACCTTGTAGAAGAAAAACTTCTGGTAAATGTGGTGTAGCTGAAGAGGTTCATATGCCCAAATTTATATTCCACAACGAATAAAAATAAAATTTCCACTAAAGTTTGATTTTCACACCTACTGCTGTGAACCATGTTGCTCCTGTGCCAACGAAGGAGATAAATGACTTGTTCCTCGCAAGCAGCAGTACTAACTAAGCCATTGAGCTTTATGGCACAAACATTTGATATTGTGCAAATATAAAAACTAGTTCACTTCTGAACTTACACCAAGCTGAAAATCGATTTATATTCCAATACTGTGCCGCTTTACTGCAGTAGTCACAAATTGTCACTTTTCAGCTAATTGGCTGCAGTCAGCACTTGGCTCAGAAATGCCAATTATCTACGCTTTGTCTCCCTGTGCGAGCTCTCTGATTGCTGTGCAGAGCAAACATGGGTATAGCTGCCTCTAAATTAAAAGCAGTGCTTAAGATCGAGTCCCCCATTTCTCGGCATCACAAAAAATTACCACACAAACCTGACAAATGGGAAGTATTTGATCAAAAAAACAGCCAAGAGCTGAATAGTGATGCACATCTAAATTGCAGGTGCACCAGCAAACGATGCTCTGGGAAGCACCATAACCAGGATGGCAAGCTCTGTTTGGGCCCTGAGCACACCCAGTGAGACACTGGAACAGAGTGCCTGAGGATGCTCCCACCCTGGAGGCATTCAAGCCCAGTCTGGATCGGGCTCTGAGCAACCTGGTGTAGTGGGAGGTCCCAGACTATAGCAGGGGGTTGGAACTAGATCACAGAATCACAGAATGGCTTGAGCTGGAAGGGACCCTGAGGAACACCAAGATCCAACCCCCCTGCCCCAGGCAGGTACACCAACCTCCAGATCTGGCTCTAGCCCAAGGTGATCCTAGAGGTCCCTTCCAACCCAAACCATTCTATGATTCTACTGTCTTCCTTATGGCAACGCACTACCAACTGGCACAAGAACTCAAGGCAGGGCCAGAAAACACTCATCAAATATGAATATATTTAAAAACTGAAGACCAGGCATTCCCATAGCCATCTGCCACATCGTGCCCACAGACTGAAGGCACCAAGGACCACGCAAGAGAAGAGGGATACTCCAACTTAAGCCTGTTGTAGCAATAGTGCAGGAGAGAAAAAAATGAAATAAAAGGGTCTCAGCTCTTTCTTCCAGAGCTGTGGAAATAAGAGGGAGTACCTAAAGTAACAGCAATGGTAATGCTGTGGTGGTGGTGAACCTCATAGGCTGTGAAGGCAGCAGCAGCAGTGTCTGGCTGCAGGGAGCAATGGAGCTCACAGCATTGTGACCTCTGGTTGCCAGGCCTTGGGGTCAGCTGCTGGAAGCTCCTCCTGGAGCTCCTCCCCAAAAGAGGTTGCCCAGGGAGGTGGTGGAGTCTCCTTCTATGGAGATATTCAAGTCCCAGCTGGATGTCGACCCGTGTGATCTATTGTAAGGTACCTGCTCTAGCAAGAGGATTGGACTTGATGGTCTCTTGAGGTCCTTTTCAACACCTGCAGTTTTCTGATTCCATTAAACATTTAGATGTTGTACTAAGGGACGTAGTTCAGTGGGTAGATGGACGATTGGACTGGATGATCTTGGAGGTCTTTTCCAACCTTGGTGATTCTACAATTTCATTGCTGATTCTTCCCCAGAGCAGAGAGCCTAACATACACACATAATTCTGCCTTACGTCTCAACAACTGAACTAAATGGGATTTTTTTACATGAGAACTCACTCTGAAGTCAAAAGTTAAAAACTGGAAATTCTGGGGTAACAACAAAGCTCAGTTAAGTTATTAATGCCACCTGAAGAGAAAGACTAACAACGTTACTCTCCTATTTTAGTAATAACTACATAAATAATAAAAAAAACAGACTCCTTGAAGTTATTTTAAAGGCTTAGAAACAGTCAAACAGTCCCAAACATCCCACCTTGCATACAGCCTGCAGATAAAATCTCTACTTACCTGTGGCCTCTCAAAATCTGTATATTGTTAAGGTATCCAGCTGAATGCCTTTGAAAGCTCTCTGCTTGCAATTCAAAGGGAAGAGAGCAGAAATAAGTAAGAAGTGTAGAAAAGAGATGTTGTCACTTTGCTTCTGCCTCCACACAGCTCACTTCCAAAGCTCTTCTATTTGTCCAAGAAAGGATTTCTGGTTCCTTACAAACTTTGGTCCATCCACGCATAACCTTGACGTGTCACCTACAGGTTTGGTAAAAGCCACCTGAAAAGGGATTTCTATTCTTGGAGCAAACCAGCACGTTGCTTGTTTTAATTCTTCCACCTCTAAGCAACAGCAACTTCTCAACCACAGCACAAGAACTACACTTCATGCCTTCTGGACTTCAAAGATATAATGAGGAGGGGAAAAAAGAAACTAAAAAAAAGGAAAAAAAAATATATCTCACCCTTTGCTAAAAGGTCTTGCTTACTAAATGAAAAGCAGGTCAGGAGCTCACTCCGTTAAGAGGAATTCAGCAGAGGAAAACAATGCAATAAAATCCCTCGTTTAAGGAAAAAAAAATAAGGAAAAAAAAGCACATTTTCCACTGCTCGGTTTAACAGCAACAACTTTGGGAGCACAGGAGACCTCTTGAAAAGCTATCTAAAGTTTCAACCCTTACGCTGGACCTCAGATGTGTTTATGCTGTGGAGCTGTTTCCAGTTATCCCAGCTTGGCCGTGGGGACTCCATCCCCACAGCGCCTGGCTCATGCCACGGGTGGAAGAGGTACTAACCCACAGCTGGGAATAATGTTCAGGTTACAGAGCGGGATTTCTCACCCGTATCTAAATCTTGTGAGAGGAAAAAAAAAAAAAACAAGGAAAAAAAAGCTGATGCCACTCCTTGTTTTCAATGGATTGGGATTTATGCACTATTGCAACAATTATTCTGGAGATGAGGCAGCTTCGAGCTACTTTGCAAAGAGTGCTTGCAAATAAAAAGGCAGAAGGCAGGCATGGAAAGCAGCCACTGAGACTGCAGCACTCCGTCCTTCCCTGCTGCAAGTGCTCATCTGCAGCACCCAGTGCTGCTGTCTGGATGCATGGGTGAAGGATCCTGTTGGCTGGCTCCCTGCCCAGCACAGCTCCGACACCATCTGTGTGCAGGGTAAGTGAGACCTGTGAGCGGACCGACTGTTCACGGGCAGTTTCAACATGGAAAAAGTTAAAAACTTCAGCACGTGACAGCTCAGCCACACTCCCGGACACTGGAAGTCCAGGAAAAGTTTGCTTACAGTACACAGCCACCCGAGTGGCTTCCAAAAAAAGTTATGTAAATGGAATAAAAGTTGTTTTCCTGAAGAGCTTGCAACGCGGGTAGCGAGCAGGAATCAGGGATAATGAGGAGAATAAAGCAGCTAAATACAAATGAGGAGGCTTTTTTTCAGGCTGCAAAACAGCTGGCAGATGGAAATGGCCAAAACCTTGTGTCTTGAGTCTTCTCTGACCAGACAAAGCACGGGACACACAGCAAGAGGGCTGAGAGCTGAGTGCTACCAGTGGAGAAAGAGCCCCGTCCCCCTCCCCAAAAGGGAGCTGTGATTTCTTAGGGTCATATAGGATGAATCATTCAAAACACTAATCAATCCGTCCCAGAAAAGGTTTGCATGTGCCAGCCTCTGAAGTCTCCAGACAAATCTAAGGATTATACTTCAGTAGCAAAAATAGTAATTGTATAAGGGGAAAAAATAGCATTTAGTGACACCACGTCTTGCATTGTTCGCAATACTGAATCCTCGTGCTTCTATAAATCCAGTGCCACACTACTATGTGAAGCAGCAGTAATAAAAACCATCCATTCTTCCCACTGTCAGGGAGGAAAACCAACGACAGAAGAACAAAGGATCTGCACAATAATTGAAAGCGCAGCGCATCTCAGGACTTTTAAATGGTGCACTCGTGTGCTTACAAAATAAAATGTGAGGAGCTTTAACAAAAGTGGTTCTCTCTGCTGCAGCCTGATCTGGGTTTCCTTCATCAAGAGGATTCCTTCAGTGGATCAGATGGAGCTTGTGTACTGCTGATCAAAGGACGGCCTCATTACGTGGTACTGATAACTGCATCCTCAAGGAGAGATGGTGAAGTCAGAATTCATAAGCTGGACTGCTTCACGCATCAGGGTTTCATTTTTTAAGAGCCTCTGTTGTGACTCTGTGTTAAAGACATCTTAATGTGGAAAAATAGCACTGCTGAGTAGAGAAAAATGAGCTATGTAGATATATGTATAGGGAATGGCCTCAAGTTGAGCCAGGGGAAGTTCAGGTTGGATATTAGGAAGAATTTTTTTCTCTGAAAGAGTGGTCAGGCACTGACATAGGCTGTGAATGGAGTGGAGATGTCCCTGGAGGTACTCAGGACTGTGGAGGTGTGGCACTGAGGTTATAGGCATGGTGGGATGGGCTGGGCTTGGGGATCTTAAAGCTCTCTTCCAACCTTAATGACTCTGTGATTCTATAAGCTCCTAAACTAAAATAGAAAGAGAAGTCACTGCCTATCACACGTACAGCACATATTTCAACGTTCTGTCACAAAGAACTTCCCAGTACAAAAACAACTGTACTGACACATCATCCCATCGTGCCTTATCTTAATCCCCACGGTCAAAATAATACCTTAATAAAACAACACTCTGGGTCCAAGTAGAGAAACCAGGTTGGTATCTGCCTTGTTTGCACTGTCTTGAGAAATGAGTATGCGTGACACCCATCATTAAGGAAAAACACACCTGCTTCAGGAACAAATAATAATCCAAACCCAGTGTTCCCAGAATTTCATTCCTAGTGGCCTCGTTAGACCAGGATGCCATAGCACTACGCTCCCCTGTCCCTGGCTCTCTGCACCAAGAGCGAGTGAGATTTGCCAATATGGTAAAAACATCTTAATATGAAGGCAGGAAATGTGAGAGAAAGAAGTTTCGGCAGCATTCCAACAGTGGATTGTTTTTAACTCAAGCAAAGCAGACCTGCAGAGCCAGCTGAGGTTTGTTAGGTGAGGGCTGGTGGCTCTGCTGTCACGTCCGGCAGCCAAACAAGCCAGACGCCTTCTGCTTTTGTCACCCTGCTTATTATGGGATGTTTTTTTTCCCCAGTGAACTAACAAGGCTGTGTCTACCTTGCTTGAGTGTTGTGGCCTCTTGTATTTTATTCCCAGTGCTCTTTTCTCCTCTTCATTCACTCTGTGTACCGTTCTTGGGCTCTTTAAATGAGCTTTCACATCAGGAAATACATGCAGCTCTTCTGGTAGTCGTAAAATCTTCCCAGCAATGGCCCACATCACTCATTTAGGGAAACATATTTCAACCCATTTACATTCAGCAATGGCCCACTGTGCTTTCAGGAGGAGCTGCTCAGCACAGAAGTGCAGCACCTGCAAGCAGTCGGCACATCCCCACCCTGGACCTCACCCAGGAGAAGTTAATTGGCAATCTAATGCAGACTTTGCTTCCACTAAAATTAATTCTACATTTTTTTGATATTATGCTTTCCAGTCCTGCAGGTTGTAAGGGAGAGGAAAAAAAAAATAAATCAGCTACCTTTAAAGGTAAGAGAATCATAGAATAGCCCATACATATCTTATCCACACACACCTCTCATATCCAAAAGAAAACTCTCCCTACGAAATCCTCTTGGCATTGTTAAAATCTGAATCTCAGTCCACGCATCTCTGCTCTCCTGTAACTTGATTTATTTACGTGGCTGAAGTTTTGGGAAAGCCACACGATCAGACTTCCAATGCTTCATGAACATATTACGATAAGCCTCGGGAATGGAGATGTGTGAGGTACTTCTTCAACACAGCTAAATCATCTACATGAGATTGAGATGAGAAAACAAAATGAAAGAACATCAGTAGTGTGGCCAGCACTGACACGGTACCTTTCCTAGTTTCAAAGGAAGAGAAAAACAGGTAAATAAGAATATGGCACAGACTGAGATAGCCTTGAATGTTCCTTCCACATAGGTACAGCTGAAAAAGGCTGTGATTAAGCATCACGTTTCCAATCAGAGCAGATGTCATAGCATCATCAAAGTTGGAAAAGACCACGAAGATCACCTAGTTCAGCCACCAACCCACGCCTGCAAAGTGTCAACACTGCAGAGCACGGTGCAATCAAATGCAACTCGAGCTGTGGGTACAAACTCCAAGACTTCAGTAGTGGTTCAAAAGCAGAGGTTGGAGCCCACCTGAGAAAGGGTTAATTGCCTTTGAGAAAAACCCCAAGTCTTAATGATTGAAGAAGCTGCTTATGAAAATACGACTTAATGTGAAAGGGGACGGCTTCCAAGAGGAGAAAAATGTCATCGATCGATGCCAAAAATAAGAAGGCAGGAGCAGACAAAAAGGAGGCAGCTGTTTCATGTTTCAAAGCATCGTTTAACTGTTCTGGTGCGAAATCTTTCCATCCCCAGCAGAAGATGTCAGTTCGCCTATTCTGAAAATCAGCATGTAATTGCATGTCTCCAAAAGTAATTACATTCAACAGCAAATTTCATCAGATTAACAAATTGATTTACGTTTCATTGTTCGGTTTGAAGCAAGCCCCTCACACGGCGAGCGAGCTGCGGTGCAAGCAGCTCCCGAGCACCTGCAGTTACATCTAAATAAAGGCAAGGGACATCATTAGCAAACAACTTTGGCATTCTGGCACTTTCAGAAGCAAAAGTGAAAGGATGCTTTCTGAATAGAAAGGTCCCAGAGAGCGAAGGATGATTATATCTCATCACTGACATCTATTCCTAATTAAAGGTGTGCGGGGCACAGTGAGGACCTGGCAGGCAAGATCACCATCCTCAGGAAGGTCTCAAACCTACCTAATTATTTTATCAGAGCAATTCCTATCTATCGATATGTATTTTATTCTCTTTGGCCAACAACAAAGACATTTTTCCTTTCCCTTTACCCCTGTGGAGAGTTTTCATTTGATTAGCCCGTGGCTTTTGATTACAGAACAACATTAATTTACAGAAAGGCTGGAAACATCCACGGGCCACGTCCATCCTCAGGGATATTTATGCCGTATATCAAACAATTCCTCCAGAGACACATCAGGGTATTAGAGTCAGTTACAGACTCTGCTTTAGTTAAAAAGCACTTTCTTTGCTCTGCCTTGTTACCAGCGTTATCAAAGCCTTCTAGTTAGGCTGTAAACCTCAAAGAGGTAACCCTAGAGAGCACCGTGCTTGCAGTGTACATGTCACCTTCGAGGAGTGGAAAGCCTGAGCTAAGAGGAGGTGTGGGATGCTGCATTCCTGGGGTCCAGTGCTCCTCACCTGGCAGGAGCTGAGTTACCCCAATGTTGTTTTTGGCTGTGCTGATGCTTCATCCATCGCCCTGCTCTGTAAGGTAACAGAACGCTTCCCAGCACACAGAAAGCAATGAATGGCAAGTCAAATTGAGGCTTAATTGGAAGTGGTATTATGATTCACGCTAATGGCAACCACCTGCTTTATGGGTAGCGTCGCCAATACAAATAGCAGGATGGGGAGCAGAGTATTAGAAGAAGAAACTTAACCTAAATCTGCTTTAATGAAGGTTTCCTTTGAAAAATGAGAAGTTGGAAGAATTCAGTACTCGCACGGTGCTAGACACAAGAACCGTGCGGCATTAAACTAATGATGACAGAGATCAGAGGAAGAGCTTTGTCTGAAGGTTGCTAAGGCTTTTTAGGAATATAATTCCTGGCACTTCATAAAATACTGGTTACTATTTCCCACTTAAGGAGCCATGTTCAGCATAAGGGGAAATTAGCCTGCTTCACTCAGCCAGAGCACCATTCCTTACAAGAACCTCAGTCTACTTTATAATTCCTCTCTGCTCCGAAATACAGCTGACAACAGCAGCTCCATGTGAACTTTGCCTACATAATAACACAGGAAATATCCTCTGGCTTAAGAAGAAGACACATTTACACATAATTGCCAGCTCTGCGGTGCCAAACAGACATGAAAGGAATCTGTTCCCTTACACTCCTATACATGTTTTCAGAGAATGAATGTAAACCAGTAGGAACTGTTCTACAGGTCAAAGGTGGCCATTAGCAAAAATAATACAATCCCAGAGCAAACTGTTCATCTTCAATGAGATGCAGAACAGAAATCTTCTGATGTGCAGGAATAAACAGAGTGCAGTTGGTTGCCTTAGAGCAACAGCTGAGGGAAGAAGTTGGATTTGATGATCCTTGTGGGTCTCTTCCAACTTGGGGTATTCTGTGATTCTGAGGGAAGGTAGTAGATGTAGTAGCCACTGGTCCAAAACACCAAGCTTTATGCTGAGTGGAATCATACTTCTGTATCTACGTGAGACCTTATTCAGCTCTATCTGGAGCACCAAGATGTGTGCCTTGCTTCAGAAGTTGGACGCAGCCATTTCAGTAACAATATGCCAACAGGAATTAAGCAAAAGTAATGTGAGGCGGTGACGGCAGAGCACCAAAGGAAGGTCCAAAGCATCGTGGTTATGGTCTGGTGGTTGGACTTGAACCTAGTAGCCTTTTCCAACCTTAACGACTCTCAAGATCGTTCCTTAACGGTACGTCATTGCATGGGGAAGCCTTCACCTTGTTTCTTGGGACACCACATGGCTTCTGCACACACAGAAGCAGGGAAGCTCGTGGACACATAAGTGTACACATACAGGTTGGTGACACTCACCTGGTCTATCACCAAAAACGAGCTCTGCAAATAGAAAGCTGATTTAATTGCAGCACGTTTCAGGCTGTCCTCAATTTTCGGCTGGCTCTGCCATTTGTTACAATTCCTGTGCTTGAACTTCTGGCAGCTCCGCGTAAAGCAGCTATCAATTTAACAGAGATGAATTGTTTCCACCTTTGGGTTCACCATTCACAATTTCAGTAGATGAACTATGCAGCAGTTCAACATTTTGAGTGGGTTCGCAAACATTCTCCTATCACTGTAAACAGCCTGTTTGAAATATCCAGAATAATTATGACAACACATTATGTGACTGAATTAAGCTATCCACACTCCATTAACTTTCAGTGTGGAAGGGAATAAAGCTTTAGGAGAGCCTATATAGACCCTCGGCTGTGAAATAAATCAGCTGGAGGAACCCTGAAAGAAGCTTCAACAGCCCATGCTGAAGTTGGCGAAATTAAAAGAAACGTAGGCAGCAGAAGCAATTCTAGCTATTTTTTCCAGCACAGCCTTTATTAAATCATGCTAGAAGGCAGCAATTTCATTGCCTTGAAAGTTCCCTCAAATCTTGCAGGGGCCCCAAACAGTGCATGATGCTTAATGCCATGGCAGCACTCCTCCAGCGCGGTGACGCTGCGTCACTCAGCACGGGGACACTTTTCCTAAAGCCCAACGGGATGATGAATAGCTGAGCAAGCAATACACGGTGAGGTTTTGCAAGGGGCTTATTTTGTATGCAAAAGGCTGTAAAATTCCTTCACCTCTTTTCGTCCCTTGAAACATTTGGCTTATAATTAACGTTTAAGCGCATTCAAATTAAAATACTTCAACCAACACGAGAGAAAGAGAGGAGGCAATTGCCTTTTAATGACACAATTACAAACTGGTTGTTTTTTTCTTCATCAGCTCCTGAGCTTCCTAACATGCACTCAGCGAGCAATCTAAGGGAAAAGCTTTACAGAGGGGGGAATCTGAATTCTGGGAGAGCAAAACCTAAAATCTCATGGGACAGAATGTGAGTGACAGCAAGAGGTTGGGTATGAAGCAAGGTGGGACTGTGAGCTGCGAGAGACACGGATAGTGGGCACGGTGGTGACGGGTTGATGGTTGGACTGGATGAGCTCAACGGTCTTTTTCAACCTTAATAATTCTAAGTTTATATTCAGTGAGTGGTGGAAAGGAGGACTGAGCTGTAATGGGACACAGCTCACAGCCACTGAAGGAAGTTAGCTCAGTTAGCAACTAATCTTTGACCCGCTGCACTCTGGAGAGGGATGGACTTCTGGAACCAGTCAGCAGGAATACAAGCTCCAAATAGTTTCCATCTCTCACCACGAGCTACTTCTTGGATCTACAACTTCAGTCTCACATCCCAGAGAGCTGAGAGACGGCCACCTGAAATGAAAACCCATGGAAGTTGCTCTCAAGTTTCCTTGCTCCTGATTGAGATATTCTGCATCTTTTTTCTGCAGACATTTTGAGCGAAGAGCCAACACGCAACGCAGGTTAAGAAAACACATAAAATAGGCAGGGAGGGAAATAATACTACATTTCCACAACGAGTTCAGAGAAACACATTAACACTTCCACCACCCACTGGTGCCCTTTCAGAAGAGATGCACTGCTTGAACTGGCACACACGAAACTCTTCAGGCAGTGCTTTCCAAGCAAGAGAGAAAGGTGAGCAGCTGTGGTTTGCACGATGCTTCTGAAGACAACATGGCTGTGCCAGACTGCACGCAGGAGCAGAAAGAGCTGCAGAGCAGAGAGAGGGGAAATACAGAGATGTCTTGGACAAATCCTTACCTGAGCTTTTAGGGAAGCCTGGCAAGCTAGGACTTTAAAGGAGCTCCGTAACGTTGCCTTCAGAAGCAGAAGCCGCTCAGACAAAGTTAGTGGGAAGCAGATTGCTGTGCTTTGAAGGCTCTCTGCATTTTGCAGCTTTTACTTCTTGTAGCAAATAACCATTTTGAGTCAGTAAGGCAGGGAGGGAGAGGCATCCCAAAGCAACAGAGTTAAAAAAAATAAATAAATCCGAAGTGAAGTGGTTTTGAAGAGAGGTGGAGCGAGGAGGAAGAAGAAAAAAAGCCAGAATTTGGTGTTGGCAGGGACACAGCTATCTCTGACACAAAGAGCATTTATACTGAGTCCAGATTCAGCAAGGGAACAGGAGATGGAAGGAGAGACGGGCCTCAATCACGAGCAGCTGGATATACTTTACTGCACAGGGACAGACCCAACAAAATGTGTGTGCTTCAAGGTGACGTGCACACAAGGAGGGAATGCTTCCCAGCATTTCCCAACAGCAGTCTGGCAGCATCACACTGCCTATATTGAAAACACTCTCGCTTCCAAAGGTAAATTGAAACACGTTCGCTAGCTCCAAAAAGCTGAAGAATGCAACTGCAATGGGCAGAACTGTAGGTGGCAGTCTCTGAGATAAGAAAACCAGCCTGCATCCAAAAACTCCAAAGAAGCAGTGAGGAAAGCAGAGTGGGTCATCAGGTGAGCAGTCACCCTGGGGCTCTATCTTAAATCCTGCACTGAACCCCAATCAAGGATCAATTGCTGGGAAGTCTTTGTTCCAAAAAATCCATACTTTGAGTTATCTTCTATCTCATCAGATTGAAGATGAACCGCTACAGAAAGCTCACGCTTTACAAAGGAAAAAGAAAAGGAAAGCAAATGGGAAAGAGGTGTAGAAAGGACAGGTAGGAACACAGATTGCAATTAAGGGCAATTGAGGGCAGCTCAATCCACTGTGGAAGATTGCACAAGACCTAAAAGGACACTGCAAGTCCTGCAGAGAAATCATATATATATATATTTTTTTTTACTATATTTTCCCCATTTTTTTCTCTATATGGAGCTGTAACTTTCCACAGTACCATCTCCTACTTGGCAGCTGCTCTTACCAAGATGGGGAGGATGGAAAAGGACTATTGGAGTAAAGCAGCACTGCTGGGCAGTATGAGAGGTGCAGCATCAAACTGAAGAGTGGATCCAGGGCAAAAAAGAACCTTGGTGTGGCATCAGATATGATAGCATGATTACAACAGATGGAGAATGGACCAAAGGTACAGTGGCACATCAGACAAAAGCAGGCCTATGTGACTCTGTGAAGGAGGTGGGATGACCCTCCCGAGTGGAGACACCAACAGGTATTCCAAGAAAGATGTCAGAAAAACAGAGGTTTGGGGAAACAGATTTCTTAGCTATGAACTTCAGAGCATATGTTAAGAGTAATCCCAAGGACCATATATTTCTGGATGTGCTGTCACTGCCAGACTTCTTTTGCAAAGAAGTCTCTCTGCCAATAAGAGCTGACCCTATTTTAGACTTTATTTTGACAAGTTACAAGGACATTAAGAAGTGCTGGTGATATAATATTACCCTGGACTGAATGCACACACAAACATTCAGATTAAATTAAGGATAAAAGAAGATAGGCAGTGTAAGAAAATCAAAGTTCACTCTTTGTAACAGTGAGAAATTAAGACACAAAAATCAAGTGGACCAAGGAGACAAGGAAGGGGAAGGCAGCTATCTAACTATTTCTCTCAGGTCAAAGATACAGAACTATTTGAAAGCTGAGAACTAACCTCTAAAAGGATATGAAGAACAATTAAAGAACCCACAGACGAAGCAGAGGATGGGATTCATTAGCAATGTCTTAGAAGCTGCAAGTGGTACAGAGATAAAACAGGAACTGCTGAATGTCAAGCTGTGCTAGACCTCAGCAACCGATAAACAAAATAGCAAGAGATGCTTCAGTCGTGTAAGAAAAGGAAAATATAAAGGGAAGGAGAAAAGGGTATGTTGTAAGGATAGGCAGGAGACTAAAATCAATCAGCTGCATTCCTGCAATTCAATTAGAGCTTTCATTAAGGACAAGGACACCGAACTTGGGTGGCAAGGCAAAGTGCCTAACGGGAATGAGCTTATAAACAGAGAACCAAGATGGATACAAAACACAAATGTTTTCCTGTTTTCAAAGTCAGTGAAAGCAGACAGCATTCATCCCAGCACTCCAAAAGAAATGGCACATGAAGCAGTGCCTCTGGTAGTGAGGTGCTCAGAGCTATCTACCCAGCCAAGCATGGCACTGTGGAAAATGTGAGTGTCTTCAGAGGATGAGGGAAAATCTTGATATTCACATTCCCATGGCCTAAATAGTATGCAAGGTTTCAGAGGACACTTTGAATGCTAGAACTGAAGAACAAAAATTGGAACATGTCAAGTGATAAGAGTTGGCAGTGGTGAACTGTGCTCTGTCAACCCAGTGCTTTCTGTCTATAAAAGCAACTGTATAGACAATGTGCAGTGTAAGTTTCACGCGATCAGAGAATCATTAAGGTAGGAAAAGACCTCTAAGATCCCCAAGTCCAACCTCAGTCCATCCTCACCATGAATGTGGCCCTCAGTAGTGCCACATCTCCACAGCTCTTGGACACCTCCAGGTGACCCCATCACTCCCTGGGCAGCCTGACCACTCTTTCAGAGAAGAAGTGTTTCCCAATATTCATCCTGTATCTCCCCTGGCGCAGCTTAAAGCCATTACCTAATTTCATTATGGCTTTCAGTACAAGGCTACACTGGAAATTTCCTGGGTGAGATAGAGATGGTGAGGATTATTTAAAGAACCAGAGGAAGGCAGAATTAAGTTCAAGGACTGAGTTTGGACCAATATCTTTATTAATGGCAGACCCCCCCCTCCCCCCAAGAATGTGTTAAGCATGTTCTGCTGAAAAAGACCAAGGGAACTGGCAGTAGATAGACAGGAAAGAATAGCACGGAAGAAAATTAAGATGATGTTCAGGACTGGCTATGTTATCCAGTAACAGCAGCAGGATAACATTTTATGATGCTATTAGGGATGGAGAAGAATGTTCCCTATCCAGTCAGGGAGCTCATCAGTTGGAAACATAGGATGTGAAAGAGCAGAGTATATTAAGCCATATTAAAATGAATAAGTACTATTAACCACTGAAGGCATGAGAATGAGCAAAGCAAAATGCTGCCACAGAAGGACCTAGAAAAGCCCATTTAAGACGCAGAAACATCTCAAAAGAACGGTGAGACCTGAGCCACACAGCATTAAATGAGGCTGACCAAAATTGTAAGCACAGGTAGGGTGGAGACCACAGTGAAGCTTAAGGGACACAAACAGTACTGCTCTTCAACACCTACAACTGCAAACACACAGCCCTGTGTCAAGAAATAGCAGAACAAATAAGTCACTGTAGGGTACAGACCAGCACTAATTATGGAAGGCCAGCAGTCGACATCTATATCGGTCAACATGTAACTTGTAAGTGAGAAAATAAATTACATACTTCTTCCTGACACCTGTGATTACCAGTCTGATAAAGAGAAGCCTGGAAACTTAAATCAGCCATTGAGCTTTCAATGCTGGACTCTCCTGAGAGCAGTCCTAACTTGAAATGGAAACAATCAGCTTTAATGTTTGCTGGTGCTGCAGCCAAAGATAAACTTTGCAGTTCTTCCAAACTCCTTCACAGCTAAGGCTTTATCAATCTATAAAGCAGAAACCAGACAATGCTTATCAATATTGTAAGCGATACTGAAAGGAACCAAACTGTAATCCAAGGCCAGGGTATCAAATCCATCATTTTCTAAACACCACCACAGTCTCCCAAGTGTTTAAACCCTACTATCCTTACAAGTAAGAGATGCAGACGTTTCACAAGTACTCTCAATGTGTTGGAAAAGAACAGAAAAAAAACAACTTGAAAAATATCTCCACAGCATAATGTCATTTTCCCAAGCAAATCTCACTTCTTTGCTCAGCGTGCATTGTCTTTGTTGGAAGTGATGCCAATGGTGAGTTTGTGCACCAATTGATGCCAGTGGTGAGTCTGTGCAACAGATATGTCTAAAACATCAAGTAAATCCACACCACCAAGTTTCCAGCTTTCACTTAGTAATTGCTTACACTGGTTGAATAAGGGTGGAGATGGACCCTTTTCAACCCCTACAATTTGATCAAGTTTCTTCAAAAAGGCATTCATCAAACACACAGAGCCTTGTTTGTGATCCCTGTTCCAGAGCCAGCAATAGCTTTGTCCTTCAAAGGGACCCTGTGAGCACGCTGTGTGTTGATACTTGAATTAGCCCAGGCCAAGGGGGTGCCCAAGGCTGCCCTGAATTATTAGCTGCAGCAGCAGTTGTGGAGTGCCTGTGACTGCACTCTGTGATCTACGAGCGTTTTCATGATCCACTGAGCTTCATCCACTGCTTGTGCAGCATTAGCATTATCACCACAGACAGCCTGACACCCGAGGCAATGCGTGTGTTAACTGACTGCACTGCATTAAGGGGAAGAATGAGCACCATCTCATTCCGCAGGTACCACCAGTCTTTGGAGAAAGAGGGATGGCCCTCCAGCAGAGCCCTTAAAAGTACACGATGTTAAAAAGAGACACTAAGAACATTTCCTCTGTTTTCTCATTCCAGGCTTGGTTTTGTGGCTATGAGTCTCTCCTCGGAATACATATCCGCACCTTTAAAGTCAAAGACCTCATCAGAACACAGCTCAGTAAATAAAAGAGCATCCCCCCTGATTTCACAGCCCACTTTCTGATCCATTGGACTGAGGTAAAAGCAGACAACACAACCTTGGTGCTCTTAATCAGGAACAGTAGAAGTCTGCTGCAGGATTACACCGAGAGCTGCTAGGACAGCACACAGCACAGCTGAACTGCCACACTGCTCAAGAGGAAGGACACTGAGATAATTCCACACATGCAAAGAGCTCCTACCTGTATTTTTATTGGCCAGGTGAAGTTGCTGACGTAGACAAAGAAGGTGATGTTTGGATTGTTGCGGAAATCAAACTTCTCATTGGAGAAGCTGTCCTTGTATTCCTTTATGTTAGTTCTTGAAACAACAGGAATTTCCTCCCCAGCCTGAGTGCCAGCTGTTTTCAAATGCGAAGAAGTGACACGAAGAGATGTTTCAGTGCACGTTTTAAAGTGACAAATAAAAAAGGTCAACCACCCAGACTTCTAATGCTCCAAAATTAACTATTCATCTCAACACGACTACGTTAAGCTATCAAAATCACTGCATGCCACAATATTGCATTGCTAAAAATCAAATCAGCTCCTCCGCCGTTCCCAAAATACACTATTAAGATGGAAACATATAGTTCTTTTTAACATTTTACTTCTGCTCCAAGGCATGGCACTGAAGATTACACAGCCAGTTTGGAGGTTAGGGCAGATGTTTCCACGATCAAATCTGCACTTGTCAAAAACTGATAACTGAAGCAAGCTAGCAAGCAACTTAGATCACGCTTATTTTACCTGCAAAACTTGTTGCCCAAGTAATATTGAGGTTGAAGTTTTTTGATGCGTTGATAAACATATCCAGGTCTCTGTTTTGCTAGAGGAGATAAAAAAAAACACAACAAAATCCAACAAAACGCAGATCAACAGAAAAAAAAAAAAAAACAATTTTTAAGAGGAGCAATTTTGCTGTATTTAGGTTTCCTAGCAAACCTTCACTGAAACAATGTTTTGGAGTTTGTTATTTATATGAAGCGTACATCAGGTATCATCACATCAAGCAAATGACAGCCTACAAAACTATTCCCATTTTCTGAAAGCAGTACTCACCTCCCCAAGGACGTAATAAAGAACAAAACAAACCATGTGCATAAAGCAAAAGAAGAAGAACAGGGATATAAGGTGTGGGCTGAGCAACAAACAAAGCTAGAGCTGCTCAGCAGTTGTTTAAACAACTGTAAAGAATCAGTAGTAACTCGAATGAGATTTTCCCATGAATATTTCAACCTCCACGGCCAAGCAAAGCTCTCATGGAACTTTGTGGAACTGGACACACTTGCCATGTTAGGAGACTACATCTGGAGATGTACAGTCCCAGTACTGTAACAGCTCATCATTTCCACAGCAGTGGGAGACAAGCATATACCCAAAGGACAGCATTTGGTGACAGGATGAGGGGAAATGGCTATGAACTGGAAGAGGGGAGATTTAGAATAGTTATTAGGAAGAAATTCTTTACTGTGAGGGTGGTGAGACATTGGAATAGGCTGTCCAGAGAGGCTGTGGATGTCCTTCCCTGGAAGTATTCAAGGCCAGGATGGATGGGGCTGTCAGCAACCTGGCCATGAAGGAGGTGTCCCTGCCTATAGCAGGGGGTTGGAACTAGTAGATCTTAAAGATCCCTTCCAACCCAAACCATTCTATGCATCTATGATTCTACATTTCAAGAGGAAGTGAAAAATTTACCTCTTCGGGTGTTGCTACAAAGTTGATTGCTGTGTAATAACGATCATCCTCTTGAGAAAGGCTGAAGGTGAACTGATAGTCTATGAGAAGAGTATCTGCAAGGGATGCACACAGCAAGTTATCCCAGGGTTTGGAACAGAACAAACTTCTGTGAAGCAAAGCATAACATCACTAAAGTGGGACAGCACAACTAGGAGTCACTATGCTGTTACAGATCAGTCCAACCTGTGTGTGATTTCACACAAAAGGGACAAACTCTCGTTATTATTTTCCTTTTAATGCCTCCTAGAGGCCCCCTGTTGGGAAGACACCAGCTGGGCAACCCTCCAGTATCTACTCACAGCTCTGACGAAGCACCAAGACTGAAATTTGCATGGAAGGAGAGAACCCAGTGGGACTGAAATTGACTAGCACAGAGTTGTTCTGGTGAGAGTTGTACACTTCTGACTTCCCTCCTTTTTTTTGCCCACTTTACCAGCTTGTGGTGAGTTATCCATGCAAAGAGACTGTCGTGACCTGCCATTATGTCCCTGCTTTGCTACACAAGCTTTAATATGTTAAATATGACACACTGGCAATCTCTGTGTCTCACAAAAACACTGCTCGAGATCGTACCTTCATGTGATTTCGGATTACATCTCCCCATGCCTGCCAACGTGACGATGGCTAATATTTGCAAATAGAAGCTGGAGAGTTTCCCTTAGGCAATCTGAATCTTGGCAAAGTCTCTTGGAGCTGCACAGGAATCCAACTGTTCATTTCAGAAGAAATGTGGGGATTTTGAAGCTTTACTCATTCTGCACTCACAAAAAAATCTGCAGGCCTGCTTTGACGTTGACTTATTAGGCATGTATTTCCAAGTATTTTCCAGAAAACCAGATTTCATGTTCGTGTCACGTGAAACACTTTCAACAGTTTGTTGTGAAAGCCCAACAGTGACATCAAGAAGAGCATACTGACTTTTTTCCAGTGAAAGCTGAAGTTCTAAAAAAGTCTTTTCTAGCCTTAATCTCCCAGGCTGTAAGCTGATCTGTGGTAACTGAGTTTTAAATAGGGTATTTTAAACGTCAAACACTTGTTATCTACAAACACAATCCCAAATGTACTCACAGTAACATGTTCCTTTAAGTGGATTTCCCTGATATCTGTTTTCAACTTCGCACCTAAAGAAAACAAATATTTTGAAGGTTTTTTTTTTTTTCTTTTTCCCCACTTCTATTTATACCCGGACGCTAAAAATCAGAAAACACCACCTGTTCCAATAACACTATGCAATTAAAAATAAAAAATACGTCTGAGCTGCACTCTGCTGCTGAAGAAATTACACAAATTTGCCAGATCCCTGCAAGACAAACTAGAAGAGAATTAAAATAAAATACAAAATGATGGAAATTAACTTTGTATTCACTTGGAATGCGTTTAATAGCTCCTCACAATGGATGGAACTGTGTTACTATAGTCAAAAACTGAAGTTTCCATTTGCATTGATGTCCATTTCAGGATCCAGTCCTCTAAACATTTGCTAATGTAATGCTTTAAAAATAAACCTGTCAATGAAATTATTTGAAATGAAATTACTTCCACTAACATTACACTAAAAGCATTTCTGTTATGCTGCAGAGAAACCTCCAGCAAATTTGTTGCTCTGAAACAGCTCCATTAAAATGCCCCAATGTTGAAGTCTTATTTCAGACGTATTTATATTCCCCCAGAAGACAGAGTGGAGATCAACCAATTAGAAAGAAACTGGGATCAAGCTACGGATGAAGCAAAAATATGCACATTCTGGGGGGGGGGGAGGGGAGCAGGGGCATTATTTTTGCCCCATCCATTCTGCATGACGTCCCCCATGGAAACGTTAAAATGGAAATCTTCAGGCAATCATTTTGTTCCTGCTCTCCCCTGGGGGAAGCATGGCTGGCTGCACAGCCAATGGAGTCAGTCAGCTGTCAGCAGGAAGAGATGAGCACAGACATCATAAATACAGTCCCTAAAGCACGAGGGGGCTCCATGCCAGCGTGTGCACGGCCCTTGGCTTCCCAACAACAAAGTGAAAGGGACTCACAGTTGACACTCGTCTCCTTTGATCCCCTTGGTGGTGCAGAAACACTTCCCCGTGTTGGTGTTGCAGACGGAGGCGTGACCATTGCACTTGCAAGCTGGAGAGCAGAGGGAGGAAAAGGGTTGCAACGTTGAACAAAGCAAAATGAACATTTCGTAAGCAAACGGTGACACATCAACAATTAACGTGCGCATGAAAACTCTTTGGGTGCCCTCTGGTTTCTCGGGGCTGTGGGAAAACAGATGTGTGTCAGACTGGTTCCAGGGATGGTGTTTTGTTTGAAACCACAATCCGACTGCTTCTTTTTAAGCCTCCAAAATCTATTTCACTTCCCCTCGTGTCGTGAGAGAGCACAAGAGGTATCAGCATGGGTGGGAAAAGGACACTGTTTCAGATTATTTGGGGCTTGCTAACACATTTCATTTCAACAAAGAGAAAACTCTGATCTCTGTTCTTTGCAAGCAAAGCAAAGCTCCCGGTGCTTTCAGGGCTTCTTCAAGAAATAAATCTGCTGAGGAAACGTCCTTCAAGGAACTGCATCTGCCAGTGTGAGATCTTTGATGTCTGTGCTTTGAGAACTTAGGGGCACGAACCCCAATACACTTTGAGGCAGCTGCATGTCCCTCAGCACACGGTGAATGTGCCTCCGAAGAGCACTCCTAATTGCAATTAAAACACTCGTGTTGACACGCTCGGAGAGCTTTGTTTATACAGAAGCAGCAGAGGTATGTGCAAAAAATAAGATGAAGTCGTCACTGAAGTCATCTTTCCTCTAATTAAAATAATGGATCTAAGACTTTCTCCCAGACCGTGGGTGCCTTTCAGTTTGCTCTGTCAGTGGCCTGGAAGATGTATGCACATGGAGCCGTGAGGAGGGGGAAGAGGATGTAAAGATCCCTCATTTGCAGTCTCTCCCTCATTTGCTGAAGTGGCACGCTTTAAAGGATGGTGTCAAAGCATTTCAAGGCACGTGCCACAATGTACCAGCAGGTTCTCAGAGGAAGTCCTCATCCCGAGTGTTCTTGTCCACCTTGCACTTTATTTTATGGATCCTTTTGATGCCTCTTTTGTACTGTCGTGTAATGGAAGCTGTATTGTATCACAGACACTTAATTGTGCTTCTCATCTGTGGATGAGTGGTTTCCTAGCAGCAACACGGAACAAAATAGGAAGAGGCACAAAGGGCTATTGTGGAAGCAAGTGGACGAATGAAGATTTGACAAAGTCATTGTGTTCCGTGAAGCAAACACACTTCTCATTAGTGGCACTGGAAAAAATAACACTTCTTAATGCTACTGAGTATGTCTTCTACTTCCTTCTGCTTTGCAAAACATAAGCCGAGTGAAATCTGTTCAATATTCAACAATAACGTGTATAAATAAGGAGAAGTTTCCAGTTCTGCGTTGCTTACATGCAGGTGATGGTATCTGGAGCATTGATGCTTGGTCCTTCCTCACTTTGCTCATTAGACAAGAAGGTTTAACACTCCAACATCTCTATTTAGAAACGCAACCCTAGTTACACATTTTCCTATGAGTCCCATTACTGGAGATCTTTCAGTGAAGGACTGGAAGATGCACAGAGGACAGAGATTTTCATGTGGCTTTTCAGGACATAAAGAGGTTGAAAACAACCTATTAACAAAATGCACTAGAAAGCCTTGCTGGACCACAGAACAGAAGGGGTTGGAAGAGAACTCTGAAGTTCCCCAAGTCCAAGCCCCCTAAAAGCAGTTTACCAACTACAGGTTGCTCAGGAAAGCAACCAGATGGGTTTGAGTATCCCCAGAGAAAGTGACTCCAACACCTCTCTGGGCAGTTTGTGCCAGTGCTCTGCCACCCTCAAAGGCATAGAACTTCTTTCTCAGGTTCTGATAGATTTTGTGAGTTCCAGTTGGTGCCCAGTGCCCCTTGCCTTGTTGCTGGGCATCACCAGAAAGAGCCTGGCCCCATCCCCTTGACTCCTGCACTGATCAGATCCCTCTCAACTTCCTCTTCTCCATGTGAACCCAAAGATGAGCCTGATCTGCCTCACAGCAAGGCTCCTCCCACCTTCTTCACAATCCCTGAGTCTCAGATTCATACAGAGACCATCAATGGGATCGCATCATATCCTCCTGCCTTTGGGATGCTTCAGCACCTCGATGGCTGACCTACCTTCCCATGACAAGAACTCCTGTCCCCAAGCACCTGGGGGGAGCTGGCACCACTGTGCCACCAGCAAGCACTTGGCAGATGCACATGGAAGAGCTGCCACAGCAGCAATCTGATTGCTGGCACAATAGCACCCTCCCTTCTCTTGCAAATAACTTCCTTATCTACCGCCAGCATATTTTCATGGGAAACTTTTAATCAGAAATTTCAAAAAAGTCCTGAATACAGAGAAAGCACCTTGCAGCTATTTTTACATTTGGTGTACTGCAATTCCTGCCCTTCCTTGATTAACACCGCTCCACGTCGGGCACTTCCTAAAAGCAACTGCTGACTTACCTGCCACTCAGTTATTATCTGCCCAGCTCTGCAAACACCAATGCCTGTGATGATACACAAGCAATTCGTTCAGAGGTAACAGCAGTTTGTTAACAACTCTTAAACACAAGTGAGATAGCAAAAGTTCACCCACCCCAGTGGAATAGAGCAGCAGGAAAAGGCATCTAGTTCTATTCACTCATTCCTCTTCCTCCATTGCATTTCACTCTGCACAGCTTTAAATATTTGAAAGGCTACTACTGACCCTACAGCACCTCTCAGCCTCCTGACATCTCATCAGAATTGGAAATACTCCCACCCGTGTTTCACCAGTATTGAATATGTGACATTTTGGGGATATTTATGACCCCTGGATTGGACTCACAGAATCGCAGAATTGTAGGGGTTGGAAGGGACTCATCGAGTCCAATCCCCCTGCCAAAGCAGCTCCCTAGAGCAGGTTGCACAGGTGGGTGTCCAGGCAGGACTTGAACGTCTCCACAACCTCTCTGTACTCGTACTAAGTGTTCAGTGCCTGTTCACTGAGATGGAGTCTATCAAATGTTCCCACAGATATATATTCCCACAGATGTGACCATGGGCTCTCAAACAGAGCAGCACACATCAGCGCCCAAGGAGAGTGGGATCAGCACAGCACTGAGGGAGAGATTGCAGCTTAAATGAGAGAGAAAGCAGGAGTTTGATCCACAGTCCATCAGCTGATCCTCATCTGAAGCATTCCCTTCTGGAATCCTTTTCACAGAGCAGGACTTCTACGGGCAGTAATCACTTTGGCTGCATCAGATGTGATGATTTCCTCTCGTTTTACCTCCCCTGATCCACACTGGTCTTGCTGCCCAGCTCCCTGCTTCCCCCATTTCTTTTGCCATCACAGCAAACAGCATTAAACCACAGCAAATTAAAAACCTGGGCCCAAAGCACTTGAGAGCAAAGCACTTTTGACATGAGCTACTGGTTTCATCAGATAGCGAACGAACGCTGCTCCAAAGTCTCTCAACACATTTTCTGATTTCTTTTTCAGGCATCTGAGTGACTTCAGTCTATCATACATTATCTCGACACGAAACTATTTTTGGACAATCCTCGTACGGAAGAGTCTAAAGGAACTTACTCTTGAATTTTCACAAGCACAGAAATGCAACTAATAGGAAAAGGCACGCTGTGATCCAATGATTAAACCCAAATGCTCAGAGCAGGATTGTACGT
Organism: Cyrtonyx montezumae; assembly: GCF_038088225.1. NCBI lineage: Eukaryota > Metazoa > Chordata > Aves > Galliformes > Odontophoridae > Cyrtonyx > Cyrtonyx montezumae. The sequence goes on along the minus strand of NW_027071936.1, from coordinate 66,688,893 downwards.
TTCCTCATGCCAACTCAGTCTCAATTTATTCAGACCCACACTTCAAATTATCTTCATGCAAAATGAGCTCAGGAATATCAGCATTATTTAATCTTACAGATAACGTCTTAAAATAAAGTGTCAAAGACACACTCCACCTAACTGCACTCCACCAAAGCCCTTCAAGGGCCATATTACCTCATTTCTGCATTTCCCCTCTCACAGCTGGATGTTGGTTTACAACTGGTGTCCCCACTCTACAGCACTGCACAATTTGCAGCACTTCTGAACACCGTTGCAAGGTTCAAGGACACAACTCCAAATCCCACACGTTTATTTCTCTGTATTACTGAATACTCTGTATTACTACACAGGTCCTTCAAGAAAGAATTCCTTCCATTTTGTTAACTGGATCTTACACAACCGAAAAATTACTTTGTGCCAAAGAGACCGAAAGCACATTACAAACTTAAAATGCAATTTCAGCAGAGATCACCTAATCCTCAACTGAAATCCAGCCAACCCCTCAATGAAATATGGCAATCCTTTTATGAAGCAGACATTCATAATAATAAATGCACGACACATTAACCAAATGTAATAGAAAGTGGACCTTAGATAAGTGGAAATTTGTCCAAGACATTGGGATTAACACCGTTTCTTTTCAAAACAGGATTGTCAAACAAGAAAGGTAGCTCATTTTCCAGCGTGGTCGTTTGAAATTTACAAAGGAGGGGAAAAACCATCTTAATCTTGTGAGACATGCATCAAAGAACTTCACCATGCCATTTCTGTATCTCTGATTCAAAGAAGCAAGGATGGTGCCTTGCTTGCAGGAAGGAAACACACTACTGGGATATAATTTCAGTTAAGACAGCAGAGGAATGACTAAAGTGCAATAAAACATCAATGCATTCAGCAAAGGAAGAATTCAGGCATCACTTACGTTGGCATGTTCCTCCGTTAGTAGGATCACCGTAGTAGCCAGAAATACAAGTTTCACAGTGTTTGCCAGTTGTCAGATTTTCACACTTCTCACAGATGCTTTCATTTACGCACTTACTGTGCCCATTGCACTGGCAGGCTGAAGAAAACAGAAAAGGATGAGCATCCGTGCTCAAATGCAGCACTTGCACAGGGCACCTCAGAAGTCTGTGACTTCTGGAGGAGCCCAATGAAACCACTTCATAAAACTTTCAAAGAGGTTCTTGGAGTCTTGCCAGAGATACGTAAACTCAAAGAGAAGCATGCACTGAAAACTTGAAATTTAAAGCAGCAAACAGAAAACTGAACTCTATAATCACTTCCTGAATATTGGACAGATGGAAATGGAAGCAGCTGATGGGATAAGTTTACAAGGATGTAAGGGGAAGAGAGGTTTTAACAGCAATTCAGTAATTTTAGTCTATGTATTTCATGTCAAAAACATTATTTCAGCATTTCCCTAAGAAATAACAATAGCTGAATCAACTGTCAAAGGAAGAATTGACATTCCTTTTAAGAAACCTTAAAATGAATACATAAATAAAGGCTAAAAACTCAGTAAAGGTTTGAAGAAAGGGAAAAATCTCATTAGAACAACGCACGGATTAGGGAAAAAATTAAAATCATAAAATCATAAAGGTTGGAAAAGACCTAAAAGATCATCAAGTCCAGTACCAACCCATTCGCACCGTGTCCACTAAGCCACGTCCAACCACTGAGGGTTGGGACTAGATGATCTTTGAGATCCCTTCCAACCCAAGCCATTCTATCCTTATCTATCTATTTCATATCCTTAAGAGCCACAATCCCATGTTTCTTGAAGCTGGTCTTCAAGAAGCAAATCTCTGCAGCTGTCCTGAAGATAGCTCAAGTATTTCCACCTCAAACTGTGTTCTTCACTGTGTCTTCCAAGCTCTTTTTCTCCCTCCATTTAACAGCTAAGAATAGAGACATCACTACAATCTTAGGAAGCTGCCCACCCTGCATTTAGCTTCGTTACGCTTCACCCACTCACCCGGACACTGGATAAAGGACCAGTTATAATTGTTCTCTTCAGGACACATGCTGACATTGAGGACAGGCTCCAGGCTTTGTTTCCCTGTTGCAGAGGGGGTTGGCATCTTGACTGGACCTCGGTAGGAGCCCTCGATGCACTTTCCCTTGCCGGTGTTGCTGGGATCCGTGCACCAACCACAGCCAGGCTGCTCCAGGCAGTGAGAGCACGTGCAGTAGCCTGAGCAGTTTTCAGCTATTAAAAAAAAAAAAATCAAATCAAATCAAATTGTGACATAAGTCACTGTCTCAGAAGTTAAGGAGAGCCCTTTTGTGATTTGAATTAATTTTCTCCCCAAAGTCTGTAAATATTTATTCTGATATTCAGAGCAAGAGGGATCAATTCTCATTCCCATCAGCATATTTATTCTAGAATCTTAATTAACAAAGGTTGAACCAATCAGTGAATTAGGAAACAACGGAACAGAAGTTAGGAAACAACCCGTGTAAGGCCTCTCTAACCACTGAATAGCACCCACAGAAAACAGAGCTGAGTGTTCCCACCTACAGAAAATCTCTCTTTGATCCGCAAACCATAAGTGAGCTATTCCAAAGCAAAAGAAACAACAACAAAAAAGGAAAACTGTTAATTTTAAATACAAGATTTCTACTGCGAGGTATGCATAGGCAACAATTGAGGACACACGTGCAAACTGTAACTTGGATTTGATGATTCCACATAGGAACAGAAGACACAGAAGAGATGCAAAAAGAAGTTAATCACATGAAATTATGTAAGAGCTTTAATTGGAAAGGTAGGAATTCAAATAACGAAGCAAGCACTTCTTCTGTAAAAAGAAGTTGAGATTTCATCATTTGAAAGCCCAGACTATGTGCCATTGAGTTTAACTATAGTGCCCATTATCAGATCCCAATTCTCTTTAACTCTTTACATGACACAGAAGATTCTGCAGGACTGAGCTGCACACTCCAAGCTCCCAGGGCCGTGCTTTTGAAGACTTCTGTGAACACAATGGTACAGGATAACCAAAGAGCAGAGCTCACTGAACTCTGTTGGCAAACACCAGACCTCTCCCCACCCCTTTGGAAGCAAAAGCAAGGACTCACGTGGACAGCTGCTCATGGTGTACCACTCCATGCACTGCCCATAGGGGAAGGAGGCCACGTAGGCGTTGGAGTCCACACACTGCTTCATGTTGCTGCACCACATACACTCAGAGCTGCCACTCGTGCACTCACTGCACATGGTGCGCAGGGCACAGGGCGTGCGGCACTGCTTGGCACTGTGGTTGGCTGTGGGAGGAGGCAAGGGTCAGCTCTGGGCCAGAAACCCACAGGTAACAAACCCCAAAGTTGGTTATTCAAGACTTGGAAAATAGCTCAGTATCCTAAAAGTGAAATAGATCTTTCATAGCGTGCTGGTGCTCGAGCCCAGTCCAACAACAGGTAATCGGATGTAATGGACTTCTGTTGGGCTAAGGGAGGTTCAGGTTGAATATATGGAAGGACTTTTTCCCTGAAACAATGGTGAGGAATTGGAAAAGGCTGCCCAGGTTGGTGGTGGAGTCACTGTCCCTTCAGTAGAAGGGTAAATGTAGCACTGAGGGACATGGGCATGGAAGGGTGGGCTGATGGTTGGACTTGGTGAGGTCTTTTCCAACCTTAATGATTCTATGAGATATTCAAATGAGAAAAGTGATAGAATTACAGAATATCCCAACTTGGAAGGGATCTGTAAGGATCAGTGAGTCCAGCTGCTGGCTCCACAGAGCACCAGCCAAAAATCAGACCATAAGCACCGTAAAACCATTTATCTTATTAAGCTTATCCATAATGATTTCAAAAGTGGTCAGAAAACAACTGGAAGATCACATTTATAACACTATTTATCACAACAGTTTTGTTTATGTGCTCCTTACCTATTTTCCCAATCAAAGTGTTGGGAATCAGAATCATCTAAACTGGAAAAGACTGCCAGGGATGGGGACTCCACCACTTCCCTGCAGCCTGTTCCAGTTCTAGACAGGGAAGAAACCCAAACTAAGCATACTGGGGTGTGTTTTAAGTAATTTGACCAGTTCCATGCATAAAACAAGTACTGAAAGCAGAACCAAGTCAGGAACTGCCGGTCTGAGTCAGTGCTTCACCATCCACTTCAAGTGACTGATCAGAGACCATCAAAACATGTGAAAGCTTTGCAATTTACAATTCCAAAGGCTCTCAGTTGAAAGAGAAAAATCTGAGTTAGGATTCCACATTCACAGTCTGCACCCTGCACTTCCATGATGCTCAGCTTAAAACTTACAGATGTTACGTAATAAGCCGACTTACTCAAAATTTAAAAGGCACTAATTGGTATTCAGAAATAATCAGCTATAATAACTGAGCAGAGTTAACAGACCAAACCACTAAAAAAAAAAAAAAAGATATGCAGTTCCAACAAAGCCAGAAGACTTTTCCCAAAAGCAGATAGCTTCTCTTTCAAAGTTCTCCTATCTCCAAAGTGTCTTGCCCAATTAATTTCAAACTTTGATAAAATCCTCCTCTGGCAACGGAGCCTGGTAGGGGAGGAAGGGGAGTTCAATTGGAAAGTCGCTTTTATTTATTTATTTTTAAACAGCTCCATACCATAATTAACCTAAATGTCACAATCAGGTATGCAATTTAGAGAAAAATAATTAAACTCTAATGTACTTTAAGAATTGTACAGTTAGCAGCGTAAGCATGGAGTTATTTATAACGTCTGATCCCTGTGTGGAATACCTACACAAGACACATCTTCAGAACTGCTTTTCTTCAGCAAAATCGTGATGCAAATGGGAAAGAAAAAATGGGATCCTTTTTACTCCCAGGGAAATATATCAACATGTCAACCTGCCCCCTAAGGAGGGGGAGAAGAGAAGGTTCTGAGGTGACCCCTACAGGAGCATTTCATTATCTAAAGGGGAGCCACAGGAAAGAAGGGGATAGACTATTGTGGTGATGGAACAAGGGGAAATGGTTTCAGGCTTAACGGAGGGTAGCTTTAGGCTGGACAAAAGGAAAAAGTCTTTTAAAATGAGGGTGGTGAGGACTGGCACAGTATGCCCATAGAGTTAGTGGATGCCCTGTCCCTGGAGACACTCAAGGCCAGGCTGGATGGGGTTCAGAGCACCTGATCTAGCTGTGCATGTCCCTGTTCATTGCATGGGAATTGAATTAGATGACTTTTAAAGGTCCCTTCCACTCTCAGAGCCTCTGTTACCTGCCCTTTCGCAGACACTGCCATTGACCTCGTTGATGCACGTTGCTGCCTTCAGTCCCTGGCTGGAAGGCTCAGCCAGATAACCACAAAATCCAGCATCACTGGGTTCATCGGGGAGCCACTGGAGCAGGGTGTTGGTGAAGGGTGACATGTCCTCCCAGCACCAGTAGGACACGTTGATTTTCCTCAGGCCAACCCATGGAGTCAACGCTTTGGACTAGAAATACAGAGGGGGAGAGTTATTACACAGCTTTATTTATCTTTGGTACGATAATAAACATCACCACACAGTGCTCGTAAGTAACTTGGACAAATTGGTGTTGCAAAAGTGTATGGGGGTGATGTGTTTCTCCGTGAATTAAATGCTGCAGTGGTAGAGAAATTCTTCTGGAAATACCAGTGATTATTATTCTTTTCACACTATGTTTCTATTTATCTGCATCAGGAGGGACACAAGTCAAACACTCACACCAGCTCACTATGAAGTCAGCTGCAAGTCCCCTACACAACTTCAAGTGTACCTACCCTACAGCCTTCCTTTAGCTACAGATGTCCCTTTAGCAAAACCATTTCCCATCTTATAACCACTTAATACCAACTAAAAGGGTTAATATTTCCATTCCTAGGGCTCACATTTTAAAGGATACCATAGTAGGAAGAAATATGTACATGGAATATGTTTTTCCTTCAATGTAAAGGAGCAAGTGCTGTTAGGGAAGGATTGCTAATTCATCTTTAGGAATTTACATGACACTTCTGGAACTGTTTCGTAGTATCCCAGGGCTTGGCTTCTCTTCATGTAAGAGTTAACATGCAGCCTTGTGCAAACTGACCCTTAACTTACACTAGCTAAGTTGAATCCCCTCCGAAAACCCTACACGTGTTGAAATGCCACTTGAAAATCACAAAGGGAATCAAAGCAGGAAACGCTCGTTTCAACAGGGCAATATTTCTCTTCAGTACTGAAGTATGCTCCTCACTGAGAACTACCAATCCTACTGCCTCCAGTCTCATTTTTCCTACAGAAACCTCTTCCTCATTGCCACCCCCGAGGCCCAGGAGGGGGCACGCTGACCTGCAGCTCAGAGCAAGCTTTCAGAGCCCAAGAGCACCACTCTTTGCTAAGGTTTGAGCACCCCTCACACAACCTGCCCCAAATACCTCTGCACTTCTGCAAGTGGCTGGTAAAAAAAAAAAACAATATTTATTTTCCTGCTGTGTGAGGAGAGATGGATTCCAACTCACTCCTCACTGGCTCAGACAGCAAAGCACCTGCCACTAAATCAAACGTAAGTAAGTCCCAATAAGCCAAGCAGGTCTGCAGAGTTAAGAAGCTGACATTTTAAACAGTGCTTTCCTGAGCAGAATAAACAGTTTTAAATGCTTTATTTTAAATGCCTCCGGCGCCCCCAAAGGGACCTTTATTTATAAAATACTGTGTACATGTCACGAGAGAACCACTCACACTCCCCTCTCAGTCATGTATCCCACAAGGGAAATGCGTGTGTGATTTCATTACAGAAAGCGATACCTTTGAGGCACTGTGTATGTTTGTATTTATCTTTCCCATTTACATTCTCTACGATTTCACTTCAAAAACACCCATAGGGTGTGTTGAATTTCAAAAGGAAGATCAGTCCTTCTCACTTAAGAGGCATGTCTGCTCCACGCCGAGCACACGGCACCGCAGCAAGGACTCCTCCACAGCCAGAGCTTAATTACTCAGAGGACATAAAAGAGAAGCCCTCACCAAAGACTGCATCTTCTGCAACTCCTTCAGAACAAATTCCACCTTTTTCTGGGTGGTGAGAGATGCCAGCGAGGCACCACTGGACCTGCAGGACAGCTTGGCGTGATCGTAGTTCTCCTTTGCATTTGTGATTTTCAGGCAAGAGTTGCTGACCAAATGCCAGTTCGTTCCGCAGATATTTTCTGGGGAGGGGGGAAAGAAAAGAGTAAAAGCAGAGGTGTTAGTGACTTTCACAACGTTCTGAGGGGTGAGAGATCTTGAGGTGGTGGGTGTCCCACCCCTGAGGCACCCAAGGTCAGGAGACGGGGCTCAGAGCACTGAGGGAGCTGTGTGTGTCCCTGTGCATTGCAGGGAGTGGGACCAGAGGCCCTTTAGAGGTCCCTTCCAACTCAAACCACTGTGCAGAGCCAATGCTCAGGTCCAAAGCCTAGGTTTAGAGTCATCTAACAGACTGAAAATCTATCAAGAGTCAGGTTCTGAGATGGGCTTTTTACAGACTTGATCACCTCGCTCCCTTCTCTCCAACCAATTAAACACATCAAGCTCTTCGTCCTTAACATTAAGAGATGATGTTTTTCTCACTCTCACAGCTCCTCTCTGAAGTCTCTTCAGTTATTCCCCCTCCCAGTCTAGCAGAAAGCAGATCTGGGCATGTCCAGAGTTACCAGGAGAAGCCCCTCCGTGCCTTTTTAGAGGTTCTGCCCATGTTGTTTTCCTTCTACATTTTATTAATTGTACACGTCAATCACTGATGATGTTATATTTCTCTCTTAGTTACTGGGAAAAAAGAAATCCTTTCTGTGGAAGAGATTAATAAACAACTGCTATGAGCTCCCACTGGAAACATGCTAATAAGAGAACTTTCCTTATACACTTAGGTGTTATTTGCCTAATGTGCCCAGTGTGTGACATTCTGCTTTTGCACAATTCTGGTTTCTAAAATCAAATGGCATGCATTATTAAACCTAATACCTCACCGAAGCCTATTATATCAACAGTGCTGCTTTCATCAAGTGAAAAGAGAGAGAGAGGAATACAGGCTAATAATTATACAAATGATTACACTGCTCTTCAGACAACTGGGACTGAAAAATTTTCCATCAGACTTTCTAAATTTACCTGAAATGGAGTTTCATGCCAAAATTGGGTTGATTAAAGAACGCTATTCCTATACTGAAATAAACTATCACAGAGTTGGGAGTCTTGTTTTGAAAAACAAATGAGACACAAAGCAAAGAACTCTTAGTTTTGGATTGGGTGAATGTGGAGCTTACACCAACCCAAGTAACACTCACCTGGTAAAGCAATGCACTCCTGATTCCTTGGCTCCCACTGACAGTTTTGATCCATGGCACAGCTTTTACAGCTCGTCCTTTTGTTACAGTAATAGGCAGGGTTATCCTTTGGACAATTCTCATAAGCAGTAATGGGCACCTAAAATAAATGGCACCAATGAGGCCTCCCATCCAAATCATATCCGTTTGTAACAGTCATAAGGACTAGCACGCTCAGCTTCACATTTCAGATCTACAAGACAATCTACACATTCCAAAGTGGCAACACAGGATGTTCCCCCAGATGACATTTTCCTCCCTAGAGCTGATCCCCAGGGCTGAGTTTTTTCTAGGGAAGGCTCTGGCTGCAAACCCATGTGGTTTTGAGCCTTGCTGGATAACCACGTCACACTGACAGCAGGAGTTTCATCCCTCCCCCTCTGCCCTTAGGCATCCACCTCACTTCAGGAGTGGGGAGTCCCATGAAAAGCCCTCAGACCCACATGAAAAATTCAATGGTGGGAGCAGCTCAGAGGCACAAAGGCACAAAAGAACAAAACAATGGGGGTCATAATGCTGCCAGATGGAGACCACCGGGCAATTGCTATTTCAAAGGCAAAATAAGAAACTCAAGAAGCATTAGAGAGACTTTACCTGCTCCTCCGTGCAGTTGTTATGCACTGAGATACACTGGTCGGTGCACCACTGACAGTTGTTTGTGTTTGCTGTACAGCTATAGCAGTCTGTAATCTGATCACATTTTTCATTGTCTACAACTATTAAAGAAAAAAACCTGCATGACCAAAAACAGGCATTTCCTGACAGAGCTCAAAGAACTTGATTACATACAGCAAAAGATACAACCCAACAGAAGTGCCTGGAGATTTTTCTCTTATCAACCAGTTAGTAAATGAGATTCTTTCATTGGACTGAACTGCACTCGTTTGCACCATCAGTTGCTTTTAGTGCTCAGGTAATGACCAAAACACAACAGCAGAAGGCACACTGAGACACTGAAGCACACAGGGCACACATGTTCTGTCACTGCACGTGCAAACGATGCCAGAGGACGTTTCCCAAGGACAGGGAGATCTCCCACTGCAGACCCATTTTGCTGAAAGCCTGCCCTTCAATTGCACGCAGCATTTTCATGCAAAGCTTGAACTTTCCACTTCATCTTCCCAATTGCTTATCGCCTGTGTTTTGTGAGAATTTATTGTACATTCAGAGCCCATCAAAGCAGTGTCCCTTTACATCAATTTCTTTTAAATAATTAAAGGCTGCAATCTATTACAGAATCGAGGTTCGTATAATTCAATTCAGAGCAATGAATGCATTGGGATAACGTGTTGAAAAGTTGTTGAAAAGTTATTGTAGGGAAGAACACAGGAATCAGACCTTAAAAAAAAGTGCTCTTTCTCTACGCCCCAGCCCAGAGAAGAGTGTAGGAGGTGAGAGAAAGCACGTGAACCACTCATCCTGCTATCTCAGGGTAACACAGCAGACCCAGGCCCCCCTCCCTCACCCCACAGTGAACAGAAAGCTCTCACAATGTCAGTCCTCAGGGTCACCACCTGCAGAGCAACAGCCCTTATCCCTGCCTGACGCTGTCTGTTTGGGGTGGACGGACGAGCAAGCACAGTAGGAAAAAGCTGACCAAGAAAGGGAAATAGGAAGGACGTGGCACAAACCTGGCTTGGCAGGACAGTCCTCAAGGACTTTTTGCTGCTGCTGCACCGTGGCCATTTCCCAGGGCACGCAGCCAGGCCGGGCAGGAGCCCACACGCAGCGCACACCGGGCCCCGCGTGCATGCAGGAGGATTCATTAACGAAGGCCTCGCACCTCTCCGGTGTGTACTTCAGGATGTCACTCAGCAGGAGGCTGTTGAAGCCTCCAAATATATACATGGTGCTGGAAAAAGTAAAGACACGTTTCTCCTCAACGTCATTATCGGTGACACGGACAGCGGGACTGAGTTTGCTCTCAGGAAGTTTGCTGATGTCACTTAGTTGCCATGAGTGGAATCATTAAGGTTTGAAAAGAGCTCTACCATCACCAGATCCGACCCCAACCCATCCCACCGTGCCCTCTGACCATGTCTCTCAGTGCCACATCTCCACGGTTCTGGAACACCCCCAGGGATGGTGATCCTGCACTCCCTGGGCAGCAGTGCCAGTGTCTGACTGCTCTTTTTGAGAAGAAATGTCTCCTAATATCCAACCTGACACTCCCTTGGTGGAACTTGAGGCCATTACCTCTCGTCCTATTGCTCAAGAGGCCTGCTGATACAACAGAAGGAAAAGATGCCACCCAGAGGGACCTGGACAGACTCAAAATGTGGGTCCACAAGAGCCTAATGAGATTCAACAAAGGCAAGGTGCTGCACTTGGGTCGGGGCAATCCCAGAAATGTCTACAGCCTGGGAGAAGAACTCACTGAGAGCAGCCCTGCAGAGAAGGTCTTGGGGCTCCTGATGGAGAGAAGCTGCACAAGAGCCAGCAGAGTGTGCTTGCAGCCTGGAAGGCATGTGCACCCTGGGCTGCATCAGCAGAGGGGTGGCACAGGGCAGGGAGGGGACTGTACCCCTCTGCACTGCCCTTGTGAGGTCCCACCTGGAGCACTGTGCCCAGTCCTGGGGTCCCTGGCATAAGGACATGGAGCTGCTGGAGCAGGTCCACAAGGCCACAAGGATGCTCAAAGGGCTGCAGCAGCTCTGCTACGGAGGGGGACTGAGAGCTGCGGTTGTTCAGCCTGGAGAGGAGAAAGATAATGGGGAGAGCTCACTGTGCCCTTCCAGTATCTAAAGAGAGTTTATGAACAGGAGGGAGAGCAATTTTTGTACAGTCTGATAGTGACAGGACAAAGGGGGAATAGCTTTAAACTAAAAAGGGGAGATTTAGGTCAGATGTTAGGAGGAAATTCTTTTCCCACTGGGTGGTGAGGCCCTGGCACTGCTGCCCAGAGCTGTGTGTGCTCCATCCTTGGAGATGCCAAGGGCATGGATGGGGCTCTGGGCAGCCTGAGCTGGTGGGGGGCACCCAGCCCTCAGCTGGAGTGGCTTTAAGGTCCCTTCCAACCCAACCATCCTGTGATTCTACCCAAAATCATGCCACAATTCTGTGTGGCACCTGATAAACTTAAAATGCTGCACGAATGCAGGCTCCTCCTGTAAAAACAGCGCCAAGAAAGGGAAGAAGGCTGACACAGGGGAGACAGTATTGCACTATTAAACCAGCAGTCAGGAACTGTGACAAAACAATTCAATGTTGTCACATATTGCTGCACTGCTGCGACAAAACCACAGATATTTTTATGGCTGTTATCAACTGAGCAGAGATCCATTTCCCCCTCATGTTTTTGAGGGGGGAAAAAGATGTTCTGTTTTCTTTTTTTAAACCTCCTATAACATCACAACTGCTTTAGGCATAACATCAAGTTTCAGCAGTTAGACAAAAACACTACTCAAAAAAAAAAAACCAACCTTGTGCATCAACGTTTGTAAATGTATATTTAATGAGACAGCATAGAAGAGTTTCTGCAACCGAGCAGAAGTTTTGTATGAATAATAAGCAACTGTAAGCATTATTTTCATCCTAGTTCAGAAGAGAATTAATGCAGAGGCTTCCCTATTCTTGATGGGAGCAAACAGACAGCTGGTAATCAGTGTACACTGAATCAGGGATAGTGAGATTTTGAGGAACAAGAGGATTTGTCTTGAAAGCACACATTCCTTTTAAAGTCAGTATTTTCAGACTGGCTTAAACTGTGCTTTAACTAACGTTACTGATTTAGAAGTACTGTACTCTAAGGGGCAGGGAACCAGAATGGAAGACTCCTAAGAAATACCACGTCCCTGAAGATGCCCTAAAACTCAGCTCTGCAGTCGAGCACAGCAACAGCTGTTCACCTGGAGGTGTGGGTATCATTGCAGTGATATAATGCTTAACGGCAGGAATCTCATCTATGATTTCACCTAATTACCACACATCACATCTCTGGTAAAGAGCGACACAGGATATGCTGTGTAAACTAAAACGTGGGCAAATTAGAAACCGTAAGGGAAAATATGATTTTGGACACAGTCAGTGCAGCTAAAAAAGGGCAGAAAGAAATAAAAAACATGAGGAAATGACTTCTGAAAGAGTGAATATTTATCAGATCCCCTCTCATTCTTCTCCCCAGGCTTAACAGACCCAGGTCACTCAGCCTTTCCTCATAGGGGAGATGCTTCAGGCCCTCCCATCATCTTTGTGGCCCTCTGCTGGACTCCTTCTAGGAGATCTCTTTTTGGAACTGGGGAGATGCATAAGTAGAAGCACTGATAGGAACTGAGGGCACTCCAAGAGCAGAGATCTGGGAATTTCAGCAGATTTGCAACCAAATCTCAACCCTCTGCTCTCAGTGTTCCTTAACTGCGTGTATATATACACATCAACACAAGCACAAACATGCACCAGTGTCCTGCAACAGCTCTGAGTGATGAAAAATGCCTCTTTGCAGCCTCACCTGTTGTACAGCACTGCTGAGTGTCCGAACCTGTTCACATCGTGATGGAGACCCGGCCGAGGAAGAACAGACCACTTGTTGCAGGCTAGGATTAAGGAGAGGAGATGATTAGCTACAGGCAACAATTCAACCCATCCCCAAACCTCCCTCCTCGCCTCATCTGACGGAAGGGGAAAGGAAGGACGTGGTGGTTGTGCACCACTGCCTGAACAGTCCAGATTTGTGGCCTTGTACAGCACAGGTTATTGGCTTCATGGCTATCACATGTAATTAAACGGTGGTGACGTGAGCTGCTCCTTCTCTTTGGCAAATGGAGTATTTCATTGCATAACAAGTTTGGTTTTTATCTGTTTAGACGCGAATTATTTGCAGTTTTGCCCTCAAACCAGCATCACTGAGAACAGAGACTTATCTTCCTCTCCTTTTTCATTGCAATTATGTTCCTAGAGGGTAGATATCCGTGTTTTTAAAAATATTTTTCACTCATCATAGCTTAGGGATTTTTGGTTGTTTTTCTCTTTTAATATAATGTGAGATTATTCCATCTTTTTCTATTAGCATAACATTTATAAGTTCTGCTTCATTTCTAACTTGCCTTCTCAGGTAATTTCTTCCTTTAGGCAGCATGGGGGAAAAAACAGCCTAAGAAACATATAACCCACTGAGCAATCAAAGGAACAAAAGCAAGAAAAGTCACTCCAATTCACAGCACTTCAACTTCGCAAAGGGAATGGGATCACCTCGGGGCTAATGTCCCAGAGGCAGTTGTATGCAATTTATGCAATTAAGACAGAAAAGTCAATCTGCTGTAACGATCTACAGAGCCCCAAAACACAGAGTTCCTAATGCAAGATAAAGCTGTTGTTACAAGGAGTGAGCCTCTCATAAAAAAGAAGTCCATAAACCCCAAACTGCTACACAAATAAATCAAAGAGGGCAGAGAAAATCAACTTCATTACAAAATTTAATTGGAGAACTGTTGGGTGAGAAAGCTGATCCTCTACTGAGCACCTGCAGAAACTTTTGTTCGAGAGTGTTGATAAATAGAAGATATACGAGCCGGTCAGTTGGGTTTAACAGTTGGTAAATCATGACTGTGAAGTTTATTTTTAAACATCACTTACTCTATTTTCTGAAGAAGTTAACCTAGGCCTGCATCACTCATGGAATAAGCACGCATGGTTTCAATTTCGAGCAGGAGACTTCAGCAGAATTGGACAGAGATTTGCGATTTTTCATCCAGCAAGTTGTGAGTTATGCAAGGCCAAAAAACATATTTTTCTAGATTAACAGAAGGCCTGGAATGTTTTGCTTTCTAAGCTTCTTTCCCATCTTTAACCGAAGATCAAGCACTGGAAAAAATGACTGATTCTAAAACTACAAGGAATATATTTCTCCCTGACTTACGAGCTAAGCCAAGCCTAAAACTTACAATGCACAGGATTTTATTGAATATATTACTGAAACAGAACACATATGCTACAAAAACACCTAGCCTCTTTCCACTCTTGGCATCAGAACTGAATTTTTGAAGGGAGAAATAAAAGTTTTAATTTTTGTCACAAAGGGAGAAGAGACCGTTACACGAGTATAGGTTTTGCATGAGTATTTCCTGCCAAAATTTGTTTAGAAATTAAAGAGAATGATTGTGACTGGAAAGCTGGGCAGGGAGGAACCTAATGAGGTTTAACAAGAGCAAGATTAGGGTCTTGCACCCGGGGAGGAATAACTGCATGCACCAGTATGGGGATGAGCTGCTGGAGGACATGGGTGTCCTGGTGGACAACAGCTTGGCCATGAGCCAGCAGTGTGCCCTGGTAGCCAAGAAAGACAGTGGGATCCTGGGATGTATTACAAAGAATGTGGCCAGCAGCTTAAGGGAGCTGATCCTCCCCCTCTCCTCTGCCCTGGTGAGGCCACATTTACAGTACTGTGCTCTGTTCTGGGCTCTCCACTTCCAAGAAGACAGGGATCTCCTAGGAGTCCAGCAGAGGGCCACCAAGATGATGGAGGGCCTGGAGCATCTCCCGTATGAGGCTGAGCGACCTGGGTCTGTTCAGTCTGAGGAAAAGAAGGCTGAGAGGGGATCTGATAATAGATATCTAAAGGGAGGTGGGAGGCAAATGGATGAGGGCTGCCTCTTCTTGGTTATGTGCAGCAATGGCCTAAAAGCTGAACACAGAAAGTTCCTATACATGAGGGACATGACCCTTTGGAATGGACAACCTTTGCTTTTCACTGATGGAGTTGATCATACAGAGATGCAAGGGCTGCAGCCCACTCTCAGTTCTTCTACTGCTATGAATCAAGAAGGGAAGAAGAGTACTGGATGAAGGCACTCATCCACCCAGAGACACAAATGCCATGGACAGGCAACTCTTCCATACAGGCCAGAGAAACTGATTTGGAGCATGGGAAGTGCTAAGCAGTCACTGTGGTGCTCAGGGCACAGGAAAATACTGTGAGGCTTCTCTACCTAAGTGCTCACCCAAGCTGAAAGCCAACACAACCAAAGTAGGTCCTGGGAAGCAACAAGAAACACACTTGTGTATAGCCAGCTGCACTGTCATCCTCACACCTTCCAGAACTGGAAGGTGTTAGCTAGAGAGATTGGATGGGATATGCCCCAAGTATGGCCAAGTGAAGGGCAAAAGGATAAGAGGCATTAATGCCTTCTCAGATCTATCTAAAAACCCTCCAAGAACCTCTGCACATCTCAGCACTATTTCCCTGCGTGCCACAAAACTGATGGCACGTCCTCGCAACCATGTGGCCTCACTACTACAAAATCTGGGGATGGCAAGGAATAAAAAACATGGCAAGGTAAATAAAACAAGTCATTCCAGAAATAAGTTTTAACAGTGATAATTAAAAGGAAGAGCTGTCTTTGAAATCTTCACTCAAACTTCAATTTTCTCCACTCCTTCTACCAGTGCCCTAACATATTCCTGGCTGCACTTCTGGTCCATTTTCCATTGTTTTATTCAGTGACACAAGGCAAATCATGCCAGCAAAACTGCCCTGACATGAAGGGAAAAGAAGTGATCTTTCTTCCTTCGAAGAACTGTTTTTTCCACAATCTGACCTGAGAGTCTCTGCCCTGAGAAATGAGGGACACAGGAGCACAAGAAGGACTCCCAGCACTCTCGTGCCAACTGCAATCAATGCAAGCTCTAATTTTTGGCATGGAATTGGTAAAGGCTGTGCTAGCAAACAGCAGTGAGTAGTTCCTGTGAAAGGAAGTGCCTGTTAACTGCAATGAATCAAAATAAACTTCAGTGCTGGCATTTTTTTTTTTCAAACACGTGTCATTTATGTTTCACACTTAATAAAGAGTTCGTTGGGGCAGGGAAGACAGCAAGTGTATTAAGAAAAAGCTATCCCTAGTGATATGCAAGCTGATAAAAATTACTTCCTTGTGCTTGTCAAAATACCTCATATACTGAATGCTTCTCAAGTAGGTTCATAAGGTTGGAAAGGACCTACAAGATCATCTAGTCCAACCATCCTCCTATCACTATCCCTACTCAACTACTAAATCAAATCCCAAAGTAAAAACTCAAAATAAAGTTAGCTAGAAGCACACAGCAGATTGTACAGGGAGGTGATATTAAACCAAAGAAAGTGGGGAAACAATTCCAGACAGCAAAATAGCACAAGGATGAAAGACTGATCACCAGAGTAATCCATTCACTGGCATATTCCTTTCACAAAGGAGGAGTGACATCTCAGCAGATAGTCCTTCCAGGAATACAGGTTTATGTGATCGTTTCTGGGAATCAATCACCAGAACCCACATTTCAAGGAATAAGGAGCAGAAGACAGAATGTGATATGAGTACAGAACGGCATTATTCGTCGGTGTGAATTATCTAGATGGTGCATGCATCTCCTTTTATAGAATTTCATCTCCTTTTCTTCCTTGTCTTCAGTTGCAGATGGACCCTACATTCACAAATAAATGCTGCCCTCTTCTGGCCACTCACCCTCACCAAAACCTAATCCTTCCACATAAAACCCGCTCTCTTAGCTCTATGATTAAATAGCACTTATGGGGACATTTATGCTTACAAAGCACACACAGATGAACTTATTGCAGACAGCTCAGTGAAGCAAGAGAGCCAGCCCTCTCTTAACAGAAGAGCATGCAATGGAGAAGCTGAGCTCCAGCAACGTCCAGTGCTTGCTACTATCCCAACAGCCTGCTTTTTCCCTAACTCAGGGATTAAAGCATGCTCAAAACCTTCAGGATGACACATTAGAAGAATATGTGCTCTATTCAGGATGTTTTTGAACGTCTGAGGTGGTGTACAAGTTGCTGGCCACCAAAATGCTGCTGCACTTGCCTAGAAATCACTGCAGCAGTCCATTTGCTTGCTAATGTGCACGTGCTTCTCCTGATTACACATTCTTCTGCAGTATGCTTAGTAGCACTGGCTCCAACACAACCAGCATGTAAATCAGGCTTCACGAAGGCAGCTCGCTCAAAATCTCCGCGGATATATATTTTTTTTTGCACTGCTCTTGCTTCTGCAAGCACTTACCAATATCATATGCCATGAAATCAGAGGAAAAGCACTTGGCACCGTGGCTCATGGAGGTGTCGTTGTGTGTGTTCCCTCCAAACACCAGCATGGTTCCACTCATTATCACGGCAGTGTGCAAATAGCGGAAGAATCTGCTGTCTTTAAGAATCGTCCTGCAGAAATGGAAAGATACGTATTAATGAAAGCAAGAGGACCCTGGCAGAGGCATGGAATAATAAATCCAAGCTGAAGAACTCAGAGGTGGAGGGGACTACGTAATTAAGTTTCTCTAATGAGACTGAACAACTTTCTCTCCAGACTGTTCGATTCCTCTCGTAATCTCACTCTCAAATTCCAATCTGCTTTCCAATTTATAGGAGAAATACATCTAGGAAAGCAACTCTCCAAAGCCATGGATCTTAATCATCAGTTCTTTCCCAAGGGGTGATCAAGTTTTCACGCTAACACAGCTTTGAGCACAGTCAATTAAAACCTGCTGATCCCTGGGAGGGACTCCAGTCCAGAGAAATTTATAGTAATCTAAATCATCTCTTTTAAGTTAGGGTATCATTTCTTGCTCAAAACTAACCAAATATTTCAGGGACATCTGTGCAGCTGCCAAGGGTGGAACCCTGCAGCTTAACACCTGCAAAACTCAGTGCCTCATCCATGGTTAAATCACGGCTCGCATTAATCGCATTACCACTGACCTTGCCTTTAATCAGCATGATTAACAGCACTGAACACAAAGGGTCACTGATAAGGATGAGGAAAGGGCTTTTTTTTTTTTTGCCCTAACTTACTGTGAAATCCACGGAACATCAGAGAGAGTTGGTAGAGCAAGAAACCTACAGATAAGGACAAGCAGACACTGCTAGGTGTCCTGCCCCAGGGTGGCTGCTGCCTGCCCTGCCAGCCCACGGTGCTGACAAAATAAACATAAGAAAAGGAAGCTGTTGCTCAATGCTTTGGGCAAATATTGTCCCATTTGTGATGTTTTCTGCCTATTCAGCCAGATTTGCCAAGCTGAACAGGAAGATGAAATGAACCAAGATAGGAAGGGTGGTTATTGCTGTGTGTATGACTGAGCAGGAAGCAAGATTTCTGGAAATCAGTTACTTCACTCATCAGTAAAAACTTGCCAAGAGCTGCTGCAGAAATGCTGCTTTAAATTCTCAAGAAAAAAGGATGGTGACTCAAAATTACACAAGCCTGTCCAAACAGCAGCCTTCGTATTTGGACAGAGCCTTCAACAATAAATTAAGACAAACACAGCACGGAGGAAAATGTACTTCACCTCTATGGCTCAAAGTTGTGAAGTTTTGCTATAGCTTTCTAATAACACTCACCTCTGGGCAGAAACCAATCACAGAAGATGTCAGTGTAGGAAAGAAATGTTTCAAATAGTTACAGGGCCAGAAGAAAATGGGGATGTAACAGAAATTCCTGTGAGGGCTTAATACTGAATGAATTACCACTCACTTGATTACAGTAACCATGCTCATATGCATAGTCTGTACTGCTGGCAAGAAAATACCATCAAAAAGTTCTCCTTTCAGCTCTGATATGATGACAGATGAAAATGGATTTCTTGGCTTGTTCACAGCCTTGATTATGTGTGACTGTATGATTCTGTACTCCTCATAAGGTATGTGTGACTGTACCCTTATCAGACAACCCATCCTCTCGTCCACTACATGCACAAGTGAGGTGTATACAGGAACAAGAAGTACTTACCACATCCTGGAGTCGACTTCATATCTGTAGAGGTCATCTGCTAACCTGTATTTGTTGGCACTGAATGCCTTGTAACCTCCGTGGATATAAATGGATCTTGTGTGAGGATCGTAAACACTACTGTGACCATACCCTCCTTGTACCAAAGCTCCACTTGTCTGCAAGATGCTCCACGTATTTGTGGCTGAGAAATGAAGGAAGAGAGTGACAAAACACGGTTAATTTACTTCTGTTAATAACCTATCAACAAATCTGATGGTGAAACAAATTGGGTTTCGCTTGGCTCAGAATTAGATACTGTCTCCACCATTTGACATCCGAAAATATTCTCCTTCAAGGAGTAAGTATGCTGTGAAGGATTATTGCTAAGTGTTTTTAACTAGACCAGAAACATCTCTTTTACAGTCATTTATTAAATTTTGCAGGCAAGCTAAGTAAATGAGAAATAAAAAGCACAGAAATAATATATTGCATTTCAGTGACATGAAAATGACAGCACTGTAGCTTGATTCGGAACCGTACACGAGCACTTTTATTTTAAATACTTAAGGCCAGGCAGCACAGAAGTCAAGTATGAATATGAAGAGCATTAGTTAAAAACTAACGTGTTCTCAGTCACTAAAATAACATTTGTTTGCTATGCTCCTTATGTGGTCAGCAGAACAAGGACATGCCTCCAGAGAGACATTTCAGAGCAGCTGCCTTAGGAGAGCTTCCTACATTTCTCTACTGCTAACACTGGAAATCTCTGGACACTCAAATCAGAGTTTGTACTGTTCCCCGAGACGTGGGACAAATGGGAGTCCAGAAAGTTATTCTCCTTTTCCCCTGAGGATTCAGTAATGACTGCTACAGAGGTTGGGATATCAAGTTATGTGGATACTTGTCTGAATTGTTACATCCATTCTTGTACTGGGAGGACACAAAAAGTCATTTTGAAAACGTTTGCTTTGCAAGAAAGAGAAAGGAAAATGAATTCAGATGTCTCATTTATCCTGCTTCGTCTCTCAATTACAGTTTTTTCATCTTTGGGACCCAATAAGCTGCATAAAGCTGGAAGTACACGGGTGTCTGCTCACTGAGCTACACAAACACTCAAAGCTGGACTGCATTTCTCCTAAGTACAAATCAAAGGAGAAGAACGCAGCCACCTTTGTCTTGCTATGTGGATATGGATCATCTCAGTAATTTCCAAACTAACGTTGAAACAAACAGTAGGTGGGGCCCAAACTCACCCAAGTTGTACTCCTGGACGTTGCTGATGTATCCATAAAGGGGACAGTGCCCAAAAATGACCAGCATGACCACACTCTCATCCTCCAAGGTGACGATGTGGGCAGAGTGGCCAACCACAGCGTACTGCTCCTTGGCTTTTGGTGCTGCCTGAGTCCAAGACTGCCTGGGAATGTTGAACACCCACAGCTGGCTGCTCACATTCCCCGTGGCATCTATTTTTCCACCATACATGTATATGTCATCCTAAAAGAAGTGAGATTTAAAATGAGCCCAATGAGTTTGGCCTTTAGGAAACAGCCTGGAAAAAAAAAAAGGCAGTCAAGATGGAAACTCCTCTGTGTCAGGAGATTCAAAACTGTCTCCCAGGTAAATATACTGGAAAAAAAAATAAACTAAGTACTTTTGGAATGAAGAGTTAGACAAGGTTTTATTAATCATTCTTCAAGAGTGAAGCTCCTGCACTCTTATCTAGTTCAATCTGTGGGTTTCTCCAGACCTCAGAGTGACTCATGAATCCAAAGGGTCCAGAGGAGCCCCATGCTGCTGCTGACAAGATGGTAAACTTGGAAAGGGGAGCTCTACTACTATGGCTGGTGCTGCCTGGGAAACTGCTAAAAAGCACTGCCTGTCACTGACAGTGAACCTACTACAGTGTCCAACTTCCAAGCAGTTATCCTCAGAATGCACACTGATAACTTGCAGCAAAGGATTTCCATCTTTCTCAGGTTGTTTTTCCAGTGTTCTGTTTGTGAATGGTGATGTCCAGAGCTTTTCAAGTTTTTTAAATTATGCTTTATATCAGCTTCCACTGTGATCAGCTACTTAACAATCCAAAACCAAGGATCAGTGAAGTGTTAGTTCACTTTATTCTCAAATGAATGGGCAAGTCAAAGACTTGGTCATTCTGCTCTCTGATAGCAAGACAGCGCAGGCGAGAAATTAGGTAAGAAATGGTCAAACCTCTTTATTACAGATGCTGGAAGGATAGCTTTGAGGCTTTATTGCAAAACAGACCCCCAAAATCCCTAATTCACCAGACTGTGCTTTGGACAACAGATCCCTCACAATCAGACCCTTGGGAGCTGACAATAATCACGTGGTCTACACAGAAGGTAAATGGGGAACCAGATGAAAAGTAAACCCCAGTCATCATGCACATCTCACAAGCACAGACAGTGAGAAGGAAATAATTCACCCACTGACCACTGTCAGCCTTAGAATCTCAGAGAAAAGTGGGAATGGAAGAACACACAAGCAAAGGCACTACAGCCTCCCAGGATCCCAGCCCAAGGATTCCCTGCAGTGCAAAGACTGCATTACTCGTGGATGAATCCTGGAAGAATAAAGGCTTCTCCCAAAGCAAAAGTGATCGATGGAAGGGGTGGGTGGGGTTGGGGTGAAAAGGGGGAAGCAGAACTGGGTGCTCTACCTGCAGCACAGAACGCACCTTATGTAACGCCAGCGAATGTCCGTATCTCATCTCTACTGAGTTCACAGTGCTGTTCAGTGGAAGCCATTCTTCAGAAATGAGATCATACCTGTCCAATAAAAATTGAAATGATTTCCTGAGAAGTTGCTATCACCTCGAGAAAATTCGTGCTTGCTCTTTCCAGAACGCGTTGGAAATTCTTTTAATTCACAAAAGCCTGATCAGGATTTCAGTATACACAAAGTATGCACACATGCTACTTATGGATTAAAAAAAATCCCATCAACCCTACTCAGCATCCACATCAGCATCCACATCTTGACTGGCTTTACCCTGAGTTTTCCTTCCCTGCAGAACCAAGAGCATCTTTGTGCTATGATAACTTACACCAGATGATCCATCCCAAAGAGCAGAAAAAGGTTACTCTAAGCCCAGGTAAATTCCAATTACTTGATGAAAATAAAACTGCCACTGTTAGAAGGCATTTTTAATTATGTCTTTGTCATTCAAGCATATTTTTTTCTGTAAACTAGAAATGATAAACCCTCTACCCTGAAAAATGGCCTCTGGCTTTTTAGATAAACGAATGAACTGTATTTGCCAGGCTTACAGCTGTGCAAGATAAAATAATCTCTGAGAAAGTTTTTAATGAAGGCACAGGTTATCTGTTGAAAAATCAGGCATGACTTTGAAAAAGTAAACCATGGATGTAATCAGCAACTATTATAGAATGTATACATTCGCAGCTGCCCTGTAACTCCTGCTAAATAAAACTTAGGTCAATGGAAGCAAAAAAACTCAGATTTTGCCTGGATCTCCCAAAATGCCATCAAGAGAAAGAATGAATGTGCTTTTATGGGGCATTCCAATGAGGAAATGCAATTATTATTTGGTATCATAGCTAAAGTTCAGTCTCCCAAACAGTCTGCATGAATGGCATTCCCAGTTTGGTATCCCATTCCCTAAACATCCACATCCCCAGGAATTCATTACAAGCACTGAAAGCACACGGACAGTATAAGGAAGGGCTAATAAAACAAAAGCAGAATTGCTCTCTTTGATTACAGGGCTAGATGCAATTTATAAGCCAGCCTGCAAAACATACAGTAAAAAGGTCAACACTGGTGTAAGCAGATGAACCAAAAACTCACAGAGCATCAGAAAAGTTATATTTTTCTTGTCCAAAATTGCCTACCTTATCAGCATTTTCCCACACCTCAGTGCTGAGTTTAAGTTTTTATTATTGTTATTTCCCCTTGGAGATGGAGCATAAGCCAACACACAGCATGTCAGACAGTGTTCTCTAAAAATAATTCTCAGATCTTGTGCTCAGACTCTGTAATTGGGGTTTATACTCACGCTAAAACCTTCTGAGAGTCAGAATGATTGAAGACATAGCCTCCAACAATCCACATTTTATTGTCGTGGATTACGGTCTTGTGAGATGCTCTAGGAAGTTTTGGAAGAGAGTATTCCTCACGGGTCCAAAACGACCGATTTGCAGGAACTGGAACTGAACAGCCAGGACCTAGGAAACAGTTTTAGAAGTTAAACAGGTTCTGCATTTCAGCTAGAGGTCACTATCCTGCACCATGGGTGACAAAGAGCGCGGCCAAGTGGCAGTTGTGCTCATCGGTGATGATCTGTGATGGATGTGGTACGAAAGGACTCCTGTGATGGAACTCTCAACCACAACCACATCCTAGAAGAGGATTCAGAAACAAAATGCAGACCCAGAGCAGGTAGAGGTGTCAGGAAGCAAAGCAGACCCCCAGCTCTGTTCTCTGCCCCTTTGATGGTGGGGACATGGTGCAAACCCCTTCCCACTCCACAACACAAGGCCATCTTTCTCCCAGCCCTTTTCTAGCTGCTGTGTGCCCTCAGAGGCCCCAACACTCGAGAGTCACAGAGCACTGTTTGCTGTCTTTCACTCCTTTTGTTCCTTCCCTTCCCAGTGTTACGTTTTTATGAGCTTTTATGAGTTTTTTATTTGCTCATTTCTTGTTTTATCTATATTTCTGTTGCTTTTAAATCAACTTTGCTGCCAGGGTTCCCTTCAGAGCTCCCCATGGAGTGGGACCCCATTAAGAACTATGAAAGAGGAGAGGTCAGAGAAACCACACAATACCCCAAGTTGGAGGGGACCCATAAGGATCACTGAGTCCAACTAGGGGACCCACAGGACTTCATCCACGCTTCAGATCCTCATAAAACAAACCAAGAAAAAAAGCAGCACACGATGGCCAATTTGGATCTTCCAGCTCCCTGAGGCTTAAAGGTTGTGGGTGGTTCAGTTTTGTTTATTTTTCTTGACTATTATTTTTAAGTTTTATTTCAATCTGATGCTTGCACACATCAAGTTGGCAACACTTTGCATGGTAGCACAGCTGCTAACAGGAACTTCTTCCCAATGATCTATTAGTAGGAAAAGCTGGATGGAAGCTTGACTTCGTTCCTAGTTAAAGCACAAGCAGTTGTCAAGAACAATCTCAAACACTTACAAGAACCATATATATATAAGACATGCTCTTAACAAGAGCTCCTCCATAATATTCACTTACCTTGCCAGCCTGCAGAGCAAACACATGCTTTAGTATCATTGAAGTTGCAAAACCCTCTCTCTGGTGCCCCACAGTCATCTGTGCAGTAGGGAATATCACAAGCTTCTCCCTTCCAGTATTTGGCACATTCACATTCAAGAGCATTGGTGCTGTTATTGAGCCTGCACTCTCCTCGGCCAGAGCAATTATTGGGACACATATTGAAACTGCAAACATCAGAGAAAGAAGGTTCATCAGTAATGAAACAGACTCCTCTTATTAACAAGTACAAGGGTGATGCTGAACATGAGTGAATAGAGCAGTTCAGTTGTTTTTTAATAAGCAAACTCAACAGGAATCATCCAGAGTTTGATGCAATGGACCTGCATACATTTGTTCTGCACCCATAATGTGCAGAGCTGCCTCACTTAATGAATTAAACCTCTGAAAAATAACCAGAGTGCCTTTTAGCCAGCTCTACTGCTAACAAATTGTCTCAAAATCCCAAACAGTAAGTGAAGAATTCCACTGGTGGTGTCTTGGCAATGAAGACTTAAGCTACTCACAATGCGATGCTGTTGTAGTATCTGTTTACACAACACCAAGATGAATCCCAAGCCAAAGATGTGTTTCTTCCTAATCATTTCTAATTCTATAACTTTTGCAATGTTAACTGGGGCAAAATCAGACACATTGAGGACTCAAAGTCTGAGACCTTATTTTTTCCTAACATCCAGTTTTCACTAGTCTCAGTGACTACCCAATAACTCAAGGACTACTACCCAGTATTCCCCCTGTCACACAACAGGTGGAATCACTGGCTTCAAGATCACGATTTCACAATATCTACCTCCACTAGTAACTCTAAAGACCATTCAAGCCAAAAGAAATAAACCTCCACTCTCCAAAAACATTAGGAGGAAATCTAGTAACCAGAACTCATAGATGAAAAACATCCAAAGCCATAGTTAGAGATGGTTTGAAATGATCATGAGAAGAGTTAGAGCAACATGAAGATGTTATAGAGGAACTTATGGAGGCAGATTACACTTGGGAGTGAACTTCATAGAATTTTAGAATGGTTTCAGTTGGAAGAGACCTTTGAAGACTGGGATGGCTACAGCTACAATTTCTCACGTAGAAACAGTGCAATGCTGACTGCTGGCAGTAGATGGTGTCGTGGTTTACACTATCAGCCAGCCTTTCAAAATGAACTGCTTCAGCTCCTGAGCTCCAAGCAACACAGCAAAAGCTCGTTTCTTTCTGGACACCCCACAGTTTTCAAACAGCTGATTATTCTGAGATGCTTAAAAAGGAGGAAAGCACCAAAACTGGCTTCAAAACTGAGTGACTCGCTTTACCCAGCTGCGACCAAGGACTCTGCAGCTGATTCCTTCTGAAGATATAGAGGTAAAACCTTCTTAAAGTTCCAGCCAAATTAAAGTGTAGCACATACATCCCTTGTATCTCTATGAGCATAGAATTCAATGTGCATGATCCCCATGAGAAGCAAGAAGTTCCATCTGCATTAGTAAGTGCACACTGAGATCATTTACTCAAAACCTCCTAAAAGCAGCCATGTACCCCAGAGATATCTTTAGAAGTTTACCAATGCAGGCAGAGAACAGAAAACACTCATCTATAATATTTAAAATACAAAACAAACAAAAATACCTAAATGGAACAAAACCATTCTAGAATAAGAAGTCAGATTCAGCAATTCAGTCCAAGGACTGAAGAAAAAGCAGTGCTCCATGGAAAACTGCTGGAGGATGCTCAGTAACAGGTCCCATCCAGTGTCCCAAGTGAAACACATCCTCAAATGCAAAAGCATTTCTGTGCAGAAGCATCTCTGCAAAATGCATAAGGACACACAGTGTATCAGTTCTGCCTGCCTGAATATGATCACATAAATCTAATAATATAAAATAAGGAGGATGATGTCTTTTCTGAGCAAACATTTGCCCACACTTAGAATTGGCAACTGAAGCTGACGTTGAGCACATTACAGTTATTAGCCAATGTAAGAGTATAATAAAGATAGAATCTAAATTCAAGTATCTGCTCGTAATTACATGCTTGAGTGGCAATTGTTTTTTCCAAGACAAGATTGAGGGGACGAAGAAACCTCCTTCTGCTCAACCCGCAACATTTATGTAATGTGCAAATCACTTTGGAGTGATACCACTTACTTATATGTGATGTTAAACCCTGTCAAATTATAAGCAGCATCACTGAAGAAATGCAGAAGAGCATATCCAGAAGTAGCTACAACTTCTGGTACCGTCTCGTTGCTGTCTTTCTCAGGAACAATAAGACCACTGCAAAAGAGGAAAGGAAAAAAATAAGGTTGAAATGAAACAAAAGGGAACAAAACATCAAGAGCAAACACAGCATGGATATCAGAATGAATAGAATAATGGAAACCAAAGGTATTTATTTGCATCTATTTGAAGTATCATGAATTTTCACGGGGCAGTTATTAGATAGGTTTTCTTCAACAGAACTCCTCAAACATTTGAAAAGAAAATCTACCAAGCTTGTGAGTACGCACACTCCAATGAACCCATTCCAAACGAACTAAGAGCCCACAAGACCCACTCAGAAAGATAAAACTACATTCCACAGGGACCAGTTTACAAAGCCCTCCTACATGTCTTAACTATCTGCTAAACAGAGGCCACGTTACCAACCAGAGAGTCCTGATAAATCCTAGGGCACTGAAAACAGCATTACCACTGCTGTCAGCATGCATGATTTCAGTATGAAAGAAGGAATGGTCAGCCATTCAACACTGCAGTGATAGAGGAAAGGCCTTGCTGGTTTTACCTCTGCTGCCCCATCAGTTACTGGTGCCTCCTGGGCTCTACGCTGTGAGAAGTCAGTACAGCCATCCTCACACACCACCTTCCTGCCACCTGCTGCTTTATAGAGCTCTATCTGACTCATCACATCCACGTTTCCCATCTTTCTGAACCCAAAAGGCTGTCATGTTCCTTATTAACATCTCATCCTCTGATTCACTGGCCAGGGAAGTGGACGTGTTCCCAACACTGAAGGTATGCAGAAGATGTGCCAACGAAGGACGTGGTGTAGTGATGGGACACGTTGATGGTTGGACTTGGTGTTCTTGAAGGTCTTTTCCAGCCTAGATGAGTCTATGATTCTACTCAAGTGGGCACAGCACAGGTTTATGGAATATACTGCCTAAACACCTGAAGTAAAACTGGAAAGAGTAAATGCCTCTTGAAAAAAATGAACCACTCACCATTTACCTATTGCACAAGTTTCCCTCTGAAAGGGAATGCTTATCTCTCTTTTAACAGAAGCCTGACACCCACAAAACAAAGTCAGTTCCTCCCTTACACAAGAGACAAGAGCAGTCATAACTTTGAAGTCTACTGAATCTTTTTAATCCTTTACCTAAGCAAAGTATATTGTCTACCACTGCCTGCTAATAGTTGGCTGTTATTTCTCTTACAAAGAACCTATTTCTCCCCAGTGTCTGTCCTGTTTCCACTGAAGGCCATGTGCAAACTTTTTGAAAGCAGAGCCTCCAACACTGCACAAACACGGGGTCCTGGAAAAGCAGGACCTGGCCTGTGCTCACGTCCTGCACATCCAAGGGCAACAGCAGCTAAAAGGGATGAAAGGAATTTTTCCCCTTAAAATATCTTATTTTTCTTCTTTTCAGAGCCATTCATAACAGGGGGCTTTGAAGATGGCTCCTGGCACAGGGTAAGTGCATTTCTGCACCTATGGAAAGAGCTCACAGCTATCCACAGCGACGCATTCACATCACCTGTGAAGCACTACTCGTGACCTGAATTTTTCTGTGCCCGTAACACAATACAATGATGTGCTTGAAGAATAGCAGACACCCAGTGATCCTTACTGAAGGCTTTTACAACGAGGGTTTTTTGCCCTATAAATGCCAGAGGCACGTTACCTATGTTAGGGTAAATATGCAGCCCTTCCTGCGCAGTCAGCTCACCGACCAACACTCATGCTTTGTTTTACCATCATGCCATAATAATGCTGTAAGCTCACCCCGTGTTTTGGCTAAACAACAGCAGCACGTTTGCAGAGATGTAGCTCAGTACATGTTTCCTTGTGAGAAGGCCAATTATTTTTCCCTTTCAGATCTCAAGGATGCAGGATTAAAAGGCACCGCTTTTTCCTATGTGCATCAGAGGCGCCTGCTTCGTTCTGAAATGTCACACTTCTGATCTGAAGATGATCTCTCCCAAAAGACCCTCTCCCCAAAATATCAAAGAACAAAAAGCCTAATAAACTTCTCTTTGCTATTTGCTTCATATATAGTTTTCCTTTGTAATGCAAACTGTAGGACAGCACGCCTCCACCTCGGGAAAACAGACATCTGAATATAATTCAGGGGAAGGCAAACTACAGCTCAGGGACCAAAGAGAAAACTCCTTTGTTCTGTTTTATTCTCCTTTGGTCTCATTCTCGCAGCACATATCTCTGATACGACGCAGCAATTCAGCTGGAAGGCCCTGCAGCAGGGAGAGCAAACACCAACCAAAGGACAGAACAAACAGCAGGAATGAAAGCAGACACTATCCCCCCTCAAAGCATCTTCTCTACCAAAATTAACACCAGGCCTAGATTGGCCATTTTCTCTCAGACATCTCACTTTGGGGATTTGCTTGGTAAGAAGGCAGGAACCTCCACGGTGTTAGTCTTCCTCATTCCTTCCTTCCTCACCTCTTTTTTTCTGCTTTCCTGAAGACAAAACAGCATGAGGGACATCCACTGTAAGCTGGTGGCATTTCCAAAGCACACACACAGCCAGACTTGGATAAGGAAAGCGATGCCAAATGAATGACCTGTGTGATTTATCCCACCTGCACGAGTTTAACACGTCCTGTCAGAGCACTGGTACAGGCTGCCCAGAGAGGGTGCAGAGCCTCCTTCTATGGAGATATTCAAGACCCATCTGGATGCTGACCCATGAGACTCATTGTAGGGATCTGCTTTAGCAGGGAGGTTGGACTCAGTGATCTCTTGATGTCCTTTCCAACCCCTGGCAAAAAAACCCTGTAGGCACAATCTGAATAACAGCTTAAGGGAAACCTCCCTTCAACTGCAATCCAGAATTTCTCAGGCTCTGGCCAAGATCACTCTATTTCACAATGCACTGCTTCCATTTATTTTTGAAAGCTGCAGACCATTTCGCAACCACCACTACTCCAAAGCAAATAAATACTCCTACTCAGCCGTGCTGCCCAATGACACTGCTGCTTAGAAGCTGTAAGGCAAGCCTCTGTTTTGGCCTGAAAATCTTCTCTTTGCTATGTGCTGGACTTGTGGAGTCAGCGAGAACAACAGCAGGGCTCCCAACTTTGCCACTGCCCCACACTGTGCCTCCATCTCTTTCCCTGCACCATACACCAATGGGAATCAGCTGAAATAAGGGCATCTCCTTGTGAAGCAGGATGAGGAGCGTGGATTCATCCCTTCTACCTGAGACAGAACCTGCCAGGAAAAAAGCCTCAGCAAGGAGCAAGATGTGCACGGTGCAGGGAGAATGCAGAATTCAGATCCCAGGGAAGCAGAAGGAGAAAGGGGACACCAAAAATTGGTGGCACATTGGCTTCTCCATCTCCCGACATGCAGTGCAAAATCATTCTTTTTCTTTTACCTGGGCACACACGTGCAAAACTGTGCCTTATTAAAGCACTCCCTGTGTCTCAGCCACGCTCGCAACAGCAAAAAACAAACGAGAATAAACAAACCCAAAATAGAAGTTACAGCAGATTAAAAATAAATCAGTGCCAAAAGAAAGCGGGGGAGGAGAATAAGGAAACAGATCTCATGTTTCTTTTCTTAAAGGAAAAGCTAGCGTGCTTGTGGCAAAGAGATGACTCCCAAAAGTGGGCTCCTCAGGAGACAAAGCTGTTGCAATACCAATCACCAAAAAAAAAAAAAAGTCCAATTGATTACTGAGAGCTGGCAACACCCAAAGAAAGCTATTTCTTGAAAGTACCTTCCCCGTTGCAATAAGGAGAGCAATAAGCACTGCTGCTGCAGCACCAACACAGGGCATGCAGCATCAGGGGCACTGAGGGATGTGGACACAGGGAGGTGGGCTGGGGATCACAGTGGCCTTTTCCACCCCAGAGACATTCAGATTGATCGAATCACACTTATTCAAAGCATCAGCTGCCTCACAGGCAGGTGTATGGGGTCACTGGCAGTGGGGAACATCGTGCAGCAGGTGAATTAATGCCTGCAAGCAATACAGCACAAGCCAACCGTGGGATGTGTGCAGGGTTTGCAGAGTGGGACAGGAAGGGGGACTGAGGACAAAGCAGAAGAAAGCACGAGTATTTACACGTGCTTGTGGCAGCAATACAAGTTATGATTAATGGCAAAGAAAGTGAGACTTGAGGGAGTGGAAGGAAAACAAATCCTAACACGGGAATGGGAAGGAGCGGGGTCAGAGACAGAAGATGAAGGATGCACAGTGAAGGATGAACAGTGAAGAACAGGAAGTTTCTAACTAAAGTGCTGTGGGAAGTGGAACCAAGAGCTCTCATGGGACCACACTGGCTCCGGTATGAGGTCCCCAGCATAAAATACACTGGAGCACGTTCAGCAATGACCACTCTGATGGCCAGGAGCCAAGCAGATGAGGAATCATCGAATGCTTGGGGTGGAAGGGACCTGCTTGGGGTGGAAGGGATCATCCAGTTCCAACCCCCTGCTGCAGACAGAGCTACCAAGCACTAAATCAGGCTAGATCAGACTGCCCAGGGCCCCATCCAACCTTGCCAGGCTTTGGGTTAGGGCTCAGCTCAGAGCCTTGAATGTCCCTTCCAACCCAATCACCCCAAGTTCTGTCTCGAGTTGGGCTTGGCACTGCCACATTTGCCCAGAAGCAGCCAGAGGAAAAAGACTGCTCCTGTGTGCTGAGGGCAGGGCAGCAATGGCTGTGGGGCAGCCTGTGCCATCTGTCAGCACTGTCACTGTGACCATCCATCTGTGCCCGACCCCACGGCGAGGTGCCAAAGGTCTTGCAGAAAGAGGTCGTTGTGAGCAGGAAGAACACAGCACCAGCCCGAAACGAAGGTAAATGCACAAGAGCAGCTCCAGTAAACGTTTAACATGGAGTCAAGTGAAAAATAACAGCAACGAACTCCATAGGCAATGAGTGTGCTTCATCTGCTTCAGTTTTCTCCATTCTGTGCTGATGAGCACGCCAGATTTTTATCAGCTCCCTGCTCCTTTCTTGTGTCTTTGAAGCTAAATATTTAAGCACTATTACGTTGTCTATGACTGCAAGTATAAACCAGCAAATGTATTTTGAATTATGCTTCACAGAAGCAAAGCTTAGCATACAGGACAGGACCACCCCATGCACTCAGGCTACAAGGAATTTAGTTCATGCAGATACACTGTGTAAATGTTAGAGATCGGGTTAGAGAAGTTTCTCTCTTGTAGTTAAAGTGGATAAAACTGACTTCAATTGTTTCATAATCCTGTGCTGAAGATTTCCAGGACGGATACCTTGTTTTAAACAAATGTAGGTGAACACCAGAAGGTCGAGAAAATTAAAGGGGAGCAGAGAAGGAAGGAAGGGTTAAAAAAAAAATCTGAGCTTTGGAGAATTCTGGGAGGAATTTACAGTGTTTACCAACAAACTCAGAAAGCTGACAGTGCCCAAAGGTACAAAGCTCAATCTCTCAAGTCCTCCTCCCGCACGGTGCAAAAATAGTGAAGAGTAAAATATGGCTTTGGTTAATGTTAAAATTTAATAAGAGCCAAGAAAATAAATAAAATATGAATGCTGCCTGGGAAATCGTAGAGCATTTATTTTTGTACTGGAGAAAAGTATTCTTCGACAGACGCCTTTGTCGCACTTCATCAAAATTAGAAGCATCTGCTGTATCCTGAACTTGGTTTAGTGAACAACACTGCACAGTACTAATGAAGATGAAACTCAAATGTCATCTAAAGAAGCAATTAGAAAGAAAAAAAAGGAATTTTCTTTCCTACCTCAAAAATGTTATTGTATTAAGCTCACGCCTGCTTGTCCTCAGGCACAGACTTCCCAGTGATTTAGAGATGATTTTCAAGTCTGAACCGTAATTGTTCATGCTATGAACTACTTATAACCTCAATTTAAAAAGCCTATTAATTTTTGGAAAACACACCAGGAACTGCAGGCACAAATCACGATCATTTCACCTTTTCAACAGCGTATTAAAAATTACCTCGATTAGAGCACAATGACTATGAGTCAAGATGACATTTCTTCCTCTTCATGCATATCAATTGAGCATATGAGACCAGGAGAGGGCTTCCAGGTTCTTTTTAGAAGAGAGGTGGCTTCCTCTTCTCTTCAAATGGAGAGAGACTGCCCTAACACTGTCTGCATGCCCTTCTTTGACCTCAGGTAAAAGCTTGGAGGTTTGTAGGTTGACCTACCACTGCTTTTTCTGGACATCAAGATGCTGTTCTGTAGGAACTTCTGCCTTGTGTCAGCATGGACACGCTACAAACTGAACTTAAGACACAGTTACACCTGAGGAACGGGGCAGTTTTATGTTTCTGAAGGAGCCAGCACACCAAATCACCCCCAAGTTCAACCAGATGACAGTAACTGTGCCTAAAATAATCAGGATTTGGAAGTGAAAAACTAACACATGCCACAGTGTAGTAACATGATCTGTTCATTGTAAAAGCAAAAACAACTCCATAATTGTTTATGTTGCCGATGACTGCACAAAAGAACACTGTATGTGCTGTACTGGCAGTATTATATATTTAGGTTACTGGAACATACTTGTGCTGCTAAAAGCCACATCTGATTCAGGCTCCAAGTTAAAGAAATAGCACTGCTTACAGTTAAGACTCCTAGCAAGTGAACTCACCTAAAAGCTGCCAGTAAAGGAGCATAAATCGAGTCTCCATCATACACATATAAGTGGTCCCAACTGCATTCTGTGGCAAAGTGATTGAATCGAAGCCTCAGGATTGTGTTTGGCCTGTAAGAAAAAAAAAACAACAATTAATAGATTTGGAATTAGCCACTCCAAACATGGCAAAGCCCTTCCAACAAGCTCCTGCAGTGTGAAGCTCCCCTCTAAACAAGGCTGAAACTGTGTTGCTTGGTATAAATGTAAATGCATCAAATGTGTCATGGCTTTCATTTTCAGCGTGCAGACTCCACTGTTATTAAGGAACAGATTCTTTACAGATAGAAAAACAACTGTGTCCTTAAATCTTCCCCCACCACCAAGGGAAGAAATTGAAGAGCAGGCACAACCAGCCCCCTGCTCTTTACCTCTAATGATAGGGCTCTGCAGGGGTAAGTAAAGGAAATCTGCACGTACAATACATGTAAAGTATCACAGCCTTCATTAAACAACCCTCTTTTTCTTCTTCAAGTGATTTTCTGAAGATTGGCACGATTGTGATGGACTATTTAGATGCCTGGGAGCTGGCAGAAAGCTTTCTTCTATAAATTTATCAACCTATTACTTCTGCAGGATCGTGAAAGGCTGTCTTGAAAGAAGTCCTTCTGAACTGGAAATCAGAAACACAAGAGTAGTGAAGTGCAGGCACAAGCTGCCCAGAGAGTGGTGGATGTCCTATCTTGGAGACACCCAAGGTCAGGCAGGATGGGGCTCTGAGCACCTGATGGAGCTGTGGGTGCCCGTGCCCGCTGCAGGGAGTGGGAGCAGATGGTATTAAAGGTTCTCTTCCAACTCAAACCATTCAATGATTCAACGTAGAGATGTGAGATGTATCAGCAGGAAAAATGGTTTACTCAGTGAGGAGGTGGAAGAGTAGCTCAGATACCAAAACTCACCAGTGCTCCTTCTATTCAGTGCACAAAAAATGCCCACAAAGCTGTAACCATGCAAGGAACATTTAGATACCATTAGTTTCACATCTCACACGCAAAGATAAATCTAAAGAGATTCCCTCCAGAGCCACAGCAGAAACCTAATTAACGCTCAGCTCAGGGAGGGTGGAAACCCCACCAGCTTTGTGCTTGGACCTGAGATGAAAGGCAGTGAATCCACAGCCACGCTGCCTCTTCCCACCCATGGTTGCTAAAGGATAGATGAAAGTGTTTAGGATCTCTCAACAGCATACTGCCCTTGGATTCAAATGAAATGGCCATTCATCCTAATCAAAGAAATTAATACAATGTCAGATTGCCATCGAGTCCTTCTTTCTAACAGAAGAGGAATTCTTCAGGGAATTATTCTGCAAAAGAATGATTTCTGGTAGGCACGCTGATCTTCTCCACGCCTTTGGAAGAAGAGTGGCAGGTATAACTTGAGGATAACACACAAAAAGTACAGAGAGTGCTCGTCGTTTCAAAACAAAGCTCTCTAAGAAATTGTAGGGGGTTTGCTTCTATTTTAATGGCGTGACAGCTGAGAGAAGCACGGGATCCTTAACCAATAAAAGGTTTAGACCAAGAACAAAAAGAAAGAATACCTACAGTGCAGCTAGCAACTCATTAACAGAGAGCACTCATTTGAAGAGCTGCAAGGCACGGGGCTACAGGCTCGGCCTCAGATGGGTTCCTTGGGCTGGATCACATCTGCCTTGCCTGTGCTCTGGGGAGGAGTGAGCAGCACACACACCAGCCAAGAGTCAGGAGCAGTGTGAAAAGGAAACGTGTGCTGTAAGGAGCACGTGGCTTCCTTTACAGCTGACTGTATCTGGTGTCTCCAGTTGCTTATTTAGCTTGTGCCTTTACTTGCTAACCTCAAACGCCCTCTACATACCAGTGTGCTAGCAGCGAGGTGAAGGCACTTAGCAGAACTTAACAGCTCTGCAGATGCTGTTTTCCAAGTCCAGATCTCTCTGGGAACGTCACACTTGGCAGAGAGCTTGGGCTATTTTCACAGGGGTGCATATTTCAGCTGTTTCAATCAGCGTGGTCTTTCTGTCCATCTGACAGCAGGGTACAAACAACCAGAAGCAGGAAAAGGACATCTTCCTGAATGCCTGGCTACAAAAGAAGGCACATTTCTCACTTCAAGCCTCACAATGTGGTAGCTTTCCAAGGAGCCTCTCGGGACCAGCAGAGGCTGAAGGAGTGGTTGTGGTGACATTATCAAGGACCTGTGAGAAGCATTTCTGTTCTGATAAGAACAGCAGACAAATTATCCTCTAAAGGAAAAAAATAAAGAAGAAGAAGCTCTGAGGGTTATGTCAACTGCAGTGGAATTGCTGAGGCTGCTTTGTCTGTAATATCCTTTAAAAACATTTGTTCACTTGTAATTTCAAACCTTATGCAGTTGCATTTTTACTACCTGCAAAAATTAAGAGGTGTTGCCATGGAGGGCATCTCACTGGGAGCTTAACCACATCAGAACACTGGGCTCCTCCCAGTTAACAGCTGCTGGTGGGTCCCCAGTGGCAGTGCTCTCTGGAACAGCTTTGGCCCTTACATACCTAAGCTCCCAACGCATTCAAAGGTAAATCAGTCATCCAAAATAAATGTCTGGAGTGGATGAAATGAATACCATTCTACCTCCACCCACCAGGCATCCTGAAGAAAGAGGAGACTAAAGAAAAACATGCCCTGGTCTTTTATTAAGTTCTAAGCGTTCAAGATGCTGAGAGACCTCAGAATAAAAGGTGTTTAATGCAAATGGAGTAGTTTGTGCTCTCACAAGACGGGATCCTATCCACAAAGCACTCTGCTTTTAGAGTCAGGGAATGGTATGGAATGTGATCTAGGAAACAGCTGTAAATGTAGGGCATCATAACTGACCAAACAAAGCTTTACAGACTTCACAGATCGATTACTGTCCTGGTACTGTGGAAGACACCCTTCAACAGGTCATCTGTTGTACCATGCAACAGGTGACAGTCAGAGGGTACACACTAAAGGGGATACAACTAAAACTTCTGCAAGAAGCTTCCAGTGAAGACTGGAAACAATCTCAAAGATGAAATATACAGCAAGAGGGAAATGAAGGGAGAGGTCTAAGGGACTCTTCTCAGTTCAGAAGATCTTTGCAAAGAAGGTCATTCTGAAGTTCATGTTAAGAAATATATATTCTGTGATCTCAAGTGCAGCATTACATAAACTGTCTCTTCATGAGCTCTCATGCTGCCCAAAGGTGAACATGGACTGAATCTCATTCATCTGAATGGCCCACTGCAATGATGCCTGAGTAAGTATCAAACCTTCATTTATTTAGACTGGTGCATTTATTCTGATCTTCCACGTGGTTTCCAAGTGAAGTAAATTTTACATCAGAAAGCCACAATTTCACATAGCTTGTACAAACAAACAAACAAACAAAAAAAAAACAACAATAAAGCAACAACCAAACAATAAAACCAACCCACTTTCCAAGAACAACTATAAGTGTTTCCCTGTGTACTTTTAGGAATTCAAACAAACAAAGGATTGTGAGATCTAAAAACATAAGCAACACTGTTTGCAAGCAAACTTGTTGACTATACTCACCTTCCCTCAATTAGCCAGGTGCATTTTGTTTTGTATTTGTAGTTCCCAGGCCCATCCGTTACGTACCCTGAAGGTTCAGTGAGTCTGTAAACAAAAAATAATAAAGACAAGCATTAGTCTTCAAAGTTACAACATTCATAAAGGATATCCTGAATTCAGAAGATCCGTTGGCTAGGTTTGCACCTACTGAAGGGCCACTAAAAACAATGCAACGTGAATCAATTGGGATTTTCCTGTTCAAGTCTGTGGACATGCTTCCTGATGACTGGATACTTGGAGAACCAGTCAGGAGTGCTGGTTTTTCTACCAGAAAAGCCTAACATACAGACTAACACGACACAGACAGTCAAAGGAATTCAAAATGTGAATGATAAAATTATCTGTAAATGATTCCTATTTACATCAACTACTGAATGCTTGCAATAAGTCCGAATGAAGTCTCTGGCACAAGCTTTTGATCACTCTGTGTTTGACAGCTTCATTTGTCCAGAGGCTGTGTGGGATGACCAAGGAAGAAGCCACAAACCCATCCTGGAGCTCAGGAAAAGCATACTTCAGAACTGAGCTTAACCTGCAACTGGAAAAAGTGAGCAAAGACATGCAAAGGTTGCTTTCACATCCTCATCACTCGGACTGGAAATTTAACAGCCAAACACACATATACAGCAACACAAAATGAATCACATAATCACTAAGGTTGGAAAAGACCACTAAGACTCCCAAGGCCAACCCCAACCTGTCCCCACCGTGACCCTCAGTGATCTTCACAGTTCTTGGATGCCCCCAGGGATGGTGACTCCACCACTCCCTGGGCAGCCTGTGCTGGTGCCTGACTGCTCTTTCAGAGAATAAATGTTTCCTGATATCCAACCTGAACCTCCATTGAAGGTAGCAACGTACTGGCTGTGGCTATGACTTCACCATTTTCTCCAAAGATCACAGGCAACCAAGAGGACAACGAAGCATCCAGTTGGAGTTAGAGACAGAAGGTTCTCCATACCACTTGTGTTCCCAAAAGCCAGGTACTGAGATCCTTCATCTTCTGCCTCAGTGCAGACACCCATGAGCTGACGACAAAACCAAGAGCCACGCTCCCAGCCCACAGAAATAAATCACAACTTCCAGACCGCTTTCACAACATGCTCAAGTGAAGCAAAACCCATTGCAAATAAATTCCCTGGAAAAGATGAAGAGAAATGGAGGCAGTGTCTGAAGATGCCTCACCACCACATGTTGGCAGAGTACTGGCACTGGAGGAGGATTCCTACCCAGGGAGGTTACACACCCCATCACCAACACGGCCGTAGTGGATCAAAGCCTGCTGGCAAATCCCACCTGTCCTACTTCCAACAGCTTCAGTCAGACAAAAACACACTGAAAAATCAAATTTGGAAGAAAAACGAAGGAAGGAACCAACATCAGAAGCTTCTAGAAATGATATTTTGGTATCTTTAGCGTGATCTCTTCCTGGTGATCTGTTAATGTTATCACCTAAGGTTTCTACAATATCTTGACTGAGCCAAAATTATTGTCCAGAGTCCTTTCTGTAGAATGGCTTTAGGTTTACACAAGATTCATTTCCAATCCTAATTAAATAATAATAATCATCACCATCATCATCATCACAACTCAACAAACAACAGTTTTTTTTCCTCCATATTGGTTTAATACAGCACTTCTCAACCCCAGACATTCAGCTGGACATTGTTAAGAGCCAGAACTGCCGTACTGCAAGAGATCTACATATAGGCAACAGAAGAAATAATTCTGGTGTTCAGGAGCCCAGGAAGCATCTGCACCCTCCATGGATATGATTATATAGGTGCTTGTATCTGTGTGTACATCTATACAGACACACACACACACACAAATACACACTGCATTTTTAAGGCTTCAGCATCTTTGAAAATCTGAAGTAGTTATCTACTGGCACGGAATTGGCAAAACCAGATGGAAATTCCTCACTGTAGAAAATAGCATTTAG
The DNA here is from genome assembly GCF_038088225.1 of Cyrtonyx montezumae. Lineage (NCBI taxonomy): Eukaryota > Metazoa > Chordata > Aves > Galliformes > Odontophoridae > Cyrtonyx > Cyrtonyx montezumae. The sequence goes on along the minus strand of NW_027071936.1, from coordinate 66,650,215 downwards.
TCCTTTTATAATATCTAATAACTGTGGAAAGGTAGGAATGAGACCATGTCGGTGCTTCAGTGCTGACAGCACTCTGCACGCAACCAAGAGCAAACAGTTGCTGGAAACCTGAGCTGGAAAACAACCTTATGCAACCTGCCAAGCTCTCAAAAAGCCTCAGCTCGGAAAACTCCTTCAACAACTTTCTCTGGCAACAAATTATTAAATCATTCACTGCTGAGACGCCTTTCGAGAGCAACGCTGCAAGAAAACAACCCTTAAACCCTGGCTGTGTCTGATCTCAGAGCGTTTCAACATCCACACAATTTAAGATCACATGACAGCAGAGCAAAAACAAAACACAGGATTTAGTTAAAAATAAATAAATAAAATAACCCATCCTATTTCTTTGATAGGCTGTTAAATGCTTAGCCTGTAAGTTCCTCAGGTTGCTAAGCTTTAGAAGCTGCTGCCACTACAGACAACTGAAGGACATTAGATAATAATAATAAAAACATCAGTTCAGGCCTCCAAAAGGAGAAGAAATTGGTGTAATACTCTCATTGCTGGGAAGGGTAGGATGCTAGAGAAACGCGGGCAGTGACACGCTCCAAGACAGACAGAAACAAAAACTAAGCAGTACAAGCAAAGGAATGCTGGGATTTTATCTTTATATTCAATAAAGGAAGCTAAACTGATCTCCAGCTCTAGTTAAAAAAGCAAACAAATCCCATTCCCCTGCACGTGTTGCTGCCTCGCTCAGGGCCACTGCACAGCCCAGGCACTGGTTTGGTTTCATCTCTGAAAAAAGGCTCAGAAAGGGAATGGGAGGAAAAGCACTCCAGGTGCAAAGCAGTTGAGCATGGGACATCTTCATGATGCTCGCAGGGTAATGCCTATAGGGCTGCTCTCAGGATATATACAAAAAGCCCTCGTATACCCATGTAACCTTCTGCCAATGCCATTGGGGTCTGAGGTCTTTTACCCCACTACATGCTACACGTGTGAAATCTTGGGATCTTCGAGGTCTTTTCCATCCTCTGTGATATTCTCAAGGCCAACCCCAACACATCCCCACCACACCAGGTGATCACGTCCCTCAGTGCCACATCCCCACGGCTGATACACTACAGTCAGGATTCCCAATGCCTCCAGCATGGACTTGGGAGGAGAAGGATGTATTTCCTCCATAGGGACTGCTTGGAGAAGAGCTATAGTAGCTGTGCTCAAGGAAGTGTTACGGAGAGGATACGATTCTTGAGGCTGATCAGCCTGGGTAAATGTGAAACTAACTCAGTGCAAAGCAGCAAAGTCCTTTAGGTGTTCTCTGTGATGTGTGAGCATACGTGGACACGGTGGAAAAACACACGCAACGCAAAGACAGCAAAGCACAGATAGAGCAGTGAACTCCCACAGGGCAACGACACCGACTTGAGAACAACCACAGTGGAAAAATTCCTGCACGTTTCTGGTTAAAAAACCCAAGATTTTAAAACAGATGCCAATTCTAACGTGCACACAGACACTACCAAAGGGCTGCTACCACTCCTTACAGCTGATGTAAATCCCTCACTGATTTTCACCCAGGCGTAGCAGAGAAATCCTTTTGCCTTAATAACATCAGCAATTCTAGACATGAGTATTTGTTAAATACAAATTACTGTACACCAACCAAGTCCCTACAGAGCCATGAACTGCACAGTGAGGTGAAGACTCAAAGCTGCTTTCTAATTGCCATCTAATAAATATAAACAGCGAAGCACGAAGAGTCGCAAGCTCTTTGGAGTTTGTAACTTAGGAGTAAACCATTTGTTGAGGTCGTTCATAGAATCACAGCTGGAAAGGACCCATGAGGATCAACGAGTCCAACTCCTGACTCCACACAGGACCACTCGAGTGGTCTATATTCCTTCCAATACACCACAACTGCATGCTGGCAGTGAGATGTTTTATATATCTCACTTTGCCCGAGATTCTCAGTGGATCTCATTGGTTTCTATTGCTTACAACGTAACAGAGCAACTCCAGCATTCCCACCAGAGCCCTTCTGCTGAAAACAGAAAACAAAACCATCCCCAAAACCAACTGTTCATCCTAATTTTGAAGTTGCTAAAACCAGAGACTGATGCACACAAGGAGTTTTCCTCCTCCCTCCCCTCTTGTCTCCTAGAATGCCACAATTAGAAGCCATTGTTTTGGGTAAATTTAAAGTCCCATCCAATAAAGAGAGAGCTGTTACAGCCTATTACAGAACAATGGCATTCCACCCTAAATTGATGAACAACTTTGCTTTGTTCGTTTTCTAAAAGAATACCATGAAAACACAAAAACCACACACTGGTTTCCTACACAGTGCATAGGCATGGAAAGCAATTAGCCACACGCAAGATGAAATAAAGAAGGAAACAACATCTATGCATGTATTTCATGAATTTCTAATGCCTATCACCGCAGGTACAGCTCAAGCTGAGCCACTCTTCTGTGCCAGGTCTCACACAGAATGCCTTGCTTCAAAAAAACAGCGACTGATACAGTTAATTTAAGACAGGCAACACAGTTTCTTCAAAGGCGAGGTTACCTCTGCCCTTCTGTGGGACATTTCTAAGATACGAGAGGTGATTTCCTGGCTGCTGATCAGAGAGAAGGGCAGAGCCTGAAAAAGCCCAGCAAGGTCAGAGAGGAGGGTCAGAGAAATTACAGCAGGTGAAACGTATCCCCACAGCCACTGATGCTAAATCCCTTTGTTAATGAAATATCTGCCTCAATCCAACAAGATGCTCAGCTCGAAACAAGCTTGAGTCCATGCCTGCAGCCTAGCAGAAAAAGCTCCAAAAGGCTTAAAAATCATTAAGTTGTCAAGCTAAAAACCAAGTTATTTTCCAACTTTACCCCTCTACAGTTGGCAACAGGATTCTGTTCCTGACTTCTGCTCTTCTGCTGGCACTAAAAATGAATTACCCCAAAGCTGCCCCGTTTTAGGCTGGTGCTGCTGCCCCTGGCCTGCTGTCAGCATCAGGGCTGATCTCAAACTGGGTCCCCTCCTCAGCCCAAATAAACCAAGCCTGCAGCTCCTCCCAGCTGTCTCACTAATCCCTTCAAGTTTTCTGTGTCCTACCAGCTCTGCTGTCAGGCAGGGGAAGGAACTGCAAAGATATTTCATTTAAAAATGCACTTCAACCCCTCTTTATGGAAGAAACTTGTTTCCTCTCTTACTTACACCTTCCATTTGCAGGCTAAGGAAATTATATCCACAAACAAATTGCATAACGAGACATCAAGTCATCATTCAAGACAGTAGAAACAACAAAGCAAAAGCTGATTTCCCTCCTCCAATGTCAATCCAAGCACTGAAAATCCATGCCAGATCCCAAAAGACATCACTGCTTCCCCACTGTCACCCAAGCACAGGTTATGGATGCTGCAATAACAATGACATTATGAACATTCTGTAGCCCCACCTGATGTTCTAGCTCCTAAATTGGTCCAGCAATTAAAGTCAAATTGAGGTCATCTCATGTTTTGATTCGTATCTGTATTTCCTATCCTTCTACCTTTATTTCCAGCCCCATCTCAGACAGCACACGCCATGGCTCTGTTCAGTGCACGAGCTCGGGTCTCTGCTGGCTCAAACATCCAAGCTGCAGTGTAAATCTGAATCTTATCCAGTAAATTCTCCCCATTCAAACTGATTGAGGGAAAAAATAAACAGTAACATCAGTGTTGCCCTGAAGAATCCTCTTCTTTATACAAGCAGTGCTTTGGAGGTGCAGATTTCTCTGCTATCACTATTATCCAGACACCCATCTCTGCCTCCACAGCTCAACACCAACCATTCAGCAGTATCGTGATCCCAATCTTGACTCAGTGCTTGTTTTCAAAACACTCTCTCCAGTGCTTATATTATATGTGGAAATATTTCCATGTTGAAAAGCCACTTGGATTCCTCCCTTCGAAGCCAACCTTCGCCCAGCTCCTGTACCTGAGATGAGAGCCGTGCAGGCTGTGTTGGCTCCAGCAGTTGTCTATGAAGCTGGTCTAACAGTTGCTCCATGCTTTCCCCATCTGTTCACAAACCCATTTATTGGCTCTTGGCCTACTTCTTTGAAATGAAGATAATTTAGCTGCGAGCGTTCATGCTGCCTGGAACAACTCAACTCCCATCGCTCACCGGTAGGCCTGGAGGCTGCTGGATTGTAGCAGTAACAAATAGAGCTGGTGCATCACACAGCATCTAACTTGGCAGCAGGAAAGGAAGAGAACCATCCCTCTTTCACTTGCACACAACCACAGAACGAATCCTTACACAGCCTTTGGCCAAGAGCTCTAGCAAGCCATCTCACCCTGCACTAATTGCTTCAGCAGCACCCCAAACTGAGCTCCCTGTTAGACTGAAGTACAGAGAAAGGGCTTTACTCAAGGAGAATCATCAAAAGCTGACAATGAAAGAGCTCCTGAGCCAGACAGGTCCCTTCAAGGACTGCCACTGGATGATCAAACACATTCACTGCATGATCTGAGATCCTGCCTGGCTTCATGTAATACACAAGGTATCCAATGCAAGCTAAGGGGGTGAGGGAAGAATCACAGAACCATTCAGGTTGGAAAAGACCTCTAAGATCCCCAAGCCCAACCCATCCCACCATGCCCATAGCCACATCCCTCAGTGCCACATCCCCACTGTTCTGCAACACCCCCAGGGAGGTGCTCATACATTCAAGAGCTCTAACTTGTGTAAGGGTAAAATACAACCAGTGCAATTTGGAAAAAAAAAGAATAAAAGAAAAAAAAAGAAAAAAGAAACAAATCAATGCATACATTTGGTCCATACAGAATTTTAAACCAAGTTATGATGTCTACAGAAACTAGTCAAGATCTTGCTACCTTGAAGGCTTAAGGAAACACAAAATATTATGTTCCAGATGAGCTGTTTTACACTCCTTCAGAACATGGCTTGCACTGCTGATTCTGCCCCTGAGAATTCACTTTGTTAGCAGTCAATATCTTTCCACTTGCTATCCCACCTTTGTGCTTCACAAGTTAATTGTGATTCACATGAGGTTGCAAACAGCAGGCAAAGTTTGCTGGATGAGTTCTCAGCTGTTTCCCAGTGCAGTACCCCCAACTTGTGCACCGTGTAAATGAGGCATCCTAATGATAATTTTTAAACCACAGATGCTCAGCTCAGAATTGATAGACTGAACAATATTCTCTCCCAGCAGAAGAGCACTTTAGTTCAACAAGCTCTCAAACCACCAGTCCTACACTTAAGCTCAGGAAACAGTGGCAAGTGTACTGTGCTGCAAGCTTGCCCCATCCTGCACTGCTGGTTTCTAAGCCAGATACAGACCACAGCAACCAGCAGCAGCACTGACAGAAAGCTAAAGCCAAAGATCAGTCATTTTGCAGCAAAAAAAGGAAAACACTGAGATATTCTATAAATAAATATCACAACCCGACCCACTTTCCTAGCAGGGATAGAAATAATTCCCTTTATTTCATCCTGACATACAAAAATTTCCAGGTGGTGTTACCTGCTGGGAAACGTTCCCTTAAAAGAAAAAGAAAATGGCAAAATTCAAACAAGTTAGCAAACAGCTTGGTGGAAAGGTTAACATCCATTGGGTTCTGAGCTGAAAAAAAGGGTTTTCATGCAGATGTGCAGGTGCAGATGGTGAAAGAAATAAAACACAGATGATGTCTCAACATCCAGGGATGGTTTTGCGTACCTACACAGTGCCAATCCCTAACAAATCTAAGGCAGTCTTCTGGCTGAAGTGACATGGAAAAGGTCATGCAAAGTGCAGGAGATCAAGAGGGAAAGAGAAATCCAGGCTGGAACACGTGCTTGGAGCAGCCTGGATTTGTTTACATCGACTTGCTGCTGTTTCTACTGAATATCCACAAGAGCTCTTACACCAACAACGTGCAGGAAGCTGCACAGGTTTCACTTCTGCTCCTTGACATCAGTGATGCACAAACATAACGTTGGACAACTAAGCATTCAAAAACAAACATGGAAGAAAATGTTTATTAATGAAGCAGATTAATAGTAAGTCTGGAAATCTATTTATACCATTATGAAAATGCTAATAAGTCAAGTGTTCACCGGGATGCCAGACGTATCTGGAACAGCACAGCATCCATGGGAGCCCAAATCAGCACTGAGCATTAAACTTAAACTTGAGAGGCAAATGCAGTGCCCTAAAGTGTGTGTGTGTCCACATCATGAGGATACAGCTGGCCCAAAAGCATCCTCCCCTTCACGTGCATTACCTTAAAGAATAAAAGAGAGAAAGGTAGGAACAAAAGCCATCTCTTCTAATTGCTGGATTTGCACGGGCTTCATTTGCACATACACCCTTGCTAGGGAATTGTAACTGCCTTTTCTAAACACTTAGCACATCAGTTCTTCCACTGCCAATTCATACCAGCTGTTTTCCCACTCCAAGGCCTGGTTTGCATCCTCAGTCCCAAGTGAGTGGTGTTTTCCCCAAATCATTCCCTTTTAATGAAAACAATTTCCCACAAGATAGGAAAAAAGTAAGTAAATACGGAATACTTGGAGCACTTTGTCAACCAGATGCACACACATGGAAAACAAGGTAGGGACAGAGCACGTGAAGAAGTAATTTGTGATCAAAACACAACTCTGGCACATCCGTGCATTAACACCAACCTGAGTGTTCAACTGTGAAAGAAAAATCACTGCTTAAAAGGGCTGTGAAGTACAACTGTGAAGAAATCCAGATGTGCAAATGCTCCCACGTGTGGATTTTGATTAGGGAACGTTAAAAACCTCCTGAAAATCCTCTGAAAGATGAACAGTACGAATGGGCTGTGAATCCCTCATTTACTTGCCACTGTAGAGTTTTTGATTACGACGATACTTTTCACATCCTGTAGATGGAAGCCCCCTGTTAGAGTCTATACTCAAATACTACAGGACAAGGGGCACAGGGCATAGGCTGGAACCCAGGAAGAACCAGGGAACAATTTCTCTCCTTTGAGAGCTGTATAGCTGTGGCACAGCTGCCCAGAGAGGTGGGGGACTCTTCTCTGGAGATACACTAACCCACCTGGATGCTTTCTGAGCAACCTGTTGTAGGGGAACTACTGGGGGGAGTTAGACTGGAGAATCTTCAGAGGTCCCTTCAACCCCTACGATTCTGTGATTCTGGGCCAGATTTGACATAGATTTGATGAACTGACCTCAATCCCTGAAAGCAAAACTTCCACCATCGGTAATGGTGATTGAGCCACACTCAGCTCCCTCCAGCAGTGAGCCTCAATTTTTCCACTGATATCTTGTAAGAATGAAGTAAGCCCACACGGCTCAAACCATCACTTCTTATTGAATAGCCTAAGAAAAGAAATGAAATGTGAACAGCGCCCAATAACTCAACTGATCTCCACTCCATGTGAAGACACAGAGTGATTTTCAAACATCAGAACGTGTTCCTCAACTCAACGTGTGCCCACCAAGTACCAATAACTCAACAGTGGTATCACTGCTACACGTGTTAAATCACAGAACACTGAGGTTGGAAAAGAGCTCTAAGATCCCCAAGCCCAACCCATCCCACCGTGCCCACTGATCATGTCCCTCAGTGCCACATCTCCATGGGTCTGGAACACCTCCAGGGACAGTGACCCCACTCAACCCACCTCACCGTCCACTCATTTATTCCACACTTCCTCAACTTTATTATAAGGATGCTGGGGACACAGTGTCAAATACTTTGCTGCGCTAAATCTGGATCACTGTGAGAGCTTTCCTAGTCGAACAAGATAGGTATTATAACCCAGCCCTGCTTCCTTTACTGGAATGTAGGAAACTGCAAGAAAAACTTGAAATGGATAAAAAAAGGGGAAGGGGAAAGGGAAGGGAGAAGGGGAAAGGGAAGGGAGAAGGGGAAAGGGAGAAGGGAGAAGGGGAAAGGGAGAAGGGAGAAGGGAAGGGAGAAGGGAGAAGGGAAGGGAGAAGGGAGAAGGGAGAAGGGAGAAGGGGAAAGGGAAGGGAGAAGGGGAAAGGGAAGGGAGAAGGGGAAAGGGAAGGGAGAAGGGGAAAGGGAAGGGAGAAGGGGAAAGGGAAGGGAGAAGGGGAAAGGGAAGGGAGAAGGGGAAAGGGAAGGGAGAAGGGGAAAGGGAAGGGAGAAGGGGAAAGGGAAGGGAGAAGGGGAAAGGGAAGGGAGAAGGGGAAAGGGAAGGGAGAAGGGGAAAGGGAAGGGAGAAGGGGAAAGGGAAGGGACAAGGGGAAAAGGAAGGGACAAGGGGAAAGGGAAGGGACAAGGGGAAAGGGAAGGGACAAGGGGAAAGGGAAGGGACAAGGGAGAAGGGAGAAGGGAGAAGGGAGAAGGGAGAAGGGAGAAGGGAGAAGGGAGAAGGGAGAAGGGAGAAGGGAGAAGGGAGAAGGGAGAAGGGAGAAGGGAAGGGACTAATCACCACTAAAATAAATACCTAATTAAAAACTGCTTTCTTTATTTTACATGCACGTTAACCATGCAAAGCCCAAGGAGCAGCTTTCCATTTTGAGTTAATGCTGAACATTTAGAAAGGAGGCAGCGATTTGCACATAATGCTGAATTCGTGGCTTGTGTCAGTGCAGCCTTAGCAACAGACATGCTAAAATATCTTTGCAGCCCGGGATCTGCTAGCATTCCTTCACACTGTGAGCAGTTTGTCTATGAACAGCCCGGCAGAGCAGGGAGGGTCAGAGCCACCAGCCCACCGACTGCTCAGCGCTGCGGGCGGGTGTGCACACAGGTTTATTTTCCTCCTTTTCTCATAGTAAGCCAACGCCTTCATCTACAGATCTCTCAATAATCGCTGAAGAGCAACGAAATCTTCCCCTGAAAACAAATAACAGTTTCAAAAAAAGTGTAGAAACTGACCCGGCAGATGAACTACATCATGAACACTGGAGTCAGTCTAGAAAATAAGGCAACTGCGGGCATCCTCCGGGCATTTCGAGGCAGGTCTGCAGGGCTTGCAGCCATCCGAGAGGGAACACCCCCAGGGCAGGTGTAGCTGCAAAAATCATCATCTCCATCCCCAAACCTGCCATATGCACCTTTCCCACTGCCTCTGAAATGCCTTAAAAAGGAGTTATTCTTGGACGGGAGTGGGAAAAAAATGAAATTCCATCTGCTCCCAGCAGATTTGTAGCAGCAAAAACAAAGGCAGTGGCTCAACACTGCCTATGCAAAGTTTTGAAATAACCTCTCACTTTGCAACCAAACTGAGCACGATATAAAGGCCACTTCTCAACTGAACATCTCCAGGAGAAAGAAAAAAACCTCACGTCGTTATTTAGGATTTAGTTATCACGAATTCTTTCCTCATTTTGGCAACATCTATAAAAAAAGAACATTCACACTAATGAGACATTTTGCACGAAATGTTGCTCAGTTGACACTGTTCCTCGTCGTGTTAAGAAAAACAGGAATGCTTTTGCCTTGTCCCAGCTTTCCAATGAGCTTCCTGCACTGCCATTTCATTACCTCTACTCATCACCAAGACGTCCCAAAACAGAACGTGAAAGAGTAATGCTACAAGCACCCTAATGCCCTCTAAGAAAAAGCTCCCTCCTGCTTTCAGATTACCAAGAAACAAGTCACAAGACTTCCAATTATACCCAATTATTGGGTAGAAAAGCACTTCTATGGAGTCCTCCAGAGCAGAAGGTGGAACCCTCTCTGACATCGAGTGCTCAACCCCAGCAGTTCAACAATTACAGGTGAATGGCACCAATGCATCATAAGGTCAGTAATTTCCTCTCGTCTCATGCACTTCAAATTAATCTGCCAGAGCTCATTTATAGAAAAAGGGATAAGGAGTGAAGCAATCACAGTAATAAATTTCTCCTTGACACGTAATACAAAGATACAGGTCAGCAGAGGCACACATTTTCTGGAACCATCTTGTTCTTCCATTGCTTACACCAAGGGAGGTTCAGGTTGGATATTAGGATGGAATTCTGCTCCACAAGAGTGGAGCAGCACTGGGACGGGATGCCCAGGGAGGTGGGAAGCCACTGTCCCTGGAGGTCCTCAAGACCATGGAGTCGTGGCACTGAGACACTGTTAGTGAGTACAGTGGGATGGGTTGGGCTTGGTCATCTTACAGGTCTTTTCCAACCTTAATGATATAATTACCTAAGCAAAGTATAAATAGGAAGTCACATAACTGGTGTCTTCTAATTTAAAGGCAGGCAGATGCAATGGATTAGATACCTGCAACCACTGCTGACATGATGGAGATGTTTCACAGGGGGCTCTACAAACTCAGCTATGACCTTCAAGACTCACATGCAATGGTTTCTAATTGCTCTGCGAAAAGATGTAATAAAAATTTTGATGATAATATGCAATGTTTTCTCTGCAATTTTCAAATTTGCATGTCTCTGTGGGAACTGTTGAACCACTGATGGATCACCTGAGGTGAGCACTGAGTCAGCACAGGTGAAGGCAATGCACCTGTGTGACCAGGAGGGATGGAGTCTGGCTCCACCACTCCCAGACCCCATTTAAGGGCTGACCACCACTGGAGAAGGATCTCTTTTTGGAGATTGCTCCTTTGGAGTTTCCTACTGCAAGCCTAGGACGTGGGTGAGCATTTTATTTTGACTGTCTCTTTCCATCACAATAATCTTTTTAACTGTACCATCTGAAAAATATCTCAGCTACAGTACTGTTTGTTATTATTCATTCTGTTATCCATACACACGTCCCATACTTGAGCCTCTCTGAGCACCAGGACTTTCCCAGGTACTCGTCCCATGGCACAGGTCACCTTAGAGACCCCTTACACCACAGCACACAGAGCTGTAAGCTGTCTCTGAAGAACAAAAAGCAAAGGTGGCTCCTGGGAACGCAGCCTGGAAGGTGGTGTCCTGCTCTCCAGATTGTCACCCCAAGCTCAGGGACAAAGGAGAGCTGTCACTGCACTTTGCACCATGACTCAAAGTCAAGGAAGGATGAGGATGGAGACCCAAATGTTTTCCCCTTCATCCCACCTGCAGAAACAGATGCTTCCTTGCCTGACAAGAGCTCTAGAGCACTATTTTCAGCTTCCTGTGTCTCATTACTGAACTTACTTATTCAAGTCTGATTTAGGAAAAGAGAGACGAAACTTGCTCGAAGTGTTTTGGTTTCATTTAGATTAAGCCAGGCTGTTTGAAATGACTTGCTGTCAAATTGTTCCCCTAATGACATTCCCTGTTCTAGAGAAAGTGGAGATACTCCAATTCTCCAGCTGCCTTGCTCAGGGGGTATGCTTCCCACCTCCAGCTTAACAAGCAGAGTTCCAAGCATCCAATAAGTCTCAAACCAGGAGATGGCATTGCCCGGGACTGAACTTTCTGCTGTAAGATTAAAGCACATCAGCCACTCCTCACTAGTTAAATATTACAGGGGAGAAAGCAGCAGCTGCCCCAGGTACAGCACAGCATGCTCTGCCTCCAGTTTCAAATGAGGGTTAATGGGCAATAACACCACAAAAGCAGCAGGGATCAGCAGCATTTAAACACTATCAACCACATAACAAATCACATCATCATTTTTTATTTTCCCTCCTCCTTGATAACTGGGCAGAAGGGCAGGAGTTCCAAAAAAGGAAAGAAGACTGATAAATAAGGAACACTCAGCACTCTAAGAGCTGGGTTATTAATTTAGAAGTTCAGCTAGAACCTCTATTTCCAGTTACGTGCAATGAACAGTTCTAACGTAAAATCCAAAAGCGTTTCTTGGTCAGCAAACACACAAAATCCTGGAAACTAGACAAGGCCAAAGGCAGTCATGACAGTCACCCACCCAGATCATTCTCAAAAGCACTTTTTAGCATTGGGAGGAATCACAGAACTATTGAGATTGGAAAAGATCTCTAAATCCAATACTAACCCACCTCCACCATCCCCAGGTCCCTCAGTGCAACATCTCCACAGCTCTTGGGAGGCTCCAGGGATGGTGACTCCACTGCTTCCCTGAGCAGCTGTGCCAGCAGCTGATAGCACTTTCAGAGAAGAAATTATACCTAATATTCATCCTGAACCTCCCCCAGTACAACTTGAGGACATCATCTCTCATCCTATTGCTGCTACCTGGGAGGTCAACCCCAATCTCACTCCAATCTCCTTCCAGGGAGCTATACAGAGCCATAATGACTCATCTGAGCCTCCTCCAGACTGAGCCATCCCATTTTCTCAGCTACTCTCCATAACACTTGTGCTCCAGACCCTTCACATCTCCATTTCTCCTCTCTGGACACACACCAGGGCCTCGATATCCGTCTTGTAGCGAGAGGACCAGCACAGCACTTGAGGTGTGGCCTCACCTGTGCCAGTACATGGGGACAATCCCCTCCTGCTGCCTGCAGTACTGTTGACAGAAGCCAGGATGCCTTCTTGACCACCTGGGCACACTGTTGATTCATGTTTATGATTCATGTTCAGCTGATAGCTAACATCACCAGATTCTTTTCCCCTAATGCAGCCTCCAGCCACTCTGTCCCAAGCCTGGAGCACTGCATGGGGTTGCTGTGACAGAAGGGCAGGACCCAACACTTGGTCTCGTTGAACTTCATCCTGTTGGCCTCAGCCCATCCAGGTCCTCTGGAGGATATGAGACATTTTTAGAGAGTTTGTACAAAACACGAGTTAAACATACCTCTGTTTGCTCTTGCTCCTGAACCCAAATGAATTTAGATGCTATTTGCACAGCCACTTTCCTACGTCGATAAGGCAAAGGACTTCATACTGTTAATGCAGGTTGGCACCATAATCAATAAGCAATTCACACATGAAGAGCAGGTAGTAAAAGCCACAGTTAATTCATTTATTATGGGCTTGGTTCAGAGCTGCCTCCTGCCTGGGATCCACATGGGTCCACCATGAACTGTGAACCAGGTGTATTCCCAGGGCTCTTCACCCTCACTGCTCTGGAGACAGAATTATTTCCACGTGAGCAGTGTTGTGACTTGTCAACAAGCAGATACTGCTCTGCCAAACAAGCCCTGAGACTCCAAAACCTTGTCCTGCCCCTAATGTGCTGCACAGAACTTGGGAGCTTGCTTGCAGATGTGCTTTCATGCTGACCAAACACAGGGGCACCATAAAGATGAGTGTTTTATTGATGAAAGTCTCAATACAGGGAAGTTTTACATAAAAAATTCCCAGTCAGCAGCCACACAGTGGGTTTGTGCTCCCGATTTTAGGACTGTGTTAAAAACAATACAATCCCAACTGAAGTTCCTGTACCCCAAGAAATTCAGACTTTGTCAAAGTGAGAATCTGAGGTAGGAGTGGTGCTGACTTGAAGCCCTGATAGGAAGCAAAGCCTGGAAAGAACACCACACTCACTCTGCTGTCGTGCCAACCGGCGCCGAGTGACAGCACACACACATCATCTGGCTTTAATTATTTCCATTCGAGGCTGTTGCTCTGTAGTAAGAGTGTTAGAATCATAATAGGAAAGGGTTTTTCCATTTGGGAGAATGCTGACATGTGAACAATTAGAAAATAATATACGTTGGGGATTGCTTCATTGCAAAAAAATGCCCTTTGCTCTGTTTTTTTCCGAATCACAAGATGAGCACTGCGTGCTTGGCAAAGTGCACCTCCTGTAATCGAAATGTTGCATCCAAGATGTACTGTGATGTTACTTGTTCCTCATGTGGATAAGAAATAGCTGCAGGAGAGAGCACGTGCTGATCAGCAGCCATGAATAGTCTCAGTGAAAGCCCCGACTACACCCCTATAATAAGGGCAGAACAGCTCTTCTTAGTAAGGGGTTAAAAAAAAAAGCAAACCACACCTGATTAGATGTATAGGAGGCACTCTGACAGTGCTTTTCTCACCTTCCCCTCCCTCTGCTGCCCTTTTTATTTCTCCTACACAAAGCTTTGCACTGGCAAACAACAATTCAAAGGCCAATTACTGCTTCTGGGTCTTTTGTTGGATAAGACAGAATAACAGAACCATTAAGGTTGGGGAAGACCATCATCAAGCCCAACCATGAACCCACCACTGCCAGACTCACCAAACCACGTCCCTAAGTCCACCTGAACACAGTGCTATTCCTCAGTCTGAAGACTTAACATTATTTTCTACGACCAGCTCTTCACTCTTGAAGATGTTTTTTTTTTTTAAAAACTGCTCCTAAAAAATTACAAGTATGCTTGCCCAAGGGCAACATTTGGTTGTGCTTACGTGAAGAAGAGATTTTAGAAGTGCATTAATGATAGAGAGAACACGACTTCTGAAAACATAACCAAGGCAGTAAGACAAAAGAGTAGCAATGAAAGAGCCAGAAAATTTTATTTGAACCAGTGAACGTGAATCTCATTGCTACAAATAATCGAGAGGACTTACAACATAGCTTATTTTAGGGGAAACACAATCCAAATGTTATGACTAGGACTCCTACATACTCCCTCAGTACAAATAAGTAATACGATACGTGTGCAGACGCACCACGTTCTCATCTCCAGTGCCCACGATGAGCTTTGCAAACTTTGGGGCTCTGGGAAAGGGCTCTTGCATTCTCCAGCACAGGATTTGGAAAAGACTCTCAATTATCAGCTGCAGATTGAGACAGTCATGGCACTGATTTCCTTCAGAAGGCTCAGTCTGCAAGGGCTGTGTTGAATCAATTAACCAGTTCACAAATCAATCCCGTAATTCCATCCCACTTTAATTCACTCAGAAAGGGAAACGTGCTATATCCTGCTCAACTGAATCTTCATTGAAAAAAAAAAAAAAGAGAGGAAAAAAAAGAAGAAATGAAGATACAAACCACAGCTGGAGAGGAACAGACATGGGGATGCATGGGGTTTTTCCTTTCCCCGCTTTCAGCCTTGCTGTAATTTGCTGCCACAAGTTTGCTGTCAATACCACCGGGACACAAAGACAGCAGAGAAGCATGCTGTGATCCCTTTGGCTCCATCTGCAGCTCCTGCAAAAATATTTCTGAGGATGACCTGAAATGAGGTTGCATCAGCATATTGACATCATCTAATTTGAGCCAACTAAAACTCCTGGTGCCTGCGTTGGTGTGGTCATCTCCCAAGCTGTCCATGGGTAGCGTTCCTCCAAAAGCAGTTCCCAGCAGCACTTAGTTGTATTTTTAGATGGTAAACATGGATTAATTTCAAGATGTGAGAAGAAACGTTTCCTAATATCCAACCTGAAGATAACTGCCAACAACAAAAGATTTAGAAAGTAGTAGCTCCTCCTGTTCTCAGCCTACACCGCCGTTACAGCTAAACAAGACTAATTAGGGCCACAATTTTCCAGACTTTGTGAAGACTTTTCCTAAATACTCAAGAGCTAACAACATGTTTAGCCTAGAGAAAAGGCTTATCAAAAGTTTTTCTTGCTATCAAGTGATTTCTGCTCTAAGTCATTAGCAGAATGGAAAGCCTCTGTCAACTTGCCAGGACGACACTGGATGTATATACGTTATAACACTATTAAAATCAAAACTACCATTTATTTTTTTTTATTTAACTGGAGATTAAAGTAAAAGCAGCTTGTGCCAAGTCCCAGCCCCAACCTGCTGTAAATCCTCAGCCTGTCAACAGCTCAGACTCCCACAGGGGTTCCAGCACTGTCTGCTTATTAGATACAGCACCTTTACATGTGTAAATCAGAACATAAAAAAATTCTCCACGTCACTTGCTAGCCTCGAAATGAGTAGCTTTCCTTCTTCAGATGTGACAAAGATATCACAGAAACCATTCACAGCAGTGCATTTCCTCCTGTACTGAAGGCAAGTGGCCTTCATCTGGCTACTCCTAATTTTTCAGTGCAGATTTGTTGCTTCTGGCCACATCATTTGTAAAGCTGCTCGGCTGCAAGACGCGACAGGAATGAGCAATGCCAGTGCTGTAGTCCCATGAGGCAGAGGGATGTGACCATCCTGCACTCACAGCACCACAGAGATGGCCAAGAAGCCCAGCTACAACAAGTCCATGCTTTTGTAGATTTCTGATGCCCCTAACTCCACTATAAGGTTAAAGCAGCATGAAATGTATAAAGGTTAGACAGAAATCATACAATCATAAAGGTTGGAAAAGATGACTAAGATCACCGAGCACAACCATCAACCCATCCCCATCATGTCCGTTGTGTACTTCAATATACACACACAAAGAGCAAACCCTTTTGGAGAGCTGAGTTTTGGGGTTCTCTAGCCACAGTAGAGGAGAAGTATCTCCTTTCAAGGTAACATTGCAGATTTAGGGACTTTGGAGAGTAAGGGGATGCTCCCTCCTGATTCCAGCTGTAGGATCACAGGCAGAGCTCCTCATAGCATATAAAGAAAAGCTCATATCCATTGTCTGGAGATAAGGACCACAGCTCCTTGCTGGAAGGCTGCATGGTGCCTGCACAGAGCCCTACGGACTGGGGAGGAATGCAGAGGTTACAAGACATCAACGGGAGAAATTTCTGGATGCTGCACACCGTGAGTCCCACGACACAGCCTGTTTTTAGCCCAACAGCTATGCTCCTTTCCCAGGATGATGAACCAAGATTCATCAAGCTGCAGAAAACAAAAAAGGAAAGCCTCCCTCCCTCAGCCTTCCTGGCTGCCCCTCCAGCTCCACAGGACATCATCTGATGGAGAAATAAGGCCCAGGGGGGTCCTGCAGGATCTCCCCACCCCTGCAAACCTCATACTAACACCCAGCTCAAGGAGGCCAAGCATACATCTGCACAGGGCAAGACCCTCTACCTTCATGCCTGCACTCACGATACAACCACAGAATCGTTCAGGTTGGTAAAGAGCACTAAGATCCCCAAGTCCAACCCCAACACACCATGACCACTGACCATGTCCCTCAGTGCCACATATCCACAGCTCCTGAACACCTCCAGGGACAGTGACTCCCCCATCTCCCTGAGCAGCCCGTGCCACTGCCTGACCACTCTTTCTGAGAAGAAATTACTCCTAACATCCAACCAGAACCTCCCACGGTGCAACTCGTGGCCATTATCTCTTATCCTGGTTGTTTCGGTCCTAACATGCCTCGAGATGCTGAAAGACCAGCAGGTTTCAGGCAGTCAGAAAATGGATCATTTCTTCAACACAGCATCTCATTTCACGCACGGTGCTCTCACACACACCCATCTTGTACTGAGAGCAGCAAACCTCAGGCACAAAAGCTGCTCTGATGCCTCTTATCAGCTCTGATCAGATAACACCATTTTTCACATTGGGGCTTTTTAAATTCCACGTGACAAATTCCTGTCAGCACTGAATAGAGAAATTAAGATGACACCTAAACTTCTTCACTCTTAACGTACAACATCCTTTTTCATAAGGCTCAGTGATGCTGATTTAGGCATATTTATAGCAACATTAACCACGTTTCTTCTGCAGGGCAGGATAATTGTCTCAACAGGCAAAAGTTGAATACCACTTGCCACGCAAAAACCACTGCTACAGCGTGCTCTTAAACCTTCACATTTCTGTGAAAGAAACATCATCATCAGAACATCTTCTGAATCTATAAATAGCTCATTCTTGTTTCATAGACAGGGAAAGTACACCAAGATTAGATGATGAGCTGTACTTCTGCTCTACTGCTAAAGCTGTGTGGTCATTCACTCTCAAGGCAATCGTGTCCTATTGATGCTCAAGCTACACCCTGCATGTTTGCTAAGCAAAATGGATCCCCTGGTACAGTGGCACTTTGGGTTTTGGCAGAACTGAAGAGGAAATGAAACACTAACACCGGTTGCAGTAGAACCACAGAATCCTTAAGAGTTGCAAGGGATCTCTGAGGGCCATCAGGGATCATTAGGGATTTGATTTAGTAGCTTAGTGGGTAGGGATAGTGATAGGAGGATGGTTGGACTAGATGATCTTGTAGGTCCTTTCCAACCTAATGAACCTATGAACCAATCAGTCCAACTCCCCTGCAATGAACAGGGACACCACAGCTCGATCAGGTTGCCCAGGGCCTGATCCAGTCTTGCCTTGAAAGTCTGCTACGATGGGGCAACCTGGGCCAGTTCATTTCCAAGTGGACTCCCACAGCTCACAGAATATGAAGACTAAGCATCTTTGCATTGCATTCACAGTTAGTGGTGACGGAGGGCAGCCCACATTTTCACACCCATTTCCCATCTCCACTGCAGCTGAGTTCAGCACAAGGCTCACACATGGGACATGAGAACCGAAGCCAGCCCACTGAGGTCTAAATGTTACATAAATTTCATAAGAAATGGCTCATGCACTCTATAAAATGAAACAACGTGCCAGATTAGACTGGGAATTGATTCATTCTCTTTCCTGTTTCAGGACTGAAGTCCACTTTCACCCTTTTACCCTTCTGGAGGTGCTATTTGTAGAACTGTTAAGGCTGAAAAAGTCCACTAAGATCCCCAAGTCCAACCCACTGTGACCACTGACCATGTCCCTCAGTGCCACATATCCACAGCTCCTAAACACCTCCAGGGACAGTGACTCCCCCATCTCCCTGAGCAGCCCGTGCCACTGCCTGACTACTCGAAAGAGAAGAGATTATTCCTATAATCCAACCTGCACCTCTCACAGTGCAACTTAGCACCACGACTTCTTGTAATGGAAACCCCCCCAGTTCTACATTCCCAACTTCCACCAAATCCCCATTCCTTCATGTCAAATACCAAACCTGTGCACAAGGTGGGAGTTATACCATTAGGGAATCACACACGTATCAACACCACACGTGTCTGCATCTGAAGTCTTCAATGGTTCAGGTTACTGAGAAGAGCAGCAAACGATGCAAGAATTGACATTTTGATATTATTACATAACGAGGTCGGAATTTTGTCTGAATTTATGTCATCACTTCAAAAAGTGTTAATAAAATACCAGCATAGTCACTGTTAGGAAACAAAAACCAACCTAACAACAAAACTATAGCCACCACAAAAAAGCCAAACCACCCAACATTACCACCAGTGTCAGAACAGACGTTTTAGAGGAACTGTGCATAGGGAAGAAGTGAAGTTCTGCTTTTGACTTTGAACTACTTCAACACCTCCTCAAAATGATTCATACTCCAGTAGTTGAACGAGGGCACATTTAAACACCCATTGCCATTCCCGAAATGAAAAACAGCAGCTTGAAAGGATCTCTGCAACCTGTGCTTGTGAGAGGCAGCCGCCGACTGACCCACGCTTCAAGATCTCCCTGTGATGTGTTTGGATGCTATAAATCAATCAGTTAACAAAAGTGTGCTAACAGTGTCAGGCACGCAAGAACCAACTATAAATAAAGGCATGTAGAAGCAGAGGGTATATCTTGCACAACAAGAAACTTAGCTCCACGTCTTTCAGCAAGAAAAACTGCAAGCAGCTGACCTCATAATTATGCCCCTTCTTCATCTCAGTTTGCAAAAAATAAGAATCACAACTGTGTGACAGCAGCAGATATTGGAGATCCCAAGCACTGAGGTGGCTCTGGAATTCACACAGTACCCTCCAGCCTGCACTCACAGGTACCAGCCTCGTGAATTAATCATTAAACAGGCAGGTGCACAACTCTTGACAGCAAACGTGCTGCACGCTGCCACCGAAAGGCTCTCACAAAGCTGCTGTGAAAGTTTGCTTTAGAAAAATGCAAACACGTCCTCGAGCGTGGCAAACAGTGAAATCCAAAACCTGTGTGCAGAGTGAACCTCAGTCACAGATCCCCTCCAGATAAGGCGTGCAAAGAATGTGGTGACGGCACCATCGCAGCGACGCTGAGAGCTCTGCAAAGCTGTGAAAGGAAGGATATAACACCGTGGGCACAAAGACACTGAAAAACCCCCAGCCACCTCCAGTGCAGCTCTACCTTCTATCAGCAACAACACACTGCTGGGCCATCTTTTGGTGGCCTGCTAAGGAGCAAAAAAGAAAAAAAAGCAGGGAGGAAAAACTACCACCACTTCTGAAGTGCTGGAGTCGGAGGCACGCTTACTCTTTCTTCTTGATAATGAAATAAAATTAAATCCAGGCTAAGTTTTCTGAATGGAAAAAAAAAATAGCTCTCGCTTTCTGTATTTAAGTGCATAAAATGAGTTTATAGGAACGCTAATTTGTCTGTGCTGTTTCTTATAGCAGACAAGCACCACCTCGGAGGCAGGTATTAAATTTTCATGCAATACAAACACTGACTAATAAGAAACTCTTCCAAAGGCTGTTTCTCCTGCCTTCACCATGCTTCTTGTGTGTCCTTTCAGAGCAGAGAAGCTAGCAAACAAAAACTAAGGCTCCTGGAAAATGGGAGACGTAGGGAATGCAAAGAATAGGAGAAGCACGACTGTCATCACTGCATTTGCACATCCTGCAAGTAATTCTCACCTCAGTGGACTGCATAATGCTCTCCATACCTACACAGAGCAACAACACCAGCATGTACCTCTGTGACACCCATTAAGCACATCCCAGCTGATGGGTGTGGTGTACTACAAGCCCAGCAGGAGAAATCATCACCATCATCATCTTTCATGTTGGAAAACCTCAGGTGGCACCACCACCCTTGCATCAAGTGCATTCTGCTCCTGCATTTTCAGAGAACTGTGAATTCTGACTCTGCTGACACTGCATTTTTACCCAACCAAGCCACAGCTAGCACCAGGCACACTGATGGGACACAGGGCACCCTAAAGTATTTCCTCCCACGTGATCTAGCAACCAGCTGCCCTTCCTTAACAGGAACATGGCTCAGCCCATCCGTTACCATCCGAATTGCTCTTAGCACATGACAAAGGCTACAACCAGTCCCAAATTCTGAGTCCTATTTCCTTTGATGCAGTCTTCTAAAAACCCTCTGTTGTTCTGACACACTACACTAAGCTCATGGGGCTTTATACCAGGACTGCTCGGCCTGCAGCTCTGGTCCCTTTGCCATCCCATATCATTTCACAACCAGGATGGGTCCCTTTCATTCTATGAATCCCAAGGATTTAAGGTTCTAAAAGTCAAAATCCCACCCGAATCCTGTGCATGCAACACGTTCACTAAAATCCCTTTGGCAACCTGCCTCTCCATTTGTTCAGAGAGATATCAAATAAACATTTACTTTAAGCAAAGGGAGGGAAGGATATTAGAGGTGGTCTCAAATCCAAAGGAGCCCCGTGAGGATCTGCCACAAACAAAGCAAGGGAACAAAAGCAGGAAGCAACAACCACACATCACTGCTTCAGCACTTCAGTGGCTTCATGACTATTGGATTCAAAGCCATGCACAATAGCAAATGATCGTCTCTGTTCTGTGCTGTACTATTGATTATCAAGTTTTCCACTCTGCTTTCAAGGCACTGTGGAGGTTACGTGGGCTGTCTACAGCACACAGCAATGTGAGAACAAAGTACTGGAACAAAATGGCAGTGCTCCTTCTTCTTCAGGCAAACTCCAGTTTGCAGGTGGCTTGCTCCTCCTCCAAAACCACTTTCCTCACCAAATCACATAATTCTCAATCCCATCTTTCCCTTTTTTACTGCATTTTTCTCAGCGTGGTTTAGAAGTCATCATTTAAGAGCTCCTAAAGCACTGCTTGCGAGGAGAACTTTGAGCACAGAAAGAAAGCAAAGCCCCACTAGATCAAGGAGCCAATTCCAAGTGCTGCACCTGGAACTTCAAATTGTAAAAAAGAAATGTTTGAAGGAAACTGACTGCTTACAAGAAGAGACCCAAGGGGACCGGGACTTGATGCAGAAATACAGCAGTTTGGTCAGCAGCAGCATTATCTCAATAGACAGTGGATTTCCAGCGTGGATCGTCATCGATGCTGATGTTACACACACTAAGCTCAACATTTTCAATGCGATTATTCACAGGCACTGCAGAGAAACAAGCCAGGAAAGAGAGATCTGCCACACATCTATGTGAACTGTAAATTGTTTAAGAGAACAACAAGCACCCAGTTGGGCATTTTGGAGCTGCAACGAAATTAAAAAAACGGATTGTGAAATGCTGGAAGAACCCAGAGCAGCGTCAGAAAACTACTGCTAAACTGACTCAGTTGGTGGAGTGATATTCAGAGAGAGAAATGGGACTGAAAAGCCCCGTGCTCCAGGTGCTAAGGAAATCCCCTGCAGGCAGGAGGGGAGCTGGCATGGGGGTGTGATGCTCTACCTGCATCCATCCTGGAGTTCTGTGCTCAGCAGCTGGCAAGCACACACTGCTCCGATGGCTCCTGGGCTGAGCTGTGAGCTGCTTCCAACAACCTGTGCTCCCACGGTGACAACATCTGACGTGCACAAAGCAGAGAGGAAGGCGGATGCAGCCTGCACTGCACTGCCTCTCTTCCAGGCTGTGTTTCCTGCTATTGCCTCCTGGTTACTTCAGTCAGAAGGGAGCGTACTGCAGCGTCTAAAGAAAACCTGCACCTCAGTCAGATGTTTATGTTGGCCATTCAGCAGTGTAAAACCTCTCAGATACGTCAAAAATACAGCATAATTTCACACAGGAGTCTTTGTTCTCAAAGTAACCGTAGTAAGATCTCAGCAAAGCGGAAGAGAAAATCATCTTCAAGCACAAAGATAAGAGAGAATGGAATTGGGATCGGGAACAAACGCAGCACCCAAATCTAATTTCAGCACTTAGAGTGATTTGATTCCAATTGCCAGCATCCTCTAATTTATTAAGCAGCCTTCTGACTTTCCTACAGCTCCAGACTGCATCAGGTAGCTCCGTAAAGAAAGCAGTCCTGTGTACCAGCTTTCGACCAAAGTTCCCATTTATTTAACAAGGGGGCTGTGACAGCTCTCTGCCAGCTTGCAGCTCTCTCAGGTGATGATTTACCCCAAATCTGCAGATAAAATCCCTCTTTGCTGTAATATTCTTCGGCCAAGGAAACTACCTTACTGTAGACTCCTCCTTCATAACGTGCAGTCATCAGCCTGTAACTGTCTCCATTGAATTAATTTAAAAAAGGCCCTTAAAAAGATAGGCTCGTCTCTGGTATTTCCCTCCCCTTGCTCTGTTCCATTGCTAAGCACTGCTTTGCATTTTCCATCTCCCACTCCGTAAACCAAATAAGTTTTACCAGGAAAGAAGAAGCACAGGACCTGGTTCTCTGGAAACATTTGCAACCGGATTATGAACTCAAAATATCATCTGTTCACGTTTCCAACTAGAACTACACATCAGATCGCCCAACAGCAGAGTCACTGTCCCTGGAGATGTCCAAGAACCGTGGAGATGTGGCACTGAGGGACGTGGTTACGGGCACGGTGGGGATCTCAGAGGTCTTTTCCAACCTTAATGACTGTACAATCCTACAGACAATTGGCACATGATTATCTTTCCAGAAAGCAAGCACCCCGAACGCGACCTCCAACCAATAAAGCCATGTACACAGCATTACTGAGCATGGGTTTTACCTCCTGAACAAGAAGACTTCACAAAGCACTGCGTGAAACCACCTTTTGGGCTCTGCCTTAGACAAACTCAGGTGATTGCTTCCTCAGCCTGACAAGGGACATCTAAAGTCATTCAAACCTCAATCTTACACACGCCCAAGTGTACCGTGAATCACAGAATCATTAAGGTTGGAAATGACCTCTAAGCTCACCGAGCCCAACCCCAACCCACCCCACCATGCCCACCGACCACATCCCTCAGAGCCACACATCCACAGCTCCTGAACACTTCCAGGGTTGACCCTGGGTTTAAGAAAGAAAGAAAGCAGTCCACCCTTGGATTGCTAGCCTTACTTCTACCACATTGTAACTACAAAGGCTTAACTCAGCATTGAGTGTTATGGGCTGTAGCATGAAGCCATGAGGTTCCAGCTGCTAACATAGGAAGAAGTGAAGGTGAAGCATGGGCTGTGCCATGACAGCTCCAGTGTGCAACATAAAACAGGCAAGACCCCAGATACAAACACCTAGATAAAGAACAGAGTGACTAACACGCTGAATGTAATTACATTTCAAAGTCACATAGATAAGTGGAATATACCACGCTTGCTAAGTAATTTTCACCTGTCCTCATGCTTCCTACCTGCAGCATCTACTAAGCAAACCTTTAAAAGCTGACCTCTTGACAACCACAAAAATATATCATTAAAAATGACAGAAAAGCTGCAATGCCATTTCTGACAGGGGAAAGGATAAGCTCAAGGCTGCAAAGCTCTGACCACACAGCTGGAAAACACTCACCAGTGCTTTTCTCAGGGCTCAAAGTCAAAAAGCATTACAGGGAACTTTGATTCACAAATCAACATGCAGACAGGTACGTGGAACAGATGGAGAGAACAACACGGGTTGTATTTTCAGTCGAGATTTTACACTGGAATTTGTGGGAAGGAGGAACAAGGAGCTTCATTGGAGCAGACAAAAGCAGTCTGCAGCACACGTCTACCAGCTCTTTTGTTACTCAGCAGCACTTTACTTCACTCTGCTTCTATTCACATTTGGTTCCCTTCAACTTACAAACACCCTGAAGTGCTTGAGGATGGTAAGGGCATAAGTAGCTATTTCAAAACGCTCAAGATGAGAAGGAAATACTTGTCGTGATGCTGGCTACAAGCATTCAAAAGGAAGCTTTCAGCTTCCAGAGTTCCCTTGGAAAATCCCTTTGCGATCAGCTGCATCGCACATCCACCCCGTGTAAATAAAAATACAAATCAGACAAAAAAAAAATAATCACATATATCGATATGAACCTCAACTTCTCCAGCACACAAAGTGTTTCTCCTCACACACACATGCTGCTCGTCTTCCCCCAGATTTACATTCAGCATCACCAGAGAGCGGATGATGCTTTCCACAGGAGCTCCCCCAGAAGGCAGCCCTGCCCAGGATAACATTTTCCTTCCCTTCTTCCCTAAGAATCAATCCTGCTGAGAATTCTCCTAATGCATGCAGACACACACTGATAAAAACCAGAGCAGGTAACCATCTTACAATTGCTCCTGCTGCAAGTGTAAGGGAAGCCAGGGAGCATTCCCCGTCTATTTCCATATGGATGTGCAATCCGGCACGCTGTGGGACAGATGCAGCTCAATTCAGCATCCCATCAACACCAGAAACGGTCTCAACACTGCTGTACACCAGCACAGTACAACCCACAGAGCACCCTGGAGGCACTCCTCAGCACTGTACACACACATACACACACACACACGCATGTGGTGTGAACAAGCACGGGGCTGCCCTGCCAAGAACCACTTCTTCGCCCTCCCTCCCCCCTCCAAAATGCCCCAGCTGAGACACAAACCCTGCACGCTGGCCATTACCCACTCTAAAAGCAGCATCTCCTCCTGTGCTACCCCTGCTCAACCTGCTGCCAGCTGGATCCTGCCCCTACCCCATGCACCTCCCCCACACGCATCCAAGAGCAGCTCCAAACAGGACTCATTCACACACAGACTTTCAGGCTTTTGCTTATACAATTCCAGTCCCCCCGCCACGTTTCCCCCATCAATCATCCCCTCCTCACTCTCTCTCCAGCCCTAACACAAAGCAAACCCAACCGCTCCCGATCCACTGCTACCATTTCCCAATTCTCCCTTTCTCCACGCTCAGCCCTGCCCCCAAATCCTACTCCTCCCCACTGCCCTGCACCCACATCCCACTGCTCCCAGACCCAGCTGGGGACACCCATGCCTCCAATATCCCCTTCCACCGCTGCCCTCCACCTCCACCCCAGCCGGGGTCTGCCTCTCTTCCCCACTGCCCTCATGCACTCCACGAGCAACCTCAGAGATTCATTGCCTCCGCGAACCCCCAGATGGGCTCCTCACATCCTGACACCCCTTTTGAGCCCCCAGATCAGCTCCTTGCAAGTTAGGAACACTGAAACCCAGTTCTTACCATTACCCTTCTGCGAGCCCTCAGTTCCCTACGACTTGCCAACCTTGCTCCTTGCACCGTGGGAGCCCCCAAACCCGCTTCTCACACCCCATCACCCCTTCGAAAAACCCTCAGACAGGCTCCAGGCCCCTCGTAAACCCCTTCCCAACCCGCTAACCTGCCACTTGTGCCTCGTGAGAGCCCACACCCGCCCCTCACACCCCAAACGGGCTCTCCCTCCCCTCCCGACCCCCCACAACACCTCCTCAGGCGCTCCCACGTGGGCTCTTTGTACCTTAACCCCACTGAGACCCCCCCAGACCGCTCCCCCGCCCCCCAACAACCCCTTCTCACATTACGGGAACCCCCAGACCCACTTCTTCGGGACACCTCCCCACCCCACCCCGCTTAGGGCCCTCACCTGAAGCGTCCCCCGCAATGCTGGCACTGATCTCCCACCCAGCCGGGCTGGCACTCGCACTGCCCGCTGCCCGGTTGGCACCGCCCGCCGTTGGCGCACGGTTTGTCGCATTCTTTCGCCGCTCCCCCATCCTCCTCCTTCTCCTCGGCGGCGGCGGCGGCGGCGGGCCCGAGCCCAGGCACGGCGGGCAGCAGTAGCAGCAGCACGGCCAGCAGCAACCGCCGCGGCCTCCCGCCCCGCCATGCCGGGCCCCGCCGCGCCCCGCGCTCCCGCGCCATCTGCCGCCGACTGCGGGAGGAGGGGCGGCCGGGGGGCGGCGGGACGACGCGGACCATCCGCCTCCACCCGGGGACGGTGGCCGGCGAGGAGGGGTTCCGCCGCTACGGTGGCCGCGAGGAGGCGGCGGGGACGGGAGGGTGGGGGGAGGGGGGGAGCGCGCAGCGCCGGGCCGCGGGCGATGACGTCACAGCGCGGCGGGCGCGCTCCTCCCGCCCCTCACATTTATTGTGTGTGTGTGTGAGGGAGGGGGGCTGTGTGGAGCTGTGTCCGTTCTCAGCTTGCTCCCTTTAGGATCAGTCCTGCAGACCCTTAAGGGCTCTGTCACGACCTGAAAGTTCATCTCGTCCCAACACAGCTCCTTTACGCCGTCACATGGTGGCGGAGGTTTTGCTGCTTCAAAATGGGAAGGTGCTTCTTCCATTTTGATCTTCGCAGCCGTGGCATCGCGGAATGGTGTGAGCTGGAAGGGACTCATAGAGGACAGGGGTCCCATCAGCGCTCATCCAACCCTGGTCCCCTATGTGGGTGAAAATACTTTCTCCTTACACCCAATCTCATAAATTGGGTAATTAATCCCTCGTTTCAACTGCGGAAAGAAATCAGGGGCAGAGAGCAAACTGGACACTCTTCAGTGCCTTTAAAGGGTTCATTTCCAAGTGTGTTACCCGAAAAGGCAGTATTGAGCAGATCAGAAAAAATAAGATCTTAAAGCTGTGTGTGTCTTCTTGACAGTTGAGCAACTCGATAAACAAAACCACAGTGCCCAAAGAATTGCCAGCAAAAGCCAGCCTGGCTCCCAGGTGCTCCCAGCTGGAGTCAAAGAGTTCCCACCACTGCAAGTTTATCTCGGGCAGAGAGATTTAACTGCTCTGTCCAAAACAACACCTCCGTCCTCTGCCCAGATCTGCCCACCTGTATTTATTGGGGAGAACACTGCTTTTATTTTCACAACACCTGCTTACCCAAATGCAGCTAGCTGGGACCGAAGTCAAAACACAGTGAGAATAAACTTGGACGAACTGCTCACATCCTCAAGTCGAATTTCTCTGCATCCAACTTGGAGAAGGGCTTTTGGGCTGCACGGCTCGGGGATTTTTTCAACCAAAGCTGGTTAGCACAACAGAAGACGCCATCTCTCCTCGTATCTCTCCCTTGCCCTTTTCCTATAGCAACTTGTCCCTTAAAATGGATAAATTGAGGGGAAGAAATTCTACTAAATAACTGACTGAATCAAATCCGTGCAGGAGTGAGTTGGTTGGTTGGCGTTATCAGGCCAACTGCAGCTCTTAAATGAAGGGTTAAGAAGGATCAGCTCAGCTGGATGGGATCATCCGGCACATGAGAGTAGGGTGAAAGTGTTACCACACCGTGGCTCGCTGGTCGCTCAGATCCTGCAGCATTCATCGGCTGCCAGTGGCCAATCTCAAATGCTTCAGAGGAGACTAACATCCGTGAGCGTTGCACAACAGAAGAAATCCTTTCCTGACCTTGTTTGGGATCACACTGTGCCCTGTTGCTATCTGGAATAAAACATTAACTGTGGGAGATCATCGTTGTTAAATTAAGTTTACTCTGTCCAGTTTTAACGTGCAAAGAATGTTCACAATGTCTTTTTTCTTTGGTGTCAAGCAACTTTCCGACACACAAATACAGGTTGGAAAGGGAGGGGCTAGGTTATCTCAGAAGGCAAGCTAGGCTATTTATATGTTGGAAAGCAGAAATTCTTTGTTATAGACATACTCAAATGATTAAAACGCCCTTTCCTGGCAGCAGGCGCAGCAAGACAATGGAAGAGTCTCCTGTATCACAGCAAAAAAGAAATTGTCATCAGAATAACGCTTGGGTGACTGTCACACAATTTGAAAACAGCAATTAATTGGTAAGCAAGCATTTCCTTGGATACTGATTTCAGACAAGGCTGCAGTGGGCAAGAACCACCAGCGCTGAGTTAGAGATGTGAGGAGCTACACTCGCCCCTTTTTCACTCTTGCTGCCAAACTTTTATGACCCTGTGTGTTGTCACTATACTTAAATTAAATAGATATTTACTCGGCACATATTTGCACAGTGTCTGAGTCAAGTTGCTACCCTCTTCACATGCCCAATGACAGGATAGCCAAGACGCTCGTTAACCAGCTGGCCTCTGGGCTGAAATTATGTCCTCGTTAAGAAGACTTCCATTGATATTAATAGGATCAGACCATCATTGCTGAGGGCTGAGTCAGGGCTGGGCTGGGTGTCTTGGGACTGTAAACAGCAGAGCTGCCCTGCGAGGCCCATCCCTCAGCCTCTTTATCTCTGCAGCTCCAATGGGTCGAGTCACAGCAATCCACGGGGTCAAAAACCACATGAAGCCACAGCCCCAATGCCACCTTATAAGTGCATTTTTCCTTCTGTTCAAGTGAGCCCCGCTGAGGAGCTGAACTCCAGAACTCCTTGCTCTACGATGGGCAGGACAGAAGAATATCCATCCATTTATCACTGGGACCATTGCACCCCACCACCACCACCACCACCGTGGCTGCCTGGGAGGTGTGCAATCCCTGCACAATCTTCAAACACCACGTGCAGTCTTCCAAACACCATGAGGGAAATCCTGCTGTGAGCATGGTGGGCATCGTGCATTCACTTATTACAGTGCATACAGGCACGAGCTTGGAGGTTGCTGGAGTTCTGCTTTGACCTCTCTTTTTCCTTTCTCTAGATGTGAACGCAGTGACCAAAGGTCTTTAGACAATATGCTTAATAAAGGGTGTAATATAGTAAATAAAGTGCTGCAGGGGACAAAGGTCTGGTGAATAATGATGAGTAGCTGAAAATGACTTCGCATGCGCACAGATGCTTGAGATGCCTTTATTTTTAGAGTCG
Source organism: Cyrtonyx montezumae (assembly GCF_038088225.1). NCBI lineage: Eukaryota > Metazoa > Chordata > Aves > Galliformes > Odontophoridae > Cyrtonyx > Cyrtonyx montezumae. Next base: position 66,620,896 of record NW_027071936.1, on the reverse strand, counting down.
GGGGAAACTAGTAATGAAATTCCACTGTGACAGCAGAAAATTCAGAGAATGACAGATGTGGTCACACTCAAAGTTGCATGAGGTCCTGGGCAGCCTGATCTGGTCTGGGGGCAACCAGCTCGCAGCAGAGGGATGGAAGTAGATGATCCTGAAGCATCTTTCGTGCTATGCAGTTCTGCAATGCCACGTGGTCCAGCTCAGTAGAAGGCACTGAGGTGGCCGAGTTACTCTCAGCTCTTATAGATTTTCCATTCAAACACTGGCCAAGCCTGAGCCAGACTTCCTGATGAGACCAAAGTGTGGAAAGCTTTATCAGGATGACGTTCAGCTGCCTTGAGCTGCCTCTTTGATCAAAAGTGCTCTAGTTTCCAGGTTGTCTTGAAAGAGCTTTATGGAAAGATTTGTCCCATATATCTCGCCTGTGTTAGTGGGAAGATGTGCAGGCTCTGAAAAGCAGCATTTGATGGCCTCGAGTTGGGTGGCTGTGAGAACAGAGTGTGTTTGGGAGAACGTGGGTGTGCGTGGGCCTGGGACAGAGGTCAGGTCGGGATTTGGGAAGTGGGGATCCCAGAACAGAGCCATCATCTCTGTCTATTCCGGGATAATTAAGAAAGATAAGCAAGTAGCTTGCACTCCTTGGAAAAAGAAGAATCATTTTGAGATGCTGTTCCCAACAGATATATTTGGAAAAGTACCCTGGAAGGGTAAACTTACCAAAGCTCTTCCTGTTTATAAGGCAACGTGTTTTTTGCATGCAGTCCTCTGCCTGGCATAGCCATCCCCTCCAGACTGAGTGCTCTGAATACATCATCCCTTTTCTGCAAGAAGAGACCGAAGTCCCGAGTGTGGTAAGTGACTGAAAGACCATTGACCAACAATGCAGCATCAGATGCAGTCTGGGGAAAGCCTCCGTGCCATGAAAACAGCTCTGTCTGCTCTCCGTGCAAAAGGGAGAGAATGGGGCCGTGCATTGAGGCAGCCCGGCACAATGTGGAGCGTTCAGCTGAAAGGAGAGGAGCCGCCGCGATTCCTCGAGGCGTTCTGGGCAGGAACAAAGGGAGGCAAGGAGGTTTTGTGTGCTGGAAACAAAAGCCCAACAAAACAGCAAAGACAGGCTGGGCTGCCATGCTTTCTCGGGTCTGAGCTGGGGCAGCAGCTGGTGCCTGTGGGGGTTTGCTAAAGGCTTGCTGACCCCACCATGGGTTCTGATGGGCTCCGGGTTCTGCCCACTGACTATGAGCCTGGCTCTGGGACTGCTGAGCAGAGCCAGCTCCATCCCTTTGCACCTCCCTTCAGGGATTTGTGGCCATGGGCACTCCCCAGTATGTCCAAGCCTCTCTGCTACTGGGGACCCTGCTCTGACGGGGGTTGGACTAGACAGTCTCTTAGAGGTCCCTTCCTAACCCTACAGTTCTGTGATTCTGTGAGTCTGGCCTTGCCCTAATGCCTTCTCCTAAGTGAAACTGTGCTGCTTTAAACCAGTGTCATCATGGGCTGGGCACTGTGTTTGCTCAGCCATAGATTCATTACAGTCGGAGAAGACGACCAAGGTCATCTGGTCCAACTGTAACAAGGGATGTTGTCCAACCACCTCAACCTCATTTGTTTCCACCAGAAGTTCCTGTGGGACCTGGAGCCTCGTGTTTACACAAAGCTTGTTAATTTACATTTCACCCAAATTTTTCCACGTGTAATTAAGAGCCTGAATGCTCCGACCGACTTCCGTGGGAGTGCCTGCATGTGTGGTTGAACTTGTGCCTGCAGTTTAACAAGAGCGAAACCTCCTCGTGCCCTGGTGAAATAGCACACAGTGAACTTGGTTCCAGGTTGCATCAACCCGTTCTGCTTCCTCCTATCGTGACAGGCCAAACCAGTATGCAGTTACTGGTTTTAAACCCAGGTTTGAAACCAGTTCTCTAATGACAACATGGGAGCAAGTGTTATATTAGAAGCAGCGTGAACATCACTGGGGAGTAGGAAATGACAGAAAGGTACATAGGGGTATGCACAATTATATACAGACCACACGCAATGTATGGGGATGCATTTGTCTTAAAGGATGGGGCAACCAGAAGCGTGCAGTTGGGGGAAAAAAACATTGAGATTGGGAAGGTATCACCAGGTGCAGCCCCTCCCAGCTCTCAGAGCACCTCAGAGCAGTGCTCGGGGCTTGAAAATAAATGCCTGGTCACCACCTCTGGCCACTAAAGCAAGATTAATAGTTTCACGCTACTTAACTCCAGCACAGCTGTCAATACCTACATATTACAGGGCTTAACAGAGGATTAAACCAATTTTATGAGTGAGAGAAACTTGGAAGGAGGAATGCTCGCTCTGCGCTTGTTTAAGTCAGTGTCACTCCTTCAAGAGCAGGGCGTGGGGTTTGGGAGGCATGGGCAGGGGGAATAAACTGCGCGCAGATGGTCTCTGAGTAGAGGGATGAGTCCTTGCAAAATCTGGAGGAGAGGGGATGTGATGGCAGAGAGAGGGAAGGTGAGAAGAATAGGGAATGGATGTGACCCCAGTGCAGTGTAGGATTGATAGGCTCCAGGAACTGGAGGGGCTGTGGCTGTGTGCCTCCATCCAGAAGCCCTGTAGGACTGCATCGTGCTCCCACCCCACCTGCACGCTGTGGGTCTCACATCTCTGGGGTGCTGGAACAGCTCAGTGCCACGGCACAATTCAGGGGCACTGCTGCTGCAAAGTGAGCCCTGAGCAGCTGCTGGAGGAAGCAGAGGGTTTGGCACAAGCAGAATATTGCTGTATAATCCCTCGGGCTTCTTGGGAGGAAGCAGTGTCTCATTATAATCCAAGAAGAGCTGGGAGTTGGGTTTGGTTCTTTTTATTTTTTTTCAGTTTAACATTATTAAAATGTAAAATCTGTTATGATTCATCCAAGGAAAAGAGGCTCTCCTGCTTTTTTTTGAGCATCATTACTGTGTGTGTCCAGTCTGAGAAGAGGCAGCAGGAAGGGGAAAGAAGAGGGGCAGAGGAAGAGAAAAAAACCAACCTCGTTCAGATGGGGGCTAGAGTGGGGAGAGCAGAAATGCCTCATGCATCGACTAGAAAGCATCTACTCCGTGTGCAACAAAAGTGAATGCTGCAGAAAATGCAGGAGGAAAGGGAGCTCTCCAGCAACACGAAGCACCCGAGAGGTGTCCTTAGAGCAGCACTGTGTGTTTCAGAAGCAACGCTGCATCGAGGCTTTGTCTGCGGATCTGTGAGTCAGCTGGAGCTTGGCGCTGGGGGATAAATATGCTATTTAAGTACATGTGGTAATACCCACCTTCGAGGGAACAGCTTCGAGACTCAGATGCTCGATGCGACCAGCACGTTTGCTAACTTCATGCAGAGATCAACGTGAAGGAGTTGTTGTGGTTAAGCCCGGAGCCGCTGGGGAGAGCCAAGAAAATGCATTCCTTGGCTGAACCGTTTTCCAGCGATGAGTGGGCAGTGGTGGCCTTGGCAAAGTCGTGAACGCTGTCCTTGCTCCAACCCAGAAGTGCTGCATCTGCTCCACGTTATTTGATGTTTTTTCAATACTGCTGCCTCTGCCTCAAAGGCTGCCACTCATCTCTCGTGGGATATGGAGAGCGCGGATGTCTCCGTCTGAGCGGGTCGTGGAGGTTTTCTCTGTGGGCAGTAGGGAACCATAGGTAGTTCAGAAGGGGATTTTCGAGGGGTCTGTCTACATGGGGCTGCAAAAGGTGTCTGAATGATCTGTATAGACACTGCTTTGCATGGCAGTGGATCCCACTCATGGATCCCACTCATGCTTACCTACAAACTAAAGCATAGCAGTGTTGCTTCCCTATCAGAATGCTTGATCCTGAACGAGGACAATCTATCACATCTGCCTTAGCTCCAAGACTCCTGATTCAGACACTCAGCAATGCCTTGGGTTGCTTGTGATGAGTCCTCTTTGCTTCTGGACAGTGCTCTCAGCAGTTTTCAAAGCTGCAAATTCCTTTTTGCCTGGATTTTCACTCAGAATGGGGTCACCAGCTCCCTTACCAGCACTATGTCTCATTGCTGTGATGGTGGGAAATTTTGCCCGAGGAACACCTTATTGAGCATCCTGCTTCCAAAACAAGCTTCTGCCTGTAAGGCAAAATCACTACTCTAGGTTTATTTGTGCCTCTAGATGATTCCAAGATGCAATCATAAAATTGTATGTGTATAAGGAGCAGCAGGAGGTCCCTGGCCCACCCTCTGTCCCATGCCAAGGGTGCTGCACTGTTATAGACCAGGGGAGCAGCAGTCTGCTCTGTGGTCCCTGGGAGGAAACACTGACCATGCTGTGAGTTGGACATGAGTCCATACTGGTTGTGGTGGATGCCCCTTCCCTGGGGATATTCAGGTCAGGTTGTACGGGGCTCTGAGCAGCTGGTGGAGCAGTTGGTGTCCCTGTGGGAGTGGGACCAAATGACCTGGAAAGGTCCCTTCTATTACTCTGTTCTATTACTCTATGCTTGAGCAAGGTGTTGGGTCCCTTACAATCTCAGCTTTAGGGATAAAGAAGTCAGAGGTAGCTCACGAGAGCTTGGAGACAACAGAACATGATGGAAAAATGTCTGGAAAGCCTGGAGCTGCCCTGCCAGCACACTGTGGGGTGGTCTCTCAAGCCAGGAGCCCTCCACTGAGCTCCAGACTTACATACATGTATCTTAAAATCTACCACTTGCCAATATGCTTGTGACCACATGCCTGGACCTGGTGTGAACTCCACATAGAGGGGTGTCCCAGCAGAAGCTGACTCATTTCAGGTTGTCCCACATAGCTTTCACTGGATGATGGTCACATGTTTCCTCTGAGATACGATTGAATCACATCTCATAATGAGAATGCAAGCATTGCATCCTGCCATTAAAGAGATCGATGCGCTTCAAGTGGCAACATGTTGGTGAAAAGAGTATTGAATTTTTCTGTTGTCAGGCATAATGTAAGCATGCAGCTGGTGGCCAAAATGGTCCTGTGCTCCCTTTTCTAAGGGCTACCGAATTTCTGTGGTGCACAAACTTTGGGCTGTCCTTCCAAGCCATAGTGGGGAGGGAACTAAGGCAAAAGCAGACAGAAATAACGAACTCGAGGGGTTGCAAAGTGATGCAGCTCATTGGAGAACGGAATTAAGATGGAAAAGAAGGAGCTGTTGTTTGGTACGAGCTCAGCCTGCGAGGCAGGGGAAGGATGGAGTCACGAGGATGATGTGTTTGAGGGATGAGCTGGAAAATGACCCCAGCAGTGATGGCTTGCGGAACAGTTCCAGTGTGCTGTTGGAGAGGTGCCATAAATAACCCTGCCCCTGGGGCCAGCACACGTCCCTTCAGCTCGCACAGAAATCTCATGATCGTGTAAAAGGGCTCTTTCTCATAGCCAGACACATGAATTATGGCTGGGATTTTTTTCACTTTCCCTTTGCTCGGGAGCAAAAAAAAAAAATCCTTCACCTGCAGGCAGATCTCAAGCTGAAGGGAGAGGAGCACAAGGGGAAAACAACTGAATGTGGACGGCATGGGTGGGAACAGGGGGTCAGGAGCAGGGGTGATTGCTCAGGAGTGACACACAGCAAGCACACTGTGATAAGGAAGTGCTGAAAAACAACCACCCATTAAGTGATGCCATTAGAGTCCCAGCAGTCTCAGTAATGGCATCTGTATAGTTGACACACCAAAGGGAGCAATCTCCAGGAAGAGATCCTTCCCCTGTGGTGGTCAGCCCTTGAATGGGGTCTCAGGGAGGTGGAGCCAGACTCCACCCCTCCCGGTCACACAGGTGCATTGCCTTCACCTGTGCTCCCGTGGCTGACTCAGTGCTCACCTCAGGTCATCCATCAGTGGTTCAGGCCATGATTCAGCAGTTCCTGTACAGGGAATATCAAAGGAGGATATTATCTGGGAGACTGATGAGCAGTTAGAGCACAAAAGCTCCCCACCAGAAGGTTATCTCCAGGAAATATCTGCGAGCTCGATGGTTATTACTTAAATAAACAGTGAATGCCGCTGTTGAATATAAAATTTTTTACACTGTCATAAAAACGTCAGGATAGAGGTGAAGGGGAAATGTATCACTGCAGCTATCCAGATGCCAACCTTTTTTCCACATCCTTTGCCATAGCTTTAACACCCAAACCCCTTAATTTGCACACAGACACCATGTCATGATTAATGAGTGTCTGGCATCTGCACGGGAGAGTGGATATTTCTGCAAGAGCAGTTCTGTCACTAACGTATTATTCCTATTTCTATATACCCTTTTACAGCTTCTTCTTCTGCATGAGACAACAGGATGTGGGGGACTCCTGGCTGATGGTTAGAGAAATTCAGAAAGCTGCTGGGAAACACCTAATTCATGAGCTGGGGCTGCTGATGTTGTTTGCTTCAGCCCATGGTAGAGGCATAAGGATTAAACAGGCTTTGGGAGGGGAGCTCGCCTGGTGTTGGGATGAGCATCTCTTCGGGGACAAGATCCTTGGGGTGAGAAGCCATCAGCAGCCAGTCCTTGATCCCAGAGAAAAGGATGGAGAAAACATTCTCTGTGACTCAGTTGATGAGCTCGGACTTAAATTGAAATGGGTTAGTCAGCAGAAGAATGTTCCTTAGGGCATGGTCAAGCAAATGAAGCTTCGATACCAGCTGGGTGGAGAAGCCAACATCACTGGAGGCTGACATCCCCGTGCTGGGAAGGCTCTAACTGGGGGCTGGAAATGCTTTCAGCAGTGCTCTTGTTTTTTTTCACTGCTTTGCAAAGCAGTGCTGGAGAAAGAGGACCAGTTTTTGACGCACGAGTCTTGAGATCCTCTGCCCAGGCCCCGTGGATTTGTTGCCTTCAGCCATTGTACGCAGGCCGCTGTAGTTAGCATAGTTCCCCAGATGCAGTTCAGGTCATGGTTACCCACTGCAGAATAGGGAGCAAGAGTGTGGCTGGGAAACTTCAGGGCTTCAGATGTGGCTTCTGAGCTCTGTGACTTTCTCTGGTCCCCAGCTGGATCTATTCTTGGTGCCGTGGCTCCTGCTCTGTGCACACTGATTGCCTGCTCTGGCTGTTGCAAGGCAGAAAGGCAATATATCTGCCTATAACAGCTGAATTGGCCTGAGCTTTACAAAGCTAATCAGCCATGAAAATGCCCCTCCTTGCCGTCCTGGAAGAATTGACTTTAATGATGAGAGACATTCTCTTTCCAGCCTGGTCAAAAGGGTAGGAGGCCTTCTGGGGAGATTGCAGCTTGTCCTTGAGATCATCCCATGCAGTCTGAGGCCTTGCTCAGAGCTTTCTTTTAACCCTCTCCTACCCTGCAGTCAGGAATTGCCAGAGCTGAACTGCCACACTAACACAAGGGCTGTGCACTTAGTTTCTAATTTCTTCTCTCAGAGATTTTCTTTCAACACTGAGCTGATGGAGACTCCATCCTCCTCCTCATCTGCACCCACACTGCTCCTGGCACCCTCAGCCATCAGAGACGATCTTAGTGATCTTTTCCAACCTCAGTGATTCCATACTTCCGTGTTTGACCAAAAAAAACTGGTGGGAACACCGTAGGTTTCTGGGATACTTGTCCCAGTGATAGCATGGGCTATTTTCTCCATGGAGGAGCAAGTGTGTGCCACTGGGATACTTGTCCCAGTGATAGCATGGGCAATCTTCTCCATGGAGGAGCAAGTGTGTGCCACTGTGGAGTCCCACTGCTGTTCTGAAGGTCTTGCAAGGGGCGTTGTCAGGATGTCCATCACAGGGAACCAGTGACCCACCAGTGATGGCCCAAAGGAAACAGCACCTACAACAATTAGTACAGTAATGGGAGAAAAAACAGTGAATTCAGCACAACCTAAAGACAAACCTTTCCAATTCCTCTGCAGGTTCTGCCTTGGGCTAGCAGGGTCGTGAATTTATGGCACATCTGAGCTCAGAGTTTGCACAGAGAGTCGTGGTCTGTTTTGCCTCAGTGCTCTCCCCCAAGGCTGAAAATCAGTCACCCATTGCTGTGGGTCAGGAGAGAATATTCCCAATAGAAATGGTTTTGGATTACATAGAGATGAGTCCCAGAGGACTCGCCAGCAGAGCAAGTCTCCATCCAAGTGGTTCATCCCACACATAGCACGTAATGGGAAGGGAGGGGTTCGGTCTCCACCATTGAATCCTTCTGATATGAACAGGAAAGGAGACAATTACTCACCACGACAGCTTTGTAATCTGCAGAGACCACCAAACTCATCACACAAAGCTAGCGGTCCCTTCCTGGAGATGATGCTCAGCGCTGCACTGCCATTGTGGATTCTGGTCCCTTCTTGACCCCGATGAGTTCTTGCACTGATTTATTTAAGCTCGTGTCAGGTTGCTCAAGAGCTGTGTCTGTAAGCCAAGCCCATCACTGCCCTGTCTCATTTTTTATCGTGGGACCATCCATCCTGTGTTGACGGTATCTCCTTATCATGGAACAGTGTTGCCTAGAGCATGTCACCACCTTATTTTTCATTCACGGGTCATCTGGTTTTGTTTATCATTCACTAAGAGGAAAGCATGTGTTCCACCATTTAGGTTAATTAATAGATGATGTTGCTCTTTAGGGAGCGAGATAGGGAAAGCACATCGGGATGAGGAGCATCGGTCAGACGGGTACGCAGCAACATGTGCTCATAAATCTTGCATCCCTGGATCTGTCTGCCAGCAGAGAGGTGTTCTCAGCTCTACGGGGCTTTAGCAGTTCAACCAAGGAAAGAAAAGCCTGCCTTCATCCCAAATTCCCCATGTGAGCCCATGTGCTGGCAGAAAGTCAGTGCTGGAAGGTAGCAGAGAGCTGCGCATCTTTCTGCTCCAAGTGGCATCTTCTCCATGTCTCAGCAGCCTGTCCGTAATCTCTGTGCTTCCTTTCCCTTTTCGGGTTGAATATCAGGAAAAGTCTCTCCTCTGAAGGAGCAGTCAGGCACAGCTGCCCAGGGAGGGGTGGGGTCACCGTCCATGGGGGTGTTCCAGAACCATGGAGATGTGGCACTGAGGGATGTGGTCACGGTGGGATGAGTTGGGGTTGGGCTTGGGGATCTTAGAGCTCTTTTCCAACCTTAATCGTAGAACCACAGAATCACCGAGGTTGGAAAAGTCCTCCAAGATCATCCAGTCCAACCATCCACCTATCACAGGTGTTTCCCGTGAAGCCACATCCCTCAGTACAACATCTAAATGTGATTCTGTGATGCTATGATTCACACTGTAGGTTCGGTGCTTTCCTGTGTGTACCATCAGTAGAGTCACAGAAGAGTCCCTAAAGGGAAAGTCCTGTGCAACCAGGCAGGAAATGACAGTGTTTTCTAGAGAGATTTTGAGGAACCTTGATGTTGAAAGGACACTTTGAGCTTTGGGAAGAGCTACTTGCTTTCGTGAAGAAGCTTAATAAATGCTAACAGCCATGTGCAGCAGTGGCCACAGCTGGAGACTTATTGGAGCACTCTGAGAACCCCTAAGTAGGAGCTGTAGCACATGAGACCGAGCACAACCTGGTCTGCCCACCTGCACTTCTCCAGGAGTGCTGCAGGATTTCTGTCCTGCACTGATTGGCAGAGTCACGTTGGGAAGAGCACTGCCACACGAAGCCAACTGTTCCTTGGGGCTCTCGGGCTCCACAGGCAATGAAAAAGCTTGCAGCAAGGATGCAGCTGGCAAGGACATTGGCAAAGCGAGAGGACTCTCTTCCCCCGGGCAATATCATCGCTAGCAGAATGGCCCTTGTGTGCTTCAGCAATCAGATGTGACTTGAAGACACAGAATTGGGAGATCTGCTGGGAAAGAAGAAGCTATTTTCATTTGGAGGCCACAAAAAAAGCATTTGTGACCACAGCCGCCTTCCAAACAGAGGCCCCTTATTGTTTGCAGAGACACCCTTGGCAACCTTTCCTAGCAGCCTGGATATGAACCAAGAAGGGCTTTGTGAAGCCTTATAAAAGGGCATTATGAGCAGGGGGCCCCACGGGCAGAGGGATGTGCCGGGGCGTTTCTCCCTGGAGGGAAGCAGGATTCACCAGGAAGTGTTTTATACTGGAGCCAGCCTCGCCCCAAGATCCCGTGAGCTGGGATGGGACCATTGCTCCATCTCCCTGCTCAGCTCAACAGAGAGTCATTAAATCATAGAATCACAGAATGGTTGGGTTGGAAGGGACCTTGAAGTCCACCCAACTGCACCCTCAGCCATGGGCTGAGTGCTCCCCGTCAGCTCAGGTTGTTCAGTGCCCCATCTGTGGCCTTGGGCACCTCCAGAGATGGGGCACCCACAGCTCTCTGAGCAGCAGTGCCGGGGCCTCAGTGCCCTCTGAGTGAAAAGTTTTCTCCTAACATCTAAACATCCCCTCTCTTAGTGTAAAGCTGTTCCCCCTTGTCCTATCACGATCTGATCACGTAGAAGCTTTGAGAAGCTGAGCAATGTGACTTGCCCAATGTGTCTGAAACCCAAATGGATGAAGGCTCCTGGATTGCCCAGACCGAGAAAATCCCGTTTTCCTGTGAAAATGGTAAAAAAAAAGCCAACCCAAACACCTGGTGAAATCCAGTCCTTGGATCTTAATGGCATATTAGCACTTATACCCCAATCCCAATTCAGGGCCATGGGCTCTAGAAAGGATTTTTGTCCCCTTTGATCACTTGTCACCAGAAATTAGGTCTAACAGCTGTGAAACACTGCTCTCTGGGGGGAAAGATGAGTTGTTATAGGCAATAAATTATAGATGTCTTCATCCCAACCTTACGCACACGGTCTCCCACTTGGAGCTCTCCTACTTTTGGCTCTGTGCCTCAAGGGGTGTTGGGGCCACTGCGAATATCACAGCGGTGGCTCTTTGCTTAAATGTGGGGACCCCTTGAGAAGATGGAGGAGGTGATGCAAGCCATTCTGCAACCCCTTGGTGTGAGGATGCTTCCCTGAGCACCCCGGGATCCAGCAGGTCCCCGCTTGCTGTGGGTTGGCAGGATGAGATGTCCAACTCCATCCCCGGTGCCTTGGATGTGGGCTCCATCTCCTGGCTGCTCTGCAAACCCCACTGCTCCCCAACCCTGCTAAGAACGGGGAAATCCCGAGGGGAGGGGAGGGCTACACAACCATTGCCAACAAGGAATACGTGATGCAGGGGTCACACAGATGGGAGAGCTGGGAGTAATGGGACTAACAGAGGGCTGGCAAGGAAGATGCATTTTCTAACAGCTCTCCAAGAAAAAGAGGAGAGTCCCGGCGTGGGGAACTTGTATTTTTTCAGCAGGCACGACTCCAGAAGACGTCCTGCTGAGGACAGCCCCATCCTACAAACCCACAGCGGAGGGCAGGTCGGCCACCGGTGCTCGTCTGCCACTTCACTGTCTGCAGTTTCTCCAACATTCACACGTTCTCCAGGCTTGTAATACCGGCTCTGAAAGCAATAAGAAGTTGCAAGATGAATTGCTTTGAAAGCACAAAAGGAACAGAAAATGCCTGAAGGCACTGGGACAGATAATATGTTGTATTCATAAAGGTTTTAATAATTTATTACCAGCAGCTGCATGAAGTTATTCTGTCCCCATCCACTACTCCTCTTCAAGGACGGCTGGAGGCAGCTTGATTTCTGCTCAAGGAGAGCAAATCAAAGGACTCCTTGAGTCCTTCTAGGCAGAGTCTATTTTATTAGCCAAAGAAACATGTTCGTTGGTGAGAAGTCAAGTGCTTCACCTGAGCTTGGGGTTCAGCACCTTGATCTGGAGGGGTGGGACAGCCTGGGATGGGAGATGGCAGCTGGTGTGAATGAGGTGTGTGAAACCCACGAGAACCATTCTTTTGTCCATTGAAGATCTGGCCCATGGAGAATAATAACGGCTTCAAGTTGAGCCCTCTCCATCTCAAAGAAGCCAGGAATCGTACGAATGATTCATGAAGGTCACGGAGGGAGAAAAACTGGTGTTTTTTTCTAATCCCACTGGACAGAAGAAGAAGCAGAGAGCTTCTCTCTGCAGAGGGAGGCTGAAATCTCTGTGAGGGTTGGGTTCGTTTTGGAGCTGGAGTTGGCTCAGCATCACTTGTTGTCACTGCCTCTGCTGAGCTACAAGTGACTCAGGAGCTCAGCTGATGGAGGGGAAATCCAGACGGATTAGATAAAAAAAAAATAGGAATAGCATTCCTTCTATGGAGAGAAACCTAAAGGAAAAAATATCCTTAGGCATTGCACCTGTGTATCAGCCCTGCTAGGCATCGACTTGCCTGCGCTGAAGCTCTTGGTGTTGAGGTGCAGGGCAGGACTGAAGGGTTTTCCCTTCCCTGGCTGCTCTGCTTCAGAGCTGGGAAGAACGGGGCCTCGTGCTGCCACACAGAGGGATTCTGAGAATAAAATAAAGGTGGAAAAATGACCACCCATAAGCATCATCCGGTGCAGCAGAGCTGGTTGTGGAGCTGTCTCTGCTGTGTCCCTCAGGGTTGATGGGCTCACCAGTCAGGCTGGCTACAGACCTGCTCCCCGTTCCAGAGAGCTGCCTCATTTCCATGGAAATAACATGTTCATCACAACATTTCTGCTTTTGCTGCTCCCAGGCTCCTCCTGAGACGCTTCTCTGGCCTCTCCAGGTCTCATCTTTCTTTTGCTGCAATTAATATCCTCGTTCCTCTCCTCGTGGTCTTGGCAAGTTGAAGGGCGGCATAAAGACCTCGGCATTAAATATTTCATTACCAGGCAGTGCAAGATATTAACAGGGACAGTTAATAGGAAATGACCTTTTTATGATGGAAAATGAACTAATCTGTGACACGCTGCTTCGCTTGTTTTCCCATCCCATTGTCTTCAGCCCAGCTGTCCAGCCTGTCCAGATGATTCTTTGATTCCTTTAACATTTTCTTTCTGTTGCCCAGGTCTGAAAACTCCCTTAGCATCCACTGTGCTGATATAGGAAGGAGGTGGTGCCAAAGATGGTTTTGTTCTTGCCCACTGGACTTCACATCCCAAGTCCATTCCCTTGCAAGTGAGATTGTTAGATCTTCATTAAATCCATGCTATCAGCCACCAGCTCCAGCCACCAGTGTCGGCGTAGTGTATGCAAGGATGTACCTCTGGTCCCACTGTGACAGCCACAACTTGCACGAGACAGCTTTGTATAAAATCAGAGTCACAGAATCATGAAGGTTGGAAAAGACCTCTAAGATCACCGAGTCCCACCCATCCTCCCCCGCCATGCCCACTGACCATTGCCCACCACAGCCACGCAGACGGGGTGGTGGTGTGTTTTGGTGTTTGGTTTTTTTTTTTTCTCTTTTGTGTTAACAGCACTAAAAACAGGACATAAAACATGCAATCGCTGGGTTTACATTCCATTTCCATCCCTTTTTTTTCTCACCTAGAGAGTGCCTGCCACGCAGAGAGCGATGGTTGCTGTGGATTTCACCCAAATACATCACCCGCCTCTTCAGCTCTTCGCTTCTCCCTTTGTCACTTCTGATATTTCTGCCTCCTCCAGAAGGGTCGGACCTCTCGGGTCTCCTTCTTTGCCACCTGTCTCTCTTCAGATGGCCCCTCCTCTGGTCTCGTTTGGCACAGTGTCCTTGGCTGAGAGCTCCTGCTCCCAGCAGAGCAGCGCGGTGAGGCTCCTCATGCCTGGAAAGGCAATGAGCAGTTCCAGTGTGGAAAGGAGTTGAATTTCAGTTTGCGTTGGCTGTAAGGAAATGTGATGGGCAGATCTCAGCCCGGCCATCCCTGAGTGATCACAGAATCGTAGGATCAGTAAGGTTGGAAATGGCCATTAAGACCATTTAGCCCAAAATCAAGACAAGGACACCACAGAAATACCCATGTGCCCTCCTTTAGCCCAGAAAACAGGTTACCATCTCTTGCTTTTGCCCTCTCTGCAGCTCCTAACCCATGGTTTTAACCTCTCTGTGGGGCCCCACATTTTGAAGTGGTCTCATCCCCAGTGACAAGGGGACACGGAGCTGAAGGACAAGTGATGGAGGTGTCTGCTCGCGTCTCTTCTTCCCTTGGAGCATCCCTGAGGATGTGAGCTTTAATTCTTCCTACCAAGGATGCCTCCAACATTCCCCTTTCTCCCTTCACCATCCCTATTTCCTCCCTCACCACTGCTTTCTCAGTTTCCCCTCCTTCCCACTTACAGCCACTCAGCATTGCATTTCTGTCTTTTTCTTTCCCCGTCGCCTTTTCATACCTTTACATTCATGAGGGAGGAAGGTGTTTTTGGGGTTATTTCTTATGGATGGGACTCTCTCCCATGCTTTCAGCTGCCCCCCCTCACCTTTTCATAGGTTCATAGCTTCATAAGGTTGGAAAGGACCTACAAGATCATCTAGTCCAACCATCCTCCTATCACTATCCCTACCCAACTACTACTTTCTTCCAGCTGCAGTGGCTCAGGCCATAACACCCCTGAACCTGTACAGGGCCATACTTCAGCATCCTGCTAGGGATGCAGTGAGATGCATTGCTTAGAGATACAGAACCATTAAGGCTGGAGAAGGCCTCTAAGATCCCCAACCCCAACCCACCCCTTCTGGATGAAACTGGGAACATGATGCCTTGCCAGCACTGAGAGGTCTCTGCACTGTTTCCAAAGGTTGAAGATGAGAAATCCAATTTTCCAGCCCCCCTTCCCAACCTGTCATTGCATCCCTATTCGATGAAGTATCCCTCTTTGTTTCCAGCCCTACGGGACTGCACAGATGCAGCCCCACATGGAAATGGGATACGATGGCTGCTGAGTTATGGGGGGCACATGATTTCAGAGCGAAATGATGCCACGCTTTCAGATCACGTTGCTGCTCTGAATCAGAGAAAACATTGCAACCTCTCCTGGTGAGCATCACTGAAAATCCCCCGAACCTTCTGGTCAGCCAAAATGTTCTGTTTCTATTTAGACTCTTCTTTTTCATCCTCAAGACACTGACACGAAAATAAAAAAGAAAGAAAGAAAGAAAAGAAAGGAAAAAATGCAAGGGCTTCACACTCGAATGTTAAAATGTTCTCTTTTGATGCCTTGAAAACAATTGTGTGGGTTTCCTAGCTGCGATTTAATTAAATCTTCGGTCTCAGGGAAGATTACCTCTTTGATTCGCCTCTGCAAGTTCTTCAGCCTGCTCTGTTAACAACTACAAACTACAGAAAATATGGAGATGTCGGGTTCTCATAGCACTCCATGGCCCCATCCGTCTCAAAAAGATGGATGGGACTGAAGCAAGCACTGCTCTGGGGATGCTCCTGAGTCCCAGCACCTTCCAGTCAGAGCTTGCTGCCTTAAAATGCAAGGGCTAAGCAGGGCTGTAGGTGCTAACCCAGCACGTGTTGAGTCATTGCAAATTGGCTGTTCAGCCCTTTCAGAATGAAACAGCTCGTGGCTGGCTTAAATGTAAGGTAAATGGTTCAGGGGCTCCGTGGAACAGCCTCTGAGGCAGGGGAGGATTTTGTGCCGTGATGAGAGTTGCTAAAGGTCACTTTCTGATAATATTTACAGAGAACAAATGAAGCAATTAAAATAACAAATCTGCTGCCATTAGCTCTCATCGGAGACTGTCCCAGCAGTGAAGATTACTTATTCAGTGGAAAAAAAACCTCCTTGGAAGAGGCTGTCTAATTGGGCAGCTGAGGCACTGCCTAATTGGAACCTCTATTTGCTGACATTTTTAGTGCAGTGGGAAAAAAGTATTTCCTCTGACCCCTGGCTCTCCAGGAGGATGTGGGCATCTCCATTGCAGTGAGGAATAATAGAATGGTTGAGGTTGGAAGGGACCTCTGGGTCCATCTGGTCTGATAGCACTGCTCAGGCAGGGACACCCAGAGCACGTTGCCCAGGATCGTGTCCAGCCTTCCTTTCTTGTCAGATGAAGAAGAAATGGAAAACCTCTCCAACTGTTTGGCCGTTGACCAACACCACGATGGCAGCCATTAGTACTGAGGACTGAAAAGGGGAAAATGGGATTTCAGTGGTGCTCCCAACGTGTTCACGTGGGCACTGGGACACGAGAGGAGATGTTCGGATGGGTTGGATCCCCACTGACTGCAATGGGGTTTGATTTCACCTCTTGGAAGAGCTGAACAGTAGCGCAGAGAGCGTTCCATTTCACTGCATCAGAAATCTGCAAGAAGAAAACAAGAAAACAGATGGGAAGTTGGCTGCCACAGTGAATTTGCCTTATGTTGCACTTATCATACTGTTGACATTATATAAATAATAACATGTAATGATTTATTTATGAACAAGCCTGGAGGTGACCTCCAGCTGTAGAACTGTGCAGCTGTAATAATCAGACAGTCATTTAGATATCGATCTCTGGGAGAAAAAGAAATCCACAGAGCTGGAATCAAAGGAAATTAAAAGGATGGATGGTTTACTTAGAGGTATTATTGCATGGGGAAGAAGGACAGGGATCTCTCATCGTGACGGGCATGGGAAAATCAGTTCTAGGGAAGCACCTAGAAATGTGACTGGGGAAGGGTCAGAGATCTCTGGTTGCTGTTGCTGGCCAGTGCTTGTTCTCCATATGAACTGCCAGCCATCCTCATGGGAAGCTCTGTAATCTACTCCTGATGGGGAAGAGGAGCCAAGGGGCTGTAGACCTCACCCCCCAAAAACCTCCTGGCCATGCCCTTTTCACCCAAATCCACCTTACAACCAAATCTTCCCCTGGACAATGGCCAGGGAGAGACAGCAGCGTATGGGAACTGCTGAATCACGGCCTGAACCACTGATGGATCACCTGAGGTGAGCACTGAGTCAGCCACAGGAGCACAGGTGAAGGCAATGCACCTGTGTGACCAGAAGGGTTGGAGTCTGGCTCCACCTCTCCCAGACCCCATTTAAGGGCTGACCACCACTGGGGAAGGATCTCTTGTTGGAGATCACTGCCCTGTGGAGTTCCAGGTGAGCCTTGACCTTCAGTGACAGGTGAGCCCTTCCTAATTTACTGGTTGTCTTTATACCAGCTGGATAAGCCATACCAAAAAAAAACAAACATCCACCTTCATTATTTTGTGTGGGTACTGTTCTTTCAGGGTGTTCACTCTACACACCACCCAGTGTCCCCACCAGCCTGCCCAGTCCTTTGGTTTGATTCATGCTGACAGAATGGCCCTCCTCTGTGCTGTTCCTGCAGAGGTGGGGAAGGAGGGCTTCCTGCACGTTATTTATAGGGTACATCATTGCTGATGTGCTGCTTATCTTGCTGTTGTCTCTACCCAGACAGCATTTCAACATCACAAGTTCATAGAGAAATCTCAGTGTACATGAATCAAGACAGATTTTGCTCTGCCACTGTTCCCTCCATAGCCAGCAGGTCCAGGAGCTCCGTTTTCCTCGATATTTTATGCCCCGTTATCAACGGGAGAATAAAAATATGCACTTCAGCTTTTGCAGAGGCCGGCTTGTGAAGAGGCATGAAAAACAAGAGAGCCAAAGATTAAGCATGTTTATTTATGTAATATCATTTTGTGTCCGTGGGCTTATTTACCAAAGTAATAACTCCTCGAAACGACCGCCCTGAAAGATGCACAGACGGTTATTTAATCGCAGAGCTAAACTTCCAGATGTTTTGCTGATGCATGCTTAAAGTATCTGCCAGTAAACCGGGCTCTATTTCACTCCTAACCGAAGACGACGAGATTTCAAGTCCTTAGTGGTATCAGCAGGGCTATTATTTAGGGCCGTTTATTATTTAATGCTGCTCTTGCTCCTGCAAAATACACAGAATGACACATTCCAAAATGCAACATAAAAGGCCACAAATTACCCTGACCGGAGGGCGGATTTGTCTGCACTCTGTAAGAACCAGGAGGATGATAAATGGTTGGTCCTCTGTAAATCTGCCCAGGAACCGCATGCTCACTCACGCTTCTTGGAACGCAGTGAACGAGGTGCCTTAAATCCAGCAAAATCTTACAGAGTCATAGGGTTGCTGAGGTTGGGAAGAGCTCTGAGCTCATTCAGTCCAAAGATGAAGAGCTTCAAGTGATGGGAAGGAGCAGAGGTGCGTGGGCTCCGGTGGTTTGTGCTCCGTTCCCATATGGTCCAGGGCTGAGTCCAACCAAGAGATCCATCGTCTCCTCGCAGTAAGTACTAAAAACTTCTCCAGCCTTCCAGGGAAACTGGATTCATTTTATTTATTTCCTGTCTGGTTCCTGCAGCGCATTTGGTAAAGATTCAGCTCCTCCAAAACTCCCTCCCTGGTATGTTCTAATCACAGAATGGCTCAGGTTGGAAGGGACCCCAGGGATCACCAGGTCCCAACCCCTCTGCCACAGACAGGGCCACCAACCTCCAGATCTGGCACTAGCTCAGGTTGTTCAGGGCCCCATCCAGCCTGGTCCTGTACACCTCCAGGGATGGGGCCTCCATCCTTTTAGACTGGGCCTGGCTGTTGGCAAAGAGAATTGCAGCCCATCTCCCTTCTCTTTCTGCTTAAAGAAGCAACTGTCTGTGGGATGCCAAAACCTGTGAGTAATATCAGAAGGAACCAAAGGCATCTCATCGCCCCAAGGTTCTGACCTTGGGGTCTACTCATGTATTCTTTTGCTACAAACTCAACCTCGTGTCCCTAAAAACCCACATCCTGGGATTGATGTATACACCACAGGTACTGGAGCAGGCTGTCCAGGGGAGTGCCCCCACAATGGCACAGCTCCATAATTAGCACAGTCCGTGTGGGGATAACCTGAGTCTGGCTGAAGCGGGTGAGAATCATCAGATCTCAGCCAAGAAAACCACTGGGATCCCATTTTGCTGATTTCAGGTGTTAAATTTAGACTCCTGATGCCGAAAACCTTTGGTAGAAATTTCATCTGTGGCTTCATTTGGACTTGGCAGCCTTCGTTGTGCCCGTGAATGACTGTGCACCGTTTGTACCATTTTTTTTTTTCCTTTTTTTTTTTTTTTGGCAGGAGAATTCTACATTTTCCTGGAAGAGGATGCATTTTCAACACTGGGGACAACACTGTCAGCTACATGGCCTGATTTTGGGGTTGCACCCTTTGCAATGGCCTCAATGGGAAAAGGATTTGGAATGGGATGTGCTCGTGTCCAGAGGGAGCAGACAGCTTTTCCTGCACAAAAGGAAAGGTCTTGGAAGGAAAGGAAGAATCCTACACCAACATGCTTCTCACATCAGAAGAGGTTCAGAGCTTTATTATAAAGAAACCACGATATCTCCTGTCATCAAGAATTTGGCACGAGAGCTTGTCTGAGATCCTATTATCAACCTATTTCTAAAGTAAACCCCACTGCAACACGTGCTGACTGAGGGAGCTGCAGTTATGTGACTACAGCGGGGAACATTATCTATTTGCCACAGGTAGTGATGACGTTGGCTTAATCTCACAGCTTCCTCATCTCCTTGGATTCAAAGGAACCGTGGAATTCCTACCTGAGGGGGCAGGACAGCTGTGATCTGCTGCTTGTCAAGCATGCTGAGGTTCTTGGATGGCAGATAGTAGTGTGGGAACTGCTCTGCTCTGTGTAGCTACTGGCAGTCAGAAATGTGGATAAGAGACTTCTCTTCTGCATGGCCGACCCCTCCACCTGCAGTCCTATTTCCACAGGGATTGCTTCTCACATTGCAAACCTCTGAGCAGCTTCCAAGTGGAGCCACAGTAAGATATTGAATCTGGCAATGCATCTCTTTGTCCTCATCCTCCAGAGGTAGACGTCTAGGTCAGGTGAGAGCAGAATCCCTAGAGGACCAGGGTGAAGTGCCGGGCCCCTGGGAGATGAGGACTTTGCAGTAATTTGCAGTTTGCTGTGGAGAGAAACACTGGCTTTCTTCCCATGGGACCCAGCAATCCTAGCAGGACCTGGCATTGCTTCGTGTAGCACGTGCAGCCCCTGACCCTATTTAGGATGGTGATTTATAGGGTCATGCAAGCCTTGTGATTTACAGAGCAGCTATGCAGGAGTTCCTTACAAACCCTGCACTTCAGGGCTGTATTTTTCCTCCCATCACCTCTGCACAGGATTTACTCAGCAGAGAGAGGGTCTTAAAATGACAGCGATACAAAATTAATGGATGGGTGGGTGGGTGGAGGGATGGATGGGTAAAGAGCATTAAGACATATACATGCGAAATGAAGGAGTGTAATTATACGTCGTTGGAAGTAAAGTATTTAATTCACTCACTGCCTCCCTCGGATTCTGTGGTTATCCCAAGCTCGTGCCTTTAAGAGAGCTGCTCATAAAATGTCAAACAGTGTCTGCGTGTGGATATAATTAAAATCCAAGCATGAACACACAATTACTTGAAACTTGTTTCTTCCAGCTTCCAAGGCCTCCGAGGCCAGGCTGCAGAGAGCATAGTGAGATCTGATTTAAAATTATTCACTGTATCATGAGTTCCTGACAGGTTATTATTAATTTTAATGACTTTTGTTTTTCCTAAAGGGAGGCTGCTGTGGTTTTGGCAGCTCTTAGCATTACTTACAGCAGCCTGGGTGTACGGGCAGCAGAGGAGAAGGGAAATGCATGGACAGGTTACAGAGGCCAAGCAGAGAATCTGTCTGAGCCTGCAGGAGGAAAAGGTTATGCTGAATCCCTTCTGTCCAGCACAGACCAAATGTTTCTTCGTGGTCCAGGGACCTGGAGCAGATGAAGAAACCAAAGCTGATATTCCTGCACCAAACTTCAAAGAGCACCCAGGGTTTGACAGGCACGGGGTGGAGGGAGGGTGGAGATAGGAATGAGAATTGCTCGAGGGGCAATGGGGCCAAGATGTTGTCGTTATTAACCACCATGACAAGGCTGGAAGGACTCACAGGTCGGGACATGGAGGTGCCTCACAGCAGTGTGGGGTGGGATTGCTGGAGCTCATGCTGTGCTGGGGCTGCTTTATGTTCTGCCTGCTGGAACAGCAGCTGTCATGCTCCTGCTGAAAGCTTCGTGGCACTGGGGTGTGATGTGATGCTTGCACTCCTGGCTGTGGGCAGGTTGTCCTTATTCCCAAACGGAGGGCTGCAGCCCAGCTCGTCCTGCTCTGCAGTCTGGTCTGGAGTCAGCAGGGCAGCTCAGATCAGCCAGCACACAGCTTCAGCCCAGCACCAGAGAGGAGGGATGCACAGGTCTTATTTTGGCAGCTTTCCCTTCTGCCTGCCACCCCACAGCAGAAGAGCCATTCCAACACAATGTCCATGCAGAGCCAAAAGGGGTTGGACATTACTTAGTGTGGAGTATTGCTGTTGGTTGGCCTAGATGGTCTTAGAGCCACTGAAGTTGGAAAAGACCTCTATGATTTTGGGGGGGATTGGAGAACAATATTTTGCTGTGCTTTCATTCCAAACCAGAAAATGCTTGCCCCCTGGTCTTTCAAGAAAGCCTGAAGCTCAGCAGGTGCTCCACGAAGAGCTTGGTCCCAGGGTACTGGAAAGTGGTCTTCAGCTCCAAGATGGACTCATGAGAATCACAGAATGACAGAGCTGGAAAGGACACACGGGGATCACTGGGCCCAACCCCTGCCTCCACACAGCACCACCCAAACCCAATTGCTGAGAGCAGAGCCCTAGTGCTCCCTGGGCTCCAGCACCCACTGCCCTGCTCCATACCCACACAGAACCCACTGCATTACCTTGCAGGGTTTGTTTATCCTGCCGTGCCAGTAAAGATGCTAACGGTGTGTTGTTCTTGTTTTTGTTGTTGGGTTTTTCTTCCGGTCTTTTTTTTTTTCTCTCGCTTTATTATTATTATTTTTTAACTTGAATTTTGCAAGCATTAAAGGCTTTGCAGTGGTTGAATAACTTGAAATTGGATTTTCAATCCCTGCAGAGGTACAGCTCCGGCACAGGTGATTTTAGTCTCCAATTTGTCTGGCAGTGAAAGCTCAGTTCCACGCAGCCACAGCAGGACACACAAGGCTAACCCCTTAAAAGTCCAAGGGAATCTGTGGGTTGACACTTCAATAAAGGTGGCATTTATTTCCAGCACCCCTGAGCCAGCTCTGGAAGGTGAGGATTTGAGCATCTGTGCCACATCTGCGCTCCCAGCGCGCCCCAAGGACTTCGGGGTATCAGAAATAGCTGTGAGCGAGAGCTGCACTGCTTTGGGGGAGCAGTAATCCTGTGACAACGAACCACACGGCTGATTTTTAAGGCACCAAACGGGCACAGCAATGGGAGAGCCCCCGAAGTGAGCATCACAGCCGTGCAGAAGCCAGGGGGGTGATTACTTTCCTGGGGCCAGGTTGTTCAACAGTTAGCTCCGCGTCTTTACTGTGCACTTGCTGCCTCCTGGTGCCTGCAAAGCGACGAGCTGTTGCAGCGTTAGGCACCTAAAAGGCACCGCAGACCCCATTTCCCACCCGCCACGTTTCCAGCCTCGGATATCTGGGGCTATTTGGGAGCAAATGGGAGTGAATGTACACAGAGAGTACGTTTTATCAAGTCGGAAAGTGGGAGGAGCAGCTGGCCTGCCGTCAGTGCTGCCAGGAGGCCGAGGAAAACTCAAGTTTTGGAGGTGGGCAACAGCTATAAACTGCAGTTTGATCGGCCAGCCCGCTTCCCATTGTTCCCATTGAAGGACAAAGCAAGGGGAAGCCTGGGTGAAGAGCTCCGGGCGCAGTAAGGCAGAAGGCAGACGAGGTGAAGGTCAAGGTCAAAGATGGGAGACGCCTCACCGCTGCCCATACAGCTTCCTCTTCATCCCTTCTCTTGCTTTATGCAGTCCTCCCTCTGCACAGAGCTCTCCCAGCTGCCCAAGGGACACTCTCCAGTGGCTGTCCTCTCCACTCCTCCTCCTTTTCCCCCAGAAATATGTCGAATGTGTTTTGAAGATCTGTCCGGATCGCCATCTCTGGGGCAGGAGTAGCTCATTTCTCGCTGTCTCTGCATCTCAATCGTCTCGTTTTGTGCAGGAAAACAACAGGTTTCCTTAATATTTTCTATAGAGGGAAAGAAAAAAAGCTCTCCCTTTGTCTCCAGGAGAACAAAGGAACGTGAAGGCGCTGCTTGAACAGGGAGGGCTGAGCCATCCCCGGGGTAAAAGCACTGCCTTAATGGGGTTACACACAGGAGAAATTTGGCTCAGAGTGTGCAATCACCGCCTGAATTAATGAAAAAAGGGTTTCTTTGGATGGGGCTGAATAGCACAGCTGCAGCAATTATCTCGTCACTCATCAGAATGATGACACAATTAGTTCCAGATATAAAACGAGACAACGGAGGCGAGACACCTATGGTTTATTTATTTTCCCAGCTAATGACACTGGAGGTTGCCTTTCTGTCCCCATATGTTTCTTGCAGGCCCTGGTACATGTTTGCAGCTCACAGCAAAGCCTTTGGGTTCATGCCTGGATGCTGTTCCGTGCCAACCTGCTTCTTTTTGGGAAAGCTGTCACAGCTCTACTCGTGCTCCAGCCCTTCAAGCACTGTCCAGCCCCACTGTTATCCTCCTGGGTGGGGACAGGGGGAGAAGCATCATCACCTGGACCACAGTGTGCACAGATATTGATCCCTCTTCAGGGTCCCGCAGCAATGTCATGTGCCCTAATAAGTCGGGGTGCCCCATACCTGGAGGTGGCCAAGGCCATGGATGGGGCTCTGGACAGCCTGAGCTGGGGGGGCAGCCACCCCACAGCAGAGGTGAGGCTGGCTGGGTTATAAGGCCCCTTCCAACCCAGTCATGCTGTGATTCCGTGATTCTGGGGCATAACCAGCTTCACGGTGCTGATAACAACCAAGATGAGCAATATTATTCTGGGAGAAAGATGAACACAAAAGGCCCTTTCGAGTGAGGAAGAAGAAAAAAGCCATGCGAAAGCACTGTTCAATGAGACCCAAGACTTTTTTTTTTTTTTTGCCTGTTTAGCAGGCTTACAGACAAAATTCCCCTTCTGTGCTGCCTGCCGAGGGCTATTGGCAAGAAGCTTTACTGCCAGGCAAATTGGCAGCAAAACTGCCCCCAGAAGCTGGAAAAATGATTTTGATTCAGGGGAGGGAGCTGCAGGGGACCAACAGCGAAATGCAGCACACTGGGTGCTCGTCCACCTAAAAGCCATTACCAAGCAGCCCCTCTGTGGGAGCAT
The DNA here is from genome assembly GCF_038088225.1 of Cyrtonyx montezumae. Lineage (NCBI taxonomy): Eukaryota > Metazoa > Chordata > Aves > Galliformes > Odontophoridae > Cyrtonyx > Cyrtonyx montezumae. The sequence goes on along the minus strand of NW_027071936.1, from coordinate 66,596,910 downwards.
CCAGAGCTTTGTGCACAAGAGCACCGAATCTCTCAGATCCTGCTGTGCTCTCATTACACTGAGATGATGGATTTTGCTTCCTGATGCATCTGGGAGTGTACGAGTGATGCTGTGAGCTGGCATCCTCCTCCTCCCCATCCTCCCCGCTCCACTTTGACATGCCTGTGTCATCTTGGCCAGGTTTTGCCCCAAGGCTGATGCAGAGCGAACTCAGCAGGCGCTTTCATAGAATGGTTTGAGTTGGAAAGAGCCCCTCAAGGCCATCTGCTCCCCCTCCCTGCCCTGCCCAGGGACACCCACAGCTCCATCAGTGCTCAGAGCCCCGTCCTGCCCAACCTTGGGTGTCTCCAGGGATGGGGCATCCCTCAGCTCTCCGGGCAACCTGTGCCACCACTCTTAGCACAAAAAACATTTTCCTTACACTCAGCTTAAATCTCCCCTCTTTTAGTTTGAAACTATTTCTCCTCACCCCATCCCAAAGCATCCCCTGCACGTTCAGCGTTGCCCCTCAAATATACAGTGAAGTCTTTACATTGACATGTAGCTGGTGACCAAACGTCAGCTGAGATACAGCTGCATCAGACAGCGAGGAAAGGAGTCAATAGATGCACTTTCTGTTTCCATTTAAAGTATCCGTGGGAAAGCAAGCTTTTACACAAGGAAAGATTGCGATAGCTGCTGTTCATTCACCACACTCTCCCTTTGAAGGAGGCTCGAGTCGAAAAGGCAGTGGGTTTCTTCAAGATTTATTGTTATTGCTATTATTCAGAGGCACGCAGAGCTGCTGCTGCTCAGATGGAATTTAAATTCCGGCTTGGCCCGCGCCCCCTGCTTCCCTGCACGAGCAGCTCCCGGGGACCATTCCGTGCATTGTGCCGCCAGCTGACGGGCAGAGCCGCATAAATAACCCAGCTGCTGCTACGCATGACTGCCAGGAAAGGGCCGACAAAGCCCCGTCCCCACGGAAAGCTGGAGAGGGCAAGCGGGAGCGCTGGGAAAACCCTTGGGAAGAGGCTGCCCGCTCTGCTCCGTGCCGCGGTTTCTGGGGGAACGGGCAAAGCAGCCGCCACTCAAACGCTGGTGACCTCGGGTGACAGCGCAAAGAGCATTTGCTCCGTGGGATTTAACTCGTGGGCGACGAGACGGCTGTTGTGTTTGGGGCGAAGGAGGAAAAGGCGTTACTCGGTGTGAAAGGACCGGCGGCAGCACATCTCGGGCAGCCTGCCTGCGGGGTTTGCTAGCTGAGAGAGCTCCGGGGAGGGTTTCGTGCCTGTGCGGTGGGTGCTTTCATCTCTCCGCCGATGTATTGGGATGATTGCTATTAATGATGATTAATAAATTAGTGCCCATGGGATCCTCATTTCTGCTCTTGCTGCAAAGCAAACCCCTCCAACACTCAGCATGGAGCACACAGCAGCCACAAAGCAGATTTGGGGTCCAAAGGCAGATTTCAAGCCACTGTTGCCTAAGATGTGTGACCCAGCAGCAGTGCTGTGCCTCCCCTGTGGGCTCTCCACGACCGGGTCTTGCTTCCAGATGCTTTCTCCCAAGTTTCCCAAGACTGTTCAACTCACAGAAAGCAGAAAGGCTGCTCACTGAGGCTGAAGTAGAGTTTCTCCAAAGCCTGCCCAACAGCTCTGATTTCTGGTGGAGATTTCCCGAGCCTTTACACAACATGCAGCAGAGTTTCACTTTCCAGCTGCAACTATCCTAGAGGTAGGGAGAGATTATTAGTAAATGAAGATATATGGGCAGTTACACCCGTTTGCTGCATAGTTCACACGAATAGCTCAGAACAGAGCAGCTTCCCCTCCCAGGGCTGGATTTTAGGCTCTGCTTGTTGTTTCACAAAGGGGTGTTTCAGTTCTTCTTGCTCGTAGATACAAAAACGCCCTATGCCAAAGGGCAGCACATTGACCAAATACACTTTCCCCGTTTCCAAATCTTTAGAAGCACATCTTCAATTTGCAAGGAATCCTTTTCCCAGTGGTTTCATGGATGATCCAATTAAAGCAAGCTGTAAAATGAGCCATATTCCTCCAATTTGTCTTGGTAACAGTGGGACATGGCAGCCCATGAGTGCTGAATGCTGACACGCAGAGAAGCTTGCTGAGCACACGGCCAAGTGCTGTACATCATGAGGATCTGTGCCCAACATCAAATCTGTGACTAAACAACTCAGGGGACACCAGGCGTTCAGCCCCATACATCACTGAACAAAACCTATGAGCTGAGCCTGGTGTGGGACCTCAGCTGTTGGCTTTGTCCCACCCGTGGGACCCCCACTGGTTCCCAAAGCCCCACCATGGGACCTCCCTTGCAGCAAGGCAGGGTGGAGGAGAAAAACAGACCACCGCTGGTTTGCATCATCACCTGTGCTTTCACAGATGATGCCCTGTGAGATTAAGTTCCATTTATCATAGAGGGTGAAGGCAATCATCACTCAGCTCTCGCTGATCAGCCCCCAGACTTCTCGTTGAGCAAGTATAATCAGAAAAAAATAGCTTTGCAAATGATGTCATTGCTGTTTCCTTCCCCTGGCCCCAGCTGCTGACAAACAGAGCTTGGTGCTGCTTCACTGAGAGCTGGGAATCCAGAGGGGTACGTGGTCACACCATACAAGGGGGCTGAAAGGGGAGAGAGACAGTGGGGACCACAGGCTGGAAGTTAGTGGTGGGAGGGTGCATGAAAGCATAGAAGACCTCTGTAGAAGAAAGGGATTCGGAGGAATTGGGTCTCTGTTATCACTGCACCATTTGTGATTTCCTCCTCTTGCATAGGAAAGGGACAGCAGTGGACTGAGCATGGAGGTGGGCAGGAAGCAGCTGAAGATGTTGGCATGGGCAGCATGAATACATCAGTTATATGAAATGCTGGCAAAGGAGATGTAAAGCTTAGGTGGATTTTCCCCTTGCTAACATCCCTGGCTTTGTCAGCTCACAGCCTCGCTGAGCCAGAAACCGTTGCAAACTGGAAACAGAGTCCAACAGGGGAAATGCCAGATAAAGAGAAATGCTGGTTGTTTTCAGGGAAAAGTGCACTGCAAGAAGAGGGAAATGGTTTCAGAGAGACAGAAAGAGCTTTAGGGAGTCTGTTCAGCAGAGAAAAATTAAGAGACGTACACAAACACAGCTCTCTTCTAATTCTATGATACCATTGAAGAGCCCTGAAAAATTTTCCAGTATGATGCAATGGAGTTAAAGCAAATTTAAGCATGCTGACAAATTCACTTTCTTCAGGCACTGTCTGTGCTCTCCAGGACCACCAGCTGAGGAGCTCTGCTGTGCACATGGAGGCTCAGAGATGTTCCTGGCCCACACATTCTGCCTTTGAAGGCAGTACATTGCCTGGAGTTGCAGCCTCTCCCTGGCCTGATGGCCGAGGCCAGCAGGTAGAGACTTGAGAGCAAGCTGGATTGCTGCAGGATCTGCTGCTGTTGACTTAAATCATGTTTTAGGAAGTGCTTCCCCAGGCAACATTCAGAGGCTCCTGGAAGGGTGAAGCACAGCACAGGTTGGGATTTGAGCCCTGGAGGAAGTGGGGTGGGAGAGGTGGGAAGTTGTTCCTAGAGATAACAAGGTGCCGGGAGGCCACACAGCAAGCACAGCAGGTCCTGGCTTCCTTGGTGCACCTGAAGCCAGAATGACTGCATCAAAGGGTGGGAAGAAGATGGGTGTAGGGTTGGCTGCATCCAGGAGTGAAGGCCACCCAGCAGGAGAACAGCTGCAGTGCTGAGGTGGTGGTGGCTGTGGTTAAGCACTCAGGAAGAAGCAGGTCTATGAGGCCTGGGGTTGTAGGACCCAGAGAGGTTGCACTGTCTCCATCCTTGGAGATTTTTTGAGACAAGAGTTGATAAAGCCCTCAGCAACCTGGTTTGGCCTCATGGTTGACGCCACTTGGAGCAGGAGTCTGGGATAGAGACCACCTCAGGTTCCTTCCAGCACAACCCTATGATCCTAAAATATAGGGTACAGCACTCTGGATAATTCCTGACAATTATTTCCTGCTTTTCATCAGCAAAAACACCACAGGGGAAAAATCTGACATTGTCAAAACACTGCCTCCAGGGTCACACTGTGAGTAAACAGAGAAGATCTGGATTTTATTTTGTGGAGCCAGGCAGAACAGCACCACAGAACTGAAGATGAGCAGATTTAAGAAAGCGTTTACATCTTCTTTCACCAAGAAGTATAGCACCTGGAGATGACCCAGAACACACTGGGATGGAGAAGCTGAGGCACTCAACTATTCTTGGAGACAGTGCTTCCCCCATCCAGCATTAACTATTTCCCTGCTCCAACCACCTACTAAAAAGGTCAAAGGCAACTTCAGCAGTTACCACTAATGGCCTCAAATTCAGGTTTTCTGCTTAGGATAATGAGTCCCTTCCAACCTGCTTGTAACAGCAATAGGACCAGAGCAATCAAGTAGATGATAAGAAGAAAAGGAAAAAAAAAATGCTCACCCATCTCCAAGGATTGAAGTTCACAAGAGAAAACTTCACAGATGAGAGATCTCCAACACAAGAGCCCACCTCTGTGGCAGCCAGCCCTTAAATGTGGTCTAGGAAGGGTTGAGCCTGGCTCCTCCCCTTCTGGTCACACAGGTGAGTTGCCTTCACCTGTGTTCCCAGGGCTGATCTTTTCTCCAGGAGCTCAATCCGTGGCTCAGGCTGAAACTCAGCAGTTTCCATACACTACTGTACTCTGTGATTCTATGCATCACTACATCCCATACACCTCACAGCTCACAGCTGCCCTCGGCCCTGCATCTCTCTTAGTTAAATTCTTCACTTACTAAGAGCAACGGAAAAGACACCCAGGTAACTCAGGGTCAGCAATGCTATTTTTGCAATGCCTTTCCTGTGCTTGCAGGATCTTGGTGTGTGCTATGTCTCTATCATCTCCTGTGTCTCCACCCTGTATTTCCTGGGCACTCGGCGCCAGATTCCCAGTGGTATAAACACACAGGCTTCATCCTGGTGGAGAATGAGCTCGCCTTTTTATTGTCTTTGACTTTTGCAAGGAGAACAAAACAATAACTTAAGGGTAGAGGAAATCTTCCTATCTGTCTTCCCAAAATAACGCTTGAGTAGAACTAATATCTTCTAGCCTGGAGAACTTGGATAAATGGAGTAGGAAGTATTTGCCACCACCACTGTTTATTATTTAATTGTCCCTCCCCAGTCTTCTTCTGTCCCTGGCTGGTGCTATCCATAAATGTTTCATCAGGAGCTCTTCAGGCAGTGCATCTGTTCGTGGCTCTGAGGACACTGCTTGGAAGGTGGACTCTGCTGAAACATTTATGGGATCCCATAAAGACCACAGGATCCCATAAATCGGAATGGAAAGGAGGAAAACCAATTGTTACAAAACACAGCAGGTGGCTACCATGTTTGTTTACCATGAAGGACAGCACTCTTTGCTTTTTCTTTCTAGGAAGTTTGAATTATTTCCTTAAACATGCTGTTGCGGTGGGTGAGTGGCTCGTTGTATTTCTGATGCTACGTGGGGATAAAAAATAAAATAAAATGAAATAATGCAATAAAATTGAAAGCCTTGAAGGCATGCCCTTGTCTTAGAGGAGGCTGAAGGCTGACTGTGAGATTTGTGTAAGCCATAAAGCTTTTCTGTTAGTTGTTACTTGCAACAGTTGTGCTGTCAGTGCCACCAGTTACCAGCTGCATTTCGCTGTGCCTGGCACCAGTAGCAAGAAGCAGGGCCAGGGATCTGACCTCCAGCTTTGTTTCTGGAGCTGCTTCTGCCTGAACACGAGGGATGGAGAAATAGCTTCCAGCTACAAAATGGGGCTTCCACCAGCCTGGAAAGTCCTCCAAGATGGATCATGGCTGGCATGGGCATGGAGATCCAAGCCTTCCCATGGCCACCAGCCCCCAAGCCAACAAAACAAGCAGAACAAATATTTCAGTGTTTGGGACATCCCAGTAGGATGGCATACAGGTAATCATTTTTTAATCAGATGCAATGAGCAGCCATTAGTTTGGGGTGAAAAGTTTAGGTGTTCCCTAAATGGAGGAAAGAAGGATCTCTCCAGGTGCATATCTCGGGTCAAACAAAAGCTATTTTTGGCCTCTATGTTCATTCCAGCATTGTTTTCTCCATTGGTGCTGAAGGGATTTACTAAAAATAAGAACATATTCACAGGAGATGGTACGAAGGCAGCTGCTTCCATAGGCAGATGCCAATGTTGAGTTACACAAGCTGAAAGAATAATTAGAGCCCTATCCAGGCCAAGCAAACAGAGACTTTACCCAGATTTTTGTTGGACAAGATTTAGGTCAGGAGAACCCTCCAAGGAACATCATTAGTAACTTGCCCTCTTTCCCTATCACTTTGCATTCATATTCCTTTCCTTGGCAGCTGTTATGGATTTCATTCAGCTTTTGTAGCCTACAAAACATGGAACAATAGTGGGACAGTGAAGCTCAGGAAGCTCAGGAACAGCAGCTGATGTTGTGTCCACTGCAGCCATGCTGCCAGACACCCCTTCTTCTCCCCCTTCACTCCTTCTTTCGGATGTATTTTTAGGAAGCATTCACAGAATGATAGAATATCCCAAGTTGGAAAGGACAATCAAGTCCAACTCCTAGCTCCACACAGCACCACCCAAACCCTAAGGCTGACAGCAGTGTCTCAGTGTTCCCTCCAGCAGCTTGGGGCCATGCCCACTGCCCTGTGCATGCTCACTGCTCTGTGGGGCAGAGCCTTTCCCTAACCCACACCTGTCCTTCCCTTTGCCACAGCTCCATGGTGTTCCCTCAGGCTCTGTTGCTGTCACCAGCAAGCAGAGTTAGCACTGCCCCTTTGCTCCCTGTAGATGCATGCTGTAGACCACCATGAGGTCTCCTCCCCTCAGCCTCCTTTACTGTGGTCCAAACAACTGAAGTCTTCCCTTGTTGGCTGTATGAGGATTTTGGGACAAAACAGCAGCAATCTCTGTCATGGGAAGACCCCATGATCTTGCTGTCAGCCTACAAGGTGGGGCTGGGTGACGTGACACACAACTTGGGGACATGGGTCCATCCAAGCCATCTGAGCTTTACCAGTCAAGGCCAGCAAAAGCATTTCTCTGCTGGCCAAGGGCAGCTGGGTGACGGCTCAGTGTATTTATCTTCTCTGCCCCATGGCAGTGAGCAAAGTCCAGTTTGTTTTTTGAGGAAAACAGGAAACACTTCTGTGAAGCAAGCTGACACCTGAAGTAATAAGTAGGGATGCACGGGTGCGTAGAGTGGCACGCAGCCCTGAGAGGCGGAATGGGCGCTGCGCCGACGGCAGGCGTTGGAAGAGTCCATTCTCCAAATAGGGGGGGGAATAGAAGAAGAAGTCATATTTGTGTCTGTATCAGTGTTTGCGCCCAGCTGGAGAGATTTTCCCAGCCTTATTCTGAACTACATGCTACGTTGTGTTAGGGAAGCGAGAGGACTGGTGCGGATTAGCCTCTTTCCCGCCCTCCCCAACCCCCCCCCCTCCCTTCCTTACAGGGTGGTACGTGCTGGGCGGGGCGCAGCGGGCGCAGTGCTGCCGGCTCCGCCGCCCGAGCGCTGCATCGCCGTCGCTATGGCGCTGTGCGGCCGCTCCGCGTTCCTCCGGCCGTCCCCGCGCCGCCCTAGGGCCGCCGAGGCCTTCGTCAGGTAGCGGGCACCTCGGGACGTGGGACGTGAGGCTGTGGGGGGAGAACCCTTTGGGGTAGGAAGGGAAGAACTTGCCGGTCTGCCTTGCTGTTTGTGAGCGGGGGTTGCGGTGTTGGCTTGCCTGGGGTTCAGGTGTCAGTGGGTTACTGGAGCGGTGCTGCTTTTTAAAGCCTCCCTGCGTGTGTGTGTGTTAAGCTATAACGTATTAGCTAAAGGGTTTCAGCATCACAGGGAGCAACTCAGGCTGCGAGTGGTTCTAATAGGAGCACTCAGCGGTGTGAAATAGGATGGCAGTTGCACGTTGCCACCAGGCAGGTGGTTACCGGGTGTTGAAGTGGCTGGGTGTGAGCTCTAGGCTTGCTGTTTTGCTCGAGGAGAGGGAATAAAAGCACTTTTGCTTTTCAGACAGCGATGGAGGGCGTCCTGTTGGCATGGAGTAGGTGAATATGGCTGCTGGGTGATGGCTGTAGTTAGAAAGGGAATTGGTTGCAGGAGGGGGAGAAAAAGGGAGGATGGACTGTCTTCTATATATACAGAATGAATAAGTTCATTGCATGCTTGTTTAGAAAGAGTGTGGTACTCATTTATAGCTGGAGAGCATCTCACAGTATGTGATCAGCAGCAAAACACCCAACGAGCAGGAAAAAAACAACAAAAGCACCCAAAACCTGGAAGAGAAAATGGTTTCTACTCGAACCCCTCTCTTTTTCTGAGCCGTTTTTGTAATTTGAGATCCTGTTTCAGAGTTGTCATGAGATCGTTCGGTGAACATCTGCAAGCTGTCGAGCTCCGCTGGGAGATCTGGGACAGCATCTGCAATTTGACTGTTCAGAGGAGGCATGTCATCTGTTCTTTATTTTTCTTCCCCTCTCCAGGATTGGTTCTTGTGCAGTCTTTTTGCAGCCCAGATGGAGGCAGGGTGGTCGTTGCTTGCAATGCATTTCCCGAGTGGTCAGCAGATACCAGGCAGTTAATAAAAATAACTTAAAACAAAACAGTCCATTACCCTCCCTTCCTCTCCCTCCCCCATGCTCCGAGTCCCAAACAGGAATGGAAAAATTATTAAGACTATATAAAGAATAGAGAAACGGGCAGAGATAATTCTTGGAGCTCTTCCATGTGCTTCGGAGTCCTGCTGTGCTGTATGATGTGTTGGGGGCTGACCACAGGGACCCTGAGCATTGTAACAACAGAAGGAAGAACGAGTTTTACCAAAAAGAAAAGAGGAAAAATCGTCCCTTAACTAAAAGATGAGTAATGCCCAAAGAAGGATATGCCTTTTTGGAAGATGATGTCATGCTTCGTGTGTCTGTGTTTTGTGGAGGATGAGTGTTTTAATTGAGAATACATGGCATTTCTGAAAAAAAAAATAACCCACTTCCATTCAACTTGCTGGTTAAATGTCACTGACTAAAATCGATGTGGGCTTGTTAATTTTGCATTACCTTTGTGTAAGATGGAGGGGGCAGATCCCCTTTGTTAGTTACCCATGTTTGTAGCAGATGCACAGCAAGAACTAATCAGTGCTGTGTGTGGGGAAGTGCAAAATGAGTACTTGGGTTCATTTTATGTTGTCTGCCTATACACCTAATATTATTGTCCTATAAAGCGTTCTGGTTTTAATCACTGAGTGGTGAAGTGTGTGGTTTTTTTCCTACAGCTTCAGGGGAGCAGTCAGTGGGGCGTATGAGAGCATAGTGCTGTAGGAGTGGAAGGGCTGTTGTGGTTTCCCAGGCAGTTTTAGCTGGGAACATCTCTGTGTTGAAAGATTAACAGTTTGTACACATGTGTTCCTCGTGTCATTATGCCAGGGTTCAGGATTTGTAATAGCTTGTTTCACCTAATTGTTTTTAATCACAGAATGGCTTGGATTGGAAGGGATCCCACAGATCATCAAGTTCCAACCCTCCTGCCATAGGCAGGACCATCAGCCTCTGGAGAGGTGTTTTTGTTTTTTAAGGAGCTCTCTGTGTTGTAGCTGCACAAAGAAGGACCTCAAGTTCAAGGGGTGAAGAAGAGGAGTTCTCAAATCTAGGTGGCTTCCTACCATATTGGAGAAGTGAGATGTCTTAGGGTCTGTTGACTGCCAGGCTGGGACCGAAGTTGGAAGGGATGCTGAGCTGTATGGTTGATAGAAGTGGGAAGACAGAGTAAGGAGCAAGAGTCACCAAGGAGAGGAGCAGAGCTATGGCATGAACTCAGCTGTCACCTTGTGTTTCTGAGCAAAGGTTGGCTAAGGGCAGAGCAACTCAACTTGAGCTGCTACGCTTCCTCAGACGTCGTCACATTCTTAGGTGATACATTTTTGGAAGGGAAGAGTTGGCATCCTCGGGGGCACGATGCAATTTAATAATGTGAAAATACGGGGTTGGCCTTCATAAATCAGGTTGCTAATTGGGTCATGGTGGCTGCAGGTCTAGCTGGCAGCTGCACATGAGTAGATGATGGGCAGCTATTTGATTGTGCTCGTGGAAGAAATTCGCTTGGCTTTCAGCCCTTAGCTGCTGCTGGGGCTTCCAGTTGTATTGTGGCCACGCTGGCACGTGTCTGCTTGACACTTGCATTAAAGCAGGTTCTGTCTGCTGATGGTCAATAAGTGTTATTTATGCTACTGTCCAGCTGGAGGGCAAGGAGTTTGGTCCTGTGAAACGCACGTTGAGTTGAAGCTTCTTCCTCCACATCCAGTTTAAATATTAAATAACGTTGCAGAGCATACTCAGTGTTTCTAAAGGTGCTTGGTCTCCTGGTTGCAATGGAATTGGCTGCTCATTGCAGAGACACCGAGAATAGATGTGAAATGGTGATGTGTTTAAGGTGAGCGAGCTCCGATGTGTGTCTGTTACATATCCAATGCTTTTGAAATTGCTCAATTTGTGATTGCCTTCAGCTCTGCCTTTATCTCTTTTTCTCTTTTGTCTTAAGATGGGGATCGTGTCAGACTGTGGGAAGTCCAGTGCTCTGCTCTGTGCAGAAAATAAGTGTTTCTGGTCGACGCTGGGAGGTCAGCAGAAAGCCTTGCAAAGAGCAAACTTGATTTATTTCATTTCTGGCGAGTAGAGTGGAAACAGATGGTGGTAGCAGCCAGCTCACTAGGAGTGAGAGCTGGGAAGAAGGAGGAGCCATTCTTTTCTTTCCTTTATATTTAAGCTGGGTAAAAATTGTATCTTAGCTAGGCAGCCTGCATCTATTTAAGTCATTCTCTGAAGACAAACCTTGCTGATGTGAAGGTTTGCATTGTCTTGCTGGGAGTGTCTCAGTGTTCCCCCATGTCTGCTCTCTGTTAAGGCTTCATCACGTGTGGGTTTTTAGCCTTTGTGGGGGAGGAGTGTAACATCTGCCAATATGGAGCAAAACATGCACAGCTCAGTGCTGCCCTGAAATCACATCCATCAGCCCAACAGCACAGCAAGAACAGCTGTGCCATCGCAGACACTGACAGGGATCAACCTGAATCAATAGGAGATCGATGCTGATGGTGCTGGGTTTGTGCCACTGGGTCACAGCAAGAAGCTCGTGCACAGAATGACCAGCTGGTAGCAAGCAAAGCACCATGGAAACATGTATTAAATGGACATTAATTTGTGTGGCATCATTTTAAAAACGTATTTGCCTTTTTTTTTCCCTTTTTTTGCTGATTGAGAAAGGCACAGTTGTTAATTCTGTATGTTTGCAGTCATGCACAGCTTTGTCTGTTAGGAGGTTGTGCGAGGCTGTTACAAAGCAAGGGATTTTGCATAATCTGTATGAAGACCTGAGAACAGATGAGCATTTCTCATTCTTACAAGTTAATGATTGTCAGTTTTCTTCCCCTCTTTCTTTTATTTTGCATCTACTCCAAAATTAGTGGAAGATTGAGTAAGGTAACAAAGGATTTCTTAATTGACCTAAGCACACACTGTTGCCAGATGCTGCCCCACACTGTGGCTTGCCTTCTGACCCCCCTTCATCAGCAGTCAGGTCAGCTTGCTGATGGCTGCAAGCATTATATATATATTTTTAATCCCCTCTCTAGTGTTTGTTTGGATCCATAAGCTCAGCTGACTTGACACGTGGCTTCAAGATCATTAGTACAGATACAAAGGCAACGAGAAGGGAGCCTTGCAACAAAGAGGGCTCTAATTCTGGTATAAAGCAAGGTAGAAATTGCATCTGCTGTTACGAGTGTAGTGGAAAGATTCTCCTTTCTCCTACCCACTTTGAAAGCAGCCTGGCTGCCTGTGCTTGCCTTTTGGGTATGTTTGCAGTAGACATAGTTAAGTAACTTGCAGCTCAGGTCTTGTCCAGAGCTTGCTGAAGTCCAGGAATTAGGGATTGCCTTAGAAGGGCTCAGTAAGTTGTGCTTTCAAATGTTCCTAATGCTCGTTTTCAGCATCGAGCTGCTGTAACATGAAGCTATGGTTGCATACCAGTCAAAATCTTTTACAGTGATGGTGGTAAGGTGCTGGCACAGGTTGCCTAGGGATGTGGTCGATGCCCTGTGCCTGGAGACTTTCAAGGCCAGGTTGGATCAGGCCCTGGGCAACCTGACCTAGCTGTGGTGTCCCTGTTGTTTGCATGGGAGTTGGACTGGATGGCCTTCAAAGGTCCCTTTCAGCTCTAAGGATTCGGTGATTCTGTGTGGAGATCAGAGTCCTGTCTTCCAGGAGAGCATCCCAAAACCCCAAGGGTTATACATCCACAAATGTCATTCATCACTTGTATTTGAAACAGTTTTACTGGGGCATAAGGGAAGACTCAGTACCCTGTATACAGCACCCACTTCAGAGGTGGGAAAAGTCAGGGATTTTGTTCCCAGGACCATTGCTTTGTTTTTGTCAGCTGACTGCTTAATGTGAAATGCAAGAAACTGCCATTTTTTCCTCTGACTTCATGCACAGTCCAGCCTGTATTGTTGAAAAGCATGTAGTGATTCCCTTCGGTGTTTCTGAATAACGCCTTTCTTCAGACACAGAAGTTGCCTGTTTTTTTCTTTAATGTCACCCTTTCAATGTAATGATTGATATACACTTGAAATGACATTGAAAATGTCTCTGAAAAAGCTTTTTCAAAGATTTCCTGCATAGAAACCACCTCTTTAACTGAGGCAAGGAGAAGTGTCCTGCTGAAGGTTGGTTAGAGGTTGAAATAGACGTGTCTGTGGTCTTGCATTTGTTATGAAATAATATACAGTCTGAGCTGCATATTTCCCTTTCTTGCTCCTCTCTGCTCTTTGCATGGGCACGCAGTGCTCCTTTTTCTTGACCTGTTTGATCAGGTCTTGCTTTTGTCAGACTTGAGTGTGTCAACAAAGATGAGCCTGCCTTTGGCTGGAGAATCACTTGTCCCTTGCCTTGAGAGTTCAACATGAGTTGTGGTAGAGGGACTTGTAGACTTTGCCCCCTGAGAGGAGTTTGCTGCACATCTACTGCTTGCACCTTCGCTTCCAAAGCCTTTGTGCTATTTTATTTATTTCTTTTTTATTTTTGGGAAGTCTCTCAGTGTGGCCTGCCCTTTACTGTTAGTGGGGGTGTTGGAAGGGCAGCTAAGATGAGGTGTAACACGCGTCTTTCATCTCTTTCCTGTCTTTCAGATAAAGTAGAGCATGGTAATTGTAGCTTCACTGAGAAGATCTGTTTGCTTTTTTACTTAAGTAGCTATGAAAATCAGATTACTTGATGCTGCTTTCTTGCTTGTTTGGGCGTACCAGAAATCTAGCTCAGTTTAAGAGCTAAAGGTAACCTGGGAAAGATAACCTGCATCTTAATGATGGAAATATTTCAGGTATCTCACTGGGTATAGAGGGGGAAAAGGTTCCTGGTTTATTTGCATTGTGTTATTCGCTCTTAATGTGTTTTGTGTTGTGCTTTCTATCAACTGGAAACCCAGGGACGTAAGTGATGTTTGTTACTATGCCTTTCAGAAACAAATCTGCAGTAAAAAGTTCAGTTCTTTTTGAGTCGAGCTTTTGTTACGAGGTTATAGGCTTCCAGTTTTCCCAGTGTGGACTCAGTAAATCCAGATTGTGTCTGTGCTAGGCAGTAACAAGGGCACATGCTCATAAGCAGTAGCTACAGGTTCTAGTTTTCTCTTTAAGGACCAATTCTCTTTCTTTTGCAGCTGCAGCCGCCTGCGAAACATTCAGAGTATCCTGACACAAAGCAGCAAATCTCAACCTGATGGAATCCTTTGCATTTTAGGTTAGTGTCACTTTTTTTCCCCCCTCTCTCTCTCTCTTCTTCTCATTGTATTGATACAGATGGCCTGAGTTTCAGAAACAGTAACATAATCTCCTTTTATTGCCTTTCATCCTTCGTCTGATAGTTAAACTCTCTCTTTCCTAACATAGGTCTACTTATTAATTCCAGGCATGCTTAGTGCAGTGATAACAGTATCAGTGCTCTTAAGCAAGCCGTGAGAAAAACTCAGTGGCTGGAAGGAGGAGAGGATCTTTCTCAGTGTCCACACTGAAGGAAAGATGGGTGAGCTTCACCTGTTTGGGACAAAAAGTCAGCTATCCAGGCTGTGTTTTGGTTCCAGCTGGTGCTTGGTGTAAAAGGTGAAGGCTGGTGTGCTGCAGCTGGTTCCTCCACAAGTGCAGGGAAGTGGAAGGGACTGGAGAGGACCCCACAAGTGCCAGTTAGTAATGATGATGTGTATGGTCGTGGAGAATGGTGTTTGAGAACAAGCTTGACTCTTCTCCCTGCTTGGCTTACATGGGGGGGGAAATGGGGAAATTGACAATTAAAAGCTGATTTTAGCAGAAGTGATAATTCAAAATGCATTTAAAGAGTTGCTTGAGAAACCTGGGAAGGAGTTAACAAGGTAAGTGGTGACAGACCAACAGCATGTGGTTCCAGTGCTTTAATTCTTCTGGGATCAGGGAAGATGGGCCATACAGAAAAAGCCTGCAGAGAAGGTAATAGGTTTTTTTGTACAGCTTTAGTATTTTTGTATGCAACATAGACTTCTGTTTCTTAATATATATTCAACATCATGAAGTCAAAGTCAAGAATATACAACTACAGTTCCCTGGAGAACAGAACTAAAGAATAGTTTCTCAAAGAACGTGTAATGGTTAAGGATGAAGAAATCTACTGCAGCCCTAAAGAAGCTATGAGCAGTCATTAAGAAGTGCATTAAGGAGTGATAGAAGGATGAATTTCCTGCTGCAGCCTGTTTGTATTAATTTTTATTTAAATGGTGCAGCAAGAAAGCTTGAAGTTTATTTACTCAACCACAAAAAAAAAATAGAACTTAGTTCTCTTCAGATTGATGTTGTCTGTGTGTTATGACTTTTCCTAGCCCACATTTTCTGTAGCAATGGTTTGAGATTTAAGGTTAGTAGTAACTTTTATGACCTATAGAGGTGGCTGTGTCAGTGAAACTTAATTATATGAGATAAAGAGCTTGGTTTTGCTTTTGGTGCCAGCCTGGTTTTGTAAAATACATCTAGTTGTGCCATCTCTGCCATTGGCTCTGCATCACTCCTTGACTGCTGCTAATTCTGAAGCTGTGGTTAAGTCTCAAGCAAAAGATTGACCTGCTTTAAAACAAACATCACAGCTGAAGAGGAATCTTTGTGTAAGCCTCAGAGTAATGTGGAATGTTTAAGACCATGCATAAGACCATACCTCTTCATAAGAGTTTCTGTTGTGGAAGTATAGGAGGCATTTTGTTGTGAGACATGTGCTCTGTGTTAATCTCCTTCTGCACCCACAATGAGACTGTTGTCTAATCTGACCTGTCTAATGTAGTCTGAAGAATTTCTCACATAACTTCTGGTTAAGTAACAATGCATTTCTTACAGAATGCTTTTAAATCAGTCTTCAAATTCATTCTTGGTGTGACAAAAATGTCTTGATTCCTCTTGACATGCGTGCAGAGTGGATAATCTTACACTTTTTTTTTCTTTAAATAGCACGTTATATTTCTCCTGGCTATATTTAAGAACCTGGATTTAGTGTGTTTTTCTCCCCCCAGCTAATTGCAGATAATCCTGGGACTGATATCCATAAGTATTGGACAGTGGCATTCTTGCAAAAAGAATGTGGAGGTCAGGAGAGAAAAGATGTGTGTCAGATGTGTCTTTAAAAAGCTCAGTGGGGCTGTGTAGCTGTTTGAGTTAAGAAAACAGTGTATTGAACTACCTAAATTGCATTGTCCACTTTTTTTTTTTAATGCTGGTGTTTCTCACAGTTTATTTTTCAGCAGATTTTTAGCTCTCTGTTAAATTGGTCTGGTTCCCACAGATGTGTGTTTGGTTTCAGTAGGTTGTGTCTAGATCTGCCCGGAGATTGTAGCTCTTCTGATTGATCTGAAGTTTGATCTACAGTGTAGATAAGTACGTTTTATGGACCTTGACATTTACTTTTCCTATCTTCTTCAGGGACAGTGTGGCAGTTCCACAACTGCTTGATGGTTTTGAGTGGATTTCAGAGTGTCCTGTGTGTTCCCTCCAACCTTACCTTCCTGTGCCCCTCTAGCTCACGTGGGTGCTCAACGTGTTACAGAACAACTGTTGGTTGTGTTGCAGAAGGGCATGCCACAAATGCTTGGCTGGGGTGCAGAAAGCAGCACTTCTCCCTCTAGGTTGTTTCTGTCAGCTTAGCAACTGGGAAATGGCAAATATGTGAGATGGCAGAGCTGAATAACCTTTTGTCGCAGAAAATGAGTCTCAGTCTACCCCCAGTCTGCTCCTCTTTTTATTTTTTATTTTTTTGCATCAGTTCTGGTGTCTGGCACCCAGTACATCATGCTGAGCTGTTGGGCTTTCCATACCTGGCTGACCCTCAGCCTGTTTGATGAACTGAATCAGCCCTGAGAGGCCAGATAAGGACGGGCTCCTGAGGCAGCAGCAGGCAGTGCTGGCCTGAGTCCCTGTCTAGCAACGCCCTTGTGATGAGCTGGGGACAGGGATTACTAAATTTGCAGCTCAGCTGGAGCCAGGCGTGGGGGTTTCCTAGTTACTGGCCTTCCCCATTGTTCTCTTGAGGGCTCCTGTTAGACTTTTTGGATGCATCTTATCTTTGTCATAGTTTCGTTTCCTGTTTATTTTCCACCAACTGTATCTGTTCCTTTAACTCCCTCTGCCTCTGCAGAACACAGAATGTAAAATCCTGGCTCAGAAAGAGGTGGTGTGTACGAGTGCCTCTCTCAAACTCTTCTAACAATAATTACACCTTGTTAATAAGGACATTTCTCATTTTTCTTTTTTCTTTTTTTTTTTTTTGACTTATTCCTTCTGTTTTTTCTTCCTGACTCTGTGTTATTCTCTTAGCCTACCCATGATGCTCACCACCTTGGCTCTCCAGGAGCCTGCAGTTGTAAGCCTGGTTGGATGGAAGTGGCCATGATGTTTGCCCCTTTTCCCTTGTTCAGCCTGTAGTTGGGGATGTCTTGTTAGATTAGTATTGGGTGTGATAAGCTGTGTTAGCTCGTGGAACATGAGTAATGCCTTTTGCAGAACAACTGATCTAACAGCTTGCTGCCACTGAAGGGGACCATCCGAACTCCCACTTTGTTCCCAAGTGATTGCTCATCTGATTGCCTTCAAAAGATACTTAAGTTAGGCAAGTCAGCAGTAAACCAGATTATCTTCAGGACATTGTGCGTGCTCGCTTTCAAATATTATCGTAGATTTCAAGGTGACTGATTACATTTAAATAGCTCTCAAGAGCAAAGGGCTGGTTGCTTCCTGGGAGGAAGCATAGAGGACTGGGCCTGAGGAGTGTTTAGCTGAGTTGTATTCATGCTGTGACCCTGAGTTCCAGATGAGCTACCAGGGCTCCCTTTTGTCAGGGGACACCTCTGAATGTGCAGAATCAGAGCATCGTGGAATGGTTTCAGTTGGGTCACGTTATTCCAGTCTGTGTATTGCATATTTTGTCAGAATACCTTTTCATTATTTGTTCGAAGTTTGTGCTGGCTTTCTGGTGACTCAGGGATTATACTGTAATACTTGCAAGATAATGTTTAATCATGTATTCCAAAGCAGGAGATTTAGGTCACAGGATTAGTTTGTTAGGAAGCTTCAATCAAGAACATATTTGTTAGGATGAACACTGCATGCGGACAGATGTCAAGTTTGTGTCACTGTAGTTGGAATTCTGTTGCTTCAGAACACTGCAGACAAACAGACTTCTTTTTAAAGCAAGGCCTGTCGATTTAGGTCATGGGAGGAGTGTGAGTATGCAGCAGCAAACTTGCAAAAACTCCCTTTTCCTTCTCCTTTTCCACTGTGTTAAACCAGAATGCCTCCAGACCGTGAGAAGGTGTTCAGATAAAACTCCTGTTTAACCAGTTCTCTTATTTGAGAAGAGCACAGACCTTTTCAGGTGTGCTGTATTAAGGCAGATCATCTCATGTATGATTTTGCTTTTGCAGGAATAGATAGTCGGTACAACGAAGGTTGCAGGGAGCTGGCCAACTATCTGCTTTTTGGCTTGTACAATCAGAGTAACAATGACTTTGAAAGAACTGGCTTTCCTGAAGAAGTTCTTGATGGTAAGTAGTGCATTTTCACCAGTTCTTTCCTCTGGAAACAAGGTGGGCTGGGAAAAGAGACTCTGCACTTGTTCTATGGGAAATTGTTCTAAAAAACTGCCAAAGAGCTCTTGATTTCAGACATGCCCCACTCAGATGTTATAAACATGGAGAAATGCACCCATTATGAGAAGTCCTAGTTCAGTCACAATGTGTTTATACCTTCGTTATCAATTATTGTGTGATAAACCAGCAGTTTTAAAGCACTCTGGGTTGTTTCATTGGTTTTTTTTTCCACTTGAACATATTTACTCATTTTTGTAATAGTTGAAAGGCAGCCAATCAACGTGATCCCAGATTATTCCCTTATTTTAACAAAACTTTAAGTATCCATCCTGTGTGCTGCAAGGCTGGTTTTCACTTGGAGCCACCTCCTGATGTAATATCAGGCAAGAGCAGCTGTAGTTTACACTTCTGAGTGCTCTGTGAGTGCTCATCTCTGACACTCTTGGCTCGTCGAAGGACAAGCTGATGCAAGTTCTTTGCAAGACTTCAGAATAAACCCACAGTTGTTCTGAACAGTAGAAAGTACTGCTATAGTTGGAGCAGTGGATAGCTGCCAAGTGTTCCTTCTCAGAAAAAAAATAAAGAAGTGGGGAATGATTGTTTATTTTAAATAGTTAAACAGTTTCTTTTAATGAGGTACAGTGTAGGGAAAGTGCTTTCTGTTCAGTTCCTGCGTTCATTTTGTGGTCCTGATGCTGGAATAATGCTTGTTCTGGTTGTTGCAGATATAATCTTATTAATAAAACCTGATAGTGTCCATCTGTACTGTAACCCTGTGAATTATAATCATCTTTTGCCATATGTGGCTTGCTGGAGGAACTTGCATTTTCACTGCCTAACTGAAAATGAGGTAAGTGGAAAAGGAGTGCAGATAAGAATTGCATTTCATTAATACCTTTCTAATGAGCTCATTCAAAATGGAACATTTTATTTACATCCCTTCTGGAATTCTTTTTCCTATTTCATATTCCATAGGGAATGATCTGTATTTATGTATGGATTTTAATTTTTTTTTTGGGGGGGAGGGCAGTGTTTGCACAAAAAATATGTTTTGAATACTCTGCATTTGCTGACACACAAAAAGAAATTGCTCCCCCACTAATTTACTCTTGTTTTGATATGACTCAGTGATCTCTCAATGAGGAAAAACGTGGGCTAGAAGAAATGCAGAATCTGAATCATGTACAACAGTCAGCACTGTGGTTTCCAATGAGAGCTGTGTTTGCTATCAAAGCAGTGTTTTAATGCATTGTATGCCAGTAGTGTTGGAATAGTAGAGAAGATTGGCTCAGTTAGGCATTTAAAAATCAGCAAACTCTATTCTCTATCTTGGTTTTATCTTTCAACTGTTCCTTTCAAGTGGTATTTATCTCAGTAATGAGAAAGGCTGGGTTATGTCACTCACTTCAGTCAGAATGTGGCTACTGGGTAAGAGTTTCATCTTGCACTTAAAAGCTAAGGTATTCTTAGAAAAGCTGTGTGTCTTGTGGTTGTTCTGGTAATGATAGAGGGGCAAAAAATGAAAATAGCTGCCCATTCTTTTGTCCATCCAGGAGTGAAGGTGCTTGTAGACAATGAGTTGCTTAGCTGCCAAGGACTGTGCCACTGCAGTGTTACAAAGCTGTTGCTTCCCTGTGCTACTGTGCAGGTAGTTCTGGTGGTTATCAAGGTGCAGAGTATGAACCTTTTTATTCCAACTGAGTCTGAAAGTAGTGTTTATTTAGTCCTATTAAGGCAAGCTTCTTTTCCCCATTAAGTTCTGTTTAGTTATTTTTCTAATTTCGAGTGATGCTTGAAATCTGAGGGAAGTGTCTTAAGTGCCTTGATGAGAAGGGGTGAAACGAGTGGAAGAATAAATGTGGAGGTCACAGTGACAATCATTTTGTTTCCTTCATCTTCCAGCCTCAAAGTGAGGCAGATTATTATTAATAATGTTTTTGTGGGGCTGCTTTATGGTGAAATTATATCCCAGAATTATGAAATAATTTAGGTTAGAAAGGACCTTCAGAAGTGATCTTGTCTAACCTCTTGCTTAAGCCAGGGTTAACAATGAGATCAGATCAAGTTTTTATAGCTGGGTGTTGAAAACCTCCAAGGATGACAGCAGAATTTCACTTGGCTGCCTGACTTGTCTGTCCTAATGGTAGAAAGGGTTTCCTTTTAGCCAATACTGGATGTCTTTTTGTTTCAAATCTTGCTCTTTGTCATACAGCCTATATGGATCCTGCCTTTGCCATCTCAGTAACTTCTTTTAGGTGCTGAAAGGAAGCTCTGAGGTGCAACCACAACAGAGCAATAGCAGAATCTCAGCCTCTCCCCGTGGGACAAGTTCTCCAAGCCCTTGATGTGCTTGGTGGCTCTCCACTGAACGTGTTTCACTTTGTCAGTGTCTTATATACCAGTCCCAAATTATACTCTGGATTAGGGTCCCATGAGTGCTGCGTGGAGTGTGATAATGACTCACTGTTAAGATGGAAGCAGCTGAACTGCAGGTTAAAACCCACCACAGCAAAATCTTAAACCTTGACCTCATAAGATTTTGTTTTGTTTTGAAAAATGCTGCTGAGGGGACAAATCTTGCAGCATGCCTGAAGGCAGTCTGCCAGGCATTTTGGAATGAGGAATGGAGGTGTTTTTAACACACTGCTGCTAGCATAACTGCAGTCTAAGCTGTTTAAAAATAAGCTGCATCTGCTTATGGGCTTTTCTATGATTTGTCCTGCTAAGTAGTCACCTTAATCACACAGTGCTGGCTTGTAATGATGACACAGCTGGAAAGGTAAACTGTACAGAAACAAATGGAAAAGTTTGAGATCCCTGGTGCTGAAAATACAGGGTGTATTTCATTGCCTCACACAGCTCATTCATGCAGCAGCACTTCCTGACGTTTCATATGTATAAGAATTGCCAGTTTCCTAGATTACTTCTGAATTACAAAAAAAACCCCCACACAATAAAAGACATGCTGTGTCAATCTTTAGATATATCCTGTTTACACAAAGATTGCTTGGAGAGGCTTTTAAGCAGCCTTCTTTTTCTTTTTTAGTCAGCGATAGAAATAACTTTTGCTTGCTTTTCTAAAAGTGAAACGTTGCTCTGGAAATAAAGCAAGCAGTGCCATGCCTGACTCTGTAGGTCTTGATATATGTGGCAAAACTTTTGCTTCTCCTTCTTTTCTTTCCCGTTTGCCTGTAACTGAACCACGGGAATTTCAAGCAGTTCAATAAATCTTGCCCCTGGGTTGTGACAGTGCCTGCTATCAGTACAAGCTGGGAGAGGTGAGGACAGAGCACAGCCCTATTGAAAAGGACCTGGGGATACTGGTGGGTGGCAGCTGGATGTGAGCCAGCAATGTACCCTCACAGCCCAGAAAGCCAACAGGATCCTGGGCTTCATGCAGTGACGTGTGGCTGGGGCTCTGAGCTGTGGGTTCTTTGCAGGGGAGTTGGACTAGATGGTCTTTAAGGATCCTCTCCAGCTCAAACCATTCTGTGACTAATTTAAGTGGATATCCTGTCTTAGTGAAAGGAAAAACATACAACTGAGGAATGCTTGTTTTCAAAATGGCCAAGGAAGGTAGGAATTTACTGCCAAGTAAGGGAAGGGATTATATAAGCTTTCTGAGTGTCATGACTGTTCTGGTTACAGAACCGATGCAGTATATATATCTACAATAATAGATAGCAAGCCTTTAGCATCCTGACAAAAAACCAGTTCCTGTTCTGATGGCATCTTGAGTTTTGAGAAGCTGGCAATTGTGTAGTGCTTGGCTTTGACCTGAAACTTTGATCTGGTTTTCTGGGACTGAGTAAAGAACACATGATGGAGGAACTTGGGCTGCATCTTAAGTTCAGACTTGTCTGAGATGAGCTTGCTCTCAGAATGAATGTCTTGGCTTTACCCTGAAGCTCCTGAGAGCTGCATACAGAAATTTCTTAATCGTGTAGTTTACCTTGGGCAGTGTAAAATAAAATAAGATAAAAGGTAAGCAAAGCACCTCTGCCTTCTGATCATGCTCTAAAAAGCAAGTGTCTGGTGAAACGAGGTTGGCTGTGTCTTCTGTCCTCCTGCTTTTCTTCCATATACTGCTCCTTCAGTCAGGAATTAGTTCTCATTGCTCACTTGTGGTCCGAGGCATAACAAGTCAGTCTGTTGTCCTGGTTTAATGTAGTCAGTCTACTGAGACTTTTTCCCCCTCTGTTTTCTTTGTGGCACACCAGGTATTCTCAAAATATTTTTAGTTGTAGAAAAATTGTCTGGAATCAAACAGCTGATGTTCAAAAGATTTCACCAAAAACTGGAAAATGCCACATGCATTTATGCCTTCATATAACCTTATTAAAAACCTTGCTGTAAAGCTTGATTTAATAATTAAAAAAAAAAAAAAGGCCCTGTTGGCTCGAATATATCCGTGCTGTGATGTAGTTTCCAAAATAGAGAGGTGGAAGGGAGTTTGCAGAAGCTGTAGGTAGTATTTTGGTGGATTACACAATGTGACACTTACCATGACATTAAAACTATACCGTATACATTCTCTGTATAGCAGAACTAACAGTCCAGCTATTTTAAATGTCATTTTTTCAGTATGAAGATGAAGAAGCTGCAGAGGAGTTCAAGATTTCCAGCTTTGTAGACATGGTTCGAGATTGCAGTCGCATTGGTATTCCATACAGCTGCCAAGGTAGGTTAGCTTGCTGTATGCTTAGCATAAATGTTCTGCAGCATGCAAGTCATGCAGTTCAGGGAGCAAAGATTTCTTTGCCTTTGGTTAAGAAATAAGGATTAATCTGGCTTTTTTTTCTGCTTAGGAGTTGGGTTTCTTTCTGAAACATGTTTAGCCCTTTGACTTCATCTGAAGAGTGAATGTTCTCAGTGTGAGACAGAGAAGTGATTTGCATTCAGGGGAGTGTGTTCTGCAACTACAGAAGTTCTCTGTTCAGATGGGAGCTTGATAAATGCTTCTTTATGTAAAGAAAGAATAAACATTTCGTTATGCGAGTTTCCTTTTTTAGCACTGAAGAAACTGGGCTGTGTGGCTTCCTGTTATGATCTGTAGCCAGCCTTGCACTCTGAACAATTTAATCTTATATTGTTTAGTAAAGTGTGTTTTGCTGTATCCCCAACAGTGAATAATGCTGAAGCAAAGCAGTGTGTGTGCTTACTCACTGTGGGGTTTTTCAGCAGTAGTACAGTAGGTGAAAGACGAGTGGTTTTCTTGGTTTGGGTTTTTTTTTTTCCCTTGTGAAAAAAAATGACTTTTTTAACTGTTCAGATTCAAACCAGACTACTTTCATTAGCTTTGCTTTCTCAGTAACAGTACTACATTTTCCCTCTGCATGTGTTCTTGACATTTAAGCAGCAGAATCTGGAAATCTTGTAGGTGTTCAAGATTAGGTTGGATGAGTGCTTGGGCAGCCTCGTCTAGTGTCAGATCTGGAGGTTGGTGGCCCTACCCGTGGCATGGGGGGGTTGGAATTTGATGGTCTTTCCCATCTAAGCCATTCTGTGATTCTTTGAGGCAAAGAAACTGTAAGGAAAAGGTGATACTCTCTCACTGCCTGTAAAATCCTTAATGAGTTGGGACAGGGGAAGGATGGAGGCCCTTGGTTAGGAAATCCCTGCAGAGGGTGCGTGTCTTAAGGATAATGATTATGCTTCAATTCAGATGACTTACAGCTCCTATGAGGAGTTTTGTTTTACCAGACTGAACATCTTCCCCTTCCCCAACCTAAAATTCTGCCTAAAATGGAGACGGTGATGATTGTATTTAACTTATGGCCAAGTAATAGAAGATGTTGTTATAAGCACTGCTTCCTGCCTGTTATCTGGAATTTTAATGGATATATTTTTCTAATATTCTTGAAAGCAAAATTTTGAGAATACCTTTTGTTAGGCTGGTAACTGGAGAAAGGGGACAAAATTCGAAGTGTAGAGGAAAAAAGAGCCTTCAAAAGCTGCTTTCCTCACCCAAGCACACTTCCAATCACATATTTGAAGTTGTGCAAACAAGATAATCAAATGCCCTTATTACAATCTCAGAACACTTTAACATCATACAGTAACTGACAATATTTGTGAGAGGGATGTTCATGTGAATTGTTTTTTTTAAATGCAGGTCATCTGCAGATCTTTGATATGTTCATTGTTGAGAAGTGGCCTATAGTGCAGGCTTTTGCCCTGGAGGGAATTGGTGGCGATGGCTTCTTTACAATGAAATATGAGGTGAGTACTGAAGATTTTTGTTTCTCTACGTAGTCCTTTTTGAAACAGAAATAGGTTAATGGAATCTTTTTAAGGCAAAAAATGCCTCATGAGGTTATCTACTTCTGACTTGCTGCTCACTGTAGGCTTAAGTGAAGTTTTTCAGGGTCTTACCAAACTGTGTTTTGGATGTCCAGGGGGTGAGACTCAGGTCTCACCAAAAGGCTGCTATGAGCTGCCCTGTCCTGGATAAATGGTTCTTATCCCACCTGGAGCCTTCTGCTGTTATTGAGGAATTTTTTCTTATATTCTGTGGTGTCCTAATAGCAGTCACACGACTCCTTTAGCTCTGCTAGTTGGGAGCAGATCTTCATGAGAGCTATAAGAGAAGCTGCTCAGTAACGAATGCTCTGAAATGAGCTGAGAAAATGACTGTTGCTGAGAAAGTCAGAGGAGTGAGCATATTACCTCGCCTTTGAGCTATGTTCCAGCATGAGTTCTTGCTTCCTTCCTCCTTCAAGTCATAAGGGGATTTCAAGTGGGAAGTGGCATTCTTAACTTTTTACATAACTGTTTTTGCACGGTTGTCTGTTGAGCAGCTGCTGTGTGTCACAGGCAGGGAAAGAGAAAACAATATAAGAAGTGCATTTGGGATTGCTGTAAATGATAAAAGTTAATACTTTTTAATAAAAAGTGCTTTTCTTGATCTATTTGTAGCACCTCAAACTTACCATCCCTCTGCTATGCATTCAGTGCTACTAAATTAGAGGATCTGACATCCAGTGAGAACTTGTTAATCTTTTCTCAGCATTTTTAGAATGCTTGTTCTCTTACACAGCAATACTGTAGTAATGTTTCGGGTGTTTTGTGGTAGAATAAACATTATTCAATTTGAGATACTGTTATCTGGCCATGTTTGGGAAATGGTTATCATCATATTATGAGTAATGGAAATAACTCTGTAAAACAACGAGGCTGGGGGAACAGAGTACATTCAGAAGTAATTCAGATACAGATGTCCTTCAGGGATATGTTTTTGAAGAGTGTGTTTTGTACACACCCTCTTAATGCTTGGAGGAAGGTAGTGCTAATTGCCAGGTTAAACTAGCTTTGCCTAGATGTCAGTTTTGCATGTAATATGAATCGAGTATTGTATAGTCCTTGGGATCTGCAGGAGACAGCTTTCCCTTTCTGGTTGCACCAGCTGTCGTTATTCTGAACAGTTTAATTGGGTTTTCAAAAGAGTTTTGTGAATTTTGCTTGCATCTTTCAAACAAATCTTTGTGCATACACAAGCTACTGAGCGTTGAGAATATTTGCATCCTTTCCAGTCCATTCCTTTGTAACCAATAGTGGAAAAATACTACAGAGTTAAGGAGGACTGTGGCTGGGCAGTGTGCTGCAGGTCTGTTTTTGATGCAGCTCTGTATCTGGGACATTCCTCCTGGCATTTCTCACAGAGCTACATTTAAAATGTTTTTCAGTTAATGGATGTCAGCGTTGATTTGTGGAAAACATACAGCAAGATGGATCCTGTTTCCTTGGAGGACTTGCTCTTTGAGGTAATGCTGGTGTAATGTTCTGAACCAGTGACTAAGCTGTTAGTGTGGCTGCTTAGCCCAGTTGCATGCTGTTTTTTGTTTGTTTTTAATGGTATGTACAGACAGCCTGCATGCATGGCAGGGTCTGTTTCCTTTCCTCACATGGCTGCAAAGTCTACAGAACCTGAAAATAGCTACATATGGATTCCTTATAACTCTTAACATGCCTGAAAGTCTTATGAAAGAATCCCTAAATGGCATAATTCTGTACTTTGTTCACAGTCCTGTGACCTGAAGGTTGCATATTTGTGTGTGTTAATCCTTTCTCTGCTGTAAGGGGACAAACTGCCATACATAAAGCTTTTCTTCCAGGAAAGAACACTTCCACCATTGCTTATTAATTGCTTTAAGCAGATAACAGTGACACACAGTGGCTACCTTGGAGCTCTGTGAAACACAAACACACACTGTAAAGTGATTTCTCAATTGAAAGAGGTGGGCAGATCTCAGTGCTTGAGAACAGAGCCATGAATGTTCATTTATTCTTCAGTTCCTGGCTTGACACTGAAGTAAACTTTTAATAAGTGGCAGCTTTGAGAAGTATTCTCTGTTAATAAGTATCAGTAATTTTCACCCATTTGGAAGTGAAATATCTGGGACCATTTTCTTGAAGATAAGTCTATTCAGAAGCAGGGTTACTCAACCTTCTGTCTTCTTCTTTAAGTCTTCAGCCTGAAAATTGTTAAAATGACTTGAAGCTTTCCCTAAAACATTGACATTAATGAACAAACTTTTCATGTAATTCTGATCTCGTAGGCCTTGATGATTTTGAGTATGCCTAGCTTCCTTAGAAAGAGTGAAGTTGAGTGAACTTAGCATTTCATATATATTTTTCCTTTTTTTAGTTGAAAAAGTGAATATCTTTTAGCTGTTGTTCTTACTCTGTCGTTGAACAGAATTTATTCTCTGTTGCATAGAGAAATATAATTTGGGTTCATAGAAATACCAGCAGTGACTTCTTACTCTGGTGTGGTACTTATCTTAACAATTAATGTTGACTATTTTTCTTCTAGGATTTAATGACTTTTGAGCATCAGTGGACCAACTTTTTTGCTAATTTTGACACTGAAATTCCCTTCATTCTGGAACTATCAGAATCTCAGGCAGGGGAGGTATGCCTGTCTCAATTATTCTTTGAAATACCAATGTCATCTATGCAGAGGTAATAATAAGCATTCCAAGTTGTTGCTATGTTTTTTCTTCCTACCTCATCTCACCTTTGATATTTGAAGAATCAAAACCTATAGTTTGAGTTCCCATCTTATCTGTCCATGGCGTGGGACTGCGTGATGTAACTGAGAGTTGAGTGCTCACTCATAATTCAACTTAGCTGTCTCAGGTTTGCATAGCACATCTCTATTTGTAGGAGGATCAAATATCATTGCAGTGGTAGCACCTGCATGTGTACTGACAAACTGAGGCTTTACATGTTGAAATAGGGGAGAGATAAAAATAGTGCAGTGCATTTGCTTCTTGCTTTTTGGTAGTGGCTGCTTTTTTGTTTTCTTAAGCTCATGTAAAACTTAATGGTGTCTAGGTTTGTTTACAGAGAAGGGAAGTTTGTGAAGGTTGAGGATCTTTTCTGAGAAGGATATTCAGGTTTGCTCTTGGTGATAATGAAGATAAATCACGTTCTATTCATTTGATTATTAATCAGAATGTCTTTCCTTTTTCACAGCCTTTCAGAAGTTATTTCAGTCATGGAATGATCTCAAGCCATATAACTGATAACAGGTATTAGTCATTATTGTGAAATTGTGGTGTTGTGAGTTTCTTGATGGGTTATTTCCATATCTCTGATGCTATAAGAATGCTTATAATTCCTTCCAGAACTGTTCTGATGTTACATCTTGTCTTTGCATACACTCAGAGACCCTTTTGTAAGGGATACCTCAAATTTTCACATCACAGAATTGTAGGGGTTGGAAGGGACTTATAGAAATCCTCCAGTTAACCCCCCTGCCAAAGCATCTCCCTGGCCAAGGTTGCACAGGTAGACATCCAGGCAGGTCTCCACCACATCTCTGGGCATCCTGCTCCTGTGCTCTGTCACCTGCACTGTGAAGAAGTTCCTACACACCTTTGTGCAGAACTTCCTGTGCATCAGTTTGTGGCCATTTCCCCTCATCCTATTGTTTTCCTGGGTTTTAATTCTGTAGATGTTACGTTGGAAAATGTCACTGTAAGATCAATTCCTCCTTCTAATGCGATGGACTTCTTCATGGTCAAATGTAAAAATAAAGCTCAAGAATTTGCTGCTCAGGATAGTTGTGCTTGAAAACTTGGATCTTCTATTTATGATATAAAGAGCTAAAATATGAAGGTTGAAGGAGTCAATATACTGTTGTATGTCACAACACACAAAGCCAGTGTTTAAAACAAGGCAGTTAAAAACCCCGGTCTTAGCCTACTTAAGTTGTGGGATTTAGGTCAACTTAACTTTGTTTTGGCCCAGAATCTTCACAGGAGAGAGGAGGGAGGTCATGTGTTGCAAAACCAAGCTTTCTGCTGTTTTGAGCTACAGAAAGGTTGCTTAGCTCCTCAACGTCTATGCAAATTCTTCTTTTTTGGGAATTCCATGACATTGAACTAACTCCACTGTTGATTGTTTTCAGAATTGTATGTTATTTTGCATTTAAATAATAAAAAGCCTTGATCTCACCAGCTGAGTCATGGGCCCCAGGCCAGAACTAAAACCAAACAGTGTTTGTTGAATTCTGCTGTACTTATTTCAGGGTTTTGAGGTATGCTATTGTGTATGAAAGAAATCAGTCTTGTTAATTCAAGTCATTTTTCCTTTGGAACTTGGTCTTTTCAGTGGGAAGATTTGTGACTTTCATCCATGCAGCTGTATTCATTTTCTTTTGTCCTACTCTAAACACAAGAAATTGAACAGTTTGTCCAATGTGCTTGAGAGCTTTGATTTTGTTTGTTGCTTTTAATTTTCTTCCAGTATCTAGATATAGTAATAGCTTCTCTTGCCCTCAGCCCCAGCCGGCAGCCTTTCGTTCTGTTTGGTAGCCACTCAACGAAAGAAAACTTGAACTCTGGTAACTTCAACTTTCCTTCAGAAGGACACCTTGTTCGAAACACTGGCCTTGGTGGGAGCACTGCTAAACACATGGTGAGGTTTTTCAGCAATTATCCAACATTTTGTAGCAGTGTATATTGTTGTTTCCTTTGTATTGTGCCCTTAAAACGCTTGCTTTCCTTCAGTTAAAGACCCGATTGTTAATGTATAAGAACAAACGTTACCTTAACAGTCAGATGTTTTTCCTCTCTTTCCATGTCAAAATATACTGTCTGACTGCTTTATTTTTTTCCTTTTAAAATTGTGGTGCTGTAAATGTGTGGCTGAGGGAGAGGAAATTATAGCTGTGACACTCATCCTAGATGTAAAATCTTTGCAATGGTAGCATGTGCTGTAGTTAACTCTGACACATGGATTTTGAGTCACAATTATTTAGCTCCTTCTTAACAGCATGATGTGTTTGTTTGTTTGTTTTTCCATAATGGCTTTGTAAGTACACAAGAATACATATGTATATCCAAATTTCAGAGTATGCTTCAGGAGCCAAACGGCTCATGCATGACTTTTTTTTTCCAGTCTTTCTGGTGTTCAAAGAATGTTAAGATTAAGCTGTAAGATTAACTTGTTTCCATTTTCAAGTAAAAGCTTAGTTATAAATCATATCATGAGGTCGATGGCTTGTTGCACTGCTGCACAGGGGACGTAACTGGGGAAGCGACCCCAGGGAATTCAGATCCTCTGCCTGGCTGGGCTGGGTGCATCAAGAAGGTAACTCGCAGCGAAGGAGGAGAGGTAGTGTGCAGCTTGTGATGTGTAGTTCTCCCTGCTGGCTCTTCTCTGCCTCTGGGAGTGTCCGTCAGTTGTGCGAGTCCAGAGTTTGTGCTGGTGAGGAGATGGATGTGGTTGAGAACAGGTCACGTGGAGTGAGCGTATGATTGAGGGATTGGTTTTCTGATCTTGTCGTGACATTTCACACGTAGCTGCCTGATGGATGGATGAATATGGGTACTCCTGACACTTCACGTGTGTCGGAGGCCTGAGAAAGAGTTGTGTTAGCATCCCAGTGAAATCTCATTCACCATTTGCTGCCGTGACTTTATTTCTCTGAAGACACCCCCAGCTTTGTTTTTTTTTCTCCCCATGTTACTGTTCCAGTGGAGTTGAGTGTGTTATCTCTCATAATGCAAGTACAATTTTTTCTATGATGCAGTACCTGCTCCATCTCTTGTCTTGCAATTCTGACGTTGTTCTTAAAAAGATGGTTTATTTACAGGTACAGGTGATACTGTTTTAATAGGGTATCATGAAAATAGTAAATAAGGCCAAGTGCAAGCATAGTTATCGGAACCTGACACACTTCCCTTTTCATGAGAAGAGCAGTTGGCATAGAAAGGTGAAAACGCATTCTTAACACTTACGGAAGTCAGAGCTCATCTCCTTTCCAAAGCCTTTGAATCGTTCAGGTCAAGTCAAAAATGAAATATACCTTTGAAAAACGTAAGTAGTTCTTTTTAAACCAGCTGAGTCTGTGTTGTACGCTTCCTGTAGTATATCAGTTGTTAGAATACTTAAGGGGAACTTAGTTTATTGTTAATCATTGCACCAGTTTTTGATTTTTTTTTACTAAGGTCTTTCTATATCTCATTAATACTGACCACTAGGTAGTGCAGTGTGTGTCTCCAAAGGGACCTCTGGCTTGTTCAAGGACCTATTTTTTTGGAACCACTCACGTTCCTTTCCTGGGTAAGTATGTTAAGCATACTAACCATTATTCTACAGTAGTACT
This sequence comes from Cyrtonyx montezumae, assembly GCF_038088225.1. Lineage (NCBI taxonomy): Eukaryota > Metazoa > Chordata > Aves > Galliformes > Odontophoridae > Cyrtonyx > Cyrtonyx montezumae. The sequence goes on along the minus strand of NW_027071936.1, from coordinate 66,566,113 downwards.
TCTCTTTGAATATTTAAGATTTAAGTTATTAAAAGTTGGTTATGATTCCTATATGAGTGTTAGGCAGCATAGACTTTGTTCAGTGGTTGATCCTGTGGGTTTTTCACAGGGGGCAAGAATAGAGGGACAAACCAAGGGTTTTTGAAAGAACAGAGAAAACTCTTTTGAGTCATTTTCAGTCATCTTTCTAGGCTTGAATACAGAGCCTTGTAATATTAATCTTCCCTAATAAAAACAAGCCAAATCAAAGATGTAAAATTGGCTTTGGGTCTATGGAGGGATCTGTAGATAAATTCAGTCTCCTTAGGATTAGTATACATCTTCAAATTGCATCCAGCTCAGAAAGTGTTAGAAGAGAAGGTAAGGTGGTCAGAGAGACAAAAGAGAAAAATAACTGTATGATGTGTCTGCACTAGTTTTGTTGTGTTTTTTTTTCCTGGGCATCGAGTGATAGCAGCTTTAGAAGACAGGGTGCAGGTCTTAATTCTGACCGTTTTATGTACAGACTGTATTGACATGACTTCATCTGTGCTTTGATCTTTCTTTAAGTCTACAAACCAGTTGAAGGTATATAAAGCACTGGATAATTACACAAAAAAAAAGTATGCAGCAGAACTGTGATGTCCAAGATGTTCTGTGCAAATGCCTTCTAAAAGGGCTCAAAAAAACCCATTTTTTTTCTTTACAGGAGATGACAACGAGGTACACAAGAAACATGAACAAGTGTAAGCTGCCAACCTTATTCCTTAACTCTTCTTTACTCTTTGAAATTTGCTGCAGTAGGTCAAACTCCTTTTAATCAGCAGTGTCTATTGGCATTTTCAGAGCTACATTTTTAGTTAAAATAGCATGAATGTGAGAAGGTTGCAAAGGATGCTGATGAGAAAAACAGGAATTGTAGGTGGCATGACATCTCATCAGCTCTACAGTGAAGTGTGAAAGACAATATTAGCAAACTTCACTTAATTCAGATTACCTCAAAATGCACCTTAAATTGAGGGTGAAACTATTTATAACTGGGAGTAGGCTTCATAAGAAGCAAGTTCCATCAAGCTGAGGTTTGTATTTCACAGTGAAAATTCCAATGTGGAGTACCTCTAGATGGCAGCTGTCCCCTCACCAGTGCTACCTAGAGTCCCTTCCTCGATTTTGGCCACCAAGGAATGCCTAGTTAGCATTTTTAGTAGCAAGGGCACAGTGCTGCCTCAGCTTCAACTTGGTGCCCATTCCTACAGCCTGTCAGGGTCCCTTTGGATGGCAGCACCACCCCTTGGCCAGTCAGCTACTCCTTCCCATTTTGGGTCATTTACAAACACTTTGAGTGGAAAGTAAAGCAAACTTCCATTTTCATGTTTTATTTTTTTAGCAAGCTACGAAGCTTTCAGAGGCTTTTACCTTTGCAAAATAACATGTGATTTATCCACTTTGATTCCTTCTTTTCTTCCATTGATCACAGTAGATAATCTGCTTTGGGACTGTTGCCAGTCCTAACAAACTAGGCCTTTCTAGAGAAGCTTTCTCCTCCTTATTAGTTAGAATATTTTCAGGACCCTGGTTTTAGCAAGAAAGAATGTTCTGGAGTGAGCCAGTAATGGTGACCTTTCATGTTAAGTACTGTCAAATTCTGATTGCTGTGATAATGCTTTTCAAAGGTGTGAAAGCGAGGATACTAGTCTGAGGAAGAGAGTTGTTATTTTTTTTTTAACAATAATAAAGCTCACTTGTGTGTGTAATCTTGCTTGTATATGAGGGTTCTAGTTGAGTCCTATCACTTGTTATATTTATTTATTTTTGTCGGTATCTTTGAATTCAATCAAAGTGCTTATGAAATATCAGTTCACTGCTTGGCTATATTTGGGAACTCAAATTACAGCCTGGAGTACAGATTGGCTGGATTGTGTAAACTGACTGCATTTTTAAGTATCCCCCAGGGCAAACTGTATTCATTTTTTAAAAGACAAATGCTGTTTTTTGCCTCTAGTGTTACAATTTTAAAATGAGCTGAAGATTAGGAGATGTACAGCATGTTAGTTTAAATTGCAGCCCCTTGTGAGATGATTTCTTGGAACTGTTTTGAAGGATGGAGTTAGAAGAACAGTGCCTCTGTAGGGATTGTTTGAATTGGTTGGTGTCTGTCTGGGCAAGTTTTGGTGCGTTTTGATGTTTCTTCATATTGGGCCATGCTTGGGAGCTTCAGATGCTTTCTTTCCATCCTTTAGAAATGCTTTGCTTAGGCTTAAATGCTGTATTGTTTTCTTTCTTTCCCTCACCATCCTTTATCCGTGATCTCTAGCAGTTGCAGAAGGGTACAAGTCTGGAGAAGTAGCAATGTGTTGTTGACCTCTTTGTCTTTCTTTTCCAACTTGGTTACAAGACAAAAGGCTGATGCTTTTCCAGCTTAGTTGCAAGACAAGAGGCCAATGCTTCTTAGTTGGGCACAGATTCTTGTTTTCATTAGCTCTGTAGCTATGAAGATGTCAGGAATTGTAAATCACTCTGGCTTCACTAATCTTTGTTTATTGCAGTAGTATTCTTTCAGTTCCCTGTCCCAGGAGAATTACCCTAAGCCTGATGTAGATGTTCTCTGAAGGTGGTGACTGGCTCGTTGTAGTTCTGTCTTTTGCTTGAAATTCTCCCGATGAGGACAGTCTCCAAAGCTGGTTCCATGTGCTTACCAGCCTGGTTTTTGCAGAATGTGGGGCTGCCATTCTGTTTCGTTTGAACATTTATGGTGCAATCTTTGACACAGTCCCAATGGAAGTCAACAGTAATGTCTTTTTTTCCTTGACCAATAAAAGCAAGGCTACTTTTCTGCCAAGAGGTTTTTGTGAAGATACTCTGTAGTCTGAGCAATACCAATTTGTTTGCTCTTTTTTTTTTTAAACTGAACTATTAAGCATAAAGCTACATGTATAGTTATGGATAAGAACTGTTTCCTTGTGAGGGAGTTTTGTGTTAGGAGGAATCTGAGAACCTTGGAGTTGAGTGAGTTGGAAGGGACCTCTAGAAGTCAGCTGGTCTAAATGCCATGCAGTGAACAGGGACACCCACAACTCCATCAGGTGCTAAGAGCCCCATCCAGCCTGACCTTGGGTGTCTCCAGGGATGGGACATTCTCCTCCTCTCTAGACAACCTGTGCCAGTTCCTCACTTCACTTTCTGGGAAGAACTTACTCCTTATATCCACTCTAAATCCCCCCTTTTTTCATTTGAAACCAGTTCCCCATGTCCTATCACAGCAGACCCTGCTAAAGAGTCTGCCCCCTTCTTTCTTACAGCCCCCTCCCATAGATAGTCAAAGGCTGCTAATAACATATAAAAATGTTCCTTTTGAACAGTGGAAGAAACCAAATTCTGTCCATTTAGTAAATGTTGTTTGTATTTCTCTTCAGTGCACTGTTGTCGCAAATATATACTGCTGTTGTAGAGGCTGTGCTTGCTGGCATTGAGTGCTATGCTAAAACTTCCACTGAATCCAAGGTAAATGAAGCACTGATTCTGCACGTTGATTGTCATTGTTGATTTGAATTATTTGCAATGTAAGATTACATGCAGACACCCCCTCATCTCACCTCCCCAGAGCCCAAAATATTTCACAGAGCATTTCAGTCAACTGCATAACATAAATAAGGTTAATACTGTGACTTCCAGCTGGGCTTTCTGAATTCTGTTGGAGAAACTTCAGAATATCTAACTATTTTACAGTTGTTTTTTGTCTTTCATGAGTTTTCCTTACCTTATAGTAAGAAAAATGAGAGAGGTTAACAAATTTTCCTGGGTGCCTCAGTGTATTATTGCTTGCTGTGTGGTCTCTGCGTATCTTATAGGTGCTCTCATGGTTGCTGGAATGTTGAAGTACAGAAAAAGATGTTTTATTCCCAATTTCCTTTTTTCAGGCCAAGGAGGCAGCAGAGCAGATGCTGATGTCTGTGTTAGACACCCTGCATTTAACACAAATGAGAACTGCACTGCGGTGAGTGTTTTCAAATACCTGTTGATTTACGTATCATGTGAGGCTTCTTTTGGGGGGAAAAAAATAGGCAAAATGTTCATCTAAATTTAATTTGCATGATTGGTGAATTTCAAGACTTCATAACACGTTCAAAGCCTTTAACAATCATGACAAGTACTTTGTTTTTCTTTTCCTGTTTATTTAATCACTGGCAAGTGTTTTGCCTTAAATCTGTTACTGCTTTTTTGTGTTTTGTTCTACAGCTCCAAAGTTGCTTTTCAAATTCAGGCTGTGAATAATCATGGAAGGTTTGTATCACTTCTTGTTATTAATCAGTGTTTTAATAGATCAATAGTTCAATAGATTAATGTTACAAGGTTATGCTTTTTTGATCCCCATATAGTCTAATTAATCGAAATGGCCTACGTAAATAAGAACATATTTTAAGGTGAAACAGCTTTTCTGACTGTTATAAAGTCAAAATGATCCAATCTTTTAATACTTAATTATCTTTTTTGTTCTAGAGTTGCTCCTTTAAATGATGAGGACAGCCTGAGTTTGATTAAAACGGTAAGTAAGCTGTTCAATATTTGCCTTACACATTTCTATTTGAAAATAGAGCTTGACTGGTTCTTTATCTGGGTGGAAATAAGGGAGGGAGATTACTTCAGATGCTGAACCTGAGATAAGATGGACTTCGAATGTGAAGTCAGACAGTGAAATTTGGAGTCAAGCCTTAACTACGGTTAAGATCTTGGGCTTTCCACTTCAAAACAGAAGCATTGTGTTGAAGGAAGTGAAAAATACACAGGATTTGCTTCTTCCCTTGAAATATTTCAATTTCTGCTTTCTCTTCCTTTCCTGTCCAACTGTTCGGTTGCTGCAGGCATCTATGATGGTGTTTGACATTCCAGACTTGCTCACAGGAAGAGGGTGCTTGGGATCTGTTGTCTTTTCAGAGTCATTCCTAACATCACAGATACATGTAAAAGAAAAAGGTAACTAGTTTGAATTCTAATGCTGACATTGTCATACTCTGAACATTCTTGCCTGGACTAGCATAAGGGCTCCTGATGGATGTTATTGCCATTATGTTTTTAAGCCTTTTGGTGAATTCAAGGATCTGGATGTTTTAGCTTGTAGTAATGATTATTGATTATCATCAAGAGATCCCTGAAAGGGTTTTGGTTCTGTAGCTGCCTTGTCATACAGTAGGGCTGGGGTGTCAAAATCCAACTGTGATGGGTAACTTTCACAAATTTCCTTCTATCTTAGTGAATGTTCTCTACTGTAGCTCACTTTCATCACTGTTGTGCTCTTTTCTTACAGTGTCCTTTAATTTCAGTTGCTTTTTGCTCAAAAGCTAAAATGGAAAGATAGAATATTTAGGAAGCTTGGTTTTGGAATAGATTTAGTTTTAAAATACAAAATATTGAGTAATAGCTTTAAACAAGTACATGTTTTTCAGATTCTTTACATGTGACAGAGAAGCATAGTTTGTTAAGAATGACTGGATAATATTCTTGTATTCAGACCTGCTGAGAGGTTTTTAACTGTGTGAGCTGGGATGCTTTTGGTAGAGAGCAGAGGAGGAAGCATATTTTATTAAAAAAATGCTCTTATAAATAGATTGGTTAAAACTTTGTAGTCTGTCTTCAAATAGAAGTCTTCGACTGCAGTTTGGGGTAGGTCACAGGCAGGAATTGAGAAGGGAAATCTGTAGCTCAGGCCGTACTGTGAGCCAGAAAGGGGCAGCAAACAGCCAAAAAAGCTAGCTGTGATAAGAGGTGCACCAGGTTTACTTTTGGTATCATACAGTGGTTTTGGTTGTGTTACAGCACAGGAAGACTGGGAGCTGCTCCACTGGGAAAGCTTCACTCACTAAATGAGTTGGGGCTGTAATGAGGAAACTTGTATTTTACAGAGGAATTTCCAGTCATTAATGTTAAACAGTCTGAAGTATACGGATGGTTTATACTACTTTGCTTTCCACTTACTTCCCTGCAGATGGCAGTATTAACTCAGAAACCAGCCACATAATACTGACTGCAGCTATCCCAAGATACGCATCGTGGCTGGTTAGTACACAAAACCTTATTCCAGTTTTTTTTTCCTGTAAATACAAATTGACAACTGAAAACTTGTAAATGTATGGAGAAAAGGTATAGAACCCACACATTGGTACACAGTTCTGTAATGCTATGTTTTTTAAGTTTGGACAAGATGTGTGTAACTTCTAAATTAAAACTGTCTGCTGTTTTAAATCCTTTTCTCCACTACTTCAATTTTGAGCTGTGTGAAGGCAAGAACATTAATTATTGTGGGGACACTTAAGATCAGTTAAGTGTCTGCCTCAACAGAAAGCAAGGTCTGCTTCTCCACCTCTAATATAGTAACTGTTAGAGGTGTATTTCCTCTGATGTAAATGAATGTTTGGAAGATGGATGACACAATGCCAGCTGGCAATCTGTACTTCTGAACGACTTTAATAATTGTGTTTTCAGGGATTGGGTAGGATGTAATATTTTGTGCCTCTACCACACAATTCTAGTCTGTTAAGAAGAATTTAATACAGTAAATATAAATATTAATTAAATTAAAAAATAAATACTGGTAACACACTATTGAAAAGCATAAGGCTGTCTTTTTTCTGGCTACAGGTGGAAGATAGTGATGTGAAACTCTCTGAAAAGGCACAGCTAATATTGAAGGTAAAGTGAAATTAATGTGATTACTTTTCTCAGGAACTAATAATCTAGAAATCTTGACTGCAAGTAAAATTGGCATTGAGCATGCTTTTTCCTCCTCTTCTGTGAAGGAGTTGTCATCTACCTTGCCTGTTTTGAGCCTTGACCTACAAATAAATAAATAAATACATGGCATGTAAAAAATGGGAGGTTTTCTTTCATTCAAGAGCAAAAAGATTAAATATGGCTGAGATTTTGTGGAAGTACTGAGTATTATCCATGGGCTTCATGTGTTCCAAGAAAAAAAACAAATTGACAACAAAACCAAACCTCAGTGCCACTCTACACGCAACTTTCTTCTAATTTAATTAGGACACTAAAATGTCTAAAGGAAAACACTTCAAGCAGTATGAAAAATAAAAGAATTTGGTGTCTGGGAACATCTTAAACCACACGAGTTTCACATTTCTGGTTTAATTTGCGGTTTCTAGGAATCTTCATTACAAATAGATTTATTTTCCTGTAGTGTATACTTTTAGTTCAGTAGATTGACAACCTAAAAACAAAAAGCTATGCCTTGTGGTTGTGACAATAACTTGCAACTTAATAGCTGTTGGCAAAACCAAGTGGCCCCGGGAAGTGCTTTTAAGAATTATGCTCTTGACGTGCTGCTCTTTCACTGCTTCTTCTGGATCAGTGCAGCTTAAAACTCTTGAAAAGTTCTGACAGATGCTGTTTAAAAGTTTTTGGGTTTTTTTGAAGTAAAAACCTTAAGAAAATATTTCTATCCAAATTATACTATCTGTGATGCTACTGTTTGTTTTTCCTGTTTAGGAGGACAAATCTTTTCTGGGCACATTACTTGCTGGAGATGATGGAGCTTACATTTATTCTGGCAACCCACAGGCCATGCCTGCAGAAGGTGAGCATGTTTTTAGTTGCCTGCAGCACCAGTGCACTTTTTGGTGTGTTTTTAAGTGTAAAAGATGCACAGGTGTTGGGATTCACAAGTTTGGTGTCTGTTCGTACCACAGAATCATAGAATGGCTTGGGTTGGAAGGGACCCCAAGGATCATCGTGTCCCAACCCTCTGCCACAGGCAGGGCCACCAACCTCCAGATCTGGCATTAGCTCAGGTTGCCTAGGGCCTCATGACCTGCTCTTGAAAACAATGTGCCTTTTCCCTTAAGAACTTAATTAGCACAATTATCCCAATAATATGACTAAAGAATAAACTCTGAAGAACTGTTAGCTGGATTTTCCCTCACTTCACATTCATTGATGTATTAATGTCCCTTGCTTTGCTGTCAGAAAACTTAGTGAATAAATGTTTTGTCTTGCAACTTATTCATTAGGGCACAGTACTTCTATGCTCCTCTGTCCAGAGGAGGTACTGCTGTCTCACTGTGGCTGTAAAACAACTGTACTGCTATTTACATCAGAGTGCTCAGCATCAGCTGACAGTCTTTGGGAGAAAATACTCAGCTTTTCTTACTTGTAACTACATGAGGAGAGTACTGAGTGTAAATGACACACAAAGGCAGCTTTCACACGGTGGAATTTATTTTCACCCTAAATATTTTAAGGGGAAGGTTAATGCAGGGTAACATACTTAGCTGTTTGGCAGTACACTGCTGGCTGTACAGGCTCGCTCAGTAAAACCAGGAGGCTGAATAGTGAATTTTATCTTTTAGCTTTGTGAAAACTGGCTGTCTGCCCCACTTGAGCTGCATGCTTTTTTCCCTTTTTTGGTCGATTTAAGTTGCATGTTGCTGTAACTCTGGGGTGGAGGGTTCTAAGTAGGTGACATAAGGACCGTTGTGTAACACGTCAACAAGAGAGATATTTCCTTAGGTGTCAAGGGAGAGTGAACTAGGTGTTGTTCCCTTTCATGTGCACTGCAACACAGTTTGTGCTCCCCTTGGAGCCCTGCTGGGGTTGCAGCCATGTAGATAGGCAAGGTTAGGTGGAAAAAGGTGCTGGCACACGGGCACCCGTCTCCCCTCTGTCATTTGTGCCTTGCTATAATAAGCTTTACATCGTGATGAGAAGCCATGGAAAAAATGCAGGCTGTTAACCCTTTTCTTTGGCGTGTTAATACATCCGTGCTGTGTTTTTGTAGGATGAGCTTAGCTGAGTCAGCCAGTCTTACCAATTAAGCCGTGATTAACGACTCATGAAAAATACATAGCTAGCACATCAGGTTGTTCTTTTGACTGCCTTCACTGTTAGAAGAGACTGTTCTAGTTCTGATTAATTACTGTTCTTTTTTGGCTTCCCTTTTTCTGAAGAGGAAAATCTTTTTATGAAAAGATCAAATCTGGTTTCTCTGCCTCTTTTCCTCACTGCCACATTTGGTGATGCTCTTTGAGATCTGACGAAAACGATGCTCCAAGTGCTGGATTTTGCCATTTTTTCTTCCTCTCCACCTCAGTTTAATTAGGTACAGCTTTCTGGTTTCTTGAACAACGTGGTGGGTTTGTTGATACCTCAGCTCTGCCCCCGTTTTGCTTGCTCTGAATTTGGATCTTGGATTTGTGTTGGTAGTATTGCCCTGCTTAGGGATAGCAGTGTGTTATATAATAGTCATCTTTCCAGTTAGTGTTAACTGGTGGCTTCACTCTGGCACAGCTGTGTTCGTAGTTCACAGACTGCTTTTTAGGTGCCTGATGAAATCACTTAGCTGAACATTGTGACTCGAGTCATATCAAGCTCTTATCAGTATTATGGCTTAATAAAAAAATACAATTTTGGAGATCTCGCTCATTTCAAGAGGAAAATGGTCTGGCTCCTTATTGTTCCTCTTAAATGTTGTTTGATAGATGGAGCTTGGATGTGTGGTCGTGTGTAACTCTATCTTGGAGCTGGTCTGCTGCTCAGCTTAGCTTTTTCTTAGTGCTCTGAGTAGTGCTGCTATATCAAACAAGATAACCTTCCCATGGGGCTGTACTGTGTGGGATGTGATCCCACTTTTAATGCACAGTGTAGCACTGCTAGCAGCGGTCCAACGAGCAGCCCCAACTTACTCTTCTGTTTGTGGCTTTCCTATGCCAGCCAGAAGCTGGTATCAGTTCCTAGGGCTTAAGTAGAGTTGGCTTTTTTTATTATTTTATCCTGAGCCTTGCTGCTGCTTGTCTTTTCATCTGGTTCCCCATGCTAGCAACTCTGTAAGACATCAAGAAAAAAAGGAGATGAATCGGGTGTCTCCTCTCGGCTCTGTAGCTTGATCAGTCACATGCAGGAAAACTGTTGCTACAGAAAGTTATGTCAGAACTACAGAGTAACCGGGGTTAGGGAGAGGAGTCCTGATCCACAACTCGTGGCCCGCTGAGGAAAATGATGACTTGTCAGGAGTGGGATTCGAACCCACGCCTCCAGGGGAGACTGCGACCTGAACGCAGCGCCTTAGACCGCTCGGCCATCCTGACAGTGCTGTGGTGTATCAGAGGCAGTGAGAAAGCATTTATGGCAGTGCGTGCACTGCACGTGTGTTCGGGGTGGGTGTGGTGTATGCAAGAGAAAAGGCAAGCCTGCAGATAAAGGACTTCTCTCAGCGAGGAAGTGAAGGGAAACAGTCACCTCAGACTTTTATTTTTATAACATTTCCATGATGGCTGCTGTTATTTTGTCACGTTGCCTGCAAACCTTTCTGATTCCTGCAAACCTTTCTGATTCTATGATTTTCACGACTGGTGAGCTTCGAGGGGTGAAACTGAAGCAAGCACACATGTAGACATAGCCACGACTACTTCTCTCATGAGTGTGACCCAGTGAGCAGCAGATAACTGTGCTCTGAGTGCTAAAAGCTATTGCAGGATTTTACTGAGTTGTATTCCACGTTGAGTATGATAAAATCGTGCAAGAGCAGAGATTGTTCCTCAGAAAGAAGAGGCATTCTTCATGTAGTGCTGAAATACTGATATATCTCTAAATTATTCTTTTTGTCTTTCAAATTGCAGGCAAATTGTACTTCTTCTCAGATGGCATTCTCTTCTGTGATCCCCACCATGGCAGCATTTCCATTTCAAAGGACCATATCAGTTCCATTTCTCTGTATGATGGGGTGAGTGTTCTGTTTGTTCCTCCTATCATAAAATTTAAATTGAATTTTAGTCTCTAGGGTTCTGATGCAAAGTGTTCAATGTCAGTTGCTCTTTTATATGTGTTTATAAAACTAGTAACTGATGCAAATGTGTAGTTTTAGCATTGGTTACCTAAGCCAGTTATTGGTCCACGAAGCTTTAAGGAAGGAAGAGTTTTATATTATGGTGAGTTACTAGACTATGTTTTAAGCATGTAAAATTGCTCTTTAATGAAAGAGAAAAAAATGAACACAATGTTCACAAAACACCTAGCAGTATGAAATGAAAGACCAGGCAGAGAGAAGCTCAAGACGTTGTGAAATCCTGCCCTAAATACCCCATTCTGTTCAAAATGTGTTTAACCTTCAGCCAAACGTTTGTGGCAGTGCACTCCTTATCTCCAGGGGTCACGAGAGCATCTGTCTCATGTCGTGGGGCATTGTGTAACTGACAGGGTGCAGGGAGGGACTGCTCTATGTTTTCCAGGCTGAGAGATGAGGCAGAAGGACATGCTGCTTGTAGCTGTGCACATGCCAAGTGACAGTGCTAAAAGACATGCTGTGAGCCATATGCTCCTGCCGTTCCTGTGATCAGTTTGTATCTCCTCACTTAGCTTGCTAACTTGCCATCCTAACAGTTTCCCTTTCTGGCTTATTGGAAATTGAGTTAGGTTAATGGTGCAACTCAGCATTTTCCTTTCCACTTTAAGGCAGGCACGTTGCCTCAGCTATTGCTTTTTGAGGATGGGAAAGAGATTATTTTGGCTGGTTATGATCTTCTAAGCACCTCAGAAAATACGTATCTTCGTTTCCTTTAATTTCTGTTTTCTTCAGGTGCAGCACTACGCTTCTGTTTAGTGACCTCCAGAAAGCATTTTGTAGCTGTCATTTCATGGTATAAAGGAGGAAAGCAGTGATATACAAGGAAAGTGTGTTATTCAGAACAGTGAAGAGAATCTTACCTTAGCTGCCTTGTCTTGTACATCGTATTGCTTGCCCCGTGGTAGTTTAAGAAGCTATTTTAACACTGACCTTCCTTCTATTGTTTGACTCAAGACACTCACTTTCATAAAGCTTGCTATTTATGGGACCTGGCTATCATTCTTGAGCTGGTGCCAGATTCTCGTGTAAAACTAAACTTTGACAAGGAGCATATTATTGTTCGACTGACTTGGCATAATACAAGGGTGGAGAGCTTAAATGTTAAGATGTGACAGGAGAAGTAATTGTTAGCATGCTTTTTCTTAAAGTTATTGTGACAACAGGATTGATGGAAAGCTGAGGGTAATTAAACACTGGGATTAAAGTAAGATACAAAGAATTGATACAAACTACAGTTTCTTAGCAGCTGTTTCATGACATCTGTTAGGTGCCTCTTTCCTTGGCTTGGAAAAAGTTTGTATTTCTGCCTCTAGTGTGCAAGCTTCTCTATTTTGGGATTTTGAACACCCTGCTGCCAGCTCAGCTCCTGGAGTCCTTGGTGTTCATAGACATCCAGCACTGGAGGAGAGGGCAGATTGCTCACAAAACTCTACTGTGAAGGCTGAAAGCAGATACCATCCTGTTCCAATCTTGTGAGAGCCAAACACAATCTCTAGTTTCCTGGGATGTGAAGCACCACTTTGCGCTGTTCAAATCTAGCAGCAGCCATCCTAGGGGGCAAAAAAGTAAAATAAAAAATCCAACAGGATTTTATCCTGATTTTTACACTGTTTTTTCCTGATTTGTCAGCCTCTCAGTCTCCAAACTTCCACATCTAGTTCTTCTTCTTTTACAGGAGTGCAGTATAAGTAAATTTTAGCAAGGCCTCTAAATTTTATAAAGCTAGAAACTTAAACACTTAGTTCATTTAAGACCATGTGTTGATGCTTTTAAGTACCTGAATCCAGTATTCATTCTGGTCATTAATCATCAAGTGCAGAAATATTATGGGTCAGTACAGATTTCACAACAGTATGGGCATCTTGTGATGTGACTTCTTTTAGCCATATGTCTCTGGGGATTATTGCTGTTCAGTCCTTTTCAGTTGGTGAACCTCAAACATTTTCCTGGGGGTGGGCTGCATTCTGTAGGGCACTTCATTTGCAGATTGCAGTGTGTGAGTTTGCCTTTTATTTGCTTTTTATGAAATCTCCAGTTACCTGGTAGAACCCAGATCTAGGACTGTGGCCCCAAAAGCTAAAGGCATTTTCTCTTGAGAGAAATGATACTCTTAGAATACCTTCTTATTGTTGTTCAATAACCCCAGTGACTTCAGGAGATGACTTGTAATTAATCCCCAAATCAGCAGAGGGTAGAGGTTCTGTTTGTAAATATCATTGAATTGGTACCAATTCTTATGTAAATGTCCCCCAGTTTCAGCCTTCCTCTAAAATCAGTAAGGAGAATTCTTTGTCTGCTTCTCTTGAGATTCTGCTTTACGGAATCATAATTTCTGTTGATGAAAACAATTGAGTTGAAGTAGCAAGAATTTAGAGGAGTTTGTACTTGTTGAAGAATAGGAAGAAATGGGACATTCCCAATGTGTCAATGGCCCACGTTTCCAGTTGCTGACCCAACAGAGTGTAGCTCATGGTAGTATGGCTTCTTTCAGCTCAGAGCCTGAGGAATGATATACAAGTATGCAATAGCACCATGCCATCCTCGTGCTGTCAGGTTTACTTTGCTCTTCTGGAGTGACTGTGTCAAAGGAGATGGATGGGGTATAGATATAAAGGTGTTCAAGTAACATTTAGGTGCTGAATTGAGGGATGTGGCTTAGTGGGAAATACTGGTGATATGTGGACAGTTAGACTGGATGATCTTAGAGGTCTTTTCCAGCCTTGGTGATTCTGAGATAAGAGTGGCTCTGTTGTGATGCTTCTGCAGCCAGCACAGGAAAGGCCTAAAATTCTGGTTCTGGGGGGGAAGGAATAGATACTAAAGCTAAAGTAGTTTTACTTTGTGTTTTTAAGGATTCAGAGCTTATTGGAACAGTTTCAGGTGCACTCTTTTTAAGTATATGATATTGCTTATAGCTGCAAAGTAGAATCTGAGAAGTACTGAAAGTGACTGTGGTAATTCTTGTGCTCCATACCACTCCGATGGAAGCTAAGACATTAAGACCTTTGTGTGCCAGCTATGGCTTCAACTTTTCTTTCCTGATATGTAATGTTTTAAAATGCTTTTTTTTTTTTCTCACTTTAATAACTGTTATTTACAAATTGTCTCGTTTCTTGTTTTTCTAGGATTCAACTTGCATTGTTGCTGCTCTCTTTGTAGACTTCAAAAGCTCCTTGCTTGCTCATCTACCAATTGAATTCCATACCCAGGACAACTTTCTGATGCTTGCACTTTTCCCCAAAACCAAGATTTATCAAACTTTTTATTCACAGGTATAGTAAATAAAGATTGAAAGTTTTGTTGTTTCCTCCTCCCCCCCCACTCAAAACTATTATCCTTCATGTTTGAGAGGCAAGAGTTGAATATGTTAACATCTATCTTAAGTAATGACATTTACAAAGAAGAAGGGATTTGTTTCTCCTGTTAGAAGAGATGCTGAAGCTTTTAATCTGGTAAATGGATGCAGAAAAGTGTAAGGTGTACGACTGCATTTGAATTGGTTTTCACAAGCAAAACCTTTTCTTGCTTCTCCATGAACAAAGGGAGAAAAGGTGGTTAATATTGGGGGGCTGGCATTTTTGAGGCTGCTTGTCTTCCATGTAAAACCCAGGTGTGGCAGCTTACAACTGTAGGAAGGGCTTTTGCTGAGATCTTGTTCATTAGTGGTAGATAACAAGGGCAGGTAATCACAGTCTGCAGCTTTAAAGGTGCAGACTGACTGTTAGGAGGGTGCTATTCAGCAGAGATAGCTGCAACATTGAAATACACCACCTAGAAAGCAAACCTCCACCTTTGAAGGTTTTGAAAACTAAGTTGGGCGAATCGATAGCTGAGGTAGTTTGGCCTGCTTTCATCAGTGAGTTGCTCTGGAGACTTCCAGAAGCTCTCTTCCAACGTGAAACCTGGGTTTTCTACAAGAGCTGTGGCAGCTCACTTTGCAGGTTTGAGATGGTTTCAGGCTGCCCTGTCCTGTAAGTCCTTCCCAAGAGCTGATTCCTCCTGGTCGTAGGAGCTTGTTGAGAAACTTCAGGTTAATGTATGCATTTCTAGTGGTTGTGCTGCTTGTTAGGTTTAATGGTGACCATGTGCTTTCATTTTGTCTTCTGGAGTCATGTTTCTAGTAGTTGCACTTTAAATGTAGCACTGGTGTTTAATTGGCTACAGCAATTGCATGTAGTGGCAGAGATTCTATTGTGTTTTTTGTGGTTAGACACATTTGGATCACTATCCTTAGGGAAGCTTTGTTAAAGTCTTTAAGTATCCCATATGACATTGTACTATTTTCTGATTTAATTGGCCTCATGCATTCTAATGCAGAGGCTTTTAATAAACAAAACTTTATGACAATAGCACTTTTGAGGAAGTGAGTCTGGAGATCTTAAGACTTCACAAGGGTTTCAGTATGCAGTCATAACCCTGGACTGGAAAAGACCACCTCGCTCTGTGTGTACAATCCCCACTGGTAGCATTATAATGACTCCATAAAATTTCTCCTCCTTTTATCTCAAGTGCTTAGATTTCTCCCACTGTTCCACTCTGAGTGGCTGGGAATGTTTTGTTTGGTTTTGAATTTCTAACTGATTTTACTAGGTCTACTTTTAAACCTGCTTTTATTTATCTTTCCCAGTGGGAATGCTTGAGCTATTCGGAGATTCCAGACCTATTCTTTCTGGCTTCTTTGGCCTGATAAAATAAAACCAGATCCTTTTTAGTCTGCCATTAGAAAAATGTTCTTTTCCTGTAGTCATTGTAATAGGTCTCTTTTCATTTGTTTTTTTGGCTGTAGACATCCAAACTGTATGCAGCATTTCTTGTACAGACACAATAACAGTGCTCTTCAGTAGTTCAGAGTGGTTTGAGTTTCCACTGCTACCTAGAGTTAAGAGATGATGGTGGTGAGTTGGTAGTTGGACTTGATCTTAGTGGTCTTTTCCAACTGTAATGATTCCATTATTCTGCTGATAACCACTGATACTCCAGCTGATACTAGAAGTGCTAGTGTGTTCATTCTTGCCTTGTTACTTACCTGCCTTGTATTTTTCTGTCTTGTTTTTTCCATTGTTATTCATTAGATGCTTTTTTTATTCTATAAAGCATTGCAGCACTCCGTGATGATCTCCCAGTTTAGGTTCCCCACAATCCTATCAGTTCACTTCAGTTCATGTCAAATTCATTGTAGATGGTGTCGTGGAACCTCCCCTAAGCCACCAAGTCAGTTTTTGGGATTTAACAGTTTCTCATCTGACATCATACCAGTTGCTTTGCTCAAGTTCAAGTGGATGAAACATGTCTTTTGACTAGGAGGTGGTATGTCGTGAATGAAGACTATTCATGAGACCAAATGTTCCTCAGTATGTAAACCATGTGAATCAGGTATTATATCTTGTGAGTGTCTATCTTCAGGTGTTTATTTTTTCTCCAGAATCCATTCTAAAACCACATGAAGCTTGAGCTATGTGGACACATCTGTTGCTCTACAGACAGTAGCTGCAAGGATTCACCAAACTGCAGTCCGTGGTTTTACTCTTCTCCAGTCACATGACGTGATGCCTTGTTTAACAGACTTACTGTAAATATGATCTAATTACTTCAAGCCCCCTTGAAATAGGAAGCAGCAGTTAGCCATCCCTCCAGATCTCAGTGCTTTAAATTCCTTGTAACTGCAGTGTTGGTTGCAAGACTTCAAGCACGAGGAAGTGGAATCTGGTTAGAGGATCCTGCAGAGACAGAGCAGCTCCTTTCACATCTTCGCTGTAACTGATAGCTGAGGTGGCTTTGCTTAGGCTTTGTGACTTATGGATTTCTCTGGTTTTCTTCGCATTCTTCTAATACCATAGCCTCTTTTTTTCCCATCTTTTAAGTTCATAGAAGCATAGGATGGCGTGGGTTGAAAAGGACCTTGAAGATCATCTTGTTTCAACCTCTCCTTGCCATGGGCAGTCACCAACCATTAGAGCAGGCTGCCCAGAGCCACATCCAGCCTTGCCTTGAATGCCTCCAGGGATGGGGCATCACAGCCTCCCTGGGCAACCTGTTCCAGTGCGTCACCACCCTTTGAGTGAAAAACTTCCTCCTAACATCTAACCTAAATCTTCTGTCTTAGTTTAAACCCATTCCACCTTGTCCTATCACTATCAACCCGTGTAAACAGTCATCCCCCCCCTCCTGTTTATATGCTCCCTTCAATATTGGAAGGCCACAGTGAGGTCTTCCCAGAGCCTTCTCTTCTCCAAGCTAAAAGCAGTGTTCCTCCTCACACGCTTCCCAAATTGTTTTCTCTTGCAGAAAGTTATTGTGAAAAATGACAATGGCTGTTGCCTTTACTTAGTAAAAGAAGGGGAATACCGAATGCTTAAATGACTGCATGATTCATCTGAATCTGATTTCTAGTTTCAGAATGCCATTCATGTTAATGTGACTTGGCTAGAGCAGTAGGATGTCAGCCAAAATGCTGTTCCCTAGAGAAACAAGGACTAAGTAGGTTGTGAAGAAACCATTTTTCTTAAATTTCTAGAAATCTGATTGCTGCAGTCTTACCTAATGCTAATTACAGCAGTAATTAAAGATGTATATGAATTCAGTTCTTGCTGCTCTGCAGTTGAACTACAAATGCTTCACATTTCTGGTAGTTAGGCATGCCAAGACTGAGAGATGCATGTGAAACTGAGCTGTTCCAATAAAGTTATTTCTTGAAGTAATTCCAGTCCAGCTAAAGCTTTCAAATCTGATCTGTGGAGACTTACTCCATGTTTTGAACACTTTCAGCAAAACCAGAATTGTGAAAGACCATCTTAAGGGCTCTCTTGCAGGTGAATGGAAGCAATTCTTAAAACGTTGCAAAACAGTGGTCCTTACAAGTTGGCCTCATCTGTTGCAGGTTTTCTCTTCGTGGCAAAACCAGACAAACTCAGGATTATCTTTAAGGGTTGTCCAGGAGGAATTTCTGTCCATGGAACAAAAGAGACTGTAAGTTTGTGCTACATTCTCAGCTGTAATTAGAGGTTGACTACACACTGCAATCAGAAAAATGCTGATACCCACAGATTTTGATAATGATTCAAAAAGAAATTGCTGCATTCTTAATACAACACTTGGGTGTCTTTTTTTTTTTGTACTTGCTATTAGCCATGTGGTTGAAAGGAGTAAAAACTCTAGGCTTTTCTTTTGACTAACCAATTAATTGTGTGCTTTTTTTAGACATTCCAGAGTTCAGAAGCTATTCAATTATTTGTCTTTTCCTTCTGAGCAAAGATGCAACGAGCTGAAAATATCTGCTGCCCTCCCAGAATTAGAGAGGTGAGAAATTATTTTTATTTCTAAGGCATTAGATTCAAAAGGAATAGTGCAAAAAATATTATGGTCCATGTAGTGCTTGTCTAAAAATTGCTTATGTAGTAAGTCTGTCTTTCCACTAGATATTTTGACTCCGGGATGAATTATTCTTTGGGAAGCCCCTGTTTGACCTTTTCACAGTTTTACTGGTGTCATACCTCAGCTAGTTGTGCAGATGAAGTATTTTGCTCTCAACTGGAAGAAAACTTTTTCTTTTCTTTCCTGAAAGGTTCATGCAGCACTTTGCTGTCAGCAGTGTCAGTCACGAGCCGATAATGTCAGTGCATCTTCCTATTTTATTGCAGCAGTCAGAAACCATTTCTGACAGCAAAGCAGAGAGTGATAAGGTAAGCAAGCAGTACAATGCCTCCTATCCCTACTGCTGTTTACCACATATTCTGTCATTGGTTGCATCACTGATGTAAACTCTCTTCCTCCTCTCCAGTACCACTAGTTCATCCTGAACTTGCTTCAAGTCTGTTTCTTATAATAAATTGTCCTGCCCCTTTTCCCTGTTTATATGGTTTATTCTTCTGTATTGTTTAAACCCTCTTTTGGAAATGCTGATGGCCCTTCAGCCTGATAAAATAGAGGCAGAAAATGAGGGGCAGATCTTCAGCTGAACGTTGTTCTCTGATGTCCAGAGAGTTAGCCCTGAAGCAGCAGTTTGTTTTTATGAATTGCTGAATAATTTAACGGAATTGTTCTCTGGAACATAAGTCCTTTAAATAGCATGGAGGTAGCACATGATATTTAACATTTGCTGATATTATCTGTGGAACATTCTGTTCTCTATAGGGGCAACAACAATTGTCAAATGCATGGGGTGCTTTAAAGTAGCATTTTAGTGGAATTATTTCTTCCAGCATTTGAGATCTGCTGTAAGCAAGAAAACCAAGGCAGCAGGAATATGGTCTTTCTCCTCAAATATTGCAATATGGTGGCAGTCTTGTTTCCTAGGGTCTAGTTCAGACCCTGTACTGGCACTAAAATTAAGTATTAAATATTAAGTTCTTCATAGTGTTTGTTGATCTGATTTTAAGGTTGGTTTAAGTGTCTTTGTGAATGTTTAAAGATTCTTTTCTTTAACGTTTGTACCCTTTTCTATGAAACACTCGAAGTCATCTCTGTATCTGTTATATGTATTCAATGCCTGTGAATATCCAGAACAGGACAGGATGCAAATAGCCTACAGGTGACTATCTTCAGCTGTAATGTGGCTAGCATCTGGAAGAGGTAATTAATCTGTTAGTAATAGGAGTGGTTACCAGAGTAATTTCCTCAGTCAAGATCAGCACAGCACAGAGTTGTTTTTAACCGTGTTTCCAGAGCTCATTTGCTTTGCCTCTGTACCACGTGGTTTAGAGCTATATATGCTTTGGAGATGCACTCTGGCTCTTTCTCTGTGTTTCTCTACTCTGATCCCTCTCTGAACACCTCAGAGTATGCACAGAATGGCAGCAGGGCTGTTTTATGCAGGAAAAACTCTTGACACGTAGGAGCTGTTACTGTGCAGCCTCTTCCCAACCATGCTCAAAACTGCATGGAGCTTTGCTTAAAGCTGTTATCCATTTTCCTTATGACCCACTCTGTTCATCATCAGAAACCTGGAGTTTCTCTTTGTGTTTGACAATAAAACTGTTCAAAACACACCATCACTTCCTTGGAGCTGTTTTCTCAAATACTGTTGTATGTATGTACCCTTTTCATCACAGGAAATGTAACCTGTTTGGTGTCTGCAGTGTTTTGTCTCACATTTGCATTACACTAGTGTAGGTTTTAAGGTAAGTTTTTAATGTAGGTTTTAACGTGAAGGCTTTGATAATACTTTGTTGTATTTGATTATCCTTTCGTTGTATTTGAGGTACAAAAACAACGATAAAACATCTTTCTAAAATGATGTATCATCTGATTGAATGTGTAAATGTTTTACAGTGATATTGTTTGCTATCTTGCTGGTTTCTGTGAGTTAATGCCACTTGGTTTTTGTACTTTGGTTTGAGGTTTTATGGAGGTAGAGCGTTGTGTGTGTATGCTGCTGGCTCATTTCTAGTCTTTCAAGTTATTCCCTCTTCTCCCCTGTGTTTTAGGTGGTTATCACCATCATAACAGGTCTTCCAGGATGTCGCTCCAGTGATCTTTGTGCTTTTCTCGTCACTTTTAACAAGGAGCATGGCAGGTTTGTATGGTTCTGGTTTTATTATCCAAAGCTTGTGTATCATCCAAGAACTGCTCAATGTGAAGGAAACAGAATTACGAATGCTTCACTTTTTTATAGAAGAATATCTTTCTCTTTCTGACCTGTAAGGTTAGGTAAAGGCCAATGGGATCCTGGGGTGCATTAAAAAGAACATGGCTAAGCAGGTCAAGAGAGGTGATCCTAATCCTTTACTCTGCCCTGGTGAGGCCTCACCTGGACTACTGTGTCCAGTTCTGGGCTCCCAGGTACAAAACAGACAGGGATCTGCTGGAAAGAGTCCAATGGAGGGCTACAAAGATGATAAAGGGCGAGGAACAGCTCCTGCATGAGGAAAGGCTGAGAGAGCTGGGGCTGTTCAGCCTTGAGAAGGGAAGACTCAGAAAATTCAGTAATTATTACCAAGGACCTGCACAGCACAACATAGGGTCTGTTTTTGACTGGGGATGCACTCGATAAGTACAGCTCTGTTATTTCAGGTATCTCATTTAACTGCAATACAAGGTAGGTTTTTTATTTTCCTGGTCATTCAGAGAAGAATGATATTACAAATATTAGAGGAGTGATTATAGATTGGATCTATCTGGAGCTGGTGCTGTGGACAGTTGAATCTTAGAAGGGCCAAATGAATCCTGTCTCAAGCATGGCAGTGGTCATGTCACAATGTGAAGAGCTTCCATTTATTGACCTGTGTGGTAATGCATCATTTCTTCTTGGAGGAAGCACTGCATTAATGATCCTTTAAACAGCATTGTTTTTAATCTGCCCTACTGTTCATTCTGCATGTGCAGCAGGGAGGTATATTCAGGACATCTATTGTATTGCAAAAAGAGAAATCCGCTGTTGGGATTTACCATTCTGTATGTTGATATAGATCTTTCTTCTGGGAAATAAGAAATTCTTAGACTTTTAAATCTTACAGCCAAGCACCATAGAGAGTTGAATCTCTGTGAGGTTCTAGACTGTTCTGTTGTGTCACTTTTAACTCATTGTTAGCAAGCTGATGTGGAATATCTTGGTGGTTCTGTTTTTAGGGCAGACATGTAAGGTGAATTTTGAATGTTATGTAGTAATACATTTCTCTGAGTTCTCCACACAAATGTTATTACATCTTGCAGTGAAATACTTCCATGCCCAAAGTTCTTAAATCAGATTAGTGTAAGTTTTGTTTACTGCATTATGAATGAAGATCAGAATTGCTCGTATGATTTGCATCATTTGTGTAAAAAATAAAATAGGAACAAAAACACAACAGCGAGAAACCACAAACCCTTTTGGAAGTGATTTAAGGAGTGCGTTCGTGCTGAAATGATAGAAAACTAATTCCTCTTTCCCATGTGTTATGGGAGATGTGGAGTCTTGAGGGTTGACCAGTTTATTTTCGGTCTGTCAAAACAAAAATAAACGGAAATGTGATGTCGTGGAACACTAACTTTGTTGTTGATTTGTTGTTTTAGGTGGTTAGTTTATCGACAGACTATGGACAGCCCTGAATGTTTTAGTGCAGCCCACTTCCAGCGTTATCTCTCCAGTGTCCTGGAAGCTCAGCAAAAGCAAAGTGTCCGTCAGTCCACTTATGCCAGGAAGAGCAAGCGACTCTTAGTGGTCTTGCAAGGGTAAATGTTTGAACTTTGTTGGGACTGTAGAAGAGAAAAGGGGATTTTCTGTTCCCTTCCTATTTCCAAGGCGTTTTTAAACGTCTTCCATCACTCAGAAGCATTCATATTTCTGTTCTAATGTGTGGTTCTCTCTTAATTGTGTTTAACATACATACTAAAGTCAACTTTCCTGCTACTTGGTAATTTTGTTGCTTGCTGCTCCATTGCAGACAGAATACCCACAGAAATACAAACCCTTCCTTTACATGGAAGGAAGGACTGAATTCAGTCTGTATCTCCTGTTTAGGAGATAGACTGCTGGCCTCTTACCCTTTCCAGCTGTACCTCAGCCTGTTGTTAAATGGCACTCCATTGGAACACGTATCCCCCTGTCCCCCACCACCAGCTCCACAGACGCCCCGGATAGGGAGGTGATGGTTCTTCCAAGGCTGGTTCATGCTCACATTTATCAGTGTTATCTCTGTGTTTGTATTCTTGCATCTCCTGCAGACTTGTAAGAGTCCTGGTTGCCCACATTTAAAGCTGTAGATTTAGGCAGGGGCAATGGAGCAGAAACAATGTGAGGTTATGCTGCCAGTTGCACTCCAGAGCTGCAGGTGAATATTCTTGAGTATGTCCCACTGTAGCATTTTTGTAATGCATGGAGGGAGGGTTGCATTTTGTAGTTTCTGATGGTACACAAATGAATTACTGGCAACAGACCTATAATTTGCAACTAACAAAACAGTCAAATACACAATAAATGTAGAACTTGCTGAAGAGTGCTGAAAAGCATGTAAGCTAGCTTCATGTTGTACCTTTCATATACAGTTTTCTTTGTAAGGTTGCAAAAATACTGAAATTGTTTTGATGAAAAATAAGGGTGGAGCACCTCCCTGTTTCTTTCAGAGGAAGATCTATTGTGTTTAAGGCATTAGATGACTGAGAACATTTTGGTAACTTCTAATCTGCACAGCTTCAGAGCAGAATTTCATATCACAAAGTGGTGTGAAATGAAGACTATAACTCTACCTCTCTCAACTTGTAACTGCCATCAGCTTTAGAAAGATCAGTGAATGCTAGGCAATTGTTAATGAACAAATTTATAGTTTTCAGAAGTAAATGGCCCATTTGATTTGCAATGCTTTTTTTCCTCAAAATGGGAACTTAAAAGCGTGAGCTGTTGTGAGTCTTGCTTATTTTCTGTAAACAGAACAGTTCAACATTCTAGATGATGAGAAATGAGAAGGAGAGGTAACACTGAAAGGTGTCGCTCTGTTTCTCTGAATCCTTGTTTGGTTTTGTTTTCTTACAGATACACTGATGTTATTGATGTCGTACAGGCTCTACAAACTCATTCTGACCCAGATGTGAAGTCTTCTTTCATCATTGGGGCAGTTAATACTTGTGTAGAGCCACTGAGCTGCTATATGGAGCACAGGTATACTACAAAGTAGTTTTAGTAGTCTCAAAATGGATTGTTTGAGTTTGAGATGGCTGTTTGATGGCTAAATGCCACTGAACTTAAATCTCACAAAACTGCCAGGTGATTTGTCTTGGATAAACTTCCAGTGCTTGGTTTATAATTATTATATTTGATTTGAACTAGGTATATAATTCTATACAATATTAATAGAAGTCTATTTTGTGGAAGGGTAAATGAGGCATTAGCATACTCCTCAAATAATGTTTAATATGCATAATATTTTGTAAAATCTGGATTTTGTTTTTTTATCATCCTTATGAGTGGGACATGCATCTCATTGGGGCTTATTGTTTATATCCCTATTTTGGAACATTAAATGGAGATTTCCCATATTCAGAGTGTGGAACATAAGGAAAGCAGTCACAAATGTGAGAAAGAATGGCAAAGCACAGAGACACAAGCATTGCAAGTAATATAAATCTGATATCCTGGGTTCCCACGGAGGCAGGTTGGGAATTAATTGATTACAAAACCAAGTAGCTATCATTTTGAAGTAGTGTGGTTCTTGGAACATGAACCAGTAACTTCTGTGCTTTACACTGGGCAATAAAACCTTGCTGCTTTTCTGGGGTCTTCATAGCCAAGATTGTAAGTGATACAAACTATGTAAAATATTGGTGAATTGATGCTGGAGTGCTCTTCAAACTTGTTCTTACTCAAAATATAGTAGAGACCAATTCCTGCCCTGGGCATTCTGTGATCATGGTGCTGAGTGGTATTTATAGCAGCAGTAGCCTGCAACCCTTTGACTAACATTGTTTGTCTGCTGAAGGGCCGTAGTAATAGAAGGAAGAGGCTTAGCCTGTGCTGTAGACTATTTATGTCTCACTTTGAAGTTTCTGCTGATAAGAGCTTACAAATGAGCCATGTGCAGCTAATGACAAATCTTTCAGTTGGGAGAACTTCGGCAGTTTCACCATGAGTGTCAAGAAGAGTGATTTTTTGATGTTTGACTTATGACTTTCACAGTCAAGAGGAGGTGAACCCTCTCCTGCCCCAGAAAGCTTATGGCTGTGGAGATCTAACTCCTTCATCTGCTAGAATAATGCTCTTTGCAGTGTTGAACAGCAAGCCAGGGCAGAGGATAGGTAGCTTATTATGAACAGATAAGTTATTGTCTTCTGTTCACAGCTTTTCTGTGTGTCATAAAGTTAACAAAAATAATTACCACTTGTCTGATACAATAGGAGATGCAGTGTAAAATGGTCAGAAAGCCTTATGTAACATCTTCTCAGAAAGAATTGCCACTGTATTCCAAGGGCACAATTCTTATGGGCAAGCTTAGCAATTCCTGCCTTTTTATTTATTTATTTATTTTAAAGAAAATATTACTTCAATATTACTTGAGTTTCTTTCTGACTTCCTAGAATACAGAATAGATTGCATGATGACAACTTGCTCTTAAGCAAATTTTGGGGGAAGAGCTCTTCAAAATGCTAGCCTATAGGGCTGTTCCAGTTATACAGATTTAGGAAAGAAGACCTGGAAATTGAGTAGTAAGACTCTAGCTGTCGATGTCCAAACAAATAAAAACATTTGAATTGAAGGAATGTGTCTAAATAATGCCAATGTCTACATATAAACTTTTGTTCTTATATTGTAGACTTCTTTTTCCCAAGTTCTTGGACCAGTGCTCACAAGGTATGTGCCATCACTCTTGACTGTATAGCTTACAGAACAAGTAGCTGAGCCATGTGGCCAGAAAAATAGACTGTAAATGCATATAGTCAAAGGTCATGATAAGCTCTTGGAGGTAAGAACCATCTGTGAAGAAGTGACAATTTCTCTCTAGGGTTTAGTTAGCTTTGTTTCCCATATCCAGCTCTTCATACCACATGGAGGATCCTTGTGGGTTTCATGTGACGTTACAACAGACAATCATACTTGCAAAGTGCTGTTTCTTACCTTTGTATTCAGTTTTATGTCCTGACTCTGAAATGAAATGTTTACTGCTTCATTTTCCTTGTGAAACGTGGAACCTAGGGCAGCTAGTAGTGTCAGTGGGTTTCCTGACCTACCATCAGGTAGTTTAATTTGCAATAGCAAAAGCAAATTCAGCAGTAGCACCTTCATGGATTTCTTTCCAGTAGAGTAATCTTTATTTTAAGCAGCCTGAAATCAGACCAGTAACAGTGTGGAGATTTCATGATACTTTCAGACCTCGGTTTCCACATACATAACTCTCTGATCTTGTCTCAACCACGGAACTGTATGTTTTGGTTTTGTGAAATACAGTTGTCAAAGCGAGATGCTGCACTCCCTTCTTGTGGCTGCTCAGACTCTGTACTGCTCTGATTTGCTGCCAGAATTATGCCACTTTTTATTTGTATGTGTGAAGGGAGCCCCCCCAAAAAATGAAACCTGAAGGAATGAAGTCATGAGCAGACTGGAAAGTATGTAGGTGCTGTTACATAAATCAGTGCTTTGTTCTCATTTGTTAGTTTAGCAATTTTAAAAATTAAAAGGAAGAAAAAATTGCTTAGAACAAGAATAGCTAATTTTCCTGTGAACCCAAAGCTGAAGGAAAAAAAAAGTATTGAGACTTAAAAGAATGTTCTTTTGGCAGCAGATTATTTCTGCATGTTGCAAGGTTTTGCCATCTAGTTGGCAGATAGAAAAAGTGACATCAGATAGCCTAGAGGTCAGCCCATGCGAAGCAAATCTTTTGTCTAAAAGGTTTTAGGAGGAAAACAGCTTTGAACTGAGGTGACTGGAAAGTTTGGGAGTGTGGCACAAATACAGAACTGTGCCCTGGGCAACCTGGGCTAGTAGCAAATCTGGAGGTTGAAGGCCCTGCCTGTGGCGGAAGGGTTGGAACTTGATGATCCTTGGGATCCCTTCCAACCCAAGCCATTCTGTGATCGTATGCATAGTAGAATAAATGTAAACAGGCTTGGAATGAACAAAGCTTTTATTTCCACCACCCCTTCCAAAAAATCAAGGGTCTTAAAGGTTGTGGAAGTGCAAACACTATGTCACTGCAGAGCAGTAGGAAGAGCAAGAAGGAATGCAAGATGCAGCTTCGTGCACGGCTTAGAGACTTGGCTTTTCTGGCTCAAGAGCAGCAATATCAATGAGACTCTCACAGGGAGACATTTGTCCTATTCTTTTTGTCTTCTGCACCCTGGTAGTGTTAGTGTTACTGCAGCATCTGTGGGCCAAGGCAGCATTGCACTGGGCATGGTATAAGTATATAGAGGGAGTAAAATAAAAAGTTTTGGTAGCCACCTTGTCCTCATAATTATCTTGTAAATTCTAGGAGTGAACAGGTTTTTTTCCTGGTATTGATAGTACTTCAGTGTGTTACCAGCAGGGCATCATTTTACAAGTGACATGTGCTGCTTGGGAAGCCATGAGACCAACAGAAATGGAGGAGGATCAAGGAGAGCTGACAAAGCCCTGAGCTGAGCCATTTGAGACCAACATGAGCAGTTTGGTTTTCTCTCCCTTGCGTGCTTGTTCAAACTCTTCCATGAGATCCTGCTACCCACGCTGTGGTTTCCTTTTGTCTGACTTCCAAATATTTCAGGGGATGTTCAGGTTGGACATAAGGGAAAATTTTTTCTCTGAAAGAGTGGTCAGGCACTGGAACGGACTGTTCAGTGGGAGAGACCCTGATCATGGAGATGTTCAAGAAACCTTTAGGTGTTGTACTAAGGAACGTGGTTTAGTGGGGAAATGTTGATGGCAGATGGGCAGTTGGACTGGATGATCTTGGTGGTCTTTTCCAAGCTTGGAGTTTCTCGTTTTCTGTGCCTCGTTTTCTTGCACAGAAGCTGCAAGATGACACCTTGCTGGTCTAGGGGCACGTTGGCATCTCTTCTGTTATCTGTGAAGTTGTCTTACAGATCGTGACATCACTGTTGCTGAATATGCCCACTGTACACTGGGGGCAGAGAGGATCTGTTGGGTTTTTTGTGTGTGTGTATATTTTTAATCTCTCCACGTTTCCTTATTGTTTCTCTGTGATGTGCTGTTCCCCAGGCTGCGAATCTTGTTCTTTAGATGGATGTACAGATATGAAATGAAACAAAACCAGGTGGTCTCGAGAAAGCAACAGATACAGACATGGCAGTGACAAACAGAAGAGGTCAAAATGATCAGTTGCTAATGCTGTGTAGGCTTTAGAGAGCTATTTTTTTTGGTCTGGGTTGCACCACCTGTCTGTCAGCACAGTGTTGTCAGCTGTTACCAGCTGACACAGGGCACCTCCAGGCTCTATCCATAGGTGTGTGTGGAGCTGAAGCCTGCAAGTTGCACAGGTTTTGTTTCCTGCAAGGCTGCGTGGGAGCATACAACAGGAATGACAGTTAGTGCCTGAGAACTGTCCCCTTTAGAGACAAGAAGAAAAGCAGGGAGTGGTGGGGGAAAAAAAAAATACAAGTGAGAAGGATGGGACAGGATTCCTCCAGTTTTTGGATTTGCTGGGTGTTTTATTCCTTGAATCTTCTGAACTTCAGGCTTTGCCAGCTTAGATGCTAACCATTACCTATCCTCTCCAAGGCACAGCTATTCTAATTGTGAAGTATTCTCCATAGCATTTATGTGACACGGCCTATTTATTGTTCTAACCTCGCAGAAAGTATAACTAGCATTTTAATTAAGCTTTGCTTTTAAATCAATATCAATTTTGAGGCTATTGAGGAAAAAAAACAACCAGAGCACCACACTGCATTTAACACACCCACAGTGTGGTGGTTGCTGATTAGCTGATTCATAATTTTCATCTTAATTGCACGATCTGTGCAGTGATTTCAAGCATTGATGTGCCTTGAATTCCTAAGCATGCTGGCTGTGCTTTTCCCTCATCTCTCTCAAGGGAACTGTGTAGTGTGAAAAATTATAGATGTTTCTGAAATTAGAGTGGAAAATTCTATGAGGGATTAAGAAACAAAACTACTAACGGTGGCAATTGGCATATGTTATTAAAATCTTAGCTTGGAAAGGTCGTGATGCAAGTAACTGTTAGTGGGAGCATATGGCATAATGGTAACCCAGAATGGTTGGCATAGAAATCCATAGAGTCACAGAGACATGGAAGATCTTGAGTTGGAAGGGGCCCATGTGTGTTGTTGAGTCCAGATCTCTGTGTAAGGAAACCTCTGCCATGATTAGTGTACTTTAAAGGCTTATATAAAGATCAGGAATAATTCAAGGCAGCAGGTAATGATGTGAACTCTGTTACATGCTTTAATAGTGATAAGGTGGGATGTGTCCTGGTTCAAACATTCATGGGTAGTTGAAGAGTTTACTGTGCTGTCTCATGCTATACCTGAGCTTACAAAGATGTGTTTGAATCAAGCTACCTATGCACATGTTTGAGCAAAGGAGTAGCATTTCTTCTACGTTCTGGACAATATTGGCATCCTAAGGATTCCTGAGAAAGTTCAGGACCTCTTTGCTGAAGAGTTTTTCTGATGTAACACTGCCTTGATATGGAAAGTAGAGATCCCAGAACACTGAAATTAGTTGAACAATAAATCCTGTGAATCACTGAGCATTTCTTCCTTAGAAATCCATCGCAGTGCAGCTGTGATAGCTGCTCCATTACTTCTGGTTGCCTTCAGAGACACTGGTAGTAGTACTAGTTAGTTCTCATTTAACAGGAAACTTGTCCTATACTGCCAGGTATCAGGTAGAACATAAAGGTTGCATTGACATCTTCAAATCTTGTTTGAGAAGAGTGCTACCTCAGTGAAATTGGTGGCAGTGGGTGCAATGTGAAGGATGCTGCTAGGTCTGAAGAAGGGATTGGTTTTCTCTTGACGCAGTGAAGTCTGTTAGGGGGTTGAGACTTGACAAGTATATCCTGTTGTTTTCCTCCGTTATCTTTTCTTCGGTGGCTTGTGGGTTCTGACTTACTGTCTGAAAACCATTTCAGGGCCTGTCTTCTAAAAAAAAGTACTTAAGGGTTTGGGTTTGATTTTTCTTTTCTAATTTGGAAGTAACAACTGTCAGTGTAGAAAATACTCTTCTTTTTTTTTTTAATTGGCAAAGTAGGACTTCCTCATTAGTCAAATTGTCTTTGATGGTTGGTGTCAGTAGAATGTTTAAGGTTGGAAAAGAGCTCTAAGATCACCAAGTCCAACTCACACCCACCGTGCCCACTGCCCATGTTCCTCTGTGACACATCTCCACCATTCTGGAGCACCTCCAGGGAGTGACCCCACTGCTCCTTGGGCAGCCATACCTGACCACACCTTTGGAGAAGAAATATTTCCTAACATCCAACCTGAACTTCCCATGGTACAACTTAAGGCCATCACCTCTTAACCTATCACTAGTTAATTGGGAGAAGAGGTCAACTCCTTTTGTTCTAATAGGCTCATTCTTTTTCTTTTATTTTTTTTAAGACTTTTTGTCTTGTAAGATTATTTTCAGTGAAACACAAAAACCCACAGATTGCAACAGCTCTTCTTTGAGTCACTGCTGACTGAAAAGGGTCCTCTCCTTCAGAAGGTGCCACCCTTGCGTGGCTAAGGATTGTGTTAAAATGCCATTCTGAGCTGGCTGCCCTTGATGTGCTGCTGCAAAATAGCTAATAGTTCAGTGTGGTGGTTGTTGGCTGTTCCAATGTGAAGTTACGTGGGCTTTTGGGTTTCTTTGGGTAGGCAAAGATAGAAGTTTCCTTGCTTGTAGGTTTGTTTGTGTTCCTCAGTAACTTAAATGCATTAAAGGTAAAGGGAAAAAGAGAGAGAAATGGCTGCTAAACCACTTAATCATGTGTTAGTCACTGCTCTGCACCTGACTTTTGTATACTGTCTTCTGATTTCCTTACACAGGACTGGTGAGTAACGTGGTATTCACAAGTCATGCTACAGATCAGAGGCATCCGCTCCTTATGCAACTGCAGAGCCTCATCCGAGCAGCAAATCCTGCTGTTTCATTCATCCTGGCAGAAAATGGAATTGTAACAAGGTAATGTTAATCACCATCCACTGTTTGTCACTCTTGGCAGACAGGACACATGCCTTTAGGAACCTGTGTTCTCTTGTCTTACTCTGGTGACTTACACAGATGCCTATTTTTCTTAATTGCTTCTATGGTAAAAGGCATCTTCCCCTTACATTTATGGTTGTATAAATATAGAGATAAGGAAACGTATGTTTTTGCTTGTAGAGTGTGATTTATGTTACTGTCTCTGTCATACTGGTGGGGAGATGCTCTAATTTACTGTGGCTAACACAGTCTGTTTTATTTAAGCAGCATACAGATAGTGTTCATTTTACTGAGGTCATAAATTAAAAATGTTCATCTTTATCCCTCTATAGGAATGAAGATATTGAATTAATTCTCTCAGAAAGCAGTTTCTCAAATCCTCAGAAGATTAGAGCTCGATATTTAATGTATCCTGGCTGGCAAGTATCTAGACTGAGAAATATTAGAACTATTTTTCTAATTAACTTGAAGATTAAAAAGTTTCTCTAACTTAATTTATACTCTTTTTAAGGCTACTCATTTGGAACAGAAAATAGCTTTGTAAATCATTTTTGAAAGAGAGCTGATGAGTATTCATAGCAGATACACAACTGGTGTCCTTTTAAGGGGAACAGGATCCTTTCTGGACACCATTTAAATCAATGGCAGGATTACTGTTGCTTTTAAGAAGAATGGAAAAGAACCCTCTGGGAATAAGCTGGGAAGGCTTGAGATGGGTGAGGTCAATAATGATGGGAGTAATTTCATTCTGACAGCTATTCAGCCTTACTGGAATGAACTTGCTATTAGCAGAACAATTATTCATTTAAAAAAAAAAAGAAAGAAAAAGCTGCAACTTTATTGACAGTCTTGGCAAAGGCTTGAGGGTGCAATAATAAGTGGTACCAAGCTTTGCTTTTAATTCAGAGTGATATTTTGCACATCTTGTTGTAGTTATCTGTGCTACACCTATTTGGCAGAAAATGTGAACTTGTCAGCTGTTATAACTCCTGGCTGACTGTTTTCTAGTTACACTGATAACATTGGAAGTGTGATTTATATACTGTGCCTTGCCAGTCCTTTATACACATGTATCTTTTTGGTTCATAATTCTTACTCAAAGTCTGGAATGGGTAAGGTTCCTAAAGTGAATTGGCACGAGGCTGGGTGTGTCCAAATCTCAGGTGCCCAAAGAGTGAGAAAACCTTTGGGCATCAGTTACTGTATTTGACAGTATACAAGAAGAGTAAGGAGTTACCATGTAAGGGGAAAAAACGAGCAGCAGGAAGAGCATTAAAATGATTCTCAAGCTCTTTGTACTACCTCAGACTTAATATTACCCTTTCATAGAGTCACAGAATCTTTTGAGTTGGAAGGGATCTCTGAGGGCCATCAGTCCAACTTCCCTGCAGTGAACAGGGGCACCACAGCTAGGTCAGGCTGCCCAGGGCCTGAACCAGCCTGGCCTTGTAAGTCTGCAAGGATGGGTCACCAACCACAACACCGTGTAACCTGTTCCAGTGCCTTTCATGGATTTTTTTTTCTTAGAAAAAAAAAGAAATCGTGGTGTTTTTCTTGCTGCGAGTAGAAGCCACCTGTAGTGAAAAAATGACCATTCTTTTTAAGAGATCTGCTAGGTGAAAAGCACAGATGTTTTCTTTTTGTTGAAGGTGTATCTGTTTTTTTTTCGTCTCAAGGTACGAAGGTAAATACGGAGCTGGGTCTGTCTTTCCTCCCATGGTTCAGATCTGTGTGTGGTTTAACCGTCCTCTAGAAAAAACACGATTTGTGACCAAATGCAAAGGTACAACTGAACTTTAACTGACTTGATTGCAATCCAAGTTGAAAAGGCTGAGGAACAGAAGGAAAGAAAGACACTGACATAGCACTGTTCTTTAATTACTGCTGAAGCAAACTTTTAATTGAAAATTTGGCTTTCCTTCCTTGAAGTCCAGTAAATGACCTTTAGTATCTGCCCCAGAAAAGTGACCCATGATTTTGTTCACATAAAGATCTGATTTCTAGAGGCTGAGATAGTTATCTTCACGTGTTTTGCTTTTTATTTTATATGCGCTTTCATTTATGAGATCCTTTTCAACCCAGGCCATTCTATGGTTTATTAGTATTGAAATGCAGTTTGTGAGTATGATTTCTACAATTTGTGCCAAACAGTTATTTGTATTAACTAGAAAATAGGCTCAGCTGCATGTTAGGCTCCTAGACTAGATGTATAACCTTGCCCTTCCTTCTTTCCATAGCGAAACAGTGTTAAGGAGCACCACTTTACTTTCCACACGCACTGTAAGCGTTCACTATGCTGAACACATTATTTCCCACCTACCCCATAGAGGAGAGTTGAACGTGTAGAAATGTTCTGTAGTGGGAGCTCTTGGGAGGGGGGCACTGCAGCTTTTCCCCCTGAAGCATTAGGATGTGGATTAGAGACCTGTAGCATAGGACTGATGAGAAGCTGCACCAAGGAGAAGAGCTCTAAGTGAGATAATGTGTTTGCCTTCCATTTCTAACAGCGATTAAGTCACTGCTCAAGCCAAGTCCCTTTTCTGGGAACATATATCACATCATGGGCAAAGTTAAGTTTTCAGGTAAGAGCAAGATATCACTTCTGCACTGTCTTAGAGTTGTATTGCATGTGGTTGCATTTAGAAATGTAGTTTTTACGTGCTGTAGTCTGTCCTCAGCATTGTGTTGGTGTTAAATTAGATGAGCAAGTTATCAAGACACTTTTTTTCCTTCCGTCTTCTCATTAGATTCTGACAAAGTGATTGAAGTTTGTCACAACACATCATCCAACTCACTAAGCCTTGTGCCTGTCCAGGAGGGGCCGACTCCTCCTGATTCAAGAAATGATAGCAGAGATTGCAGCGGTCAACAGGAGTACTTCCTTGTGTTCATTGGCTGCTCTCTAAAGGAAGAGGATATGAAAGACTGGCTCAGAGAAACTGCAAAACAGGTTCGTGGGCATGTTTACTTTTGTTCAGCGTGATCTGGTTGGTATTTTTAAACAATTGAAAGGTGAAATCTGAGTGTCTTGATGAAACGTTTTGGTTAATCTCCTTTCTCTTCTGCCAAGGTATTAACGTTCCAGAGTGTAAATTGTATTTCAAACAGAGCACTAACAGTTTGCCAGTGTGTTTTGTTTTAATATCTGCTCTAGCATATTCATGGATTGATCTGCTTTTGAACACTTGAGTAAATGGAGTACGTCCAGAATAAACACGAGATGATTAAGCTGAGATGTGATTGCCCAAGGCTAAAATGTAGTATGAAATAAATCTTCTTGGAGTAGCTGAACTGTGCTGAAAACTTGTTTTGATTCCCTAAATTAAATCTCCTTGAAAGTAACGCACTGAAATTAGCTTTTTCATTTCTCTTTGCTATATTGGGCAAACGTACAGCTCTGCAAGATAGCATGTGTTCCTGCCTGGTTAGCGGTGTACACACACAGCACAGGTAGGGAATGGTGTATGCACATAAGAAGCCTTGGAGGCACATTTTGCAGCAGTGGTGCCTTCCTGACTTCTCAGACACTGGCACAGCCTGACCAGGAGCGTGGGGTGAGAAGTTTTTCTCCTGCCCTGCACAGCCAAGTAATAACCAGCAGTTTTGTCAGACTGAAGGTGAAGGTCTTGGGAAGTGAGTCTGGAAGTTTTGATTTGGAAGTGTACTTGAACAGAAACTTCTGAACAGTACAAACTGTGTATTTTATTACTTCATCTGGATCCTGAATCTGTAGTTCCAGCTCAGCCCTTTTGTGATGCTCTTTTGGAGCATCTTAATTAAAGATACTCATAATTACTTTTTTTTAATGGGTTAGGATTTGCATAGTATCTCTAGAACATTGTGTGGTAAGGGGAAATAAGTTTCCTGCAGGTTATTCCAAGGAAGTGTGTATTTTCTGTGGTGGTATCTCATTCTCTGCATACATCACATAGATAATAAATGGAGACTGATACTTTTCCATGTAAGGGAGCACTCTTTGAAATACTGTTTTAATCTTATGAAAGCTTGAAACTTGAATTGCATATCTCAAGTATGAATTGTTTATCTGCATTTTCAAGGAAGTGCTTTGTTGTTTGTTTTTCTAATGTAACTGAGCTGTAATGTCACGTTGTCACACAGAAGGTATATAACTGGGGTCTGATTCTTTATACAGAAACCTCAGAGGAAAGCCCTGAAAACCAGAGGAATGCTAACCCTTCAGGAAATAAAAAACATTCACGTAAGTAGAAGCAATTAATAGCAGGTCCTTTTGGATGATTTTCTCAAGTATCCATTTGTATGATAGAAACCTCCCATGTCTACCATAACAAGTGTGCTGAACACTAAATTATAGCATTTACTGTCTCTTTATATACTCAAAACATAGCTGAGGCTGCCCAAGAGGGATTTGAGATATCAATCTTGCTGTTGTGTAGGCATTTATCTCAGTGAGCCCTGAAAAGTGTGTGTGGGGGGGGAAGTGTAGGATGTAATGGTCTGCTTTCCCTGTCTTTTCTTCTAGCACTGTACTGTGCAGGTTATAACTTCCAAATTAGGATCCCAAATGGCTTATCCTGCCCTTATCAAGTAACTTTGGGATGTCACTGCTATCTCTTGGAGTTGGAGTACTTAAAATTTGGCACGGCTGTGATGAGTGTCACTGTACTGAATTCCCTTAGTCTATGAGTCTATGTAAATATCATTAGTCAAACTGTCTTTTCAGATTGCTCCTTTATAGTCAGGTGCCATAACTTCATGCCTGGCTGCTAAAGAAGGGATTTTTCCTCTCTATTTAAGCTTGCTAGGTCTGTATCTAAGCAATTTTCAGATTTAAATGCTTTATGTGCTGTGTATTCTTTCTTCATGTAGGTGAAACGCCACTTGGATCCACTTCCAGCTGGTTATTTTTACAATGGGACTCAATTTGTGAATTTCTTTGGTGACAAAATGGATTACCATCCACGTATCCTTTAATATGCATTTTTTTGGTGAAGGATTAGTGAGGTTGGCTACAGGCTGTGCACATCTGACATGCAGACTGTCAAAGCAGATGATGCACTGGAGAGCCAGTTTGTTTGCAGCTATTTGCCATTTAAAGCTTAATATTAAAACACCTTTTGGGAGCTATGATCTGGGAAGCAAAGTAGAACCAACAAAACGATCCCAAAAAGCACTGCACGAGATCTTGTGCAGTGGATAATTTGTGGACCCCAGCTTGTCAAAGGAGCATTTCTCAAACCAAATAGTCGTGTAACATTGCTATAATTCTTGGTTACGACTGATAGCATTTCCAAATGGGTATTACTGCACCAAAGTAAAAACCATCAGGTTGGTTTGTTTTGCTAAGGTATCTTCCTTTCTGTTGCCTGTCTTTGTGGTGAAGCTGAAGTCCAGATGCTTGGTTCTCATTTTGTAACTCGGTGTGATTAAAAACCTTTCAGGATGCAGTGTAGAAATATGACCAGTGTGTGGAGGTGTGTTTTTTGTAATCACTTCTTAATCACTTTTGTAATCACTTCATTTAAGCAAGTAAAATCTTATTTGAAAACTACTTCAGCTTAGCAAGCAGTATGATGTACTCATCTCATTGTGATGTACATTTGTGAATGCTCTGTTCTTACTGGTATTGCTTGATATCAGTTATAGAAGGGTAACAAAGCAGAGCCCTCTGGTTTTCTTTCCAGAGCCATATTGATTTTTATTATTCTTTTTTGTTTAAGCCTGTTAAATCTGACTGTGTTCTTGTCTCTGGCAAGAGACTACAGTAATACTAATGTTCTTCTTGTTTCTCTTCCTCTGTTTTTTTGCCTTTGTTTTATCACTGACATTTCAGTCTTACACTGGTCTTACATTCCCAGTTGACTCTCACTTTCAGCATCACAAAAACATGAGTGGCTTCTGTTTGGGAATAAGAACAGATGTGTTCATGTTCCTTCAGGACAAGGTTACGTTTTTGTATCAGCAGACTTCTGGCTGCTGGGTGTGCTCCCAGCTACGTTAGCCTGGCAGAAAGTGAAGTAACAGTGAACTTCAGATCCACTCTTCACTCAACCTCTACGCACCAGGATCCTGGTGTTGGGAAGGAGAAGTTGTTTATGCAGGCCTATGTTGGGCACATGTTATTGTCTTTCACTTGCTAAAGTAGTTAGCAGCATTTGCAAACCTGCTGTGGTTTTGCTGTCATATTTTCTCTCTCATGGGAAGCTCCTTTGTTCCCCAGTAATGAGGAGTAGCAGTGGTTGGGTCCAACTGTGGGACTTCTGGAAAGCATTGCATTGAATTTCTATTTTCAATCAGTGTCCCTAAACTGGTGGATCCTTCCAACCTCTTTGTTCTCTGTAATGTACACTGTTTGCACAAATGCTCTTTTTTTTTTAATTTTCCTTAGCTTTTCAAAATCAGTAATGGACCAATTCATGAATGATTACTTGGAAGAAGCCAACAGGGAGATAGAGAAGTACAACAGAGAGCTAGAAGAGCAAGAGTATCACGATCTCTTTGAGCAGAAGACATAAGCATGTGTATTCTGTGGATTTCTAAACCACTTTTTGTCAGTAACCAAAAATGCTGTTGTCCTTGCTGGTTAACTAGAAAATTAAGTTGAAGTATCAGTTTTTCTGCTGCACTCCTTTTGAAACTTAAGATCATTCCTGTAAGGTTGGCATTTTTACTATGGTAACTGCTTAGCTGTTTGTACTGTCAGGTTTGCTTCCACTTCACCTTAATTCCAGACTGTAAAAAGCATCACCTGGAATCTGTGGCTAGTAGTGGAAATTTCTTGAGAAGAAGAAAAGGAAAGCTGTATTTCCTAGCAGGTCAGGATGTGAGCATGGGATTGGTCCAACGTGCAGAGTGTCGAACCACTTCAACCTGTGGATGTCCCTTGAACCTTGTTGCCCAAGAGCATTGCAGAGCAGGGGTGAACTTCAGTATGTGGGACTGGGGGATGTTCCCAAAGCGAGAAATGGGGGAATGTCTCAAACTCCAAGGAGTACCTAATCCTGCTGCTGTAAGGGTGTTCCTAAAGCGAGAAATGGGGGAGCACACACAAACCCTCTGCTCTGTTTTGAAGGGGACAGCGTGTCTCATAAAACCCTCTGCGTGGTTTGAATCTGCAGTCGAAATTTTGCCTTTAGAAAGAAAAGATGTCGATACATTTCAAGGTGAAAGGAGAGACAAGTGGAGATGCCTCTTCCTTTCCAGAGGTGTTCTAGCAATTGATGTCATGGTTTTTTTTACAATGTCCAGCTTGCTGTTGCTTACACAATTCCTACTTCAGTAGTAAAAACTAAGCAGAGCAAGCAGAGGAGGAGAGCATGACAAGCCAGGCTTCTTTAGCTAAAGAACTGCTCTTCTTATTTCCAAAGGTAAAAAATACCAGAAGGCATACTTGAAATAGGAAAGAATTTGGGAAGCTTTCCATAAAATTTGTGCAGTGTGACACCAAAGTGATACTTTTAAGTTTTAATTGCACCCACATCTTTACAGCTACCAAAGGGCACTATCATGGGAACCTGTCCTTCAACTTAATTCGGTCCAGTTTGAGGTTAGGCCTCGTAGCTCACTGACTGAAGGAATATCAGGATGTGGTGACCTTGCAGCTACTTGAACGTTGTTTTTGAAGCTTATTGAATAAGCAGGTTATTGTAGCGTGCCATGTGTTCAGAGTTGAGTCAACTGAAAACAATCCAAGAAGGATTTTAATTTTTCATATTTCACAGCCTCAGAAATAGTTCTGCCTTGGCTCGGATGTATAAAATGTGGAAAGAAGTTGAGTAATTTCTTACAGGTCACCTAAAATCCCCGAACGTAAACCAGCCTCGTTCCGTAGGAGACAAATGAGATTTATCTCTTGCCATTAAAACCTTTGGCTGCACAGGGCTTAGGGAATGTGGTTTTTTTTTTTACCTTTGGAATCCGACATGGCCAAAACTTCAAGAAGCCTATCAGAAACTGAAACGCTTTGTGGGTAAAGTTTCAGTGTGAGTTGCTACTAGCTGGCTCCGTGTCTGTGCCGTGGTGATCCCGTGGTGCAGATGTGGAATTCCAGGTGCTGCAGACTGGGATATAGATGTCGATACGGTTTCATTTGTAGCTTTCCTCCTAGATTTAAGTCGTCTGAACATAAGATTTTCCTGGTTGTTGGTTTGCTTTTGTTTTTTTTGCACACCACGAGGCTTTATAAACGACTTGTGTCCTGTTAAGGTAAAGCCAGCGATAGTTGTGTGTATCTAGGCTTCCTGGATAACCCTGTTACAGGCGTAGAGCATCGTGATAAGGCTCGTGAGTTTATCTATGCATGGCTATGATTTAGTCTTAATATACTGTAGTGCCTGGTAGAGAAGCGTAGCTAGCGGTGGATGTAGGGGCCAGCAGGTGTTTACTAAGTGCAGTTGGCAGAACAGAGCCGTGTATCAGGCCAGAGAAAACAGGGGCATTAGGAAAATTCACAGGTTGAGAATCTCTGCCAACCAGCTTAGGGTAAACCCTGCGTGCTCCTTTTCAGCACGAATTATCTAATCTGCAAAGCCATATTCGTAGGGTAGCGGAATGACGGCGCGACGTCGGAGGAGGCAGCGGTGGCTGAGGCGGCCGTCAGACATTAACCGTGTAGGTTTAAGTGCAATTGATTGAATAGATGAAGATGCTGTAGCTTGCTTTGCTCTGCTGAACTCTTTTTTTAAGAGCCCCCATTTGTGCAGCACTTGAACACGAGTATTCATGGGGCTGATGAGCCCGGAGCTCGCCGTCACAGATTTCAGTGCCCCGTGAGTTGGAAAGGAATAAGCGTGCAAGGCGTGTGTGCACACTGAGGTGTTCTTCAAAAAACAGATCAGAGGAGCTCAGAACAAAGGCCTAGTATACAGATATACCATACTGCATGCTATGTGAGGATAGCTGTGTATTAGGAAGACCTTTCACCATACTGGTACTATTTCAACGGTTCTATTTTGGTATTGAAATGATTTGATTACCTCAATTTTTTTTCTTATTTTTTTTTCATTTTTAACTGTGACTTCAAAACTGAAAAATTAACAGAAAAGAGTGAAACTGTGACGGAGGAATCCTTGAAACACAGTAGTGCCTTGCACACGATGCCATTTATGCCCAAAGTGTAAAATGAATGGACATCGTGGGTTGTGTTGCTTGAAAAAATAAAAACGGTTTTGGTGAAAGGACTTAAAATTTAACCTAGCGAAGAATATTAGCACAAATGGTTAAACTGTTGAGAAGAAAACTCTTTGAGGACTAAAAGGTGTAAATGCCTGATGCTGCTGCTAGCAGTTGCTGATGATTTGGGGTTGTTTGTAACAGCCAGCAGCACTTTTCTTATTTTGTTGTTTTAGAAGAGCATAACTTTTGTACTCTGCTCAGAGATGTCTATGAGCTGGAAATCTGCTTTCCTCGCTCTCTGGGAGTCGAGGTAAGGATCTAGTTTTGAAAACTTTTTAGCTACTGTAAAACTAAACAACAACAACAACAACAAAAAAAAAAGAAATTAAAAAAAAAATTAAAAAATAAAAGCACCATTTCTAAGCCACAAATGTTTGGATACAGAAAAAGTGCCATTACACTGTTCCGTTATCTTTTACTGTATTTTTGTGGGGAGGGAGGGAGGAACAAAAATAAAAATATGGTAACAGTAACTTTGTGTCCAGGCATTTCTGAGATGGGAAAGAAACGCTGAGAGTCCTCAAGGGGTTTACATGCTTTGCTGACCTTCATGTTAGCAGCTTGTGGTGGTGATGTATTCTTTTATTTCTTCCCCCTCACGGAGAATGAGTGTGATCAGAAGTTACTGAAGTTATAGGGAGGAAAAACAAAAGAAAAAAAAAAAGTAAAATAAATGTGACTAACTTAGGAGAGGAACATTTGCAGCTTGAGTGGAGTATCCCATGTTGAGCCGTGCAATTTGGTGTTACCCCGATCTCATGCTTTGCAATCCATGACACTGATTTGCAGGGAGGACTTGAGTTGCATGTCAAAGTTCCCTACTGAGTTGTGGGGTTTGTTTTCGTTGTTTTGTTTTAATTGTTATTGTTTTTTAATGGAGAAATTTCTGAATTTGCACAGATTTAAGCTCTGGAATACGTTGGTATTCTTAAAAGGGAAAAAATTGTAACTAGTATAGTGAATTGTGAACTGTGAGCTGTTAGAACCACGTTCTTGATCTAATTTTAGATTGTTTAAACATGTACCTCAGAAAGCTAGTGAGAAATTGCTTCGTTTTTACACGAGTCCGATGCTAATGTAACACTTCTCACTTTACAACGTGCCAAAATTCACTTTTATACTAGTTCTCAATGCTTTAATATTTGCAACGTGAAGTTAAAAACTCGTATTTTCAAACACTACTGTAACTTCAGTTAAAACTGAATGGTGTGAGTGAAGCTTTTTTTGCCTCTCGTATTTATTACACAACTCGATTGCAGTAAATATGAAATGACCTTTCCATTTATTTTTGTATTGTTTTACATGTTTATACCTGCAGTTTGTGTGACTTTTACACCTGTAACTCAGATGTGATGGAAAGAACCAATAAACAGTGTCCATCAACCGTCTGCTCGGCTCCTTCAGTCGTTATTTCCTCAGCTTTGAGTTTGTGATCATTGAAGTTTCCTTTAAAACCATTATTTTTCTAAGCTACTGAAGAGAAATATAGAAGATCAGGGAGGTGATGAGTTCATATTCAAGCAAAAAAACTAAACATTTAACAAACTAACTGAACATCTGTTGTGTTTTTGTCTTTAAGCTGCTCTTTTTTAGACCATTTGACGTGGACTTCTAACGGGATAAAAAATGAAGATGAGTTGGAGGAGGGATGTTAATTGCCTTTGTGCTTGCTGTCTCAGTCCTTCAGCCAACTCTGCTTAATTGTAAGTCGATAGCAGCACATTACACAAATGCAAGAGTGGATTCCTTCTCTTTGCATTCATAACTGATCTTGAAACTGCATCCTCTGCTGCCATTGAGAGGGCAGTCAGAGAATCCTTGGAGATGGAAGGGGTCCTTAAAGGTCATCTGGGCCAGCTCCCCTGCAATGAACAAAGGAGCAGTTCCACCTTATCTCCCTTTTTCAGCACAAGATCATAGACGTTAGCTTTCCCCAGAGTGGTTTGGCTCTGTTCTTAATGGGGGCATGTGTTCTTTGTGTTCCCTTGGGCTAGATCCTGGTCTAGTGCCAGATCTGGTGGTCCTGCCTGTGGGAGGGGGATTGGGACTTAAATAATCCTTGGGGTCCTTTCCAACCCAAGCCATGCTATGAGTCTGTTATCTTAGTGCTGGCCAAATAAGGAGGAGGATTTCCACTATGCCTTAAATGCTTGAGTAGGGGAATCTACAGCCTCAGCTTAAGGGTTTATTCATGTCTCCCTGTGCTGTTATTCCTAAACTTCTCGAGTGGAACAAAGATTTAACCTGAAATGGGATTGTGATTGATTCAAGTGTAAAAACCCTCATCTTATTAGGTTTTTAAAAGAGGGGGGTAGTCCTGGGATGCTCCATTGTATTGAATTGTTTTTCCTTGGGTAACAGTTGGGGAATTAGTCTTGGGAACATAGAGTATTTAGATGCAGACTTGCAGAAGATGATGACTCATCACAACTCAAAGCATATTCGTTATATGGCCAGCAGTGCTCGGGGAGAGCAAGTTTCATTCTGTTCCTTTTGCCATTGCTTTTCTGAATATTGACCTGAGGCTGAAGAATGTCCCTTCTCTGACCTAACTCCTGGAAGGGGCTTTGCAGGTGCTTCAATTTTTTTTTATTGTTGCATATTTAAGTGGCTTATTCCTCTCCTCTGTCTCACATTCTCTACTTGGCACTGAAGCAGTGTTAAACTTACCAGTTAATGAATATTAACTCGCACTGTAATTTAGGTTTGGGGGTTATGGATCCTATGTCCCCTCAAATCCTCATTCCAGTCTCCCAAACCTTGACTACTGAATCATTTTCTGTGTACTTCCCATGGGAGGAGGGTCTCTAAACATCTCCCTCGTTCTACTGCTGTCCATTCTTCTCCCTTTCAATTGTGTCATCCCATCTTGATGGCATCTACAGTCAGAGCCAGGCTGAAGCTTGTGATGTATGGGCTCTGGGCTTCATCTCTTTCCAGATCTAGCCAGGTAAGCTGTCTGTTCATGCTGTCTCTCATACCCACATTTCAGTGCTGACATGAGGAATGTGCAGGTGAAATCTGCTCGTGGGAAACATGCACAGCGAGTACCTGGCTGTACGCTGCAACCAACCAATTCCTCATCCACCCATTGAATCCCTATCTCACCAACTCAGAGAGGAGGGTGTTGTGTGGGATTATGTCAAAGGCCGTGCAGAAGATATTGATAGTAGGACTCAATCTCTTCTCAGTTCTCTTGTGTTTTGGTGAGGGTGTCTTTGGTGTCTGCAGAGGGTTTCCAGTTCCATTTAGCCTTTCATGAGCTCATCTACCTTCCAGTTTGCATCGATGTGGAATTCCTGAGCCTACGTGTCTGCAGTCAAATGGTGGTGTGTTAACTTTGCAATTTGCCAGCCTAATTAAGGTAATGAATTCACAACAGGAATTGCATGAAAATGGAGCACTTGTTAATTGAATAGCCCTGGGTTCGGCTCCCATTGTACACTTCCAACAAGGTGCCTGTGTGATCCCTTCTATTGAATTTGCTCAAAATAAACCATCGTGCTAGTTTGATGTCTTGGTAGGAAAGAAAACACCCAATGGGCAAGGCCCAGAGGATTTCAATAGCTTTATTGCTTCAGGACAGACAGAAAAAAAAAAAAAAGCATGGAAAGTAAAATCTGAGTGACCCATTCATGGCTAGGAAAATCATTAGGCACACAATGTATTGTATAGATCGCTGTAAAACCACCCGACACGAGTATAACAGGAAATTTATAACAGTTAAAATTGAGCCTTCTGTTAACCCCACCAAAAATCTTCTATTTTTCTGTGTTATCAAAGTTAGTTCAATATTTGCTTTATATACATCCTGTTCCGGACTTTGATTCCTCTATATAGCATACCTTCCTGCCTTCTAATATCTGATTTATTACATAACCGTTTTTCTTCTGAAGCTTTTGCTTTGCTTTAACTCTTTATCTTGTCAGCCTGGGAGCTGGTTCTGCCCTCGAGGCTTCGTGCATGCTGCCTGCCATAGCCCAGGGCTGGGCACTGCTGCCTTCCTGATGCTCTGAAACTTCACCATGGCACAAGGAGGACGGGGAGGAAGTGTTGTGCTCGAGGTCAGAGGGGATGTCAGCAGCAGACAGGGAAAGTCCCAGACACAGGTTAGATGCTGAAAGCTATTGAAAGATGGGTTTCCTGAGTAACAATAGTTTTGTTGTATTTCCCTGTGGAACCTCTTGAGATAAGGGCTGAGGTTCATCCTGTACCAGCAGACACATCCCTTTTCTCTTTGTTGGCACGAAGAAGAACACACAGAGGGAATTAGAAGTGACAGTGCCTCCTCTATGCCTTGTGCAGTCAGAGGTGACCTCCCCCTGTTGAGTGTATTCTATCCTGAATGTGCCACCAGGATGGCACGCACCTTCCTAATGTGCATCTGTAGCAGCGATTACAGATGCTATGAGGAGCTGCTGTGGAGGGAATGGAAGATCTCTTTGTATTTTGGGAAGATGACGAAGGCAGAAAGATGAGTCAGCAGCCCTTCTGTCAGCACAGAATCATAGAATGGCTTAGGTTGGAAGAGACCTTAAAGATCATACAGATAAAACATCTTCGTGTCCTCCTGTGCCTCCAACTGTTGGTCCAGCCCAGGGCAGAGACACGAGAGCTGGCTTCAGCTGTCTCATGTTTAGTGATGTGTCCTTCTATCCCTTAACCTAATTGTTCAGCCCAAGGCCTCGTTGTCCCCCTGCTTGAGGACTCATCCCTTGCAATGGGATGAGCTGCCCAGGGAGGTGGAGGTGTCACTGGCCCTGGAGGTGTTCAAGGAACGCTTAGATTTTGTGTTAGGAGACA
Source organism: Cyrtonyx montezumae (assembly GCF_038088225.1). Lineage (NCBI taxonomy): Eukaryota > Metazoa > Chordata > Aves > Galliformes > Odontophoridae > Cyrtonyx > Cyrtonyx montezumae. The sequence goes on along the minus strand of NW_027071936.1, from coordinate 66,521,783 downwards.
TTGTTTAGAGAGAGCTATTGGTGATAGGTGGATAAGTTGCACTGGATGATCTTGTAGGTCTTTTCCAGCCTCGGTGAGTGATGCTAAGACATGGTTATGAAGGAGCAGGGTTGTTATGAGGGACGTCTCCTCATTCTGGCTGCAAGAACAGAGAAATAACTTCAGGAGGAAATTTCCCTACAGTAGGCAAGGGAGCTGAGAAGGGACCACTGCCCTCTCCGGGTCTGTGTTGCAGATTAAAATCACTGCTGCAAAGTGAATAGATACAGCTGTCTTCTGCTCCCTGGATATTACCTATAGATGAGCCATGTAGGCTGGGGAAGGGCAGTGTGATCCCTGCGAGCCCCTGGTGATGGGGCTGTGTGCTCCAGATGTGAGAACGTGGTTGGTACAGATCCGCCAAAAAGGGGGACAAAAGATGACAGTAACATCCCTGGAGTGAAAAGGGGCAGATTGGCCACGGTGGGGGGAGTGAGGCATGACTGATTGCTAGGAGTCCTCGGAGTGAGATATGGGGATGCTATTGTCTGCATGGTGTTAGCTGGATGTGACAATATAATTACATCTGCCCAGTGCCTTGCAGTGATGTTAGATTGGAGCTGAGCCCCGATCAATGCACCCAGGCTGTGGTGGAAGGTGAGAAGAACCACCTCCATCCCTGGTGGTGTCCAAGGCCGTGTGGGGGCAAACAGCTCGTGGCAAGGGGTTGGGACTGAATGGTTCCTTCCAACTTAAGCCGTTTTATGATGTAGAACCTGACAAACCCAATGGGGGGCTGCTTTGACTGCATTTGATGAGGAAAGGTGGTGGGATTCCCTGCTGGCAGCACTGCAGCATCAGCCCGGTGGGAAGCATCCCTTGGTTGTGCTTGTGGGAATGGATGGGATGTCCCAAAGCAGTGCCCTGAAAAGCAGGGCTCATAAGCTGTAGGAGAAAGGGGCACCAGAACTGTTGCATGCCCAGGTAGCTGATATCTAGAAAGAGTTTAGAGCACTGGGAAATGGGGCTAACTTCTTTTCACATGGTTAGAACCATGGGTTTTCCTTCTTCTTAAACTTCAAATTTCCCCCCTTGTGGATCTAGATGGCACTACCCAGCACCCTGGGATGCAGTAGCAGAGCAGGACCACATCAGCACCATCCAGGATGTGTTGAACTCTGTCTCGAGCTCACCAGTTCCTCTGGGACACACACAGAGGAGTTCACATCTTGTAGAGCTCCTGATGCAGCTGGCTCACAGACAGTGCTGAGTTCATCCCTCTGCTGCTTTCTTGGCTGACGGTGAGGAGAGAGAAGTTACAATCACTTCTGAACAAAACTGAATGTCTGCAAAAGGCAGCGTGGAGGATTCCTCTGGCAAAGCCTGCTGTGGGGGAATACAGCCACCAGTGTGGGCCGGGGAGGCAGTTTCCCTCCTGTCCTAGACCAAGCTCTTCGCTGTGAGAGAACATTCATGATCATGTGCAGTAAGTTTTGCCCAACATGAGAAGCCTCATCCCTTTTTTTGCACTCAGTAGCCCTGCTTGAGCTCCCAGCTGATGTTTCAAGAGCAAGTGATGCATGCAGCTTGCGAAGGTCTGCCCGGTTTGGGTCATGAACCTGCTGGCTGTAGAGCTCATGTTGTGGGCTTTCCCAGCAGCTTCTCATTGCCATCCCAGCCAGCAAATAACAGGGTGCTGTTGTTCTATGGGGGGGAGCAAATCAGTATTTTCTTTGTGATTTTAGATATTATTGCTGTTTATTTTCCTGCTCTAAATGTGCAGTTCTCCATGCAGTGCTCTCCCTGCCCCATACTATTCATCTAAATCCTTGCTCCATAGAATGGCTTCGGTTGAAAGGGACCTTAAAGATCATCTACTTCCAACCCCCTGCCATGGGCAGCCTTGCCAACCTCTGGATTTCTGGGGAAGGAACTCTAACAGCCTTGAGGCTGTCAGGCAGCCCTTGAAGCATTAACTAATACCTGGGAAAGATTTTAGCTTGCAGAAAGCCATCAACTCATCATCTGCAGATTAATTTTTTAGCTGAACTGGCTTTTTTTTTTTTCTCCTTTTGTCTCTGTATATTGGAGCCCTTCAATTAATTACATATCGTATGCAGCCAAATTTCCTCTTTCATTTCTAAGGGAGGAAAAGGGAGACGGCGAGCCTTGCTTGGAAATAAAAGCCAAGGGGCTGTGGGAAATGATGGTCATGCAGGCAGAGGGAAATGGGGCTGTGGATGGTGGGGAGCTGAAGCTGATGTCTCTGTGGATGGTGCAACTGCAGTGTGTCATGGGGCAGCTTCAACCCTCCCCTTGAACACTTATTGCCAGTGCCAAATGGGGCAGCAGTGAGGTTGCTGAGGGTATATATTGCACATATTGGCACAGGCTGCGCAGGGAGGTGCTGGGATCACTTCCTCTGGAAGTATTCAAGGACCTTGGAGATGTGGCACAGAGGCACATTGTTTGTGGCCATGGTGGGGCAAGGTTGGGCTTGGGAATCTCAGAGGCCTTTTCCAACTTTATTGAAGTCTTCCATAAAGAGCTCAGCTCTTCTCCATTCCCCAAACCCAGCAGAGAGACCTCAGTGTGTGTCTAGAGTCATGTTGAGCTTCAGGTCCCTTGCGTGGAGCCCTTCCCCAGTTGAGCACAGCACGGCCAGGCCATCAGCAGATGTTGCTCTCTGTTATCCTCCCAAGGGTAGGTAAAAAGAAGGTGGGAGAAAGAAAACAAAGTGCAAAAGCACAACTGTTTCCTTGCTTCAGTTTTACTTCTTCGATGGCAGCTGTTTTGGGGATCTGAGCTATGTATCCCATTCTGAGATACCTGAAAGATTCAATTCAAACTCTCCTTGGAGAAAGCTTAGGGGAAAGCAAAAGACTGCCTAAGCATGTCTCTAAGATAAAGAGACTAATTATCCAACCTGGGATGCAGTTCAGCTCAGGAGCTCTGCAGATGGAACTTCTTGGGCTCCAGTTGGTGCCCATTGCCCCGTGTTGTGCCACTGGCCACCACCAAGAGGAGCCTGAACCCATCCTCCATGGGAAGGCTGCTGTCCACACACCAGCAAAAGCAGGAGGGGAGAATACTGCTTTCTCTGGGAACAAAAATGACAAGAGAGCAAAACCCGAGTAACCTTGGTTACCGTGCTTTTATTCACGGTGAGCAGAATTGATGATAGCTGAGGTTTCTTTCTTACCTATCTGAGTACGCAGTGTACCCAAAGCAGCAGAGACACAACAGTGAAGATGTTGGTACAGCAAGTAAAAGTGCTGGAAATATGATGTCATGGTTTTATCATCACTTCAGTGCCCTCAACGAGTCTGCTAAAGGGTTCAGCTCCTCGGTGCCGTGAGAAGCTGTTTCTTCTCTCTTTTGTTCTTGTCCTGCTCGTGTCCTGTGGCTGTTTTCACAGCCCAAGAGGTGGAACATGTTTGGCTGCAGTCATGAAAACGCTAACAGGGTGCCCACGGTTGGATAGCTTTGTAAAATGGCTTAGTAGCTTAAATCCTTCATAACGTGGGATCTGGGAGACGTGTTTGCCTGGTGCTCAGCCTGCCCAGGAGCTAACCTCTGCTGTTACAGAAATGCCATTTGCAGCTTTCCCACCAACCTCCAATCTCTGCAAGTCCTCTCTCCTGATGCCTGTGAAAACACCTGCTCGTTGCCTCCTCCTCCCTTTTCCTGAGGGAAGGGGTCTGTGCAGTCACCTGTGCTATTTCATGCAAGATTTCCCAGATTCACCTTTTCCAGTTACCAGTGTTGCCAACCTGGAGGGGGACAGCACCTCTAGCAAGGTCTGTCTCCAACCCCGCTCACGTGCCAGCCTGCAGAGAGCAGGACGCAGCCCAGCTTTCTCTCAAACATATTTTTTAACCCTTCCTCCCTCTCGCTCATCCTCCCAGCTGTATCCCTGAGGACTTGTTGAACAGGATTGCTCCTGCTTATGCATCTCAGGTGACTGCATGAAAGTTTGGCTCAGCTTTGAGGAACACCCTTCTTACATACATACTTCCTGCCTATATCCATTCTTCTCTTTCATCTTTGCCATGAAATCCCAGTTGTCAGACCGAAGAGGAAATGTTTGAAATCACTCTTGAAAGTTGGTGATGTTTCATCTTTCTGTATTTTGAAGATGCTTGGGCAATGCAAGGACTGCTTTTCCAGCCACGTTCTCTGACCTGATTGAATGAAGCAGTTTTTGTGCTGTTACTGTACTCAATGTGGGATTCCTCTGATTACATGTAGATGTTTTCATTGGGCCTGGTCCTTCAAAAAATCAGCCTCTTCTCACAGGAAACAGTGATAGAATGAGAGGTATGGCCTTAGATGTGCTAGGGGAAGGTCAGGTTGGATATTAGGGAAACATTTCTCCTCAGAGAGAGTAGTCAGGCTCTGGAATGGGCTGCCCAGGAGTGGTGGGGTCACTGTCCCTGGGGCTGTTACAGAACTGTGGAGATGTGGCACTGAGAAACGTGGTCAGTGGGGATGGCTTGGGGTTGATGGTTTTAGAGGTCTTTTCCAACCTTTGTGATGATATAATTCTAAAGTCAGTAATTCTTACCACAATTGTGGATATCCTACTGCAGATTGGTCCTACTCTTTTTATTGAAGCTGCAAGAGCAGCACAAGAAGCTGAAGAAAACACACGTTGTGTGGACACAACTGTTATAGCCTCATAGGATAAACTAAACAAGTCATAACGTGGTTCACTCTAATGACCACCTATGTACAGGTGTAGCACAGGGAAATGGGCGAAGGTGAAGAGTTTGAACCCCACGTTTGGTTGATATCTCATGACTACATAGAAGTTAGCATTTTTAGTATGGAGGTTTCAGCTTCAGCCCATCCTGGTATTACTTTCTTTTGACTTTGGCTCTTGAATTGCTGATAGAGCTGAGCACAAGCCCTCCTGTTCATCTTTGTGCTGCCCAAAGCTCCATGCACGCCTGGAGGCCTCCCATTGACTTTCTGAACCAAGATTAGCTCAGAGCTAGGCGTGTTTTGTAGCTGCAGGTATGTGTTGTAATCCATCCTTACCTAATTTAATCCTGATGGGCAGAGGGAGTGAGAGGAAGAGACATGCAGGAGTGTTCTTTCTCTTCCCATTGTTTTTTCATGAGTGACGCTTGCTCCAGGGCTGTTATTGTTGGAGAAGTGTTGCTGGTGTTTGTTGCAAAGGCACTCAAGAGCTGGGGGGTGTGGGCTTTGAGGTACATACACCTAAACCAGAATGACATTTAGGATGGGTTGCATGCTATACCCAAGCGTGCCTAGAGAGGAAATATGAGAGGATTGACTTCAGATCCTTGAAGTAAAAAAAAAAAAAAAAAAAAAAAATTCCCCTGTGGGATTATGGTTAAAATTCTCAGCACTTCCTGTAATTATATGCTGACATAAGTTGTTTGGACCCCAGATCAAATTAACTCTAACCTGGACCTCATTTATGATGGATAAAGAGGAATTAATTAAAGCTGAGTTTTACCTGGAGGGGAAGATGGCAAGGGGAACTGAGAGTCATTTCTCTTGTTGACCATTTCGGATTGCCATGCCAAAATTCTTCCACAGAACAAAGAAAAAACAGCAGTCTTAGGGAGATATAATTTCACAAGCGGTGTTATCCGTGGCAATGTGCAGGTTGGGGAGCTCTGGACAGCTGCATACTGAGCGTGATGTGGTCAGAAGTCCATTGCTTATGGGATGTCCCTGCAAAGGTGCTCAGCTGGAGGAAAACACTGATTCGAGCTCTGGTTTTGGGGACTGGGCTCTGGGCAGTTGGCTTGGTCTCAGAGGGAGCAGAGATTTTGTCTGTGTTTATTCTGAAGGGCACAGGAAGAAACTGAATCACACAGGGTTTTTTTGTTTGTTTGTTTTTTAATCTATCCAAGCAGTGGCCCCACAGGGAGCCGCAAACCTACAGGTGAGGGGAGATGGATCTGTACATTTCACATTGCTCTTTAGTGTGGCAGGCAAGTGTTTTGCTTGAGTCTGCCATTGCAGGTGCTTCTCTTTGTTCAGAGCAGTCCTTGAACTTTGCTCTTCCCAAGAATCTTCCAACACACCAGGATGGTTCCAGCAAGTTTGTGGAGAAATGCAGATCCTGGCACATCAGCTGTAATTGCCTGACTTCCAGGAGCAGAGAAGGTTCAAATCTATTTCAGCTTTTGCTACAGGTCAAGTTTAAATTGCTGGACCTGAAGAAAGCAGTCTCCCTTCCCCATCTATTGCACAACATCCAAAGTTAACCAGCAGTTCTTCATTACTGCAGCCAGAAAACCCATTGCAGGCATGGAGAAGTATTTCTACTGCGTATTTTCCAGCCCGTGGTCTCTAAATTTATCCCAACAGTAGCACCGTTTCTAAGCATCAGATGATGTAATTGCTTTTCCTGCCTTTTACTTTAGATTCTTACTGCATGTTTTCTTCAAACAACAACTAAGTGTTCTGGATGCTTCATGGGCCCTGCCCGTCTCCTGTTTATGGTGCCTTGCAACACGTGCCAGAATCTAAGAGCAGTTGTCTGTGCTTTCCACTCTGTGGTTGGGAGCCTTGGCTGCAGAACCACTTCCTCGCCTCTTCCCTCTCTTAATTTCAAGCCCTTGGCTCTCAGAAGTGTGCATCTGCATGTCAGCCTTGATGATGAAGACCTGGAAGATATTTTGAAGACGTGGTTGATAAAATACAGTATGTCCTTCCTTCCTTTCCCCTCTCCTCTGCCTAAGCACAGATTTCCTCTGCAAGGAGATCCTCCTTTCTTTACTATTTACGTTTTTTTTTTTATTAATCTTGCTACCATCTGATGCTGTTGGCTCCGGTGTGGGCTTTTTTGTTTTGTTTTTTTTCTTTTTAAATTGTTGTTGTTGTCATCCTCTCCAGAGAGGGAAACTGTGGGTTTCCAAGTTCTTGAATAGATGTCAAACGAAACATTCCAAATGATTATTCAAGCTGGTAATAAGCAGTGAGACATCCTTCCTGTAGAGAAGCTGAACAATGGTTTCCTCTGACAGAAGCAAAATATGAGGAGCCTTCCATATGTTGGTCCTGATTTACGTGGCAGCAAGGTCTCCAAGTGGGATAGGAGGCCCCAGAAAGCATCTGGATATCCTGCGGGAAGAGAAGCTCCGCATGCAACACACAGACTCCCCCCAACGTGATGTAATATTCTGGGATTTCTGTCCGTGTCTCAACATTTTTCATTTTTAAGAACTTCTGCTTCTCCCCTTGGCTTTCTACACCCTTTGCGGAGCGCTCAGCTTACCCTGAGCACCCCATGGAGGCAGGTGGGCCACGTCCCACCTCAAATTCCAGGAGGACCTCCATGGAGGAGCAGCACAGGCTGAAGCTGGCTGCCAGTTGGATGCGCATCCCAGCTGCCCCGCTGAACACCTCCCCTTCCCAAACAGAGCTGGGGTTCAGCTGTAGTGCTGTCTTCTCCTGCCCAAAGACCACCACTCTGTGGGCTTTTGGCACTTTCACCCTAAAGCGGACCCAGCTCTGCTCCTGGAGGATGCCTGTGCGTGGCTCCAGCAGCACACACCCTCTCCTCCACAGGCTGTAGACCTTGGGGAAAGGAGGCCAACGTGGCTCTGAGAAACAGCGCACGACGTAGTCACAAATATGGACAAACTCCTTACGGTCTCTGTTTCTCCCAAAAAGCCCCACTTTGAACACGCCCGGCTCCGGGAGCAGGATGCACACGCTGACTTTAGACTTCACATGGGTGACCAACACGTACCTCTCTAGGGGGTACTCGGTGCTGCTGAGTTTGTCTTTGCTCAAGCTGGCGGTCACCTCGACATCAGCCCGGGCGTGGAAGGTGATGTTGCACTTGCCCAGCTTGGTGGTGATGATGGGGTCAGAGTGACTGGGGTTGGAGAGGCCGCAGCCCCTGGAGCTGATCCCGCTCCCACAGTGCATGCTCAGCCCCAAGGGGAAGAGCTCGTTCTGGTTGACAGGTCCCAAGCAGTGAATGAGGAAATTAGCTGTGTTCCTGAAGGAGGTAGCTCCTAAGTCTTTCACAAACATGGAGAGACGGTAGTAACCCTGGAAAGGACAAAGTATGTGGCAACTCAGTTTCTTGTCCTCAGCTTGAGCAGCCAGGCATTTCTGGCTCAGAGTGGAATCTAAGTCTTTATTCACCAGCTCGTAGGTGGCAAGCAAGGGTCTTGATGTCCAGAAAGTCAAGAGCAAAGTCCCCTGTGGAGCAACGAGCAGCTCTCCTTTGTAGCTGCTTTCCTCAATGCCAAAATCTCTCACCTTTTGATGAAGGCCCCAAAAACGAAAAGGGTTTTCAGGCAGTGCCTCCCCATTATGTGGCTCTGGGCATAGGATTTGATAGGAGCACACCCACTTGTAAGGGTCCGGAGCGTCAGCGTGACGTGCAAAGATCATGAGGTCATACAGACCCTTGGTCGGGGGAATCACCTTGATAGTCACACTGTTCTCAGACACTGTCATCATCCCGTGAGCAGAGCCTACATCCTCTGTGGTTGCAGTGCCCTGGAGTTTGGAGAGCTGGTAGGTGAACTCTGTTGGATGAGTGCTCCCCAGCATCACTGATGCCTCTCCATGGGCTGTAGGAGGATGAACAAAACACCTTTTTACAAACCTTCATCAGCAGTGTAATACATTCCTATCTCAGACTCAGGTCTTTGGTGGTATGGACCGAAATGATCTGTGCAGGAGACTGAGAGTTGTTTCTCCTACTTGTTTTAACCCTATCTGCTGAAGAACCCCAGTGAGACATGCTTCCTCACCTCATACTATTTTTCTGTCGTTGCTGAAAGAGAAATGTTGATGCTATTATGTCTGGAGAGAAAAACGAGTAGTTATACTTTGGGTCCTGAGACACTCAGAACAAAGCTAGCATCCCATGTGGAGGTTATCATGGCATGGCTTCTTGAGCTGGTGTCATTCCTCTAAGCTGCAGGTCTTCTACGGTGGTGTCATTTCAACAAAGCAACTGGCAGGATCAGAATTTCCCAGCCTGGTTGGTGGGAGATCCCACAACCATAAATAACAAGCATCAACAAGCTTCTGGTCTGCAGTGTGTCCTAACCAGGCAGAAGAGGAAAACAGAAGGGACTGGAAGGGATGTGTTGGTATTGCCATCTGGCGATGGTACTTTGTTTGGGTGGGTGAGTTCTGGGTCTTTCCCAGTGACTTTTGCTCTCTGAGGGGACATAAGCAAGCTTCTGCTCGGGGCCATCATGCAGCACCCAGCAGCAAACCTGAAGGCACAGGCAGGGTGCAGGAGGAGGCTTTCAGCCAGTCTGAGCCCGTAGTCGTACCCAGAACTGAAGCATCTCCAAGGGAGATCCCTTTGAAGAAGCACAATGTGGCCTGCTGTCACCCGTCCATGTGTGCCATGTCTTCCAATGATAGAAAATCCCAAGCTGGAAGAGCCCAGTGAGGATCATTGAATCCAACCACACAGGACCACGAATTCAAAGTCGGTGTCAAGGGACGTTGTCTAAATGCTTCTTGAGCTCCAGCAGCTTGGTTCACTGACCACTGCCCTCTACTGCTTGGTGCAGCAAACCCTCCCCTAGGCTCTCCATCTGCTCCTGGGCAGAAGGGCTGGTTGGTTGGTTGCATAGTAGGGACAGAGCAAGGTTTCACAGACCCTGAAGAAGATGGGACCATCTAACCAGCCAACAGCAGGCTGCTTTCAGCATGTGGTGAGCTGCATCACCCCATGTACTGGGATGTACCAGGGGCTGCCTGGCCATAAAACCCTGCTTTCATGGTATTTTGTACCCTTTTGCTTTAGGTTACAGGGGAGAGGATGAGAAAAACCACCACAGAGGACGAGACATTGAGTTCTTTCACCCCTGGAGGATCTCAGTGTGCTTCCCAGACACTGGCGTACTGCAATGCAAGCTCCAACCCGCCATCCTCAAGGCCTGTAGAAATCAAGCCTGCTCCTCATTACCCAGTGCCCCTGAGCACCCAGGGGGGACTCATCTCATGTCCCAAGTGTGGCTGCTCTGCGTCGTCCCATCCTCACCACAACATTTTTGCTGGAGAGAGGCGAGCGGTACGGAGCGATGGCACCGCAGGAGCCCATGGTTGGGATTGGCACCCGCGCCGTGCGCGATGTTCATTTGTTTGGGGTGCTAACACAAAATGACAAAAGCCTCTCTTTTCATGCTGAAAAAATTGTCCCTTGCTAATTCTTGGATTGCGAAACGTGTTGCATAATCTAATGAATATAATGAATAACGGGGAGACTTTTTCTTTTTTTCTTTTCCTTTTCTTTTTTTCTCTTTTTCCCTGTTTGTATCTGGATTTTTTCATTGTTTGCCCCACAGATCTTTCTTGGTAGGTTGAAACAGAGAGACGTGAAAAGAATGGGGAGGCTGGGTTTTATTTGTGCCTTGCCTGTTGAAGCTGTGACTTGGCTCACACAGTAAGTGCAAACAATTCTCTCCTGGCAAGTGTTCAGTGGAGACATTACTGATGACAGACTTTATTAACTGCAGGTTTTCTTGTTATTAAATTCCCTCTATGCTAGTTTCCGAAGCTGCTGGCCTGGCTGGCTGCATCATATTAGGATCTTTAGGAAGAAAGAAAAGAACAGAACATTGTATGCAGCGGAGCCAGCGATGATGAGATAGGGAAACCAGCAATGCGTTTTTGCTCTGGGAAGGGGACCCGAGGAGATAATTGATGGCTACGTTTAAAACAAACATGAGTCTGTTTTACTGAGTTAATTCAAACCGCCAGCTAAAGATTCCTGGTTTTCAGGGAGGCCAGGTGAAGCTGGGGGTGGGTTCCCATGTCAGCACCCCCAGCGCTGCAGGAGGTCAATGTATGTTGCATTAATTGTTTTTTTGGGGGGGAAAAAACACCATGGAAGTACAGGCATGTTTCTAATTTCTCAAAGCTCTGGCTCAAAGTCTTCCCTGCACCTCTCCCACTCTAGCTGTTTCTATCTACAGCATGCCACCAATGTCTGCCTTTCTGTATACAAAAGTCTTACAAAGCTGTAATTCCATAGGACTAAATGCCCTCCTTGTCTGCAGCTTAGGAAGGAAGGTGATGGCCTCAAGTTGTGCCGGGGGATGGTCAGGTTGGATATTAGGAAAGCTTTCTTTTCCCAAACAGTGGTCAGGCACTGGCACAGGCTGCCCAGGGAGGTGGTGGGGTCACTGTCCCTGGAGGTGTACAAGAACTGTGAAGATGTGGCACTGAGGAACGTGGTCAGTGGTCGTGGTGGAGGATGAGGATGGGTTGGGATTGGGGATCTTAGAGGTCTTTTCCAACCTTAACGATTCTCTGACTGTACCGGCTCTAATGGCTCAGGACACATTATCAGTGAAATGGGCTGAGTTTACAGAGGATAGATGCCAGGTGTTTCCTGAAAATCAGGTACTGTTGCAAGGTGTTCCTCATCTAGCTTCCCTCAGATAGTAGTGGTTTGTGGGAGGAATCTTGGCTGAAAGCTTTTCAGCATTTTACAGAGATGGGAACTGTTCAAATGTAATGCGGCAGGAATTGATCCACAGTAAGGTAAGAATGGATAAAAGATTTTACACCAAAGATCTTGGGTGTGTTTTTACTCAGTTTGTCTTGGATGTTTAAGATCCTGGCTTACCTCCCTTGACCAAGATCAATATAATCATAATTTTGCATCAACAAAAGCAGACCTCTGGCTTGGTTTGCAAACTTGGTTTTGTAATTTGGTGCACACTTCTGATATGGCACTGGATGTTGAGACTAATGGCAGCAGTTAAACCATTCAAACCAGGCTCAGGAAAGCTGCTCCCCGACACGAGATGAAAAAATCACTAGGGGAAAAAAAAAAATGTTGGCTTTTTCTAATGTTCTAATGGGAAAGTCTCCTTTTGTCTCAGTTTTGGAGGAAAAAAGGAAAGCTGTGCCTATATCCAGCTCAGCCAATGAGTTCAGTGCGTCAGGATTTCTAAGGGGTTGTAGAGCAGCAGTGTGCTGAAATGTGCTTTGCTTTGCACCCTTAAATTTTCTTCCAAGGAAAACTTAGTTCATGGCATCTAGAGGGTCAGCAAGGCCCAAAGCCCTCAGCTGCTGCTGGGTTCTGTTTCTATGCCTTTTAGCTATCAAAAACTGAGGAAAGGGAGGAGAGAGAATAACAAAATACTTTTTCTCATTCTTCCCTTTGGGCTTTTCTACCACAGTTAATGATATTTGGTGGGAGTCCATGTTCTGCAATTTATCACTTTGGCATGCAGATAAAAGGGCTGGTTGGGCTGCTGATCTCCTGTTTGTCCTCTGAGGCTACAACTTCTGTGTTACTTGGTTGTATGCCTTGGAGCTCCCTCATGGCCGGGACCTGAAAGGGACTTTTCAGCCTCCCCATCCCTCCATTTATAATCATAGAGTCACCAAGGTTAAGATAGGCCCCCAAGATCATCCAGTCCAATCACCAATGTTGCCCGCTGAACCATGACCAACACGTACAACATCTAGGTGTTACTCCCAGGCAGACAACATTTCCAGACAACTTGGTGTCATCTGCAAACTTACTGAAGGGTACACTCAAAGCCCTTGTCCAGGTCATCAGTAAAGATAATTAAATTTTCCCTGGGGAAACACCGTTCATGCTAGCTGGGTTTAACTCCATTGATCACCACTCTCTGGGCCTGGCCCACCAGCCAGTTCTTTACCTAGCAAAGAGTGTACCTGTCCAAGCCACAGGCTGCCACCTTCTGCAGGGAGTGTGTTCACTGTGGGAGACAGTGTTGAAGGCTTTGCTGAAGTCTAGGTAGACTACATTAACAGCCTTCCCCTCGTTTACCAAGTGAGTCACTAGATCATAGAAAGAAATCAGGTTGATCAACAAGGACCTGCCTTTCGTGATCCTGTTCTGGCTAGACTTGATCCCTCGGTTGTCCTGCACATACTTTGTGATCTTCCTCAAGATTATTTGCTCCATAACCTTTCCTGACACTGAAGTGAGGCTGACAGGCCTGTAGTTTCCTGGTTTCACCTTACAACTGTACTTGTAGATGAGAATCACTAAGCCTACAATCCTTTGCCACCTCTCCAGTTGACCAGAAATGCTAATTAGTGATGGAAAGTGGCTTTGGGGCTGCATGGCCGTTGGTAGAAGAAGACCAAGTCCTTTCCCTGCCATGCTCTGAGCTTCTACAGTGGAGAGGCACTGTAAGACTTCTGCATAAAGGTATCACCGTCCTCTCCAACTATTCCCAGTTTCACTGGATTTATGCAAGCTTCTTGCTGCTCCAAAGGTAGCAACAGCCAATTTCAACAGTGCCCAGTGTCCTGGAAATACTGGAGGATTTTTTCTCCTGGGTAAGTAATAAATTCTCCCAGTCAAAAGCCTCCTGGTGGGCCTTGTTGTACGTTCATTTTCTATAAGCCTGACAACAATCTGAGATAGCTTTATCTCCTGGCTGGCTCTGCTGATAAAATAAACTGCAGGGGAAATCTATATGCACACAGAACCATCCAGGGCAATGGATGTACAAAACGTGTCCAGAAAGATTATATGTATCTATCACGATGCATCTGACCTCTGAAAAATAGTCAGAAAACTACAATCAAGGAAAAAGAACTCCACCCTCACTTCACTTTCAGAATATGGGACGTGACTTTCAGGCCATGTTTTGTCTGAAAGTGTCCCTCCCCATCTGGTGAACACAATGAGGATTATTGTGTCTCAGGTATCTCAAAACTATTTTGCTACTGCTGGTGAATTTAGAGGGGAAAAGCCGTGTACAAAAGGGTCCGAGTGATTTGGAGCCATTAGCTATAATTTATGAATCCTAATTCCCAGTTTACTAATCACACAATGGTCGTGACTCCAGACATTGCTCAAATATGTTCCTCTGCTCTACTGGATGTTAAACATGTGCTTAAAAAATAGATAGATCATAGAATAGCTTGGATTGGAAGGGACCTCAAAGATCAACAGATGGTCCACTTTTGAATGGGAAATGTCCTCAGTTTGGACTTCTTGAAAGCAAACTAGTTTTTACATCACTTGGATTTACCCCTTGCTTTGCATTTACCTGTTTTGAGGAGGGAAGTGTTTGGAGAAAGGAGGCAGAGCTGAAGTCTGAAAAATTCTGAAGTTTTAAACACTCTCTGCTCGAAGTCCTCTCGTGAGATGGGGGGCTGTAGGAGCTGCCACGCAGGGTCCTCTGGCCAGTGGGTCTCAATGAAGTGCTCAGGGTCAGTGAGGAAGAAGAAATCATCATGCCTGCAAGGTGAGAGGAGAGGGCACCATGGAGGGAGCAGGAAAACCCTTAGCATCCTGGTGAGTGATGAGATACTGATGTACAAGGAGGGAGCTCACTCACCACCACTCACACCATCAGAACGGAACCGACATGAGTGAGGAAAGGCCAAGCTCTCATTTAGACATTCCAGATTAACTATGTTATAGTAGTTAATAATCTTGTTTTGCATATACCCAGTCCTCTGACCCCTTCGATGTGTTTACCCATGTTTGGTTTTGTTTTTAGGATAAATGCATCTCAATTTGAATGCATTCAACTTGACCTTCCAGATATCAGCTCTGCTTATGCAATTGTTGAGTGGGTCAGTTTTCATCCTTGTGTTGGGTTCATGGTGGGAAGTCTTTCTGCATCTGTTGATCTGATGGCTCTGAGAACACTGACATTTAGTCTGCCCAGCCAGGACCATATCCCCCAGGGGATGGACCCACAAGCAGCTGTTATTGCTGCCTGTTGCCATAGGTGATGTTTTAGTCTGCTTCTGCTCTTTTCTCCGTACTCAGTTAAAAACAACCCATGCTCACTGGTGTTATAAACTGTTCTCAGCAAGATAATTACCTATTAGAAATTCCACAATTATTTCATTATGCATTATTAGGGAGAAAAAAAAATTAAAAATGTCAATCCCATAATATAGTTAATGGAAATTATTAGATTGTACAAATAACCTCTGTGAGAGTCATTATTTGCTTAGCATGGGCTAAGAAATCTCAAGTAATTATGTGTGGAGCCACATAAGAGCGAAGTCGCTGTAAAAACAAGGATTTGTTATGTCAAAAATGACACTCAGCACAAAAGAAAATACGTTGGTGGGGAGTGGAGTTGGTTATTACCTGAGAAGTTACCACCACAGCTTGGAGAGTAAGGCATTGGATGGAAACGTTTGTGTAGATTGTCTATTTTTGCATGAGGTTCCTGAGCAACCACTGTGGTTAAAAGTGGACCATCTGCAAGTGGTGTCTGGGAATGCATCTGAAACGAAAGCTCAAGGCGTGGCAAACCTGGTGAGGGTCTACTAGAAGGTTTGAGATGGTCATCTCCAAGGCCAGCCCTTGTCCATTTGTGCTGAGGAATGTTTCAAGAGGTGGTGGGGAAGGGGCTGTCTCACCTGGGCACGAACAACCTGCTCTCTGTGTCCACAGTGCCTGCGCCCCAGCAGGCATCCAGGAGCCACCACTGTCCCTCCAGCTGCACTGCATTCCACATGTGGCTGCTCTTCTGCTGTTGGCACTGCCGACCTCCACGAGCACACGGTCCTCGACTGAACCCTGGGACCTCCACGCTGCTCAGACCTGCCTCCCTGCCATGAAGAAACAGCAGAAAAGGTAAGAACATACCAAACACTGCTTGGTGTTTGCTTTTTGGAAACCAACCCAACTTCCACGGTAAGCCCAACCTCCTTCAAGCCAAGGCCCTGCTCTTCTTCGTGACAGAAGTTGGCTGAATTCTCAACAACCCCCTTGCTCACTCCAAACCTTTATTCCTTGTATCTCTGATTCTGATCTGCTCCTCCAACCGAGCAGGAAAGAAGAGAGGCAGCTGCTGTGCCCTGGGACGTGGTGGGGAAATAGCGTTGGAGTTTGCTGGAGTTCAGATGCTTTTTGAACAGTGCTCTCAGATACGTGGTCTGATATTTGGGTGGAGCCAGGGGTTGGACTCGATGAGCCTTATTGGTACCTTCAAACTTGGGATATTCTATGATTCTTTCCCACTTGTGGGGCAATGCCCGTACCATCTTTATGTTCCATTCTCAGATCTTCAAAGGGGGCAGGAGGAGAAAGCCCAAGGCAAGTTTTACCTGCACATTTCCTGGCACAAATGAGCATAGCCAGAACACACAGCTCTTCCTGTCTCCAGGACCTGCTCTGGCATGTGGATCTTCTGAGAGAGCCCCAGGAAGCCGTCCACATCATATTCTAGGAAAGGGAGAATACTACCTAATTTCAGGCTAACGTAAGGACTTATTATTTCCAAAATGATCCCATTCCTTCTCCTGCCCAACCCTGTTTCTCTGTCTACCCTCCCTGGAAGCCATGACAGCTCTTCTTCCAATCATTATTCAAGAGTTTGACAGTTGCCCATACGAGCAAAGAATTGCTAAAGCCTCGGGGGAATTGGGTTCTCAGTGCATGTAAACAGTGCTTGTGCCATTCAAGTGAGGTACAGTGACAATCATATTGTCTTGCACACATGGATGTAGTAGGGTAAAGTAGCACGAAGTGGCTGCATTGTGCTGAGATTCTGGTGTCCCCAGATGACTGCTACAGGCATAGCTTGGTTTCTTTGCATTTGCACCATACACCCGTTATTGGGGAAATGCCCTCCGATGCATTGAAGCTGAGAGCTTTACTGGTGTTTCTTTGGGTCTGGTACCCACGTGGTGGGTTGTGCTTTAAGCAGGTGTCATTTTCAGGATGGAGACTCTCAGTCTGTGACCAGTTCCTATCCCAGGCACCTTCCCAAAGTTGAGAGGGGAATATTTCAGTTTGTGGTTGCAGCAAGAACATTGTAGAATCTGTTCTGCAGGACATAAAAAGCCAAAATCCAGGTTTCCTCCAAGAAAGGTGCTGTCAGCTCCACCATGTGACTGCAAAACAGTGGGACCAGACTTACCAATGTTATGGCAAAGCCAGAACCATATGGCCCGCACCATCTCCAGTTTGTTCTGGGATTTGGCAGTGATCAGGGGAACAATGGCCTTGATGGATGTCCTGGTGTGCCCCGGTTTCAGCTGCAATGGAGAGGATAGGTGAGCTTAAAGGCACCCTTGGTGTCATAACTGCATGGGTCTGTGACTGCTGACGTGATGGGCTTGCTGGAAAGAGAAAGTACATCACAAACCCTCCCCCCAAAGCTTCATTTCTCCCCCTCTAGAACTGGAAATCCAAAAATATGGTTTGTGGTAGAACATTTCTCCATTTTCATATGCTTGATCTTAAGGACTGGAGTTTCTATTGGAGGAAATGAAGGTGGCATTTACTATTTCTTTGGAGCAGCTGGTGGGGATGTGGAGTGTCATCACTCCAGTGCCCTCACAGTCAAGGTGTCCCTTTGCACAGAGAGTCTTCTTATAGAGATCTCTCCAGTGGTGTGAATCTGGCGTATAACTGGGCAAATTGTGTTTCCAGCCCTGCACCAAATAATGTCTCTGTATCATCCCTGAAAGTATTTGAGAACTGTGGAGATGTGGCACTGAGGGACATGGTCAGTGAGCATGGTGGGGTGGGTTGGGGTTGGGCTTTGGGGATCTTAGAGGTCTTTTTCTATGAGTATTTATGCATAAGAGAAGCATCCTTGTGGTTCAGATCCTTTTCTTGGCACTGTGAAAGTAGTCAAATTCATGTCTCAAAATGGGTGGAAGGAATTGCTCCTACCACTAAAATTTCACCTATTCCTTTATCCAAAGAAAGCCTTTCTGCCCCTTTCCTCCCATTCACTCATTCACATTCCTGGGCTCTTCCCTCTTTTGTGCTAGCACAAGTATTTTTAGCAGTAGGTTTTTTTTTCCACTGGGTTATATTTAGTCCAGCTCAATTCTACAGCCTCCTGCCCCTGCTATTCCATTCCTCAATGACTTTCCTGCCCCAACTTAAGGTGGAAATCTCTTTCTTTGCACATGGGAAACGTCACAATTTGTAGCAGCCAAAGATTTTCCTTGTGATGCTGAGTTTAAAAATGAAGATGCAACTGGAGAGCAGTTATTTTAAAATGACAGTGCTCTTGCATTTCCATTATGAGATTGTCATGATTGTGTAGCTGCTGGGCAAACAAGTGATGATTATTACTCCCAAGGAAGAAAAGTAGTACTCGTCCATTAAATACCTAGCTTCCAGCTTCCCCATTGTCACATCTTGGTGTAAATTCAGTCTATGATACTCTTTCAATCAGAAATGGCAAAATTAGGTCTTACATTGAGAGCTGCAACACCCCCAGGGGGTCAGCTCTGCACCTGTACTGCCTGGGGTCTTCCATCAAATATCCCCATGTACAGATGCGCAGAGAGAGGAAAATCCTGGATTCCCAGGGCACCACCAGCAAAGCAGCATCTGCCACCAGAGGTGCAAAACTCAGTGAGCTGTTCTGCTGCTGGTCTTGGCACTGGTAAATCCCATGTAAGGGGAAAAGGCCAAGTGCATCAGATTTTAATGCAGCATGAACCATGGATAAACAGGAAAACAAGTTGTTCCCATGGCTTCCCCATTGCCTTAGAGGTATTTTCGGTTGTTCATTATCCTCTCTCTCCTCTCTTCCAGCTCCCTCCCCCTCTCTTCTCCTTTTAATAGACTAGGTAGACTCTGAAACACCACAGCATCCTTCTTCCCAAGGGACATTAGCCTCGGGCTAGGTATAAATTGCAGGTTTCAACTATAACAAAGAGCACAATTATTCCCTGTACCTCTTCACTCTCATTAATGGGTTGACATCTAAGCTGTGAGTTCACTGCTCAGACAAATTGTGCTGCCCCCGAGGGGGAAATTACAGCAGCAGTGTGTGGTTCAAGTAACAGGAATTAAGAATTTGGTGCTCTTCTTCTGGGCTCCCAAGCACCCAGAAAGAGGAAGCATCATATAACAGTGTGCAGACTGAGAAGAGGACACAGCTGAAGCCTCCTGCTTGAGAAAAATAAGACTCAGGCTGCAACAGGTATGGAGAGATTGCTGGATGTGGCCTGACTGCGGCTGTTGCTGGCTGTGTTTTTTATGCACTCTGGTTACCAGCTCCCATCTAGCTAAACACAGCCTGTCCTTCCTTGGAGTATCCTATGGCCCCTTTCTCTCCCCATTGAACCCCTCCAGAAGGGTCTCCAGATGGAACCCTAATACAACCCCAATCAGTGTCCTGGCACGTAGACCTTTGGCCATGGTTAGGGCAACTCCCCGTGTCCTTGAGGTCACCTGCTTTTGTCACAAAGCACCATCTTGTCATCAGAACATATGGTGAAAAGTTGAATGTTAGGAGACAGATCTGCTGAGGGACCACAGGACCTACCTGCTGGCTCACTTGGAGGACATGAGTGTCTACACGTCTGAAAACCTCTGTGTCAGAGAAGAGATCTCTCCTGGTCTTTCTTTGGAGTTTTTCAGTCTGATTCTCTTCTTCTAAGCTAAGTCTTTCCCGGGAAAGGAGAGCTGGAGAGGAGTTTCCTGCAGTCACAGGCGATTTCTGCAGTAGCTTTTGGAAAGTGGTCTCTTTCCTGCTGTTGTTAACTTTGTTGGCCCAAAACATGAAAACGCCCTTGGAGGGGGATTCCTTGCGCTCATCTCTCACTTTTTGCACAGCTGAGACTTTCTTGAGCACCCCATCCTTGTCCCTGTTTGCATTGTTGTCTCGGTGGGGGTGTTTCTCTGAGCTAATGAGGTTGGTATCTTCGGAAACGTGTCCCAAGGTAAAGTTGCCATTACAGACATCTGACCTCTGAGCTCCTCTCTGACCAGGCAAGATGTCATCTGCATGGGATGGCATCGTGTTTTCTTCATGGTTTTTAGGATGGGTCCATCTCGATGTAATGTGGGTGGGTTGTTTTTCATGGTGGTCCCTGTTCCTGGAGTGAGGGGAGAGAATCAGCTCTCTGGCTTTGATGGTGTGGGATTTGGATGGCTGGGCTCCATCATGGCTGGTCTTCATTTGTGGGGGGAAGAAGTCACAACGCCTGTGGGTGGAAAAGCAGATGAGTTTCTTTTAACAAAAGAAGTCCACCAGTCTGTATGGTTGGTTTGTTACAGTGAATGGGGATTTGGCCAACGGGAGTTGGCCAAATTAGATTCATAGAATTACAGAATTGATTGAGTTGGAAGGGACGTTTAAAGCCCAGCTCAGTCCAGTCATATAGCATTTCTCCTTGCCCTCAGAAGCAGTAATCAAGGAATTAATGTAATTAGTGTTTAGGTGTTCCAAAGGGGTTCACCTTTCTGTAAATCTTTCCTTTTTTTTCCCAGCCTACCACCCAAAATATTTTTTATTTGTTGAGCTTTGTTTCTACCACTCAGGGTCTGCAGAAATACTGTCACCCTTTATCATTTTGCACTTGAAATGCTGCTGAGCTGAGTGAGAATCCTGCAGGAGAAAACAGGTGACAAAGTGGAAGGTGCAATCCAGGACTGATGGGGTTATTGGGTTAAAGCTGTAGGCAGAGCCAGCTTTCACGTGCCCTCAGTGTTTGCACAGAACTCACTGGTTTTATCTTGGTTTAGCTCCCATTTGCTGTTGTTGTTTTTAATCATGAAGTGACTATTTGTGCCATGCAAATAGCAGAGCCTGCTGTGAGCCACTTAGTGTCGCCCAGAACTGTCACTCTCTGCATACAGCCTCTCCCACGCTGGCTTTTCAGCATCTGCACCAGGCACTGGCCTTGCTCTTCCAGGAAAGCAAGATGATTTTCCTCTCTCTGCTTGGGATGAGGCTTGTGAGGGTAGGACAGCCTCTTCCAGATGGGATAACACTGCACGCTCAGCAATAATAGGCTGCCCTGTGGTGGAGTCACCATCCCTGGAGGTGTTCCAGAGCCGTGGGGATGTGGCACTGAGGGATGTGGTCAGTGGGGCATGGTGGGGTGGGTTGGGGTTGGATGTGTTGATCTTCTCCAACCTTAATGATTCAATGACTCAATCGGGTGGTTTTTGTTGTTGTTGTTGTTGTTTGTTTGTCTGTTTGTTTTCCATTAATGCATGAATGTGTTGAGACCATGGACGCTCAAAACTGGAGGGTGCCCCAATGGGATGCTGTACTCCAGGTAGGTCCTCCACGCTTGTTGCAAGGCATATTTGTCTTAGCAGGGTTGCTGTGGGGTTTCTGTACTGCCCAATTGAGGTTGTACATTCCCTATTTATTCCCATCCCAAAGAGACAAACAGTTGGTGTGCAGCTGTTGACAAATTCAAGTTGTCCTTGTGCATGCATAGACACCCACTGTCACAGGCACAGAGGCGTTTCACCTGCCACTTTCTAAGTGAGAGGCCACTTCTGAGCCCTTCACAGTTGTTACCTGACGTGACTAGCATTGATCAACTCAAAAAAAAAAAAAAATCCCAGCAAGTCTTGGGGGCCACAGCCTTTCTCTACTTGCTTTGGCAGGGCTTGGAGACTGGTTGGTTTGCTAAACCCAGTTTTTCCCCTAACCCTTCTTTCTTACCCTGAGCACACCTCCCCATGCTGCCTTCATGTTTGGGGTGCTCAGATGAGCCAAGAGAGGCTGAGATGCACAACCACTTAGAAAGAAATAGAGAATAACCCATAGATCTGAAAAGATGGGCATCCACACATGCTCAGTCTTATTTAAAATCGGATCACTTTCACCAGGGTTGAAACCAAACGTTTTATTTCAATTCTGTATCACTCATATGTTTAGGGCTTTAAAAGAGATTTAAGCAAAAGCATCACTTTGACACATCTGGAGTTTTCTCTCCCCTTGCCTTAAACTGGATCCTTCACACACAGCCTATCTCAGAAGTCCTTAAATCATTGCTTACTGGAGGCTGGAGAAAGCAGACTGCTGCTTTCTTTCCCCCCCAAATTTCATCCAGCATTACAGCAGTGATGCCATTGTGTTAACCTATGAAACACCAGCTTCAGAGGTGCTGTTTCATCCCCAAGTTGCTGCTGCAGAGGGCAATGAGAGAACTCTGCTCTGATTTGAATGGGAGAAGAACTCCAGGGACAGTTGTGCTATCAGCAGGTTCTCAACTCATGTTCCTGGGCTGCTCTGGACATGAGTGTGACTCTAAAGCACTGTGTTATCACCAGCTGCTCTGTGCAGTTTCAGTGTCAAGGGGGGTGGGAATTCATAGCAGTGGCAGCTTAGAGATACCACGGGTCAAATAGAAAATCTCCACAGTAGGAGCAGAGAGAGGCTGCCTGACATCCCTGCAACTTCTTCCTGTAAGAACTGGCCTGGTGGGGTGCGCAGAGGGGATGACATGGGTTAGGGGGAGGAGGTGATGGTGGTCAGGGGATGGGGAGACCCAGAGGGGCCAGTAGAGCAGAGCCATGCCAGACCCCATCCCTATCAGATGTGGACATGGCATGTGAGGAAATGAATGGAGCCAAGAGAGCTCGTGCAGAAGAGTGGCAAAAAGGATGGGAAATCACCCCAAATAGGGCTGTTTCTACTCACTGTGCTCACGACCTGGCTGCAGCTCCCCACTGCTTGCAGAAGGCAGGCAGCTCCCAGTGACCCAGTCCCTTATATACATGTGCCAGTGCAGGGATGGCTGGTTTTTGCACCTTGCTCATGTCAGGAAGGCTAAAAATACTATAAAGCACCGTCGACCGTGCTAAGGTTGCTGCTCCCAACCAAAGCCTGGCACTTCTGCAGTGCCAGGAGTGCATTTCGCAGGGAGATAGGAGAGAGGGAATAGACTTTCTCTTATCAACATCCGAACTTTGGCAGGGCAGTGGGGGCTGGCTGCCTGCCTGCTCTTACAGCTGCCCATGGGTTTGGGTGTTGCTGCAGCTTTGCTCCTATTCTGAGCACCTTCTGCTGCCCAGAATTTTTTTAGTTTTTAGTTGCTGTTTTTTTTTTTTTTTCTCATAGCTTGGTACCCTGGGAAATCTCTTGTGCATACCAGGAATAAGAATAACATCTCACAGAGGTGAGCAATAATTTGCAGCATGGATGTTGGAATATTGCTCTTGGTTATTATCTAGCTATGTTCCACTAAGTGGCATCATATCCCTTGTTTCTGCCTTGCTCATCTCAGTTCTGTCTCCTGATACTGAAAATTTTCTTGATCAAACAGGAAATATTAGGGGGGGGGAATAGAGTTGCCAGCTGAATGGGAGCCTGTTCTTGGAACAAAAATTCCCAGTATTTGGCTGAAAGATTTGGCTGAGAGAAAAAGATTTCTTTTCCAAAAGAGAAGAGAAACATTTTGTGTAAACTGTGCCCAGATCTCAGTTCCCATGCTCACCTCTTTTACCTGGGTTTCAGAACCCATGGCCTCCTTGTGCATCTGTCTCCCCCTTTTGGTGTAGGGTTGGTGTTGTTTAGGAGGTGGCTCCATGCTGTGTTTCATTTGGGCATTGAGACCACCCTAATTTGTGGAAAATGGTTTCAAAATGGAATTTTCACAGGGAGCAGGACTTGGCACTGGGAAGCTTCAGGGGGTGGTGGTGGATCTTTGGGGAAAGAGTGTGAAATGCCTCAGCATAAGGATGTTTCCAGTTGCCTATGGCCATTAGTGGCTCCACTTTGCAATGTGACCTATCTCAACCCAATCCAGAGGTTACTGAGATGCTGCAGAAGTATCCAGAAGGTAAAGGATGATAATAAATGTGGCTGTGGGGCTCTTGCTAGAAGAGACATGAGTCAGCACTTAGTGTTACCTTAGATAACAATGGCCAGTCATTTATTGCCTACTTTCAGAAATGGAAAGAGTGCAAAGAGAATTGAGATTTAGAAAGAGTTTTGACCTGACTGAGCCAAAGTCCTAAAAATGCTCTTGCAGAGAGTTGTTTTGCATGTGCAATAAAGGCAGATTTGCATCAGGTAAGCCCAGATGAGAGGTGATGGCTGTAACCCTCTGTGAAGATGAGGGCCTTGGTGGGGCTGTGTGGGTGGACAGGGGATGGCATGGATTGCAAATGCCATGGGGATAGAGTGCAGGCCCCAGATGTTCAAGAAAAGCTACCCACTCCAAATAGGGCAGATTTCTCTGTTGAGGTGTAGTTGTACATCTGTGTTCATGGGTTGGGCCAAGGCAAATTTATCTGTGTTGTCCCCACCACGGTTGTACTGCATGGTAGATGGCTGATAAACAGTCCCATTGAGTTGGGTGTAGCCCTTGAGCTATATCCATCCCTAGAAAGTGACATCTCTGTTGGAGAACGAGGAGAAACAACAGGTAGATGAGCACCTACCTTTCCCTAAGCAGTGCTCACCTCACCACGAGCAACTTGGGATCATCAAGATGGGAGCCCAGCACAGTGCATTCACAAGAGCTGGCCCAGGCGTGGGATCGTGGCAGCCCCTTCTGCTGCCTTCTCCTGCAGAGTGTGGTTGAGAAGTCATTTTCATTGTAATTTTTGTTTTACTTGTGAAGGTTTCCAGACTCAGGGAGTCTCTTGGCTGGAAAGCCGGGAGTTGGTTTGGGGGTTATTTTTTTTATTTTTTATTTTATAAAGCACTCAGCAGGAATCCAGAATTTAAGAGACGCAGAAGAATTGCTCACTCTTCAGATGTTGGCAGTGAGCCGCTTTTCCAGTTTATTTCCCTGGAAAGAGAGGATGAATACATGGAAATAAAGCAGAGGCCGTATTTTAAAATCCTCCAGGCCACCACCTTCAGCTGATGCAGGTCTGTGCTGGCTTGTTGAGGGAGAGCTCTCCTCCTCTGGCAAATGCAGCAGCAGAGCAGGTAGGAAAATCCACAACTGCTTTGGAAACCAGCATGGCAAGGTGTGTTTGAAGGACAACACAATCATAGGATTATTAGAGTTGAAAAAAGAGCTCTAAGATCCTCAACCCGTCCCACCGTGCACACTGACCACATTCCTCAGTGCCACATCTCCACAGTGCCTGGGCATCTCCAGGGAAGGTGACTCCACAACTTCCCTGGGCAGTCTGTGCCATTGTCTGACCACTCTTTTGGTGAAGAAATTTCTTCCCTACATAGCAGGGCTTCCTACTATGCCTAGCCTACTTCTTTCCTAATATCCAACCTGAACCTGGTGCAACTTAAGGTCATTTCCTCTCACAGGAGAGCCCCCCATCCCAAATCAGAACATCTGCATGGGGCTGAATTCACCCCTACCACTTGGAATGTAGCATCGTGTCGGTCTTGCTGCTAAAAAACATGTTTTCTTGAACTACACCCATTCCCAAGTCTGCAAGTGACTGGCACTGGGCACGGGTTACCCATGGATCCACTTGATTTAGAATCATTAAGATCATTACGTCCAATCACCAGCCACAGATCAAAAAATCTGCACTCTTTTTGGGTTGGGGCCATCTTGTAGTTGTGTTTGTACAACAGCTGAAGTGACAGGACTGGTGTGTAAGCGTTGCTGCTCACGTCTAATATTTACAGCAGTCACAGCAGGGGAAGGTTTTGTGTGCTGGGATGGCTTTTGAGAACACAGGATTTAAGCAAGAACAGACAGGTGATGTTCAGCACATGTTCTGACTTTGAGGTCTTTCTAATTCTAAGATTTGTGTAGATTAACAAGAAGACAAGACATTAGGGTGAAAAAAAAGACACAGAAAGCTAAGATTCCTGCTTTCCTGGCTGAGTTAAACCACAGAGCTGGCATCTCCTTATCCCATAGGGAGCAGGAGGATAATTCCTATGTTTCTTGTCTGCTCTCACTGCAGTTAAACACATGATCCTGTGCGGTTGAGTTTGCCCACGTGCAGCACAAAGCTGGAGCTGCTGTGGTGCAAAGGTACTTTTTAAGGAACAATAGAGGAAATAATCAGACAGGTCTGTCACCGAATTGTTTCATCTTATGCATCACTGTCTTTGACGAGCTTTTTCAAGTGTTTTCTTTTCAATGAATAGTGTTTTTTTTCATAGGCAGAGGAGGAACACAAGGCTTTTGACAGTTTCCTCACACCATAATGTCCTTCTCTTTTCTTTTGCTATTCCTTTCAGGTGAACACTTGAACCAGAAATGAGTCAACAGCACAAAATCTCCTGCAGAGACTGAGCAAGTTCTGCTTTGTGAGCTCCCAGTGCTGGCACCTCACAACAGCAAAGGTGTATTTGAAGTGACCCTAAGAGCCATCCCCTCCTTAGGGCTGCCTCCTGGCACCAATCTGCCACTAAGTCCTTTGAAGATCAGATAAGTGTTTAACTGACATCACTGAGTTGGGTCTGGTATTGTTTGCACTAGAAATGTGAGATTTCTGCAGTGGGAAGGAACAACGTAAGTGGTCTTTTTGTGTTGGGGAGGAGTGGGGAAACACAGCCAAGGATTAGAGCATCCACTCTTGGCTACCCTGTTGCATATCTTCCCCAGGGAGGTGGTGGAGTCACTGTCCCTGGAGGTTTTCCAGAACCCTGGAGATGTGGCACAAGTAAGATCGTTTTGGATGTTGGTTGTTCGTCTTGGGATGTAGAAAGTCACCACAAAACTACAGAATATCCTGAGTATGAAGGGACCACAGGCATCATCGAGTCCAACTCCTGCCCAACCATGGGTCAGCTGATGCACAGGGAGATGCTAAGGTTGCCTGCAGGTCTACCAGGAACAAACTTGCAGAGTTGTGGGAAGATTTCCCAATGAACTCGAGCTCCTGTGTGAAAGAGTTCACCCACCTGCAGCACAGAGCTGTGGTACAAAGGTTCATTTTAAGGAGCAGCAGAGGAGATAATACATCTGTTGGACTGCTTTCCATTTGATGAATCTGGTGGATTGGACAACCATCTCCAGTTGCAGATGCCAGTCAGAAACTGGTGTAACATGGAAGGCTTTGCAGTGACTATGCAGTATCTCAAAGCATATGAGATATTCTGGGTATCTAGTAAGGTTCTCAGTGCTGGAAAAATTTCCAAAAGTGACTCTCAGGGCAAAGCTGGGGAAAGTTATGGACAAAACCTCTGATTCCTTGAGGTCTGTTCACCTAGGAAAGGTAGAGAGTCCATGGAGTCCATGTGAACAACACACCAGGTTTTCAGGTACAGTGTTGGGCTGTGAGATTCTGCAGGACAAAACTGCCTGCACTTGTGCATGCAGATCTGTCAGAAGAGGCAAGGCAGTTCCCCCAGGTGTACAATGGCAAATAAGCATCCCAGCTGCACAAGCAGTGCTTACTGTGTTGCATCTTCCAGTCCTCCACTGCTTCTTGGCTCCTTTTCACCTGCTGTAGGTCATGTCTGAGACAGAGTGGGCAGTGCAGGCTGTTATAAGAAGTGTATTTCCAGAAATATGCTGCTTTTGTTTATTTTTACTCATCTCTGCTCTGCAAGGATGGAGTGTGTGGGATAAACAAATGTCCTTGCAGATTTACATAGAGGAAGGAAATAAATGGTATTTGAATGTATGATCTTACCTGAAAATGAGAACACCTAGATTTCGAGCTAAGAGATGGCTTTGCAAGGAAAATGCTGCCAGATCCTGGCATAACCACCAGGCAGGAGAAAGCTTTGAGATGAGTTCCCACTCCACCTCCAGGAGTTTCAAGGAGCACAAGCATTTGTACCTTGGTATGGCAGGCTTTGGCTGAAATTGGTTTGCCTTTGTTTGCTTGATGGCCTGGTGGTCCCAAAATAACGGAGAAGGGACCACGGATGCCATCTATTGGAGATATGGAGGAAGGGAGAAGATAGGTTTGGCTTTGTTTGTGTGGGTGCTATGCTACTGCAAACAGACTGGCTGTTTCAGCCCAAAAATGTACTTCCATCTTGAGTGGGTAGGTGATAAAGTGCCTTGTCTCTGTTGCACAGCAATGAGGCAGAGGTTCAGCCTGCAGTATGGGATGTTCAGTGTAAACATTGTCTAGTCAAACCCTTCTGGGAAATAGAACAAAAAAACAGAACAATATCTTGGCAGTGAGAGGTTTGCCGATGCTGTGTCTGGGCAAAGGAGAAGAGTTAAGGCCGTGGTGTCTGCATCCACACACCAGTTTTGGGGCTGTGAACCCAGAGATTTGCTTCTCTCCTGGTTTTGGGATCAAGGCAGCACATACGAATCAAAGGATCATGGAATCATAGAACGCATTGGGTTGGAAGGGGCTTCAAAGACTGTGGGCAGGGCTGCCAATCACTACATCAGGCACAGGCTGCCCAGGTCCCCAACCATGGCCTTGAGCACCTCCAGGGATGGGGCACCCACAACACCTCTGGGCAGCTGTGTCAAGGCCTCACAACCCATTTTGCTGTTGGACTGTGATGCAAAACTGAGATCTATCCACAGTAATGTTCACTTGTTGGCAACGCTGTGATCATAGCTCTTATTCTTCGCAGATCTCCACAGACACATTAAACACCATTGTCAACTTCAGGATCCCTGGAGAATGTGAAAATTAATAGCAGTGCCTGTGTGCTGCAGTTACCACTGGACAAAACCCAGAAATTCCTTTTTGCTGAAAAGTCTGATTCTCTGGAAAAGAGTGATTCAGAATGACCAACTCTTAGAAAAATAGGAATCCTGAAGGAAAAAAAAAGTTCAGAAGTCGTCCTTCTTGGCTCCTTTGAAAGCTGAGTGTTGAGCTTCTCCAAGAGGGATCAGCTTCTCTCTTTCTTTTAATTTACACTCAATGCTATTCTAATTAGTACTGAGTGAAACAGCTTCTTTTGCCATCTAATTTGATGTGTCAAACAGTGCCCTTCCAGCAATGAGATGCACCTCATACAGGCAGATAAGAAGCTTCATTAGAGCAGGAGCTGCTCTCAGTATTGTAGAAAACTGATAGCAGGCCTAAATAAAAGCAGAAAAAATAGGGAGCCGGACAGACAGACAAGCAGGAGAAACCCTATCACCCCTGTTTTCCCAGAGAGACCATTCAGTGCATTTTTATTCTTTTCCTAGCAAATCAATCTATTATTTATTTATATTTATTTCCAAGAGAGATTTCAGTTTTGCTGAAAGATTTTATTTCTGAGCAGCCACAGTCCTGGTGATGCCCAATTGAGAAACTCCTTTGCAGCTGGAAGCACAGTGCAGCCCCAGAAGATGGAGAGCAGTTTTCTGCCTGTTTTACAGATCAGAGGGATGAGATGTGATCAACCCTTAATCACCAGCTCATAGGAACTGTGATTCCTTCTATGGAGCATGAGCTCCCTAATAAATTCAACATGACAATCCCAACTCTTAAAATGGGATGTTTATTTATTTATTTTTTAAGTTTAAACATAACCAAAGATGAAAGCAAAAGCAATTTGTGTACAAAAATAGCATTCTTCCCTCTGAGCAAGCAAATGAATAGAGATTCCAAGAGTATTCCTGATTCAGATAAACCATGGTTCTCCAAGCCTTCCATGCTGTCCCTAATGGCACAATAGGGACAGCTGTAGAAAATGTCTAAATAAATAAACTTCGACACAGGATGAAACTGTGTTGAAGCACTGATATAAGTGGTGGGTTTGCTGCAGTGGACCTGGACATCTACTGGGCTTTGGGAGTAAGAACTTGAAGCTTGGTGTCCAGTGGGTGCTCCAGCAGCAGAGGTGGTCAAGGGCTGAGCTGGGAGAGGGAAGGTGGCCTTCACTTCTGCCCTTCTGTCTTGGTTCAGGAGTGCTCCCATAGCATGCCAACCATTTTTTAAGTTTTATTTTATTTTGGACAAATTGAGGTTTTCTAAGAGAAGAAAAGAAGACAGATTCCCGATCTGCTCCAACCTGTGCCAATTTCTACCCACTTGTGCAAAGTATGTGGGCAGCAAGGGTCAGAGGACTGGTGGGACCAGACTGAGAGTGAAAAACAAGTAGGAGGAGCAGCACAGACATTCTGCCTGTCTGGAAGTGCAAGCACTGCAGCCACCTTCATAAAATCATCGAATGGTTTGAGTTGGAAGGGACTCTTAAAGGTCACCTGGTCCCACACTGCAATGAACTGGGACACCCACAGCTCCACCAGGTGCTTCGAGCCCTCTCCAATGTGATCTTGGGTGACTCCAGAGATGGAGCATCCACTGCCTTGCAGGACAGCCTGTGTCAGTGCCTTACTGCCCTCTTCATAATAAAAACCCAAACTTTATCCTTATGTCCAATCTAAATCTTCAAATCTTCCCCTTTTTAGTTTGAAATCATTTCCCCATGTCCTATCACAACGGGCTCTGCTAAAGACTCTGTCTCCTTCCTTCTTACAGCTCCTATAGATACTGAAAGGCCACTTGCAGGTCTCCCTGGAGCCTTCTCCTCTCCAGGCTGCCCAGCCCCAGCTCTCTCATCCTGTCCTTGCAGGGAAAGTGTCCTTCCATCCCACAGGGCCATGTCTCTCCTGTCCTTTATCCCTGCTCAGCACTGTCCCCATGGGACAGCTGGGGACTGAGGACAGCGGGGTGCACACTGCGCATGAATAGAGGGCAGCCCTGCACTGCTGCTAGGAGAGAAGCAAAGTCTCTATATTGTTTGAGTAACAAACAGAGGAAATATCTGTAATCTCTCTTCCCTGCCACTCCTAGGGAGCTATCTTGCTGCCTTTCCTGTGGAGTCCTCTGCAGCCGTTCTGCCTGTGGGAAATGCTGCCCCAAAGCGTTATTTAAGCTTTGAGCAGCTCTCCTCAGGGGGTTTATAGGTTCCTCTTTGGGGCATCTGTCTCTCATAGCAGGAGGAAAAAAATATAGATAGGAAAAATGTATAACCTGGTAGTGTCTGCTTTGGGAGGTGAGGTTGACGTGGCAGCAATCATGAATGGGTTAGGGTGGAAGACCATCTCGTTCCAACCTGCCTCAAACAAAAAAACCCACTCCTTCCATAAGAAATGAATGAACCAAGAAAAGAAAAATCCACAGGCCTTACCTGGGCCCTGAACTGCAGGGTTCATTTCTGCTCAAGCTTTGTTTCCAGCACCTCCTTCAGGAAGCCAGGGAAGCCTTGTCATGAGAGCTACCCATATAATCCATCTGCAGAGTAGATGAAGTCCTAGATGAAGATGTTATTGCTCCTAAGTACTTATGATCAAGGCAGGTAACAGAAGCAATGGGTGCTCAAGTGGCACTTTTACAGGCAGCAGGCAGCAATCTCATACCTGTACCCTGACATGGAAACCATTGGCTCATGTAGGTCTGGGTGAGATCCTGCAATCACAGCTGGGCTGTGCTTAAAAAGATCACACCATAGCTCAAGTAATTGGGATTGGAGGGTGGCTACTCAGCCTCACTCCTCTTGTGACCCCAATTCTGCCCCAGCCTTGACACCCTTGAGCAGATTCCTTTCCTGCTAGCACTCTGCTCCACTCTCAACCCCCAGCTAAAGATGCCTTTACACAGATTTTGCTTTTCCTGCTCACTCTAGTACTACTGCAGCATGTCTTTAAGCACGACAGATGATGTTCACCTCCTACAAACAATTGTGATCAGCACTGGTCAGAATGCTCCAGCTGTCTTTTCATGAGTTCCTGATATAGCAGCGTTAAGGTTTCCATGCCAGCATGGAAACTCCTTACTCAGTAGAGTGACATTTTTCCACAGATACTCAGTTGCTTGTATTATAGATATCCCATGCACCCATACTTCCTTCCATTACTTCTAAACCGTAATTTCTACTCTTTTAGAGAAACATTTTGTTTCATCCCCTCGGTGCACAACCTTGGACTGTGCATCGTTGTATTCAACCCTTTTTAGCTCTTAAATTCCGGCTCTTGAATATATTTTGTTTGTGATAATGCTCTCTGCAGTGTCATTATCTCTTGTATCTACAGCAATCAACTCCCTTCTCTTCCTTTAGTCAGAACTATTACATGTGTTTTGTGAGAGGGTCACAGTGGCTCCCCTTTGAACTGCATTAGAAGCTTTATTCCCATCCCTCAGTTCCACTCCAGGAAAACCCTCTTGTGGTCTCCATCCCGTTCTCAGCTTGGTGCTTGCTCATCTTCACAGTTAAAAAAAAAAGATAAAAGAAATCCTCTTCTTCAGGACTGCATAAATAAGGCACCAGGCATGATGCCAGCAAATGGATCGCTGAGGCTTTGAGACAAAAGATCTCTTGTGTCTTGTTTTTCTGTGAAAACTCTGTTTTTTTGGCAGTGAGTGAGGGGAGGAGAACAGCTACAGCTGCTGTCAGGTAATATGTGACAGTTCTTGAGTAACAGCCATCGCAATGGAGTCCATCCTACTGGTTTTTTAAAGGCTGTAGTGCAGATTAAAGACCCTACAGAGCTGCCTTGAAATTCTCATGCTCAAGAGGGAGTGCTGCTTTGGTGCAACGCGTGCAAGAATGAAATATCTTCATAGAACCTTAAAGGCCAAGGAAGACCTCTCAGATCACCACGTCCCACCTCAAACCCCCACACTATGCCCACATCCCTCACTGCCACATCTCCACATTTCTTGAACGCCCCCAGGGATGGTGACTCCACCGCCTCCTAGGGCAGCCTGTGCCACAGTGCCTGACAATTTGAGAATGAACCACAAGTTATCCAGCTTTTCAGAGATCTTCTGAGAGCAGTCTTCACGTGACTGGGTCTGGAACCACTGTGCCACGTGCTGGTTGCATTGATGTGATGACAGAGATGAGTCTATTCCCTGTATCCTGAGCACTAAAGCTGCGGCTGCTGAGAAGAGCTGCTCCAGGCTACGTCTTAACAAATATCTTGTCCAGTGAACATAGAAATGTAGAATCATGGAATGGTTTAGGTGGGAAGGGACCTTTAAGATCATGTATTTCCATCCCCTCTGGTACAGGCAGGGGCATCTCATAGCCTACTCCATTCACCATCACTGTCCCGATCCAAACTGTGCCTTGGTGCTTCTTTATGTGAGCCAATCTCCATTTTATTGATTGGGAGAATTAATTGTATCCCCCAATTATTCAGATTCTTCCTGCTTTGAATGAGATCCTCAGAACCTGGCAGGTTTTATTGATGTCTGTTATAAATGAATGTAGTGTCTGTAAAACACACGCAGTAGTTTTATGTTTGCAGCATCCCCACATCATTTCAATGTTGCATAGGTGTACATAATATATTCCTACTGCAACTTCAGAATTTAAACTGGGGCCCTGGGTAAACCTTCCCACAAGGCTCTGTAGCCCCAGAAGAAGAAAATATTAATGTGTTCATGCCAAATGCTGGTGAAATGCTTGTTGGGGTGCAAACCAGTCGGTAGTGCCAGAAACCCCTTGCTAAAGGAGAGGTGAAAAGCAAGATTTAATGAATTTCTCAGAGCCCCAAATTTTCTTTAATTGACATTTTCTCCATGCTGACAGGTTTCTGAGGGCTCCTATGACAAAAGAACTTGACTTCTGGACGAAGAGGTCTGTCGGATATGAGGCAAAATTGTATTTTCTCACCCCAGGAAGAAAGGATGCAGACACCAGGGTAAGGGCTCATATTTGTTATTTCCTTGGATGCTTTCCTTCCAGGGCTGGCTCCTTAGTGTTGCACTAACGAAGCCTGCTCCCAAGCAGTATTGCTTCACCAGCTTCATTTGCGTGCTGTGAGATAAGGGAATGAATTTGGCTGGTTGTCAGTTAATTAACCCACCACTGATGAATTCATGCTGCTGGCAGTGAGGTGCTGGCACTCTCCTGGGCGTCTGCTGTCAGCAGGAGGTAGAGGACAGAGAGTTTCTGCAACATCCGTGCTACAGAGCATGCAACCCCCAGGGGCTGTACCCTCCTACAGAGGGGGCTGCTCCCAGTAAATGGATATTTCTTTAAAAAAAAAACGTGGGGGACAGGAGGAAGAAGAAGGAGTAAGGAAAAAAGGAAAGGGGAAAGGCAAAAGTAAAGAAGAAAGGGAGGGGAAGGAAAAGGAGAGAAAAAAAAGGTAGAAGTAATAAGAGGGAAAAAAAGAATATTGGGAAGAAGGGATGGAAGAGGGAAAAAGAACAGGAAGAGGGGAAAAGGAATGGAAAGGGTAAAAAATGGAAGGGAAAAAGGGGAAGGAAGGGGGGAAAAAAGGAATGGGAAAGGGGGAAAGGAAAGGGGTAATAAGGGGGAATGGAAAGAGAATAAAAGGGAATGGAAAGGGGATAAAGGGGAACAAAACAAGGGGAAGGAAAGGGGGAAAAGAGGAACAGAAAGGAAAAAGTCCTCATGGCCTCCACCCAGGACAAATCAGCCTGCTTGTATACCAGAGCTGTAATTATTCATGTTGAACACTTGCAAGAGAATAACATTTTCTTTTCTTTTTCCCCATAAACAAATGATAAAAAATCCTGCAAGTGGAATTTGTAGTGCTCCCTTTCCTGCATCCCCAGCTGCCACAGGCGTTTGAAGATTTCAGATGGGGGAATAAATGAATGGATTTCTCCAAACCTCATTCCTTGCACAATCCTTTCACTCTTCTGGGGTACCAAAATGAGCTCAGCCCAAGGGTGAGTTTCATTGAAAATGGGCAGCATCTCCTGGGGTTTGGCAATCAAAGCCTGTTGGCTGTGGGAGACACAGGACCTCACTGTGAACAGATGTGGCTTTGGGGAAATCTCCTTCAGGCTGCATGTTTTGGGGACGGAAAATCTTTTTGTTTAGTCCTTGCTGAGCAGGAGGTAGATCTGCTAACAGATGAGAAAAGAGAAAACACATGGAAGGGGAAGGCAACGTGAACGCATGCACTGTGTGTGCAGAGGTTAACCTGGGCTCAGGTATAAAAGTAGCAATAGGTTTTTGGTGGTGGGGTTTAGTTTTTGTTGTTGTTGTTGTTAAAACAACCCTTAATTCATTGAATTCAAAGAACATGTCTCCCAAGGGACATGATTTAATGGGAATGATGGTGATGGCTGATGGCATGGCAGTGAAGGGCTGACAGCTGGATGAGGTGATCTTAGTGGTCTTTTCCAATCTTAATGTTTCTAAGATTCTGTACTTTCTATCTTTCTGCTTTCCTTCTATCTCAGAAAGAAAGGGTCAGAAGAAATATATAATAGCCATGAGCTCTTTTGGACTTCCATAGCATCCGTGTAGAGGTCCCAGCAGGTTGGCTTGTACCAATCTGAGAAGGTATGTGCAACAAAGGGAATGAAATGCATGCTTCAGCAGAAGTTTTGGTGTCCTACAACACAGAAAACACTGCTGCTCAGAGGGCTGGCTTCAGAGACCTCAGAAATGCCACTGAAATAGAAGCTCATGGCTGAAATAAGTGAATTTCCAAAAAGCTGTGATGTTGGCCATCATCAAGCAAAACATGATCACACAGTGAGCAATGCTGCTTGGGAAGTAGAGTCCAAAAATCTGAGGTTGATCTGTTAAGTTCCAAATGCCCCATGTGATGCTGTGGCCAATGTGGTTGATGGGGCATTGCGTGTTTGAGGTGGAACAGTGCAGGTAGCAATGTGGGATCCTGGTGACTTAGGGCTGTCAACTTCACTTCCAAATGCAGAGGTCTGGAAAGGGAGTTCATAGAATCACAGAGGTTGGAAAAGACCACCAAGATCACCTCATCCAGCTGTCAGCCCTTCACTGCCATGCCCACTAAGCCATGTCCATCATGGTTATCAGACACATATCTGTTGGGAAAAGTGCTCTGCACCACGCCTGCTCCTGCCTTCCCTGCACTGACAAATGCTTTGCTTCCTGACCAGCAGCCTAAGACTGATTGCTTGCAATTGTCTTTTGTCTCTGAGGCCTCTCAGTACCATAATCCCAGGGGTTGTGTTTGTGCTACTGGCTAAGCACAGTCTCAAGGCCTCTGGTTTGCTAGTCATCGTATACATTTAAATGAAGTCCTCCGTGGGAGCAAAGCCTGAACTGATCTATCCTGCTGTTTATCCTGCTTGACCTATCTGGACAGAGACAGGGTTGTGTAATACAGGAGTGTAAGCATGCTGGGTTAGTCAGAACATCCATCTTACCCTGTGCCTTGTGTCTCACCATGGCCACAGGGTCCTAGGGAAAGTCAAAAGAACAGAGCCTTCATACTGAGCCTAGCAAGATCCTCCCAGCCCCCAGGCTTGTTGTCTTAGACACTTCCCGAGCTGAGTGCTGCCTCTACGCATTAGCAATTCTCAGTTAATTTCTCCCCCATTAATTTATCCAGACTCCCTATGAGCTGGCATAAACTGTCAGCATCTGCGTGATCCGGTGGCAAGGAGATACGCAACGCAGATGTGAAGAGCCATCTCCGTAGGCTGCTCTCACATGTTGGTCCTCACTGTCAGCCTTCCCTGCCTCTTCTCCAGGAATCTCAGGAGCTTTCTGGGAATGGTGTGGTTGTTCCGAGCCAGCTCTGGCACACAGCCCTTTTGCCTCACGCAGAGCCTTCTCCTTTCTCTGCCTCACAACAGCAGGCTCAGCTGGGGCAGTTCACCAACATCTGTATTAGCTTGAATGGTGCTAAAAGCTCCGAGAAAATACCAGGCCCATAGTTTCAGAGTAGGTGTAGTCTTAATGCTGTGTTGATAAGCAGGACTTGAAGTTACAAGAGAACTGAGGCAACAAAATCCCTGAGAATTCAGCAAGCTGTGTCTTACCCTTGTGGGAAGCAAGAGCCTTCTCCCTCTGATCTCTTTCACCCCTAAGCTAGGTGAGTACATTGCATCTCACAGTGCAGGGAAATATTTCTCCAGGTCTCCCTCCACTCAGAAGATAATCCTTTGTCATTTCTGGTTTGTTGTTTACTTGTATTTCCTATTTAATCAAAGTCCGTTATTGAGGAATTAAATAGAATTAGTTTTGTTTTGTTTTGTTTGAAAAAATGGGATATGTTTTGTCACAACAAGCCTTATCCAACAATTTCAGAGCTCTACAAGTCAATGCTGTGTCTCTTTCTGTATTGAATTGTTTTATTAGCAATTTGCTCTCTGCTCTTTTGTTTCCTAAGTGCATCTGCAGCCCTTGCTCTTGTGAGCCAGACTTGGAACTGCCCCAGCTCTGATGAGAACCTGTGGAAGAAAGAGCAGGAGGTGGACCAGAAGGCTCCCTTGAGTTGCACCATGTCGGTGGTCTCCTCAGCAAAGCACTGTGTGTCCAAAGAAGAGCAACGAAGCTTGGTATCAGGAAATATTTCTTCTAGGAAACAGAGCTCAGGTGTTGGAACAGGCTGCTCAGGGAGCCACCTTCACTGGAGGTGTTCCAGAACCATGGAGATGTTATACTGGGAGACAATGTTAGTGGGATGGCTTGGGCTTGGTGATTTTAGAGGTCTTTTCCAACCTTTACGATGCCACGATTCCATGATTCTCTGATCTAGGGTTGTACAGGGAAGGCCAGCAAAAGGTGAGCTGTCAGGGATCAGAGCTAGTCAGCAGCTTCCCTTAGCCCAGCGTCATCTGCAGCTCAAGCATGTGGGCTCAGTGTGACAGAGAACATCTGATTGTGAAATCCCCTCCTGCACTGTCACCTCCACTGACAGACCAATGACTTTTGGGAAGGAAGTACAGCTAAACATAAGAATAAAAGAGGTTGCACTGTGGGGAATCAACCCTGAGTGCTACAGGAAAGCAACAAGGCATCAGGCCTTGCATGCAAGGAGATCTTCAAATGCCACCTGGATGTGGTCCTGGGCAATTGGCTCTAGAATACTGTGGTTAAGATGACATCCAAAGGTCCCTTCCAACCTCAAAAATACTGTCATTTTGTAAAATCTGCTCTACTGTGGAAGAGTTCAGACCCCACCACTTAACTCCAGGACAGATCTCCACTGGAAGGCATTAGGTGCCTCCACATGGTTCAGTTTCAGGTTACATTTAATTAGGCTTCTTTTATTATAACAATATTGTTATTGTTTTCAAATGCAATAGAGAAGACAACCATAGTTACCATAGAAAGCCAAAATGCAATTTCTGCCTATGTTATGGAGTAGAGGAGTGGCCTCTGTAAGGAGAGGATATGCAAGCACTGCCATAGAGCAGAGCTTTTTGGCAGTTGTTTCTCCCAGTTCACATTACCAAGGTATCAATAGCAAGGATAATGGCCCCAACGGTTCTGGGTTCGATGTGCAAGACACTGTTTATAGCATCTGCTGAGAGGCAGTTACTTTTACTCTCACTGGCAAATCATTGTTTACGTCTCGTGTTTCGAAATGCAGCTGGGGTCCAGCCTTTCCTCACCAACTGGCAGAATCTGTGCCCATGTGCTGCTCTTTAGCAACACAAACAGCACGGCCAGATTCCACTTAGCAGGGTTTGCTAACCCTCCAAACACGCAAGGCTTGGCTACAAGCACGCCAGCTTGTTTCTGACAGCTCCTCGAGCAGAGAGCGCAGTGGGAGAGTCACCATTGGGTTAAGGGGTAGCTGAGCACCTGCAGAGTATCCCAAAACGAGAATGGGCTTGATTCAAAGTCAAGCGTGTCATTTATCTTCCCAATTTGATCAGCTTCTTTTTCTGCATTCCATTCGTGATTCTGGAGACATCTGTTGACCCTTGTAAACTCTGTTTCACTCATTCTGCTTTTTCTGGGTCTGTCAGCGACATCAGGTTGCAGCTGTTCAGCTCAAAGATGTTATATTGCAGGAAAGAACCTGAGAACTCAAATGGGATCTCATGTTACGAAGGTAGAGATGAAAGGCTATGAGAAGATGTAGAAGATAACTATGGTGAGCTTAGAGGGATCACATTCATCCATTTTGAGCTGCACTCAATCATCGAATCATCGTATAATCATAGAATGTCTCAAGTTGGCAGCAGCACCAACGATCCTTGAGTCCAACTCCTGGCACCCCACGGGACCACCCAAGAACCAAACTATATGTCTAAGAGTGTTGTCTAAATTCTTCTTGAACTCCAGGAGGCCTGGCGTCACGACCACTGCCTTGGGGAGCCTACAGCCTCTCCTACTGCTCTGCTTTTTCCATCCTGGAAGGTGAAAACTCAGTCCTTATGGATCTGTCCTCAGATAAGGGAAGAAGGGACAAAACACAGCATCTAGAGCAACCAGTAGCTGTTATCGTTGGACTTCACATACTGAAGTCCTGCACTACCTCAGTAAGTTCCAGGTGCCTTTTTACATTGGGAGATTTTCTGTGCAGAACAATAATGCTGGCATCTCATGTGTGCTGGGACTTGTGGTCCAACCAGCACTGCGGACATTATCTCTGAACTCTCTTACACAGTTTAATTCCAAGGTTTAGACACATCTTACAGGTGAAGACCAAGCTGAAGGCAGTGCCCTATTTCTTGGTGTGAGCATCAAATGAGATGGGAGTGTACAGAAACTAGAATCATAGAATCACTAAGGTTGGAAAAGACCTCCAAGATCATCCAGTCCAACCATCCACCCGTATCAATATTTCTTCTCTAAATCATGTCCCTTAGTACAACATCTGAACATTTATTGGACTCTTCCAGAGACAGTGACTCAACCACCTCCCTGGGCAGCCCATTCTAGCTGAACTGTAGCAGAGGTGTCACGGTGGTAGGTAAATGCTAAACTTATCCAAATAAGCAAAGAGACATTATTCAAGGAAGAGAACTGAGAAACAAAGGCCAAAGGTTTTAACTAGAGAGCGAAAGAAGAAATTTAAGCAACCCAAAGCTTGTTGGTTCACCTTATACAGGTGAGAAATGTAAGGTCTGAAGGCATTACTTGGATCCAGCTTCCAAGAAACTGAACTTTGAGTTCTGGAGCTGCCTGGGGAAGAGTTGCTCTCTAGAGGACCTGGGAGAAGCCACTCCTTTTTGTTTTCCAGCCTGGTCCCAGCATCAGGTGGCTGACGGAGCGATGAGGGATGGCTGACTCATCAGCTTTTGTGCTGTTTCACTGAAGTCATGCAAAGCTCCTGACACCCTCTGATTTCACATTACATAAAGCGATACACCCCAGTGCCACATGTGCTAGACCACATTCCTCTTTAGCAGAATCCTTCGTCTCTCCAAACCATGTCATGTTTATGTAGGCTCCCAAGCACCAGTTATGCAATCTTTCCCATTCCCTCTAGCCAACAAACATCCAATTAAAATGTGCAGTTACCATGGTTTCTAGCTCACCAACCTAGGTAATATAAATGTGAAAAAAGAAAGGAAAAAAACCCTTTTTTTTTTTTTTGTTAAGCAATATACTCATTCGGTTGATGGCCTTAAAATGTTCTGTCCAACTCACTTTGGGTGTTTTAATGGTATTCTTTTCTATGTTGGGGCTTTATTTTTGTTTAGATGGTTTTGTTGTTGTTGTTGTTGATTTTTATAGGAACTCAAATACGTGGAAAGGGAAGAACTTGGGAATGGTTTGCCATGACAAATACATTGTTTTCAGAGTAAATTTAAGCAGCCAGAGAGGGGAACTGGAGCTGGGGAATGTTTGCTGGAGTATATGAACGTGCTGTTGGAAATAACTTGTTGCTAAAAGCTGGGTTTAATTGTAGTCTCTTAAAATCCCTGAAAATCATATAAAGAAAAGAGCTTTACAACAAAGAGTGTCCTTTAGGATGGAGTTGAAAACGAATGTCGAGCTTAGAAACAAACTGGAGTCGCCTGAATTGGGTTACAAAACCATTCTCCACTGTGTGATTCTGGTCATGCAGGGTGTCCCACCATCCTGCTTTTTGAGATCCTTTCATCACAAGAAATTGCACCCAAAACCCTGCTCCATGTAATACCACAGGGGTCAGGCAATGTAATGCAACTGATTTCTCCCGTTATTCCCCGTGGGAGAGCAAAGGGCCATTGCAAGCATGTTACAGCAGCTGTAGAATGTGTCAGTAATGCAGTGGAGCTCAGCTGAATCCCATGTTCAGACAGTGCAAAACTTCCTGGGCTGTGGAGGGGACCAATAGCACAGTTCACAGTTCTCCAAACCAGTGCTTCAGACCTTCTTCCTTTGCCAACATAGAGGAAGGCAACAGGGGAAATGGCAAGAAAGGTAAAGAATCACTTAAAAACTGAGGACTGCAGAGCGTAGCAGTTCATCATAAATAATTGCCAGCAAATACATGATAATAATGGTTGACCATGCCAAGCAAGGTAATTGGATGGCACTGGGGATTTCAGCTAGAGAGAATCATCAAGTTTGGCTTCCTCCTTTTCCTTCCCACTTCCATGTTTAAGGAATA
The DNA here is from genome assembly GCF_038088225.1 of Cyrtonyx montezumae. Classification (NCBI taxonomy): domain Eukaryota; kingdom Metazoa; phylum Chordata; class Aves; order Galliformes; family Odontophoridae; genus Cyrtonyx; species Cyrtonyx montezumae. The sequence continues at coordinate 66,481,037 of NW_027071936.1, read as the reverse complement.
GAGGCACAGAGAGGAGGTGATCAGATGGCATTAGAATCCATTCTTAAAAGAAAGAAAAAAAAAGAAAGAAAGAAAAAGCCCTAACCAGGGCTGGGATTGCTGTAAAAGTCAGGGACCACCTGTAGGAAGTACAGGGAAAAGGTAAGAGTATGAACACAACTCTGTCTCACTTATCTTCAGGGCCAGGCAACGTGTCTTGGCTCCATTTAATTTGCTAAGCAACATTTTGGCTCTGCCTGTTGTGGTATTTCCATAGAGCTTGGTTGAACTGAGCGGGTTTGTTCGGGGTGAGAAAGAGGGATGGGAAAGAGCTGCAGAAGGCAACAGATTAGCTGCAAGTACTGGTGGTATGAGCTGCAGAGGAATATGTTTTGGATGTGATTTAGGAGGTGATGGCTTTTTAACACTATGCAATGGTGTGTCCTGACTGCATTTCTTCTCTTCTGTGCTGGATTTTGTAGAAGGAAATCCTGAGTGCAAAAACCAGAATGGAGTTGTACTGGGCCATGGCTGACAAGAACTGGGTGCCTAGGCCAGTGTGAGCGTGGACCTGCTGCTCAATGGAGATGGGTTTGATGGGAGCACACTGCTGTTGTGCTCTGGGGAATCACAGCTACAGGAACGTGCACAGGATCGAAGCCATTCTTGCAGCAATGGTGGCTTTCCCGACTTCCCTGGTTAGAGGAAAATCAAAAGCAATGAGTGGAATTGTGCACCGTAGCAAATAAAGGGCCAAGGAAACTCCTCTGAAGGGTAAAGCATGACATGGCCCTGCTCCCTCCAGCCCACTGGGAAAGGGTCATTTCGATAGGCTCTCTGGTAAGCTCGGCCTGTGCAGTTTCAGCTCATGAGATCATCTGCTTCCCCAAGGTTAGGATGGAACAACATTTCACCACTGATGGCAACCTCAAAGCAAAGCAAACCCACTGAAGCCTTAATTATGTCTTTATTGTCCAGGGCCAAGCTGTGTGCGGCCTGGCAACATGCCTTTCATTCTGCAGAGACGATTACATTTATACTACATTACACATTGTGGGTTGGGGTTGGTAGTGCCGTTGTAATTCAGCAAGGGACATCTCCATTCAGATCACTCACTTGGCAGTGCTCGCCACAGTGCTGTGAGGGCCATGTGTATGCAGATCCCATAAAGAAGGACTTTGTTGCCTTTCTCCCAAGCAAGTTCCTCCTGGCCACCACATGGCATGATGCAAAAGGGCTTTGTGTTGCTTGTCAGCAAGACTGCTCCAGCTGAGATTGAAAAGGGCATGGGTGAGGTGGGTGCCTGGTCACGAAGAGTGGGCAGCACAAAGGTGGTTGCTGCTTGGGCTGGTGAAGAAGCATAGGGTTGGGGTGTGACCTTTGAAAAAAGTTTTAGAAGCCGTATGGTCTAGGTGGAAGAGCTTGAGGAAGGAATGTTGATTTCATACCGGGAAAGTTTGGTGGAAGGATTAAAATGTGAGTGGTGTGATAGCAGCAGTGATGGAGATGGATATGGGGTGTAATCCAGGACCAGCTGAGTAATTGGGTTCATTGAGGACATCAGGTGATCCCAGGGCTCTGGTTTGTGGTGGAATAGGATGTGGAGGGAGGAAAGCTGATGGCAGTTGTGAACAAGAGGAACTGCGATGGAGATGGCTGGAGCAGGAAAGGAGTCTGGACTGAAATGTGAAAGACAGTAGAAGGAGGGCTGTAGGAGAACAAAATGTCCTCTGCCTCTTGCAAAATTGAAAAGAGCAGTCCTGACCTTGGGACAGAGGTTGCCCTTTCTGCTTCACTCCTGAGTAGTTCCTCTGGCACATAGAATCATAGAAGCATACAATCATTAAGGTTGAAAAAAACATCACACCCAACCATTGGTCTATCCCCACCATGCTCAACAACCACGTCCCTCAGTGCCACATCTCCGTGGGTCCTGAGCACCTTCAGGGACAGTGACTCCACCACCTCCCTGGGCAGCCTGTGCCAGTGCTTGACCACTCTTTCTGAGGAGAATATTTTTCCTAAATTAGCAGAGCTTCCTACTACACCTAGCCTACTTCTTCCCTCTTCTGAATATTTCCTCTAAAGCCAAGAGGATTCAATGGATTTCTTGGTACTTACCCACCCACCAGACCCTGTGTGTGTTTCAAAACCCTGGAACAAGCAAACCCCACGTTCGTTTTGTGGAAATCATTTCAACAGCTCCTAGCACGTTGATATTTATGTTGACAAAGTGATGATAATTTTCTCAAGGGTATGTAAAGAGCCCAGGGTATTCATACCCACAAGGAACTCCATCAGCATTGCAGGAGTGTCAAAGGACCAGCTTTCAGTGAGGGGTCTGTGTTTGCCCTGGCTGGAGGGAAAGTCCAAGGTGTGATGAATTTGATGTGATTTGACAGCTTCCGTGTGTTCTGTTCCTGGTCAGAAGGTTGTAAGATGGTTCTGGTGAGTAGATCATATAACAGCAGAAGATGCTGGGCTGAACTAATGAGGGAGGGCTGAGAAAGTGGAATAACCTTGGTTAGAGGAATATGCAAGGTTCAGTGTCATGAACTGCTGGGCTGCAGATGTGTGTCTGTCTCTGTGCATTGAATAAATACTGGAATTCTAAGGGAAACGTAGACCTAAGCTGAGAATAGCATTCCAGCCTAATCCTCAGACACCAATGGTGAAGGGAATACCACACAAACCACACCAAATAATTAGAGTGGGCAAGATCTCTGCTAATAATCACATACTAGTGTTCCATTTCTGCAAAATATGTTTCTTTCCCACATCACAGGCTGTCCCAGCCTCCTGCCCTGGGAGGGTGTGAACAGAAGCTGAATCAACTCTATGGGGCAGCAGTAGTTCATGAAAGTCCCCAGGCTCTTCAGTGCATCTTGGCCATGTTTTGACTTCATGTTCAGAGGCAGCATCTTGTCCAGCTGAGTTTCTAAGGAAGGTGTGAGTACGCAGGTACGGGAGGAGATAAATTACACTGTAGTTCATTCTCCAGTGGGGTGCAGTAAGGGAAAAAACTAGGGTATACTTTACAGGACACTTTGGACACAGCTTGGACTTGCTCCTGTCTTGTAACATAGACACAGTCAAGAGTGACAGGAGTAGGAAAAATCTCTTTCATGGGAAGATGCTGGAGATAGGAAGACTGCTTAGGATGAAGAAGCAAGAGGAAGACTTTGGGGACCAAGAAAGCACGTGGTCAATGCTAAATTATGTTTAGACAACACAAGGCTGATTCACTCATCAGGATGGGACTCAGGGGCTCTGGCATAGTTCCCTCATGTGTCTGTGGAGAAATCGTGTCAGTGTGTGTCATATCTGTGGAACAGGGGCTGTTTCCTTCAGCAACAAAGTCCTGACAGCAGTTGTTGAAAGAAAGAAATCACTTGATGTAATTGGAAGAAGGTAGAACTAAATCAAATGAAAATAAATATAGATATTGGAGGGTGGTGTTTCAGAATATATCTGAGCTGAGGAGGAAATGCCGACTGCCAAATACCCAGAATGACCTAGTTTGAAGCAAAAAACAGGAACAGATTCTTGCAGTGTCCCATGTTATTCTGCTGAAGATATTGAAGTCCTCCTGGGGGCTTTTCCTCCCTGTCCTGGATGATGAATGAAATGAGTTGACTCCTCCAGGCCATTCTACTTCATCTAATCAGTGGGCAAACACCCTTACCAGCTCTATCTGGGCATGGCATGGAGGCTTCTCTGTCCACATAAAAAGCTTTATGCAACAGAACTGCATGCTATCACATTAAGATCAGAGTATTTTTGAGTATCTTGGCTTTTCCATATTTAGGGAAAGGATAAATTAGCATCCTGAGTTGCCATGGTATGTAATATAGCAGCATCTCTGCGTAACGTCGCTCTGCAAATACTTTAATATTGAATGACTGTAATTTTGCTTTGCAGTCTGGAAAATAGATTCTGAGACCAACTGAACAGTAGCTGAGGAAAGTCATTTTGCAGCCATCTCTTAAGTAACTTGGCCAGTGAGGTACAAACCAGAAAAGTAAGAAATGTTATATCTTGATTCAGGATATGTTACTAAAGCATTTACTGGGGCTGTGGGCTTGCTAGTGATTAATGGCAGGAATTACTTCAGTATAAATCTCCGTTATTTATTGAGTATTGAGAGTGGGATAAGAGCAACACATAGTAGAGAAGTTTCAGCTCTCAGTGCAGGGATTTCAGTAGCTCTTAGGAGCAGTGCTGCTTCAAGGGAAGTGTTGAATGTGGTGAATAGCTTTGGAAAACTGACTAAATTCTCTTCCTTTCTCTGATGCCATCTCCCTGACTTTTCCCTCTCCCTCTCCCAGTATCCTGAACAGAAATTCTGTGTTGACAGGAGAGCATAAAACGCCTCTCTGTGGCAAAACTCCATAAATTAGCCCTTGCCTAGTGTACTTCTGTATAGAATCAGTTGATACCATAAGATCTAAAAGATATGAAGAGGGGACTGCCTCCCCAAGGCTATATCTTAGATAGTAGGATTCATCTTGGTTTGCAGGCATTATCTCCATTCCAATCTGAAAGTGTATAATAATGAGGTGTAGAAAGACAGAGAGAAAAGGAGCATCCCTCCTCCCAGAATCAATATTCACAGAATCATTAAGGTTGGAAAAGATCACTAAGGTCATCAAGTCAACCGCCATCATCCATCATCCATGCCCACTAAACTACATCCCTAAGGAAGAATCAGAACACATCCCTGGAGTCACAGTAGAGCTGGGCTAAAGTTTGGTCTTAGCACCTTCCATGCTAAAGGAGAAAATCAGCCTCAACCAGATCCTCAGGTTACATTCAGGACAAGGTAGTGACCAAAAATGCACTGGAAGGAATGTTTCAGTCTACCAAAGATACTGATCCACCAACCAGCAGCCTGGAGTGGTGGATCCTGGGTTATACTTGTATTCACTGGAGAGCATTAATAAATGGAAATATATGAAATCTTAATTATATCTTCCAGCTCCCCAGTAGATCAGAGTACTCTGAATGTGTATGTTGTGACTCTGAAGATCCTGGTCCCAAAGTGCAAAGCATTTAGAATCTGTTTAGCACTGAAATCAGCATCTCACAGTAGGACAAAGGAGTGGCAGGTGCTCTCCTATCTGGTCTTTCTGTCTCCCACATTTTTACAGGTAGTCCTTCATGATTTCAGCACAGAGTACCCACCCATTTTCCTTATGCTCAAGGAAAATGAAGGGGGACTATGAAGGGTAGGAGACTGATGAGCAAGGAGTGCCATGCAGGCAGATCTGATTTATATATATTTTTTCTTTGTTTAAATAGCATGATCAAGTAAAAACAAGATAGAATAACAATAAGGCAATAATAAAAGGAAAAGCTGTGTACAAGATCTTAAAAAAAAAAAAAGGCACTCCTGAAACAAGTAGTTCTTCTCCTGTATCTTGCTGCTGATAAAAGATGATGCTTTTTTCCCCTGACAAGATACCAGAGGTAGGTCTCAGAATAACATATCAAGACACCGGTATCTCTGGGAGATTTTTCATTCTTTCCCAGGCCCAGAATACATTTGCTGTGCTTCAACCAGCAGGCAGGCTTGTACTGTCAATCCTCCCTGTGGATTTGGTGGCTGAGGAAGCTGGGCGATGGGATTACTAGATATTCTCTTGCCCGGCTCCGAATTTTCTTCCTCTTTTTCTACATCAATCACTTCATTTGAACAAACATAATTAAAAACCAGAGACACAATTCCTTTTGAGGATCTCAGAGCTGGCCAGTGACTGATTAGGAATAAGGACTTTGGTGTTGCCCTGAGTGCTTATGTTAAGAAGACCTTATCTGTACACCATGGGTGTAGACTTCAACATCAATAAGAGAATGATTTTATTTCTTCTAGGGCATCTAGCTGAATACAGCATAGACCAAGCCTTTGAAGGAGTTGACCTTGCATAGTGTGTCATCAGATAGTGCTTTAAACGAGTCAAGCCTCGCTCTCTGGAGATGGCTGGGATGGGCTCTCCATGCTCCTAGGGCCATGTTCTGTGACCTCAGAATCAAAGAGAAAGATTTTTCAAGGATGCATCTTTCATGTCCTGTGAAGAGAGGTTTCTCCTGTCAGAGCAGCAGACTACTCTGGATTGCACACAAAATCTGAGAAGATTTCTCAAGTTGGCAAGACCTTCTTTCTTCCTGGAGCCCTCATTCCATTTCCTTCGAAGCCAGCCCTGCAGTGTTAGCTGCAGCAAGAAGAGGATGTCATCAGAGCTACAGTGAGCAGCATGGCAGTCCCCAGATGCAGGGCATATTTGCTGTGGAGATGGCATTTAAGGCAGGTTTCCATTATGTGGAAAGTGTGTGTCCAAGCCATCCTGCAGGGTGGCGTGGTGCCTGTATTTACAGTGCTGGCAGCTTTCAATAGCAATCTATTTTTAATGAAACCAAGCTGGAATGTGGTGCCTAAACCCTTGATTTAAGGCAGATTTCTGAAGGGAAGATTTACGCAAATTTGCTTGATTGGAACTTAATTATTGCAACAGTCAAGTTCAGCTCAAATGATCTTGCAGAGACAGCCACAGGAGTCAGATAATTCATGTCAGAGAGAAGACATCAATTTGCATTCCTTACATTTCCATTTGGAAGGTTTCCTAATTCTGGAGCAAGCAGGAGGCATCGCAAAGAAAGCAAAGGGCCAGCAGAACTGGTGGTGGGTTGATTTATTCCCCAAAGTCCTCCTGTGAATGGCACTGTGTATGAGTTATGGCAAACCCAGTGTCACCAGGGAGGCAAAATACTGTAGATTCATGCAGGGTCCCAGCACTGCTGAATGCTGCTGCGAAGACAAAGGGATGTTTGGGGGCCCAGGTGTAAAAGGTAAGGCAGGTCGTGGTCCTGCTAAATGAGAGACTATAATTTGCAAGGCTTTATTGATTTGATCAGTTTTTTGATACATCTATTCAGTTTTAGTTTTGTTGCGGGGAGCCCAATTTAGGGAATAGGAGAGGAACATAGCCAGATCCAAGAGTCAAAAAATGATAGGGATATGCAATGTTTTAAGTTGCCCTGTGTAACTGGGTTGTCTTTAGCAATGCAAGTTCATTCCTTCCCATTTAGTTGCACTTCAGTGCTTAAAGGATAATAGGAAACCAGCTGTCTGGTATGCCCTCAAAGGCATGAGTCCCTTACCCATCTAGGTAAGGCATGCCAATCTGGTATTGCACTTATTTAGCAGGTCTCTCCTCCCTTTGCATGTTTCATGATGGGCACAGTCTTCTCATTCCTGCACCATGACCAGTGGCCCCCAGTTCTCACTGGGCTGCATACCCAAAACATCACCTTTGGACAGGTTTAATTGCCAGTGAGCATCTACAGAAAGCCTGGAGGGAAAGTCTCTGGTTTGGATTTTTGTGAGAAGCCCAATTTTCCCCTATTTGCACGTTCTGAAATTTGGACATTATTCCTTTTGGATCTGATCTGATGCAGAAGGGAGGTGTCAGGGAGCAAAGAGTAGGGAGAATGGCATCAGGTTGGGAAACCCAGTGACGCCTTGGCGGGATGCCTGCTCCCAGCCTGTCTCACACAGTTGGGAGTGATTAATGAGACGAAGTTCTCCTCCTTCCCCTTCCACAACCCGCTGGGCTGTCCGGGTTGGCAGAGACTGTGGTTTGGGTTTCTCTTGTTCACTCGACTGAAATGCAGCTCCGGTGACGAAGAGGGAGGCTCTTGCTAGATTACTTCTGCTGTTCTCAGCAGTGTCTTCACCTCCTCAGCTTCTCCACTGCCTCATGGGCTCCAAGTCTGGTTTCCCTGCCTTCAGCACCATGGTGCACTGCAGACAAACAGACCAAAGATAGGAAGGATGCTCCAAATACCTGGAACGCTGAAAGCTACTTTTCTCTTCGAAGCTGGTTTGTTTTTCCAGCTTTTTCCAATTTGCAAATTGGTCAGCATGACAGGAATTTCTCTGATCCTTTCCTTAGCCAAAGGGGGAAGCAGGACATGTTATCACTTCTCCTTCCAGAACTCAAAAGTGGAAGAGACTTCTAATCAAGCTCTTGCACCCTTGAGGCAGAAATGACACCTCACAACTTGGTGTTGAGGTTCCACTTGTGTGCTCACGGCTATCAAAATGGAGCTTCATGATCTTCATGGCTGTGGACCGCAGGCTGGGACCTGCTGAAACCCCTGCCAGCTCCAAGAGGGATTTCTCTGGGGAGGAGCTGCAGGCTTTGGCTCCAGATGTGTCTTACTGTATGGCTGTCATCTCACTGAGGTCTATCTCCAAAGAATAAATACAGTAATCATGAAAAAGGAGCTGTCTGAAAATAAGGAGAAAAGAAATAGATATTTTGGCTGGACTCCACCTTGACTATTCTCTGCCAGTGGACAATAATGAAAATATGAGAAGAATGTACCTCTATGGTGATAATTAACCGGATGCTATCCCAGACTTTAACAGTTTATTTAGGACCGTCCCAAACCACAAAGCCTTTCACATTTAATATCCTGTGATGTATTCTCCTCTAAACTTCTTCTGTCCCAATTTGAATGCATGTGAAGCACCAGCTGCATCTGGCTTTAGGAACCTTCACATTTCAACTGCATGTTTTGTACCTGACAGAATTAGTTTCAACGAATAGTCTCTCAGTCTTGCACCATTATTCTTAGTTCCCCTTCTCTAAGCCCCTCCTGATTCTATAGAGTTTTTCTTATCTTTTTCAGGTTGGGTATTAGGAAAAATTTCTTCTCAGAGAGAGCAGTCAGGCACTGAAGCAGGATGCCCAGGGAAGTGATGGAGTCGCCATCCCTGGAGGTGTTCAACAACTGTGGAGATGTGGCACTTGGGGAATGGTCAGTGGGTATGGTGTTGTTGGGTTGTGTTTGGTGATCTTCTCCAACCTTAACGAGCCTATGATTCTATGACCACCATTTGTTTCAAAAGTTGAATGTGCAAAGCTCAGACTTAATGTGGCCCATAAACCCAGCTCTGGAAGGGACAGGCTTGCTTAATCAAGGTGTAGGAATCCTTCCTTGGAGACTCAAATTCTGCTATAGATTTCCTTGGTGATGCTGGGCAAGTCAACCCAAACTTTACCAAGAGAGACACAAACTCTTGTTTTCAGTGAATGTGGCTTGAGATGCTGAGGTCTAATCCAGAATGGTGCTGAGCAGTTAACAGCATCTGGGCTTTTCTGGGAGACAATGTGGAATTTAATCAGCACTAGCTCTCTTCTAATTTCTTTGAATTGACAAGTGGGTTGGAGGCAAGCTGGTATACAAATGTGTGAATGGATGAAGCACTCCATGGAGAACAAAATACATTCTACAATTCCTAAGGAGATCTGGATAAGAATAAATAATGGTAATATTAACAACAATGAGTAGACGAGTGTTTTGTACTCCTACCATGGGATACCATGTGTACAGTGAATAACATAAAGCATTAAATCCATTGTGAGAAAGTGGCTGACAGCATCCTTTTAAGATAATTAAAGTAATTCTGGGTAGCTTTTTCTTGCTTGAAATTAGGCAGGGTAATTTTATAGATATTTAGGTCAGCCTGAGTGCACGTACTGTATTTAGCAATGCAGGCTTTCTGACTAATGCGACTGTCTTTGCCTGCATTCATGAAAACCTAACAATTTTTTCTTTGTAGTTAAATTTATCCCTGAATGAAAGATGAAAGATGAAATCTTGAAGATTTCTGCTGCTGATTCTAATCAATGAGTATACACCCTCCTTTGAGCTCAAGGAAGGAAAGGGTGATCTATGTATTTATAGGAAATCATGAATAGTTCTACACAGAGGGAAAGATTTTATTTTCTTCTTTGATTGTTGTTTACCATGCTCTAATTAGTTCATCATTAATGGGAATTAGATGTCCTATTTAGCTGGAGTAGGTGCCCATGCTAATGTTATTAGTGCAGCCAGCTGTATTTGATATTTCAGTGCACAGACTCCTAGGCAGGGAAAGTCACATTGGAGTGATTCTCCCCTCATTGAGGAGCCCAAAACTTCATGTTGAAATAGACTTCCATGCAGGCACCGGGCTCTCACATGACTTTGCTGCCTTATTTAAGGAGCAGTGTGAGCCCTGGGAAAATGAAAGGCTATGAAAAAGGACAGGCTTTCCAGCCAGCTCGTGACATTTGGCCTTACATCAGCATGTTAGGGAGAAGTGGAAAGAATGACTCAATGTGAGGAGGAGGTTGCAACAAAGAGAGAAAGAAAACAGGGCTTACGTGATCAGGAAAAAGCACTACCTATGCCTGAGAAAATCTTGACCAACACCAAACAAAGGGACAGAAAAAAAGGGACATCCAAACATGGTCACCTAAAGGGAAGCTATAGCAAAGAAGGGGACAGACTCTTCAGCAGGGTGTGTGATGGTAGGACACAGTGATAGGGTTTCAAATTTAAAGAGGGCAGATTTAGGCTGGATAATCTTTCACAGTGAGGTTGGTGAGGTACTGGAACAGGTTGCCCAGAGATGTGGTTGATGCTTCATCCCAGGAGGCTTTCAAGGTGAGGCTGGACCAGATTCTGAGCAACTTGATGGAGCTGTGGATGTCTCTGTTCATTGCAGGGGAGTTGGACTGGACGGCCTTCAAAGATCCCTTCCATCTCTAAGGATTCTATGATTCCACCTAGTTCATCTAGGTGGAATTCTATGTTGGATTCTACGACAGATTCTATGATTACATCTCAACTTCTTCATGACATAATGTGAAACTTTTCCCCTTGGAAAGCTTGATTTTTTTTAAATTTTTTTTTAGGAAATGACACCAAAAGCTGTCACTGTGTGCCATCTTCACCATTTACATGGAAGAGGTTCTGTTATTTCCTATCCCATCCCAGATTCCTATCCCACCCTCAGGGTGCATGATGAGTTTCTGTGGCTGGGATACATCAGGAAATCTTTTGTCTAGCTGAGGACCTTTAAATGCGAAGTAAAGCTTTTTTTTCCCCAGGAAATTAAGAAAGAAAAGTTTATAATTTCTTTTGTCTGGTTTTATTATCCGTATTACTGTAGAAATTCAAAGTACCAGTTGGTCCCTGTTGGAGCTCACTGCTGTATATAGGAAGGAAAGACCGACTGTCTCAAATTGCTTACAATTGATGAGCAAAATAAGAGACACCAAAGTGGTTTCCAGGAAGGTTCCTGACCACCACCACTTGATAATGGAGCTAGCACCTTTGTTGGTGGATGTCACCACCTCTTTTATCCAATTTATAGAGCTGTTACAGCCTGGAAAACATAAAGATTGTCACAGTTCCTTATATTTACAACTAAGTGCAACCTCTCTCTTCTGCTGTCACATTGCTCCCTTAGGTTAACATCCCCTTGAGTTGTAATCACCATGTCATTTTGTCACCAAGGCAACCACTGCCTTCACTTTGGGAATCCAAACACACATATCTCCAGCTTTGTATTTGGGCTCCGAAATGTTTCCTTCCATCTGCTTCCACGTCGTAAGAGGGTCCTACATGTACCACATGGTCTCTTTTTTATGAGGATCAGCCATTAGAGAATGCAATTTTCCTTTCCGCACCCTCACAGAAGGTCCCTAAATTATATGAGAATGATTTAACTCTGTCCTGGCCTGCTGAAATCCTCTGAGGTTTAATTACTCGGCGACACAAAAACTGCCCACGTGTGCCAGAACCAGTGGCCAATCTTCCTCCAGATCTCGCTTTTGACATTAATCATTTCCAGCTGTTTCAAAGAAAGATGTAAGAAGCGCTACACTTGATAAATTATGCAATTTTCCCACAGGGGAAGTTTCATCCTAATGGGCTGTTGGTAGCTTGTTTGTGCTCTGCAGTATGAGAATTGATATCCTTTTCAAAGCCATCTAACATAGCTGTAGATGCTCCATTAGACAGATGAATGTCATTTTCTTTCTTTTTTTTCTTTTTCTTTTTGAATCTTGCTCACCCCTGAGCTTGCATAATGGCTCTTGGTGATGAGTTCCACAGCTTAATTAGGCATTGTAATAACACATTTTAAATTGATGAGGTGCTCTATTTGCCTTTTGACTTTGTTGGGTGGGTTTTGCTTTTTGTTTTGTTTTTCTTCTCATTTTTTAGATATGACGGAGGAATTCCCAGCCTGCTCCCACAGAAATGTCTTTTACTGCACTTGGAATCATAGAATGGTTTGAGTTGGAAGAGACCTTTAGAGGCTGCCTGGTCCAACTCCCCTGCAATGAACAGGGGCACCCACAGCTCCATCACATGCTCAGAGCCCCTTCCAGTGCAACACTGGCTGTCGTCAGGGATGAGACTTCTTTCATGTCTCCTCTCCTCTCAACCAGCTTTGAATCCCTAAAGCAGGCGAAGTTTTCTTCTATCTTCTAATCCAAAATCCTCTCGAAATGCAGGCAGAAAAGTCCTCCATTCTCCTCAGAGACATAAACGCTGGGAAGAGACAGAGCAAATATCAGATGTGTGCATCAGCAGAACAGCCAATGGCTCCAGGAGTTCTCCAGGAGCATTGCTGTTTCCCAGGGGCCCATCAGGTTTGACAGTGTTTGTCACAGGAAACAAAAACTTTTTCTTTCACCATTTCCATTTGGAAGCGGGAGGTGCAAGGAGAAAGCTGCATTCAGACTCTGTCATACCACATTGTTTTGACTTCTGTGCTAAACCAGATCAAAACAGGGTGAAGCAAGATGCTGTGAAGTTAAAATAAACTTCTTTTTTTTTTTATCCCAACATGCTGAGATTAAAAAAAAAAAAAAAAATATCCACGAGAGATTTCAAAATGCCAGATTGAAATTCAGTTTTTGTCAGAAATTTTAAATTTTTTGAAGGAATGAAAATCTCTCTTACCCAGGAAGTCTAAACTAAAGCTTCCACATGTCCCTAATGGGAGAAAGGATGAATTATATTGCTGTTAAGAGAAATTATTGGGGCTCGGGGAATGTGGATTTATTTCCTGGCATGGTTACAAATCCCCTCTGTAGCTCTGAACGAGGAAATAAATCTTACTGAGGATTTAAACATCACAATCCTGAGCGCTTCATTACTCTCCTTTTGAGGTGTTTAGTGCCTGGAACAGACTGAAGTCCCCAAGGAGATGGGAACGGAGGCTGGGGAAGATGCCCATATGGGAACAGCAGATTTGGAGCATGCCAGATTGTCTCATTCAATATTTCTCATCTGTTCTAAGCTGGGAACCCTTTCCTGAAAAATGAACATGTTTCTAATCCCCTTGTACCTCATAGGGATGGGTAAAATGGTAAGAAAAACATCATTACTTCTTGCGTACTGAGATTTGAGATGCTGGGAGAGATCTTTTATGCCCAACAGCCCCCAGGGATTTTGGGAATCCTGAGAGTCTCTTGGCTTTAGGTTATTAGTGTTTGTAGATTTAGGAGACTTTCTTGATTTCCTTTCACGGCACCTCAAAAAAACCCTACAAACTATTCTTAGCTGTGCAATAGCAGCAATGATATCTCACAAGTATGAGTACCACACTTCCCTAGACTGGACACCTGATTTCCATGGGAAGGTTATGAACAAGATCATTACCTGCAGGTGTACAGAAATAACAGATGGAGCTGTAGGTACCATTTTTTTTTAATGCTAATGTTTTGGGTTTTTTTTTTTTTCCCACTTAAAAAATGTTTTCGTGGTCTTTTACAACCTTAATGATCTTATGATTCTTTGTCCTCAGGAAGAAAGAAGACCTGCACGGTCTGATAGCAAAGGAAATCCTGACTGTCCTCCAGCTGTGGCATGGCCAGCTCTTCCATGCTCTCCATGGAAGGGCACCACATCCAATGCTGGACACCACATACAAGAGAGCATCTCGATCCCACTCCTATCTGCACCCTATGGTGCACGTGGCTCTTTGAGGCAGCAGATCTCAGCATCCAGGGTTGGAGAAACAAGACCCGACTTTGCAGTCAAGGCAAAGCCTTCGAGTCAGGGCAGCTGCTTCATCCAAAATCGTTAATGCAAAGCAGAACTTTGGGACAGATCCGTGCCTGGGGCTGAGCGATGCATCTTGCTAGCAGACAGAGCCTCTGCAGGCTGGGTCCTCTTGCTGAAGGGTCATTTAATTTGAAACTTGCTGTTCTGTCAGGGCCTAGAGCCACCAATCCCATGGGCACAGTGAGATCCATCTGTTTACCAAACTCTGCACGTCCAGGGCATGACAAGGAACTTGGCCAGGCCAGGCCAAGTGGGCTGGTTTGAATCTTGCCTCTTTCTTGTGGGATCCTATCGGGGGAGAAGTGAATCCAGAGATGGGCTTTGATGCTGGCACTCGCTGGCATCATGCTGCAAATGTGGACGGGTGGTTCCCGCGCTGCGAATGTGCTGTGGGCATGGGCAGCGGGCACAGCGACACTCAAATAAATTAAATATTTCTCAGGAATGGGGTGGGGACATCAACAAAACCTCTGCCTTATGCAATTGCCGCCAGCACTACAACAGATTTAAAGCAGCTGCTGTTGGCTTTCCCTCTTTGCTTTCATAAAGCGGTTGTTTGTGTGCTGGATCCTGATGGATGAGGCGGTGGGGGAGGGAGAAAGGGACGTGTGTGAGGGAAGCACGAGGGTGGCTGGGTGAAGGGATGGTGCCCACATCTGCCATTGTTGGCTGTGGATTGATGGACAGCTTGAAGCTCAGCCAACCCTAAAGGAAGAGCCGTCCTCTTGTGAGCCCATGCAAGGACATGAGCTTAGGAAGTCCATGGAGGGCCATAAACAGGGAGTGGTAGGACTGAGCCAAAAGGATATTCCTGGAAACATCAACTGGAGAAAGATGTTGCCGTTGAGACCAGAAAAGAGGCAGCTCCTAGTTGCAGAGGCACAGGATGAGTAGGGCTGCAGTGAGATCTTTGACTCAAATAGAAGGAGAAGGATGATTTTGTTGGGGTAGCAAGAAGTAGAAGTATAAAATCATTGACTCCTAGAATATCCTAGGTTGGAAGAGATCCACAAGGATCACTAAGCCCAGCTCCTGGATCCACATAACCATTGTAAATTCCAAACACTATGGCTGAGTGTATTGTCCAAACTCTCCTTGAACTCCAGCAGCTTAGAGCCATGACCACTGCCCTGGGGAGCCCGTTCCATGCCCACCACCCTTTATAACATTAAATAAATAAATAAAAGAAGGGCAAAAAAAAAGTGTTAAGAGTAGTAAGGCCATGAGGGTCTGAGAGGAGAGGACCGGATGCAGGGTGGCACTGGGGCCGTGGTCTGAAGTGGCTGTCTCTGCTGAGCTCCAGTTTGACTGTGCTGAGCTTTGACCTGGCAGATGAGTTACTCTACAGAGAACAAGGTGGATGGTGGGATGATGTTAGACTGCTTGTGGCAAGGAGGGAGAACGTGATAGAGGAGGCTGGCAATGAGCATAGCAAGAGCCAGGACAAGAGAAGGAAGAAAAATAACAGAAGGGGAGCAGGTGACGTGGGGATATCTATAACAGAACACTTGAGTCCATTTCAGATACAGTGAGACTCTGGATTACTCCTTCAAGCAGCCTGCTTGAAACTCTCTGAAGACCCACGCACTAACCCCAGGACATACCTAAGCATGCAGAGTGCCTGCCAGTGGTTATGGCTCTGCCTCTGTCCCTTGCAGGGTAGCCCAGGTTGAATTTTCTCTCACCTCAGAAACAAGATCTCCAGCATGCAGCATTGTAGCAACACCCTGGGCTGCAAATTTAAAACCCAACCGTGGAGGAATGGATGCTTCCCATTCAGGCCCTTCCCCAGCCCAAATATACTTGCCTTCAGCCACATATTGTTGCCTTTTTTTTTTTTTTCAGCCCAAGTATTCACCACCTTCTTTCTATTCAAATAACACTGAAACATGCTCATATGAGGGTGAGCGTGTCTTTACATATAACTAGTATTTCAGCAAAACCCCAGGAGCAATTAAATCATCACTCAAATAGAGACACTCCAGCCAGATATCCACAAAGAAGCCTTTTCCATCATTCCAGGAAATCATCCCTCAGCTGTCTCCATTAATCCCACTGTGAATAGATGTCTTTTGCCACTTTCCCAGAATGTCCACAAATGCAGGGGGTTTCAGATCCAGGGAGGACAGCACAGGAAAACCAAGATTTAATGTCTCTGTGGAGGCAAAGAAATTGTTCTGCCAGCCCATCTCTCCCTCCATACTGAGGTGGAATGAGATCCAGCCCTACCAATGAGGCAGAGAAATAATTTTACTAAGCTTCTTCAGGCCTTGACTAGCCTTTAAACACATAATTGGTGCAGTTTAAGTGTTGCTTGGTTTGACAAAGGCCTTCAGAATCACATTCATGAGACTTGGAGAAAGGATGTTAGCCAAAGGCTGCAAAGGGGTTTGGGAGTTCATTTCCTTTGCATTCAAGTCCAGCTGTCCCGTTGCACTGGGTAAGAAGCTGACCATGGAACAACTGCATTGGAGAACAGCTCCCAGCATAACAGCTCTCCATTTCTAGAGGAAATGCACATGGCTGGTTTGTTTTTTGCTCTTTGAGGTGCTAGCCCCGTGAATAAGGTCTCAGAGTTCTGCATATTTTTCTGAGGAATTAGCTCATTGCAGAGCTGTGTGTGCTAAAAAAGGAGCAAGCTCCTTCATGGCAGTGGTTTCATTTTACTCTTTGAGCTTCTCTGGTGAGAAGATCAAAATGAGGAAAGATTTGGGATTCATACCAGCCTGGTATTTGTTTCAGATATTTTCCCATTAGAAAAGCCTTGCACACAGAGCTTGAGCCCACCAAGAGCTCAGACCTCACCCATGCACCTGAGACATCATTCCTTCCTCCAATCCAGTGACCATTTCCATAGGAATGGCAGGAAATAAGTCAAGGACGACAGTGCTCACCTTCAATGCACTCTTACATATGGGATCAGAATGTGGAACCAGACAGAGACTTCTTGCACAAACTCCTTGAACTTCTGAATCATCGCTCTTGTCCTTGATGGACTTCCTCAGCAAAGGAAGGTCCAGACATGGGTCTATCTCAGGGGTGGACACTGCATGCCTGTCTATCTCGTCCATCAGGCAGGTGGTCAGGAGTCACCAGGTCTACCTACTCCATCAAACAGCTGTTCTCTGCATTAAGACATCTATTTTCCAGCCTGCACAGGTCCTTCATCTCCTCCATGCCCTCTCCATCCCTCCTCCTCCCTGCCACCTGACCAGATGGACGCATTCAGCTGATTCTCAACCAGACACCCCACTGGGTATTGCAGAGATAAACGTGGCAGATGGTGGGAATCTTCTCCTTGCATTACCTCTTCCAGGGAGAAACTTCCCATCTGTTTGTCAATCAGTTCCTTCCCACTGGCGAGAGATCCTGGCAGTGTGCCCCATCCCCGTAACACACTTGCCCTAGAGCTTTTTCTTTCCAGAGGGCAGAACATGGGCTAGGTCTGAGCCTCTCCAAGTACACTGGAAGTAGTCTGCAATGAGGCACAAGCTGAAGCCTCTCTCCCTCTGCATTTTCCCTTCTGATTATTTAGTTCAGGATTAACTTTTGGGTTACTTGGTACTTCTAATGCATTTGTGCTGTGGTTGTTCTCTTTTGCTGTTCTCTGTCTTTTACACCTTTTCCCCCCTTCTTATTTTGTTCTGCATTAGAAACAAAATCACGGATATTTTTAGCCGTGTCTTCTTGTGTTGATGTGGACCAAAAGTTTTCCTGTCCCCAGAGTGAAAGGAGAGAGCTATTTTATGTCACCAAAACCCCCACTTTGGAACAAATAAAGAAATAGCTGGAAAAAATATATATATAAGTAGAAATTTCTCCTTGATTATTTTTATTGCAGTTTCACTCTTATCTTATTTCTACTTTCACATCAAAGTGTGTTACATACATCCAAATTCCCATGTGTGCTGGTCAGTTCGAGGGTCGTAGGGTTGCAGCCAGTTCAGCAAAGCAGATGCTCAAGAGCTCCTAAGTGGAATGTATGACTTTATTGGGCCATTGTTCTCATCTCCTTTTGTTTAGCATCTCTTCCCTTTATGTTGGAAGAAGCATTGGCTGAGGATGGCTGCAAGGGAATGCTCCGGGCTGCCTTCATGCACAGAGCAGGCTGAAAGGCTGTGCAGGAGGCAGGACAGCTCTGCCTGCTTTATCTGAGCACTGAAGGGCTTGGAGTAAAACACAAAGATGAAAGAGTATTTCAAATAAGAGCTTATTGTACCTTCTCCCTTGCAATCATTTTCCAGGGCCTTCGAAGATAACTTAGTTGCTATGTGGATCAAATATTCCTTGAACGGGAACAAATCCTTCCTTTTAACATCCAAGGTCTTACCTTGTTTAAGAACTGTGACTTTGTGAATCAATTCGATCTTTTTTTCCACTGCAGCATTTGTATTTCTGATATATCGCTTTCCAAATTCAAGTGTAATTTTTACCAAACCAAAGCCCAGACACTGGAAGATATTTGAATCACAAAATAGTCCAACTGTCCACCTATCACCAACAATGCCCACTAAGCCATGTCCTGGAGAACCCATCTGCTCTGAACACACAACGTAGGTCTAAGAGCACACCAGCTTCATGGCACTGGAGAAATCACCTAGAAGGCCAGTGCTCCAACTTGTAACACAGATACATAGCAGATATTTAAGGTTTATCCATCAGAACAGGGCCACCATGGAAAGACATCTCTCTCCTTATCACCTCATGGATGGCTCTGGGACCATCTGCAACAACTCTTGCACCCATGACATGCTCCTTGTGCAAGGCAGTGTGTTTGTGGGGTCATTGGTGTGGCGACAGAGATCCAAAGCCAGCCTCATCAAAGCTCAGAGAGGAAAGGTGCAAAGTGTGCTCCTGGAGGGAGCAGCTCATCATCTCCTCTGCTGTTGCTCACATTACTTGTGGAGAGCCTGATAGCACTTCTCATCTTGGGTGTCTTTCTTGTGGAAAGGGAAGATTGAGCCCGTGGTCACAGAAGATGTGAGGAGAGATCTAGGGTCAGGACAGTTGAGAACAATGTGGAGTCATAAAATGACTTTAAAAGTAAACAAAACAAAACAGAAATTTAACTATTATATTGAGCCATTACTAGATAATTGAAATGGAAACCAGTGTTGATGATAATGAAGGCAGAAAAGTTCCATAAATATTTCTACTTGGGAATAGCTAGATAAGGTAATCACAGATCACTCCTAGATGGTGAGATGCTTTCCATTCCAGCAGTAACCCCCTAATGGGGGCTTGGGCAGCTATAATTCCTGACACGGCTGTGTCTGGATTACTGCACCCAAGAGTTTTAAAAGGGACACCAGAGGAGGTCTCTGGTACATTAATGATGTTTTTTTGGTGGTGTTTTTTTTTTTTTTTAAGTTGTTTTGAGTGGTTCAGAAAGATGAGAGACCAGCTAACATCGTAAATATGTTTTTCAAAAGGTGAATGGGATATCCTAGGAAAGTGTAAGTCTGCTGGCCTGGCATCAGTCCCAGGCAAAATAATACAGAATCTCACACAGGATGCAATAAATTAAAGGAGGATAATTAATAGAGGAAGGAAATGAAAGGAGGGTGGCAGAACTGAAGCCAAGTAGTAATACTGTCAGGTGAATTTGGTACCTTGTTTAAAAAATAAGATTACCAATTTTTTTTTAATAGTGTTAACAACATTGTTGTTACAGGTTTTGCCAAAAAACAAAAAAACAAAAAAAACAGAAAATGGTTCTTCAGCTTAGTCCTGTTTTTAATTTGAATAAGAGTTAGAATGGTACACAGGGAGTGAGGAAGATGTTAAATGGTTTGCAAAGTAGCTAATTATTACAATTCAAAGGGTAATTGTAAATGTGGTAATAAAATATAGTGGCCGTGTTTCCACTAGGGTTGGGCAGAGAGCATTTCCATGCTATTGAATATTTGAATTAATGACCTGAAGAAAACATACATTCACCGCTGATAAAAACCCTTCAGATGGCCCAAAGAGCTGGGAAGTCATAAAGGACAAAGGAAAGAATTTTGTGACAAAGAAAAATATTGCTCCTTTCATTGCCACGCAAGGAGGATGCACCTGAACGTGGCCAAGAATGTGCGTGACAGCAGCAACCCAAGGGCATAGGCTGGTTTCATGGAGAGGGGCAGGGAAAGGCTTGGGGAGTTGGGGGATGTGGTGGGAATCGTGTGAATCAAGGGCTCCTACTGCCATGTGGTGACCAATGTCATGGTGAAGGTGGAAGCAAAAAATAAGAATCATAGAATATCCCGAGCAGGAAGGGAAACATGAGGATCATCGAGTCCAACTCCTGAAGATGGGAATGGGAAGACACTAGAGGATGGTCTGCAGTTCAGCTAGTCACAGCCTGATGAAAACTTTGGCAACTGGAAGGACTGACAGAGCCGTAGGCTGAGTAACAAAAGGGAGACTTGCCCGGTGGTCAGAGACTGCAGGATTTAATCTCTGGGTGAACAAACAGGGCATTTCTGTGCTCCTGGGACTTTATGCATTCAGTAAATATGAGCCACTAAGTGGACTCTCTGGTGAACCCTGTGTTTTCTGGTGACAGCAAAGGGTCTGAGACTCCTGAACAAGGTATCTCCGAGTCATTCTCAAATTTAGGAAATGGGAACACCTCCTTCACCCCAAGATGCATGTTAAGATGCAGCCTGATCTTAATCTGTAAATGCCCCCATGGAGCAGCCAAGAAAGATCTGACAACAGAAGTCTCCTCAGTATAAACAAACAACAGCATTGCAAAATGCAGTGGCTGGAGGGCAGGCAGAGGCATCCCAGAAGCCAGGGACATGGAGCTGGCTGCTGAGACCTGAGTGAGAAATGACAGTACAGATCATTTGCCCAGATTTCTTTTCATTTAGGCTGTCCATCAGGATGATGAGAACTGAACCACAGGGTCAGTGGTTCTCCATAGGGTGGACATAACAGAGATGCAACAAGGCTCGTTCTCTGTTGAGTTGCTTCAACACGCTTGAGTTCTTTCACTCAGACTTTGGGAGAAACTACATCAGGGAGTCACACCAGTCTCCTGACTGAGGACCAGCAGGACTGAGCATCAGCTGCTCAGCATCACTGAGGCAGCACTGATAATGTCAAGTCAAAGCTGCTCCATGGCCATCAAAAGGGAGGGCTCACAATTCTCTACAGCAGGTCTCTACTCAGTGTTGTCAAGACTGCACAAGCTTTTCTGAAGACTGTTGTTTTGCTTTAGAAATGGAAGTGGTATTTTTTCTCTGGCAGACTGTGCTCTCACACAGTCTCTCCCTGACCTGAGCTCGCATTGCAGTGCTTTTGCTGTGAAATTCATCTGATTCCATGAATTTCAAAAACTGCTGAAATGTTGTCCAGGTCCCCTGGGAGTTGTTCATTATACATCTATTTCCAACAGTAACAAAATGCTGTCAACTCTTTTTTTCTTTTTTTTTCTTCCCAGATGTGGCTGTGATGTGTTTCCTAAATTGGCCCCTTTGATATCTGATGGTCTGGTTGTTCATTTTCCTTCTTGCTCTGGACCTGCTATCTGCACTGCCTAGTTGTGCCCAAACACTGCCTCCCCTGAGTGTCTGATTCCTTCCCAACATCTCATCCTTTCCTTAGAGCCCACCAAAGGTAAATTCTTCCAGCCCCTTTGCTTCTCTTCCCAGGAGAATAGTTTCTCTGTGTTGAGACCAAGTAGCACTTTGCTGTGTGATTTGTCATTCTTTCACTTTTTCACTTCTGATGTTTAACTTGGGAGGAGATGTGACTAATACCCTAATGGACACATCCTTGGGGGGCTGGAAGAGGTCAGGTCCATCTTGATAGTACTTTGGTTCTTCACCTTGTCTTCCAAAGCCTCATACCTACAGGTTTACTTGTGAGCTATGTGGTTCCAGTAAGACTTTGCCCAAATCAATGAGTACAAATAAGATCTGAAAAGCATCAAGCAAATCTCCAGGGCCCACTGTGAGGCTTCATGTGAAATAGTAACCTGACATCCCTGTTTTTATCCTGCTTCTGCAATTTTTTGTTGTATTTCATTTCTGTTTAAAGATGACTTGTTTGGAGCCAAGAGCTGGACTCAGGGATGCTTATGGATGCCTTTCAACTTTGGATATTCTATGATTCTGTGATTTTAATGAGTGAAAATTAATGTTCTGATTGATTTGTGGGATAATTCTTTACTACTTTCCTTAAATCAATAAAATCAGAATTGTAAAGGCTGGACAAAACTGTCAAATTAAGATGACCTGAACAGACCTTTTCATATCACCCTACTAGCACTGCAAGGAGGCTGATAGCTTATATTTGCCTTTAGCATCTCTTGTGGAAAGATTTAGCTTTGATCTCAAGAAGTGAAGCAAGAGAGGACTCTACTGCCCTTGGAGAATTTCACATCCACTGTGAAAAATTGAGACTTCATTTCCCATTCGAGTGTCTGGCTATAATTACTGTTTGGAGAGCAGCAAAGTGACCCGTGTAGCCCCAGAAAATCCCCTGTCCTGTGTTCAACTCCCGGCACATGTCACAGTGCACTATGCTGCCATGCCCTGCTGTTATGGCTCGTCATCATCACTGGAGAACAACTGAAAAATTGTCCTCCAAGCAAGCTCATGCAAAGGGTATTAGCATGAAATACATACGAAAGTACATAGGAAAGTCCTTAGCAAGGAAGTCTGAACTGAGCTTCTTCATCTGGACAAACATGTCTTCTTCAGCTCTTAGTTAAAGCCGGGAGTAATGGGGAACAGAACTTCAGAAATGGCATTAAATTCGCACTAATGATTGGACTAATTAACAGCGCCTGACTCCACTGGGAGGTTTCCTCAACCCCGCTGAGGTTATGGCATTTGTGATTTTCTGTCTGGTTCTTCCAGATGGATGCTTTCTTTTATTTGCTTATCAGATTGATAGGTGTGATTTCAGAAATAAAAATATAAGAAGACCATAGTAAGAGCTTAGTAGAAACAGAAAAGCAGCGGAGAGAAACAGAACATTATTGCAGTTTGCAGGAGGATTAATAAGCCATCAAACAGAAGTGCTGTCAGATTTCTCAACCTTATGTAACATTTTTTGTGGTCACTGCTTCTGGGACATCACAAAAGAGCTTTTGTTATTGACACCTGGAGGGTTTCTAGCTGCTTCTTTGAGCATTTCTCAAGTAGGAACAGTTCCAAATCTGCTTGAAAAATTCCTCTTTCCTGTGCTTTTTTTTTTTTTTTTTATAATGCTTAATAAACACAAGGTATGATAGCAATCATTCAGCATGAGGAAGGGATCATGTCACATAGCTGAGGTTGGAAGTTCAGCACCAGCCATGTCCCCAGTTCACTCCAGCTTGGGGCAAGTTGGTGGGACAAGGTGCCTGTTCTACCTGCCAACTTTCCATGGCAAAAAAAGGGAAGCTTTTAAAATGCACAAGATAAATAATGTTCTTCATTCAAAAAGAAATGCTGCTGAACTTGTTCATTTTAGATGAAACCACAAGGACTTTACAGTTAATAACTTCAGCTACTTCTGTTTTTCTCAGACACAATTCATAGAATCATAGAATGGCTTGGGTTGGCCATTCTCAATCTCTTGGCCCCTGAGAATACAAATGCTTTTTGACTGAATTCAGATTAAGAAGAAACAAAAACCCTCACACATTCTGTAGTAACCTTCACTGACAATCAACTAGCAATGTTTAGGCATCTTGAATTTGCAAAGTGCCGCAGATGGGAACTCTCCCTTTACTTCATGAGCTCCAGCAGGTGACGGCAGGAGGGGGTTACACCCTCTTGTGTAACAGACATCTGTAAATGCTGTCAAGAACATTTTCACTGTGACTTCCTCCCTTTGATTTTTTTTTTTCCTATTGTACGCAGCATTGGAATTACAGGCTTAAATCTAATCATGGAATTAAGAAAGCAGTTATCTTAATTACAAGTTGATGACAAATCGACATACAGCCTCACAGGACCTTGTTTTGCATTGCCAGCAAGGGCTGGCATGAGGAGATGCTCTCAGTGACGCACTCAGTTAGCAGCCTTACTCTGTGAGAGGACGTCTATTCCGGTTAATATAACAAAAGAAAGTTCATTTTACTCTTGGGAGAAGGTAGGAGTTTACACAAAGAGCTGAAAGGCAAGTGTCTTCACTCACGGTCTCGACCAGCCTGCTAAATGGGACAAATGTCAAAATATAGTCGTACTAAAAGGTGATGAAAGAAAGAGTTTGGGAACCACAGATGTTACTGTCATTCGTTGTTTCTCCAAACCACATGGAGAGATTGTTTCAGTACTCCAAAGTCAGGGCACACATCTCCTGCGCTCGTTGCCACTGGTTAGCTTTGCAGCTTTTTTTCCCCTCCTGTTATTTTATTCAGTATGGGTGCTCAGCTGCTTAAATGTATGTATCTACACACACAGTCCCAGCCTTCCAGGACAAGTGTTGGCTTGGTCCCTTGATAGCACTGCTGAAGTCTTGTCTTGGTGTTGATCTGTTGTCTTATCAAGACGTGCAGTTGATCCTACACTGGGGGCACACTGAGCTACTCTTCTGGAATTCCCATTCTGCTTTTCCCAGACTCACACTGGTGGAGCAACCAGCACCCCATGTACCTGCTTGTGCAGCCCAGCTCAAGCCAATCAAGAACTCAGGCTCTTGCTGGGACCAGCATGAGAATGAAGCTATCTGACCCGTTTCACTGTCTATTTTTTGTTGTTGTAATATGCCTCTGATTTCAGTTTGCATTTCCACACTGAACAGTAAACTGTCCTGAGAAACAACTACTGGTGGTGCAAAGACATTGACAAATGCCAGCACTGTGGCACTGTGGCATCACTACAGCTGGATATTTTCTGTGTATTTTATGTGGTTCAAAGAGACTGCCAACAAAAAAATGGAAAACAGTCTGTTGGAAAGTGACCCTGATGACAGTTCACAAAAGGTATTTTAGATGGTGTGGTGTACACAGCCACTCTGTGTCATGGGAGACACAAAGTGCCTGTGGGCTGGTGAGCGGGGGACCAACAGAGGTTTAGGACCAACACAGAGTGGAAGAGAACAGTTTGGAAGAGACCTCTGGATGTCTCCCAGTCCAATCCTCCTGAAGCAGGTTCCCTACGGTGGGTTACATAGAAAACTACCCAGCTGGGTTTTAATATCTCCAGAGAGGAAGACTACCCCACTCTCCAGGCAGCTCGAGCCAGGGCTGTCACCCTCAAAGTTAAGATTCTTAACGTGAATGAGTGAATGGATGCGGGATACAGTGCAGCCAAGGTGCTGAATGTCAGTATCAAACTATGCCATGACACCATGGCTTCCAGTAATGCAATGACAGTGATCAGCTATCAGAAATCCTTCCACGAACCCAAGCTCAAAAGCAGAATTCACTCAGAATGTCATGCAAAGGCCCAGTGTTTTCATACAAGCCTCGCTCCAGGCCCTCAGCGCATCCTGCTTACTTCATAAGCACAATTCAATAGCTGTATCGTGTATAACTAACTTCCAAAGAGTCTGTAGCTTGCAAATCTGTCTTTAAAAACATATTTTACAGCTCAACATCCTTGATTTCCAGGAACTCATGAATAGAGAAGATATATTGTTCTTGGTAACTAAATAATATCATTAAAACCATTATGAGTCCTGCAAAAATTATTCCTGTCTACCTAATTTAATCATGTAACAATGACTATTATTAACTTGTCTTTTGCTGCTGCCATTTGAGATTATGGCCTTGGATGCATGGGTAGCTATTATATGATTCAGTTATTGTAAATGTGCATTGCTCTTAAGTGCTCGAGTGCTTATCCTTCCGTTACCTGCCTGAATTTACTCATTCCAGGACTGTGTGATGAAACTGAAGATGAAAATGAAGATGAAAATGAGCAGTTCAGGGAACTGCAGAAAGATTAACGCCTGTCCTCGTTGAATGGATTAGTGTCTCGTGACTGCCTTCTCATGTCCAGATGTACAAGACATCCTGCAGAACGTTCTCCTATGATTCACAACGATGTCACTCTGTGTGGATTCTCTATGGTCTTTAGAAGGTTTGAGTTCCTCAGCATCTTGCTCACCCCTATTTGGCTATGAGAAACGTTTCATTTCTGAAGCTATACATTTCAGCCAACTTTTGATCCATATCCTCAACTCCATATCCCAAGTCCTCACTTGCAAGGGAGAGAAAATGAATCCCTGTGTGCTCCCCAGATCTTATCCATATGCTCCCAGACTTCACTGCAAACATAAGGCATTTTGAGCAGAAGTCATTCCCTACCTGATCTCCCCCTCCACACACAGCTTACTGTAATAGGCCTCATTTCCTTAGGAAAATCACTACTAGGAAAACAAAAATCAATCCTCTATCTCTCTCCTTCCTTGGTAGTAAAGAAACAGTATATCTTTTTTTCCTCATGATGGGTTTGAATTGAAATAGCCAAAACCACTGGACCTGATAAATAGATAGATAGATAGATAGATAGATAGATAGATAGATAGATAGATAGATAAAAAACCAACAAAGAATATAGTCTGCCTTTTGGATTAAATTACAGTGAGGACTATATCTGCAGAATATATTGCTTTGAAGGCAAAATCCCTGCAAAGAGGAGGACTGGACCTGATCTGTGCCTGTAAGATGACTGCTGAAGGTGCCAAGAACACCTCCACCCTATTCATTTCTATGCTACAATGGTATTTCTCCTCTGTGCTACAGGAACAAATAACAATAGTTTCTCAGACAGTGGGAAATGTTGGTGTTTCTGGTGTCAAAAATGAAAAACAGGAAACATCATTAGCCCGCTTTTCTAATGGAATGGGCTATAGAGGAGCATCCTGTGTGAGTGCACACATTACTCCTTCTGCCTCCTCCCTTGGTGTAACTTTGGAAACCTTTGGCCAATTCCAACCTGACAGAGGCACAGAACTACTAATTTCCTGCTACTTTGATGAAAACCAACAGCTGAGCAGAAGAGAGAGCCTTTAGAAATATCCCACCCATCCTTCCTCCCAGTTCTCACATCCACATGGACAAAACCATGGACTAGTTGGAGTTAGAAGGCGTTGTTAAAGGCCGGCTAGTCCAAGCCCCCTGCAATAAACAGGGACTTGATCCCCTATTCCAAACGCATAGACAAGCAGACATCTCTGTTCAAGTATTTATTTTTCAGTCTGGTTTATGTGAGTGTGGAACTTAGGAGACCAAGCTCTGCTCTGTGTGTAGATGCTCATGCAAGAGCAGCTCAGGTCTCAGCTAGCGAGACGTGTGATTGCATTGTCCCAACTTCTTGAGGCATCATTCAGCCTCTTTGTCTCTTGAAAGAAAGATACTCCATCTATTGTGCTAATAACATCTAAGAGAGGTTATTGATGTTGCTATCAAAAATGGCAAGACAGATTCCAATCAGTGCTCATTAATGAGGTCAGCCAGAGGAAATCCCTCTTGATGGGTGACCTGATCTCTGATTTGAATTCAATCACACCGCTGCCAAATGCTGGCACCCACTGTGATATATAGCATCATCTAGATGTCAGGGCAACATATCTGAGAGCTGAGGTAATTTCCATGCTGGGTGGAAAGTATTTTCACAGTGGAATGCTTGCATTTCATTCATTATGAGTTGGAGGATATCCCCTCTCCAGGGTGAACCACAGAATCATTAAGCTTGGGAAAGACCTCCAGGATCATCAAGTGCAACCCCAACCCATCCCACTAAACCATGTCCTTTAATGCCAAAACTCCATAGTTCTGGAACACCTCCAGGGAATGGTGACCCCACCACCTCTCTGGGCAGCTTGTGCCAGTGCCTGACCACTCTTCTGGAGAAGTTTTTCCTAACATCTGAAAGTGCAGAGTCAGGGCATGGTGCCTGCCAAGGGGGAGGGGGGTGGAGTCATATCCTGCTGCAATTTGTCACAAAAAAGAGTCACCTGCAGAAAACCAGGGCTTAGATTGAACTCTTCCAGTCTCCCAGGCTCAGTGCAGCAGCAGGATGAGTTGCTTTCAGAGCTTATTGAAAGTTCATAGGTACCACGGTGTAAACACTGTCACACAGTCTATTCTACAAGGAAAGTCATTTCATCTTCAGAACAAAATATGAACGATGGGCTTAAAGTAACTCCACAGTAAGCATGGAGGATTAAAAGAAATGGCAAATAACTCCATGTCTAGAGAAAGGCTCCAGTGAGAGGAAGAACACTGATAGCTGTAATTGAATAGATCAAAATGAAAAGACAGAATAAAATTACTGCTGTGATAAAGCCCGTAGCTTTGAAATTTTAAGAATGTTTTCCACTTATTTTTTCAGACTCTGCCTAAGGAAGAGCATAGAATGGTTATGGTAGGAATGGATCTAAAAGCCCCCCCACCCCCTGCCATGATCCACCAGATCAGGCTGCCCAGGACCCCACCCAGCCTGGCCTCCAGGGATAAACCACGAAGGAACAAGATCAAGTGGAACCTACTGTCATTTGTGTATGCATCAAAATACATGTATATATTTATTTTTTCCCATTCTCAGAAGTTCGATTTAAAGACTCAAACCTACCTGAGATATGGAATCTAATAATACCAACTAGCCAGTAATTTATTTGTATTTTTTCTCCCCAGATGGTTTCTTGTCACATCCTACCTTTGTTATCAGGAGCCTAGTAATGGGATACAAAATATAAAGCAGAGTGCTCTGCCACCAGGATAAGTAATTATTTTGAAGAAATATCAGAAATGCAGGATTGTGTCAGGAACCCTTGTTACTGCCCATGAAAGCACACCTGGAGCACAGCAATGAGACAGCAGAGGAACGAATAAGAATGAAAAGCAAGATTAGTGTTATGCTTTAAGCTCTACCCTATCAGAAAGCCCCCAGAAAAACTCATTGATACAAATATTCATTCTTTTGGAGGCCTTTCTCCCACTCTAGCTTCAATATGTCTTGTCTGTTACATCTCTAAGTCTCACCACTCTCTTTCCTACCTAGGAGGCATCCCACTTCCTCAGCTGAACCAGGTTCCCCATCAGGCTGCCCAGCATCACCTGTACAACCACAGCACCAGGTGTCTTCAAGACCTTGGAGAATTCTAGAAAACAGCAGCTATGCTGTACCTCACTACTGTTCCTGCCACGAGCAGGTGACCAAATAGGATATCTAAAACTATTCATCCTTAGCACACCTTCCTAACTGGGGAGAAATAGTACCCAAAAACCCAGAACAGCAGCAAAGAAGTCTCCCCAAAACAGGTCACACCTTGGCTGATGGAGCCCAGGGCTTTAACCCAGTGAGCTGAGGAGTGCCCCCCAAAGTGCAGATGAGCCTATAGGAAACAGCTGAGGGCTAAGTCTGGGGTGGGTGGGGAGGTTGGCTTCCTCCTCATCCTCATTAGAGGACCTGGTCTTGCTCTAGCATGCCTTCTTTTTGTTCTTGGGCTTGAGGGGAGCTGCTTCTTCAGGGCTTGTAGTAGGAGTGATGAATGGAGCTAACTCCTGTAAGCCCCAGCAATAAGGAGGGAGAGGGGCAGAGTGGTGCCCTCCATCCCCTACATCCTAGGAAGATGGAAGATGAGTCAAAGAAGGCTTCAGGCAATGGGAGCACGCTTGCTATCCAGACTGGTGAGTTTTGTGTTTTTCTGCTTTCTCTTTGTGTATTTTTTGAGGGAGTGTTGGAAATGAAGTGAGCCAACGTTGGTAGTGGAGAGAGCGATGTGGTTTTGTATGGAGTGAAGTAGAAAACTATCGAAGAACTGGGTTAAGACTCTTTCTAGTTCATGAAACATTTGGGATTTTTTTTCTGCTTTTCTGTTTTCAAATTGTTCTTGAGGAGCTCTGGCTGTATTTTGTGCTTTTACTGAGAAGAAACAGTAGTAGTGATGATTGTAGAGCCCTCGTTGTAGAAGGAGGAAGGTAGGTTGAGAGTAGCTGTGTGACAACAGAATCAGGGTCAGAGGTGACAAATAAGCAGCTTTTCCTTTCAGTGTGGAACATGATGTATGTTGGGAATCATTTGAAAAGTCTTCTGTTATGCAGTTAATATTTATTTACTTTATTTTTCCGTGGAAATAGCAGATTACTTTATGTCACAAATTCTAGATAGCAGAAGATATAAACCACAGCTTGGGTAGCAGGGAAGCCAAGGTTGTAACTCTTCTTCCTTAAAATAGTGCTGTCTTTAAGAGGAGCAGCAGCTATTGCAAATAGCTGTGGGAAAGAAGTTTCCTTGCTGCTGTTCACAGGAACTCCTTGTGTCTTCTGTGGTAGCACAAGCTTGTGGGCTGTGTGATGTGTAATCTGAATGAGTTAAAGCTGTGAGATTTTCCTGCCCTGGAGCACTTAAACATGTGGATAGGAGATGAGATGACTATGACAACTAGGGATTTTTACCTTATTCCTAACAAACCCTGAGCTATAGGGGGTAAATGAACCATACATGTTACACCTGGCTTTGAATGAATGCTGTTGGGGCAATGGGAAGGCTTCTCCAGTTGCCCCAGAAGAGATGGTCTTCCTGTGCTTGCTGTTCTATCTGGAAGGACCTCGATGGATCAGATTGACTCCTGAGGGGGAGAGGTGTGGGAATTTGTATATGAGAGAGATGAAGGAAATTGTACGTCAGATCCATTCTTCAACCAAGGTGTTAAGTTTGATCTGGAGGTAGCTGAGAAAAACTGCAGAAGAAAGTGTTCCTGGGCAGAAAGTGAGATATAGAGGAAAATTTCCTCCAACTACTGAGGCTTCTAATGTTGTAAGGAAATGAAAGCAGCCTTTTGGG
Source organism: Cyrtonyx montezumae (assembly GCF_038088225.1). Lineage (NCBI taxonomy): Eukaryota > Metazoa > Chordata > Aves > Galliformes > Odontophoridae > Cyrtonyx > Cyrtonyx montezumae. The sequence continues at coordinate 66,450,423 of NW_027071936.1, read as the reverse complement.
TGGGAAATACCTCTTCTGAGATATTTTACTGACATATGATGCTCTCCTCTGTGGAGTAGGCGTACAGTAACATCTCTATGCTTCCACCAAAGGGTGAGGTGCTGTTGTTGTGGAGCTGAACTAGCAACGGGCTTTGCCCTGTGCTTAGCTTTCATGGCAAAGTATTTTTCTTTCTGCTGCTCAAGACTTGATTTGAGGACAGCTGCTGTGAAAAGTGACCCTTGAGCTGTTCTAGGGTCCCTTGTTCTCGCTGCTACAGAGCAGCCAGCTGCCCTCATCCTGGGAGCTGTTAATCTTCTCTGTGCAGCCCTGGGAGAAAATGTAAAACTGAACTTCCCTACAGTTTAATCTTCAAAGCAATAACCCAATTTGCTGAACAGCTGTGAGATACTGAGCTAACCCAGAATATTAACTTGTCTCCCTGCCCTGCAGTAAATGAGAGCTACAGTTCAAAAGCCACTGGCCCCTGTTATCTCCTGTGATGGATGTTCCCTCCTGATGAATGTCTCCTGTGATGCCATGTGCTGTCCCCACAGATCAAGTGGTGGTGAGAGTCACATGGCAATCCCTAGGAGAGGCTCTAGAGGAAAAGGAGCAGAGATTTCTTTCATAAAATAATTGGTTGTTACGGGAAAATCCCTTTTGGGTAAATGGTGGTTGGGAATCCTCTAATGAAGTGTGCCTAGCTGGACTCTTCTTCCTATGAAGGCAGGAAGGGTATTCAAAGGTGTTTGTTTTTTTTCCCCCAAAGGGCTCCAAGTGTGGCTGTATTTTGGGGACAGTTATGTGGTGCTGGTGGTTGATATTATTTTCCAGGAGGAACTGGAATTCAAACCTTAAAATATCCCATTGGGAAGGCAGGGGTTAAGGCATCATTGGCTTGGTCTGAGAGTGCCGGTTCTGTTTTCCTGGTTGCTCTGTCCCTGAAAAACACACTCCAAATGCTCTGATATTTAACCCACTGACTGATCATGACTGTATTTGACAGAAGTGGATGTCTCAAAAGCTGTAGTGTGATTATTCAGAATGTTTCTATAGTTCTTACATCCAATAAGGGAAATCCTTAATCCCCAAGGCTGAAAGTTTCAGTAGAACTTCCCAGCTAATAGGGAAAATCAGAGCTGGCTCCTTGATTTCTTTCCCATTTACAACCCCATTCCCAGCAGAGCTGTGAGTAGGCGATTTGAGCCCTCTAATCTGCATTGCCATGCAACCAGACCTTCATCTCAGTGACAGGAAAGAACAGGGTGAGAAGCACGTGGAGTAGTGTGCAATGTAATTATCCCAGCTGTATCTATATGGTGGGAATTGAGATAAGGGATATAGTCACACAAAACATGAATGTAGGAGACCCTGAGGCACAGGATCTCATATGGGCTGGGATCTCAGGGGCTTATCTGGGTCAAGATGGAGGATGACATGATCACAAGACCATAGAGATGGTGAATTAGGGTGAAATTGAGGGTGAATCAAGCCACATACTAAGCTCATGATTAAGAGAAGTGAGTCCAATTGCTTTCACTCATGTTGGTTTTATTTTTGGTTGGTTTCCTTGGAAGGTTGCTGTGTTGTAGGCTGTTGCAACTGGCACCTGCTGACCTCTGCCAGTGTACTGGGTAGAGATGGGCTCAGCACCATGGCTGAGCAGCACCCACTGTGTGTGGAAGAGCAGTGTGGGAGCCTCCAGCCACACACCTGGTGTTGCAGATGAGATGATGTATGCTGTTAGGAGTTGGATCTGCCAGGTAAATGCTATGGGTAGAGCAGCATGAAAGGTCTGCTGGGGCTTGGAGAGAGCCCTTTGCGTGTCTTCCCTAAGCCCTGGTGAGGGGCTGAGTCATTTTTGTGTCTGGGGCCCTCTGATCTTTGTGTGGCTCCTTCTGAAAAGTTCTGTGCAGTTGGAACAAATAGATGTATGTTCCCAGGGAGAAAAAAAAATGACATCAGCTATTCCCATAAATGGAACTGAGGCCAAAGACTCCAGATGTCATGCAATGCTTTTTTTTTAATCTCCTTTTGACTATAGGAGTGCTTCCTTAACAATCCGCAGCTAATGAATAGAACAAAATGAAGAAATCTGCACTGGGTTATAAAGAAATGAATGTGTTTTTAAGAACGTAATGCATGTTGACATGGGTGTGTTAGGGCTTGTGGCTGTATCCATCCAGGCAAGGGGTATATTAATAACACATGGTGGCTACGAGTGGTGCCTGCAAGACCAATCTAAAATAGCCTATAGGTATCCAGCCCTCAACATCCCTTCTCAGCATGTGCAGCATATGTCTGTGGATGGCAGCTCTCCTCCTGCAGGCAGTACCCGTGTTGCTTTGCTCTTGCTCCTCCAGTGGCAAGGCAACGTGTGTCTAAGCCTAAGTTAGCTGAGGGACCAGTCAGGACCCACTGCTCCTGCTGTGAGAACATCTTGATTGCCGACTTCCTCATGCTAATCGAATCAGGCTTGTTGCTTAATTTAATTGAAACAAAGAGGGATCTGATATGTGGCATCTGTCAGCAACCTCAGAAGGAGGTAGGGACGTGATTCATGTGGTAGGCAAGAGCATCTGAAGTATTTCCTAGAATGTTATATTTCATGGGAAGTGCCTTCAATTAGATTTGGGTATTTCCACGCTTCCTTTGCCAGACTGGGAGCGGGTAGCTCAGCTTGATGTCAGTAAGGAGTATCTCCTTTGTGAAATTAACAAACTACCTGGCTGGGTCTTCTGTGTTCCATAGCTAGTTTCATGGCATCTTCCTTAAAACACAAAAGGATGCTTATAATTTGTAATGAAAACTAATCCCTATAACTCCTAGCATGGGGCTGCTGCATCTGTATTTTTGAGTTAAAGAGGTTGAGGGGTGTTTTTTTTCCCAATCCTGTGTGTTTGAATGAAATGGAGGCTGGAAGTTATGAAGAACAAATGAAATGGAGGCTGGAATTTATGAAGCTTAAGTGCTGGGGGAAGCTCTTCACTGAGAGGATGGTGAGGCCCTGGCATAGGCCACCCAGAGGACTTATGGGATGTCCCATCCCTGGAAGTGTCCACGGCCACGAATGGGACCCTGGGCAGCCTGAGCTGATGAGGGAGCAGCCAGCCCATGGCTGAGGCTGAGTGGACTTCAAGGTCCCGTCCAACCCAACTCTTCTATGATTCTGACTTCAGTATCTTGCTGGTGATGCCTTGCTGGTGAATGCTGTTGAGGATCCAACCTCTGGCAGCTGAGCTTGATGCTGACAGCCAGCTCTGATTGCCTTCCTGGTTGTGTTGCAAGACAGAAGAGAAGGAAGGCTTTGCCTGGCAACTTTTCCTACACTGATTTAAGTTATCAAAGGGAGAACTGAGGTGCTGCAGTGGCTATTTGCAGTAGTAGGAAGTCCTGATGGGACAGCTCTGTTTTGATTCTTCCAGGAGCTTATTGCAGCTTTACATCTCAGATTGGCCAGCGTTTGCTATCACTTGTGCACTGGAACAATGCACAAACTCATCACTGTTGGATCCGAAATGCAGGCTGACTGGTTGGGAGCTCTTTTTATCTCCTCTTAGCCATGTAAATGTTGTATGAAGTGAGCATAAAGTCAATAAACACTTCCTGTTTAACATCTGCCTCGTGAGAGATGCTGCACAAAACCCCCAGATCTCTCACCCTGCACACAGCTTATCGCTGGTTCCCCGCTAAGCATGATATCAAAACTCATCAAGTAGGAAAATAATATTCCAAACTTAAAGAGAAACTCATGCCTTCCTCTTAATGACACTGCATGGATTACATGGCTACACGGCATATTGAAATTGTTCTGAAATTGGATTTTGGAGCCAGCTGAGCTGCACATCCTGATGGGAAGGCTCCTGGGGAAAGCTGGTCTGCACCTAGCATGGAGAGCAGGCACCCAGCTTGTTTCTTTTCTTGCTGCTTTTCAGCGTGACAAATGAAATTTGAATAATTGCTGTGTAAACTGAGAGCAGTTGTTGAATCTGAGAGGGCTGAAAAACATGTGCTCCTCAGCTTTGTTTTCTCTGTTGCTGGTGTTGATTCTCATCAATAGGGGCTGAAATCTTAATACTGTGAAATAACAGCAGGCATTTCTACTTTAAAACTGAAAGGTATGCTCATTTGTTTTCCAACATTTTTTATGGACTTGCAATTGGGTAGAGGCTTGTGGTTAGCAAGTGGAATCCATACTGCCAGCTCCTGTCTGCAGATGGCCCTGGCAACTCATAGGTCAGAGGGTGGCTGCAAACAATGTTTGATAGGGCGTGGGGAAATGGTTTCAAGCTAAGAGAGAGGAGATTTAGATTGGGTATAAGGAAGAAGTTCTTTGCAATAAGGAAGGGCAATGAGGCACTGGCATAGGCTGCCTAGAGAGGTGGTGGCTGTGCCATGGAGATGTGCAAGGTCAGGCTGGATGGGGCTCAGAGCACCTGATGGAGCTGTGAGTGTCCCTGTGCATTGCAGGGGAGTTGGACCAGATGGCCTTGAAGGGTTCTTTCCAGCTCAAAGATTGCATAAGTGATGTATGAACTCAGCTCCTGACCTTGACCCTCCTATTCCTTCTGTGTGAGCTGCTGGCAAATATGTCTAGCAGGTAGTGGACTTCTGTTGGTCTGCTTGCTCCTCTTGGCTTCTTAGGTAGCTGGGAGATGATTTAATAATTGTTATATTAATCTATATTATATTATCTTTTTTATAAAATACTTTTTTTTGTTTCCAGATCTCAACAGTGCTTTTCTTTGTTTAGTTCAGGGTAGTGGACCTTGTGGGAGAGAGATTACACTTTTACTTCGCTCAGTCATGCAAAACATCATCTGAAAGGTGCAGCTATGAAGCAGGGAAAGCTGGATGATGACTTAACTAAGGGGAATGCTATTATTTTACTTCTTAATGATCAGGAAACTGCATGTGCCTGTATCCTATGAAAATGATGATTACCTCCAACGTGTTTGGGACATTTTTTTGGCCAGTAGTGTAGCTGCTGTCATCTTGCTTTTACCCTCCTGTTCTAGACTGGGCTGCTGAAGCACTGTTGCTTGAGAAGCCTTTCTGGGTGAACCCTGGTTTTCCTATGGTTTTGATGCTTTGCTCCTCTAATAACTGCATAAGATGTGCCTTACAGGGGAACCTCTTCTCAGCCCAAGTGATTGTTCTGATGAATGCTACAGCTGATGACCTCAGCACTTTGCCCCATGTGGGAAAGGCAAAGTTGACCTCAAAAAGTTGCCCCTGATGTAGATGAAGTTTTATTGTTCTGAGGGCTCTTTGTACTACTGTAGTTAAAATTAAGGGCCTGGCTTCAAAAAAATACCTTCTGAAAACACTGCATTTCACAGTGAGGGCTGTGTTATGAATAGGCAGCAAAAGCACTCAGGGATGGAGCTGTTGGGGCATGGCTTTGTCTGCATGACTGCTTGCTGCCTGTTGCAGTTCTGAACTTGACTTGGGCTGGGCTCTCTTGGTTCAGAGGATATCTGCTCAACAGCCTCTCAAATCAGTTGGAGACAGACTCCTATGTCTGCAATGCACATAGAAGGACTGGCGATGGGAGGTGCTGACAACACCCCAGCCCTTGCCAGGAGAGTGATGTGCAGTTGTGGTTGAGTCTGAAGATAGAATCTGATCCCCATTTGAATGTGGTGAGGTCACATTGAAATGAGAGCAGGCATATGTTGACAACAGAGCCACTGTTTCACAACTCCTGTCTCATCTGAAGGATGGGTGATCATACCAGGACATGTGATACTGGAGCCTGAAGAAGCCTCACTCACTCCTGAATGGCTCTTAGTCTTGGTGCAGATGCAATCTGGTGGAAATGGCTTGGATGGTAGTGGGCAAATGTCTTTTGGTTCCTTTCTCACTCAGAGGAGGGACCAAGTTTGTGTTTAATACTTCATCAGGCTGTGCAGCCTGTCTCCTGATGCCTGTAGGTGATAAGATCAGATAGGTAAGCTCCAAAAACCCTACAGCATGTTCCAGCTAGCTACTCGTTCTGACATCCAGCTTGCAAACTGCAGAGCTCTGAACAAATGCCCAGGAGACCAGTTGAGAGTGGCTCCAGGACAGCAAGTAAGCCACAGTCTAGCCTTGGTTAACACTTTTCTGTTTCATGTCTGTGTTTACAGCAGCCCCTAATTGTGTGGCTGTTTGTGATCTTTGATCTGCAGTTGTGACACTCCCAGAGCGACCGTGCACATCTCCAGAGGTCAGTTCATTTCTTGTTCAGCTCTTGCCTCAGAAGGCTGCAGAAATCTCCAGTGACTTTTTTTTGTTGTTGTTGTCGGGATTGGATGGTGGAGTTACCTTGTCCACAGCTCTTGAATTCAGTGGCTTCCACATCTTGTAGAGGACTCAATGACATGGAAGTCAAACAAAGAGGCAGTTCAATGGAAAGCACGAGGTTGTGTATGAACTCTTGCTTTGAAAGGCCTGCTTGATATTTTGCCTGGGGCTCTACTTTAGTTTTCTCGCTTGTTAAAAGCCCTGGGGCAAGGCTGAGAGCTCTTGGTGCAAGAATGTGGTCATAGTGGCAGTGAGAAAGTAAAGGATTTTTTTTTTGTGAGCACAACACAGCAAGGGAGTATGTTCTGGTCTGTCTGCATGACCCACTTGGACTTGATGTGCTTGGGTGAGCAAATGACACTGCTTAAGATCTGTGTTTCCTCATGGAGAAGTGCTCACCTCTCCCCAAACGTACTTATCCTGAGCAGAAACAGTGTCACGTTCTATTGAGGGTGACAAGACCAGGAAAGTGAATATATTTCTCTGCAGTTGGAGACTTATGTCTTGTAAATCCTCTATTTACATGTTGCATTACAACTTGGAATGTGAAGATGTATATGTAAAAGCCACAACCCTGACATGTTCTCTGTAAGCAGACTGGGTTTTCTTCCCCTTGCTGTCTTGGAGGACTATGCTTTGCCTCCTTCTGATTGCTGTCTCTTGGCAGGGAAGGCAGGCTTGTCTCTGATTTGGCTATGTTTAAAAACTTGAATTCTGTCAGGAATGCTTGTGATCTGCAGCTGCTATGGGAAGGTATATGCAAGCTGCTTGATTTGCAGCTCTCTGAAGAGAAAGGGCAGGAGAGCTGTGCTGAAGGTTGTGGGAGGCTTTGCACAAGCAAACCTCTGCTCCAGCAACCATTTGCCTGATTCTGAGACACAGCTGAGGTGCTTGATGAAGAAAATACACTAAGTTCTCTCATTCCATTGTCACTAAAGAGCTACCCACCTCCAGGACAGCTTTCTTGCAGTGTTGATTATAAGGGAACAAGTTTGTGAGATCTTCTCTTTGGCCACCTTGCAACTCAACGACAACAACCTGCAGGCAATGGTCTCTGTAGCCTTGTTTTGCATAGAAGTGCCTGCCCTGAGGTCAGTCCAGGTAAACTTTCAGGCCTGTTTTTTTTTTAATTATCCCACAGGAAAATTAGCTGTTTGGGCTCCTTCTGTGACATGACTCACCAGCAACAAGGATGGCAAAAAAACAATGCTTCCTTCAGTGTGATTATTGTTGATATGTGAAGGATAGAGAAGTCTGGAGTGGCATTGCACTTGGCCTGTGTGGCTGCTGTACTGAGTGGGGAGGGACTTATTTGCTCAAGAAATGGAAAAAAAATAAGTTTTTCATTCTTTAATTCTAGAATGGGGCTAGAAGGCTTCCAGTCCAACCTCTCCAAGCTGAGTGGTCTTTACAGCTAGTGCAGTTTTTAACAGCTCTGTCCAGATGAACTTTGTGTACATCTAAGGATAGGAGACCGTTCTACCTTTGTGGTCCTGATCTGGTGCTCAACCACTGTCACTGGGAAAAATATTCAATATTCAGCTGAAACTTCCATTTCTAGAGTTAGTGTTTGTTGGCCAATGTCATCTCGCTGTGCTCCTCTGAATTCTGCCTTCTATATCACTCTCTTAGGCAGCTACAAGATACCTTTTTGATCACTTTGCCAAGGTTTCATTCGAGTTGGCTTCTTGTGTGTGCTGGTGAGCTCAGGCCTAGACAGATGTTCCTGACACAGTCTCACCAGTGCTGAAAAAAGGCTGGAATTGGAAGGAAAGATGCTATGAATCCACAAAGGACAGGCAGTGATACTGGTACACCTTCTCATAGAGTGCCTTGGGCTCCTAGCTGTTTGAGGGCAGTGTACTACCACAACTGTTTTTGTTCATTTTGATGAAGGTATCTACTGAGAGAGCTCATCCATGATGAGCTAATCCACAGCTTTAGCTGTTTCTCTTGATTTTTGAAGGATCAAGAAAGCAGCTAATGGCATCCTCTATGATTTCAGGAATAACAATAAGCTCTCCACGTCTCTGGCATCAGTATATTCTTTCAATAGCTTTGAATATTGGCATTTCCCCAAACAACTTGCTTCCTCCTGTGTTCCTTTAGATGAGATGAGAGATGGAGAGATGACGCACTTGCTTGTGAAGGAGGTGAGCAGATGCTCAGGCAGCTCGTTCTTGTCTTGCATAAAGGTGATAAACAAAAGGTTTAAGTTAACACCAAGCAGTACCTTGGTGCTGGCTCTGATTAGTCATAATTGAAAAGGCATACATTTTTATGTACCAGCTGTTCTAGCACTAAAACAATTGGATTCTGCAGGCAATTAGCCTACTGACTTGTGAGTTGAAGGCTTTTACCTGGGTGAGCACTGAGGCCAAAGGGTTCCTCTGCTGATTTCCTGAATTCCTTTGCATGGGGCCAGGTCATTCATGTGGCAACTTTGCCTTGGCTCAGCTTTGTTTCCTGAACTGGTGGTAACTTTGGCATTACATAGGCTTCTTTCAAGTACAAATGTCTGAGATCTCATTAGGATTGTGATGCTGTTGTGTAAATGATGCGAGGACAATAACAGGATGTCTGAACCCATGAACAAGGATGCCGTAAGGATGTCTGTGCTTATTTTTGTCAGGAAGTCAGACTTCTTTCTGCAGGTGTAGCTCATCTTTGATAGGCAGATATGTTAATGCCTGAGCCTCTCCTACATTCAGTTCCCTAGTGGTTCATCATGGGTCTGCCTGGGCTCACTGGGCTTAGTGCATGTTGAAGAGCATGCTCTATAGACCAAAACAGTTGGAGAAGGTTATTTATCAGCTGAGGCTTGCAAAAACCAGACCTATGTTGTCTTGTTAAATTGCCCTGGGCAGCCAAAAGTAAAGAGAGTGCAGGAGTTTTATCTTTTAGTATGTGTAGCTGGAGTTGTTTTGTCCTTGCAGATCACAGTAGGCTCTAATGCACAAAGCTGCTCCTGGTTTCACCTAACGGTTTTTCTGTAACATTTTACAGTCCCAGTTTTTCCTTTTGCTGTCCATTGCTGATGGGCTTCTGCTACAGTTTTTCTGCTCCCAGGAATGGGGCAGGGAGAGCAGGTGATGGGACGTACCAGTCTCAGCAATCCCAACTACCAGTGCATCTTGGTGTGTTGGTGTCTGCTGGTGCTGGAGATAGTATTGATTTGCAGTGAGGTTTTGACACAGAAATAGTCACCACCTCTATGCATCTACATGAATGTGCATCGGTGTCTTTGAATGCTTCCTTGTGTGAAATAATCCTTGGATTTGTGCTAGGGGCTGCTGGTTTGTGAACCTCTGACTGGCCCCAGCACAAGTAAGACATAGAACTACAAAGGATAGGTTGTGCTCTTAGATTAGCTGGGTCTTATGTAATGGTGCCACATGTCCTTCTAGCAATCAGCTACAGCCAAACTCAACAGGTCTTCTCAAAGGTGCTGAATCTTTTTCAGAGCTTAAAAAGAGGAATGAGATGCTGAAGTATATTCATGCTAAAGGAGGCTTCTTGCACTGTACTGGATACCAGGGAATTCACCTGTGGGGTTTTTGCTTGGTTTTGATCCCAGGGTTAATTTAGTCACTTGATTTTATTCTGTTTCTCAGAGCTGCTCTTCCTGTATCAGTAGTCTCAAAAACTGTAGCACTTTCTGGCTTAGGTCCTGTTGCTGCTTTTAACCAGACACCTCAGTGCACTGTAGTCTTTTTAGATGTTTGCTGGAGGAAACCTTGTCTAGATAGCAATAAATCAGAGTGACATTCTTAATACTATGCTGTTAGACACTTTTCCCTCAGCTGGTGTGTTTCCTGTTTAAAGATGGTATCTGACTGCACAGCAAAGCTTGCAGTATAATGCAGTTGATATGAGATGAGCAGAAAGTTGTACTGGGGATTCTTCGTGAACTTCAGTTTCTGCTATTGAAGCGTGTGTACCAAGCACGTAGCACCCTGCAGCCTAATTGGAAGCAGGGTATTTTGGTGGGCTCCATGTCCTTGTTTCGTGAAAATAGGGTAAATTCAAGACTCCTGAGACCTGAGTGTGGGTCAATGAGTCTAAAAGACTCACCAGCCTCGAGAAGGCTGACTGAAGTTGGAACTGGATGATCTTTGAGGTCCCCTTCAGCCTCAGCTGCTCTGTATTTCCATGGCAAAACCTTTGTGCACACAAGTACATGTAAAACCATAAGTGACATGAAACTGAGCTGGGAGCTGAACCTTCCACTGAGGCTGATGTCAAATGGCAAGCAATTTTGATAGGGTAGTATCAGTTTGTAAGGAAAAACTGGAAGTGGGTGTGGGTGAGGTTCTCAAGAATGAGAACTTCCTATAATTAGGGCAGATGACAATGCACTTCTTCCTTTGCTTCCCTGTTTCTTATAACTTTGCATCTGTCACTCTGCAAGACAATATGTGCTTAAGAACTTACTGCATGAGCACAGAGGAAGTGATAGTGTGGTTTAGCAACTCTATTCATAAACCACTGCAACTGAATCTCTGTTAATGAAATAAATCTGTTAATCAGATGATGTTAAACAAAACACAACTGGCAGAGAAGGAGCTTCCTTCTCGTTCCCTTTTCAGTAAGGAAAAGCTGGTAGCGAGATGCAGTGATACTCATTAGGCTGAGGAGGGGTTGTAGGGTTGAGGATGCCCCTGTTTGTTGCAAGGCAGTTGGACTAGATGGTCTTTAAAGGTCCCTTCCAATTCAAATCTTTCTGTTAGATCTGGGGCAGCACTTAAACTTGATCCATGCTTGAAATGGGAAAATAAATTTGGTGAGTGCAGGGGACATATGTACTCCTTAAAGCTTAGTTCTTCACCCTCCACTCAAGGGTAGTACTGGGATTGTTTTAGGAACAGAAGCTGATATAAGGTTTTGGTCTCTCCTGAGCAGAAAATGCCTATGGAGTGGAAGTAGTACCCCCCTCTACATTCAGTGATTGGAAAGCCAAGAGATTATAGATTTAGCTGGATGCAGTGCACCCGTACCAACATCATCAGGTTCAGAGGGTGTACTCTTTGCCTTTCTGCTGGGCTTACCAACATGATATTTACAAGGCAGGCTTTAAAAGGGAGTAGATGAAAAACCCATCAAAGTTTTCTCACTGTTGAGTATAAGCAGAGACCCCCCACCAAAAGGCAGACATTGGTAGAATGATTATTCAAACCAATGCTCTACTTAAAGCACAGGGTTATAGCCTTGTTAATAAGGGCTCTCCTTGGTTTGGGGATCCAAAATCCTAGTTTAGGAAAATAATCTCACTGTAAACCAGCTCTTAAATTCTCAGTAAAATGACACCAAATTCTGTGGACTTGCAAATGATGAAATTGAATTGGAAGGGGCAAAACTCAAGGGTAGAGTCCCATCCTACTGAAGCCTCATTACCTTTCTGCAGGCTGTTAATTCAATAAAGTAGTGTAACAGATCCATTTCTGCCTTGCTTTCAGATGCTATCATATGCTTTTATTGTCTCCTGAATAAGGTATGAAAAACTTTGTGTGCTGGATGGAAAGCTGGCAAGGTCTAGAAAATGAGATAAAAGCATACAAAATTGGCCTTGAGCGTGGGCTGATGGAGGGGGAAGAAAGATCTATAGGATCAGAACTGAGGTTACATTTGAGTCATGTGCACCTCTAGTTTTTTACGCTTCACATTTTAAAGCAGTTGTTAAAATTCTTCAACTTCAACTAAGGAGTAAGGCTGAATATAGCATGGAAACCCAAACTCTACAGGAATAGGTGGAGTGTTACTCCAGGTTTTTTGCTTTAAACATCAATATGGCATTGATTAGAAGCAGGCACGTGCATCTTCCACCAACAAATGGTGGAGCTCTTGGATGGGGTAACTATGTCTTTGCAGTTGCATTGGCCCTTGCCAGTGCATTTCATTTTAAGTATGGAGTGTTGTGGGAGGATGTGTCCTTCATCCAAATGCTGGAGACTTGAGACATGCACTTGGTTGTAGCTGTATTAATAACCTTTACACCCTGCGTGGCTTGTGTGCACAGAGTTCAGGCTCTTGGTACTATGTAGACTTCTCACTACAGTGTGTAAACTCTAATGATAAGCCCATCTGTGGTTGACTTGATGTGTCCCTAGCTCCTATTTTCTATTTCTGTTGCAAAGCATAGGGTACAGTAGCTGAATAGTCAGATACAAGGTTATGTAAAAGTTAAATAAGGTTCAGTAGACACTGCTGCTTCAGATCAGCTTCCCTTGAGCATAATGTCCAAGGCACAACCTCATGCCAAGCTGTTTAAAAAAAAAGCACAGGCCACAAAAAGTAGCACTCTAAAACACAAAATAATGGAAGTAATGCTGTCTGTTTTATTGTTGAATAATTAAAGACTGGATTATATTCTTTCACTTAAAATAAGAACACTTGCAGAAGCCAATTCCTGCCTGCTGCTGTGAAAGTGTTTCTCCATGTCTTCCATCAGCAGGTTTGCATTTCTGGATGTACTGGGCAGACTTTGTACCTCAGCATGAAGACCTCCAATTGCAAATGGCTTCTACAGTTGGACAGCTCTAGAGATCTGTTGGCAAAAACATATTTTGGTGTTACCTTTCAGTGTCTAAAGGGAGAGGATTTTGTAAGGAAGAAGGGGACAGATTGTTCAGTAGGGTCTGCTGTGATGATACAAGGGGAGATGGACTAGAAGAGGGGAGGCTTAAGTTGAATGTAAGGAAGAAGTTCTATAGTAAGGGTTGTGAGGCCCTGGCACAGGTTGCCCAGGGGGGAGACCCATCCCTGGAGATATTCAGGTCAGGCTGGACAGGGCTCTGAGCACCTGATGGAGCTGTGGGTGTCCCTGTTCATTGCGTGGATTTTGGACCAGATGGCCTTTAAGGGTCTCTACTCAAATGATTTTATGATTTTGAAAAAGAGGAATAAATGAAATGGGGTTTCCTCAAGATAGAGACATGTAGATGTCTTTCTGTGTCAGGACTGGCATCTTGCTACAAGCCTTTGGTTTACCCAAGATGCAAAGCCTACTGTCCTCAAACCTGGGTTTTGAGTCGTCTATGGTCACTGCTCCTCTTAGATCTCCCACTGTTGACAACTGTTAATCATCCCCTGATTCTCATTACCTCCTGCCTGCCCTGTACCTGCTTCCAATTTTGCTCATCGGAGCCCAAACCCTTGAGTCTTAAATTCTAAAGTCTAAGGGTTGTTGAGCATATGCAATTTAGTTGCTTTTTCTGCTCCCCTCAAAAGGCTTATAATTTGCCTAGATTTTCAGCGATGACAAAAATTAAATTTGACACAAAAAGCTAGCCCCTGCTCATTAAAGTCCCAGTTCTAAATCATGGGTCCAAGGCTTTTCAAAAAAAGTCACCAGAAATTGAACAAAACAATGTGTTTATTCCCATGCTGCTTTCTGAGAAGCAGTTGAATGCACATGTTCCAAAACAACTCTGCCTGAGGCAGAGTCGGCTAGCATGCAAAGTCCTATCTTGAACAGCCAGGACTTGGTGAATTTATAAGCAACTGAAAACAGTACTGGGAAGGGTTAGGCAGCCTTAATAATATTGTCAAAAGATGCAGTCTTGGAAGGAATATTATCTCTTTAAAAAGTCTCCTTAAAAAAAAAATAAAAAATGAAGCCCTGCTAAATTCCCCTGGGAACACGATGGATTGAATTCAGACTTGCCACACTCTTGCACAGACCTCCACAGACCCCACATAATTCCTGTTTAAATAGCCCAGTATTCTTGAATCTACCACAATAGCACAAAAGACAAATGGAAGTGATTGTGTGCTTGCGAGTCTATTTTCTTTAATGGATGCATTTCAGGGGTCATGGGCCATGTGGCCCTCCCTTAGATATACAATCAGACCCTGAAAGAACATTGTCTGCTGGAGAACTTCCTCTGACACACCACCCTGCTGAAACAGCATGACAACAGCCATGTTTCATTTTTCAAAGGGCTGCGTTCAGCCAACTTTGTAATTAGGACAATGAGGAATACGTATCTCTAGAGCTGCGTGTCTTTTAACAGTTGATTTATTTTTAAGAATGGGTGTGATTCAACAACTTCTTAAAAACTTCATCTCCTACTGTCTGTATCTTAAGGAATAAGCCTGGTGTTGATCTAGTGATTCTTTAAATGGAAGGCCAGACTTGGCTGGCTTCAGTGTTTTGAATGTATTTTTATCAGTGTTACACCAGAGTCTGGTCCTCGAGACTTGCTCCTTGGCCTCTCTATTACCAGCAGCTTTGCAGTGTGTTCATCTGACCCTTTAAAGCGAGTGCCTTGCCATGGAGATGTTTCCTCTGAGAGGTTAGTGACCTTTGTCCATCTGGCATCTGTGCATGAGCTCTGTGATGGCTGAAATGCATGCTCTCGTGCTGGCTGGAAGTGCTGCAGGGGGCTGTATGTCCTCAATTTTGGGGGGCTGAGGGGAAGGAGTGGTGATTTTGTTGCCTGCCTGCTGTGGATAGGGGCTCATGGTGCATCTCTTCTCATCGTGCTTTCCAAGTTTTCTTTTTCCTGTTTGGCAATTGTATGGGGGCTGTAGCATGTTAGTAACTTCAGCAGTTCATAGGACCTTTGCTATGCCCTTGCCTGGAAGGAAAGAGGGAAGAATGAAGAGCCAACCTGCTGTTGTAATGCTCATTTGGTGACTTTAATTCCAGGGAGCCCCTTCTGCTCTTGCTGCTTTTCAATGTTCTACCGGAGCATGAGGGATTCCTGCTCGGGTCCTCTTCTATGCTAAGGCTTTTGTAGAAACACAGAATCCTTAGAATTGGAAGGGACCCTTAAAGGCCATCTGGTCCTACTGCAATGATACAGCTCCAGCAGGTTCTCAGAGCTCCATCCAGCCTGACCTTGGGTGTCTCCAGAGGTAGAGCATCCACCACATCTCTGGACAGTATATGCCACTGCCTCATCATCCTTCTTGTAAAAAATCTTTTTCCTTTCATTCAGTCTAAATCTCCCCTCATTTATTTCAAAACCATTTCCCACTGTCCTGTTAGAATAGACTTGCTCAAGAGTCTGTCCCCTTCTTGCTTGTAGTCCCCCATCCCAGATACTGAAAGACTACTTTCCTGCCACCTTGTTTCCTTACTTGGAGGTGCTGCTGATGTGTAACCCCTTCTGAGCAGTGACTACTGACTGCTTTTCCCAGGAGCACACAATTAGCTTATGCTGGAAAGCAGGGCATGGAGGTGCAAACAGAGCTAGGCTTGAGGTTTTGCAAGTGAGAGGTCTTGTATGGTCTTATTCTATCACTTCAGCTGCTTCCCTTTCTCCATCAGAAGTGTCCCTCAGCACTTCCTGAAATCTTTATTCTTTGCATATTAAATAGAGAATATCCTGAGTTAGAAGGGACTCATAAGGATTATGGAGTCCAGTTCCTGACTCCACACAGGACCACCCAAAAATGGCACCATATGTCTTAGAGCATTGTCCAATTGCTTCTCAAGCTCTAGCAAACTCAGTACCATGACTGCTTCCTGGGGTGCCTGCGTGGTGATGGCATTCATTTGTGTGGGTGTGCTGATCATGCTGTTGTATACAACAGCTGTGTTTAAGTGAAGCTCTACATCTTGCAAGTAC
Source organism: Cyrtonyx montezumae (assembly GCF_038088225.1). Lineage (NCBI taxonomy): Eukaryota > Metazoa > Chordata > Aves > Galliformes > Odontophoridae > Cyrtonyx > Cyrtonyx montezumae. The sequence goes on along the minus strand of NW_027071936.1, from coordinate 66,434,578 downwards.
ACCATCTCACACTCTTTCGTTCATAGGTGGACTGAGACTTTAGGGATATTGGTCTTTATTATGCAGCCTAGGATGCACATGGGTGTCAAACAGAAGAGCAAAGTTTGCTTTTCCCTTCTTGCCCCCATTCTACTGGGTGTCTTCAAAATCTAACAACATTTGCTGACAAACAAAAGTTTCTCTTAGCATCTTGGGTGGGCAGTGTCTCCCTGGTAAGCCCTCAAAGGGTCTTGCTTGTAATAATGTTCCTTGGTGCATGGCGTGGGCGAACAGCACTGAACTCACAGTAGAGCTCCATGGTAACAAGCCATGGGATTAAGAAGCAAAATAGCCAGTTCTCCTGCTTGCTACCTCTGAAAAAAACATCCCTGAAGCTGGAGGAGCACTTGACTGGATCTGGTGTTGTCTGGATTCAAATTCAAGCTGTTATGCCACTAGCTCTTTGTGGACCTACAGCTGAGTCTTGTTTTTCAAATGTTCCCACCCTACGTTGGGCTGAGGATGCTGTCTGCTCTGCAGGGCTGCTGTAGTGCTACAGTAAGCTCACCGAGTTGGGGAAGGGACCAAGGGCAAGCAGGCTTTAAGCATGCTGATGGGCATCTGTGTTAGGTTTGCTCAAGGTGTTGCTGTTACCTTTGGCATGCTTGCTGATCTGTATTTCAGACAAACGGTCTCAAAGTGCTTACTGTTAGCATAGGATGAGGAAAAAGAAGTGTAAGGACATTGTTTTCTCAGTCATTGCGTTCCTGGTCCTTGCTATGGGGTGGTGATCACTGGCAAATGTTGATGAGCTCAGCTTTCAGGATACCTTGTTCTCAGAACCTATTTTGATTCTAAGCAGTATGAGTCCATGTGTCTCTGTGTTCTTGGATTATCCAACTAGAAATCATTCATTTCTGTGCTGAAAGTGTCAAACTTTTCCCTCACGTGGGAAGGTCAATCCTGTAGGTTAGATCAGGGCCTCAGCTGTCCGGAGAGTTGCTTGCAGTGCCAATACCTGTCTTCAGGTCAGACTTGCTGCTAGCAGTCCATTTGAAATGTTCATTCATCCTTTCTGTCATCCAAAGGGAAGGAATATGTCATAATTTAGGTGTTGTATACTGGAGGTAATGAATGTAATGGGGAAACAAGTAGGAACATAAGTACAACAAGCTTAGGTGCTGAAGTCTGGGGCTGTCTTTCTCCTGGGTACAAGGCTAGCAGTGTAAAATGAGGGCTAGAAAAAGCTAACCTCCATGATGTTAGCTCTGAAAATGCATTAAATACTTGTTTCCGACAAGTTATTTTTTCCATTAATGAGGATCTTTAAGGCTGAGTGAGGAATTACAGTGAGCAATGATATTGCTTTGCTGAGTCTTGTCTAAATATGTGTATGACTTCATCTTAAAATCACAGAGTCATGAAGGTTGGAAAAGACCATTAAGATCATCAAGTCCAGTTGTCAGCCCATCACTTTCTTGATATTAGGGTAAGAAAATGTCACAGATAAGATGTCTCTTCTGAGAAGCCACTTGGAAGAGAAACGTTTTATGTATGAGAAACTTAGTTTTCCCTGTTGAATTACCTGAGCTTTTCTTAAAATGGCTTTTCCTGTATACTTTAGGATGGCACTTAAATAAGGCTCTGTCTCAAAAGTACTGAGTGGGCACTCCATTCTACTGTAACTCTTAGGAAATAAAGTTCTGGTGGTCAGCAGAAAATGAATGTGATGCCTTTGCATTTGAGTCAGTGCATCTAAAATAGTGAAAGGGAGGAGGGGGTCTGGTAGGTAGTTAGGCAGTTCAAGTGTGACACAGTTATCCAGTAAGACCTGTATGAGCACAGGAAACTAGAAATGATGAGCACTAATTCCCTGAGGCAATTTTCTATTAACATGACTATTTCTTGAGTAATTTTCAGCTGTAGCTCTTGTCTGAGATTCTTCTGTGTGGCTATATTAAACAGTACACGGTGTACCAGAGATGGATAAATGCACTGCAGGGAAGGGCTGTAACTACACTGATCTGTGTGTTCCTCCCCAGGCAGATAAGGGCTTATAGCTCGGGTTGCCAAAATGCAGATTAAAAACTAGCTGTCTGAGGATGCTACTTGTTTAAAAACAACTTGAGCATAACAAGCACAGACCTTTTCCTGTACCGAATCTCCTTTTGACAGAAGGAGGGATGGATTTCTTCCAATACCAAGGTTCTAGTCTAATTGGCATCCTCATTGTTTCATCACTGTTGTCTGTGGGTGACAGCTCCTTTCTCCCAAAGGAGGGTAGTGTGGGTAGCAGTTACAGATCTTGTTTGTTTTTCCCCATTCCCATGATTGTAACCTCTTTTTAACAGCTAGAACTAACATCAAGTTAGCTTGCTTTCATTCCCTTTTTGGAAACACAGTGCTTTCCAGATCCTTTAGCAAGCTAAAATATATGGATTCAGCACAAATTCCTGTATATTTGTGTTGATGCTTACTCATTTCCCGTCTCGAATAGGATTACTTTCAGTGCTCATCTCTTGGAGGGCACTGTAGTGCTGTAAATCCCTCTCCTCTTCCACTAGCTGCTGTTAGTAGAAAATATGAATTCTGCTGACGTATATCAGTAAGTTGTCACTTTCCTGTAGAAGTAAATTCTGATGTCTGAGGCCAACTATCAACCCAAGTTTAATCTTCATCGCCAGATGTCCCTGTTCCACCAGACAACCTCCTGTTCAGATTCTCCAGGATTCCCTTTGTGCTGTGGGTCTCCCATATATCGTTCAGTCTTTGAAACGTAGCTTTTTTGTTTCGATTTTCTCCTCCTTGAAAAGGGATGGCTTACTTATCTGGATGGGATTCTTTTTTGTTGTTTTCTTTTTCCTCATACACAGGCATTTCTTAAGGCATTTCTCCTTTTCTATGCATGCAGTTCACCTAGGAGCTGGGAGATATGTTAATTATGATGAGCTTGACGAGTAGTCCAGTTCGTTTATGAGCTGGTGTAGTGCTCTTTGGTAATGAGAATGGATGGACACATGACTCTTAAGATAAAGTAGATGGGAGGTAAGACTCTTAAGTAAGTCCAAGTGCTTAGAAGTAGTAGTTTTGCTGTCACCTTTGAGTAGGTGACAGCATTGCTGTAGATTAATAATTCAGTGCATAGAATATCAAGACCCAAGACCTCAATACCGCAACGTCTTGGCTAGCTGCTCTAAGCTGTGCTCTCTGTTTAGTCCGTGCCACTGATGAGGCTGTGTAGTTCAAGTTCAGCAGAATCTTTTCAGTTATCTTGGGGTCTGCGCAACATGAGTATCCTCCTTTGTGGCAGAAGTGGAGTGCTTTAATGGAACAAGATTTGCAAAACAACTAGAGGTCCTGTGGCTTGCTCTGGGAGATGTGTGACTTAGTCCTTGGACAAATTCCAGCTGAGTTCTGCCTGTTGGCAGGCTGCTGAGACTCACTTAGAAAATGTCCTCCTACACCCCATGAATGGCTAGGTGGATCTTGATGTGTTGATGCTGGCCTGCTGTCTTCCATCAGGAATAATGAGAAGCATGATGTGGGCAGCCTTGCATGGGAAGTTGGTGGAGTAAAGGCCTGGGTAAATCTGACCCTGCCTTAAAATTCACATGCAGATTAAGATTTACTGGAGAGCATTAAAATGTCATGAGTATGCCGTGGTCAGTTGGTCTCTTCAGCTTTGCAGATGAGAGAATGTGAGAATGACATGTTTTTGGAGGAGTCTTAAAGAGTAGGCTGCTTTGATATTTAAATATGTATCCATGGAGGCGGGTAGTTGTGTGTGTTGGAGAAGAATGCGTGTTTATTTGCTTGCTTGGATGATTGTTCAACCCACCACTTGTAGCGTGAAATATGAATTTGGAGAGCAGCTAATAGAATGGCTCCAGTGGCTGGGAGCAGATGTGGGGTGGGGCATGCAGTCTCCAATGTGTATTTAACGAGCTCTGTTTTAAAGATTGGATATAGAAACTCAGTTATGCATGTAACCCTTATGAGGCTTTGACTGTTGGATTCTTGCTTAATTGCAGTTCCAGTTAAGCTTTTCACCTCTGATCATCTTCGGTGGCTTTTGAAGCTTTAGATGTTGTTTGGATGTCTAGAAGCAAAGTGCGTTGCTTTGCCTCCATGGAGTGAGGTGAAGCAATCTCTTCTTCAGGTGACAGCCATCCAACAGCTCTTCACTCAGTGACCTCTGACATGAGGTAATGAGGTCTGCTCAACCTGACTTTGGACTAATAGATAAGCAGCCCAGCTGTTACAACAAAACATGCTGTGTGTGTACTGTACTGCAAAGTTTTAGTTGCCTCCAGAATTCAGCTAAGAACCAATCTGGCAAATGACAGCTTAAAAATGAACCTATGGTAGGATTTTTCTTTTTCATGCTGTCTTGTTATGAAAAAATACAATCTGTCTGCTCTGTGCAAATAGTAGCAAAAGCAGAAAGGGAGATGGAGGAGAAGAAGCCAACACCCACGCTGTTTTGCCTGCAAGAATTTCATAAAATAAATGGTACTGGGTGATAGACTGAAATATCTGCAAGTCCACTTTCAATGTGGAATAAAGTGGATGGGAAGCATAAACAACTTTATAGCCCTAATATCTTCTTGACTTCTGCATACACTGTAGACAGGCTAGGGTATTTATCTGTGAGCTCATGGATGCCCTCAGCATTAAAATCAGTGCTCACCAGCTAGTTTCTACCTATAACTGTGGTCTGTAGATCATTCTTTGAGGGTGAATAAAAAAGTTGGAAAGCAGTCTATCCAGATTGCACTGGTCATTTGCATCTGAGGTAACATCATTTCAAAAAGTGGGAAACTGCTCTGCTCCTGTGCTTGCCTACTGTGGCACCAATGTCCAGTGAAGTTTGTGTTAAATGACCACTAGCAGTGACCTCAGTGAGTCTGGCCTCATATCCCTACTGGAAAAGTCTCGAGGGGATCTTAAAGGAGAGAGAATTCTCATCAGTTTCTGTGGTGATAGGACAAGGGGAAAGGGTTCCAAAATAAAAGGTGGTATTTAGACTGGATTTAAGGAAAAAAGGTTTTTACAAGAAGGGTGGTAAGGCACTAGCACAGGTTGCCCAGTGAGATAGTGGGTGCCCCCTCCCTGGAGATGCCCAAGGTCAGGTTGGATGAAGCTCTAAGTACCTGATATAGCTGTGGGTGTCCCTGTCCATTTCAGAGAGTGGGACCAGATGGTGCTTGTAGGCTCCCACAAGGAAAAGCTCTATCTCTATTACCTAGCACTTAAAAACATCTTAGGTAACTGAAATTCCCCGTGGGTGGCTGCTATCTGGTTCATCCTATGGGTAGATGCAGAAGATCTTGCCAGCCAAAACTATCTTGATCCACCTTAATCAACTGTCCCTCAGTATTCTCTACCATCTGGACTTCAGGGACTTATTTTTCCCTTGAGCAGACATTTCCTTCTAGTCCCTTATCTTCTGAGGGAGAAGACATCAGTGCTGTGGCTTGTGAACTGCTGTAAACTGAAGGTGTTCCCTGTTCTTCCACCTATTTGCTCTAGCAGTGCTGATGTGACTTTGGGGATGCTTTGCTCTGCCTGTGAGCCTTCATCCTTTATGGAGTAGAAGCGGGTTGAGCTCTGGTTGTACATCATGCAGGATGTCTCAGAAAACTATTGCACCCAGGCATGGTAGCAGTCCTTCCATCTTCTCTGGCAATGGCATTTTTCTCAATCCAAATGAACTTTCATGAGAAAGGTATGACTGAGAGAAAAGCTTAGGCTTAAAGTGCTGCAAAAGTCCCAGTGGTTTGCAAGATAGATGCAGAAAATTGAGGTCTGCCATGTGAGTAAGTTCTGCTAATTAAAAAAAAATCTGAAATTAACCCTTGGGATAAACATCCCGTGTGAGAACTGGAATGTCCCTTTTTCAGAGACGCAGTGTTTAATCTCTCAAGACTCTTGGGTCACACAACTTGGCTGTTTGTGGTAGATCTGAGAGACTTTTTGAACTTGGCCTCTGCCAGCTCCTTCTGGCTGAGCGTTTAGTTTCTCATCTGAGGGACTTTCAACTTGGAGTGCATGAAAAATTCAGAACTTGCCCATCTGTAATCTGAAACGGTGAGAATTCAGACCCAATTCAGACAGCTTTTTGTCAAGCCATCTTGCTTATGGGTTTGATGGCCAACTTATGCTGAGAGCCTGTAGGCTAAGGTGGTGATGTGGAGGAGGCACGAGAAATGGCTGGGGTAATGATGTGTGAGGTTGGCAAGGTTGAGAGGCCTAAATCACGGGTAATGTCACAGGAGACTTCCCTATGAAGCAATAAATGTCAGAGCAAGGCCAAGAGGAGTGCTAGCCAGAACTGAGCTGAGTAGACTGTGCATACCTATTCTGGACTTCATTTGGTTGCCTTAATTAAAAGCCTGGTTGTTGCATGGTGGTCGGCATCCTCAGCAAGCTGTTCATTCATGGCTTTTCTGGCTGTAGAAATATGATGTCCCCAGAAAGGCCTCCTGACACTCGAAGGCACTCATGCTGGGAGATGTCAGCTCTCTGAAATGTTCTTTAAGGGGGGAAAAAAGCAGAGTTCTGCAATTGAATTCAGTCAAATTCAAGATGTGTAGAATAGGAATCCTACGGTGTGGGACAAAGCAGGACATGCTGTGCTGTGTATTCTGCTGGGGTTTTCTTTCTTATTAAATGACTTAACAGAAGGAAGCTATAACCCACTCACTGTTCCCTCTTTTGTCTGGAAGAGTTAACTTTGTAGCACAGAAACAATCTGGCACAGAAGAGTGACCACATTGGGCGAAACGTAGAAATCCATTTGCTAAACGGTGACTTTCCTGGGGCTTTTTTGGGGTGCCTCTCTCTAAGGAGAAACTATTTCTCCTTATGTTTCACTATTATGCTGTTTTCAGTTGTAGCCAAGTCCATTTTGACAACTTCAAAATGTTAATCATGTGTGGCCTTGCTATAGTCTGCATTAAAGTGCAGTTGCCTATTGAAATGGCTGTATATGCCTTGGCTTTGGCCATGTTGCTCCTTGGGAGCAAAGATGCATGTCAGGATAGTGTGGACAGGGGAAGCTGAATGTAACACTCAGCATCATAGATTAATTAAGGTTGGAAAAATCACTAAGATCGTAAGGTCCAACCATCTAAGCTCATCTAGTCACTAACAGTGAGCAAAACAGAATACCTGCTCTGACATAATTTCCTCCTGAAGTTTTGATAAACTCTAGAAGGGGGGAAAAAAAAACCTATGGGTTGTCAAAGTCTTAGAACTTCCCTTGGAGCTCTCACTAAGAGGAAGATGAGATCTCTGGTCTGACTCCAGCCAGAACAGAGGTTTAGCAGCTGCAACCAGGACCCCAGAAAGGTGTTGGTGGCCCTGGCTTTGCGAGAGAAAAGGAGAACCCCAAGAGGGATCACGCGGTGGTGCTGGGTTAAAGGCTTCAAATACTGAGCTCTGCATAAATATATATATTTACAGAGCAGTTTCAAATGAAGTGGAACTGGTGGAAAAGTTAGAGCTCTTCTATCTACATCTGCTCAGACCTCCTTTGTCTCAAACTCAAGTAGCTTACCCAAACTATTTTTTGGGCAGCTGCGGAAAGCCTATTACAGATCTACATGCATAAAGAGCAGCTGATATATGGGCTTTATGTGCCTCTGCCTTCTTCTGGATGGCTGAAAACCTAGAGAGCAGCCTTCAAAGGCGTGCTGCATGCTCCCATGCTGCCTGCCTCAATATTTCTAAGAACTGAGTGATGTGTGCAGGCTCTGTTTGCACTGGGAATATTGTGACACTCAGAAGCGACACCCTTAATTGGGATCTGCCTTATGGACTAACTCATTCAGTAATAAAACACAGCACTTCTTGCACACAATTCCTGATTTATTTTTTTTTAATTAGTTTTTACCCCCCAAAGGCCAGGAAGCTCCAAGTGAACGTGCTGTACTCAGCTGTGGCTTTCTTCCCTGCTGCTGCCGGCAGAGATGGGCCTTGTCCAAGCATTAGCCCCTCTGTGAATGATAAAGGGCCAGGGATGAAGGGAGTTGGACTTATCTGAGTGAGGATCTGGGGAAGGGTCGCCCAGATGCACAAGTGGCATAGAGTGGAATGAAGCTTTGCTCTCATTGTTCTATTCACATCTTGAACACAGTCAAGCTTCTCTATCTGTGCCTGTTTCCAACAGTTTCTTCTTTGAGGCTCGGAGAGGAGTGAAAAACAGCTGGGATTCCTCCCCAGGAGATGCTGAAAGTCCTAGTCACTCTTTCAAGTGTTCTTACCATTCTCATGGCTTGGCTTTGCTGCATGACAGCCCTGGAGCCATCCCTGCCATGGGTAATTGATGCAAGCTGAACCGAAATGCTGCAGCATTCCCCTGGCCAAGGCTGACAGCACAAACAACTTCCCCAGCGTGGCCAGGAAGCTGTTGAGCAAGGAACTTCCCCTTGAGTAGCTCCTGGAAGTGGGGGAAGGAGGTTCTTCTTGCACAGGGGCACCCTCTCTTTTTTAGCTGTGCAGTCCAGACCCTTACAATTTCAGGCCATTACAGGAATTATGCTAGGGGAAGTTCAAGTTGGATATTAAGAAAAGTCTCTTCCCAGTAAGAGTAGTCAGACATTGCACAGGGAAGCGGTGGAGTTACTTTCCCTGGAGGTGTTCAAGAACTGTGGAGATGCAGCACTGAGGGGCATGGTGGGGGATGGATTGGTTCTTGGTTTTGATGATCTTAGACATCCTTTCAAACCTTCATTCTGTGTTTGGACTGATGTGTGGAAGGGGAAAAATCCCTTTATCCCTCTGAGTTAGGATGAAGAAATGGAGTCTGTTGGAGGTGAAGTAGCTGCAAGACGGTGGGAGTGGGATGTGCTTGTGGGCTGCCTCCTCCACAGTCGAGGATGGTGATGGTGGGGCTGGTAAATGGTATTGGCCTCAAGTGGAGAGGCTGGAGGTAAACCAGCCTGAGGTAGTCAGCTTGGTTGGTGTCCTTCTGCCTTACCTTTGGAAGGAGAGTTTTGAGTGGGCTGTGAAGCAGGTGGTAAAAGCTTATTCTACTGTAAGATTACAGCTGTTGCTTCATAACTCACTGTTAGCATGCGATGCTGCTGATTTTAAAATAGGAAATGAGCTGTATCTGCGTGGTGAGTGGCCTTGAGGTTGGATAAGGTGGGATAATGTGTTGGGATGTGGTCAGGGACACTGTTTTTTATGCATGTGGAGCAAGAGGGAGGAGGGCTTTGAGGATACCCTGGAGAGCTCCTGCATTTGTCCTGTAGCAACCCTATAAGAGTCAGATTCATTAGTGCTCCATGGCACGGTGAAGTGAGAATCAGCCTGTGTTGGCAGTGCCTGACGTTCACAGCCCTCAGCAGCTCTCTGGAACCATGCTGGTGAGGAGTACCCAGAGCCTGCCCATACCCTGCTGGTTTCTGATTCATCATGATCTCCCAGTTCTCAGAACTGGATCAAAAGATGTGTACAGAAAAGGGTTGTTTTTATCCTTTTTCAGACACAGGACACAACAAATAGTGTCCTTGAGAGAACAAGTACAACTGCTGATTGCTCCTCGTGGGTACCTTCCAACTTGGAGTATTCTATGATTCTATTATTCCTATCACGTTAAGAAGACCTTTGCCAGCTTTTGGGTCTCTTGGCACCTTGTTGTTGCCTTCATGATCTCCAGCCATTGGCACAGCAGTCTGGCAGTAGAAAGACCACTTTGGGGTCACTTTCTTTCCAGCACATGTGGAAGCCCATGCTGTGAAGTTAAGGGAATGTACAGTGTGGGAAAACTTGTTGATTCTCATGTCGTGAACCTACACCTATGTGTAGCTTGCATCCTTCTGTAGTAACATGGAAGTTTGTATGTATCTCAATACGTCTGGGAAGTGTTTATCTGAAAAAAATCACCTCTTCAAAGCTTCTCAGTTTCTTCCCCAGAGTTTTGTTCTTATGGGCTGCCATGGTTTGTACCTTTAAAAAAAAAAAAAAAAAAAAATAGTTATCAGATTGCTGTGCAAATCACCTCACATTGCTGCACAGGTGCTACTACCTCAACTATACTCTGATTTCTGGAAACCTTGTGTTAGCAGCAACTGTTCTGTTAGGACAACTACTTTTCACCTTGACCTACTGGTTCTATATTGTTCTCATTCACAGCTGTTAACCAAGTCAGTCTTCATCAAACCTGTCCTCAGTTCCAGTGTAATGCAAAGTGTTACTGAGCCCAGCCTACCTCAACAAAGCTGTTCCTTCAAGCTATGGCAAATTCTGTTTCAAAAGTGCTGTAGGTCTGAATGGCTTCCTGTGATATGATATTTCTGTGACTTGGGGCTTCTTGGCTAGTGGAAATAGAGTGAGAAATTTGTGGCTTACCCAGATGACAGTGGAGAAAAAGCACTTACCTCTGTAAGCCCAGGGGAGGTTTCTTCATCTTTTTGCTCCTTTTGTTCTGTGAACCTGGCTTGTATGCTTTAACATTCTGTGCTCCAAAATGCAGTGGTGCCCGTGCCCAGTGGTGGGGCCAGGAAGACAAACAAAAGAGCTTTAAAAATGGTTTCTGTGCAAGGAATAGGGAATAATTACTAACTTCGTTCTGTGCTGGAGGTCACTGAAGAGAGTGAATGAAGGTGGGAAATGAAGGTGTTTTGAGTATTGCTTCAGAAATCATATTGTCACAAGGAGGGGTTTCTGGGCTGCAGGATTTTGGAGATGCTGAAGGGCAGGTAGTACTTATCAAAGAGTGGTGATCCCTTCTTTGGAAGACGTTGCAGGCAATGAAGTGTGGAGACCCATCTCTAATGCTCGAAGGCCTTGGTCATCATTGCAGTTGGAGGCTCAGGATGTCCTGCAAGGTCTTCCCAGACGGCACTACTGGTGCTACAGTTCTCTCCTAGGTATCTACTGGTGTTTATTTAGGTCAGTTAAGGTGCTTTTCTGGATGCAGATTCTGTTGATCAGTAGCTCTCATAACACTTCTGCTCTTGTCCCACAAACATCCCTGAAAATTCCCCTTGTGTTCAAAGGTCGTGTCAATAGTAAGAGTGCCCCACAGTTTGCCGGCCTTTCTCTGCAGGACTAAAACATTAATGCAGTGTCTTTGGAGGAAGTATTGCCACGGCATGGGTGGTGTAAGATGGGCTTTTCTGTCTGCATTCTCATCTCTTCTGTGCTTATTACTGATCTTCCTTAAGTTTTTTCACAGGACTTGAACTACTTCCCCACCGTTTCTATTGTTTGTTGATGATCTCAGCATTTATGGTGGAAATGTAGCAGGTGACTTTCTTCATCTTTCAGAAAGGCAGATAATTGGCTCAAATCTGGCTAGGATGGTATTCTCAGCACTTGAATATGCTGTTTAGAATTGGGACAGTGTTATTTAGTGACTTCAGTGTCTTTCATGAGTGAGGTTGAAAGCAGTCTGACTCAATCCACTCTAGATCTAGGCAGTGATAAGCTTGATGTGCACTAAGATCAGCTGCACATCGTTAAGCAGTTGTGAGCTGGAACTCAGCTTGGGCAATAAAAAATAAGACAACAGGCTCTAAATTTCTCAAGGACTGTCAGATGTGATTTACCTGCTTTTTGGTAGTGTGAAACCTACAGTGATTTCTTGGTACTGAGACAAAACCAGCATACCTCTGGTGTGGAAAGGCACAAATTTGGGCTAAAATAGCTTTTCCATCTGCTACTAGGTTAAAGAAACCAGAGACCCAATATGTAGGTGGGTGGTTTGGAGGTGGATAGCAAGCTCAGGTCAGCCCTTCAGTGAAGATCTCTTTTTAGTACGAACTTGAGCACTTAATTTATAATTGAGGACCAAGATGGGCATTTTAGTCCCAAACTATTGTGCTCTGACTCCTCTGTACTGAGGAAGAAGCAAAAGGCCTGGGGAGATGATATTTCTCAACAAATCAAGATCCCAGCTGAGCTCCCAATGCTTAGTGATGTTCATAGCATTGCCTCAGAGTATAGTAAAGTATGTTGACCATGACAGTTCAGGTAGCAATCATTTAAAATAGCCTGACTGAGCAAAAGGAGCCCTGGAGTGCTTATTGGCAGGAGATGGCTGGAGCTAGGTGCTGTATCATTTTCTAGTATATAGTCAGTAAAATATTTGTAATGGCAGGCAAGCCCTCTATTCAAACACATTGTAGGTATCTGCTTTTATGCCTCCAAGCTGAAAACAGAAATGTGCAAGAACAGCTATCTGCCCAAGTCATCCTTTCTCAGTGCTGCCTGGATTTACTTCCCTCTGTTTTCACCAGCTGACAGCAGTACATTGCCTGTTGATAGCTAGGGCTGAAAGTGAAAGATTTGAGGGAATAAATCTTATGTTGGCTGTTGGAGTAGCTATGTGGACAAGGAGATGTGTATACTACTTCTCAACTAAGTGTGTTTGCAGTGTTCTGTGGGAAAGCCATGCTTTTTAATGTACGTCATAAGTGCTTAGCACAATGATATAAAAGCTACATAAAAGATATATAAATACCTGTAGTATTACTGCTTGGGGGTTTTGTTTGTTTGAGAAGGTCTTTTGTACATCAGCATATTGGGTACCTAGAAGGGGATGGCAGGTTACTTGCTGCACTGGGGAAGAAATCACCGGACTTCTTTCTTTAAAGCCTAGAATAAGACTAAACTGCAATGAATTTGTTCACTTAAGGACATCTTCTGTTCAGCAGACGTCATGCATTAGCTTAATTATGTCAACTCTGTGACCCCAATTCTGGTTACTCATTTGGCTCCAAGCTGGCTTCTAGTCCAAAATATCAAAATTCAGAGAGAAAATGATGGCACTTCTTTGAAGAAAGCTAGGAATTGGTGAGCAGGTTTTCAGGAGAAAAGAAATACTGTGAATGGAGGAGCTGTTTCTAGCCCTGAACTATAACACTTCCAAAAAACAAACTGCTTTCTGGCTTTCCAGGCTGTAAAAATGTTCTCTTGAATCTGTCTTCGTATCTGTCTGTAGGAGTGTTCTCAACTTCTCTAAGCCTTCAGAAGGTTTGGCACATGTGATTCCCCAAGCATTTGAGTGAGTAAAGCCTTTAGTCTACCAACAGTATTGGGCAATTCAGTGACCAGATGGTAGTTCTCTATCCAGTATGAAGGCAGTAAAGAGGAAAACTCTTCTTCTATAAGCAGAGCTCTAGATCTGGCTGTCCTGGTGCTGAGAGATCAATAATGTCAAGCCTATGAGCTGATCTTTGAGACTACTTCAAGCTGGTTACACTTCTGTGAACTTTTTCCCTTGATTTTGTGTGAGCATATGGTGTTTTACTGCAAGGAAGTTGTTTTCCAGTTGTTTTATTCAAGTTCTCAGTGTAACTGCTTGCCACATCCTTGGACTTCAGGACCTTCTTGTTTGCTGTAAGGCTGGTAAAAGGGCAGGGCATGTGGGAGCTCCCCAGAGAAGGAAATTACTCTCAGGCTACTCTCAGCCTTAATTTCAGTCTTTTCTATCTACTTCCTGAGGATCCCCAGCCAGGAGCCAGCCTGTCTGCAGGAGGAAGCCATCTGAATGGATGGTGGCGTGCCAGCACTTCTGTAGGTGGCTTTCAAAGTCTATTAGTTATCTTTCAGCTAAGATACCCAAAGAATCTGGAAGTGAAGGCTGGTGGATAGATGTTGTAATTGCAGCTGTCTGCAGAACAGGCTCTGCAGCTTGGTGTATGCACATCTATCATGGTGAATGTTTCTGAATGCAACTCTCAAACAGGCAAATTAGGGCTGGTTTTCTTCAGTTTGGTGCACAAAGCTTGATTCTGCAACTTCACATGAAGAATGAGGCAAGGGCAGGGAAAATAAAGTATGGCTGAGCTATCTTAAAATAAATGAAAAGTGGTAGGGATCTAGAAACAGGCTGTGGCTTTCAAGCTTAGCCGGATGCTTTGTAGGTTGAACGTTGTTCACTGGGGCTGAATGTGCCCATTCACACCGGTGAAGTGTTGAAACAATCTGAATGGGTTGCAAACCCTCGATTGGGTAAGGCAAGCTCTTAGTGGCAGAACTTAATACTTGTCTTGAAGTGTTTGTGCATCTGAACATGACTATATAGTGCACAGACACAAGGTTTGGAGATGAATCCTACAGTGAGTATCTTGCGTCCCATTAGATGTGAAGATCTTTCCTGTCACGAGGAAGTAACTTTATATTCTGGCACAGGACCTGAGGTAAGACACTGAATTCAGAGATAAGAACTGCTTGTTTTCCTTCGAACTGCTGTCCAAAAAAAAAGCCCAAGACAAAAGGAGCTTGTTTGCTATATGGCAGCCTTCGGGTTTTTCCAGCTAGTGCAGGAATAACAATCTCCTGGGAGAAGATAGCCTGCTAACTGGCTTCATCACTGAAAGCTTTCCTGCTAGTCAGCCAAAATTACCTTGCTTGGATTTGTTCTGTTCTTTTCCAGTTCCTCTGTCTTGAAGCCTATCCACGATTGCTTTCGTCACAGGTCAGTTTTCTGAGAAACCTTAATCATTTTATTGTTTGCTCTGAGGATCCTGTTTAGTTCTGCCAACGACGGTGGAGTGAGCGCTTCCAGTTGCAGGCTTTGAGTCTACCTGCCCAGTGCTTAGTGCCAAGCAACAGAGCTCTGTGCTCTAAGATGCTGTTAATATTAAGCTGCTTGATTATGGAAAATGTAAGCAGCAAAAGAGACTTGCATGTTTCACATTTACTATCAGTCTGCCTGGAAGTGTTCATGGAAGAGCTTCTCCCTGAAGCCCTGGTAGACTGGCTGGTGACTTATAGTGTGTTTTTTAGGTTCCTAAATGCTTAAATCTTCTGCCTTAAAGACTGAAGAGAAAGCTAGAAGCCTCCAGATAGAGAACCCATGTCAGGCTCTTTTATGAAGTGTTGTTGAAAGCGGCCTTAATCCATCTGAGTAATGGTGTCTGTGTGTGTTCTCCTTGACAATGAGAAAAGCCTTCCTATGGAAAATGGGAATATGTGGTAGCCCTTGGAAAGAGGAGGGGAAAAAAACACCAAAACAGAGCTTTGAGTTGACTCCAGCTACCACCAAGATGCAACATGATTATTTGCATAGCTCTGCACGGTTGCAGCAGAGAACTTCTGGTTGTTAATGCAACTATGTGAGGATGAAGAAGTCTATGGTCTTTGCAAATAGCCATTTTTCCTGCTTGGCTTTGTCACTCTTTATAGAAAGACAAGCCCTTGATGGCATTAATGTATAGCATTTAATGTAAAAACTTACTGCTGCTGAGCTGCTTCCTAATGGCAAAAAGAGCTTTATTTATCCAGTTCTCCAAGCAGTGGGAATGCTACTGGTCTAAACTAGTTTTAAATAACAAATGCTATCTAATAGCTCGCATATTTGGGTCAGCTGGGCTTTTTAACATCAAAAGAGCTTGGTTTTGTTTAATCTGGCAATAGGAAGGGTAACTTTGTATGGGAGTTGGATTACAAAATCGTGAATTTGCTGTTGAGAGGTGCAACTAGTGCTTATGCTGGAGTGATGGCGAGGACTGTACTGGCATCTGAAATCACAATAGCTGATGATCCCTCTGCGCCCACTTTTCCTACCTGAGTGTGGAAGCAAGGCAAAGCTGTGGCTGTAACTTCAGGCAGTGGCTTATGCAGTCTGTTATGGTCCTCAACATTAAGCAAATGACTTTAGCTTTTGAGTAACAAGCACAATTTTAATGGTCTGTACTTCGGTATGTGTATAATCCCACTACTGCTTTCATGCTCTAATTAGTTCTGAAAGGCTCACTTGTTAATGGGAGAATGACATTCTATATTTATAGGGCTGGAATGGGTTTGGTTTTAGTTAAAACTCCAGCAACTTTTGATTGTGAATGCTACCTGGCTGCTCAGGGCTAAAGCATTTGCTCCTGAGCAAGCTGAAGGTGGCTAATACCTCCTTGTGTGTTTGTCCTGTAGGTGAACAAAGAGCACCTCAGTTTCCTAACAGAAGGAGAGGACTGCAAGCTATACAGCTCTACATTTGATCCTTCGTGTTCCAAACAAGTTTTAAAAGGATAAACCCCTTTTAACAGCTACCTGTGCCACTGAGGTGCTTTAGTAACTCCTGTGGCAAGGCTTTTTATTAACAGTGGGGAAAACAGATCCTCTTAATTGCAGCCTGAAAGCTGTGTTTGTGCTAGTGGTGGGGAGGCAAAGCTGCAGACTGACCTGTTCAGGGGTGATAATTGATTTCCTACTTAGCTTGGCTTAATCTGGTCATCTTTAAGTGAAAACACTGTTAAAACAAAGCTGTAGCTAGTGGGGTCTTCAGATCACTGTAAAATCATGTATTTGGTTGGCCGAGAGGCTTTTCAATTCAGATAGTGACCAGGTGTAACTGTCTATCCTTGCTCCCTTCCTAATAAGTTAATTTGTGTAGTGTCATTCCCCTGCTGAGCTGTGGTGTTGTTAGCTTCTAGCTCCACTTTATTGTATTTAGAGGGCTGGTATCTTATCTAGAATGGATGTTCTGTTGAAGTGGTAGCTCAAGTGGTGCAAAACTCCATGAGGATGGAGTCAGAATATCCCAAGTCTGGCTCCTGGATCCACACAGCACCACCCAAATCTACTCTCTGTGAGAAGTGGGGGGTCAGCCTCTAGGTAACAATAATAGGATGAGAGCTGATGGCCTCAAGTTGTGCTGGGGCTGTTGAATCTGGATATTAGGAAAAAATTTCCTTCTCCCGAAGAGTGGTAACGCACTGCCACAGCCTGCCCAGGGAGTGGTGGAGTCCACCATCCCTGGAGATCCTCAAGAACTGTGGAGACATGGCTCAGAGGGATGTGGTTTAGTAGACAATATTGGTAGGTAGACAGTTGGGTATGATGATCTTATCAGTCTTTCCCAGCTTTTATGATTCTATGGCTTGCATATGCTCAGCTCAAACTCTCTGCTGGCTACTTGCACTTGGCATATTTATTTCTTCTACTGCATTGTCTGACCAAGTTCCCAACCCTGACTCCAATCCATGCAGTGCCAAAGCTGGAGGTGCCAAATCATAATCACCGAAGGCAGAGAATGAGTGCATGCTACTTTTGTACACTGCTGTCTCAAGCACCTCAAGGAGAAGTGAGAGGCTTTGCATGCAACTCAAATTAAATTAAACAAGCATAGCGAACTGTGAATCTGTTTTAGCAGCAAGTGAAACACTACTGGGCTTTGAAGCCCGTTGTGGAACTTGAGGTTTTCTCTGTTCTTGTGTGTTTGCTGCCAGCAATTGTATCTGCTCAGGGAGATGAAAGTTGTCATCCCAAATTGTGAAGAATCTCCAGAACCACATCGCAGCATATGATCCTTTCTTCTGTCAGAAGTGGGGTTTTAGGCTGTTTAAAATTTGCTTTAGTTGCTCTTGGCTACCAATTCCCCTGTGTGAGTCCTCTTGGAGCCTGGAAGGCCATCTATATCCTGGGCTGCCTTAAAAAAAAAAAAAAAAGGGGTGACCAGGGAGATGGAGGTGATTGTCCCCCTCTACTCAGCTCTCACGAGGTCCCATCTGGAGTGAAGTGTCCAGGCTGGGGCACAAGACACAGAGCTCTTGGAATTGGTCCAGAGGAGGGCCAGTAAAATGATCAGAGGGCTGAAGCACCTCTCTCCTGTATGAAGAAAGGTTGAGGGAACTGGGCTTGTTTATCTTGGAGAAGAGCAGACTCCAGGGAGGAGCCCACAGGCCTTCCAATATTTGAAGGGAGCATATAAGCAGGAGAGGGAATGACCACATGGGTTGATAGTAATAGGACAGGAGGGTTTGGTTTTAAACTAAGACAGGGAAGATTTGGGTTAGATGTTAGGAGGAAGTTTTGTATTCGAAGGGTGGTGATGCACTGGAACAGGTTGCCCAGAGAGGTTGTGGATGCTCCATCCCTGGAGACATTCAAGGCAAGGCTGGATGTGGCTCTGGGCAGGCTGCTCTAGTGGTCGGTGACCACAGCAGGAGGGGTGAAAGATGATCTTTGAGGTCTTTTTCAACCCAGGCCATCCTATGTTTCTATGAACTGCTGCTGAGTCTGCTAAAAATGGCTTTGCCTAGGAAGTGCTGGTCTGCATTAGTCTTGTTTCTTCTCCACTCCTTCCCATGTGTTCCCCTTCTTGATCATGAAGGTTTCAGGTAAATATTTACATCTGTAGATATGGTGTGAGCTAAGTGGATATTAGGCAAGGGGCTTTGCCACTGTGCATAGCTGAGATTTAAGGTTATTCCTCATTAAGCCTTTAGATGTTGCTGACTGTTCTTGTTTATCTATTGCCTTCAGTTGTGTAATTCTTTATTGCTCTATTATGTGACATCATCTGAATCTGCTGCTCCAGTCTGTTCTTTGAGCTTCGTAACATGTTCAGCTGAGTCTTGGGTAAGGAGCGACACTTATTTCTAAATCCATTAGTGTCCTGAAATTAACCAACCTAAACTCCTTATCGCCAGCATGTTGCCTCCAGCAGTAGTGAAAATATTCACATTGTTTGAGTTGCTGCTAAGCACAGAAGGGAGGGTGGGTTCTCTGTGGCTGGACTGGTTACTGAGAGTTTTTCTTTAAATTGCAGGGAAAAAAAAAAGGCTGGCCAGTGTCTTATCTACTAGGATCAACAATCTTTTAATGCTCTGAGGCTGAACTTGGCTATTCAGATGTGTCTCTGTGCAAAGCTATTGTGTTTATCTCTGCCTCAGACCTACTTAGGCTAACACGGCTCATTATATAGCTGTAGCATCTTTTAAGGGTATCCCTTTTTTTCCCATGATCTTCCCTGGATAGAAAGCAAAGAGTTGAAAAACGTTTTCCTGTAATGTAATCTGTGAGCGCAGTGGCTGGATCTCAGCAGTTCTGCTGAGCCAGTGTGTACTGTGCCCTATAATGATATGTCAGTTCTCAGGTGTATGCTCAGGAGCCACCTCATAGGAAGGTGAGGTGGCTCCTGAGAAAGCTCCCTGCTAGCAGCTTGCCCCAGACCCTGTTCACCTGCTACTGTGAGGCCTGGAGAGCAGTGGTAGAAGTAGAGATGTGGTGTGCTGTTGTTCCTGAGCCTGGTGTGCTTTGACAAGCTCTGTGTCCATGCTTACCAGCCTGGTCATAAGTATGATGATGCTGGTGTCCACCACGTGAACCACACTTCAGCATTGTGGTGCCCAGCATGACTGTCCCCAGCTCTGTTGGCATATGAGATCTTCATGTTGACAGGACCATCTAGGTTTTGTTAGGGGATCCTTATCCCTTTTCATTTCCAATTGGAGAACTCCTCCAAAAAGGACAAGAAATCTCTGAAATGCTCCAAAAGTGAGAGGGCCTTCCTCAGTCTGAATATTGGGACCTGGGGAAGGGGGTTGTATTTAGAGTAATTATCGCAGTAAATACTGTTATGATCTTTGGCTCAGTCCTGCTTGCATCTCCCTGCAATTGGTGGCAATACAAGTTGGCTGCATGGTTCTGGCCCTAATAAAAGGGGCATGCTGGTGTGACTTCTGCCAAGGAGTTTCTGCCTCTGGCAGAGCATGATGGAGAGGCTGGCTGCTTTCCCCAGCTCCTACCAGAGCCAGGAGGAAATCACCATCTGGGTGCAATCCAGGAGCCTGCCCTTCCCAGCAGCTCTCCAGCTGGGTGCCAGCTCTGGTTCTTGCTGCCCTGTGGAGCTTCAAAGCCTGCAGGAAAGAGCTTTGAGGGGCTTGGGAATCTGTAGGAAAACAGATCTGCAGGAGGGAGATGATATTATAAATAATTTGGTGCTGCTTCGATGCCTCTTCTTGAGTTACCTTTCAGTGACCACTTCTGAACCCTCATCTCCTGTTCAGATGAGTACTCTTGGGTGGGGGTAGGAGAACAACCTTAAGAGCAAAAGACTTGGCTCTTACAGGGTAATGAGACGTGTGCCTTTGCATCTGGATGGACCAATTCAGACCTGGTTGCTTGCTTTTGCTGTGAGTTGGAGGACAGGCACAAGATGATGATCACAGCAAGGCAACTCTCTCTGGTGTCTCAACCTGCAAGGCCACTTTGGCCTTCAGTACTGAATTCCCTTGACTTCTCAAAACAAATCTGATGCCCCAACCCAGCACGGATCTCTGCACACCATTGTGCTAGTGTGATTTCCAACATGTGTTCTGCAATGGGATCCTCAGTGCTGTGGCTACAGTTTGCAGAGCTCAGCTCCGGGGGTGAGACCAAAGGGTTCTGGAGGACTCAGTGGGATAAATGCTGATGCTTTTGTTATCAAGGTGTTAAAAAAGGAGCTGTTATCTGGCTGCTGCTCCCCAAGAGGGGCTTCCAGCAGGACCCTGTGCTCCCTCTGCTGTGCTGCAGCATTTATTGCATGGTCCTGCAAGCAGAGCTGCTCTCCTGCAGCTGGGGTCAGACCAGGCTGTTCCACTGGAGCTTGGTGCAAAGCAGCTTGTTTTGCTTCACTTTGCAGGAGGGACTGAAGGGGGTCAGGGCATGATTTTAAGACAGGATAAACCAACTCTTAACTGCAGGTTATGGTTGTACTTAATTCACTTTTTACTTTAATCCCATGAGCAATTTTTGTTTTTGTGACAAGTCATGGCTGTGTGGCAGGGATGAAAATCCCAGCACCACTTCGTGTATGAGTAGTTGGTAGGAGTTTCTCTGCAATGCTTGGATCCACCTAGTGTTTCTTTCTAGGCTCCAAACACTTGCAGTCTCTGGTGCTAGCCCACCACAAAAGCTGTGGTGTTGGTGGAAGATTTCCCACTGAAAAGCAAAGATGCTTAGTGTTCCTCAGGACTTGGAGGAAAGCCAGGTATCTTCTGCTCAGGAGACGCTGATCCTGCTGCCTTAGGATTTAGGTCCTGTGTGATCTGGCTGTGAAGGCAAGCAGAAATCCCATTCCAGCTGAGTGCAGCCCCAAGCCAGCCTTGGAACAAAGCTACTCAAAGCCAACCAGACATTCAAGAAGAAAAACTTGTTACGAGGAAAACAAACATTTTCTTTAAAGAGAGGTTGTCTTTGTGCATGAAATTTTCTCATTGAGGCTCAGGGTTGGGTTTAATGTCTGCTCCTTGGATCCTGCTCCCTCTGGGTGACTCTGCTTAGCTGGGCTGCTGGAGTCTACTTTGCAAAGAGCAGGGCTGGAGCCATTGGGATGGACTGGGTAGCGCCAGACAGAAGGTATCTGATCCCTTTTCTGGTGCCACACATCAAATCAGATAAACTGATACCTGTGTTCAACATCCAGGAAGCTGTCCTGGTAGTGGGGTAACATTTCTAGCAAGGGATATATGCTGTTAGATAATTCTTCATCATGGTGAAGTATGGTTAGGTCTGAGGTGTAAAAGGAAAAGAATACGGGGCTCAGTTGCCCACAGTTGGGCTTTGTGTCTATAGGATACATGTCTTGGAGGAGTTCTCCAAACTTGTGCAGATTTGGACCTGTTTCTTTCCCCGTGGCTGACTCATGTTTTGGTATCCTTATGGTAGACTCATGGGATGGGTAAGAAATACCCGGTTAGCATTGATCTTCCAAAGCTGCAAATGTCTCTCCTCTTTGTATTTCTTATTCTGACCACTCTCCTCCATACCCTGAATTTCACTCAGTTCACTTGGCCTGGCCTTTTCCTGTGAGGTTGGGAAATGGTATTTGTCCCAGTGCCCTCAGCCAAATGCTGGTGTGGTCATGCATCCTGCAAAGCACAGGACATTTCACTGCCATGGAGAAGGAAGGAAGAGCCATTAGCTCTATGGGATGCAGTAGACACCCACTTCTAGAAAAGCATCCCACTCACTATCATCTCTGACTGGGTTCAAAAGGCAGGGACTTGATTTGAGTGTCCTAGAGGAAGGAAAGATGGGCAAGGGCAAAACCATCCAGCTTGCGTGGCTGCACAGCTATTTATCCTGTACAGCATAGCTTCTGGAGGCAGTGAGCATCCTCTGCCACCTTGCTTTTATTCCAGTGCGTTAGGTTTCAATCTCTGTTTTCCTCTGCAAGTGTCCACACACCAGATACAGAATGGGCTCCTGACTGAGTCCTTGTTCTCCTCTGGTTCCTTTGCTCCTGGTGCTGGCATGTAGCTGGAGCTGGGAGAGGGATTTGAGGCAACAGCCACTGCAGTTTGCTCTGGATGTGAGGAAACATGAGGATATGCCATAAGGATATGCTGAGGGCTGGGGATGTTCAGACTGGAGATGGGTCTGGGGAAGACCTCACTGTCCTTCCAGTACTTGAAAGGGAGCTTATAGACAGGAGGGGGAGTAACTTATGTGGGCTGAGAGCAACAGGACAAAGGGAGGTGGCTTTATTGGCGTGTGGGACAGCTGATAAACTGATAGGAATCTTGGTGCTGCCTTTGTACACCTGTATTACCCATTCTCTACTGAATGCCAATTCTTTACCCATCACATTGTTTTTGCCTAGCTGTAAGCTGGACGTCTTGTCCAGAAGAAACAGTAGGATTCCAGCAAAGCTTTTCATACAAGACTACATCAGCTGGCTTCCCTTGGTCAACTAATTTTATCACAAAAAGGAAATCAAGATAATTAAAGTTACCCATCTAGTTATAGGTATGAAGATAAAGGTCTCGATGTTTACGTGAAGTAGTGAAGTCCCTGGATTTTCTCAGCTCAGGTCTCATGGCAGCTACATCTCCTCTCAGGGAGGTGATTTGCAAGGTCCTTTCCAACCCAATCTCCCTTGCTAGTGGGGGGGTGGGGAGTGGGATTTTTTCCCCACTTGTTGCTTTTGCCCAGCTGTGAGCTTACGGCAGCATCTCACCTGTAGCACGGGGTTCAGCGGAGGGGAAAAATAAAGGCAACTGAAGCCTGAAACCTTGCTCTCTCGTTTGAACACACGTGGAGCTGCTCTGCTCTCGGGCTGGGAGGGCACTAGGACCCGTCGGGCTGTGCCCCCGCCCCGGCCCTTCCCTTTCAGCCGCGGTCCTGCTCGGGGGACTTTCAGTTTTGGCTGCGCTGTGTCTTTTTATTTATTTATTATCTTTTTTTTTTTGGAGGGGAGAGGTGGGGGGAGGGAGGATTTAAAAAAAAAAAAAAAAAAAAAGGTTTGAAATAAATAATTAAAGTACACCGCCACCGACCCTGAAACCGCGACGAAAAGTCCCTAGAGTGTCGAGATGGTGAAGACGGGATGAGAGGAAAAAGCGAGGCAGCCATGGCAGCCAGGCGGGTGTTCCACCTCCAGCCATGCGGTGAGCAGCCGGCAGATGGGATAAAAGGGGGGGGGGGGGGGTCCGCAGTTTGTCCCCTCTTATAGGGTGGGGAGCGGGGATGTCCGAGCGCGATGCTTGCGGATGGGATGCAGTAGGGACGCGTGTTGCTGCCTTTGCTCTTGGAAGGGGTTTTCTGGGGAGGGAAGTGGGGAAGCTTGGCTTTGCGTCGTTGTTTTGGGGGCTTTAGGGGGCGAGCCGGCTGCTGTTTTGAAGAGGTGATGGCACTTTGCATCTGGGCTCGTCGGGCAGCACTGAGCTGCTCGCACCGGGTGGGCACAGACCTGGGGAGGATAAACTCAGAGGGCACAGATACGGTGTGGAAGAGGATAAAGGAGCAATTTACATTCGGGACCTTTTGGTGCTCTGGGTGTTTTCTTTTCCCCCCTTTGTGTGCTTTGTTTATACCTCACATGGGAGGAGGGCATGGCTTGCTGTTAGCTCCGCTCCAGCACTCCGTTTGCACATGCGGTCGTTTGGCTTCACTTTGGTAATGGCGTGAATAATAATAGTAATGAAGTTAAGCAGCTTGAGCTGCACGAGCAGAGATACTCCGACAGCCGTGCGTGTTGGCAGGACCCCAGCGATGTGTTTGTGAGCTCCAGTTTGGAGTGCCTGTGACCGGGTGGATTTAAATGCACGCTGAGATGCACTCTTTGGCTTTTGCTCAGTTTTTAATAGCATCTTCTGCGGGGTCCCCCCCCTCCTCCCCCCCAGTGTCTCCCTAGAGGGTGTGCTTCCTTACTCTGCATGCCGGCTCGACACCAAATTAAATGACAGGGACTTGAGTTTGCATAGGAAAGTTTGTTCTGGAGGAGAAGCAACTGTAGGTGGCACAACAGCTTTGCCTGCAAAGCTGCAGCCGGGGAAAATGGGCTGTGCAGGCTTCACTCTGGGATCTCGCCTTGGAGAGGGAGGGCTGAACCTCTGTTTAAGGAAGGAAAAAAGTTTGCTTCAGTACTGATGTATTTCCTCGATACTTCCTGTGCTGTTGTTTTTCATGTCCAGGGCTGTCATTAAGACTTGGTGGTGAGGGCCATCAGCAGGAGGCACGAGAGCAGTGCCTGTTGGGTGCATACAGACTCCTTTCCAAGCTGCTGTGATGTCTTTCTGTGCAAGATTTCTCTATAAACCTTTGGGTTTTCTCAAGATGTAAGGCCTTGTCTCTCCTGGGCACTGTTCCCATCCGTACAGTGTGGCTGAAACATGGGATGAGCTGCTTGACCCAGGGCTGCACAAGCCCTGCAGTGTTTCAACCATCTCACCTGGGTTGCTGCTGGAGTGGGTTCTGTGGCTGTTTTGTTTTTGGGTAGGTTGCTTTTTTTGAGGTTGGAAGGAAGTGGTGATGCAATGCTTTCAGTCTTGTCAACCTCAGTCACTGCTGCCACCCTGCATGCTGTTGTTCCCCTGCTGTAACTGGGATGCATTGGACAATCCCTCACGGCAAGAGCTTCTGGTTCTGAGCCATCTGTGGCTTTTTATATGATTGTCTCTCTGTGAGAGTTCTGTACTGCAGTGGAAGATCCTATCTGGCATCTTAAATGAACAGAGCCTGAAGTATGAGTGGGGCTTTTCAGTGCTGTGCTCACTCGACTCCCTAAGTGTTGAAAGAGCTGTGTGTAAACCCAGATTGCCTGGACTTACAGTAAAGCTCTAATAAACCACTTGGGGCTGTAGAAGGTTCCTAAGGCAAGCTTCATCTTCGAGTCAATATCCTTGAGGTTCCTTCCAACCCAAGCTAGTCAATGATTCAAAGTGGAAACGAGGATGTGTTGGCTTTGAAAGAACCCACAATAGGAGCACTCTGTGCAACCTCCAAAAGTAGGGCTTTGATGAAAAGTGTGGTGCTTCTTGCTGAAGGGGGCTGTGAGGTTTGATTGGTGTTACTTTTCTGTTAGACCCTACTGAAACTTCAGTGTCTTTGTGGAGACAGGTGCTAACTCATAATAAATCTGCTCTTCCCTTAGATTTTTTTTGTCCCCTCACTGAGTTATTCTTACATTGTGCTTCTCTAGGAAGCCCCAGTGACAGCTATGCTATCTGAAGGCTTTCTATGACTCAAGCGTAGGTGGCACTTGAGCTACCGAGCATCCTCCAAGTGCAAAACCACTTTTGGAAAAGTCCCATTTCCTTCTGTGGGATTTCTCTGAGAGTAAACAAGTCTGGGATGCTTTAATGACTTATCATCGTGAAACTGTCATCCACCCTGTAAACATGCTGACAAGTGCACCAGCAGATATCCATCCCAACTACCTTTGTGGCCACTGCCAGAGCACAGCATGGTGCCATTGCTGCTTGGGATTAAGGGATCTTCTGCAACGATGCGCTGCAGAGAAGTTAGAAAGAGTGCTCAGGTGGACTCTTTCAAGTTCATCAGAGTGTGTTTGGTGACTTTGTAGAGCATCTCCTTCAGGATGGGGTGAAGTGGGAGGACTTTTCTCATTGCAGTGTAACTTCCTGAATACGGTTCTAGCATAAGCTCCCCACGAAGTCTTTGTGCTGAGCACGGTGACGTGCTGGCCCAGGAGCAGAGCCCTGCATCTGTCAGTGCTGGCTCTGATATCAAAGCACTCAGCTGTCACTTCTAACTCCATGGGTTTTTCTATTCCTCCTTTCTAAATTCATCCCTGGCTCCGACTCGTGATTGAGTGAAAAGTTGCATGTCCCTCTGTTATTGAGGAAAGGTCTGTGCTCCTGGTTTGGGTAGGGCACAGGGGAACGGAGGGCATTTGGGGCATCTCTGATTCAGAGAAACTGGAGGAAGTGGAGAGAAAAGTCACTGGAGTGGGTAACACTGATCTTCGAGTTTTCTTCCCTATTGTTGTTTTCAAGCTTCCTAAGTTTGAAGCTGGTGCAGGCTCGTGAGGCTGGAACTGTGCATCTTTATGGCTGTCCTACAGTGGGATAGATGGGGACAGGTGGTAATGCAGGAAATCATTGATCTGAATTTCATCTGGGCAGCTTTTTTTGAGATGCTGTGGGTAGGAAGAATCATAGCATCGTTGTGGTTGGGATGGAACTCTAAGATCACCAGCCCCATGCCCACTGACCGCTTCCCTCAGTGCCTACCTCCACAGTTCATGAACCAGAAATGGTGACTCCCCCACCTCCCTGGGCAGCTGTGACAATGCCCGATTCCTCTTTGAGAAGAAATTCTTCCTAATATCTGACCTTGACCAGTAAAGGTGATGAAGTGATTTACCAGCGGGTGCAGATGAGTGGGAGAGAGAATTATGAGGAGGGGCTGAGGATGAGGTGCCCTTCCTCTCTTTACCCCACAGCAGTGGGGACTGTTGCTCAGGATCACCGCCTTAGGAGAAAAACCCACCTGATGGGGCACTGCCTTAGGATTAAGCTTTATTCTCCTTTTCCTCCTGCTCGCTGTCATCTCCATCTCCTGGAGCTGAATGCCTCTTCCCCTTGCTCTGAGCCTAATTGCATCCCCAGGGTTTAGCACGCGTGTGTTTGTTTTATTCAACGCGTTGGCTGTTCCCACCGGAACGGGGTTTTTTTTATTTCAGGGATTGGGCTTTTTTGCTTATTGTGCACAACGAGCTCCTGCCCAAGATACTCGTTGGGGAGGGGTGGAGGGGAGGAACTGTAGTAATGCCAATACTTCTTGAATATTATAAACCTGGCTTATCAGCCCGACGCAGGGCTGGAATTTGTCTCTTCCTGTGCTGCATCTCTGCTTTCTGAGAGGCGCGTTTAAATACAGGCTTGGAGACGCAGCCTTCCAGTGCGCTCTGTGAGGCCGTGACAGCAGGAACAGGGCTTCTCAAGAGGCTGCTTTTTTTGTTGTTGCATTAATTCCTCTTGAAAAAGGAATTTGTTGGGAAGAAGGCTCTGAGACTGCATGTCCCAACAGTACCAGCTGAAGGAGGTGAAGGCAGACGCGGTTTGCTTCGTACCTGGCTCTCCTCTCTTCTCCGTCCTCATGGAGCCGGCTTCTTTTTGCTACCCCCAGCTTACCTTCCTGCGCTCACCCTATGGGCAGTTTGGGGCCAGTGCTGGCTCTTCGCAGGACCTGGCCCCGTGGCCACAACGCTTAGTGCCACAGAGATGGAGCGGGCCGGTGGACGGTACGTGAGTGGGTTGTGGGACCGAGGAGGGCGGCATTGGGGAACCGAGATGAGCGCTGAGATGGTTGGAGTTGGACAGTGGATGGAAGAGCGAGGTGATGCACGTAGGGTTGGTGGGCATGCTGGTGAGGTGGTGGGTGTGCTCCCTTCTCTGGGTCTCTCCTGGTGATGATGCTTGCTTGGCTGCTGCCGCGGAGCAGCTCGAGTGCCAGGGGAGCTGATAAACAACCTCAGCGTGGAAAAAATAAAAATAGAAACCACTCTTCGGCAGTCCTTTGTCTCATAAGCTTGCTCATTCACTGTGTCCAAAACCTGAAATACCTGCTGGAGGCTCGGCAGGCTTGTTTCACCTTTAGGGTTGCAATTGCTTTCAGCTCTATCTTTTAAACTGTTATTAAAGCTATCAAGTGTGGGGATAGGTGATTAAGATCCTTCATTGCAGATTTCAGCACTACAGGGAAGTTCCTTGTCCGTGTTAGCTTGGTTCGGAACTGTCAGCGCTGTTATTACAATGAATCTACGTAGGAAAATGGTAAATCGTGTTGTAGGAGTTGAGAGAGCTTGAAGTGCTGGTCCTAAGGGTTTATATTTTGTAAAAATCTTTTCAGGGGAGATAGCACAGTTGATGAGATGAGGTCCTGAGCAGCTTTGATATGGCTTTAAGGCTGAGTTGCCTGGAGCATATTGCCAAGCTGGAGTCCTCCAAAGGTCTCCCACCCTCAAAGCAAACTTGCTTTACATCTTAATAACAAGCCAGCAGCGATGCACCTCACCTGGCAAAGCTGGTCAGGTGGCAGGCAAAGAAATGGAGGAGAGTGGCTGAGCAGTCTCAGCAAGGAGAATGTGTGGGAGGTGTTTAAAAACAGGAGATGTGGTTTCATGCAGCGGAAACAAGCCTGTAGCAAGGAGGAGTGAGGATGGGCGATGTGGCTCTGAAATCCCTCTGCTCAAAGCCTTTCCCCCACCTTTCTTTGCACGGAGAGTGTTTGCTGCCTCCTGGTAAATACGGTCGCTGGGGGATTGTTACTTACAGCAACTCAGATTTGGTGTAAGGGATCTGAGGGAGATGGCAGTGAGCCGGTGTTTGGAGAACTTGCTGCTTGTTTCTTCCGTAGGGTTCTAACTTGGGAGGCTGACCTGATGCTGTTTTGGGGAGCTGATTTATTCCTCCTTGTTGTTCTTGGCCGGAATAGATCGCTCCTCTGGGCTGGAAGCATCCAGCTGGGGGAGACTTGCCTTGCTGTAATGAGAATCTTGCATTGCAAGGGAAGTGAAGCAGTAGGAGTAAAGCAGGGGAGAGGATGCGGCATCTTCACCCCCCAAGAGCCTTTTGGGCGCTGCTTAGCAAAGCTCAGGGTTGTCAGTGGGCAAATAAACCTCCTTGGATGAGGTGAGCTCTCTTGGGCTTTATTTTCAGCAACTTGCCATAACAGCGCAGACTTACTGCCCTGTTTCCCATTCCCTTACAAAGGCTCCTCGTTTGCTTATGAATGCCTGCGTTAACCCTTGTGCTGCTGTCGCTCGTGCTGCTGGACTGTTGCGCTGGGGAAAGACATAGGAGGCAGCCGTGCAGTCGGAGTAGGGCAGCGATGTCTTTAAGAGATTCACTACATCCACCTCTCGGCAGCAGCTCTTCTCCTCTCCCTTTTGCATCTTTGCATCCTCTTGTTTTCTCTGCACTTCTTTGGTAAGGTACAGCATCTCACTTCGGTTGAGCCTGGCTGTCACAAAGCTTTTTTTTTTTAAGGAGGCATATGAGCTTTTCTCTGCAGAGCATCCAGCAAAAAGCTCCGGCTCCCAAGTGCAGGGTTGCTTTAATTTGTTTTTCTACCTCGCTTCCAGAGGGGAATAGCTCTGGATCTGGAGAGGCTGGAGAAGAAAACCCAAATCCCATTGCATTGTGAAGTTAGCAGCTTGCTGGCATCCCTTGCCCGGCATTGGGTTTGGGTGCTGAGCTGGAGGTGCCTAGCTTGGGAGCTAATGGGTCACACTCTCACTCCACCCATCTGCTGCTCGCCAATTGGAAGTGAGGGAGAAAGATGCTCTGGCTGGATTAATATTGGAGGCACTGAAAAAACACAAGCTATTGCCGCCTCGGCCACCTGAGCAAGTGGCACTGGGGATCGAGTGTGCTGGTTCAGAGCAGCTGGGAGAGGAGCAGGGGCTGTTTGGATGGGAACAGCATCTCTATTAAAGAATTAACACAGGTAAGTTGTGGTCTGAAGCAACAATACTGGAACACTGCTGATGCCGGGTGATGCATCTGGACAGGAAATCCAGAAAGGCAGCTCTGCCAGCTCTTGAATTATTTAATTCGCTAAAGTAAGGCAGTGCTTGATGTATTTCCAGTGGGCTCTGCTGCTCGGTGATGCTGTCTATTGCTGTGCTGGATGTCTGTGCTGTGTTTAAGGATGGAGGATACCTCCTGAATTTAGTTTACTTTATCCAGAGTGCTGCCTTTGGGGGGTTGGGTTTAGTTTCAGGATATCTTGTGCTCATCTCCTTATGCGTGTCTTGCCTGTTCTTTTATTTTTTTCCCTCTTAAATTAATGCTGAAACATCCTCCCAGCCTGCCAGAGAGGCTTTACATACTGATGTTTCACATGGGGAAAGTGCAGTGCTGAGTGAAAACAAAATGCATGCATGTGATGTAAAATGCTAGCAGACGTTGTTCCTGATGCTGTAGCCATGGAAGCCATGTAGACGAACCATAAACAGTGTCCTACTGATAAACACTCTGACATGTGTTGTCAGACGGTAGTTATTTCATCACTGGACCAAAGCATTTTTATTTTGGGTTGATGATGGATGGCAAGAGCAGATCTGGTGCTGCTGGCTCTCCCTCTGCCCGTGATGATGATGATGTTGTCACTGTTGTTGCTGTTTAGTGGCTCCTGGATATAGAAATGCTATGGTGTGGCTCGTGCCATCCTGCTGAGCCTGCTGGGATGTGAAATCGCCACTTCTGCAGGGTGGGTTGAGGCAGCAGAAGTCAGCTGCCTGCCTTTGCTGTATCCCTTAGGCTGCTTTTTAATACTGGGGGATGTTTTCCT
The DNA here is from genome assembly GCF_038088225.1 of Cyrtonyx montezumae. Taxonomy (NCBI): domain Eukaryota; kingdom Metazoa; phylum Chordata; class Aves; order Galliformes; family Odontophoridae; genus Cyrtonyx; species Cyrtonyx montezumae. The sequence goes on along the minus strand of NW_027071936.1, from coordinate 66,404,335 downwards.
TTTGGAAACTTTCCTGGAACCACAACTGGAAATCTGAAGTTCTCGGTGATCAGTTGGCTGACCACTGCTCTACTTTTATCTCTTCGTGCTCTCAGTGTAGATCTGTCTCTCGATCCTGTGGCTTTGTGTGAATGACAGTGGGTCTTCTGATCCACCTGGATGGTTTTCTGGGCTGTGGAGGTGGGAAGAAGTGCAGGATGAACTTCAGCACAAAGCTTGGCCTATCCACAGCTGTCTCTTTACCAACATTTTTCTTGCTTAGTGACAATAAAAGCTTTGCACTAACACACTTTGTGTTACCAAATGTGGTCCTGGTACACTGAGGGAATACAGGAGTGTGTACAGTTGGATCATCTCTTCCACCAGAATCCCAAACGTGAGGTGTGTAGTTCCTCGATTCCACATTGCATCATGATTTTCACAGTATTTAATGCAGTTGAACAGTTGCAGGGAGCAGCTCTGTTCCTCTGAATAGCCCCAAGCAGGTGGAATTTCAACCAACTTTAAACCACGTTGGTGTTTTACACAGCAGCACTGATGGCATCTGGAAGACCTTCCTGTGCAGGGTAAGAATTTGAGCCAAAAATGCCAGAATTGCCTTTTTCAACTCATATTGAGCCCTGACCAAGACCTGGGCTTTAGCCATATCTCTTCTGGTGGAGACATGAGGGTTTTTTTGTTTTTTTTTTGTTTTGCTGGGGCCTTGCAAGTGGAAAAAGCCATCTGAAGAGCTGTCAGGAAGAGTTAAAGCTTTCTAAATTATTTAAATGTTCAGGAAAAGTCTACTGGAAAGCTTCTGCTGGTTGGTCCTTGGGTCTTTGCCAGCTTGTGGGTTCTCTGGAGGTATTTGCTTTCACTCCTCTCTGTGTAGCACTCATGCGAGAAATCCTTACAAATCTTAAATCACATTTTTAGAGGGCCCAACAAAACCTGGGGGTTAAGAAATAAAGCTAATGGCCCAAATTCTTCATCTGTCAGCCACATCTCAGGGTGTCGTTGTTCCTCAGCACCTTGGCTTGCTTTGGTCACCTGTGAGATGATGACTAAGAAACCTGTCAGAAATAGCAAAGCAGCTGTGCTGCTCTCAATTCCTAGAGTTGCCTCCTCGCCTCTGGGAGGCACCCTTGGATATTAATTGCTTGGGGTGAGCTTGATTGTGATGAGTCAACCTGGGCAGCCTGGTGCCAGCCTTCTGCATGCGTGTTTTTGAGGGAGAGGAGGTCCTGCCAACTGTGACAGTGACAATGACTATTTTTCATTAGGTGGTTTTATTGTGATGGGTGTTCTGGGGAAAGAGATGAAGGGGGGAGGGGGAATTACTCAATGCAGTAAGGAAAATGCTTTGGAAACGGGCTCATCTGATCCCTGAGCCTGTGTGTGGGTGGGTGTTTGCCTGGGAGGGAGCAGGCAGGAGGATGCTTCCTGCTCTATTCTTTCAATGTGATGTTTTCTATTTTTACAGCCAGCAACTGTGAAAGTGAGTTCTAGGGTTTTGCTTGCTGGAGTGACCGTGGCATGATTTAAGATCTCTCACTGCTTCTCTGTATCAGAAGAATATCCAGCTCCTTGTGTATAGGCCCTGATTAAGTGTTTTAGTGCTCTGTGAACTGTGGAGCCATAAACTTGCCTACTGGCATCCTAGAGTGGTCAAGCTGTAGTGGATGCTTTAGCTAGACCTGAGTGACTGCAGTGCATCATGGGTTACCCCAGGAGATATCAGAGGGTTGATGCTGGTCCTCCAAAACCAAACAAAATTGAAATTTCTCAGGGGTTTTAGAGTTTAGGTTCGGGAAATATGGACCTTGGTGTAATAAATAGGAGTTTTTTGGCTTTAGAACCTATCTGGGAAGCAAAGAAGCACAGCAAGTAGTTTGGGGATGCTTCCTTTTTGAGATAGGAGTTGGGAGTGCACGTGACATCTACACAGGTTTGTTGCAAGTGGAGTATTTAAGAATTTATATATAAATTCTTAAAGTGCTATTGAGCAGCTGTCTCTACAGATAAGGAGAGCAAAGCTGATGTCTTAGCAGACTCAGGGTTGGACTAGATGATCTCTAGAGGTCCCCTCCAACCTCTACGATTCTGTGGTTCAGATCTGAGTCTCTTAACTGGAGATTCTAGATTATCTTTAAGAGTTCACATGTTGATTTGGTGTGTTTGCACACAGACAATGTACTAAACCTGTTTGGTTAAGGTGTTGAAAGGAGGTAGCATCTCTTCAAACAATGCTGTAGAAGAAGCAGCATTAGGGATTTGAGATTTTTAGGCACAAGTGGCTGTGCCACACAGATGAGCAGAGGACAAGGAGGAGCCCTTTGCCTCTTCTACTTGCCTTGTAAAAGAGGGATTTAGACCTCTCAGCTTCCACTCGGGATGAGATGCTGATAGGTTTCTGCGCTATGCAATACTTGCAGAGGGAGCAACTAAAACCACAGTGAAAAAGAGATTTTCATTTGATCTCAACTTTCATTTCTTCAAGGTAAAAACTCCCTAGAAGGTAAAGGAGTGTTCATATTGCCCATTTAATGAATTGCAAGAGGACTTTTTGCTGATACTTACTGATTTTCTTTTTTCTACCATGTTTTTCTCTGCTTTTACTGATGCAGAGGAATGCTTTCAGGAGACATCTATGTTTGGGATTGCTGCAGGCAGCAGTTCTTGCATGCTGTGCTCATCAGCTACTTTCTTGGCCAAGTATTAACAAGCATTACTCTTCTTGCAATACTCTCCTTGAATCAGGGCGATCAGTTCTCAAACCCTGTCTTGTGGTGTTCGTTTTTGTCCCAAATGGGTAAAACTTTTGAGTTTTTGTCCTGTTTGTTGTTCGTTACTGCCCAGAACAGCAGCATATGGGTACACCTCATTTCTGCCACCCAATAAGAGCTGAGTTCCCTCCAGCATTCTCCAGTTGAAGTGGGAATAGATCAGCTACTTAATTGTGGAGATGGCAGTGAGAAGCAGTAACTTGAGGCAAAACAGCTTCTCACATGCGGGTGTCCATTCATTCTTGATGACTTGAATGGCTTTAAGTAACTTGCAGCAGATGCTTACACCGGGAGACCTTACTGCTCAGCTCTTCCATGAAAATTACTGAATCCTGTTTTGTGGGCATGAGCAGTGGTATGCAGGAGGATCCTGCAATATTGATACCCTTTGAACTTGATGAGTGAGTCGGTGTGATCAGACTGGCAGCCTGTTGAGCTTGTTTTCTATTCCTCTGCAGTGATGCAGTTGTTAGGAAGGAGGTTTGAAGCTTCATTCTTCTGGCTGCTGTTGAGCTCTCACTGCATACAGAGCTTTTCAGGCTCCCAACTGCAGGCTCCTTTCACAAAATGCTCCAAATAATTTTATTTTTAATTTCTCTCCTGTAGGTTTCTCTTGGGATTTTTTTTCCTGTCTGATTTTTCTGCAGACTTCAGGTGGAGAAGGGAAGTAGTATAATTTAGTTAGTGGGCATGTGAAATGAATAGTTTATTTTCTCTTCCCAACTCACACGGATGATGGTGCAGCTCCCTGGTCACCTGTGTAGCTGCAGTCCCCTTGTTCTGTGAGTTTTTAATATGTGGAGGGATGGAGGGAATCAAAGAATAATATTGAGCTTGCAGTTTATATTATAATAAGTGGCTTACTGGTGCTGTGGATAGGGGAAGCTTTGTTTTCTTCTGTCAGGTCTTTGAATGATACCACACACCTGACTAAAGATCTCAGTATGAGGTAGAGCAACCAACTGCAAATTACCTCACTGCATAGGAAAGATGTCTCTCATGGTAAAGTTGGAGAGGAGGGGGCTCAGATTGGATATTGGGAAACATTTCTTCTCAGAGTGGTTGGGCATTGTAACAGGCTGCCCAGGGAGTGGTGGGGTCACCATCCCTGGAGGTGTGCCAGCACTGTGGGGATGTGGCACTGAGGGATGTGGTCAGTGGACATGGATGGGGGGAACGTACTGGGGTTGGAGATCTTCAGAGATCTTTTCCAATCTTATGATTCTATGCTGGTAGTGATGGATGTTTTTACCATTGACAAGCATGTTCATGGAACTCAAGTGGCCTAAACCCTTGCTTCAGAGCTGAAATACTGCCTGTCTTCTGGGAAGAGCACTTGTTTTCAGGCTCTTCAGTGTGCTTAAATATGAGTACTGTGAATTTCTCCAGAGAAAGTTGGGGAAATCTAAAGGCTTTTCAGCCTTTAGATTGAGCACTTGAGCAAGAAGTTGCAGCAAGGCTGTTCAGATGATTTTGCTTTTCTTTAATTCTCTGGGAGGCAGTAGGTGAATGTTTTGATCAGTTGCAAATGGTAAGAAGTGGGATATAGAAGGTCATGAAGACTGTAGTACCACTTCTAGAAATAACCATGCTATAAGCTTGTTAGAGCTACCTTTTGCTTCAGTACAAGGCTTGAGCTGCGGAGAGAGCTGTTTACTCAGAAGATGCCAGCAGCAGAACATTTTGAGTTATCAAAGTATCCAGAGAATGTGTTTTTATTTGTAATCCGCTAATATTGCAAGGCTTAAGAGAGCTTATTACTAACCTTAAAACAAGAGACTTAAAATGGGTTATTAAGTGATCTGAGAAGTATCTCCCGCAGGAATTTAATAATGGGAGATGGCACGGTCGGCTTTAGTCTGTTTTTTGTTGTTAAATGCAAATGTAAAAATGGTAAGAATGCAGGAAATTGGGAAGCACGCCCACTTCTTGCCTGATGCTTCCCACTGTGCATCATCTTAGTCTGAAGATCAAGCACCTCATGCTATATCAAACACTATATCCTACCTGTTAGAAGTGCTGTGAACTTCATCTCCCCTTTGGTATGGTTCTGAGTCACTGCAGTGGCTTCAAGTCAAAGGGCCGTGGCTCGATTTGAAACCAGAGCTGTGTCCCTGAGTCTAGAGAAATAAGCCTTGTTTTCCACTTCGCGGTACTTCAATTCTTCTTGCCTTTGAATTCAGTGCTCTTAAAGAGGTGATAAAGTAGTCAGAAGCTTATCTTTGAAGAAGTGACTGTGGTGCCTTGATGCCTGTTCAATTTGGGCGTTCTTAAGGCATCCTTGTTGGGATTTAGGTGGTGTGGCAGTAGAAATGTAGCTATTGGAGTAAACTAACTCTCTTAAAAACAGCTAAGTTATCAAAAGATCTATATCCCGTTCTTTCTGGCAGATAATTGGCAATGGCATCTTGTTGTACCTTTGGACAGGGAGGAAAACTGACGAGTGTGGTTGTCCTTGTAGGTATTGGATGGAGAGGGAATTTGTGTACCTTATCCCCTCAGGGTAATGTGTTCCAGCTTTGTCCTGAGAAGTCTGACCTTATGTCTTGCTGAAATGGTTTCACTTGGATTTTAATTGTTGAAATCCAGGAGAAAGCTTGGGTGCGTAGTAATATGGATTTGAATCTGATAGAAGTGGTGTGGGGGAAGAACTCCCACCCCACAATAAGACAGCACTGCCCAGGCAGTCTGTTCCTCCTGCAAAGGAGCAGGGACTGATTTATACTCTGTGGAAACAATTCTGCAACTCCAGGCAAACCCTGGGGCATTGTAATGTTGATCTCTGATGTTACTGAAGACTTGTCCCTGGCCAGGGTTTCCTCAACAAAGCAAATACATTGATTACAGTGGAGTTTCGTAATGGCTTCTTAGTTGAGCTTGTTTAATTTCAGGGAATGGAGTTGAGATGGGGAGAGGAAATGCAGTTTTGTGTGTCAGGACGTGGGTATGTGCCTCACAGAAAAGATAACAGCCTTGCTGTCAGTTCTGCACAGCTCAAACTCATTGCTTGAGTCTTGAGCAAAACGTGACTAAGGAGCTGAGACCTCAGAAATTGAATTCCCATAAGCCTTGTGGAAGAGGAGGCATATGGAGCTTGCTGATATGTTCGCCTTTCTGATGGCTACCCAAGCATCTACTTAACTACAGTCGAGCAGGCCTTGCTCTTGGCATGGCTTTTTATGGCGTGCTAATTTGCTTGTGCCAAACAGCTTGAAGGGTCAAAGTGGGGAGCTTGGTGGATATGATGTTCCTCCTCTCCCCGGATGTCTCCTTCACTCCATGTTGCTAAAAAGTTGAGTGTATCTTACTGTCTCTAGGTCCCCCGAGATGCAGATAATGTAGCCCTCAATTTACCTTTCCTACCTCTGCTTCTGCAAACGTTGACCTTTAATCTAGTCCTATAGCTTCATACTTGTGTAAACACCTCTATTACCTTTTGCCTCTTGGGCACTTCCACTCTGCTATTGATGTCAATATGCGTAACTCCTTCCGTGGAGGATGCAGCAACTTGTCAAAAGGCTCTAACACAACTGTTTTGAAGACCAAATCCCATTGGTGTTGTGGGACAATGTTATGTAGGAAGAAGGCAGATTAATGGGGCAGGACATTGTGGGTGAACGCCCAACTTTTTTCCTAAATGTGCCATCGCATCTTTAATTACAAGGTTAAGACCTCTGTTTTATGACTCACCTGAATAAACAGCACCTCAAAATAATTGCCTGGGAGTGTTGCCTAGAGGACTGTCGCTCATTTGTGACTCAGAGGAATGAATTCCACCTAATGAAATGGTACTGCCTGCAGTAATCCCAAACCGTGCTCCCCTCACTCTCCTGAATCCAAGGAGCAACCTGACCAGAGACACCTGTAAAGGGGCCGAGACAACCCATGCAGTGCTGCAGTTGAAGTTGTTTCTAATGAAAGTGTCTGACTCTGAAATCCAGTTCATTAGGTGTTATCTGACCCATAGAAGTGGGTGTTTTCAGCTAAAGGAACAGCAAGTTGTGCCTCGTTCTGCCCAGCAGTGAATGAATGCATTGCTTCAGGCTCCCTTAAAAACCATAAAAGACGTGAGAAATTGATATATTCTCCCAGGGGAACGCTGTCCTCTGTTCCTTGGGCAGTCCATCTGCCTAGGCATATTTTGTTTGTTTCTTTGAAATACGTAAATGCAATCATTACACAATAAGAGCCTCTTCAAAAAGAAAGAACAACTTTCCTTTGATCGTTAGCATGCTAATCAGCCTGGATGGATCATCTTCTTCCCTTCCAGGTGGAGGGAAACAATTGACTTGTGCAGTGGGCCACGGTGCGTTTGTTCCTCTAGCCCATTGTTCTGGGATGAACTTGGAACATCGTGTCTCTCTCTTGAACCAGACACTTGAATTGTCCTTGGATTTGTGTGTGATGTGAGATGGCCATCAGGGTATCCTTCCAGGAACTGTGTAGCTCATGCTGTCTGTTCTGAACCATCTGAGCTGTGCTGAGCTCTAATGAGTAGTAGGGCTGGAAGATGCTGTCATTGGTGGTGTGACTTGAGTCTGTCGGGAGCACAAAGGCTCCTGGTGGATCAGGATGAATTACATTGCTTGAACATGTGACAATAAAGGGAAAGGGGGGGAAATAATGTGTATACAACCTGTAAGCCAAAAGTTATGGGATAGAAAGGGGGTCTTTGGGAAGTACAGTCTCATACCTCAAACGAAAAGCAGGAAACTTAATCTGTAGAACAATAAAGCAGGCAAAGCCTCTTTCCTTGTTGGCCCAAATTCATCTCGGGCTTGCGTAGGTAATGTTTGATTAGCCTAATGAAGTGGGGAAAGATGGAGCACATCTATTCCTCTTTCTGATTGCATTTTGGCTAGGAAGTGACATACAAAGAGGCGGCATCTAGAAGTTCCTTTACAAAGTGCTGCTTAGTTGACTCATATGGCTTGAAACAAAGAGCTTTAACTCGCTATAAAGCAGGGCATGCACCTGTAGGGAAAAGTTGATATTTCCAGCTGACATTCTGAATCGCTGAACATTGCTAACAACCAGACTAGGCTGTGATACCAGACTTGGATGGCAACCAAAAGCAGGTGCTCTTGTGCTGTTGAAACATCTCTGTGCTTGCTAGGCACCCAATTTGCCAGCAGTAATTGCAGAACTACCTTGCAGTAAGTAGAACGTGTTCCAAAATGAATTGCCAAGGTTTGAGTGTGTTGCTATGTGTGGATTTTGTGTTGGTGTAATGTCCCATCTGTGTTTTCCTTGGAAGACCCCTTTAGTGCAGATGTTGGTTGCTGCGAAGAACTGAAGAGTTCTGGTTCCTGAGTACCAAAGACTGTTCTGGGGATGTTCTTATGAGTGGAATAAGATATGAAATCTGGTTCTTACCTGAATTTGTTGCTGCATTAAACTGGTTCTCTTTATTCATGTGTAAAATACAGGCTGGACTTCTTTGTGCCTTGTGTTTTTGAAAAAGGAGCCTTATAGGTTAGCATCTATTATTTGTGCATGCATTTGTTCAGATTCAGTAGGTCACTCTGATACAGTCAGGCTTGTCCTGATCTTCAGTCTTGCTATTTTGTGGTTCCAGCCCATGTTGTCTGAGACTGCCAAACTGTTTTCACACAGTAATTGCAACTGCATGAGCTATTCTGGTAAATGCTGAAGTCAATAAACAAAAGGATGAAGTCGCCACATTCGGGGAAATCTCTGTGGTGTTTTGGGGCTGTAATTTGGGTTTACAATGATCACTTCAATAAGGTGAAGATGTGCAGCATCATGATGATTCACGTGGTTCCTTTTTCTTCTTTTTTAGAGTCTCCACCAGCGGCGATGTCAAGAAATGGATACTTCTTTGAAGAGAGTGGCAAGTATTATTTGACTGACTTATGCGCTGTATCACTTTATTGGAAGGAGAGTTAAAAAAAAACTTGAGTGATACAAAATTCATGTAGCATAAGGAGCATGCAAATGCAGGCTTGCATGGTAGTTGTGTAATCTCTAGTACTGGAAGCAGACTCTGCATTTTTATATCCTGTAGATGTTCTAGATATTCAAATTAATAATCACCTTCATGTTGTCAGCACTGACTATTCTGGGTAGCTCTTTGTTTTCCCAGTTCTTTTAGGATGGCTTCCTGTATTGCAGCTTGAGTGTATTTATTTCACTCTTCTTGGAGTGGAGATCAAGCGTAAGTGTCAGATCCCTTTGGAGACATTCTGCCAAGAGCATCAAACAAACACAAGAGTTTTCAGCAAATGCATGCTTCAGTGCAGAATGCTCTCAAGGTTTTTTCTTTGAACTGACAGACATTAAGTTGAGGCATTTGTAAGCTTCTATCATTTGCCTTAGCAAAGGTGGTTGAGCTCTAAAAGACATTATAATGATGAAGGGCAGAAATTGCATGCAAATGAACTTGAACAGCAGTGAGGTTCCAACTTCTCTTCTGGTTTTGGAGAAATACTGTTAAGGAGAGATTGCTTTGAGGTACCAACCCAAGATGAGTCTCAGTGGGATGTGCTCTCTGAAGGTGTGGAATTCCTCGTCCTTTATAGAGCTAAAGTGTTCAGGATTTCCAAATGGTAAAAGCCAAAGGACTGAAATGCTCTTGTTACTGAGGGCTGCAGATGCTTATAGCCTCAGAAGGCTCGTTTTTCTTGTTCCAGGGACAAGCTTTTAGGTTAACATCTGGGAAAGGGAAGTGGAATACGTGCCAGATACAGCTATGCAGCTGCAGTAGATCCAGCATTGCTGCTGACAGCACTTCCTCTGGGCTCACTCACCTTCTCTGGAAGGGCTATATGGGGCCAATTTCTAGGAGCAAAAGGATGAAACTGGGAGCAGGTACTGTCAGCTCTAGTAAGAGATTCTTTCTGCTAGCTGGCTGAAGTAAGTAACTTCTGAAGGGCAGAAGACGCTGCTTGACCTCCAGAAAGAATTTAGTGCTTGGTGATCAGTCACCTTCTATGCCCTAGTTTGTAGAATCATAGTTTAACTTGAGGGCTTGTGTTTCTTCACAGGATATATAGAGAACACATCTCATAAGTTGCTGAAAGATGTCTATATCCTTAGAATTACTGAGGTTGGTAGTGACTTTTAAGGTCTCCATGCCCACTGAGCACGTCCCTCAGTGCCACATCCCCACACTACTGGAACACCTCCAGGGTTGGTGACCCCACCACTCCCTGGGCAGCCTTTGCCAGTGCTTGGCTGCTCTTTTGGGGAAGGAATATTTCCTAATATCCAGCCTGGTGCAAATTTGAGGCCATTACCTTTTGTCCTAAAATTCATGTAGCAAGGCAGTACCTTGGCTTTCTCTGTGGAAGTTTCACATGAGTTCTTGAGGAATTACCAAGGAACTTCATCAGGACTAAAGGAAATATATGGAGAAAGGAAAAAAAGCCTGGTTTCAAAACTGCTTGTTTTGGAAATGTTACCATTAAGCTGCTTCTTGGCACCACTTGTTTATATCAGCTTCTTTTTGATATTGAGAACAACAGATGCTCTTGCCCCACCTTGAAAGTTTCAAAGAACAAAGAATTAAGATTTTTTTTTTAAAGCAAAAATCCCAAACCACAGAAAATACAACCAACAAGAAAAAAAAAACTTTTCCTGTGGTGTACTTACCACTTTTTTTCCCCCCCCTCCTTGGTTGAAAAACATCTCCTGATAATTTTTCCTCATCTCCTCATGGGATCTCACATATGTTTTCTTGTACCTTTAGTAGTGAGGTTTTTTTTTTTGTTCCAGGGCAGATCTTAGGTGTACTTTTCAAAGACTTAATCTTGCCAGTAAATGTTTCTTACTCTTGTGTTCTAAGTGAGAACTGCAGAATTGTTAAGACATAAGCTCAAGTTGAACTTTCAGTTTTTAAGTTGTTGTAGCAAGGGTAATTGCTGCTGTGTCACCAACCCAGTGCTTTGTAACATTCCCCTGGATGAAAACTTAGTGTGGCATTTAATAATCTGTAGCTCTTTTTATTAGACAGTGAAGAACTGAGGAAAGCCCAGGAAGGAATTTCCATTGAATGGATACTAATAGTGGCTATTCTGAAAGCTCAGAGGTTTTTATGGTCTCCTGGTATGTGCTAATGTGTTTAACTTCTTAGTTGTTTAAAAAAATAAATAAATCTGGAAAGATAATTGAGGGAGCTCAAGTTGCAGGTTTATGGCATCTTCCAGTTCTCCACTACTGCTGGAGGAGCCAGATGGAAAGCTGCTCTGTAGTGGCAATGTTAAGAGGAAAAATGAGGAAGTAATTTCATATCTGCCCAGTTAGAAGCTTCTGATGATGAAGAGCACGGTGTGACAGGAGGTGTGGTGGTGGCTGTTGGCCATGTTCTGCTTTTTGATTCATGTGTTTCATCAGACTTACTAGCTGTCTTCTGACAACGATGTTTTGCCGAAATTGTGTTTTCTACTCATGCTCTTGTCTGAAGCAAGCCTTTCTCACACACAAAAGAACAAATCTGGCATGGTGTGGTAGTGTGATGGAGCTGTCCATTTAAGTCACTTGACCTTTCAAGCTGTTTTCTCAAATGAGTTTTCTTGGCAAACTTAAGTAACCCATGAGATGACTGTAGACCCAATCCAAATGGAGAGATAATTGGAGTCTTGATGAGATGCAGCTCGGCAATCGGTTTTGAGAGTAACTTGTCAAATCCTGCATTGTCTTGTTTCTTGGCCATCAACCTCCTGCACCCTGGTAATGAGGGAATGGGGAGAGTGAGCCTCCAGTGTTCACTACAAGTGGATTAGCTCTAAAGGCATCAGTATTAGCTGCAAGCAATTAAGTTCTGCCAACGCATGATGAGCTTTTTAATTGCCACAAGAACTTTCTCTGATAAGATATGAAACCGAAGATGTTCTAGTGCAAAATCCCAGGGGGAAGGGGGATTTCTGTGGAGAGGGATATCCCTGTGTAGCATTGGGAATATCTGAATTGCTGCATTGTTTTAAAGCTGGCTCAACAGCCATTGCAGCACAAATTTTGTCTTCTAGAGTGAATCCCTCACTGCTTGGTCTCCTCTGACTTATTACTTGGCTTTGCTGGCAGAATAAATTGCAGTTGTGCTGAAGGGCCCCAGTCTAGCTTGGAATGTATTTGGATATACTTTGTCTACTTGTTTTTGTTTTGCAGCTTGCAGTTCAGTATGTGTAGTGCATTTGTGTATTTTTAAGATTTGTCTTTGTTTTGGGGTTGTTTCTCTAAGAGATTAATCTAAATGTCTTCACAAAACAGATATTTTTTGCAATTGGTTTCCCTGATGAGATGCTCAGTTTAAGGGCGGGAGATCTGCTACCCCTACCTAGGGATGGAGGCACTGAGAAGATCTCTTGCAGATTTTTTTTTCTAAGGACCCTCTATCAGGAGGTATAAAATGAAACAAGCATTCCCAATTTCTGTGGGCTCTGATACAGAACTGAAATTCCACGTGTTGCTTTAAAAAAAAATAAAAATAAAAAGGCCCCACTGAATTACTTGGATTATTTGCAACATTTCCTAGAAATCTGGCTGCAAAATACAATACTGGAATTAATTCAAAAGTGCCTGGGTGTTTTCTGTAGCAGATCTGTTCTTTCAGTTTTGTTATGAATTATTACTGAAGAGGCAGGGGAAAGTTTATACTTCCATCTGGCTCTTCATGACAAAAGACAGACTTGAAATAGGGTTGGAAGTGGTGAACTGAGAAATTATGCCTGCCCAGTAGTGGAAGTATTTATTACCTGGAGGATGCTGGCTCTTGTCTAGTGACTCACCTGCTAGATAAGATACCTACCTTGTTAATTTTACCTGAAGAAATTGTGGTTTAATCTGTGGTCTTGAAGCACTCTGGAAGCTCAGGTAGTGGGATGACATCTCTATAGCACATGGCCATTACTACAAAAGACAATAAACCTGTGTCTGTTGGCTCTAGTTGCTCTAGAGCCAAGAAACATCATCAACACTTCCAGCTCCACTCCCTCTACAGGTAGAGACTGAGAGACAGAAGAGCTGGGGAAGACACTCTCTAAATCTCATGTAAATGATCTAGAGAAGTCAGTGTGACCATCTAGTATTTCTGAAAAGCTATATGCAAGCAATATCAAAGGTGCAGTATGAAATATCAAAGGTGACATAGTGTTCATTCAAATGCTGTGAAATGTTTTGACTGTATTCCTCAGTGGGGCATCTCTAATTTAGTAGTGGACTGAGTTAATTTCACATTTCCTCAGTTTGGTCTGAGTCAAGATGTCCTCTCCGAAGAGAAAACCACAAGAAAACCTCCTTGAGCACAGCTACCATAGCTCTTCTCCAAGCAGTGTGTATGGAGAAAATGTCTTTCTAGTCCCAGGTTCATTCTGGAGGCATTGGGAAGCTAGTGTATCCTGAATGTAGCATATGAAGAAGCATGGAGGTGTGGTATTGAGGAACATGGTTAGTGGGATGGGTCGGGAGTGGACTTAGAGATCTGAAAGGTCTTTTCCAACCTTAATGATTCTGTGAGTCTGTATGCTTATGCTGACAAAAAGTGCTCAGTGTAACGAAGGAGCTCTTACACAAGCTCAGGAGTCAGATCTGGACCCTTCTTGCCAATTTGTTGTCAGCAAGCCTTAAGCAGTCCAATGTCACAGCCTACAGACAGCTCCTGAGCACTGGGCTGGCAGAACCTCATGGCTGCCTGCCACAGGGTGGCTAAACCTTCCTGGGTTGAAAATAGTGAGCATTGCCAGGGGATCTCTCAACTGTGAACCAAAGGACAAGCTTAATGTTCTAGCAAGCATCCAGCTGTATGCAGAACTGCTTTATTTAATCAGTGTGGCTTAAAATTTTAATTTTGGAGAATGCCTTGCATAATGTGAATTGATAGCAGCCTTTGCTACAGCACTATTTTTTTCTTGTCTGACATAAAACCATTTGTCAGAAGAAGGAATATTTTCATGTCTGCTTTTCAGACTTGAGTTACCAAGACACACATGCACGCACAAAACCAACCACCAAACCAAAATGGCTTTGAAGATTTACCTCAGCAGGCACATGTAAAATCTAGTCAAATATCTACATGAAAACCTGCTCATATATCTATACAACTGCTCTTGTGTCTCAAATGACTTTTCGTTAAGTAATCACACTAATTTAGCTGTACATATTCCTGCTCATTGCAGGGAAATTTGACTAGATGACCTTTAAAGGTCCCTTCCAACTCTAAGGATTCTATGATTCTGAATCAGCATGATGTGTGACCAGAAGCTCGCCCTGGTTAGCATTTCTGTGTCTGTGTGCAGGATGCTATTTAAATTTTCATGGCTGGAAAACTGGTAACGTTTGTGCAAAGTGCTTCCAACCATCTCTTGCATCCCTTGATTACTTTATCCCTGCCAATGTTAACAAAGTGTGAGGTTATTTGCCCTTGAGAGTCAACAAGAGCCCCTGTTCTTGTGCAGCATGTAAAGGTCAGTATGGAGGTGGTGGCTCCATTATTGAGTTTACTTTTGCACTTAACAAGGGGAGTTTGGGTGTTATCTGAGATGAGCTGAATCTACAAGCCTGCAGTGCTCAGGAGACAAAGCAAACCCTCTGATAACTTGCAGCTCAGGTAGGTTGCTTTAGGCTAAAGCCCTGTTCTTTTCTTGAAAATTAAAGCCTATTGTTGGCTAGAAGCAAGCTGAAAATCCCCAGAACTGGAAAAATCAGATGAAACTCACTTGTTTTAAGTGCCTGCATCAGAACTAGTTTGCAGGTGATACCCGTATCCCAGTTATGCCTTTTAGAGCAGTGTAAGGTGTCCCTGCCTATAGCTGGGGAGTTGGAACTAGATGATCTTAAAGGTCCCTTAAAACCTTTCCATGACTCTAAATCCCCTTACTTTTAAAAGCTACAGTATGTATATTGTTACTGTTCCTGTTAATCTTGCTGTAATTAATTTCACAATTAATCTTTGTTTCCTTTTGAGAAAGTAGGTATGTTTCTAGGCTCTTTCAATCCAAGAACCTCCAAACTCCTATGCTCGATTGAAGGACGTAGGTTAGTGGGCTCAGTGATGATGGGTTGAAGGTTGGACTTGGTGATCGTAGTGGTCATTTCCATCCTTAATGATTCTCTTTTTCTTAACTGTGGCAGAGCTGCGTGTTTGGTTTATGTGAAGTTTGTAGCTTGAAATGCAAAGAGTAAGGCCAACCATTCCATTTCAGTTCAGAGTGGATTAGGATTAGTGACAAAAACATCCAAAGCAGTGAAGCTGGAAGGAAAGCCTTTGCATTTCCCAGGGTAGAAGTCTGGCTGAATCTGACAGGAGTGCTGTGCATGTTATTGATATTCTGGTGAGGTGACCCATGCTGCATTGGGAAAATGACCGTTCTGCAACTAGCTACCATCTGTGCTTAGAAGTTGCACTAGAAGTCATCTTAAAAATAATCTATTTCTTACAATGCAATGAACTGATCTTATTGAACTGCCAATTGTATGAGCTCAAAAGATCTCTTCTAATGACACTTCGCTTTCTGGAATTGAGATTTCATGAGAGGGGGAAGCTACCATTTTGGAAGAGGAGCTTGGGAGCTGGGTTTGGATGAAGGAGTTGACGTTGGTATGTAAAGCTGAGTGCTGTAAGTTGGAACATTTGCTTTTCTGGACTTTTAGCTTCAACTAGTCTTGGAAGTTGAGGGTGAGATTTCTTGAAATTTCACTTAAGCAACCACTTAAGTGTTTGTAGTGTTAATCTTACGTGGTCCTTCAAAAAGAAAGCCTGAATTTTTTTTTTTGCAGAGATTTGTCAGAAGTTGCCAGCTACTGTTAAGCTTTGATCCTGGCCTTCCTATTTTGCTCTGCTGATCCTGGTGTGTGGATGCATCTTCTCACCTATGCAACAATTTCTGCCAAAACATCTTCACCAGCTTCTCTACCTAAATTTAGAACTCCTCCTATGTATCACAGGAGGAGAAATACCTGTCTCGCCACAAAGACTCTTCCTTAGCACAGGAAAGCAAAGAATCTAAACTGCAGCAAAGTGATTAGATGCATTTGCACTCCTAGCCTCGTGCTGGCAGATGCTGGTTAATACCACGACTGGTGGTGTGCCTCCTTGTGAGGTACACCAAAGGGTTATGGTATGGCTGTGTCTGGCTTGAGGCTCATAGCTTGGGATGTGGGATGATATCATGAGGAAAAAAGCTGCATTTTTTTCCTAGAAGGTTTTTTATTAAGACTTTGCTTCCTTGGAGTCTGCAGCCCTTCCTAGGGAATGCATATAGGGATGAAGTTGTACTTCCTGATAACTATTCCTGATTTTACTGCTGCAGCTGCCAGATGCTACTAACACATCAGTGGGAGAACTACTGCCACCTCCAATGGCTGCAGCTCTAGTTATTGTTCTCCCAGTCAGAGCCCAGGGCTTCTACAAACCAGCTGAAAAGAAAACAATAATAAAAGCTGCAGGGTAATTATGTCATCTATGCTGCAGTGGTTGGTAGTAGCTATGATAAAATGGATGGGAGTAAAGAGAGAGACTGGGATGGATACTGGGGTGGAAGAAGTCAGGTATGAGCCAGGAATGATTTACAGGGAGTAGGGTGATGAATTAGTGATTTAGAGGAGAATGGGGATGAAAAATTGCATTTTTCTTCACAGTATCTTCCCAGAACCTGCATAAAACTGGGTAGGGGCTTATTTTCACATTGCAGGTGACAGGCTGAGGCACAGGACTTATGGTCAAGGCTGCTTCTGACTGCCTGCAGTTAGGAGTGGATTTTGTTCCTGCAGGATGGTGCCTGTTCTTGACCACTTTTTTTTCATGCTCTTCTGTTTCTGTCCGTTATCAGATAAATCCTGAGGTGAATTTTCTTGACTGTAGTGTTCTTCAAGGTTCAGGGGGGCTCTGCTGATTTGATCTTTGCAGCCAACCTGACCTTGATTCCTGAGTTCAGGCTCAGACTCTGCAAGATCATTGGTATGGTGCTTCCAGATTCTGAAGGCTGAAGGTGGCACATCCTCTGCTCAGAGAGGTCTGAAACATTGACCTTGTCATGTAGGGTGACACAGATTGTTGGACTGATGGGAGAAAGAAGCTGCTAGGGCTGGAGACAACTTTTATGCTGTCCTCAGAGTGAAGACATCTGCCACACTCACCTTGGGGGGGGGGCCCGGTGCTCGACAGGTATAAGTTGCTCACAATTTAATAGCTGGCAGATGTAATAAGCTACTGGATTCAAAACAGGAGCAGTTAGAAGCTTTGAGGTGGTTTAGTGATGAAGCAGACACCTGTCTGGGAGTGCAGCCCAGGTTTGGGATTATTTGCAAGCAGTGTTCTGTCCGTCCCTTGCCCAAGGGACGCGTGGCTCGGCTTCCTTTTGTTTTGCTCTTTCCTCCCCTTAGGAGGGAGGAACTGAGGATGCTTCCCTTGCCAGAGTCCTTGCTGACCTCTGCCCAACCCTGGGATCTTACTCCACCCTTGCCCTTCTTTCAGCTCCAGCACCATTTCTCTCCCATTTCCAGCCTTCTCTGCTTTCAGGGCTTGGAAAGCAAACGTACAAGCTTTCCTGCTTTGTTCTTACCTGAGCCTTAATTGTACTGAGATAGGTTGAGGAGGGTCAACCATGTGCTGTGTGCTCAAATCTCATCTCACGTACCTTCTGTCTGACCCACTCAACAGTGAGGACAGAGATGAGACCTGTTCTGACATCTTCCCTGGGGCTGCTGTCCTGGATGTGGTTGAGGCTAAAACCATGGAGTTTTGCTTACCTTAGGCTGACTTTCTTTTAATTTTTCTCTTTGTAGGGCTGCCTGAGCTCTCCTGGCATCAGGGTGCTGTTGACACTGATAGTGCTTTTTATGGGTGAGGAGAGGTTATGGTGACTGTGTATTTTGGAAGAGCCAAACCCCAGATCTGGCACACTGCTTGAGGCTGAAATGTTTGCACGGTGGTTTATAGCACAGGCTTCATATGTGTCCTAGGGCACATCTGCCAGTCCTATTTCATGCCTGGTGGTGGCTGTGATGCCAAAGTACCTTCTGTGCTTTCATATCTCCCTATCTTCTGTCTGTTTTGGGCAACAGGGATGCAAAGAGCTGCCTAAGCACCATCAGCAGCAGAGGACAGCACTCTGCATGGTGCTGGCTGACTGACAGGCTGAGGAGAGATAGCAGGAGCTTGGACACTTCTTAAAGCCTTCAGAACGATTAATATGGATCAGTTCATGTTTCCAGTCACTGAGGCAGAGGTGGTGAGGGGAGGTCGAGGTTTTGGGGTTGGTTGGTTGTTTTTTATTTTTTTGCATCCCAAACCTCAGGCAAATTTGAAGCTGTGTGAAAGCTTGAGCCCCTTGCGCCCTCCAAGTTCTCCCTAGGAGATGCTGAGCAGTCAGGAGGAGCGTGCCGGCGTGCAGCTTGCAGCAGGAAGGGCTGCAGCCCCTGTCCTGCCTTGCAGAGTTCCTGTTTGTGGCTTCCCTTGTTCACAGTGTTTTGTTTTGTTTGCAGTGCTGAGCTGTTGGCTCAAGAGCCCTGCGAGACTGCATGCACTGCTTTTAACTGCTTCCCCTCGTGCTGCTTCATGCATATTTGCTTTTAAAAAGCCATCAATATTTTAGAGTTTCCTTTCAATCTTCTGCCTCAAAGCCTACCCTCTTTGTTCTGCAATAGTGCCCAAAGTGAGATAATGAAATATATTCCTAATTCTTCAAATTAGGCATCAAGGGCTTGTCAGGAGATGGATAGGAGCTGCTGAATAATCCTAGCAATGTGTTAAAAAAAATTGACGTTCTGTAATATCCCTAATTCTTCCAATTAAACATAATACGTGAGTGCACCACAAGAATCCTCCAGCTGCTTTGCAAGAAAACATCACAGCAAACCAGCTCTACTGCTGAATGCGACTAGGTTAAACTCTAATTAAAATGTTTCAAGAGGGTGAGGAGTTGTCCGCTGTAATTAAGAAACTTGTCTTTTTCTCTGCACTGTCCCCTCCTGTGACGTGCTGCTCAGCTCTGTGTGGAGCTGTCTGTCTGTCCATCTGCATCTCCTTGGAAGCTGTTTTTCCTCCTCGATTTGAAAGCACTGGATTGCCAGCACAGTGACTGCCCTACCATGTGCTGAGTGGGTGAAGACCCAAGGGTTAGGGCTGTGGCACAGCTGAAAAATACAAACGTTTGGGGTCTGCAGGCTGAGTTTTCATCCAGGTTTTGGATCGGCGGGAGCCCGTTGCTTGGTGGTGTTATTCTGCTGAAGGCCTGGCTCACTGCAGGCCTGAACTTTTCCAAGCAGGCACAGCTGCTCAGTGGTGTTCCTGGAGATGTGTTGTGTCCCAGCCCCACCAATAGGGTCTTAAAATCAGTACCCTCCCCTTCTCCAGGCTCTGGTGCAGAGCTCCAGAGGGGTTTGGTTGGTTCCGTTAGGCCGTTGGTGCCTGAGCTTGCAGGCTGCAAGCATGTGGCCGGACAGAAGAGCCGCCATGCTGGACACAGGCTCTGCTGCCTGCTGTGGGGACCCATGTGGGAACCTGCTATCTCTTCCCTGTGGCAGCTACCCCGAGAGTGCACAGAGAAGGGCCTTGCAAGGCCGTGGGGCTATGCAGGCTGTGTACCTTCCACCATTGTCAGCATCTGTGGGTTCGTATGTGTGCCCCTATGGGCCTGACACAGCTCCTGGTATGGCTGTAACTGTGTGCCCCTCTCGTTGGCAGGGTACCTCAAGTGTGACACGGATGATGGCTGCGAGGCCAAGGAGGAGACGGGGGGAGAGGAGCTCTTCGATGCCGTGAACTCCTCCATCGTTTCAGGGGACAGCATCCGGTTTTTCGTCAACGTCAACCTGGAGGTGCCACCCAACGCTGCTGGTGAGTGATGGACCCCAGGGTTTGGGAGGGGGCACATAAGCAGTACCTCCCCCTCCTCTGAGCATTTTGGTTTCCAGCTGCGAGTCCTTCTGTGCAATTTTAGGAAAAACCACTAAAAACAGGCTGCTGAGCTGGTCTCGAGCCATCTGCATCAACATTCCCTTTCCTTTTCCCAAAGCATGAAGTGCTCACCCAGTGCAGCCACCTGGGCTGTGCAGTACAGCGATGTGAAGCGTTGGGCTCGGTGACTTTGCAACTACCTCTGCAAAATTAAGACATAGCTCTGAGTTTGGAGCCTGGGGCTTTTCAGTAGCAAAAGCAGGATGGTCACTGGTGGGGAGATAGTTCCTAGTGAGATATGAACTTTCTTTTTGGGTCACATTCTGTCTCTTATGTAACTTCAGTGTCATCCTGATGCTTCTAAAACATGAGGAGCTGAAGTTTTTTCATTTTACATAAATTTAACATGCTAGGGGTGAGTCGAGGTCAGTCTCTGCTCTCCAGCAGCTGCTGGTTTAAAAAAAGCAAGTGTGCAGAGGGGCTTTTGGTGTTGCACGTGCCTCTTGGGTTTAACTGTGCTGGCTGCAGTCAATCCCCGCACCTGCTGCATTGAGGCAGATATTGAAAGTGAGTGGGC
This sequence comes from Cyrtonyx montezumae, assembly GCF_038088225.1. Taxonomy (NCBI): domain Eukaryota; kingdom Metazoa; phylum Chordata; class Aves; order Galliformes; family Odontophoridae; genus Cyrtonyx; species Cyrtonyx montezumae. The sequence goes on along the minus strand of NW_027071936.1, from coordinate 66,384,141 downwards.
AAACCACCTGTTAGACACTTCTGGTACAGGTCAGGCCCTGCAGTGTAAAGCAGGTGATCCCCTTTTGCAAACATAGCTTTGCATCAGCAAATATAATGGATGTTCCTATGTGCCTTGCCTTGTTAAGCATGTGAATCCAGGACTGTTGTTTTGCTGTGATAATCATGTTGAGTGAAGCTGGTCCCTGCCCTTGGCTCCTAGGGAAGGTACAAACCACAGGATGACCTGATGCTGGTGAAACTTGTGTGCTTTTGGCTATATCTGGGAGACAATTTGAAAAACTGGCTGGTTGATCAGTGGAAACAAAAGGCTTCAATTGTTTGGGCAGTTTGTGTTGTGTTTAAATGATTTTCACTATGTCCACAATGTATAGAAATGCTGTCATGTGCCAGGCTCTATTTATGAACATAAAACAACCTGTTCCTAGGCCCGAGTGCCAAATTCCCCTAAATCTTCTTCAGCAATGTTTGTACCTGCTGCAGGACACTGTTGTGCAGGGGAGGGAGGGCCTGTGGGATTGTGTTTGCTGGTACTGGTGCCAAATGAACAGTGCAGTACCCTGGGACTGCTACTCTCTGTGCTTTTGCCCCATCATGTGGTTTTAGCTCTGCAGTGTGTGTGTTGAATGGTAAAGGAGGTAGGGTAGCAAGCCTGGCTTTCATAGTAGGCTGAAGGGAAAAAAAGAGACTCTGTAAGCTGGGTTTCATCATGGCAGCTGGGGGGTGGCCTGGAGCCTGCTTGTGTAGTTACTGCTTTGGAAACGAGGGCTCTGGGTTCTACTTGGTCTCACAGTATCAGGGAGTCCTCTAAGTTTGCTCCATTATTTATGGATTACAAGCAAATCCTGACAGATCTACAGAGTGCAGTTGCTGGAAATGGTGATGCAGAAAAACATGTGGTGTGATGCAGACCTCTGCCTGACTCTACTGGTCTGCTTTCTGGATCTGAGCAGTGACGTTACCTTAAGGATAACATCTAGCAATTTTCAAGCCTGCAATTTTACAAATGCCATCTTAATTGAAAGACTTAAGGTGAACCACTGTGCTATGATGAGTCTGGACTTAATGCCTTGGGGTGTGTTGTTTGGGGATAAGGAATGTATGTGCTATGGATTCCTCTGCATGTGAAGAAGTTTGACTTTTCTTGTGTGTCCTCCTGGGCTTTTTGTGAATGTTTTCCCTTCCATTCAAAAGAGGACAAAAAAAGAAGTTGCATATTTGCTTCAAGCAGTGATATTTGTGGTGGAATTAGTTGCATCTTTTTTCTTCTGTTTGGGATGCTTAAATTAAAATGGACTTCTGATGTGCTGGAGTCTCCATTCCAAACACAAGGATGGAGATCTTAAAGCCAGGCTTTAAGAAGGAAAGGTATAAAGTGAATCTTTTTTGTTTGATAATGACCAAGTAGGGCAGGTATCAAAAATCCAAGTTCTTCAGTGAGTATCAAGCATAGGCTTCCTCAGAATCTAGGTGTTTAATTTATCCAGGCTGTCAGCTCTTCATCAAAGATGCTTTTGAAGCATCTTACAGAGTTGTTTTTTTATACATACTAAATTTTCCTCTGGATGTAGTGGAGGCATAGCTGACTTCTCAGGTGGTTGAAAGCAGCTGAAGAGCTCTTAGGGCTCACCTTGGCTTGTAGAAGCAGCCTGAACTGCTGGGGGGAGGGGGGGACTGCAAGGGGGGAGCAATCTTTTGCAATCTTTTGCAATCTAAATTCTTTCCAGAAGTGAAGTTCAACTATACCATGACAAAGGTGTTTCTGCATGTAATGTTCCTTGCTGAACTCTGTAAGGGAGGGAGGAGGTTCAGAAATTCCCTTACATTGCTGCTGTCTGGTTACTTTGTTCTACATCTGTGCTTTAATCCCTAACCCAGCATTGTGAGCTGTGCAAAGCTTGTTTCTAGCTTTGGGGAGGGAGGAAAATGTAAGGTTTTCTCCAGGCAGTGTGAGACCCTTCCCTACACAGCTCATTTTCAACTCCACAGTGAGCTCGTGCTCCAGAGATTCTGATATTCTTTAAACACAGTGGAAAAGTGAATGTGGGAATGACATCTTTTTATCCTCATCTTGTTTTCTTGCTTTCTTTAAGCTGGTTAAATGAAGCCTTTGAGTCTAAAGGCCTCTTTTATATAGGATCATTGAGGTTGAAAAAGACCTTCAAGATCATCAAGTCCAACAGTCAACCCATCCCCACTGTGTCCCCAAGTGCCACATCTCCATAGTTCTCAGACACCTCCAGGGATGGTGAGTCCACTGCTTCCCTGGGCAGCTTGTGCCAGTGTCTGATCACTCAAAGGTTTTTTTTCCTATTTGTGCCAAGGAGCTTGATGTTGTCCTTTTGTGCCACGTGGACTGCTGAAGGCCATCTGTAAAGATCTCTCTAGTACTGTCTGTGTTAATTTGGTCTCTAGTGTTTGATGTATATTTTGCTTAAAACGTAGCTGCTTAATCTCTGGCAGAACTTAAGGGGACTTAAATATCTGTGATCCTCTTCTGATCATTACAGTTTGCTCTCTTGGCTGAATGTGGTATCCAGATTATTTTCTGTTGGAGACCTTATGGCAAACACCAAGGTTTCTACCTACCTTAGCATAGCAGTGGTCCAATAATCCATAATTGCCCCCTGTGGAGGGGTTGAGTTGGTACTGCAGGGTCTGGATGCTGGCAGGTAAAGTTAAATTGAATTGTAGACATGGTGACAGCTCTGCCATCATCCTGTTGAGCTGTTAATCTTCATATGATGGATGTACAGCTTGCTTCAAGCATAATTGGAAGCACTTTACTGTAATTCTGTTTTTAGAGACCTCTGCATGGGATTAAGTATTGAGCTGACAAAACATAGTGTGGCCCATAAAACCCTGACAATTAACCATTGTCATAGAATGCTGGGCTGCAGGCACAGATGTATTTAATGCAGGATAAAAGAAACCTGAAGAAATCTAGGGCTTAAAGTATTGCCTGTCTCATTTTTTAGTTAATACTGGTTGATGTTGCATTGAATGTTGAGCCTAAACCAGTGCAGATGCACAGGTACTAAAATGCTTCTCGATCTTGACACTTGGGTCCTTTATCTGAGTTTTATTGCTTCCTTGTGGAAGCCAATAAAAACTTATTTTATTCTCTTCTGTCTCTGAGTCTTCCAGCTTGTGTTTTGGCAATGAGGCATCTGTTTTCAGCAAATAGAGAATCATAGAATATCCAGAAATGGAAGGGATCCTCATAAGGAAAGAATCCAGTTCTGATATTGGTATTTCCACCGCGAAGGTGGGTTGTTCTTTGAAACTGGATGCTTTAGCATCTCAAGTCTGCATTTCAGAGCAAAGATCAGGATGGTTTATGAAGTGACTGAGACATGTGCTGAGATAGCAGTGAAGGTGTATGAGCAAAATCATAGATTCAGTAACGTTGGAAAAAAAAAAAACCTCCAAGATTATTGAGCCTAACACATCCCACCATGCTCACTGACTGCTTCCTTCATTGCCACATCTCTGGAGGTCTTCAAGAACTGTGGAGGTGGTGACTTCACCATTCCCTGGGCAGCCAGTGCATTACCACTCCCTTGGAAGAGAGATTTTCCCTAATGGTAGGTCTGTATCCCACTGTTGATAAGTATCAAGTCCTGCACTGAATGAAGTTATTCTTCTCTGTCATCCCTGTCCCAAATAAGGAGTTCTCACAAGAGCAACAGAGAAAATCAAGCTTGATGCTCCAGCTGGGAACTGGTGATGGGGGAGCATCAATGAGTTGGTGTGCAGTGGGGAAGTTTTCCTCTCCAGATCCATGTGTTGCAAGCTCTGGATATTTTGTAGGATCATAGAATATCCTGAGTTGGAAAGGATCTGTAAGGATCATCAAGTCCAAGTTGTGTATTGTCTTACAAAAATCATGCAAGGGTGCCTGTGGCTTCTGCCCTGTTCTCTCACCTAGAGGTGTGCTAAGCCTTCTGTTTCAATGTTATCTACAATTTTACTCAAGTCTTCCTGTATTTTACATGTAAAACTGTACCTAAATTCTCCTGGAGCCAAGTCTGCAAGTGTTCTTTCAACCTTCTACCAAATCTTCAAGCTCATTGGCTCAACTGCTTTCTTCCAGCTTCACCTGCAGCACCCTAGGAAATAAATCCCTGCAAACTAGTGCAGCAGTTTGGTTCACAGGGAGTCTGAAGGTTGGTATGTGTGTTAGCTCAAGCCTGATATCACAGTGGCTCTGCAGATTTTATGGGGGAGATGGCATTGCAGGTGGGTTGTGGTGGTCTCACCTGCTTGGCAGGTCCCTTGAGTCATCTAGGCAAGTAGCTTTGCTCTTGAGACCTTGTTTTTACATTTTGGGGTTTTATAACAGCTGGGGTCTGTAGTGTTTCCCTGAACCTGAGCACGGTTTGTCAGGAGTTGGCAGAGCTGTAGTTGTTCAGCTTCTGCACCATGCATTTCTGCTTGCAGCTGCTGGTTGTATCAGTGGCTTTGGCTGCAGAGGGCTGCCTCAAGTGTTTTTAGGGCTGGGGGTGAGGGGTGGGAGAAGGCAAAATCCCTCTGGCAGCCCGAAGCTGATTGGGAGGCAGGATGTGGCTTTGTTAGAGCAGGAATGGGGGGCGAATGGCGGAACACGCTTTACGCTTCACGAGAAATGAAAGCCTGTTCCACCCTGTGGACAATTGATCATTCCTAGATACGGGGAATGAACAGTTTCCTGTAATGCACTCCGGAGCCATGCACGTGCACAGCAAAACACGGGGCTCTGGCTCATGGCTGGCCCCGGCCGAGGTGGCGTTTTTTTTTCCTAAAAGGGACAAGGAGAAACACTGGATGCTGGCGCCAAGGATATTCCAGGGAGAGTAGCATCCAGAGACAAGTGGTCTGCGCCTGAATGGGTATCATTCTGCACACAATAGTCACATTTCCTCACATTAATACCAAGGTCCTTTTTATGTCTTGAGGCACAATGCTGACCCACGCGTTCCATCTGATAACTCCTGTTTTAGCAGTTTGATGTCAGGGTGGGATGTTGGACTCCTGAAGCTTCCTATACTCTAATGGAAAGTGGATGCACCGATTGTGTTGGGGGGGATGGACGGCCTCCTTCCTAATTTCCTGGCTGGGGTGTTTTCAAAGCAACCTTCGCAAAGCTGAAGGAGGTGGGGGTGGGAGTGCAGGCAGCTCTGCACAAAGGCTGTGATCTCCTTTTTGGGCCCTTTGCTTTTGGGACAGCTTCCCCAAAATTTGGAGTGTTTTATCCTTCCAGTTGGCTTAGGGATTAGCTTTTTCCCCCTTCTGCCTCTAATTTTATCACAAAAGTTATTGTAGCTTTTTCTATTTTTTTGTTGAAAATTCACTTGTGTGGTGTGTGCATGTTTGATTTGGGAGGTGTGATGAGCGGCACAGTACTCAACTCTACTGTCCTCTCTGTGCTGCCTTCTCCTTACCCTTTTGCAATGACCAGAGAGGAGTTCAGAGCAGTAGTCAGCTGTTCCAGTGTCTGTGCTGAGCATTATTTGGGTGAGGACTTTCTCCCCACCCTCTCTGAACCAGAGACTGGCAGCCAGTTTCTTACTGCCACCTGCCTTTGACCTGGGTGTCCTGATATTAGACTTTCTCCTGCACCTTATCCCACTGCCCCATCTTGGTGATGTAGGATAGTTGGGATGCAATTATCAAACAGTTATGTTCAACCAGAATTCATCAAGTCTGATGAGAATGAGGCCAGACTCAGCACAGATACTGTAGAACAGCAAAGGATTCCCTTGAGATGCTGTTTGTGCAATGCCAGCAAGGAGCCAGTGGTACTTCTGCAACTGCTAATGAGCTCTTCTTGTGACATGTGTTGATGAGATTTAATTTTGTTTTAAAGGTAAGAAATTGTAAAAGTGAGATTGCTTTTGCTGCTTGCAGTGTTGTTCAATGCAAGTAATTGGAGCTTGTATTTGCTTAGGGCCCTGGAGAAATTGCCAATACCTAGACAATTTTTCATTTATAAAAAAGAACAATCAGTGCTCAAGTACTTCTTCTTACATCAGATCCTCCTTTTTTTTTTTTTTAAGACTATGAAAATGCTGAGATAGTGTTCTGCTGTCATTTATTAGCCTGCTTACCCAGATAGGCTGAGGGGTGCACGTAGATCCAAAATAACATGCGCTGACACCTCTGCAGTCAAAAACATTCCTGTTCTCCAGTTTGCTTTCCCACATTCTGAAGAAAAGATGCTGCAAATAGCTCCTGCAGAGCTGCTTTGCTCTGATGGCTTTAGGTCTTCTCAGGTGTTGAGGGTAGCACTGGGCACCTGTGTAAAAAGGAGTGGAAAGATCACAGAGTCATGTAGTTGTTTGAGATGGAAGGGGCCCTTAAAGGCCATCTGGTCCTGCACTCCTGTGATGAACAATGACAGCTCCATCAGGTGCTCAGAACCCTGTCCAGCCTGATCTTGAGTGTCTTCAAGGAGGAACATCTACCACATTTAAGACAGAAGGTGGAAAAACCTTTATCTTTGGCATAAGACTTGCATGGGTTTGTGGGTTTGTTTTCAGGGCTGCCTTTGCATAGAGGCAGTTAGACTGTCTGTATCACTATCAGTAATGTTTTATAAAGGCAGCCAGGGTGGAATTGCTTTAAGGTACAGGGAATAAATTTCCTGCTGCATTTCTTGCTTCCATGTATGAAGTCACTTTGTTCATTCCACGACTGGTCTGACTTCTGCAAGTGGAGGGAAAGAAAAAAATGGAGGCATGCCATGGTGTCCCTCCAGGGCTCTGTGTGTGCTCACATGAGGTCACGAGAGCAAGTCTAACGTTGGCAATTCATCACTGTTACTAACACTGATGTTGACTGCTGGCAAGCTGCTTGCAGAGCATTTGGTAATGCTGTGTGCATGGATGCATACCTCCTAGAAATCTGGGCTGTGTGTTGCCTTGGTGTGATCCCAGGGAATGCTGGAGATGTGTTGCTGACTTCTTGGTTATCCTCTGGGCAGAACCTGGAGCACAGCCTAACAGATAAGGTCTGCAGCTCTGTTTTCTCTGTGTGAGAGGACAAAAGTAATAAAATACCCATAACCAGCTTGCTTGCCCAAAATAAACTTGTGCAGCCTGCTTTGTTCAGCATGCAGAGCTGTGAAAATAGAAATGGGAATACTATGTGACCCTGACCTCTCTGTTTAAGTATACTTCATTCTGACACTCAGGTATGAAATTATTCCTGGTAGCAAGGTGTAACTGGTGGTTGATAGGTTGGTAGGATCTGCCTTGCTGTAGGTGAATCTATGGCTCTCTGCACCCTTTTTGCCTACAGTGAGGTGCAAAGGTTGGGGTTGTTGCATCTTTGTGACCCCTCCAAAACTGGAGGGGGTAGCAGTAGTGTCGGGGGGAGAGGAAAATAGACATCAGGGATCTTAGGCTTGAGCCCAGCTATCCCTTAATAGAGATCACTGGCAACTTCCTGCATGGTTTTACCCTGGCTTGCTTATCAGGTTCTTCTGTCTGCAGTAGGTAAAGTCTTTTAAGCTAGGCACAAACACACCTGGGGGATGTGTATTTTTTCCCTATTCTTCATAGAATCATTAAGGTTCAAAGATCACCAAGCCCAACCCATCCCCATCATGCCAACTAAACCATATCACCATGCACCTCTTCTCATGGTTATGGAGCATGTCCAGGGATGGTGACCCTACTGTCTCCTTGGACAGACCATTCCAATGTCTAGCTGCTGTTTCTGAGAAGGATACTGGGAAAAATTCCAACCTGAACATCTCCTGGTGCAACTTGACCCATTACCTCTTGTCCTTTTGTGATTCCATGTTGTTGTTAGTTTGCAACTGTCCTTCAGCACTTAAGTCCTCAAGATGACAGCCTAGAGCTGGGATGGTGATATCCCTCAGTTTCCTCTCCCTGAATTGAGCTGGAACAGTGTGTTGCTTTGGTGAAATGATGAATGAGGCTCCCAAAACATCACCTCTGTGCCCAGAACAGCATTTTCTGAGAGGTTTGAAAGATTCTGCTCCAACAGACATAATTAGATGTTTTTGCTTGTGTTGATAAAGCATCATTCATGATGAGCACTTGAGAAAGCTGTCAGCAGAAAGGGTTGATATGCACTTGAAGCTGATAAGAGGAGCCAAGAGATGCTGCATGATAAAAGGACAACACAAATTTCTGTTGCATTTGCATGCACCCGAAGGCATGGTGTGAAGGACAGACCACAGATATCAGCTTTTAACACGTGCTTGCTATTATTCAGGATTGTGGGTATTTTTTTTGTCTCTGGAACTATTTCATGCAAAAGCTGAAAAACCAAAACACATTTTCTCTTCAATGAATATTTATGGCTTCCAAATCTTCCAGCATACTTCTGCATGTGTAATTAGGCTGTAAATTGAGTAAGTGAGTGTTGGAGAACTACAAATGTAAAAGCCTGGGGAAAATGCTTGATGATTCTGGTTTAGTTGCGTGCTTACTTCTTAATAATAAATAGTATTTTCAAGATAAAACAGCTTGTGCTTTCCAAAGAGTGTGTCAAAAGCAGTAATAATTGGAGCTGTTGTGCTAGCAGACTTAAGTGATGCTCTTAATCACATGTGGAGTATCCAAGTGTACTTCAGAAGAAGTTGAGTGATGTAACCAACGCCTCTGAACCATTTTATTCAAAGATGAATGCAGTCCTCTCCCTCTTTTCCTCTCTGTTCAATCAACTCCGTTCCCTGCTTGATTTGCCAGTGTTTTAACCTTTTGTGTGAATGACTTGATTTCCTATTTGATCAAGGATGATTTAGTTTAAAGCAGTGTTGTGTGCAATGAGTTGGTCAGTTCTTAAAGCTCTGTGTGTGAATAGAGTTGAATCCTCACAGAATTATGAAGGTTGGAAAGCACCTCCAAGACCAAGTGCAGCCCATCCCCACCATGCTCTCTGATGGTGCCCCTCAGTGTGACATTCCCACAGCTCTAAAATACTTCCAGGGATGGTGACTCCACCATCTCCCTGGGCAACCTGTGCCGGTGTCCAGCCACTCTTTCTGAGAATATTTTTCCTAATGTCCAACCCAATCCTCCCCTGGTGCAAGGTAAAACATCAACTCTGTCCCTCTAACTGCTACCTGGGGGCAGAGATTGACCTCTGTCTCACCATAGTCTCATTTCAGGCAGTGGCAGGGCATCATAAAGTCTCTTCTGAGTATCCTCTTTTGCAGACTGAACCATCCCAGTTCCCTCAGCTGCTCCGCATAAGGCTTGTGCTCCAGACCCTTCACAGCTCTGTTGCTATTCTTTGGACAAACTCGAGGTCCTCAATGTCTGTCCTGTAGTGTAGGACCCAAAACAGAACGCAGCACTCAAAGTGCTGAGTTCAGAGGGCAGCAAGGCTGAGCTTATAGTGGGGTCAGCCTGTGGAGTGGGATTGAAGCAGTTCTGAGAGGCTGGGACTTGGAAAACCAGGTATGTAGAAGAAATGAATCTCCCGTGAATGACTGCAGCTCCGTATTACATCCCTGTACTTTTCCACAGCCTGACACTGGAAAGGTTTTTTGGTCTTGAGTGGCTTTCTTTCATGTGCTCGCTACGCTTATTTGAACAAGGACTGTTCATAATCCCAGTAGCTGCACAGTCCTGTGGTTTCTTTTGAAGAGCTGGAAGATGAAGATTTTGAGAGAGGGGTTGAACAATACCTGCAGTGTTAGTAATGCTGCAGAGAAACCACTGTGGCTGTGGGCATTAAAGAGGGAGCTGTGGCCAAGATGCTTCATTTGTTTTTTAGCTTATATCACAAAACCAGCTTCATAGGCACCCTAAGACAATGTCAGTGCTGTTCTTTGAACCAGCAACTCTTGTATGCCTCTGTCCCTGTAACTCAGCTTGATAGTGACTGACAGTTAATAGTCTCTAAACAGCAGTTTGCTTTCTCAAGAGCTCTGTTCCTTTATGCTGAGATTTATGGAGGCAGAGTGGTGAGTTGATGGGACACTAATGTGCTCATCCTCGAGTCACTGCATGTGATCTCTCACAGCCTGCTCTCTTGGAAGTGCCTGGGTGTTATTGTTGACTTTTTAACGAGGACAATGGTTTCCAAACGAGTGTGACTCATGCAATCTTAGCCTCAATCTATCAAGCAACGATGCATGGGATTAAATGATTACCTAAAGTATTAAGAATTAGATTTGGGGGAAGCTGTGGGGAGGGGGTGGGTAGTAAAGGGTAAAAATACATAGGGAATTTGAAAAACAAAACAAAAAGCTGCAAGACTTAAATTGTGACTGATTGGATACTGGTAGAAGGCTGCTTATGTGCTTGCTTTATATTTCCTAAGTGGGAAATGTTATGAAAATTGAATCTCTGCTTTTCTCTAGGTCTAGTCCTCTGTCTGCCAAGAGTGATGCTTCACCTTGTTTTGAGCCTTGTGCTGCCTGTCAGATGCCTGTGATAGTAACACTGCTTCCCTTTTTTCCTTTTCCAGCTGAAAATGAAAGTGCTGGCTGCGTGTTACTGCACACATCGAGGAAGGTAAGTAGGGATTCCAGATTATAAACTCCACCTAGAAGCAGAGAAAAGGATCTTGAAGCACATTTTGGGAGTGAGGAGATGTTTTTAAGCAGGATATATTAATACCTTCTTCCCTAAATTCCTCAGTCTTCATTTAAAAATATGAAGCCAATGTGCTGCTTGTTCTCCAAACAATTTCTCTGTAATCCAGATTGTTTCACTGTGTTTTGTCCCATACAATTCCTTGACATGTTAATTCATCACTTTCTCTTCTGCAGCTGCCTGCGAAGGGATCCAAGCATACACCACAGAGACTCAGGCTGCTTAGTTCCCCTCCAGCTGAAAGCACAAACACCCCATAGACACTGCTGTGACTTGATTTCCTGTTTATTCCCACTAATCAGATCTGCCTCCATGAGGTTCAGCAGGAGTGAATTCCCTGGAAACGCTCAGTCTAGGAGGACAATTGGGAAACAGTGCTTAGTTTACTCTCGAGACAGTAACTTGAGAATGATAAGGCAGAAACATGAGAAACCTCCCATAGGCTGTGTTACTGCAGACCTCCAACTATGAAAGTACAAGTATGCAGAGAGGAAATGAACTGATATTTAATATCACTTGCAGTCTTGATCTTTGGGGCCGAAGCATGACCTGTGGTGCTTTAGGCTGTCATCTCTTGTCCCACCTGCAGGCTGGAGGATCTGGCTGTGTAAACTTGTAGCCTTGCTGATGTTGGCCAATTTAATATTGCGTGCTTGTTTAATTTGTCTTATCTAATACAACTGCCTAAGCTGCTTTGAGTTGGTTACGCTTGACTGAAAGTAACCTAAGAACTTGATCGCTTAAGGTGAAAATTCTAAGCCCAAATGCAGGATCTACTGATAAGGAACTGTTGGAAGCTCAAAGTGTCTTGTCTTGCAATTTTTTTCTTCAGAGCTGTAGGATTCCTGCTTTTCTGGTGTGAGCATTTTAGTGTGCTGTAGAGCAATGAATACCAGAGGGGATAGCATGCTTTAGCAAGGCTAAAGATAAATACTATTACTGTGTTGGACAAGTAAAATCCTTGTGCTTGATGTAAAGGAAGTTGGGTTCTGGGTCACAGGAGAAGGAATCACTGGAAGAGAAAGGGTTTGGTTAGAAGCTTTGTCTGTAGACACTGCTTTTCAGGAGTGTCCTCATCCTTTGATATTCCATGGCTCAAGGAGTGCTGGAAAGGCAATCCATGTCTTGGATGAGTTCGGTATGTCCCTTGATAGGCACATGGGGAAGCTGCTCACAGTCTGAACTACTTAATGACCATCCCAATATGCTTCTGAGGAAACAGCTGTGAGTGTCTGGCAGCAGCAGAGATGGAACTATGCTCAGGACAGTGTGGTTTTTGGGAACACCTTCCCCCAAGGTTTTTGCAGCCTCTCTGAGTGGACTTTGTCTATGGAGCAGCAGGCCAGCAGATGACATTGATTTTTTTGGATGTTTTTGATGAGTGTTGAAAGCTCTGTTATGCATGGATTGTGTGCCACTTGGTCTAATGGGTCCTGCCTGCATTATGTTAGGGGAGGCTGTTTCAGTGTGTTCTTATTCCTGATGCATGACGGCCTCTCTTCTTGCCATGATGCACAGTACAGCTTTGCAATTAAGGAAACACACTACTGTTAAAATGACTATTGAGTAGCTGTCTTGAGTTTCTTGCTAGGCAGTTTCCAGCATCCAGTATCCTGGAGTGACTTGACTATCTAGCTAAAAATATTTGTGAGGGAGTAGTCATTAATTTCTCTTTAAAACAGTGGGTGTCCTGACTGGAACAGGTTCTGTTGGAGCTATCTCTGAGGTGTTGCTGTACCAGCAATTCAACTAATTTGCTCTTGGTCTGCCTCAGCTGGTGAGCAGTGTATTTATATCCTCTCACGGTGGCGTGTTGCCCTCCAATGCTTCATTTGTATTTCTTGCTTGATGTTATAGGATTGATAATGGGGATAGTTACTGCACTTATTTCATATAATAGAACAGGAGCAGGGGAATAAAGCAGGGCTGAGGTATGGAAAATGATTTACAGAGGTGTTACTAGAAGGTTGTTGCAGAGCTGAAGTTATCATGGAATCCTTAGAATTGGAAGGTACCTTTAAAGGCCATCTGCTCTCCTGACACAGCAAGTAAATGGTGCTGTCCTGTGCAGATCAGTGGAGGATCAGTGTTGAGATGATGTGGGCAGATAATAGCCATCTGCTGAATGCCTCTGATTAATTTCTGCTATCCATCAGCCAACTTCTTGCTTCTGTGGAGCTGCTGCTGACTTCTCTCAAGCATGTGAGGAATTGATGATGTGAAGCTACTTTTGCTTCCTTGAGATCATCGTGATGCTGTGACATTCCAGTTCTTAACCTCCTTCATACTTTCCTTGCTCCCTCCTGTTTTTTGTTAAATCATAAAATCATTAAGGCAGGAAGAGACCCCTGAGACTACTAAGTCCAACCCCAACCCATCCCCACCATGCCCATTGACTGTGTCCCCAAGATCCCTATCCCTGTAGTTCTGGGACACATCCAGGGACAGTGACTCCACCACCTCCCTGGGCAACCTGCACCAGTGCCTTTCCACTCTTTAGGAAAAGACTTGTTTCATGAAATCTGGTTAGAACCTTCTCTAAATGCTCTATAGGTAACTTAACCTCTCCACTGTTTGAACACCTGTCCTAGGTTGGACCCTGCATGCTAGACAAGATGGAAAATGTCACCTTTAAGAGAGAAGTTATAGTCAGCTGGTGACCCCATGAACAGAAATATTACAGATGGTGATAGGTGTTTAACCTCCACTCATGCAGTGATAGCCTAAGATGGATTGGCCACTTGCAGTTCTTTCACCTCCCACCTTAGGTGGGATGGTGACATAGCTGTGTTGCTATCTCCTCTCCTAAGAGCAGATGGCATTAAAATCCTTCAGAGAATCCTCAGTCTCAGTCCTCCAAGCCTGTGTAAGAAGTGATTGATGCAAAGTAAAACAGTGTTAATTGCAATGGATGTGTACTGACAACTTGATAGTTGCTGTGATAATTACAGTAATTAGTGAGATGTTAGCATTTTTCTTAGTGTCTAGGCTATAAATGGAAAAGGTGGAGTGGGTATGTGTGAAAGGAAGGGATCTATGACTCAGGCTGTGTGGTGGTCCCTATAACATGGGGACAACGTGCCAAGGTCTTTGTTGTGGAGGCAGCATGGTTTCAGTTTTATTAAAGCAGCTTGGGGTTTACATCTTACTGAGTCACAGGGGAGCTGTAGGTTTAAATGCATCTTTAAAATCCAGTCCTCAGCCTCCTGGTCTTCTCTGGCTTCCTGTGGGATGGAAGATCCATATAATGAAATGCAAGTCCTGTTTCCTTGTTTTACCTCAAGCTGTTGAAGGAGAGGACAGGACTGTCAGTCCTTGACTCACCACAGAGTGTGCTAACTGCGTGTGTGGATTTCTGAGAACTGTGAAATGAGAACAACAAATCTTTAGTTTGATAATTCAATTAACAAATGTCATACCTGACAAATGAAGAAAGGAATTGAGTTTCTGTAATACAGCGTGCTTGTTTCTTCTATCTACAAGCCTGACTGGGGCAGCAAACAGACTCATCAGAGACACTACTGGCCTTCTTGTCACCTGTTTTTTCCACCTCTCGCTCACTGATTCAAAGCTAAGTGTTATGCAGAGAGGAAGAAAACTTCCTTGTGAGTAGGAACAGTAAGAGTTTAGAAAGTGTAAGACATTGGGCTGTACAGGATTCCCACATCTCCCTCTTCAAGCTCCTGAACTAGGAGGACAAGGAGAGATGGCTCTATGGGAAGAGCTGACCTAGGATGTCCAGAGAGGCATGCTAGCAGTTCTTCACTCTGCTGAGCTGGGAGTTAATGGCAGCTTTGCCCGTGTCATTGCAAATGTGTTGAATTTTTTAAACCAAAAGAAGGTTTAAGTTGCTACCATAAGCATGCTGCCTTTTATCTTAGGAAATAAAATTGGTTTATTTATTTTTTTTCGTGACTACATTCAACATCAGGGTATAAACTGGGACTAGGCAATCACTCATGGTGACTCAATTAGCATAAGCCTCAAAATTGCTTTCTGATGAATTAACAGTATTAAAAAAATGAAGCTACTAATACAATGTGACCTGAGAAGAGTGATTCTAAAATCATTGGTTTGTTGGCAGTGATATCAGAAAAACCTGTTGTCTTGTAAACTACAAACCTATAATCCTTTGTCTGGTGTTGTGTACAGCTGTCTAATACTCTGACCTCCTTTTTAATACAGTACCTGAAATTAAAGAATTTTGAGGAAGAAGTCAGAGCCCACAGAGACTTGGATGGGTTCTTGGCCAGAGCCAGCATCATTCTTGATGAAACGGCCACTTCTTTGGATGATGTTCTTCGGGAGATGCTGAAACATTTTGCTGAAGACCCCGAGAACACAGAGCCAAGCTGTAACTTCGAAAAAATCATGAGCACTTTATTCACGGATTCAGGGACCCCGCGAGAAGGGAATGGTAATCAATACTTGATTAGTTTCCCAATAACTGTTGTTAGTCACCCTTTTCGTGGGTGGTGTGTTGACCACTCACTAATGCATGCTCCCCAAATTTGCATGTTGCATGCAATGCTGGGGGTTATTTGGTCTCCTAGGCTGAAGGGCCTCATCTCCAAAGTTTTGTTTAAGCAGGGTCTTGTCACTGTTTCATTTAGATGAGATGTACTAATGTTCTCCTGGGGGAGAAGTTTCCAGCATTGGTATTCCCTGTCAGTTGGACAATTGCATTAGGAGTGATTGTTGTTTAAAAAGTGTCAGATGTTCTCTGAGAGATGCTTTCTGGTGTCCCTTGAGAAGTGGCTTCTTTGCCTTGTGATTCTCCATCCGAATTCACACAGGTTGAGGATCTGTGTTGAATTAGCAGTTCTTTTGGAGAAGGTTGAGCTCAGTAAAAGGAGCAAGAGGCTCCTTGGTCCTCTCTAGAAACTCAAAAGTGGGGTAGACTTAAAAACATTGGCTTAAGTGTCACCTTGCATAGCCTAAAACACTGCCTTTTAGCCCAAGATGAAAAGAAACTTAACTAAGCATTGTTTCTCTGTAGGCATCCATGACGTTTCAGAGCCAACAGGAATGAATATACAAACATGTACATCGCACCTCAAATGTAACTGTCACAGCCTGAGTGAATTTGTTTAACAGATATGTCAAGTCCTGAGCATGTAGTAAGCATGTTCATGCTTTGGTTACTTCTTGCTGCCTGTCTTAGAGCTTTGCATTTGTATCTTGAGTTTAGGCTTTCTGCTGATATAGAAACACTAAGCAGTGCCATAAAATGATTTGAAAGAACAATGATTACAAAGAGGGGAGAGAGAGGGCATGGGAGTTGGCAGATGAAGCCTCTTCTAGTCCTGTGTGTGTTGAATAATGCTACTCAAATAATTTAATATTGTGGTAGAGTGATGTTAGAGGGAGAAAACAGCTGCCTCTTCAAGCTGCAAATAGTTTAAGGCAGAATTCAAAGGCATCAATTCAAATGTTTCCCCTTCTTCCTATTGTCATCCCCAGTCCTTGCATCTATCCAGTATGCAGCTAAATATGCTTGGTATTAGCATTTAGCTTCAGATTGAAAGGAAATGTAATTTGTAGTTGCATACAAATATGAACAAGCTTGTAACATTTCTTTTCTTCTCCCCTAGTTCACCTCTTATCAGATACAATTCAAGGGGTCACGGCGACGGTCACAGGGGTGCAGTATCAGCAGTCCTGGCTCTGTATCATGTAAGTACCTGGGCTGTTGATAATCAGAATACATACGGGTTGCTCAAAACATGCAAATCTTCCTGCTGCAAGGAGGAATAGCAGTTGAGAATACATCTCTTGTAAGTTGAGGTGGTGATGCCTTCTCTGACCGTATGGGCTCTCTGAGCATTGGGCTCTTTTGGAAATGAATGGCAAGCAGCAGCCTGGGCAGAGATGACCATAGCCTCTACAAGGCATTACATTGCTGGATGCTGTCTACATCTAGGGTTAACGAACAATGCTGAAAAAATTCAGAGCCCAGAGATTCTAATTACTGCAGTTGTTAATTAGGAGCTCTTGAAAAAAGGATAAGTGAACTTGATCGTGGTCTGCTTTGACTGCCAAAGACTGAGGCCTTCTACTGAAAGGTTTCCTAAGCTTTTTGCAAACATCAAAACCTTGTAGCTAGAAATTGAAGTCAGAATTGCAGACACTATTCAGACACTGATTGTTGTCTGGCAATTAATTCAGACACTCTCAATGCTGTTGGATGTTGGAGCAGCCCCATAGAGCAGTGAGGGCTTTGTTACTTGGGATTTAGGAGCAGAGATGACTTCACCCTGGTTTCCACTTGACTGAAGCTGGGTTGCTTGGTTTTGAAATCATTGTCCCAAAATCAAGCATGTTGGGTGAGCCAAGCTGTCCCTTCATGGAGAGATGCCAGAACCTGAGTCACTGAGCTAACTGAAGCAATCTAATTTGAATCAGTTTCTGTATTCATGTGTTCTCCAGTCAAGTTGTCACGAGATCTCACAGTCATTTATCTGGGAATGGGGTTAACCTATATTGTATAGGTGCCTATAGGCTCTCACAGAGCACAGACATGCATTGTAGCAAAATGGTTTGGTAGTACAGCTGTCACGATAGCTTTCCTTCTCCTAGCAGTGTTCCTGTTCATAGTAGGGGGAGAAAAAAAGAGTACTCTGCCTTGGAAATGGACTTTTTGTTGTTGTTGCTTTGAATTTGAAATCTTGGAAGAGCGATCTCCTGGATGTCAGAGGTCTGTCCTATGAAGTAAGTCAGTCGGATAATGTCTGTGCTGTGTGTGCTGCTGTCAGCTCCTACTCTTATCCCAGGGATGCACAGAGCAGTTTGCACAAGTGAGATGAGTTCATATGGCAAAAACTGTCTTTCTGTGCTTCAATATAGAGGGCTTCTGAGCGGTTTTTTCTCCCTGCTTGCGTACCACAGATGTGATAGAGAACCTGCATGCTACTTTAGGGAGAGCAGAGGTGGGAGTTCCTACCATGGCATGTGACGTGGCTCTGTGTAAAGCTTTAGAGAGTACCAACTTAATAACAAAGCACTTGCAGAGGTCACAATACAAATGCTGTGATAATACAAATGCTGTGATGATATACACAAAGCTGAGAAGAGTAGCTTCAGCTTTTCTGTAGAAAGTGAGCCAAAAATTTGAATATATCTATGTGAGTAATGCTGGCTTCCATGGCAAGCCATGATCTGAGAAACAAGCTTACAGCCTGAAGGTGTCTTGTGCAAAACTTCCTCGTTTCTTCCTTTTGTTACTCTGAAGAGGGAGAAGAAAGTGGTGAGAAAGCAGTGATGAGTTATTAACTGTAATTATGTAATTATTGCACTGTATTGCTGCTGTAGCTATTGTGCAATGGATTGAGAGTATTTTTAGACCCTACATTTTTTTTTGAAGTCAGATTGCAAAACAACTTTGAAAACTCTGAAGTAAAAGGAATTTGTTGATGGTTTTTTTGAGTGAGAAGAACCTTTAAGATAGATTTCTACTGGTTTTTACTGCTCTTAAATTTAACAAAGCATACAGATTTAAATGAGCTCTGCTGTTTTCTGTGCACCTTAACTTTTTCTTCCTAGCAAATGTAATGAATTTGAGTCCTCATAATATTATATTAATGAGGAGGAGCAGCTCAGAGAGAAGAACTGATTTCTGATTCACAGTAGACTTCAGAGATTTTATTTATCTGAAGAATTACCTGTATCTGATCTCACCAAAGCCATAGCCAGGGTGCACATGGAAACCTTGACATTCCTTCGTTAAAATGCTGTGAGCAGTGCAGGGCTGTGTGCCCAACTGCCAAGCGATGCTCACCTGCAGAGAAGTGAAGATTGCTGAGTATTTGTGTATCATAAAATCATAGAATGGCTTGAGTTGGAAGGGAACTCAGAGATCTGGTTCCAACTCTTCTCTGCTCAGGGAGGCCAGCCACTAAATGAGGCACTTGGTTAAGCTGCCCAGTGCCCTATCAATCATGTTTAATTGGTCATTTGACATGAGGAAGCTCTGCTTTTAGTAGGTGCTTGTGGAGACACTGATACTCTTCCCATAAGCTGTGACTGCAGTAGCTACACATACTGCTGGGAAGAAGCTCTGATTTTCCTAGAAACTGGGTGGATACACCATGACCCAGAGTCTGGAAGGGGTAAACTGGATGCTTTGTACATCTAGGTGGGGAAGAAGCCAATATAAGAGCTATTGGTTTAGTCTTGCCAAACTTGATGGCTCAAAAAGCCAAAGGATAGCTTCATTTTTCAGCAGAGACTGTATGGAAAAGTGGCTTTAATCACAACCAAGTCTTATCAAGCCCTACTTTTACCATGTGACAAGTGGGGATGTGAATGCCTGATGTTTTTGTTTCCTGGGATGTGATGCAGAATCCGTAATTCTAAACATACTGAAGTCACTGCCAGTTAAGTGCTGGTGTCTTTCTCCCTGATATCCTCCATGAGCAGCACCAACTGATGGGCTACTGAACAAACACTGCCTGAGCAGAGGGGAACTCCTCAGGCAGTACCACCTCTAGGCTCCATACTCTAATTGCCAGGAGGTGAATATAATTTCTGCTTTCCAGAATTGAATCCGGGCTGCTCTGTAGTCTGTTTTGAGTAATTGAAGGCTTATTTCCTTTGATTGGATTGGAGTTTGGTTTCATTTGGCATGTGGATTAGTGAAGGACTTAATTTCAGCGCATTCATATGATTTACTAGAGCTGTTTGAACAGATGAAGGAGGGAAAGAAGCCTCCCTGCAACTGAAGACACAATGGCTTGTGTCCCTTGTTGCTATAAAATTGTTTATTCTTAGATAACCCCCACTGCAAAAATTCATACGAAGAAGGTAGTTCTCAAAATACCACGTAGCCCCTCAAAGCTTAGCAGCTTGAGGTTATTTTGGATATCAAACAAGGCAGCTGTTGAACAGTTCAGCTGTTCAAAAAATAATAATTAAAAACTGTTAGACAGATGTCTGCAGAACTTGCAGTTGTGGAAACGAGAGCCTTTCCTCCAAACTTTACAGCAGTCACCGTTAAATGCTGCTTGGGTTCAAAGCAGGGACTTTTGATGTACCTATAGCTGCCCTCACTGGCATGTTAGAGTCAAAACTCCTGCACATGCTGCATTGTGGAAGGGATTTGTCAAATTGAAGATCTTCGTTGGGAGTTTTGAGTCTTGAAGGAGAACCATTGGTGGGAAGGACAGTAGATCTTAGTGCCTACAAGCGTGTTCAAGGAGGAAGGGCTGTATTGTCCTATAGGAAATGCTTTCTCCTAACTCCTCTAGAGATGAACTACCAGAGGCAGTGTGTCTTTCTGGAGCACAGTACATTTGTCGCTCAGAAATAATACTCATCCTGGAGTGATTTTTTTTGCTCTGTACTTCCAAACCATCCTAGTGTCCAACTGCTGGTGAGCTTGCCTGCTGGTTGCAGCTTAATTCCTTGCTTGTAAATTCTGCTTTCTGAAAGCCCTGTGCCTGGAGCTGCTTTGCAGATGATTTATTTGCAGTGGATGAGAACAAGCAGTGTCATCATTGTTCTGCACTGGGACAGGAAAAGGTTGGCTAGCTGATTACCTCTACTGGGCATTTTTCTTACTGCAGGGGATAATTTCTTTGTAAAATGACTTCCTTTCTTGCCCAGTTTAAAGATGTTTTTCTGTTTCTCTCTGGTCTCCATACTTTGACCTGTTTTATGACTTCTCTGAGAGATGTTATTAATCTGATAACATCTTGGGCACGGGGCAGAACTATGGCATGTGTGACTTTGCTGGTGATTTTAGTGGAGTGCTGCCAGTTCTCACCATCCAAGTCCCATGCTGGACACTGCAAGATATGCAGCCTGGAAGGAGGAGGACAGTAAAGCAGGAATTTGTGCTATAATTCAAATGGCTTTTTTATTATGAGCTCAATTATTAGAATAATGATAAAACTGCTGAGAATGCAACCTGGCATCTCTTTAAATCATAACCAAGTGTTTCCTTATGTGAGTAATAATGGGTAGAAAATGGGTTTTTCTGCTTGCTGGCCAAACCAAAGGAGAATCACATTTAGCTCAACCCAATCTGAAAAGGAACTTGGAGGCTTTGGCCAAACCATACTCGATTTAGTCAGCTGAAAATGTCTTGTCAGTCTTCAGGCTTCTGGAGGAGCTTTGGCTGTTTACCATCCCGATAGCTTTCTTTTTAAGTGGAAATTTACTCAAGAGCTACTCGAAGGAAATGTTTCAAGTGACTCTATTTCAGTCTGAACTGCACAGTTTTACTTGCAGATTTGCACAGCTTAGGGTAACTCCACTTGAACCAAATAGACTTCCTTTATTTTCTTTACGAGTGTTTCCAGAGTTCTTGAAATGGTTTCAGTGTGGGGTCATTTTATCTGATTTGCAGAATTAAAACAAAGTGGGAGCAGTAAGTGCTAGACAAAGAAACAGCTGGATTTCAGTTAGGTAGCACTGATTCTGATCTTATAGAATCACTGAGGTTGGAGATCAAGTCCAACCCCACCCAACCCATCCCAACCATGTCCCCAAGTGCCACATCTCCATTGTTCTTGAACACCTCCAAGATGGTCTCACTGCCATTTCCCTGGGCAGCCTGTTCTAATGCCTGACCATTCTTCCCAAGAAAAATTCTTTCTTAATATTTAACTTGAACCTCCTTTGCTGCAATTTAAGGCACCTTTTATCCTGTATATAATTTTGCCTCTGGTTTACTTTTACTAAACCAACGTAGCTTGTTTTGTACAGGTGTTACTGACTACTTGTATCCTGAAGTTGACCATTAGGTCAGTGATCCACACCCAGTCTGACTGATGTAAGCGGGCTAGGATGCATGTGTCAGTGACAGCAGACCTCTTTGCAGAAGCATTGGAAGAATCTATCTTGTGTGAGAAGTCTTAAAGTCCAGATTTGTAGATAAAACTGTTCAAGATAAAAATAGATGATGGCAACAGGCTTCTCAGCGTTAAATATTCCAACACTGCATGAACAGTCTTATTGTCTGCTCTCCCAGTCCCTCTACGTAAGGAAATATCAGACTTCTGAGAGGAATGCAAAATTTTGGGGTGGTTGCTAGGAAAGCTCTTAGATACCCTTAGAGAGATAGGTAATCTTGTATGCTGTTGAGCTGTAGCAAGATTGCTACTGAGGGCTTTGGTTTACTTGTGAAAACTAGTGTTTGTGTTTATTTCTTCCTTTGAGAAGGAGGGTAAGGATTGCTGCAATTCTGAAGTATGCTAGAGACTAACTGCAGCCTTTGAACTGCAGACCTAGTGGGAAGGATAGCTTGTGCTCTATTTCAGTGACTTTGAAAGGAACTTATTCTTGATGTTGGGACCTGTTTGGATTTTTTAATTCCCACCCACTCCCCTCCTCTCCCAAGGCTGCTTCAAATGATTTGAGTAGGAAAAGGTCAAGGGGCCTCAGTAAAGGGTAAGCAGAAAGTATGAAATACTGTCCTAATAGTCATAACCCATGTGACTACAGGGAATCTATTGGGTTGCTTTAGGGCAAGTACCTTTGTGAGACAAATCTGCATAGGTGGCTTGACTTCCTGATGACAGATTGGAAGTAAATTCATTAAGGAGATATTTGGTGGGCTGATTTGGTATGCAAGTTATGAACTTGAGGAAGAATGCAATATTCTTCTAGCTAGTGAATCTCCAGCCAAAGATCTTCAACTGCCACTACTGGGAATGACCATACGGATGTGAGAGCATTAGAATATCTCTTAAAAGGAAAGATGGGCTAGTTTAACGGCAGAGAAATAAGAGGGAAGATGGTTTAAAGACTGTGATATGTTCTTGCTGGACAAATCAAATGGGACAAGCAATGTGAGTGGCTTTAAACCAGAAAGAAAGTCACTCTGAGGTGGGAAATCATACTTCATTGTTGATAGATACATCTCACTGTGCCTTCTAGAAGAACTGGGAAGTAGTATGAGCCTTCATTTAAAACAGGAGTGTTGCAGTCTAGACTGGTGGTAACTTAAAAACTGGCTTGGTACAGTTCGTAGGAGAATAACACCTCTGAGCAAAGAGGAAAAGCAATTGGAACAGACCTGCCCAAGGTGAAAGGGGTGGAAGCATCTGTCATGCCTTTTCTAAAAAGCATTTTATAAAATTGGATCAGATTAGGTGTGAACTGCATTGGTTTAATGTAGGTGTTAGATGTTGAGGGCTGCTTTGCAAGAGTTTCTGTAGCACTGTAAGTAAGAGGTACATTGCTATCTTTTTAATATTTTTGATTGTTAGAAAGCAGATGGAATAGGGAGAATTGTGGACAGCATTTTTTATATTGTTGTGTATAACTATGTCACCTTTCTCCACAGTTGCACTATAAAGTCCCTTCAGCGACGTCATGTTTGCATCAGTCGCCTTGAGAGGCCTCAGAACTGGGGTGAGAACTCCTGTGAAGTCAGATTTGTGATATTAGTCCTGGCACCTCCTAAAATGGTGAGTATTCGTAGAATCACAAAGGTCCTTTCCAACCTAAACCACTCTAAGATCACCTGGTTCTAATCCCCTGCTATACAGCAGGGATTCCCCCCCTTTAGACCAGGTTGCTCACAGCCCCATCCAGCTTGACTTTGAACCCCTCCAGGGAGGGGGCATTTACAACCTCACTGGACAACATGTCCCTGTGCCTCACCACCCTCACAATAAAAAATTTCTTCCTAATGCCTAGTGTAAACCTCCCATCTTCCAGTTTAAAACTATTTCACACAGAATTGGAGGGGTTGGAAGGGACCTCTAGAGGTCATCTAGTCCAACCCCCCTGCCATTTCCCCTTGTCCTTTTGCTACCTGTCCTTACAAAATGTGTCTCCCCAGCTTTTCTGTAAGCCTTTTAGGTACTGGAAGACTGCTAGAAAGTTCATCCAGGCCTTTTCTTCTCCAGGCTGTTGAGCTCCAGCTCTCTCAGCCTGTCCTCACGGGGGGGAGGTGCTTCAGCCCTCTGATCATCTTCATGATATTCAGCTATTGCTCTTTGTTTTGTTACTTAAGGGGATCTTCCCAAGATCATTTGTTTTTCTATGTCTCTTTCTATACAGTTAATGACAATCTTTATTTTTAAGGCAAAAGGGACTAAAAAAAAAAGTCTGAGGTTTTGCATGCTGTTGCCCAGACTGTTTATTGTAACAGTGAGGAGTAGGAGGAGTGCTGTGGGAAGTCAGCTTATGCTGAGGTGTTCTGAGAAGTGTGTTCTTGGCTTTGATACCTTGAAATAGCAAGGTTAAAGTTTGCTCGAGTGTACTTAGTGGTTCTCTGCTACAGACATGCTGAACTAATAACCTGTTAACGTGCTCATTTATTGCAGTATTGGGGGAAGGCATCAAGGTCAATTGGGAATCAACATCTTCCCTTCTTAGAAAGCACTGGCCTAATCAAATTGGTGTGTCCTATGAACTAATGATTGAAAGGTTCAAAGCTAAAGACCTTTGCATGCTTAAGCTAGCTGTTCACACCTTGGGGTTACTAGGTCTGTGCTCCTGGGAGGTACTGGGGAGGTTTGGGACCTTGTGTGGAACAGGACAAATCCAGATTCAGCTTCCTGCCCTTCAATGCTATCTGAGTGACCCTGGGACCTTCTGGTCTGGTCCGTCTCCTGCACATCCACCATCACCTTTGTTTAAATTGAAATACTGGTGTTTCCTTATTTCTGGCAGGTCTTTCCCAACTGAGCAGTTCAGTGCTTCTGGCATAGATCTCAAAGCCAGCAGGCTGAAAACATATTGGCGTTCCCTATGAGAAACAGCAGGCAAAAACTGAACCTGCTCACAATTGCATTGATCTTCTAATGCATGGCAGTTAGCTTATCTCTAGCCAACTCCGTGCAAAGTGCCAAACAAACTGCTCTGTGTCTGCTCGTATCCTGAAAGTCTGCAATTCCAATAAACAGCATGAAATTAAGGAAAGGGAGGGGATGGCAAGCAAAGCCACGGTTGCCAACGTGCTTTCTTTTAAATCCAAGTAACTAGCCTGCTCTAGTACGCATTTCTGGTACAGCAGTTAAAGTAATTAACCTGCTGACATCAACAGATTAAATGAGTTTTGCTTGGGGAGAGGGAGAAAAAGCCCAGAAAGTGAGCATTTGTTGTACTGAGGAACTCGGTTCCTTGTCTTTCTCTAATATGTAGGATGGAAAGATGTGAGTGCTCGTAGGGCAGTGTGAGAACAAGAGGTAGTAGGCTTAAGTGGAGACGGACAGGAATGGATATCAGGAAAAAGCTCTTCTCTGAAAGAGTGGTCAGACACTGGAATGGTCTGCCTGGGGAAGTGGTGGGGTCGCCATCCCTGGAGGTGTTCAGGAACTGTGATGTGGCACAGAGTGGATGTATTCAGTGGGACACGGTGGGGATGAGTTGAGCTTGGGGATCTTAGAGGTCATTTCCAACTGTAATGATTCCCTGAGTGACAAAGCAAGTATAGTGTTAGTAGTGACTGGGACTAGCTTAATGTCACTTGCATTTCCATGCCTCTGCATTAAGCAGCACTGAATTGCCTGGCTGTGCTCATGAAGAAGTTGTTCATCTACTTTGTTATGAATCATTATAACTGATTTAGATTAATCACATGCTCACTCCCACTTCCTGTAGTAATGCAAGGAGTTAGGAATACGTCTAAAAGAAGGAGGTTGTTTGGGTATTTCTAGCAGAGGCTACATTATGACTGTTGAATATAGTTGAGAGATGTGGGAGTTAAAAGTATTTCATCAAGAAGTTCATAAGGAGCTCTGATTCTGCATAACTTGGTAGGTATCTTGCCTGCCTTGACCAAAGTATGCAAGCTGTTGAGCAGATCAGTCTGCGGAGCCTGAATTTAGTGGGTTTGTGTGGGGATGAGGATCTCAGTCTCCTTTACTGTTTCCTAATTTCTGAAGTGCTTGGAGCAACAGGAGAGCAGGCTTTAGATACCATTAAAGCTGATCTCTCAAAGACCAGATCTGTGACTCACAGAAATAATACACTGATCAGGCATGCTCCTTTTTCATTTTTTCAGACCTTCTGTCCCTTCCAGGTATTTGGTGAGGATAGACCCTGCTGCTTGTGGGTGCTCAGCTGCTTTTCTCCTCTGCTTTCCTCCATTCCAGTAGTTACTTGAGCTGAAAGCTTGTGTTGCTGCAGAGAAGCCAACCTAATTGAGTTTTAGTGCTCAGAAAATAAGTTGATCGAGATTATATGCACAGTAATCTGTCTGCCTGAAACAACATCTAGACACCCCAACCTGCAGGAGCCTTCAGTGTCCTTCCACCCCAGTGGGAGTAATGCTGGGATACTGTAGGGCTTAACAACTACTAAGTTTTTCTTTCTCTTTTTAATTCAGAAAAGTACCAAAACAGCCACGGAAGTGGGCCGAACTTTTGCCACGATGTTTTCAGATATAACCTTTCGGCAGAAACTGCTGGAAACCAAAACTGAGGAGGAGTTCAAGGAAGCCTTAGTCCACCAACGCCACTTGTTGACAGTGGTGAATCAGAGGCCCTCAGCAATGAGCGACGGGCACATGCCACACGGTCCTAAGCCACTCAAGGTAAGGCTGGCCAGCATCTTCAGCTGTCCTCCCAACTGCTTCGGTGTCAAAATGAATAAATGGAAGGGTTTTTAGGAAAGGAGATGAACTGCTTGCGGTGCTTGCATCCATCAGACTTTCCTAGCAGTCTCTCAGGACTGAGGTTGCTATAAGTGTTTCCAATATGCATGTCTACGTTCCTCAGCTCCTGCTGTAAATCTCAAGGAAGCACTTCAAAGATGCAGGTGCTGAGGGAGATGCAGAACAGTAGGGGGTTGAAATGGTTACAGGATTTTGAATCCAGATGCTAAGTTGTGGATGGGATTAATGGATCGCTGTGTGCTGTCAGTCCAAGGTACTTAATCCTTACAATCAGAAGTCTCTGAAGAAGCTGCTGCTTGTCTTTCCTGCAGCCAAAAGACTTCTTGGCTGTCCCTGCACAGTAATTTCATTTAAAAGTTGCCTGTCAGTGCTTGGCCTGACTTCCCGCTGTTTGATCTGTAGCTCTGTAAAATGTTATTTGCTTTGTACTCTGAAGTTTGAGGGAAATGCTGTAACTCCACTTTCTTTTCTGGAATTTCCTGTGTATTGGTCACTGCTTTGCTCTTCTGTTCAGAAATTCATTCTTTAACCAAGCAGCATACCTGAAAAACAAACTGTATCATCCCTAGCCTGATGTTCCTGTCCTTGAATTGCAAATAAGCTTAAAGCTTTGGGGTGCCTATAGTGCAGAGGCTGGATAATGTATAACTTTTTTTAACTGAAGAAGACTTAAGGGGTTTTGACCTGCACATCTGGAAAGGAGCAATTCTTTTTCCAGCATAATCCCCTTGCTTATAGGTAGCACTTAATTTTGCCGGACTCCATACCTGCCCTTAAGTTTGCAGGGCAAGTCCTGCAACGCTCTCAAGCACGTGTCATTCAGAGTGGAGGCTTTAGGAGTAATTGCAGTAGCGTAATGTAGGTAAAGCAAGCTTGACTCTTTGCACGTGGTCTTCCAAAGATGGTGCTGGTGGAGAATTTGAGGTGTCCGACTTTGTACCCACAGAAGAAATTAAGTCTCATAAGAGCATCCTATTTGAAACGTGGAGGAATTTCTGCTCTGGTTTGGTGAGCAGGAGGATGCAACGCTTGTATGTGTGGGCCCTGGGAAGTGATGGTTTCTGCTTGTGTCACTGGGTCTGCAGCCATGGTCAGGCCGAGCTTCCACAGCTCTGAGTTGGCACAGGGAACAGTGACAGTTGCTTCTTTAACACTTACTCTTGGCATTGATTGCTCTTGGTGTGACTTCAGTAATTCATTGTTTTTAGATGTGTTCTAGCTCCCGAGGGATGCAGACTGTGCAATAGTAGTTCTACTTTCTCATCTCTTTTGAAAGAAGCTGCCCTTGCCTGAAATGGGACTTTACAGCAGTGGTTTTGGGAGGTGGACTGGGAACTCTTCCCATGTCCCTAGCAAGCAAAGCTTTGCCTGGAGAAGTGAGGTGTTGAATTGAGCTTGTAGCCTGTGTTCATCAGTTCTAGTGAAAGCCGTATCCAGAAGCCCTCCCTTCCTGCCTGCCCTGTGTGATAGTCCTCTAGAAAGGAACCACTTTAATGTGAGGACAAGCTCATATGAGACCAAGTGTGTAATTTCAACCTGTGAACAACCCCTGACTGAAATAAATACAGAGCTGTTTGTGATAGCAAGTGAGCCTGTGGGGGGTGAAGTCCTGATGGCATAAAAATCTGCTTCCTAAATCCCTTTTTTTTTTCTTGATCCTGCAGTGATGGGGGAGAAATGGGCCTCAAATGTTGTGTAAGTGGAATTTTTTCAAGTGTTCATTTCTACCTCAGCTACTGAAGGAGACACAACAGTTGTGTACCATGCTGTGCCTACAGAAACAATCAGTTTCAGCTTATTTTGAGGTCTTATTTGGACAAGACAGCGTCCTCACAGCTGTAATTAAGTCAGCCTAAAATCCTTTTGTTTGCCGAGGCATCTAATCATGATTCTCCTCACAGAGATGGTTTTGATGCTTGCTAATTGTGATTGTGTGCTCTTTTTATTAGCATATATGGCAGAGTGTGCATTTGCTGAGTGGGCTGGGCCATATGTTGGAAGGAAAGAGGATAGCCTATGTTCCTGGGCTGTCCAAAACAGTTTTACAGGCCCACAGTACTTTAGAGGAGAACTTGAGAAGGGTGGTTGGAGTTATTGGGGCAGATATCTTCTGTTTGGCTTTTTACAGTACTGGCTTAGAGAAGTAGGCTAACTCAGATGATGGTAGCTTATGAAAGAGGCTTAGAGGAGGGTTGTAGAATGGAAGATGGAAAGTTCATGATAAGCTGTGAGCTTGCTGTGGGGACAGGGCCACGAGAGAGCTGCTAGCACGAATGGAAGTGGAAAAGAAGTCCAGCCGAACTCTTCCCACTGATGAGGAAAGAAGCAAGGAATGGCAATCCAAGAAATTCCCAGCTCTTGAGGGTGCGAGGAAGCAATACATAGAGGGAAAACTAAGTGCCAGCTTTATCCTTAAGATTATATATTTTTAAATCCTGAGAGGCTCAAACTCAGAAGAATTGAATGTTAAGTTAGAGAAAGAGGAAGGCAAGGGAAGAATAAGTTGTGCAGGATAAACAGTGCTCCCCGTATTTAGACACGGATTTAATGTCAGTGGTCTCTATAGAAACAGCACTAAGGTTTAGCTTGACATCCTCACTCCAAGCCAAACTTGCCCACAGGCAAGAAATAAATGCGTAAAGAAGGGTTCAAGGGTCGCAAACATAACCTGTTGCTTCACCTTCTCTCAGATTTGCCTGTGTGCCTTGTGAGACACTAAGATCAGTACTTTTGTGTTCCCTGCTTCCTACAAGCAGGCAGCCTGTCTGCGCATTTCCATCCTGCTCAGCCCCAGGCAAGCAGTGAGTGTGTGGCTTCTCCCCCCAAAGGTGAGCTGCTCTGAGCATCCTTTTCCCATAGTCACTGCAGCAAGACAAGTAAACATATTAGTCATTGAAGCCATTGTGATTCCCTGGCTGACTTGTGCCTTTAGGAATGTCATTCTGGGGGGAGAAATTAAATTGCTTTTTAAGTGCAGATGGCTTTGATGTCCAAATATGCCTGTTGGTTTGAGTTCACAGTTTGTTGCTTTTTTTTCCAGAAATACTTAAGATGCAGATATGTTGTGCCATTTGTTTTCCTTTCCTCCTGGTTGTTCACTGTAGAGAGCTGAAACTCTTCACAAGTAACAAAAGGATACTGGTAAAACGCAGTAGTATTGACTTATGTGAGACATAAGATGTGATAAGGACTGATAAAGGAGTTGGAGCTTTGAGAAATCTTTTGCACCCAAAAACCTAAAGTGTTTGATGTGCTAAGGTGCTTTCCTTTTGTTAAGAGAGGTTTTCTTATTCTGCTTTATGTTGTGGCATAAAGGTACTTCCAGGTACTTCAAAGCAGGTAAGAAAAGCAAAGCTGTGTGTTAAGAGCGGGGCAGAATCAATTCTTTCTATAGAAATGGATGGGAGCTACTGCTATGTAAAACAGCCAAGCATCTAGAAAGATGACCTCTGTGCTGGTTTCAGGTGGTCTGTTAATGTAGAATTGATCTGTGACTTTACACTCCCTTTATGCTCCCTTAGCAGGGGTGACATGTCTTGTGTCCCTTGTTCTGCTGGAAACATGCAGTGCTTCTCACGAGGCAGTTCAGGTAATTAGAAGTGTATCAGGCTGCATTTGGTTTTTGGAGTAGTATGTGTTACTCTGAGTTGTGGATAACAGGGAAAAGAAAGTGTTGTCTATGCTGATGCTTTCCATGTGCTTTTCTTAAAGATGCAGTTGTGAACTGGGAGACTGTAAGTCAGTAGCAGATGTCATGTGTTTTGAAAAAGCTCCTTGTTGCCTGTGTTGTGTCAGTTCATATAAACAAGCATATTGCACCTTGCAGGCCCCCAGACCAGTAATGGTAAGGGATATGTCAGGTTTTTGGGACCATTTAATCTTACTGGTTTTTAATAGGCAGAAACTACTGCTAGATTGTGTGAAGTTATTTCAGCTTGTTCCCTCTGAGCTGAGTTTGGATGCAGTCTCTAACTACGCTATTTTGAGATGTTTCCTTCCTTGGCCATGCCAAGGGAAGGAGTACCTCCTGCAGACCCCCTTACAGACACTTCATGTGGCTTTTGGGATGAATTTCCTGGTGTGATATATCACCAAGCTGTCTGGAGCAGTGGGGAGGGCTCGCTATCCTCATGTCTATCTTATGGGTACCCAGATGTTATCTCTGTGCCCTGAGATCTAATCCTGCTGTTGGCTAAGGGGTATCTTTAACAGGTCACTTCCATGCTGTGTATCAGCTCCCTCATCTACGAAGCAGGGGTGTGGATATGAATGGGAGGAGAAAGAGGGAAGGAAGGGAGGAAAATAGGGTGGTCTGGGGAATTTTTCTCTCTGAAAATGCTTTTCAAGATATAGTTTGAAGAGTGAAGGGTCTCTTTTTATTATCATGATGAAATCCAATTTGAATGACCAATTCAGAATGACCAGTTTTGCTCCTATCAGTGTTGAATAAAGAGGTTAATCTCTTTGACAATACATGAGCCTTTAAACTGACACAGGACTTCCTTCCTTTCTTTAGCTGCATGACTTTCTCAATGTTGGCAAGGGGATTTTTGATGACATTGCACGAAGATTTCCAGTGTACGCTTTGGACTTCACTGACGGTATGTTGGCCATTATGTATGGAAACATTGGCCTGATTTTGAATTTGTGATATGATGTCCTGTTTACAGTGTGCATTCAATGTGTTCTTTGATATGTGTAATAGCTCTCTGATTTCTTATTTAAACAAATGTGTTGATTCAAGCCTATGAATAGGCAGCAGTGCACGTTATTGATGGGAAGCTTGCAGTATTCCCTTAATGAAGATGGTAGCTGTACGTAGATGAAGATTTTAATTCTTATTAAGCTATGAGGCGATTAAATAGATTGATTATTGTTGTGTGCAAACACAGTTCAACTCATTGCAACCTAATTAGTCAGCAGTGGCCTAATAGACCCTTTCTGCTGTCCTTGCGAGCCAGCATCAACAGTAATTATGGTGATGCAGTGGGAGCAGAGTGCTTAAACAAAACCTGAGCTGCATTAACTTCAGCTCAGTGCCTCTCAAAAACAGATACAACTTCTCTTTTATAGTCAGATCATAATAGCAGTAATATGATGTTTATACTGAGCCTCAGGTGTGGGGTTCTATGTAGTTCCCATGATAGTAGAGTTGCTTTTCCCCTTTCTACCTGTGGGCTTTTACTTCCAGAGGTTCTTCTAAACTATGAAAAGTCTTCAGAGCAAACCATGATTGCAAAGCTTCAGCCTGACATCAAAACGGGTTCAGTTCCTTACAGCTTTTGGGGGAGTTGGTTAATACATTCAGTCATCTGGAATCATCCCCAAAAAGTTTGAGTAAAAGAAAAATGTAGAGAAAAAAAGAGAATCTGGGAGATCATCACATGCCTTCTTGCTGTTAAATTCTTTAGCCCAAGGCACAGTTGTGCCAGAACACTCCTTGCATTGCTCTTGCAGGTGGCATAAGAAGACAAGGTGCGTACACGGGCATTTTGCAGTTGGTGGCACCCATTCTGCTGGGAAGCATGAAATGGACTGAGCTGCTGGCTTAGTGTCATGGGTGTGCTGGATGCTCTCTACTGGAGCTTTGTAACTGCTGGAACGGCACTGTTTCTGTGAGGTCTAAGGTGAATGGAGAGCAGGTCTGTGTGAAGTCAAGCTAAAGCTACATTTTCATGGGGATTTGAGAGCTTACTGAAGAGGGCTAAGAAATTACTTTCACAGTAGCAGCAATGAACCTGATTAAAAACACAGTTTCTTGGCCGTTGTATCACTAGCAGCAGATCTGTCAGAGGACATGAACTCCTAATTTGTACACCCCTGAAATGGTTTCAGGATGCTTTGTCTCTATGGCTGTTGCTTTGTAGGGATGCTAGACTTCAGCTGATAATTGTAAAGGGAAGTGAGCAGGGAACTTGCAGCACAGAGAAGCATCCTTTGAGGAGTGCTGAAGCTTAGCTGTGGGTACTTACTTTGCTTACAGCTGTCCATATCTTGAGTGAGCAGCAGGTTCACAGGCAGAAGTGCATTGGATTATGTTGCCAACACAGGCTAACAGCAGGTTGGGAATCCATTTTTGGGTTCATGTTGTTGCTTCTGCATGCCTCCAAAGTGAGTTTCTTCTCAGACTTTGCCCTGCCTACTATAGCCAAGTTGGCAAGCTTTCTGCACACCAATGTATGCAGTAGATCCAGCTTGCCCTAAACAAGATGCTGGGGTTGACTGACTTGAACTGTTTCTTTGGCTGTATCTGATGAAATACTGTCATGGTGAGAATGCAGCATTGCAAACATTGCAGAGAATTGGTTTGGTGTAAAACATAACTATATGAGGAATGACTGCTGCTATATAGCTATTGGGGAGAGTAAAGATGCAGAAGTGAGTTGAGTGGAACTTGGGAACTATTGCAGCTCAAATGTGAAGTTCACCTTAGAAGCAGTCAAGCTCTCTTTCATGTAGGATACAGGGAAAGGAGGGAGAGCTTCTAAAAACCTGAATGTATTAGTATAAGAAGTGCTACTTCTTCCCAGAAACTGAAAGTTAAGATAAATTCTTTAAGGATCTACATGGAATGAAAACCAGATGGAGTAGAAAGTATCTGCCATAAACCACCAAGTCCGAAGGTGATCAAGAATGTGAAATTCCTGGACCATCTCAAAGCAGCAGTGGACCAAAACATTAGGGATTTGAGCTGTCCAAGTATCTGCACTCCAGACAATCACACGTGCCTCATCAAAGAACTCTGAATAGGGAAGATGCATCTTTGCTGAATGCTTGGAATTTAAATCCTTAATCTGAGAAGCATCCTGAGATTTTGGTTGAGATAGATAAACTGATTAAGAGCAGGGTGATAAATAAGGCTTTTGTTGGGCCAGCAAGTATTTTATCAGTTGAACTTTTTTGTGATTGATCTTATCAACATGCTGTAGAAAGCTGGCCTTTAAGTTATCCGTAGCCGTCGTGGTGTGGGAGAGGACAGAAAGGAGTCATATTTTTTTTGTTTCTCCTAGATTAGGAATTAGTCAAGCTTAAATCTCCTTTGGATTATAGAGGTCTTCAACTTCTGGATGTGCAAAGATCAAAGAGCTTTCTCAAGGTTTGCTCCAGAATTGATGGTATGAGTGGCTTATAGTAAATAGATTTTAGCAGGAGTGTATGAAGATGAAAAATGGGTTTCTGCTGAGCCTAAAGAAAATGTTATTTTCCTTTAAAGCTAGAGTTAGGTCAATTTGTTGCGTAGTCTCTACTTAATGATTGCATTGTTTGAGACTTTCTTCTTTGAAGCAAAATTTGTACAGAACTTCCTCCTGGTCCTGTCAACAGCTTCAAAACACTTGTGTTACTGATTATTTATTACTCAGTTATTCAATTGAAGCTTAGGAGCTTCTGAAAAGCTTTGGATTTTGAGGCTGGTTTGAATGAAAGGAGGGAACTGTGCCTGGACTCAGTTACAAGCTTCTTGCCACCCTTTAAAGTCCCTACCCTTATTCCTTGGTTTATATTTCCTGGGACAGCATGGAGGAATAAGAATAGAGCATGGAGCTCTCGGGGGAACTTGAGGTGTCTGAAGCTCTTATGGTGAGCTTCAGTGCCAGGTTCTGCTGTATCCCTTTACTTCCCAGAGAAGGAGAGTGAGCAGAAGAGTTAAGGGTGAGGTTTATTGTGATCCTTGTTTGCCCCTAGCTGTGGTGGGTGAAGAGTTGGCTGGAGCTGTTGACTTCTCCCTGTCCTTGGTCCTGCAGGGGGTCCTGAATGAGCTCCTGCCAGCAACATCCTCAGGAATTGGTGGCATTTGAACATATGATTTTATTCAAGGTTCTCTAGCCGAGCATATTGTTGGCTTATCTGCCCCAAGATTAGCTGGATCTCCTCTTCCAGTTTTCAGTCTTGTTAAAATGTGATTTACTTTGTGAACTTAGGACTTAGGGAAGATTGATCTTCTGCATAACCTTATAAAGTTGTGTGGAGTCCAGCAGTTCCTAACAGAAGGGAAAGCCCAACTGGAGGGCTTTGGCAGAAGTTCATAATGCTTTGTGTTTTTATGATTTAAAATATGGAGACTTATAGGTAGTGTTAACACTCTAGCTTCTTACCCTTGGAAGATGTTTCTGCTTGTCAAGGTTTTAATGGACGCATCTTTGCTGCTGTGATGCAAATTGGTTTAATTAAACTTGCTTTGCATTAGGTATGTTGGAGAATTGGGAAGGAACTTCAGTAGTCAGATGAATCATGGTATGTCCACCTCAAGTTTGATTCAGTAAATGTACAATTAGTGGACGTAAGGAGCATCAATCCCAGCCCCTGGGTCTGTTAGTGCTTAAATTCCTGATGCAAAATACCAGGCAAAGTGAGGCCAACAAACGTGGTATTCTCTGAAACTCTAACCTTGTTATTTTAAAAAGAAAAAGACACTTCTGAAATTCAAGCAAGTAGAATAGAACTGTCATGTCAGTGAACATAATCGCTTCCCCTTTCAATGTGCAGATGTACCTTAATTTCAAGGGATTGCTTCTGTAATAGTTAGTTCAGCTGCAAAATTTGAGTAATTAAGTTGATTTTTTGGCTACAAATTAATAAGGTGCAGTTGGAGTGACACATTTTTCAATGGCTTTATGAGCCTGCTGCAGATGAAATGCTATCATAATGCAGCCCACCTTTTTAGAAATGAAGTAATGACTGTCTCTAGGTTGCTAATAACCCCTGAAAATGTTTAGCCAGATGTTGATTTCAAAAAGGTAAAAGGTAAATTGTGACTGATGGTGGCATTTAGTGCTTGTCTCAGTGGAGTCTGTACAAGGGGGAGGTACTTGCTCATGATTTTAACTGCAGGCAGAGAGCAATCAACAATATTTATGGAAAGGTATGTTAAATCTGGTGTAGTGATCTCCATTATGAAATGGATTTTCCGGCCACCAGAAGGGTTTCTTTGCTCTTTGGATCTCTTGTGGCTGAAAGTGGATTTCCTTCTGCTGGGAATCTTGGACTCAGCCATAATGCAGCATAAGGATCTCCATGGTCGGCAAAGACTCCTGCTCTAATGCTTGCTTGCAGAACAAGGCCGAAGCAAAAAGCCATGCATAAACCTTAGTGATGCCCTTCAAGGCTCCTTTCTTCCTTCCACCTGCTTACACCATGGTTTAATTAACTGGGTTTTTAGGAAGCACCTCACCACTTACAAACCTTTCTCTGTTTAGAAAATGAGCCTTTTCTTTCACTCATTTCTTCTCTTGTTGCCTGTCCTTTTATGAATGCGAAGCTTTTAAACGGCTGCTTATGATCTTTCATGTTGGAAAGCCTCCTTTGTCCAAAAAGACTGTGTTCTGGACCTATGTAGTTCTCAGAACGAGGAGTGATAGTCTCTACTTGTAAAACTAATGCTTAGTCTCCTCTTTGCCCTGCAGAACCTTTCTTCTTTCCTAAAGGTCTCAGACACTTGGGAGTGTGAGGTAGAAGCCTGTAACTGTTTAAGATGATCACATGAGAACACTTTATCTGGAAAAAGGACATTTCAGGCCCTGTGGTTGCCAAGAGTGGTCAGGAATGTGGTCTGTGGTTTCTGAATCTTCACAATAAACTGAAAAGAATCTGCCCTGAAACAGCTGATCCCATGACTCTTGGAAGGTCAGGCTTTTATTTGTGTGCTCGAGATGTCTCCTGTCAAGTTTCAGCACTCCCTGTTTTCTTATTACTTAGGACTGATGCTCAGCATCCTTACTCCATGCCTACTTGTGAAGGCTCCTGTTTGCAGACCCGATAAGGTGTCCTCTATTCACGTGGCTGCTTGATCGTTACACACATCTTTTTTTGGCTTTTGCATCTTCCTTTTGTCTTTATCTCAGCACTGCAAGCAGTGCACAAAGCAGATGCTAGATAAGATCCAGAAATCGAATGATTGCTTTTCACTCCAGTGATTGTCAGTCTGTTGTGGCAATGCCCAGATTTTGTGTGACTGCAACATCTGCAGATGCAAAACACTGTTCTCAGCTTCAACTCTTGTGCTAGTAGCTTCCTTTGGCAAGATGCTAATGCTAGTAGAGACTTAAGCTCCCAAATGCCCATTTAGGTGGGTGGGAGCTCCCTACTCAGGTGGCTTACACAAAAGGGAGACTGTCTCAGCAGAGGCATCATTGAGGCTGGTGGCACAGGCAGACTGAAGTCTGTGTGTTGACTTGTTTTATTTGGGAAGAGATTTTTTTTCTGCCATAACCATTCTGAGGCTACTCAGTGCAGCAACAAGAAAAACCTTGTGTTCTTCTTGAGCAATATCAGCTGTTTTCATCTCATATCCTTTCTCTTACGGGGTGATATGAGCTCACTGGGGATGGACATCAGCCTGAAAACAGGAAAGGGAAGGGAAGCTACTTCAGAGGCCCTTAAATTCATGTTATGACACTTTAATTCTCTTTCTGGCTGCTTTTGTTATGGCCCAGTGTGTTTTTTCCGATGGAGATGAGAAGTGGTGAGTGGCTGGAAAAGAAGCCATTCTTTCAGAAGTGCCTTTTTTATTTTAAAGCAAAACTCTTTTAATGTACGCATTCCTGACCTCCTGTGCTATTTGTTTTGAGAAGTCTGCTAGCACTAATTGGCTCAGAAAAGCACGTTATTGATTCAAGCCTTACAATCTCAGATTTCTACCTAGGGGAAAAATGAGGTGCTTCATGTTTTCCTGCCCTGAGCATTGCGTGTTGCAAAGGCAAGTGATCACCGTGAGGCATCACAGCACAGAATACCTATGATGCAGTTGTGCAAAAGCAAGTGTGAAAGGCTGCTTGTATTTTTAGACTGATGCAGACTAAATTTTTCCTGGTGTGTTTCAGTATTAAAAGATCTGATGGCATGTGTGACTTTTTTTGAGCAAGGTTTCAGTGATTTCCAAGTGCAGCACTAACAACTTTTTGGGTTTACATTAGGTATTATTGGAAACAACAAGGCTATAGGAAAATACATCACAACTATGATTTTTCTGTATTTTGCCTGCCTCCTTCCTTCTATTGCATTTGGGTCCCTCAATGATGAAAACACCCGAGGAGCTATTGGTAAGTTTATCCTCTTTCTGTCTCTTTAACATCCCATGTGTTCAAGTTTTGTAGCTCTAGTCACCCAGCTTTTGTAGTTTGCTGCATAAAGCGCCACTGAGTGACCTTATGTTTTCTGAGAAGTCAAGTTGACTACTTTAGGGTAGTATCATCAGATGTGAAAAGCTGGAAATACGCTCTTGGTTTAACACTTGTATAGGTAACTGTGTAGTTACAAAACATTTTCCCCAGACAAGCTCCTGGATTTTATTCTGAATTTGATTAGCAGTGTCTGAAATGCTGATACAGTGGAGGATACTTTCTTCTGTCCCAGTTGTGTCTCTGAAGCAATTCATAGGATTTAGTTAAAATGTTGTCCCAAAGGTCTTCTGGGTGAAACGCGTTGACATCCAAAATCATTACACATTTAGTCTTGATGATCCCGGTAGGTCCCACACTTAGCTATATTTGTGCTAGTTTGCCAGCAAAGGATCATGTTTTCACAATGTCTCACCTCCACACGTTAAGTATTGCTCCTATCCATCAGTATCTGCTCTGTGAATACCACATTCCTTGGTTTGAAGAAAAATTGTTTTTCCTTCCTTCCCAATGACTCACAGATGTGCAGAAGACAATTGTTGGCCAGTGTATTGGAGGGCTGCTCTATGCACTCTTTTCGGGGCAGCCTCTGGTTGTGCTCCTAACTACAGCTCCTTTAGCACTCTACATTAATGGTAAGCCTGTTAAACATGTGCACTGTGGGCTGATGTGGTTGAGATTAGTGGAAAGTGACTCTGTGTGAGAATCTTGCAACTCTTAATAGAGTTTTAGTCGCATTTCTTAAGTCAGCTTTAAAGGGCTGAGAGAAGGAGCTTGATTCATGTTTAGTTAAAGAGGCTGGGTTTTAATGGACTCATCCAGGAAAAAAAATTGGAGACTAAGCATTTCTGCTTCAAGGAGGAAATCTTTTTATCTGGTTATTTTCTCACAGAGCTGCATTTCACCACCTTGAGGATAGGAGCCAGCAGTGAGAGGTCTTTATCAGTCTGAGATGGTGTGATAAATAGCTTTCTAGTTACAGCTGGGAGATATTACTGAACCAGAGATGTAAAGGAGTAAACTCAGTGTCTCTAGAAACAACTGAATGAACTTCAACTAAATTGGAAGGATTTAGTCTGTAGTGGAATGACAGAGTAAACGTGGTGCAAAAACATACATGAGATCCTTTTCTCAACAGCACCTGAGCGTCATATAGAGCAAATTCTAAAGGGGATTTTGTAGACTTAATCCTTAGGAAGGATGCTTTGAGCAGTGTGGGAGAATGTTTTTCAAGTATTTTTTTCCCTATTTCTAGTGGCTGGGGGTGAGGGGAAGAGTAAGTCTGGTCCAGTGTTCATACAGGGAGTACAAGAACGCATTTAATGGTATCTGCTAGTGGTGTGGTTGGGCAAAGTCTTAAAATTAGTTCTTTTGCCACCAAGCAAATGAGAATCAGCATAATCTGATGTGTGGGTGCTTCAATTCTGCAGTCATTCGAGGAATCTGTGATGACTACAACTTGGATTTCAGCGCTTTCTATGCTTGGATTGGACTGTGGAACAGCTTTTTCCTTGTGGTGTATTCCCTCTTTAATTTCAGTCTTCTGATGAAGCTCTTTAAAAGGTAGCTATTTTCAAGAAGCCTTATTTTGATCAGATTATTCAGCAAATGGAAAAATTACACATTCCACAAGCTCCTTAATTATAAACTTGCTGCAAAATGTATTTTGCGAGATGAAGCTGGTATCATTTTGACTTATTGTTCCAACTTGAAAGGAGCTTTTAAAGATTTGCTGGGTTTTCTCCTCTGAGTTGGAGTCTGAAATTTGTATATTTTGATGTGAGTGCATGAATATTCTGATTTCCTTTGAATGGAGTTGAAGGCACCCTCTGCTAATAGCTATATTAATTCATGGAAATTTTCCACAGGTCAACAGAAGAAATAATTGCACTTTTTATATCAATCACTTTTGTGCTTGACGCCTTCAAAGGCATTATTAAAGGTAAGTCTTGCAACAGTATTCTTCAGTCCAGATCTCTGCTTTGCTTTGTTGCCACAGGGAAATATGAGGCTGCAAATATGCATGACATTTCCTTGATCCGTGTTCACTCAGGGTCTTCAGGAAAAAATCAGAGTGCTTGAGACATAAGCAGCTCTACGTCAGCAGTGTACTTGGATATGCAAAATTCATTAGCTCTCGTTTCTGTTGGCTGAGAAAGGATTAGGTAGAGAAACTGTATTAATGTTGCTGTTGAGAGTCTTCCCATGATATGGGAGTGGTCTTGACAAAAACAAGTCTTATTTGAAAGCTGAGTTTTCTCCTCACCACATTGTTGAATGTGTTAAATGAGAGGCAAAAGATATGTCAAAGCTGTCTGTTCTTATGGGCAAGATCCTTTTCTCCCTTAATGGTAACCTAGTGACTGCAGTGCCTTCTAGCATGCTCACAAAGCTATTCATCCCTTTCCAGCCACCACCTCCCCATTTATGGGTTAACTTGCATACCCAGATGAGCAGCCTCCGTGTTTCTCTGGCACTCTTAAGTAAAAGTCATCTACAGAAGTGTTGTGTTGGATGGCAGTCTTTCGTTTCATCCCAACAGAAGGAGCTAGCTAAGTCTATGTTCCTTTTATGATCCATTGTTCAGCCACCCGAAGTTTGATATCTTTCAAGATGTGCTTAACCACATGAACATGTAGTGTGCTCTCCAGATTCTGAGGCTTGGCTCTTTGTGGTATCTTGTTTGCAAGAACACCCTCAAGGAGGAGGCTGGACACTGCGAAGCATTTTGAAGCAAGACATTTCCTGGCTTTTGAGAAGCCTAATATGACTCCTTGAGCATATGCTTTGGGTGTGCAGTCAGAGGGCTTTTTCACACCTACGTCTATCAAATATCCTACAAAGACAAAGCTTGGTGAAGGAGGGAGCTGCTCTGGGATTCTTTGCTGCTTTCTTGCTTAATGTGCAGCTGTGTGTGGCACTTAAAATGTGTTCTGTCATTGCCCTTCTCTGAAGGCATGGAGCGTTCTCCCTGTGGCACTAGGCTGTTATTCAACAGTATTAAATTGCTCTGTAAAAAAACAACAAAAAAAAACCCAGCAAATGTTCACAGTGGCTCTGTGGTGTAGAGCTAATTCTGCCTAGTTGAGGGCATGGGGATGTGGGTTAAAGGTGCAGAAAGCATCCATTTATCTTTGCTGCCAGACTTTCAGGAGTATGCAAGTAGCAGTTCAATCAGTGTATTGCACTGCGGACAGCAGAGGAGGCTGGATGTTAATGTGATTAGTGAATTAGTCTAATTAGTCTAATTTTTCCCTTGAACTGGGAAAGGGCTGTTATAGGAACAACAGTAATGAAATCAAGCCAGTGCTCTGCTTGTCCACCAGCTTCTGTTGGCTTGAGCTGCACCTGGGAGCACTGAATGCATCAGCAGATGGGACCCCATGTCCAGCCAGGCTCCCAGGTGCAGAAGGGCAGCGATGCTGGCAAGCACAGCCTTGATCCTAAACCCTCCTGATGCTCATATTTAACCAGATGACACCAGAATAGCCTCGTGCTAGTCTTTCCTTTTCCGCTCCAACCTTATAGAGGGGTGTGATACTTGCTGCTATCACCCCTTTCCTCTCATAATATAGTTTGAGCAGTTAGGTAAAAGGAGAAAGCTGATACTAGTAACAGCTATCAGCAACATTAATGCTTCTTTAAGGCTAAAGGATATGTTCCTTTTGCTCAGATACGTTCTCTTCAGTCTGCTCATAGCCTTGGATTTGCAAGTTACTATACACGTGCAGGAAGATGATGGGGGAGGGTTGCAATCCTTTGCAGAGGAATTGGGCCAGGTGCACCAGCCATCCCCACTGAC
The DNA here is from genome assembly GCF_038088225.1 of Cyrtonyx montezumae. Taxonomy (NCBI): domain Eukaryota; kingdom Metazoa; phylum Chordata; class Aves; order Galliformes; family Odontophoridae; genus Cyrtonyx; species Cyrtonyx montezumae. The sequence goes on along the minus strand of NW_027071936.1, from coordinate 66,343,096 downwards.
ACTGTTTTCAGCATGTGGCCCAGCCACCAAAGCTGTATTTGTTTGATCTTGACATCTGCACTCTGCAGGAAACGACGACAAACCGGCCGAAGCAAACAGCACAAGTGAATGTTGTTGGAAGGAACTTGAGTGTGTGCTGGGCTTGGGATGGCTCTGTTTCAACTGGAGCACCACATGCTTTGCTGTGAATGGGGCAGTGAGATCCACATAGCTCTCAGTTAGAAAAACAATCAAAAATGCCAAAATCTGCAGCAATTAATATTTTATAGCAAGTTGTGCGGAGAAAAGCCCTCAATCCACCACTATCTTGACATCCTCAGTGCACTAAACAAAAAAATACAGGAGTAAACAAGCCAGAAAGCTTTTTCCCCTTAAATTTTCCACTTAAATCTAGGGTTAACAGGAGCAGCCCTAACCTAGTTTTGAGGTGGGTGCAAATTGAATTGCAGTCCCAGAGGTGCTGCACATAGGTGTGGCCAACCCTAGATCTATTAAAGCATCTGGGAGATGCACATGGTGTGGGGGACTGAGACAATCCCCGAGATTCAAAACACATTTATATTAATAACTTGAATTTTGTGTGAGTTCAGCTCTTAATATCTAAATAGAGGCGTGTCAGTGCATTCTGCATAGCACATGTGATTCTGCAACTGTTGGTTTATCATAGGCTCAGTAACTATGTGCATCTCTAGGACTTAGTAGATGTGAGGGTCAGCTGAGACCGTGAGCAGGCTTTCAGCCCTGGCCAGCTGCTAATCCCCAGGAAATTCCCCTGTTATCATTTTTGTGATAACAAAAGCATCCTTCAGTATTCAGAGCCAGAAGCAGTGAACGCTTCAACCTGTTCTGTGCAAATTGAGGCAATGATCTTGTGTCCCAGTTTACCTATTTGCAGAACAGAAGTGGGAGTCCTGACTGGGCTGGATGCAGCTGTAAGGGTAGGGAGGAAATAACAGCAGAGTCTCTTACACAGCACACAATGCAGAAATACATGGTACGAAGGGAGGTCATAATTGGTTTGCTCCTTAATGGCAGAGGTTCTCATGATTGAAAGCACAATATTTTTCATTTTTTGCTCATGTTGAGAACAGCATGAAAAAATGAGAGGTGCTTGGGGTTTTTTGTGGAGTGGAGAAAGGTGCAAGGTACAGAATGCTATGAAGAGTATTCTGGACTGAATTTGCTGTATTTTTGTCTAAAGGAGATGTTCTTGCACTAAACTTCTGTGTTTTCCTTGTGAAGCCAGAAGGAATATTTTGCCTAAAGCAAAGAAAGGCACAGGGGCTGCCAAGCTCTGACATAGTTTCCATCCTTCCATATCTCCCTGTTGGTGCTGGGGGAGAGCAGCTGCTGTCTGCTGGCTTCCAGTCTGACAACATAGAACCATTCAGGTTGGAAGAGATCTTTAAGATTGCCACGTCCAACACATCCCACCATGCCCACTGACCACATCCCTCAGTGCTGCATCTCCATAGTTCTTGAGCACCTCCAGGGATAGCAACCCCACCACTCCATGGGCAGCCTGTACCAGTGCCTGACCACTCTTGGTGCATGTTTCCTAATATCCGATCTGAACCTTCTCTAGAGCAACTTGAGGCCGTTATCTCTCATCCTGGGAGTAGCAAGACTACAAAGGCCAACTCCCATCTCAGTTTTCACTTTTTCCTTGTGGTACCTCTAGGCTTTTACTCCAAAAAGATATGAAGTCATCCCAATACCTCATTTGTATGCTTGGAGCCAGGAAATGCTGTACAAATGGGAACACGACTAAATACTCAAGAGCAAGAGCACATTTACAACTGTTAATTACTTGTATAAATGACTCTTAACTGAGCTAATCTAATACACTTATGGACAGTTCCAGAGGCATTACTTTTTCACTTGTGAAGGTTTACTTCAGATGCTCTATAACTCTATTTCAATTTGCAGTGTGATTTTTAAATGTTCAGCCAGGTTTTGCATGTCATCGAATATATATCTTTGAATCTGGAGCAGCCCTGGAGGGAAAGTAATTACTGTGCATTGTGCAGCCCTCTTAAGGGTCTAAGTAATCAGTCTGCTCTTAATTTTTTTGGAGATGTTGATGTAATTTTTTAGCAGCTCGCTGAAATTTTATATCTGTTTATACTTAAGAGCAGTGATTCCAATGAGAGGAACAAATTCGCATAAATAATTAGCACCATAAGTTCTTACAGTTCATATCTGTTGCTTTAGATGAGTGTAATTTTTTACTTGGTAAAAGAAGTGAAAAGAAAAATCTGTCAAGTGCTGTCTTTGTAAGTGAAGCAGCTCTCCTGATTTGTTTTCTCTGGCTTGAGGGGTCGAGCTATAAACCTGGTGAAGCATAACGTTAATAATACTGCATGATCAAGCAAGAAAAAAACACATTATTTTACTTGCTCTGATTGTCACAAACCTATCCTAATGCTTGCCTGTTGGTTGTTTGTACAGTTTTTAAGAAATATTACTACCATGGGCGCACAGGAGACAGTTACTTGGAAAAAGCACGAACTGATGCTATTCCAAGCCTCGGCATCAATACCACCTTCTTGATGAATTCATCAGTGAGCAGATCCATGTCCCTAGAGAATCAAACAGGCACGCATGATGTGCATTATGGACGTGAAACTGCCGTCCTTAGTCTCATGTTGATGTTGGGTACCCTTTGGCTTGGCCATACGCTCTATCAGTTTAAGAAAAGGTGAGTTACTTTAGTCTTAGAGCTCAGACTACTGATGATTTCATATTACCTATGAAGAGTCACTAATGGTTTAGGTCCAAAATCTCGTAACTCGGTGAAATCAGGTGGAACTCTCCTATTAGTGACAGTGGAAGCCAAAACCAGACGTGACCTTGGCTGGCCACCTGGAAAATGTTAGAGCAGGACAAAATGTTCTGTCACTGACTGATGCCCTTCCGTATTTGATTTGGCATCACAGGTGAAATTTTGGAAAGCTTTGGATGAATCATATTGAACATTTGGAATTCTTGTAACTCTCCCCCAAGTAAGCACTGAACCGTTTAGCGGGCAAGGTCCCTGATGGTTTTAGGAAAGCCTATTGGGAAGATATTTTTGATGTGCTCTTGGAAGTCAAATGCCCACTTCTAATGGGGGCTTTAATACTGTTGCCTTTAAAAATCTTTCAACTGCCCAAGCAAGTGATTAAAACTGCTGTGGAAATCAGATGCCAATTGGTGCTGGGGGACCAGCTTGTGTCTTATTTTCTTGTTTCTGTCTGGGTTTTGTTTATGCATTCGTCAACCTTCAAAGATGATAGATTCCATAGGATTTAGGCTGAATTGTAGACTATTTTTTCACTCCAGACATCTCTTTAGAATGGCAAGATTGGACTGACTTTACATTTGTTAATGTTAACGCTGTCTGGATTGGGCAACTGTCCCTTCAGTGTGGTGTTGATGGAAGTTTTCTGTCTTTAAATTACAGCCCGTATTTGCATGCAAGAGTCCGTGAAATTCTGTCTGACTGTGCCTTACCAATTTCAGTTTTGACTTTTTCTGTTGTGGGTTCCTATATCTTCAAGGAAATTGAAAGTAAGTTGTGTTTTTATTCTTTGGAATACGAGGGGATGCTATCTGGTCTGCAATTAAAAAAAAGAGAACCTTGGCTACAAGGAAATAAAAAATAATCATCTATGTTCCCCCACATAGTATTTCAAACAGTGTGCATACTGCCTCCCACTCCTGCAGTTCTAATTTCATCATTATAAGTCATTTGAAACCGTAATCAAGCAGGACTGAGTAAAGTTTTCTTAAATGAGTTATTTCAGCTTGTCTTTTCATTTAATTACAATTTAAGTGTGCATCTCTTACAATAAAAAGAATCAACAATTTCTGGCAAAGAACAAAGGGCAGAGTAATTAGCAGGCAGGAAGGGTTAGTTGCCAGTTGAGCAGAATAGAGTTTGATGATCCCAGTCTGTCCTCTTTGTCTCCACTTGACGTTTTCCTAATTTAGGTGAAACGGTGCAGAGCATCTGGACAGTTTTAAGTTGCACTAGGAAATCTAAAAATGATACACCATTCATTGGCCACATAGATCAGCTTTTCCACATCAGGAAGTGATAATGGGGACAGGAATTGCATTGTCCTGTGGTGACGTGAGTGGGTGATGTGAGGAAATGTATGGAAACACATAAGAAATGTTTTTTTCTGTGATGACCATTCCATTCAGTTGGATTGCAAAGTGATGTGTGGCCATATGTAATTTACCCCTACTGATAGATTTCTTCCCCTGGCAGAAAGCAGGGGCACAGCTTGTTGCACATGGGCAAGTTTTACGTGAAATGCCTCTGTCAGTTGATGAGCTGAGCAGTAGGAGTCTACAGCTAGTTAAAAGTAAGAATTTCTACTCTAGAAAATGCTTTGTGTCTGTGGGAAAACAAGTTTTCAATTTTTTTTTTGTTTAAAACGTGTAATGCCTCACTAGAGCTAGCCATAACCCATCAAGTCAGGATGGTAGCCAAGCTCTAAGAGTATGGGAATAAACTGAACTGAAGCAGCCAGATGGGCCTGTCTTGTATGGCCTTCTGGCTCGCACATGCCAGAGCATCATGACTCATTTTCTGCCTTGGTTCCCCATAGATCATAATATGTTGTGAACAATTTGAGTCCTTGTAGATGGTGTGGCAAGAAGGCGTGACCTAACTTAGTTCTTCTCCTCTTTGCAGTGTCCAAATTTAACTACAACCCATCTGAGAGCTTGTTTGTGCTCGCTCCTGTCCAGTCCCTCTCCATTGGGTCGGTGATGAGTGCTATGGGGCTGGGGTTCCTCCTCTCAATGCTCTTCTTCATAGAACAGAACATTGTGGCGTCGCTCACAAACGCTCCAGAGAACAGGTAATGCTTTCAACCTTTTGGTGTCCTCAAGCCTCTTCCTAACCTACTGACTTGTAGCAGTGGCATCTCAACTAGTGCTACAACAACAAAAGGAAGTTGTTGTGTTACGTTTTTCACCTCGCTCCTCAAGTAAATCTATCTGTCTTCTGATAGCTTTATCCAAATCTAGCCTGAATTTGGGTCGTGTTCTTTCAAACCTGCTCATCACATCCGTGTGGACGTGCACACAGCTCTTCTCAGAATGATGCATGTTTGTAAATGTTGAGTCAGTGATCTGCATGAATATCATAGCCTCGTATGCTGCAGCTGGAAATTAGGACAGTGAAGCTATTAATCTCTAATTGAGAATGGGAGAGTGAAGTAAATTATATCTAATGTGGTTTCACTTTTATCTGGTAGATCTGATTTGTGTATTAAGATATTTCATTTGTTTTTCTTCCAATCACAGTCAGATGGCTTTGGAAACTGAATGTGTATGGCTTTCTTTCCAGAAACTACAGTGTCTCAGGGTTTTCCACTAACGTGATGCATGAGAGAGTTCTCCTTGTGTAATGCAAATTATTGTTCTCCACATTGCAGCTAGAGTGACACAATTAGAGGAAAAAAGACAAGCTCAAATTCAGTTATACTAATTTGGTTTTCTTTGACTACATGGTTATTCCTGTTATCTTGATTATATCACCCCGCTGTTCAGGTAAAGCATTACATAAATTTGTAATGTGAGTGGGTTGTCTTTGTCCTAGAACGGGTTGTTGTTTCCATTAGGGTGCCCTTAAGGAATGTAAAAACATTTTATATGTCTTTGTGGCTTTTATCCTAATGCTGTGTATAATGCTGAGCTTATGCTGATTGTGTGTCAGGGCAGGGGTTTGCAAAGGAGGAGAATAGAAACTGACAGCTTGTTCTGTGGTGACACAGCATAAAAATCCCATTGCCTATCACAGCCAAGTAAAGAATATGGTCTCTGGTGTCCGACCAAACGTAGCAATTTCTTCTTGTAGAATAAACAGGGAAAATGTGATATGTACCCGAAAGCACACTGTGCTAAAGAATAATCAAAACAATATTATTGGACAGTCCAAGAGGTAAGACTGATGGGATAGTATGAGAATAACCCAGGACAAGACACCTAGAACTATTGTATGTGTTGAGCTAGACAGAAGCTCAGAAGGGTGTATATACAACAGTCAACACTGAGAGACTGAGACATGTATTAAAATAATGCTTCTACTGAACATATGGCCTTTGTACACAGAAAACAGCAGATAGGACAAGCAGGTGATAACCCTGGGGAGCTGGGTGATGCCTTTGCTCTGAGAAATCAGCACATGGGCAAGGGCCATGCTTTCGAAGTGTAATCCAACACAGGAAGAGCGTACAACCCTCCTGAATCCCACCCTTCCTGCCAGCACCTTCCAACTTCAGAGGCACAGCACTGTAGACATCCATCTGACCTAGTCACCCTGTTGCCTCCTCCCTCAATGGAGGTGAACACTTCCAGTGAGACGTGTCTTTGTTCCAAAGCTGAATTCCACCCAAGATTTCTGCTGCTCAGATAATGACATCTGCTGCTGTTTTCACATACTCACAATCTTTTCTGTGCTGGATTAGTTGTTAGCTCCAGGTACACACTATCCTGGAGCAAGTCAGGTGGCTCCAAGTCTCTGAACTGATGTACGTTAAGATGCCTAAGTGATATCTGAGCACACTTTGTAGTTGATGGTGCATGGAGAGTGTTTCAGCTGATCCTTTACTTGTGTCTGAGTGGGCTCAAGTGCTGTCTTGCTCTGCTCAGAAACAGAACGATGACTGATAAACCTTTAACTTATGTATCACAGCCTGAGGACTGAACTTCCCCACCCAGCCTTTATCTAAACTTTATTCAAATCATTTGAGCTCACGGTACCAGGTGGGTGTTTGGGAAGGGGGCAGACCTTACTAAAAAATCATGAGGTTAGAAGAGGGTGTTAGCAGCTGTTCTCTATGAAGCCCAAAGTGATTGTGATGTGGATAATATCCTGGTTAGCCTTTAGTTTAAGGGAAACCATCCCTTAAACTAAAGGGGGAGGGCTGTGCTGCGTTAACTGAAGTTAGGAGCATATCTCTTGGGCTGACTAATGAGGAAGAGCTGAAGTTTAATGAATTCATGTCCTATTTTCTTATCATGCAGAAGCAGTAATTTCGGGGGATTACTGCGGTGTACTAAGAATGCACTCAGTTCCTGGGTCTGCCTGTGGGGAAAGAGGAATATCAGGGTTAGAAGCAAGGCTGGTGGGAAACCTCATTGTTGCTGGTTTGACTATCCTTGCCCAGGTTTCACACTACTGCCTGTGTCAGCTCTGTTAGCAGGAATATCTGTATATTTTTAATTGACTCAGCAATAAACAGTGGCAAAATGCTGATGCAATTCTTGTGGGCTGTTATTTTAGTGGATTGCCTTTTAGCTCAGTGTTGCTCTTTCCAGAAGGTGATTGCTTTGGGAGAAAGCTATCAAGTTTCATTACCATTTGTGTCCACGTAACGTTAGCTCTAAAACAAGAGGTGTGTAAAATTGCTGTGTGTGTGGAAGTGCACTTGGTTTAACGTTCAGGCTCAGGTTCAGCAATGACAGCCTTGCTGTTGTTAGCACCAGGTCTGATGGCTCTCAACCAAACCCCATTTCAGGTTGGTGAAAGGAACAGCCTACCACTGGGACCTCCTGCTTGTGGCACTGATTAACACAGGGCTGTCCATCTTTGGCCTTCCCTGGATCCACGCTGCCTTCCCTCACTCTCCAATGCACGTCCGTGCTCTGGCCTATGTAGAGGAGAGGGTTGAAAATGGACACATCTATGAGACGTAAGTAGGAACCACAGAGCTATCGTGGGTCTCTTTGGTTTGATTTGAGCTTTCCTTACCCTTTGGGTACAGGGGGATAATAGAGAATATGTTTGGGGTTCTAGCTGTGGTCTTTAGTGCTCTGAGAGATGAAGGTGGAGAGGAAAATGGACCGAAGCCACCTCAGCTGCCATGGTTTGTTGCTTTACTTCGTACCCCTTCCCTAGAGAGCTCATTTTAAAAGAGCCACCAACGTGCACTTTCCTCAGTGATTGGAAGCAGCCTGAAGGAATTCAGCAAATCTAGGTTTAGAGAGTCAGCCAATACTTTTTTTTAATTTTATTTTATCTCTGCGTGAAGCTGAAGAGATGTTTTGGCCAGACTTCTCTCGATATCTTCACCAGAAAAAATCCAGTCTGATTCATCGCATGGGGACCTGTCTAGTGGTTATTACAAAGAGTAGGAAAAATGCAGCGGTGTTTCAGGGCTGCCATAGTCCTCCACCATGCTTTGGAAAGGCAAGAGGTTTATTGAATTCTCTTTTTCTTAAGCAAAAACAGCTATGAAGCCATGCCCGGGTCACACCATTCTATTTAAGACAAGATCTTTTTTTGCTGCTCTGAGTTGTCAAATGCTTGCTTATCAGAGTCCTCTTTAAGAAAATAATTAAAAAATCCAATTTCTTATGAAACTTCCTCCAGAATAGAGATTATCTGGTCTGTTTGATCTCGATACATTACACTTGAGCGCTTTTACCTCAGAAGTGGTAATTTCCACTCCAAAAAATCACAAAACCATAACAACATGCCATTAGTTTTAATTATGCTATCTTTTTCTTGCCGTTTTCTGAATCTTCACTTCTCAAAAGTGAGACTAAGTGGTCATTTACTTTAGGGAAATGGTGTGGATCTGTCTCTTAATTTCAGCCTTGCCTTTGTGGTGTTATGTTCTCAGTGCCTGTTGGCCCAACCCAGCTGGGTATGTCTGCTTTCTGGGTTGCTGGTGGAGATTTCACACACCACATCCATTGTTGCTGTCCCCTGCAGTGCTTTTGCAGCACTTTGTTGGGATATCACTTCCTGGGCTCATGTTCCCATTAGAATGTGTTGGTATTGATTGTTCCCACAACTATATCTTTGCTTTGAATCAATGCTAAACCTTACATTATGAGAAGAGGGAAAAAAAGTAAATTTTGAGTTGCTTTAAACAGTTTTGTCGGCTTGTATTCATAGAATATAATCATTCAATTGGAAAGGACATCCAAGATCATCAAGTCCAACTTGATGGTCCACCATACCCACTAACCATGTCCCTAAGTGCCACATCTCCATGGTTCCTGAACACCTCCAGGGTGGTGACTCTACCACTCCATTCCCCTGAGCAGCCTGTACTAGTGCATCACCACTCTTTTGGAGAAGAAATGGTTCTGGAGTTCATGCTGTTTCTCCTGGTGTCTATAATCTCTTCTGTAATACATCTGCACTTCAGGAGATGCACAATTTTCCCTTTGAAACCCAGGAGCCAACCCTCCCTGTTGTTTTCTACTGTCAAATACCTTGTGGCTCTTACATCTTTTGCCACCCAGTTTTTATACTGTGTTCTGCTTTCTCCCTGGAAAAGCTCAGTTTCTTGTGCAAATTAAGGGCCTTCTGTCCTTGTCCTCTGCTCTGTCACCCACCTGCCCCCAAAATAACACGGGAGAGCCCTCTTTGGCTGCGTTAGCGTAGATTATAGATCCAGTGATTATCCTAAAAAGAACTGAGAGATGACCTAATCTCGCCAAGCAGTTTCCTTTGTGGTACTGCTCTGCCTCTGCATAAATGTGTGCTTTGAACCAAACATAGGGAGCAAAGACAGGAACGAGGGCTGCCTGCTTGTCTGAACTCCCTTTGAGACTGAAGCTGCTTGTTCTGTGCAGAGCACTGAGCTGTAAACAGAAGGCTCTGTGCAACACTGTCATTTTTCTTAGCTCTCCTGAAAAGGAAAACTTACTGTACCTCAATTAGAAAGTCAGGAGTTCTTTTGGTGCTGACTCCCTTGGCAGGTTCCTCTCCTGCACTCAAATCAAAGCTTGTGAGGATGATGGCATTAACAGAAATAAAGCTGTCTTAATGAAAGGAAAATTTTCTTTCCTATGGATGAACCACTTCAATTTGATGGGAATCTGACAATCTGCAAATAGGCACCTGGAGGAGGTAGGGAATGGCTAATCCCACGCTAACCATACTAAAGGATCCTAGGGAAAGGAGCCCAGATTATGCTCTATAATCTGTTAATTACATAATTCCCATTGCAGCACAGGCTTTCTGGGACGGCTTTCTCAAGGGACATACCAGACTCTGAGGTTTTTTTTTTTCCTTGTTGTCTTTACCTTGGAAATAAGAAAGGTGCCAGAGTTGGCAAAAGAGCATCTTAGGGGTTGGGTAAGTTCAGCTTTAAAAATATATAATTTGATGAATTATGGGCAATTCTGTTTTGATAAGGAATTCCAGACTACTTTATGTGGCATTAGCAGCAAGTGACAGTCATTGCAGAACCTGTATGTGATCAGATGCTCTTCAGTGCTGTGATTGCTGCATCCCCCAAGAGAGAGCAGACAGAACGTGATGAACTTCAAAAATCCATTACCAGGCTGCTGCTCTGGGCTGTTCCTATCTGTGCAGACTTGTCTCTGATTGAAATGTGCTAGTTTCATATCTAACTTTGATCCTGAGCTCTTCAACTTCCATCATTGCACTCACGAGGAGCCTAGCTGTCTTGTGTATGCTCTGATCTTTGCAGATCGTGAGCATCCACAGAAGTGGGGATGTGATTTATTCTTTTTTCCAGAATCAAGAAATGCTGCTTTGGTAGCTTGCCCAAAGAGAAAGCTAGGGGAACTCTTTCTGTACCTGGATGAACTAAATCACTTAGTGCATCCCTTCCCTCCTGCATTACTGTGACACTCAAGAGGCTTATAGTTGTTCTGATGGCACTAAAGTGGTCTGACTGCTCCCTTATTGGACTATCAGGTTAATCTGAAATAGCCTCTGCAGTTGCACTAAAGGCCTGCTTGTGTCTTTCTCTGTTCTGCAGTGATGCAGACCTGGAGGCTGTGCAAATGATGCCAAATGATATTCTCCAGCTGATGTTCCTGTTCTTCCAGAGCAGTTTGGAAATAACATGGGGAAGCAGTGCCCCTCCTCTGGCTTCTCCAGGCAATGGGAGGCTTGTCCTATTAGGAGACTTGTAAAGGTGCATTTGGAATAAGGAGGGCTGTGGTTTTGGCTGTTTAAATCTAGATGTGAGGGAAGAAGGGGGGTTCCACAGAGGTCAATACCTCCTGTGTCTCTTCTGCACATCCTCTTTTGGTAACCTTGGATCACACGTGATCTGCCCCAATACTCACTGAGGAACTGTGTCCTAAGCTGTCCTTAGGACTTGGTGTTCTGTTTGTAATATCCATTCTTCCTTAGGTCTCTTGTTAATTCAATGTTATCCAAGGGATAAGAGCAAGCCTTGGGCTGTTATGCTTCCCCTTGGTCCCTAAATGCAGGTGAGGAAGACTCCTTCATCCACTTTTCCCCCACAGCATCATTACATTCTTGAATGCACAGACAGATGTTCAACCTGACCCTGTTTAAAAGGAAAGCTCTCAATATTGAAAGAATTCACTGTGACGGAACCTTCTTTAGGACTGAAGGGATTGCAAAGTGTCAGCAGCACATGGAAAAGAGAGGAATGTTTTCATAGATCTTGTGCTAATCCTCAGAGTGCTTTGTGTAGAGGGTTAATAAAGAATGTCTTGAAGCCACTAGATGATGCCCGGAGAGCCTGTGACAAGAGTTTCACCTATAATAGGGGATTTACTCCCCGCCTATACTGTGGATTTATCTTCTAAAATATGTGTATAAATATAAATTACACTAAGGATCTCCTTTTTCTCTATAAGTGCTCTTGAGAGATGAGGGTTTTATTTCCTCCCATTGTTCTGGGCTTATTTGGAACGAGAAGAAAACAAAACAGCCCCTGAGCAGGCTCTGAAAGTTGCTGCATGCTTTCCTGTCCGTCTTTTATTCCTGGTTATTAAAAAAAGTGTTCTATCACTCTATAAAATTTGCATTAATGAATTACAAGGTCTGCACAGTAGCAGGCAGTTCACAGCACGACTGCTGTAATCCACAGCGGAATTGGATTTCTAGCTCCCTGCATAGTGCATTCAGTGTTCCCTCCTAGTGAACAAGGAGGTCTTCGCATATATAAAGTGTTGGTTCTCACTTGAGAATGCAGATCCATTTTTTTTTCTTTCCAAGAGGTTCTTTATTTCCTGTAGAAGACAAGGAGTTTTATCCTGGATAGAAGCCAGTTGCATATGTGCTGGGTAAATTTGAGGGAAGGATTCGTGCCCAGAAAGAGGATTCTTGCCTATTTTCTCGCAGTGTGCTAAACAGAATTAGTTTAGAGGGCAATTTAGTTCAGGGATAGGATCTGTGGAGCTTTTGGAGAAGGGGGAATTTGGCATTTCTCCAGGTGCTCTGTTTGAATTGTGGATTAAGTGCCTGGCCTGGATCCAGCAGAGCTCTCCCTGCTCAGTGTCAGCGTGGAGCCAGAAGTGCTGATCTCAGTGCGGTGGAGATGAGTTTCCCTTTCCTGTGTGGCACGTGTCCTCAGCTTACTCTGAGCTGCAGGACCTGGTAATAAGCTTACGTGGGTACTTGGGGTTCTTATGCTTCTCCACTAATTCCTGTATTCCTGCTTCCAGGATTGTGAGCGTGAAGGAGACCCGGCTGACAAGTCTGGTGGCAAACTTCTTGGTTGGCCTCTCGCTCCTGCTCCTCCCTTTCCCTCTCCAATGGATCCCAAAACCTGTCCTCTACGGCCTCTTCCTCTACATTGCGTTGACCTCCATTGATGGGAATCAGCTCTTTGAGAGGGTGGCTTTGCTGCTCAAAGAACAGGTAATGAATACTGCTGCACCAGCTTGGTGGAGTGATTAAAGCGGGTGCTGGAAAGGGCTGCCCAGGGAGGTGGTGGAGTCACTGACCCTGGAGGAACATTTAGATGTTGTGTTTGAGGAACGTGGTTTAGCGAGAGCTTGTTGGTGACAGGTGGGTGGTTGGACTGGATGATCTTGTAGGTCTTTTTCAACCTTAGTGGTTCTATGAAGTCATGTTTACAGGCTGGGACCAGCCAGTGCCAAGAGCTAATGTGGTGTGGAAAGCTAGGTGTGCTGGGAATGGGCTTACCCACAAAATTTACATTCTCATGAGGCTGGTTTCTGTCTTGATCTCCACTGATTTGTTTTCCATCTTCTGCCTGCACCTTGCATATCCATTTCACCTTTCTCTGCAGAGAGGGAGAGAGTGAAACGTGATGTCTCTAATTGAGACTGACTGCCACTGAGACGTGAGCAGGAGAATTCTTCTGCGTTAGAGCAGATGAACAAGTGAGAGAATAATGCTGTGTCAAAGAAGAAAAGTGACGAGGTTATTGTTGGGTTAGAAAGAGGTGATAGCTAAATGATTCAGAGAATTGCACCTCATCTCATTTCTTTCAAATTTTGCATAAATTGCTTTCTGCCTTTCCCTGCTGTGAAAGCGTTGGAGTTCTCTCGCTTGGAATAGTTTCTCAGATAATCCCACTTTTTTGTTTGCCCTAGAACACCTTTCTCCAGGGGGCAAGAATGAGTGCATGGACAGAAACTGGAAGAGCTGTGACCAGGGAAGTCCTGCCCTGAGCTCTGTAGAGCACAAACACATTAATATAACACATACATTCAAACACTGCCTGAGAGAATTGCAGACACTATTGCCCACTGCATGTGGGATGCTTGTCAGTCTTAAAACCCCCCTGGTGTCTGTCAGCTGTAGTGTATGTGAATCTTAAGAATAGTTTAGGGGAAAAAAAAAAGGCCACATCTATAATGATGAAAGATCTGCTTGCAGAATCAAAAATCAGTAAAGGTCATTTCTGCCTCATTTCATACTTTCATCTCAACCAGTGCGAAGTATCATGAGATAGTATTTTAAACTCAAAATGAAATGCCTTGTGCTATTGAAATGCTTCTGATGTGGGATGAAAACAAATCTGGAAGATCTGCTTTCAAGCCATCTATATGACAAGTGCATTGAGGCCCTAGTTCACAGCGTGGGCAGTACCTGGGAGTAATAACAAGTCTCCAGCTCACCTTCCCTTATGTAATAGGTCAAGAGCTTAGCAAAGCTGGTGTTTGGCAGTGTGCTTCTGCTAATCTGTGTTGATCCCTGATGTTACATCTCAGAGGTTAAAACTCTGAAACCTGGGTAAAAATTACCTTTGTCATGGCAGTTTTTTTTGAATGGAGGTTGAGTAGTTACGTGGTTGAATAGTGATGTATGTGGAATGCTATTTCTGGTGCCAATACAAATTCTGTGGAATTTTCCAAGCTTCAGCTTGGAAAATTAAAAAGTAATCTTAAATATGGAACTCTCACTTTTCTGGAAACCTTTTAATGAGTCATGGCACAATCTGAAATCCATCGAGTCTGTATCAGTGCCAGCAGACAGTCGCTCATACTCTTCATTGATGTATAGACAGTGAGTCAAAGCCTGTGCTCAGACATGAGCAAGTAACTGTCAGAAGAAACCACGAGTGATATTTAGCCTATTAATGTCACTTTTTCCTCTTTGTCAAAAACGGGTAGTTCATGTAAGTGGAGAATCATTGCAGTTGGAGTCCAGGCTCTTCCAGCACCTCCACAATCTCATCTCTTGCTGTTCCAGTACCAAGGGTTCAGCTGGAAAGTGGCACCAGGGCAAGCATAGTCTGATCAGCAGGAGGAAGGCTCTAAAAACAATGAAGAGCTGGGTTTCAGGTGCAGAAACAAGTGGTGGGACTGTTGGATGAATATTTCTGCTTCCCATCACCCTCTGCACACCCCCACAGGCACTTCATGTGTTGCTGCAAAGCCCTGATAATCCTACTCAGGGGAATCTCATTACTGTACTTATCAAGATATTTTCTTGCGCTCCAGATGCTCCCTGAGGCAATCTTCATTGTATGTTATTTCTCCCCCGGGGTTAATAGTGCCCAGTCATCTTCTGTGTGTTGTTGCCAATGCTATCAGTTTGTTGCATGCTTTAACCCTACAAATCCTACGTTCAGCTCTTGAGCACATTAGGGACTATTAATGCACAACGTGGTGTAAGCAGGCTTTAAGACCCTTGTTCTGAAGCCTGCACTCACAAGTCCAGGTTGCTGCATTTCTAAGATGCCATTCTTCTCTTCCCAGACTGCTTATCCTCCGACACATTACATCCGCAGAGTCCCCCAAAGGAAGATCCACTATTTCACAGGCTTGCAGGTCCTGCAGCTCCTCATCCTCTGTGGTTTTGGCATGTCACCATTGCCCTACATGAAGATGATCTTCCCGCTCATCATGATAGGAATGATCCCAATCAGGTAAGAAACTTTTCCCAATGAAGCTTGGCTGTGTTTTTTCTTCTCTCCTATGCTTTTCGTCTTCCAGCTGCTGCAGGCCTGAGTGGTTAAGGACATCCAGTGCTCTCCTGAGTAGCCAGATCTTGAAAGATGATGATGGGTTGAGGAGGGATAGCATGGAGAGCCTTTGATGCTAAGCGCTGTGCAAAGGGATGTGGTCTGGTTAGTCACCACCTAGCTGGCAAAGGGGGGGTCTCCCTTTGCAGTGCCTGTGAGATGTCTTCCTGAGTTGCTGCAGTCTGAGCCTTTTCTCTTGGTACTGAGAATGCCCCTTCTTGCTTTGCATTCTGATTTCCTGAGACCTGCACTCAGGGCAGAGCTGGAAACTTTCCTTTGCACCATATGAATGTAAAGAGGAATCCTCATCTTTTATGTAATGCTGGGATGCAGTGACCTTACAGACAACCTGTGCTGCTGAATGCCATTATAAATAACCAGGTCAGACAGACCTTGTGAAGTCTTGAAAACATACTCAACATAAAACCACAAGAACCCCACGATACCTTGCAGTCCTCATGCAGTGATAGAATATCCCGAGTTAGGAGGGACCTGTAAGGATCATCAAGTCCAATTCCTGAAAGAGAATCACTGAAGCTTAATTTCTTCCTAATGTTCTTTGAACAGTGACCGTCCATCATCCTTCAGTTAAATCATTCGTGCTTTCTTCTCCATTCTTTGGCTGTAATGAGAAGCCATAATAAGATCTTGGATGGAACAGATCTGTTTCCAGTGCACTTGAATACTTTTAGGCCTGTATGGCATCCAGTGATATCTAGTTGTCTTTGAGCTGACAGTGCTGGAGGTTTGCCATCTGATACAGAAGCTCGGGGTTACCAATGTGATAATCTGCAAAGGCAGCTATTGTTTTGGCAGACCTCTTGGCTGCTGAAGGTGGACTCAGTTCTTTCCAAAACAAAAGCCAATGCCAGCTGCCCTGTCTTTCAACAGGATCCCAATTGGAGCTATTTGTGCTGGGTGTTGGAAGGTGAACCAAACAGCAGGGAGCACTGAAATGATTGCTCCTATGATAGGAGTACCTCGCCCACCATTCACATTGATGGCACTTGGGATGCCTGGTGTAATGGCTGGCAAATAACTTGTGGATGATGGGTTCTTGTGGGATTTCCAAGCCTATGCAGTGTATCTGAGTACAGAAGAGAAAACTCAGGGCACCCTTACCTAAATATTCAAGTAACACATATTGTAAATTACTGTGGAGAGTGCCGTGTCAAAGAACCTGAATTTCTTAGAGCAAGATAATGAAATGGTGCAAATGCATCTTTTTTAGAGTAAATAAGGCACTGTCATCTTATACTACATCTGCTAAGTCGTTTCTTTTTCCAGAGCAGCTTTTTCCAAATAGCATTTGTAGTTAGTCCTGCTGCTAAGGGGTAAAGTGGTACTACCTGGTATAGAAACTTGCTCTCTGCTTCCTTCTTCTGAATTCCACACTGCCTTCATGAAATGTCTGTGGGCTCCAGCTGAGAAGACTGCACTGTGATGCATAGCTCTGTAGCAAATAATGACTTTTTCATGAAGATCTGGCAGATGAGGCAGAATAGAAGAAATTCTTTCTTTAAAAGAAGCAGAGGGAGGAAGAGGAGAATAGCCAGGGGTCAAAGTCAAGGATCAAACCCAGCTGAGTGAGTCACAGCTCAGTGTCCCATCCAGAAAACTTGCCATATGGTTTGCTTGTCTCAAGGCTGCATTCCCTTCCTTCCAACTGCATTAAACACATGCTTTGCGTTGTCATTTGTTGGGTCCAATCTTTTCCAGTGTCAGTGTGAAACATAACTGATTTCAGTGACTTACTATTGCAGTGGAACAATCTGTTGGGAGAAAATGTGTTGTTTTTTTTCTTTACCCAATTCCCAGCATTGAGCCAAAGCTGTGGAGTATCTAGTTTTTGGTTACACTCATATCCTTGCCCCTGGGGCACTCTTAAGGTTGCTCAAAGAAGAGTTGTCTTTTCTAAATTGTTCTTCATCTCTTAAAATGGCTTTCTAGTACTGTACCCTGTTAGAACAGCTGAAGAATCGATTCCTTCTTAAACAAAAAGAGTGACAAACTACTAATACACTAGGATTTGTTGAGAGCAACTTCCTACCACGTTCTTAGTGGCTTTCTTTTCTCATCCAATACATTAATTCATGAAGATGTTTATGTAAACAGCCAGCCAACCCTTCAAAATAGAAGAAAGTAAGGGAACTGGGGAATCACCACCTCCATGATCAAGTGGGTGCTAAGTGCCAGGTAGGCATGGAGCCTTACCAGCAGCTGGAATGTAACTGCTCTGCTCAGCTTCTTGATCTCAAGTCTTGCTTGGTATGTTTGGTGCTTATTAGAAGACCGACTGAAGCTGCTGGCTTCCCATTAAAACTTCTTTGTGGGGAGAGCTGGAAAGAGCGACCTGGTGTACTTGGAAGGCTGAGGAAATAGAAGATAAATATCCCTTCTGTCCTAGCACTTGTACCAGCCCTGAAATTTTGGGAAGGGTTTCTCCTGTGAGCTCTCAATGCTTGCTGCTGATGTAGTTGAACTACTGGATGCAAGGCTGCAACAGGTATGGGTTTTGTGTTGGGAAGCTGTAGGGAGAGCACTTAAGAAAATATAAACTGGATACAAATGGGCAAGTAGTCTATCCACTGGCACACTGGGGACAGCAGAAAATTATTGCCTGCCTCCCCAGCATAATCCTGTTATGCTGGGGAGGCAGGCAGTACCCATAATCCATAATCTGTGGACAAACTGAAGTAAGACTTGGGACAGACAAACAAAGCAGTTGAGTTAAACTGGCTCTAATGCACTCTCTCTGGTTCATTCTTAGGTATAACCTGCTCCCTAGAATCATTGAAGCCAAGTACTTGGATGCTATGGATGCAGAGCACTGAACAAGATCTGCTGCATGCAGGGCTGTGGGGATGGCTCTTCTGGAGTTGGAAGGATGGGGCATCTTTGCTGAGGCATAGAACAATCTATCTGCAGTTCTTTCTTTCACCACTTTCTTTCTGCTCTAATATGGCATTGGTAATGCACATATCGAAGACCAATTGAGCACTGAAGTGTCAGACCAAAACAGCCGTGGACTTGGGAGGCCAGTGATCTTTGGAACTGAGGCAAGAAAGCTCAATGGAAATCCCCCTCTTCTCATCCCAAAACTGGAAACCCCAAAGAACAGCATGCCATGCAGTTGGAGCATGCATTCAGAGTTGTCATGTGTTCCCTTGTTTTGAGGGGTGGGGGAAATCCCTTGTTTGCATCACGTCCCTTTTTTCCAAAGCACTATAAAGACAGCAGCTGACCCTTTTACAGAGTGACAGTCCTATTTTGGCCTTTGAATTCTGTTTCCTATTAATCCAGTATTCCCAAATTGTTATCTCAGGTGGGATGGCCTCATGGTAAACCATTGTCAGGGGAAATGTCTGTCTGTGTCTTCAGACTCGTTAGCAGAAGGGTTGGGAACAAGTTAATTTGTACTGCTACAACCCACAGCTTTGGATGAGTATTTCATTCCTGCAGATGACCTGGAAACATTCAGAAGTTGGGCTCACGTGGTGGTGTTGGTGGATCCACATCTGGGTCTGAGCTACTTGGGGAATTTATTTTGTCTCTTTCTAATTTTACCACTCGGTAATCAAACACAGAAGTGTAGCTTTGCACAACTGCAGCAGCCTTGCTCGCACCCAGGATCAGATGCTGATACGTGTCAAGGGGCAGTTGTGTTAATGATTGCATATACATATGTACAGTAGTGCCTATGTGTACATATATACATATGGATTCATGTATATATTTTGCATAGATGTTCAAATGGGCCTGATTCTTTCAAAATATCAGAAGTGTTTTGTGCAATCAGTGTTACCTGTGGTGTCTTGACCATATACTTGTTCTCTGCTTTAGTGTTGCTTTTTCTCATTTAATGTATGGTCACTTCTGGTTTTCTTCCTCTCTGAAGCTGCTTGTTTTTACTGTGTTTTTTCATCTTGCTTTATTCAAGGCATCTCTTTGTTTTCCTCTTCCCATGGCTTGAGACCTTCATCATTCTGTCTTGACGGTCTGATATGTGAATTTTGCATTTAATTTTAATGTACAGCATGCAATGAAAGTTCTCCTCCTTTGCCTAATCAATATTTGTTGGTCATTTCATTGTTTCTGTTCTGTAACTAATCTCCAATTTTTCCCCTGCTCCCAGACATTATATTATATTTCTGGATGAATCTCACTTCTGCAGTCTTTTATATTTCAGTTTATTTAATTTTGCTTGTACAGTGGTCAGTTTTCTTATTTGAAGTACTGTGAAACCAGCTGCCCTTTAGTTCAGTGCTTGCCCATTGCTGCACGTTACAGGTAAAAAAAAAAAAGTTAAGGAAAACGTGGAGCTCTGAAGATATCAAACTTTCAGAATGAGGGGAGGGGAAATTGTTTTGCAAATTAGCAGAGAAATGTTGCTTGCTTGCTCAGTTCCCTACAGGTCGGGTGTTCCTCTGCATGGTGAGGAAGGCCAGCTTTACAATGAGGGAGTAGAGCTGCAGCGAAAACATCTCAGCACATGAGCAGACTGAAGCCACTGAAGGTTTGGTGTCGTTGTACCAGGTGGTATTTCATCTCAGTGTAGCTACCTGTGGATTTAAAACACGTATGAAAAGGGCAATTTTCTTGTGGGATCTCTTCATCTTAATGAAAGAGAACATTACAAGCGTTGCCAAGAGCAAGTGTTCCCTTGGGGGCATGGTCACTACATCCCAGGGCTGTCACAGAGCAAGCTGTCAGCTTTCATAGCAAGCCAAGCAGCAGCACAGCCACAGCATTCTCGTGTGAATGCTGAGAAGGCTCCAGGTCAGGGTGACACTCAGTAGGTCAAAGCAGGTAAACCATCACACGTTGGGTTTTCAGTCAGTTCTGAAGGCAGCTGAGGTAACTCATGCCGTGTCTGACCAATGGTGTCATTTCTGTGTTGAAAACACTAGTGGCTGTGACCGTGGTCTTCATGTAGAAAGAGAAGGTGGGCAGTCAGCAAACAGGATTTTGGGACCATGTAAAGGCAGAGGTGGTAAAAGCACCTCTGATCTCTAGTCAATGGAAAAAGGTGATGGCAAACAATTAAATACTTCTTGTGGAAGAGCAACTGCACAGGCCTGACAGTGCTTAAGTGTGTTTTTCTTGTGGATGGTAGACTTAACCAGAAGCAGAATGAGGAGCTTTAACTTAGGGTTGAGAAAGCTATTACCTGAAGGTGTCCTGGGAGTGGGGGATGCTGGTGTCTCAGCTCTTGGCTGGGAGAACTCACCCTTCAGGGTAGTTTAAACTGTATTTGTGGGTGGAAGGAGGAGATGATGTGACTGCTGGGATGTACCTCTGGTCCTCTTTGAGGAAGAGCAGAGGCCCTGGATGAAATCCCCTCCAGTGCAGAGCAGCTTAGATGAGCTGGTTACATGAGTGTTGCAAGAGAAATTTGTTTTGAGATGTGTCCCCCAACCCACTGCTCACAAGGACCAAAAGCGTCTCTATGTCAATTTGAAAATGTCTATTTCAGAGTCAAACGTAGTTGAATATGGCTTAAAATCCAGATAACGGGGGAGTTCAGTAGCCACCACAATTATTGGGGTGGGGTTTTATTGGTCTTGCTTTACCAGTATGAGTTCAGTGTTTGTGTTTTCTCAGTAGCATCGCTAGGATTCTGTTTTGCAAAGTTTTCCTTTCTACAGGGATGCGTGGGCCAAAGAATCGAGTGATGGGGAAATCAGCACAGCTGCACAAATGAAGCTGTGCTGGTTTAGCCCGTGCAAATGTTTTGCACCCATGTCTAAACAGATGGGGTAGTGGAGAGATGTGGGACTACGAAGGCCTCGTGACTATTGGTGGAGGGGTTGCAATGGTCCTGCAGAGGATTTTCCTCCCACACGAGAACCTTTTCTCTTGTTCACTTCTGGTTTTGCTGACCTAAGTGTAGGCATCTCCAGGGAGTAGGCTAACTAGGGAAGGAGGGACTGTTGAGAGTTGATCGAGCACTTTAATACTTCTGTGAAGGTTAAGACAATTAGAATGTAAAAGAAGTTTTATTATAAGCTCTTTATATACGCACAATGCTATGTATAACTGTTGCCAAAGAGTTGGGTTTGAAGGATGTTGGTAGCTATTGAGAGAGTCCATGATGCTCACCTGGAACCACAAAGGTCATAGAGTGCTTCTGAAATAAATGGATTTGGGGAGTTACCTTTTGTCAGTTGCCAAAGCTATTGGAAACTGGGAATAGAATACATTTCTATTCTCAAATTTGTAGTTTTTAATCCTTGCACTGAATGTAGGAGCTAGAAATTAGCTTGATAATTAAAACTGGATTTATACCTGAATAGTTTTGTTGGTCTGAGACTCATTTTGTTGCCTTCAAAGACGTGGTTGACGCGCTGAAGTATGGAAATGGTGGTTTCTCCATGTAAATGACGGGAAGTTGGTGAAACACAGACTGCTGAACAGGCAATATAGCACTTTCTGGATTGCTTAGAAAAGCAAGCGTGACAGCTTCACTAACAACAACCCCCCACGTTCTCTGGCATCAACATTTAAAGCTACTAATAAATGTCAAACTCGAATCGGGTGATGTGTCGAGGCATCGCTGTGATAGGGTTGGAATGGAGAAAACGAATTCAGCTAGTTTGTGCCATCTGGTGAAGTGTTTCAACATGAACCCAACAACCATGGGATGTGATGCATCGTTCCGAATGACCTGTGTGAACTCAGATGCTCTGAAAACAAATACAGTGGATGGTCGCCTACCCATATGCTGTGCTTCAAACAGTTATTCCCACGAGGTCCCCATCCCCAGCTGTACCAAAAGACTGAAACAGTTTGTGAACTTGTGCACGTTGCATTTGACTGTGTTCTCTGCACCCCTTTGGGGAAAGAAACAGAACAACGAAAAGCATGTGAAGTTGGATTGCACTTGGAGAAGGATGTTGGAGGGGACCTGAGGCGTACCGTGCCACCAAGCTCCTTCTGCGTAGATAGTTAATGGCTGGCAGACTGGGATCTGCCTTCTCAGCTGGGACATGTTCATGCTTTTCCTTCATCTCGTTCACTGTTTTCTGTATTTGTCCTTTGGTATGCTTTTTTCCCCTTTTTTAACCAAAAATGGTCTGACAGGATAAATGAGAATTGGCTCAAATCCCCTTACTCTTGTTCATTCCTCCAAACCTTGAGTGCGAGCTGCTTCCGATGTCATCTCCTGACGCAGCTCTCATCTTCCCCAAGCCCTCCTCTGGAAGCTCTCTGGCATCCCCAACTGCAGGAGTGCTGCCAAAATGCTGAGTGGGTATTTTTCTCTGGAGAACACGAGCCTGTGCTTGAGCAGCAGCATGGCAGAGGCTGCTCCCTTGGGGCTCGCTCCGCTGTAATAGGCAATTAGGAAGGATTTGTAATTGTCCTGCTGTTGTGCTGTCTTCTGCATCTCTTTAGTTGATTACTTTATGGCACAGTGTTCCAGTTGGGCTGTCGTCTTTTTCATCTGTCAGGCTTCCAAAACAACTTAAATAGGCGGTATGGGAGGGGTTTACCCCGTTTTCTATCTGTGCTGAGGCCTGTGGATGTTAGAAGAGAATAGCCTCCTCTAATTGTTTTCATATCTAATTAAGGCATTTAAATGCCAGCCCTGTCCATTATACTACTCTGGCTCTAGTTGCGGAGAGCAAGCCATCAATATGGTGCAAGGAGCAGGCATACAAGGGAGCTGCCCGAGCGCGTGCTTGAGAACTACAAATTAGCACTTTCCTCTTCAAGCCTGTGTGTGTTTTCCTTCCAAGCAAAGACAATCCTTGGCTGTCACTCTCTCCCTTGTAGAAAAACTCTGCGTGAGCTTGGATCACTTGGCACAATTCTGATGCTGCATTAAATATTAAGAGCGTGTCCCGAGGGACGTGCTGCCTTCTGCTCCCCATCTGCATCTCTGCTGCAGAGATCTCCTTGCAGGAGGAGGGGACGTGTGTGGCATCTCAGTCCTCCATGTGATGCTTCTTGCTGCTACACAAAGGCCATCAGCATCCCTTGCTTTGCCACAGGTGGGAGTCCCAAAGTGATCAAAAGGGCAAAGTGCTGGGAAAAAAAACAAACCAACAGTTGGCAATTAAGTTCTCCCTTTCTCGACCTGAGCTCTGCTGGCTTTTTGCTTCTCAAATGACAAAACAAAAGCTCTCTGGTAGCAGTGGAGCTATGTGATCGGGGCTTTGATGAGAACCAGTGTATCAAATTCAGCAGCTGGAGTATAGGTTTCAGTGCTCAGGAGCGTGCTGGTGGGCTGTGATCAGCTGTCTCTGCATCTATCAGCAACCATCAGTGCTTCAGCATCAAATTTCCATCCGTGTCACCGGATTGGATGACTTGGGCAGCTTCTGCCCTCGTTCATATGGGCAACCATGGTCCTGCCTGATGGAGCAGGCCTTGTGTGGTCCTGCCTTGATGTGCAGCCTTTGACACGGACACCTGAGTGACACAGCTGGCCTTTAGGAGTAGTTGGCTGTTTTTCCTCTTTCATTTCTTCTAAAGCATCTATCCGTGTCATCGTGTATTTCTGAGCTTCTCAAATCTGGGACCACCGTGGAGTCCCCTCCCTACGTGGGTGAAAGTGTGATGCAGCTTCTGGAGAGCAAGAAACCTGTTGTGCTGTTGACCCATGGAGGATCTCCGCCTTTGTGCATTTGGTGGAGCTGCTCTGTTACTTTCAGAAGTGTTTCCCCTCTGTTTTCCTCCATCCTCACCGATGTGGAGCTGCACCTTGTTCCCACACAGGTATTACCCTTAAACCAGGAGTTGTCTTGAAGTAAGTCAGCTCAGCATCTGCAAACCCTCCCTCCCCCAGTGTGTGGTCCTACATCAGTGTAAGCCAAACCCTTTTCCCCTTGGTCCCACCTGAAGCAGGGGCTGCATCTCAAGTGCTTCCTCATTTCCCCCAAAAATCAAGGTTGGAAATGTCTCATGATCACCAAGTCCAACCCGAACCCATCCCCACCACGTCCCTCAGTGCCCCATCTCCTGCTGCGTGTGCCACGTAACAGGTTAAGCATCTCTGGGTTTGCTGTCTGGGTGGTTTCTGCCCCAGGTTGCTGGGGAATTATTTTAAGTGAAGGAAAGCACATGTTGCTATTCATGGAGGTAGGACCTACAGCTCTTACTAAATACGCTCTCAAAGCACATGCCTCTATCTAGTGTTGCTCTTACAGTGGATGATTTCTTTTGATAAGAGTTGCTTGGGACGGGGGAGGGGAAGGAGAGAGGGAATTCCTTTATTGTGTAAGGAAATTGTCTTTAAAAACAAAATAAAAAGAAATATACTGTTTATATATTTCTACTTTGTGCCTAATCGGTGTCCTTTATTTAACCTTCAGCTCCCAACACAGCTTGGATCTTTGTCCCAGTGCAGATATATGTATTTCTTTGGCTATTTGTAGGAATCCCTGTAGCTGAAATATAATTCTCTAATAATTCCCAACGCTTGCAGCATTTGAGCATCTCAACTGGGAAAGTAAATAGATGTGTTACCTTGTAGGTGGAGCCTGGGCAGCCACAATAGGATTGCTTCCTGTCTTAGGGCCTGATTTTTTGCTGTGAGCCAAGAGCTGGACGTGATGGTCCTTCATGGGTCCCTTCCAACTTGGGATACTCTATGGTTAACAAGGAAGAATAAGAAGTAACTGCACCTTTCAGCTGATGCAGAGTCAAGACCCGGCTACCACTGCCTTTATGGCTCTGTCTTCATTGGTATTGCCCAAATTGGAGATGAACCCAAGCCTGAACAGTTTCTCTCCAGTTCCTTGTAGTCCACCAGGCTCCTCAAGAGTCCTGTACTGCAGATGTGGGGCTGTTTGAAGGTGAATGTGAGCTGAGGTTGAAGCAAAGATTAGGACAGCGTGAGCACGGTGGCATCCCGTGCAAGGAGCCAGCTGTGCATCTTCCTCTGGGCAGAGGACCAGTTCTGTCAGCATGAGCTGACAACTGATGTTGCTGACTCTTTAAAAATAATTTACATATGCATATGGACAGGCTGCAGGGGGGAGAAGGAGTGAGAGGTGATTTCCAACCACCTGTACTCAGCAAGTGATTCATCCTTCTTGAAGCAGCACACAGCTGTTACCTGGAAGGTAAGGTTAACTGAGAGCTCTTCCCAAGGACTCCTTGGCTTTGTGTGACCCTCTCAGCTGAGAACTTAGCAATGATAGAATAGCTTCTGAGGAGCCTTGAGGCATCTCTACCCTACTGCCTGGGTCCTAGAAACACTTCTTGTTGGTTTATATTGCTCAGCATGAGAACGACCCCAAATTTTGAGAACCTCAAGGGCTTTGTGCTTGATATGAAGCTGCCTGTGGTCCAACTTTTGCAAAATGACTGGAGAGCCAGAGCATGTCCCTCCTGGTGTGTGTCCTGGGCATGTAGAATTGAATCATAGAATGGTTTGAGTTGGAAAGGCCATCAAAGGCCATCTGGTCCCACTCCCTGCCATGACCTGGGATGCCTACAGCTCCTTCAGGTGCTCAGAGCTCCGTCCAGCATGACAGGGGCTGATAGTATGGTGGTGATGAGTTGACAGATCGACTTGATGACCTTTTCAAACCTGAATGACTTTGTGTAAGTAGGCATTCCCGCAGTAGTAACCCATCAAAGAAAGCCTGGAAGCCCTGGGCTCATCTGGACCCAGAGAAGGGTCTCAGAATTGTAAAGATCTCTGGAGATCAAGTACAGCCCCCACCCCCTAAAGCTGGTTCCCTAAAGCAGGTTGCCCAGGAAAGCATCTAGATGTGTTTCAAATATCTTCCAAGGGGACTCCACCATTCCTCTGAGCAGCCTGTTCCAGGGCTCCATCACTTTAAAGAAGTTCTTCATGCCCTTGGTGAAGGTGTAGCTCTGGATGTTCCTCCTGGGTTGTTAAAGCCAAACTCTGTGGGTGAGTCCAGTGGTCCAACGTGATGTTCTTCCATGTGTGAGGCTGCAGTGATGCCTGGGAATGAATGAGCTAACAACCAAAGCAGATGGGCTCCCTGGGGAAGGAGAAGCCAGCTGCTATGCAGACCTTCATGCGTCAGCTTGTGAATCCAACAGCTCCTGAGGGAATCCTTGCCTCCCCTGTGGTCAGTCCCTCAGCTGTCATCTTCCACCCCGTGAGGACCAGGTCTCAGCCAGGACATCCTACAGGTCTGTAGTGCCAAGTGTCCTGATCGAAGCAAATCCAACAGCAGTCAGCCTGAAAGTGTTCACCATTCAGTGCTCAGGAAGGAAGGGGTCAGATGGGGATCATGTTCCCTGCACCTCATCCTCCCTTTCTCACCAGGACACGATGATGGCAGTTGTGCAGGAGGGGGGGGTTAACGTCCTTCAGCCAGAAAATGTATGGATAAAGTGTTCAGAGAGCTGCTGCAGGTCTGATAGGGCCCATTATTGCCCCAGGATGTCACCTTGCTGCAACAGAAAGCTGCTGGGATCAGGCCTGTTACCTTCTCCTAATGGCATTTAGAGTGGGGAATTAAACACTCAGAGAGGGAGAAGCAGCAGAAATGATGCAGGAGTGAGGTATGTAAAGTTCCTGCTTTAGGAGACACACACACACACACACACACACACACACAAAAAAAAGCTTTAAACTCTAGGTTTTGTTTAACAGATGTATTTGATTATTTGGGTTTTCTTTCTTTGCTTTTCTTAGTTTCTTGTTGTTGAGGTTTATGGGGTTGTTTTGTTGTAATATCTTTTTCCTACTGTTTTTCATCAGCGAGTTAATCTGCTGAGAGCAGGTGCCATCTAGGGGACAGACCAAAGAAGACAAGGAGGGTTTTATTTCCAAACCTGCGCTGTTTGTTCCCTGACCCCAATGCACCCGCCCACCTCCAAAGGTCCTCAGCCCACCACCGTGGTTCTTCACCATCGCTTTGGGCCCATCTGGTGGAGGCAACTGGGAGGAACCTCCCTGCTGCTGTGCTGAGGGCTGTGTCCCTTTGAGACCTAGAAGAAGGTTGACCAGGAGAGCCATAGAACCATTGAGGTTGGAAAAGACCACCAAGATCATCTGGTCCAACAATGTTCTGCATCGCCTGCTTTGCTCCATCCTTTCTTTGGATGGGATGGAGGTGGAACACCTGTGCTAGCACTGAAGGGGGTGGTATGTTCCTTATATGGGCCCCTAAAAATGAAATAGTCACTGCAGATATCTCAAGTCAGGCTCTGGATGGGAAAGGCAGTGGATGGAAAAGCAGTAGGTGGAAGTGCTGCACGTCCAACGTGTGGCCGTTGCTTGGAGTCAAGATTGGGTACTACTGGTAACAGCTTGCTAATAAAAGCTGGCAAATGAGCAATTAAGGCTGCACGCTGTGTGGCTGAAGGGTTGTGGTGTTAGAAATTTCAACTAAATCCCTTATTTTTCACCTTTTCCTCTTCAAGTTCTGCTGTTCTTTCCTCTTCTGATTCCGCAGACCTCCAGGCACTGCTGGGGGCTCCTCTCCTCTCCATCCTGAAGCTGATGTCCCTTTGCCTCATCCCCATCCCACCCTGGCTCACTCCCATCTCTCTGGGACATCAAGAAGACACTGTGGCACCACCAGCACAGGGGTTGGCTGCAGTGGGGCACGCAGATAACTCTCAACAGAGATTCCTCGTGATAATTGGTCCTGGTAACTCAAAGCATGCACATCTTCGGCGGCGTAAACGCTGAAAGCTGAGTGCTGTCTGTGCAGACTCCAGCAGAGGGAGCGTGACCATGCCTAATGCTGTAACACCTCTCGAGGAATCACAGAATGGTTTGAATTGGAAGGGACCCCTCAAGGTCACCTGGTCCCACCCTCCTGCAGTGATCAGGGGCACCCACAGCTCCATCAGTGCTCAGAGCCCCCTCCTGCCTGACCTTGGGTGTCTCCAGGGATGGGGCACCACCACTTCTCTGGGCTGAGATGAGCTGTTTTGCAACTCTATTTGGGGCAGTGTTTTCTCACACGGTTCCCAGCTGCTTCCCATCTGTTCTGACAGCACAATTCGTGGGCTGACCTCGTTAATAAGAACTTTTTGGATGTTTTCTTTCACTATTTTGGGGACAAGTCCAATAAGAGGGAAAAAAACCCAACAACCCAATTTCTCAAACCTATTTCTCAAATCTCCTTCGGCTTTCTCTTACACGAAAAGAGAATTATATGCAGGAAGTCCTTTGCTAATTGCAACCCCTTGAAATCCTTTGGCTACCATTGCCACCACTGGTCCCTGCAGCCCCATGGGGCACGATGAGCAGTGTCCCATCACTGTGCCTCTACCTCCTTCCCTGAGGATGGGTTTCTGAGGGCCATGGCTTTATAAGCATGTCAAAATGGGTTGATGGTTGGGCTGGATGATCTCACTGTTCTTTTCCAACCTTAATGATTCCGTGATTCTGCAGAAAGGTAATGCCCTGTGCTGCTGCTGTGGGGAAGCAAAAGAAATGGGAAGGTGGAGAACGATAAGCCAGGCTGAGGACTTCATGCCAAGGAAGAGGGCTGAGAAATCCTATTGGTTTTGATTGGACCAGGGCCCCTTTCTATGTCTTTTTTAGCTTTGTGGTTTGGTTTTCAAAGGTTACCTCAAGTGGCTCATTTTCCCTAAAAAGCTCTGGTTCATTTGCTGCAGTTTTGTGCCACATCTGGGAGACCTAAACCATCTCTTGGATATCCACTGCATCCAGGTGGCATTTGCTGGATGAACATCTCTGGGAGCTGGGCTTATGCACCCATCAGGAGACCTGGATATCTTTGAGGGAGCCCCTGGGGAGGAGGTGACATTGGAAGCTTTCCAGATCCTCAAAGCACCCCAGGCAAAACTTCATCCCTGACTATAGCCAGCAGTAAAACACCAAGGGGTCTGCAGATGGTCAGGTTGCTACCTGCATCCATTTCCAAATCAGTGAGAGTTTAGATACTCCCTGAGGGCAAGAGCAATCCTTACTGATGGTCCTTGAAAACCCATTGGGCCAAGTGAGTAATTTTATCTCTCTGGACTTGTTCTGCCTGCTCAGAGGGAGAAATATCGACACCTGCAATGCAGAAAGCCTGATCTGGGATGCTAATCCCACAAACTTTAGGAGCTTGAGGACCTTGGAGTTAATGAGATTTCTCAGAATTTACATGTTAATAACTTTTACCTCATCATTAGAGATAATAGAGATTAATGTTGACAATTAATAGTTATTAAAATAGCTGCTTCAATGGCCACTGGTACGTGAATATGGAAGAATGCAGCTGGGCAGAGGGTTGGAGCACTTGGTTCACCTCTTGTCTGCTGGAAGGGGGAAACCGATGTGTTTTGTGGTGCTGCACAGAGATGCTCCCCTGGTGCAGGTTCCCTTCCCCCAAGGTCAAAAAGTGTTGGGTTGCGGTGGGTTCAGCTCGAGGTGCTTGGCTGCAGCCATTGCCAAGGAGTGTGTGAGTGATATTCTACTACAGACACCTCCAAGCATGGAGAAGCCAAATCGTGGACTGGCTTGGGTTGGAAGGGACCTCAAAGATCATCTAGCTCCAAGCACCCTGGACTCCCTTGTCCAAAACCCTTGCATTTTTCTCCAGGAAGGGCTCCCTCAGAGAAGAAATTTTGGGATCAGCCCCATCCCATCCTAACACCTGACTGCAGCAACCACTCCTCTACTGCAAGAAGCAAAAGAGCCATCGCTTCAGCACAGCCTGCCCTGGCGAGGCAGCTATTTTAGCCATCCTCCCACACGCACTGCAGTGCACGAACAGCAGAGGAGAAACACAAATGGTAAGAAACACACAGCCTTAGCCCCAGCTCAGCTCGGCACAGCTTCTCTTGCAGATGCACTTTGAAGGGAATACCTGGCAGCGACCTGAGGTACCACAGTGTTCTGCACTTTGAGTTATAAAGGTGCTTTTTCCCATCACCAACCTGTGCTGCACCCGGGGGGGCTTGGATAGGGCTGGGGTGGGCAAAGGAAGGATGCCCATTATGTTCCCCATGTGTGTTCTCCACGAAGCTAGGCCTTGGGAAACAGTTTCCAGGTGTGCAAAGTGCTCTGACACTGCTCTGTGTGCTTCTCTTCAAGGGATGGGGCAAAGAGAGAAACCTGGGCCCGTGCTGTCCCCCCTCCCCCAGGGATGGGGCACTCAGTGCTCCCGCAGCCAGTGGAGTGCTGAACCCATGGAGGTGGCTGGGTGCTCCTGTCAGGTTGGGTTTTCCTCTGTTTGCATTTCCTTAGCAGAAGGCTCAGCCTGAGCTGTTCTCATCTCTTTAGCATAGAGCTGTATGAATAGGGGACCTCCTACTGGCAAGGGAGGGGAGGAAAAAAGGAAGAAAAAAAGAGAAAGAAGGCACGGAACAGGGGTAGACCCCCCCCCCCCCCCCCCCCCCCCACACACACACACCTTTTCCCAATTCCTCCTGCAAAATAATTGATCAAGAAAAAAAATGGGAAGGATGTTGATGGTCCCGCACGCCCCCAGAGCTGCATTTCATCCGCAGCACCGCACTCGGAGGTGGCTGCCCAACATCCAGCTGTGCCCCTCAGCTCTCCCCTGGTAGGGGCTGGTTCAGTGTCGGCCGTTGCTGACACTGTCAGCCCACTCCCCCCCCAACTCTGTGCTCTCCTCGCTCTTCCTGGGGCTCGGGTAGAGAGGTTGGGAGAGGCGGCCGGGGAAGGGGGGGTGGAGGGGGGCTGTGGGAGGGACCGGGGAGGGGAGTGAGGATGATGCTCCGGGGGCTTTCGGCTCCTCTCCTGCCCGGAGATCGCGGGGCTCGCCTGGAGGATGTCTCACCCCTTCGGCACAGGTAATGCGGGACCCCCGTCACCCCTAGGTTTGGGGGGGGGGGGGAATGAGAAAAGGGGAAGAGGGAGCTGTAGGGTAGCTTGGGTTTAAATAAAACTCCTTGCCAGGGGGGAAGCAGAAAGAGAAGGATGCAGGGCGTGCGCGATGCTCGGAGCTCTGCCTAGGGTGAGCCTAGCCCCGAAGTTTCCCCATCGGTGGTACGGTTACATTTGCAGGGGTGAATATTGGGGGGTGGGAGCGCTTGCTCGTGTGCTCATCGGGGATCTCACAGCTCAGGGATGCCCCAGCCCTCCGCTGTTGCCTGGACGTGGTACCGAGGGCAGCGATGCTGCGTGTGCTCCCGCTGCAGCACGTTGTGTGTTGGCATTGCACGCCGCGTGCATGGGTTTGCAGGGTGAAGTTTGCACGCTGACACATGCAGGAGGTGCAGCCGGTGCTGCGCGGGCATCCCTCTCTGGGGCTGAGGGTTGTGTTGCCGTCCACACTTTTGCATCCACCCGTGTTATGTGCAGGGCGTATGGATGCGCAACTGCAAGCCCAGCAGCACGGTTTGGCAGCAGGGATTAAGACAGCGAGCAATTGCAATCAGCTGCTGCTGTCTGGAAAAGCATGCAGGCAATTAGGTAGCCGCTGCAGGAAGACTGGGCAGCTTGTGCTCCTTTAGAAGTGGAGCAAGCTTCCTCCGAGCATCCTCCGGATCTAACTGTGTGTTTAGGCAGAATAAGCAGAGCACATGAGCTCCATCTGCAGCTCCGGGAGGCAAGAAAGAGAGCTGGAGGGTGGTATTTGACTTTCTTAGCCCGTGTGTGATAAAATGTTCTGCTTTGTCGCTGGAGGTGTCAGTGCTGGGAGGAAGCCCGTGCCGTTGCCCGCTGCGGTGAGCTCAGAGCATGTTGCTGAGGGGCAGCCCCCGCAGGTTTCTGGAGCACCATCTTCTCTTTGTGGAGAACGCAGAGCAGCAGTACCCAGCTCGGGAGTCGCTCCCGAATCCATTCATGACTGAGGAAGCCTCCGTCCCTGCTGAGCCAGACCTGCCTTCCTCCAACCTCACCAACGCGACGGACTGCGGAGAGGAGATCCTGCTCTATGGGGACACTGAGAAGATCGTCATCGGAGCGGTGCTCTCCATCATCATCCTCATGACCATCGCAGGCAACGGGCTGGTCATCATCTCCGTCTGCATCGTCAAGAAGCTCCGGCAGCCCTCCAACTACCTGGTGGTGTCCCTCGCGGCCGCCGACCTCTCGGTGGCCTTCGCTGTCATGCCCTTCGTGACCATCACGGACCTGGTGGGGGGAGAGTGGCTCTTTGGGAAGGTGTTTTGCAACGTCTTCATCGCCATGGATGTCATGTGCTGCACCGCTTCCATCATGACGCTGTGCATCATCAGCGTGGACAGGTAAGGGAAAGGGGGCAGCTGCGTGGTGGAGTGCAGGGATTTGCAGTTGGTTGAGGGCTGTCGGAATTAAGATCGTAGAATCACAGAATGGCTTAGGTTGGAGGGGACCTTAAAGGTCATTGAGCTCCAGCCCCCCCTGCCATGGGTAGGGTGGCCAGCCACTACATCCCAGGATCCATTCCAACTTGGCCTTGAATGCCTCCGGGGACGGAGTATCTACAACTTCTCTACACAGTGCTTCTCCATGTGTTTTCCAAGTGCACAGGGTGGGTGAGGGCTTTCTGTATGAATTAAGTGGCCTTTGCAGCTCAAGTAACTTCTCAAAGTTCTTGCTTTATCCTCCCCCCTTCGGACAGTATGTTGGTGTTTCTTGGTTTGTGGAACGGAGCCCCAAGGATAGACGTTTGTCCAGCCGTATCCCCATGGAAGGGGGTTGGCTCATAAAATTAGAATAACCTGAGCTGGAGGGGACAGATGAGGACCCAAAAAGATCAGCAAGTCCAACTCAATGAAATTATTCAACCAAAGAAGTGCAGAGAGTCTGGACATCCGGGTTATGGAGCTCCTGCAGCCCAACCGTGTGGGTTGCTCTTCTGCTTCCATGGCCTATGCTTTGTCCAAGGGTGCTGGCATCTCCCCACCCCATCCCAAGTTCCATAAAACCCTGATGTAGCTCAATGCGTGCTTTGGTGTGGTTTTGCTGGTTTGAGCTCCCACACCTGATGTGCAGAGGGAAAGGCTAAGCACGTCTGCCAAAGCAATGCAAGCCAGCACCCTATGGGTCCAATTATAGCAGGCTGCGTCATTAGGGACATCGTGCTGATGAGCTGGTGGGATGGATCCAGATCTGACATGCATGCTGGCTTTCTGAAAAGGTGCTTTAGCTTTGTGCTGGCATTTCTGAGCCAGGCTGGGTTGTGATAAGCAGCTCGAGAAGGGAAAGGGTTGCAAAGATGTGTGTCCTGGCCACAGTGCCGGTAACACCTGCCTGGTGGTTCACTCAGGTGTGGCAGCAGGAGGGTCAGACACAAGCTGGCTGCTGCAGCAGCATGCTCCCAAACCCTTTCCCAGCCGCTGCTCTGCACAGAGTGCTGCTGTTTGGAAGGCAAAATCCCCACCAACCTCACAGCTCTGCTGCTGAACTGCCAGCTTTCACAAACAGGCCGTTCCTAAAAAGCAAGTTTATTCAGAGTCAGGAAGAAAGCATTCCTATGTCAGAGGGAAGAGATCAAATGCAGTAATGAGATGTGGGAACATCTCTTCTTGATGTGTGAGGAGTGAAGCAGCAGATGCAAATTAACCAGGTTGGCTTTGGCTTCAAAATTTCCTTTTCCTCTCCTTCCTCCCTTTTCCCCTTCTTCCTCCCTTTTTTTCCCCTCCTTCTTCCCTCCTTCCAGAAACACTCTCCCAAACACACAAGCAAAGGGGACAAACCCTTTATGAAAATCACTGCATCTCATCCCATGTGTTAACCACTTCTCTCCAGCCTGATGCCACTGTCAATGTGAGCAGGCACAGTGCAAGCGAACGTCCTGGATAGCATTGATCTGCCCTTCACCTCTGAGATGGGATTGGATGCATGGATTGCTGCAGGGGGGAAATTGTTCAAGATGAACTTTGAGGCAGGGAGGAGAAAAAGAGCAAAGGTTGTCATATGGCAGCGGGATGGGTGGGTGAACCTCTTGGCCAAGTCCTCCTTGGGCTCAGTCCGTCCCATGCCTGAGGAAGGGGAATATTTTGGATGTCCTCTGGTGCCCTGAGGAGAGAATGAGGTATTATTCCACTGCTTTCTGCTTCAAGAATCCCTAGAGATAGGGCTGTGGGCTGCGTGGATTGCTCCAAGCATCCTTTAAATTGTTGTTACTCCTTATCAAGCCACCATGTGCTCTATTCACATCAGGCACCTGATGGAGGTGGAAGGAGGAAGAATGTGGATCCAGGACCTTGGGCTGGGTGGGATTCGGGGCTTAACCCCTGATGGAAAGAGCTCCAAAAGGATCTCCTATACTAAGGCAAAGCAGGGCTGAAGCAAAAGGATTGCTGAGCTTGCAGACAGCCTGAAACACTTGATCTAAAAGAGATGAAAGCGTTGTTCAGTGAGGGGTTAACTGGAATTACCACCAAAAGTATTTCTCCTGCCCTGCGAGGAAAAAAAGGACAGCACTGTGTTTCCTTCCCTTGGCATGTCCTAAGGCATATAAATTCTTCCTCCAGTGCTCTCCTGAATGCTGAATTGGTCAGCACCCCTGGGCAGCTGCCTGCTTCTACCTTTTTATTGATGGCTGGAGTGTCCTCATGCCTTGCTTAGCTTAGATATAAAAGATGCTTGGTTTGCCCAAAATGATGGCTACTATTAAAATGTAGGCTGCTATTATTGATTATTAATGCAGAGCGCTTTCTAAAAGCCTCTTGATTGAAGCTGGTAGAACGAATCCTGTCTAAAGCAGCATTTGATTGATTTTCCTTTAAATCAAAAATGAAAAATGCTGGAAACATCCATCTTTCCCGTGCATTTTCCTTATATAAATGTCTGCCAAAGCTATGGATTCATTATTATATATATATATTTTTTTAAAAAGGCAAAAATTAAACAAAAAACCTTTCGGATGTTCAGGTTTTGATGAAGCTCTCTGTAAAAAATCCAAGCTATGGATGAACAAAACTCCTCAATGCTTCTAATTTTCCTGCTGGAGGAATGGAGAATGAAATACCCATCCATTTCCCAGGCAGTCCTTGTGGGGCTCTCCCTTCTTCCTGGTGTTTCCTACTCCAGATCAGATGATGTACGCCTCAAATTGGTATTGTCCTCAATGGAAGGGATGCTTCTTGGAAGTTTAGTGAGCATAGGTGATGGCTCAGGGTTGGACTTAATGATCTCGGAGGTCTTTCCCAGCCTTAATGATTCTATGAAAGTGTTGGTGGGATGAAATTAGCACAGCATTATGCTGAATTGCTTTTCCCATGTGCTTCATCCGAACACACCCCTGCCCAGAGAGGTCCCTGTGATGCATCTCCAGCAAGATGAGTAGCAACCAGGGATGCTTTGGGGATGGACACGTGAAGCCACAACCTCCAGCCGCCCACTGTCCTCCACCTGCAGGTCCCTTCCTCCTTAGTAGGATGGGGCAGGAAAAGCATCATCCTGGAATCTGGAATTTGGCCAAAGAGAAAGCATGGGATGTGGTAAAACAGTGGGGTGCAGGAAACCTGAACTCTGGGCTCATCTGGGATCAGTTAAAATCATTGAATCATTAAGGTGGGGAAAGACCTCTAAGATCAAGTCCAACCCCAGCCCACCTCTGCCATGCCCGATGGTTATGCCCCTCAGTGCCACATCTCCATGATTCCTGAGCACCCCCAGGGATGCTAACTCCACCATCTTCCTGGGCTGCCTGTTCCCATGTCCAGTCACTCCTCCAGGGGATAAATACTTCCTAATTTCCAACCTGAACCTCCCCTTACATGACTTGAAACAGTTCCTTCTTATCCTGTCAGGAGACCCAATTGAGTACAACTTTGTCCTCTCCCTGGCAGCATGGAGACGGGGCACGCTGGGGAGATTTTCCCTCTTTATTATTTAATCCCTGATGTAAAAATCTAGTGGTTGCCATTGAGCATGTGCTGAAATGGCTGGTCCAGAGATCACACAAACCACAAGGAAATCCCTGTTCCAGGAACTGCCCTTTATTCCTCATTACCACTAAACATGATTAACAACAACAGACACACACACAAAAAGGAATCAAAGCGAGGGAATTTGATTTGAATTTCAGTGCCTGGCTCTGCTCTGCGGCACATGCTGCCCTATTTTGAGGTCTCCCTTCTCTCATCGCAGCCATCAGCAAAGACCTCAAACCGGCCCCATTTCCTCCAGCAGAGGCAGAGCAAGGCACCCACAGTTGAGACATGTCAGCTTTGCCTGCCTTTTAAATCTTGTCACTGTGCATTTTGCTTGGCTTGCCTGTAAATTCCTTGAAGTTTCAGCAAATCCCGAGTGGATCAGCTTCTAAAGGAAACTCGGTAATAGCGTAACAAAGGGTATCACGCAGCACAGCATATATTAGCCTGCAAAGTTCTTGGCCTGGATGTGCAGAGGAGTGATTATTTTTTTTTGGTGCTGGATTTGGGGATGCAGCATCAGGGCATGGTTTTCTCCTAGCTCCAAGGATATCCATCTGCAGTCGGTTTCTACAGCAGGAGGGATGTTTGTTAGCATCATAGAACCATTAAAGCTGGAAAAGACCTCTCAGAACACCACGTCCACCCCCAACTCACCCCTCCATGCCTATAAACACACCCCTCAGTGCTACATCGCCATGGTTCTTGGTCACCTCCAGGCAGGGTGACCCCACCAGCCCTCCGGGCAGCCTGTGCCAGTGCATTACGACTCCTTTGGAGAAATGCTTCCTAATATCCAACCTGAACCCCTTCCGGTGAAGCTTGAGGCCATTCACTCTCATCATCCTAACCCTTCACCCCATCCCCATCCATCCCTTGGAGCCCCATCTTCCATCCACGCTCATCACTTCTCCCCGAGCTCAGATCAGGCAGGAAGATGGAGAGGATATTTTTTGGAAGCACAGCACTAAACCCAGTCCCATTGCCTCTGTCCCATCAGATCTTGTTCTCAAAGCACAGAATCATAGAATTGTTTGAGTTGGAAGGGACTCTTTAAAAGTCATCCAGTCCAACTCCCCTGCAATGAGCAGACAGGGTCTCAGGGGACGAAGGGGTTAGAAGTGCTTTCCTGAGAGGATGCACTGAGTTTGTGCCTATGAACATCATCCTTCAGCCTGTAGAAGTGCTAGGCATTCAGCAACGTAGGTGGTTGTATAAGGTTTGGCTTGTCTTTTGCAACTAAGGCCAGAGGACGAAAATGCAGAGGAAAATAGGTAAAGAACAATTCAGTGAAGTAAAACTCATTTTATTTGGAATTCAGGGGAGAATACTTCGTCTCAGAATATATTTGGCACTGCTGAGGGAAGGGAGAATTGGATTATTTTTTATTTCTGTCTTTTTTCCACTCTTGGGGGAAGGATTTGGAGAAGGGAAGAGAATCAGGGAAGAAAAGACTTCTAACACCTACACTGAGGTGGTTTGAGTGTCAGAAAGAAATAACGGTACATCAAGGGTACAATTCTCTGCAGAAATTCTCCTTTTAGCAAAAAAAAAAAAATAAAGCCCGTTTTTTCCCTGGAAAAGCTTTCAGCAAAAAGCTGCCTGTACAGCTGCCATTCTCACTCCTTTTCCAGCCTGACCCAGTTTATCTAAGACAATTAGGAGGTGACTCCATCCTGCCTAAAATCCCTTACAAATTCCTGGCAGCAGGCAGGACTTGAACAAAAGAGGCTGCAACCTGAAAGAAATCCATACGGCAGCTGGAGGGTTTTGCTGCACTCGTTGGGGCTGAATAGGAAGCAGAAGTTTTCCAGTGGGAACGCTGGCTGACGGTGGCTAACTCCCTATTCATTTGTACGACTGCAATTTCCTGACTACCAACTGACACAATTTCTTAGTCATACAAACCCTTTCAACACGGGGGATGTTTCAAAAATCATGTGTTGTTGTCAACCCGGGTGCTGACAGTTGATACACACTATGATAACTCATAACTTCAGCCTATAAAATGTATGTATCCATGGGTCGTCGCGTGCTTTTGGTGTCTCCCCTTAGGACCTCCATTCATTGGAAACCCCATCTCCTTGGAGACATCCAAGATCTGGAAGGACAGGGCTCTGAGCATCTGATGGAGCTGTGGTTGTCTTTGTTCATTGCAGGAGAGTGGGATCAAATGCCCTTTAAGGGTCCTTTCCAACTCCAGTGATGCTATGATTTTACATCTTATTGCTGGAATTTGTTGCGTATTCTCTGTATAAACTATCTCTGGTGGAAAAATTAGATTTATTTTTATTCCCAAGGAAACCACGTGAATCCCAGATTGTGCTCATAAATTCAATGACTTCTTGTGTCATGCATGGAGAGGCTGCAAGAAAGCAGCAGGGAATAGTTGAAACAGGGTTTTTAGGCAAGAGAGCTGAAGGAGTGTGAAATAAGTTTCACAGAAGATACTGCAGCTCCCTGGGAGTATTTTCTCTTGGGAAATTCATTTCTTACTCCCTTTCCAGGCTGAAGTTCTGTGACAGAGCTTCAAAAGCTGGTTGGGAATGGAAATCACCCAGCAGCAGCCGGAATGTGTAGATGTGGTGCAAAGGGACAGGGCTTAGTGGGCAATATTGGTGGCAGGTGAGCAGTTGGACTAGATGATCCTTTTCCAGCCTTAATGACTCCATGATCCCATAAGAAGTACTTGTGCCTGGAAACCCTCCTAAGCTTTGCAACTCTCCTTCTTCCAGGTACCTGGGGATTACTCGGCCACTGACGTACCCCGTGAGACAAAACGGGAAGCTGATGGCCAAGATGGTCTTCATCGTTTGGCTCCTGTCTGCCTCCATCACTCTTCCTCCTCTTTTTGGCTGGGCTAAGAACGTCACCGTGGAAAGAGTCTGTCTGATCAGCCAGGACTTTGGGTACACGGTCTACTCCACGGGGGTTGCCTTCTACATCCCCATGGCAGTCATGCTCGTCATGTACAGCCGGATCTACAAAGCTGCCAAGGTGAGTGCTGAGAAGCATCGCTTCATGAACTTCCCCAAGCACTACGAAGAAGAGGGTGTCTACTGCCTGGAGGCCTCCAGCCGTGGCCACCCCAGCTCCAAGCGCACCAAGGCAGTGGAGGAATGTGCCACGCTCTCCAAACTGCTCCGGCAAGACCGGAAGAATATTTCCATCTTCAAACGGGAACAAAAAGCAGCCAGGACCCTTGGTATAATCGTGGGGGCTTTCACGTTTTGTTGGCTTCCGTTCTTCCTTATGTCAACGGCTCGGCCTTTTATCTGCGGTATACACTGCAGCTGCCTGCCCCTGAGGCTGGAGAGGACACTGCTTTGGTTGGGGTACACCAACTCCCTCATCAACCCCTTAATTTATGCTTTCTTCAACCGAGACTTGAGGACTACTTTCTG
The DNA here is from genome assembly GCF_038088225.1 of Cyrtonyx montezumae. Classification (NCBI taxonomy): domain Eukaryota; kingdom Metazoa; phylum Chordata; class Aves; order Galliformes; family Odontophoridae; genus Cyrtonyx; species Cyrtonyx montezumae. The sequence continues at coordinate 66,303,774 of NW_027071936.1, read as the reverse complement.
GAACCTCCTGAGGTGCAGGTACAGGAACATCAACAGGAGACTCTCCGCAGCCAGCATGCACGAGGCCCTGAAAGCCACAGAGAGACACGAGTGTATCCTGTAGAGACGTGTCCTCCAAGTCAGTGCCTGACCAACAAACTCCTGCCCTTCCATTTCAGGTTTCTTGCTTCTCCTGTACCTTGGGGCTGGCAGAAAACACGGGTGCTGGTGTCCTCTGCCAGACACTGCCACTGAGAGTGACACTTTTCCTTCTCTCCAGGAGGAGATACAGATTTCCACGGGAGAACCAAGCAAGCAGTCATTCCACCATGTTCCCAGGTGGCAGTTGAGCAGCTGAGAGAGAGAATGGGGGTTCCAAGGTCTACCACCAACTGTGGGCAAATCACACCACCTTTCTGTGCCTCAGTTTCCCCATCTGTTAAAAAACAATATAAATAAAAGAGGAAATATAAGCAACCTCCCAACCAACCAAAACAAAACAGAACAACTTGATAGGACTGTGGCTCTCCACCTTCAAAAAGGGCTTTAAGATTGTTGGAAAGTACATAATAATACCATGTAAAGATGATGCTGACTGCCATTCTCTATCAGACGCAACAGCAGCTATAGGCTCCATTGTAAGTCCAAGCACTCATACCATCCCAGCTTATACAAACTTTTTCCTCTGATGTAAATGCAGTCTTCACACTGCGCTCATGTCCAGGTTTGCACGCCAGAGCAGTGACACCAATGACCCTCTTTCCCCTCACACTGTAGCACTGCAGCACTTGAAAGAGGCACACTTGCAGAATGAAACACGAATGAACACGCAGTTTCCTTTATGGTTGGATAGGAAAATGCAATGCTGTCCCCATCAGGGGGATAACCAGTGAGGAAAGATGGATATGTTTATTAGGGTGTACTGTAATTCATTCTCAGACAAGTGATGTGTGTTCATAATTTGTGGCTAATTGACTCCATAAAAGCACGCTTTGGTTGACAACAACAACAACAACAAAAAAAGTATATAATTTCTCTGACAGCTTTACAGTGCTTCAGTATGATGTCCAGCAAGCTTGAAAAAATACACTAAAAGTGATGTATCTTTTTTAAAATATATATATACAAGACTGGTTTCTTTATTTTGGTGTAATTTCTTTGGGTATTTGGGCTTTAAAGTATCTTTCTGTTTTGGGTATTTGGGCTTTAAAGTATTTTTCTGCTTTTATGTATGGTGAGGCTTGTCTTTCTGCATTCATCTTTGTTCTTGACCAACCCTGTTGTATCAAACTTGCAGCAGAAAGATGACATAGACGATGTCTGGTCCGTGGGATCAGATGTTGGAACAGAAAGTCATACTGCTCAGATAAAGGCTTAAGGAGTTTTACGGCCCCACTCTACTATAGATGCATCCACGTTAAGTATTGATGCAAGACCAAGAAAAGGATCTTGTGGTGGAGCTCTGGGCTCCAGCAGGTCTCTCAGTACCTCTCTGCCCATTTGCCTCATCTACTGCAAAGTCACGTAGTATGCCTCCATGTGCAGCTTGGCTGACTGCTGGCATCACTTGGCTTTATAATCAAGATTTATTCCATGAAATTGTTAGTGCTATCACTTGCCTTCATTTTAATCAATGTTTCCACTGCTCTTTCCACTTGGTTTTGGTTTTGTTTTATGGAGATGCCCAACAGTTACCAGTTTAGGTTGGTTACTCACAGAAAGTTTCCTACCGAGCAGGACAACAGTCTTAAGCCCACTAGGAATGTCCCAAGAGATGGACACAGCAAGGTAATCAGTTGGTGTGGAGTTAGGTGATCCTACTAAGTCCCTTTCAACTCACAGTATTGTATGAGTCTATGGTTCTGTATGTTCAAAAGATGCTGTGTATTGCTTCAATCATATGTTCCTGCCCAGAACACACAACACCTTGTGCCAGCAGCTGGGATTTGTCTTCCTATGCTCTTCCAAAGAGGGTTGCCATTGTTCAGGGGAAACTGAGCGGTGTCCCTGAGATTGCACTGTGACTTTGGATCTTGCAAAGCATAGATCCCAGGGACGCAATGAGACACTGTATGATATGAGCATACCCTCACTCTTTTCCTCACTGCCGTGACATTAACAAGTGCTAAACTTTACCACAACCTCCCTACTTTCCCATGTCAGTGTCCTGTCACTTTGGTGCACTTTGCTACTCATCAACCTTCCCAAGCTTGGTTGCAATTCTCACGATGCCTCTGCTTCCAAGCCCATGCAAAAGTTACTCCCACACCCACATGTCTCTAGGTCATTCTTTGACTGCCCATCTCTGGACTCACTTCTCAAAAACAAATCTTCTCCGTCCAGAAAACACTCTGGGCCACCATCAGTTCTGTCATAACATTTTAGCAGCAGCTGGTCACTGGATCTGGCTGGCCATAGGGATGTATGTTTGCTTCAGGGTTAGATTTCTTCCCTAGGCTCTCCATCTTCTTCCTGCCATGGAGCTAATGATGCCCTTTTGTCTGCACTGTCAGGATTAAAACAAACCAGCTGCTAATTCAGAGTGTCTTGCCAGGATACAAAAGCCCCCAGGTTGGAACACTTCATGTCCAGCACATAGCAGAAGTCTGGTTTGATCTGCTGTGGTATATATATACACTCAAGGTGGTATGGCAATTTTATACTAATTTTCTGTGTTATGAGTTCTTAAACTGCCTTCAAACTTCATAATCTTGCTCAGTTCTACTGAACATCCCTGCTCCGATGGTATGTCTAGCACTGCTTAAAAATAGAATGTAGAAGAGCTATGAAGAGCTAAGTGTTTGATCCTTTTAAATGAAAGCATATGAAAAGTGGTGGGTTTTTTTTTTTGTTTTTATATTTTTATTTTTTAGATCGAAGGTTCTTCAGGAGAGGAAGAATATGATTCTGGATGTTCCAATACAAAACTTCTCAGTTAAGGATTATGCAAAATGGTTTGTCTTGAAATCAGTCCTGGAATGGAATGTAAATGGGTTAAAGCTATGGAAGGTAGGGGGCACAAGAGATTTGGTTGACACTCCAGAATCATTTCTTTCAAGCTCGAGATTGATGCACTCTGAAGTGTAAGAAGTCAGGCAAAGGTGGCAGAAGACCCACATGGATGATCAAGGAGCTCATGGAAAAAACTCAAATGGAAGAAGAAAGTCTTTAGAATGTGGAAAAGGGGTCTGGGCCCTTGGGAGGAGTATAGGAAGGTTGTTAGGGCATCAGGGATGTGACAGGGAAGGCTAAGGCCCACTTGGACTTAAACCTGGTCAGGGAGATCAAGGACAACAAGAAAGGTTTCTTTAAGTATGTCAATAACAAAAGGAAGCCCAGGGAAAATGCTGAATGTGGTGGAGCTACTGAATAACTACTTTGCTTCAGGCTTTAGTGCTAAGACTGTCCTTCAAAAAATCCCTGACTCTGCAGATAGCTTCATTGAAACAAAACACTTCGCTCAAAATAGTGAGGTGCCTTGCACAAAATTTCCAGCGTTTTTTTTTCTCAAATGATTTTGACATCACCTTACACTTCTGTTTTTTAACTCTCCAGGATTAGACTGCACTTAGGTTAAATAAAATCACAGAATCATAGAATCACTCAGGTTGGAAAAGACCTTAAAGACCATCGAGTCCAACCACAACCTAACCAAAGCCACCAAGACCTTTTCCATGAGTGAGCACCAACATTTTAGTTAAGCAAGTCAAGATCCTTGTAGAGGCACTGCTACACCATGCTGAAAATACATTGTTATTTGTTTTTTGTTTTGCTTATTTCTTGATATCAGACAGGAATCAGTGCATCATCAAAAAATAGAAAAAGGCTTAAAATAAATCTGAGCCATTTTGAAATTGAGCGTGCACACACAAGTGTCTAACTGAACGGCGTGAGATTTAAGAAGCAAAAATTGGAGGTCATTGGGAAAAATGTCCATTTTGGAGGACAAAAGAAACTTTCACAGGAAATGAGAAATTCCCAGCAGACCAGTAGTAACACAGTGGAAGAGAACGAGGAGCCTCGGGCAGAGAAAATTGTAGTAATTCAGGCATAAAATGAGTAGGTCTGAAGTCAGCTTTTTATCCCACCCCGCGTGCAGAGGAAATATGTACAGAAATACATGCAAAAATGATCTGGGGAGAAAAGACAATTTTGACAAACCCCTACGGCTGCCCCAGCTGGGGTTTGGAAAATTTTGATAATGACATTGAGCTAAGCTGGTGGAGATCAGCTAGAGATATAACGAAAAGCCCAGGGCAGTGAAAGCCAGTGTGTCTCTGCTCAAAGAGCACAAAACCTTGCAGCAATCTCAAGTCAGCACTCTGTGAATGGGCTCAGAAGGAGAGTCACACAGAGAGCTCAGCAAAATCTCCATCTTCTTCACCTCCATTCAAGCCCTGACATTAGAAAGGTGAGTGAGTGAATCATAGAATCCTTAGAGTTGGAAGGGACTGTTAAAGGTCATCTAGTCCAACCCCTCTACAATGAACAGGGACATGCACAGCTAGATCAGGTTGCCCAGGGCCTGATCCAGCCTTACCTTAAAAGTCTCCAGGGATAGGGCATCCACCACATCTCTGGACAACCTGTTCTCTCACTGTAGAAGATTTTTTCCTTATATCCAACCTAAATCTACCCTCCTTCAGTTTGAAACCAGTCATCTCCATGCACCGTTCCCAGATCAGTTATGGTTTTGTAGACCTCTGCCTTATCTCTCCCTTTGGTCTTCCAGCTGCTGGGATGTTCCAGTTGTAGCTGGGCAAAAAAGAGAGGGACAGGACATCCTGCTTCTCCAAGGGCACGCACAATGCTTAGGAAGGGCCAGTACCCTTATCAGTAGATGCTAAGAGCGACCCACAAAGATCACTGAGTCCAACCCCCAGCTCCACACTGCACACAAACCCTATGGCTGAGAGCGGTCTCCCAACACTCCCTGAGCTCCAGAAGCATGAGGCCATGCCCACCACCCTCTGGAGCAGAGCCTTTCTATAATCCCACACCTGACCCTCACCTGATGCATCTGAGTGCTCAACCAGCTGACAGCACTGGGCCTGGTGCTCCCAAGAGTACAGTTGGAGTCATTCAGATCTCAGCTGAGTCAGCTCTTGAGCTACCCCATCTACCTTTGAATCTCTTTTTCCTCTGAGCAGCTCATCAGACCAGAGATACCAGCTTTCCCTCCCAACCAAGTTATTTTCTGAATTGGATGATTTGTCTACTCACCCACTTATACTCATGTAAACATTTAGCAACGCCGTTCTTTGGCAAGACAATTTAGAGTTCTCCTACCTGCCTTGTGAAACAGCTCTTTCTGTTTTGAACCTTCTCTTAGCAGTATTTAAGCTGCATGTCTGATACTACTGTCAGCACTGTGACACTTTCTACCTGTGTTCTTACATAAGAGATGATTTTCCATTTGTTTCTTTTCTTGCCATTTTTATCTGCAAATATTTCAAATTCAGCATGCAAGGTTTTCAGTTGTCTGATTTTCCATCTGATTCTCCATGTCTTTTCTCCATCTTGTGCATCATTCTGAGACAGAGCTTAAGCAAAACACCAGGAAAGAGGTGGCTGTCCTCACACACAGGGAAGAAAACAGACACGTTACGTGGTCCCACTTTCTTTTAATGGCCATAAGATCTTTTACATAGAAAATACAATTTTGCAGGAAAACAAGAAATAAGTAGAGAATGAAATATGGTGTTCTACAAATGTCTTATTCTGGGAGAAGCAGAATATATCTTGCAAACAGACAGTTGTCTTTAGCTCTCTTCAGTGGCACCAGCTCTTTGCCATAAATGTACATTGGGCTTGGTCCCTTGATCACCAATGGGCTCCTGTTCACGACATACAAAAAACTCCTTTCAGGGTTGATTTTGTATTTAGGTATCTGCTTCCCGGTGAAAGTATGACAGCCCAAGGAAGGTGGGGGTGTGGTATGGCATGGTGTCACAGCCTACGTGGCCTGAACTGAAATAGGGTCTGTCATAGAATCATAGATGTTGGAAAAAAGCCTTAAGATCAAGTCCAACCATCCACCCGCTGCCAGTATTGCCTACTGACCACGTCCCTCAGCACCACATCTCCATGGTTCTTGGGCACCTTCAGGGACAGTGACTCCACCACCTCCCTTGTTTCAGCCTATGGAAAAGGTGGTAAACATTAACTCTTTCCACATGATGAGAAAGGCTGCCTATAAACCACATCATTTCAATCCAGTTTTCAGCCTCTGCAATTCCTAGTTTCACATCTCTGAACCTCTGAACACATTGGATGGTCTATTAACACAGCAATTAGGAGAAGAGGGGGGGAAGAGAATGGCCACATGCCAGACACTTGTTGACATTTACATGGTGACACAACCTCATGCTTGTAAACCATTTGCACAGCTCACAAGGACTCTGCTCCGAGCCTGTGATTTTCCTGTTTGAATGCAGATGATCTGAATGCCAAATGCACATTTTTAGACTCCTAAATGCCTAAGCCATTTGACTCATAGACAAAGCTCTGGGCAGCAGCTTACGTCATGTGCCTGGCATGAACACACCCAGATGAGCCATGGGTCTGGAAGATGTTCTCCTGACATGAGAAGCAAAAGCAGATTGGGAGCAGCAGTGTCCTAGTAAGGACACATGTGACTGAATGTCTGGAGCCATTCAAGACCAGGTTGGATGAGGCCCTGGGCTAACTGATCTGGTTGGTGGCAACCAGCCCATGGCAGGAGGTTAGAACTAGATGGTCTTTAATGTCCCCTCCAACCTATGCCAATCAATGATTCTATGATATGGTTCTATGATTACCTGTGTCTTCCACCAGTCTTTAACTTCATATCATTGTACTTTTTCCCTTTCATCCCTTGACTGTCTGCAAATCTCCAGGCTGAGGGAGTTTGATATTCCTCAGGTGAGAGTGGATGGGAGTGGGTAGGAAAGTCACCTCTAATCACTTTTGAAGGAATATTCAGGGATTTTTTAGAGGATTTTGGACTTTTTTTTTGGTCTTTTCCTAAAGATTGAAGGAGAGACATTCTTCATGCTAAACTGTGCTCTTTCCAAGCACATGATATTTCTACAGCATTGTCAGAAAATCTGAGCTGCATATGGAAATTGCTGCAGCTTAAAGAAAATGGTTCTGGTTGACTCTCTTGGTCCTTGGAGACATTACTCAGAGTTTAGTGCTGTCATTCCTCGGGACTCACTTCTCGGTTATCTCTTCAAAAGACATCAGAATGCCAACAGCCTTTAGCAAGAACAAATCCAACATGCAAACAGACAGATATGTTCAATGGTGCCTGCAGATACACTGCCCTGGGGAGTGACACAAATTCCCAGCACCCTGGGGCTCACTGACAGCTCACCCAGCCCTTCAACCCCACCAATACACGACCTCCACAGACCCGCCAACAAAACAGCCCATGGTGAAACCACTCCAACAGCCCTTTGGATTTGGTATTTGGAGGTATTTGAGTTTGGTATTGAGGAGGACTGTTGGCAGAAGAAGGGTGAAGAGATCATCTGAGTATTAAAGGCTGCTGCCAAGCTTTGAAAATCCAAACTCAAGGCTGTACGTTCTGCACAGCAACGGTGTAAATAAATTGATACATCTAAATTAAATGAGTGATTAGCAAGGAGTTTGGGACTTCAGGATCAAACCAGGGGATGAAATGTCCTTCAAAATAGCTGAGGAGCAAATGGTTTCAGGAAATACTTGTCTCTGTAAGGAGCTGTTCATGCTACTCTAGGAGAAATGTAAGTGCTTCTGGTATAGTGACCAAAGAGGCATCTGTCCCCAGAAGATATAAACTTCATTGCCCTCCACCCCATATGTGTTTTGATGCCAAATTTACTTTAAAATCCCATGAGGACAGGAATCGCCTAAAGTTTGGCTCACTGTTTTTCCTCTCTTCTTTATATTTTTCTGCTAGCAATTACATAATGACCAACTGGAAATATCTAATGATGATGAGATGTCAGTTTAACAACATGAACATTACAAAACATTAAAGAGTGATGGAAAGAAGAAACATTTCTCTCTTCTGGACATACAGTACTTATCTGAGATCTAGCTCTAACAGTACTCCTTTTCCTCCTAATAATAATAATAATAATTTATCCCAAAGACCCTCCAAGAATAGATTCAGACTTCTTCTGTCCCATCAGTTTACAAGGTAAGATCAATTTCTAACAGGAAAAACTCCATAATACCTCTTTCAGGTGGTTGGTAAAACATTAGCAGGAGTAATACAAATGTTGCAGAGAAAACAAAAGCACTGCTGTGAGAAAATGCTGCAAGAACCCAAGATCAAGGAAAGAGAACGAAGCGAGTAACAACTCAGGATGTGCTGCTCTTGGAAATCAGTTTGATGTAGTACCTTTTCACCCCGTGTTTTATATTGCATGTGCATTTTATGATGCTCACTAATACATTTTTTAAAAAAGCTTCAAGGAGAGACATTTCATCGAAGATGAACTACAATACTGCTGAGCCCAGAGAAGAATAAAGCAGCACTGCTCATCAGATGTAGAGTAAATCAATACATCAGCACGATCCCATTATTAGGTTTGAATTCTATGGCTCCATCTCCTCAATCACTAAGTAGAGCTGCAAGAGGAGACAGGAAAAGGAACGGGGAGGGGGTACTTTACTCCAGAGAGACTTTGCAATGAGTGATAAAAAAGAGTTGTGCTCAAATCTAAAGGTGAGAGACTCTTGGCATGGCCACATCCATGTGCCGGTTGCTAGCCAAAATTTAGCAATGGATAATTTTATATGACAATATTGAGGACACTTGCAGCCTGGGGAGATACTCTTTTGGCAACCTCTCTGCATAAGAATTGTCACACGCACATCATCCATCCAAGTTTCTCTTGTACCACGAGTTGCACAGAGAGCAGCCACAACCTGCTCCTCAACACGGCTCCTGTGGCTGATCTCACTCCCATTGCACAGAATTTAGGCACTCAGTCCAAGCAATCCAAACAGATTTTGTTAGCATAGCAGTAATAATTCAGCAGAGTAAAACTGAGCTAAAGGGCACAAGTGATATTTCTTTGAAGAAGCTGCACTCCCTTTCTTCTTCTGGGTCACGGCACAGCCTGATAGAGCCATCTCTTCTCACAGTTTTTTCCCAGGAGAGCATTTTAGGATCTAAACTTATAGGGAACTATCTCTAGACACAGAAGACTGGATGTTTCCTTGAATTTCTTTCAGGAAATCTTTCAAAAGAATATGAACAGAGCTGGCTAGAAAACAAGTTTCTTTTAACTTTCCCCAACCCTTGCAGTGCCAAGACATACTGTTATCTCCGCTGACTTCCCTGGCACCCAGAGTCACCAAACCACTCCATCAAGGTTTCATTTAGAGCTACCCATGGACCACAGAACAAGACAGAATCATCTGTGCCTAATGCTTGTGTCAGAGGTAGTAACGCGCTGCTTCTGTTGCCATTGCTGGTGAGAAACAAAAGCTTTTAAGGAAGTTATTCTTCTGACCAAAATCAGCTGTCTGCTGCAGATGAGATTCATTTCACCGCCTGTTTGTTTCCAAGTGCTATAAAAAAGCCCACAGGGACTCGCCCAGAGCAGATGGCTACCCTGGAGCTACCTGCATTTGAATGGATAAATTCTCTCCTGCCTGTGTATATCTCAGTGTCTTGGAAAGCTGTATTAAAGCACTTGGCAGGAATGTCTGCTGGTGACTCAGAAATCCCACATACACTGGGGCAGCTCTAGACTGTGTCCGTGATGTTGTAAAAATCAGACAGCAGCATCAGTTAGAAACCTTCCATCTAGTAAATAACACAGAAAAGTAGAGAGAAATAATAAATATAGGTCCTCAAAGTGATGGGAAAGTTGTGGGCACACAGTGCTTGCTCAGAACTCTCAAAGGGTTGGTCCTTGATGAAGCCAATGCACTAAACTGTAGTGTCCATCCATTGTGGGTATATATTAACCTACTTCTGTACAATGAGACACTTAGGGAGTCATGGCCCAGCATGTTGGTTTTCCCTTTCTTCTTTGCTCACACTCATGATCTTGAGCTGAAGTGGCCATTTAAAGCAATCTTATGGTTTAATTTGAGAGTGATTCATGTGCGAACGCTTAGCTGGCCATGTAAATGTACCCAGAGGGACTGAGGGACACCAGCCTTCCCTTCAGTGATGCACTGACCCAAAAGGCATGGCTGCTTGAATTTTAAGTCTCATTGCTTGCAAATTTAGCTTACTCAGCCTCGCTAACCTGACAGATCAAGGTGAAAGCTGACCCAGGAGGGTTCAAGTGGATTTAAACAAGGTCGTCCTAAATAAAGGAAGAACTTTATCTTAAGTCAGTGATTAAAAATGCACACACACAACATTGTACATGCCACAGAGAATGTAAGGCTGTGACACTTGAAAAACATCGCAGCTTTTAGAGGGCTGACAAGATATTATTTGAGATTTAACCAAAAAAATCTGACTGACATAATGCCATCAGCTGATGGAAAGTTCAGTTCTCTCCCCCCACTAACGTCCTATAAAAATAAGTGATAGGAAAAAAAAAAAAGAGATTGCAGTGACAAGTCTCTCAGCTGTCAAACCATCCATCAGCAAAATGAAAAACAATGTGGACATCTTATGCTTAGCACTTTTGTTCTTACTGCCAGAGCTAAGATAGAAATGTTCTACTTTAAGACCCGGACAATAAATCAAACAGTCAACCTCAGAAAATTTTTCTTAGTACTAAAAGGAGTTACCTGGATACCTACGGAGATAAGACCCACTTAAATTTCTCCCAAGTTTTTATTAAGGCTCTCTTTGCACATGTGCTATTTTTTCCTCACAATATCTCATGGCAGGTGGGACAGGAAAAAATAGTCTGCAGCCTAGTAATTAAATAGACTTATTTTAATTCTGCAAGTTACAGCTAGATGCAACTTTCTCAGGTATATATAATGCTCCAGTCGCTGTCACACCTCAGCGCTCTTCCATCTGCAATGTACTCAGTGCTTCATCCCCCTGTGAGGCTTAAAGTGCTATTATCTTCATTACGGAGGCAGGGATGGAGGACTTGGGGGACCTCCTGGATCCTCACCAATTCAGGTTGTATATTAGGAAATATTTCTTCTCAGAAGGAGTGGTCAGGCACCGGCACAGGCTGCTCAACGAGGTGGTGGAATCATTGTCCCTGGAAGTACTCACAAATTATGGAGATGTGGCACTGAGAGGCATGGTCTAGAGTCATCACAGGCATGGGTTGATGGTTGGACTTGGTTGTCTTAGTGGTCTTTACAACCCTAATGATTCTATGACCTTTCAGTATAAACCCTTTTGAGGGTGCATGGAGTCTCCTCTGAGCTTTTCCCCATGGTTTACCTATTCAAGAGCCTTTCAGACCCTCAGACTGTGATGTCCCAGGTTTCCCCTCTCCTTCACAGCCTTGATGCCTTTACAGATAAGATCTAGGCAACTTCCAGCTTGGTAGCAAGGCATTTTTACAAGCAGGCTCTTGCCTTTCAGTGCTTACTTTTCACACTCTGCTCAGAATATTTACAGAGATCAATTGTATGATGTTGTAGCTTTCACTGTCCAGGTGGGATGAATCAAAAGGTTTTTGTTTCCTTTTATAAAACAATCTCTTTGTTCCCTGTTCCTTTTTCTGTTCTAATTGGAACCCATTTGCTGAACACAAGTGACTAGAAAAACACGGACACCAGCAGACTTGACTTTACCAAGATATCAAGCAAGGAACCAGTGGGGAAAACAAGGCTGTGGGCTTGCAACTGTGTTTTCATGTGAGCTTCCATCAATGCTCACTTGCAAAACCCTGATTATAGGGTTTGCTACAGACTATATTTACACTGTTAAAACTTCAGGTCGGATATTAGGAAAAATTTCTTCTCCAAAAGAGAGGTCAGGCAGTGGCACAGGCCTCCCAGGGAATGGTGGGGGCACCATCTCTGGAGGTGGTCAAGAACTGTGGAAATGTGGCATTGAGGGATGTAGTTATGGGCCTGGTGGGATGGTGTATGGGAGCTGCTGAATCGTGGCCTGAACCACTGATGGATCACCTGAGGTGAGCAATGAGTCAGCAGCAGGAGCACAGGTGAAGGCAATGCACCTGTGTGACTGGAAGGAGTGGAGTCTGACTCCACCTCTCCCAGACCCCATTTAAGGGCTGACCATGAGCAGAAAAGGGTCTCTTTCTGGAGGTTGCTCCTTTGGAGTTTTTCATTTCAAGCCTAGGACCTGGGTGAGTATTTTATTTTGATTGTCTCTTCCTATCACTCTCATCTTTCTAACTATGTCATCTGTAAAATATTTTGGCTACAATACTGTTTAGCCTTATTCATTCTGTTAACCATACAGATGGGTTGGGGTTGAATTTGGGGATCTTAGAGATATCTTCCAACCTTAATGATCCTATAAACTCACTCCTAGGAGATATCTTGAGCCCTCTAGCCAAGCAGTGCCAAGGATTTGTAGTCACAGTGCTCAAGGCTAATCTTTACATCTGAATCCACTCAGCACAACTGTTGGTTTTGATTTTGTGCGCCTTGTGCAGCAACTGCGCGGCTGTAACAAGCACATACTCATATGAGCATGAGTATATAATTATAGTAATACTTCACTAAATACACACAAACTATTATATTTTTAATTTGTGTCATGCCTGTGTTGTATTTTGAAGGGAACAAACCATTTCCTGAAGGAAGAGGAGATGGATGAGTTTTCTTCTGTCAACAATGCAGGCAGCAGGTATCCAGGTCCATGGAATAAATAGGAGAAGAATGAATCATGGGATCACTTTTGTTGGAGAGGTCCTTTAAAGGCCATCTAGTCCACCCCCCCTGCAGTGAATGGGGATAACCAGAGCTCCGTTAGGAGCTCACAACCCCATCCAGTCTGTCCTGAATGTTTCTAGGGATGGGTATCCATCACCTCTCTGGCTAACCTGTTCCAGTGCCTCAACACCCTCTTTGTAAAAAAAACTTCTTCCTTATATTCAATCAAAATCTCTCTTCTTTTAATTTGAAATTATATTCTCTAGTCCTGTTACCACAGACCCTGCTATTGTTGTTGGGACTGGTTCACCTACATTCTCCACTCCCACAGCAGATGTTGAGAGCAATGCCTTGATCTCCTTAAATCTGAGAACTTGGTTTTCAAATCAAGTCACCTAAATTCACTGTTTGTGTGGTCCTAGATACTGCTGCATTACCAGCAGGGCTCTGACAGATGCTTGCAGATGTGTGCTGGCCCCACGTTAACCATAAGCTTCATGCATTGGGAGGAGAACCAGCTTTCTACCAACATCCATTTACAACTTGTAGTGGAAGCTTGGCCGTATTTTTTGGACTCCCTGAGATTCTATTGGCTCTCCTGCCCTAAATAAGGTAAGAATGTGAGTGATATTTGTCAGCTTAAATATTCCTATGTTCTGTTTTCTTGTCTGTATGTTTGTGTGCCATATAGCTCAATACAGCTACCCCATCTCCAATTTGAACTGCACCTATGTCTCTGCACAAGCACAGCACATATCACCTTGGAAAGGACATGGCAGAATACCAAAATAAATAAATTAGTGAAAATTTGGCAAATCTGTGAACAGTAACTGAGGAACAGCTATTTCACTAAAACCAACTTCAAGTCAACGTGCTCTCTCGCTAGGCCAAAAGAAAGTTCCTTTCTTGGGATTAAAGCAGCTCTACTAAATGAGCCTGGCTATGATTGATGCTTTAATTGACTGGCACAATTTCATGCCTTAATAACTCTGGGCTTTTCAGTTTAGCCATGAATAAATTTAACTGTTAAGTCCTTGCGTATAAATCCTCTTGGTTGGAAGTTCCTATTCTCTGTTTAAAATGTAAACTTGGATTAATGAGACTCACTGACACATCAGGAGCTGGGTGCACTAATCTGCTGCATCACCTGGCCAATGTGTCCACCGGTTCCCCCAGCTCTTTCCCTTCTAGACCACCTCAACCAGACAGCAAAGGTCATCATGTAGGATGTCTGTCTTCTCTCCTTTTATCTTTCACATATATATTAACCTTGTAGGTCCAGGTTTTGATTGCAGAGCCCCTTCTTCCTTGTGTAGGATGAGCCTACAGTAAAGAAAGACGAAATGCAGCTCCTAGGCTGTACTTTGGGCTGTATTTTTGGCTTTCTCATTTTTTTTTCCCCCTCATGTGTCTATGTCTTCTGGTTCAGTGATCACAGCTAGTTCCTGGTTTCAAAATTTCTTTTCCAGATGTGTTCTCCTCCAGCACCTGAAGCTGGGGATATTTAGATTAATTTCTGGTTGAAATAAAAGGAGAGAAGCTGCAGCTGAAAAATCAAAGGAGGTTCAGCATTCAGTCCATGTGCTGTGAGTCTGTCAGACCTGAGAGGCTTTTTGTTTCCTATTCCCACACCACCACGCCGGGTCACTCAGGCATCTAAGACCACATTTGAGTGGTGATGGTTTGAGAAATCAGGTTTCCTCAAAAAATAAGTTTGATTAAGCAAGAAACCTCCATTTTTAACTGATGTCCACTCAGGTTCCCCTGACCTCTTTGGGCTAGGTAGCCCATTCAGAGTGACTGATCCAGCTGGACTGCTGGTTGCTCCTTGGTGAGCTGATGGAAAGCAGAAGCAAAGAGAAGGTGACCAGGTAACATCCATTAATAGGCACATAGGTGCAGATGCACTGAGTCTTTGAAATCCCACGAGGAAAGAGAAGGTTTCAGATGGACCCAACAGACACTGTATGATCCAAAGTTCAACCAGAAACAAAACTCTCTGATGAATGTACTTTCATGATGAGTGGAGCCTAGCTCTGTGTTCCTCATGTTGGACTAGGTGACCTTTAAAGGTCCACTTTAATTCACACTATTCTGTGTTTCTGTGATTCTATGTCAGAGCATTTCAGCCAACATCTGGATATAATGCCCAGCTTGGTGGTGTTGATTTAAATCACAGCATTGGCAAGCTTTCTCCCTGGTGAGCATTAAAGCACCAGTGAATGCTGTTAAAGCAGATGGTTGGTTCCTGTAAAATGTATATATATTGTGAGTGCTTGCCAGCGTATAGGTTTTTAAAATGTTTTTTCAGGACTCTCTGTTGTAGGAATGGGATCTCTGAAAAACATGAGAAAACATGAGAATCACTGGCTAGCATAGGTTGGGTTCAAAGAAAGTGGCTGTGGTTTTCTCATCCAGCTTGTCTACTGCCCATTAAATCACGGAGGCTAGAAGCAAGACTCCCACCTGTTGCTCTCTGTTTGTCTGGCAGCAATTTGGCCTTACAATGATATAATAAGCAGAGAGGAAATGCTTGGGTTTGGCTGTTTTGCTATCACCAGCTGTACTGCATTGCTTGTCTCTTTTGAGATGGGATGTGGGTAAGCTCCATCCGAAACCTCAGCTTTGACCATGCCAATCCCAACATCAGACCTTTCCCCTCTTGTTAATAAAATAAAAAATTGAGTATGGTAAAAAATAAATAAACCAGGAGAAAATATTTGCATTTCTGTAACAATTTTTGTCGTACTGCATTTGATGCCAAACTCTGAATATAGAAATTTCTAGCACTAAAGACTCTCTTCTTTCCCTAAATGGAGCAGTTTCATGGTCACAATGAGCGATCCCTGAGGTAGAGAGGGAGCCAGCAGGACCAAAAAAAAAAAAAGGGTTAAGATAGGCAGGATGCAGCCCAAACAGCACCAGTCATCGAGCTAACACAGGCACAAGCCTGTAAATCTCATCTGGGGAGACATGTCTGTGACTGGCAGATGTATTCAACATTAACTCCTCTTTGTGTACAAAGGAGTGCTGCTCTTTTCTGATAAGGAACAGGTTTGCTGAATGTGGGACTGCCCTTTGCTACTTGGAAGCACTGTCCAAGTGCCTGAATATGCCAATGGGGCTCAGATCCAGGAGGTTGTTCCTGGAGGTTTTCAAGAAAAGAGTAGATGTTGCTTGGAGCGACGTGGTTTAGCAGTATGGTGTTGATAGATTGATGGTTGAACTGGATGAATAATGTATTTCAAAGAAGTTGCAGCAAAGCATTGGGACGTGCTGAGGCTCCCAAGCACCTCCAAGTTAGCTCCACATAGGTCACTTGTAGGCTCTCACTTTATTCTTAAGTCTATTCCATTGCACTCATTTTCCCAAATCAAAGAACTATAGAGCCAGGTTGCTGTGCTGCACAGGAGGCAAGATGCCTCATGTCTGTCATTAGACTAATTGCAATGGTTAATTAACCAGCTTTCCCTTGGAATACATGAGGACATGGGGACACATCACTCCTGGTACCTCCAAATGTTTCTCTTCCACATTTCTTTCCACCGTGGTCTTCAGATATGGACCCTGCTGCTTTCTCAGGAGACAGTATTCAGTGATAAAAGGTTTTTTTTTTAATCACTTGTTTGCAAGGGAAACCAATAACAGAAACAGACACTTTTTGTTGGGGATGGTGGGAGGAAGCTGAAAGATGACAGAGGTGGAAAA
Source organism: Cyrtonyx montezumae (assembly GCF_038088225.1). Lineage (NCBI taxonomy): Eukaryota > Metazoa > Chordata > Aves > Galliformes > Odontophoridae > Cyrtonyx > Cyrtonyx montezumae. The sequence continues at coordinate 66,287,325 of NW_027071936.1, read as the reverse complement.
CTGCACCAGCTCTTTTCTACGCCTCATCTGCTGCTTTATTAGTGCTCCTAAATCTGGTTTGCTAAATATAAACACACCCAAATTTGCATAAACTTCATTAAAAGCTTGTGTCTCAACTTTGCTGCTCCTGTAACACACCCAGGAAACGGAGAACTTCACAATCCCCTGCAATTGTGTAACCAACAGCAGGAGAAACCAACCAACACATTAAGGGTGAATTTGGTGGGTTTTTTTTGTTTTTATTTTTATCCCTTGCTTTGTTTCTTCAAATATCTGCCTGCACTTCCATGGCTTGCCTTTCCTTTTGGCATTCGCATTGTTAGGGTCCTTTCTGCCCAAACTTGGAACAAAGTTTCCCATCTACTAATAGCAGATTAAAAAAACAGAATTGGAATGATGATAAAATATGAAATGTGAGGTGCATTTCTCTTCTAGCTGCTTTTATTTCCCTACTGGTCCTGCACCTCCTTTCATCCCCAGTGAGGTGCAGAGGACATGCTGGTAGATGCTGGTGCAGGTAGGCTCTTCCAGGAGACACTACAAGACTTGAGTGTATACCCATAAGGAAAGAGAACCACATTTCTGGTTGGTTAGTACTTAAACCCAAAGGAGAGTGGTTGTTCTTGCTGTATCCACAAGTGCCAGTTTCTGTTTGGGATCTCCTAAGGGCCCACTGGGATTTGAGGTAGTTAGACAGAAGATATAGACCAGATAGACCCAAGACAGCTGCTTTTCCACCCACCACAGCAGGCATCAGTGCTGGAGAAACAAACAAGGAGGGAATCTGAAGGTATGCTTGGAGAGGGTAAAATTCAACATCACGATGTCAAGGCCAACATATGCTCCGTGCACCTCTCCTCCTGCTCTGGGAGGGCTCTGGAGGGAAGAAATCTGAGAGCACATTTTCATGCAGTATTAGCTAAAAAGCAGGTGGATGAGATGATTTTTTTCATTCAGCAGTGAGGAGTAAGGAAAGAGCTGAGATAAAGGATTTGGTTATGTGTTATTCTATCAGCAAACCATGACCACCTTGCTCTCACCATTCCCATATGCCTCAAATGCTTTTGGGAACAAGCTGCCCCCTCTGAGGTGCCCATCAGCAGTAGCTGCTCCCACTGGAGTTCCCACAAGATATTCCAGTTTGTGCCTACACTTCTCCCACCTATTTCAAACACTCATGACAGCTTGAAGGAGAGAGTGGGTTGCTGTTGCTGCATCTCTACAATATGTCCTCCACCACGTTCCTTCTCCAGCTGCCTCCTTGTATCTGGGCACTCATCCAAGGCAACCCCTTGGTGGGAAAACGCTGAGCTGTGCAAGTCTGAACCTCTTGTGTAAACCTCAGACCTGGTTTCTGGCCAAAAATCCCCTTCTGGACAACGGCAGAGAGATCCTAACACATGCAAATGATCCCAGAACAACCCTGAGTCCTGTAAATGGAATGTTTCCAAGAGCTATGTCTGCAGAAAGGAGGGCACTGATCTCTCCTTATCTTTACCTTCAGCTCTCACACCATCAGGTGCTTTAATCAGATGGATTTGCTTAATGACATGAACACAAGGAATGAGTTTAATGAAGTGATTCAGTCCAGCTATGGTAGGGACAACAACAAGGATGCAGCTCCTTGCACTGAGAGCACTTTGGGAAAACAAGTTCTCCATTAGAATACTAGCACTGGACTACTCAGCTCCCTGGAAAGATAAAACAGGAGGAAGCACCAACCCTGTGAAGGGTTTCCATCAGGGAATGAGCTAGAGGGAGGATGGGCACCCAGGGAGATTGGTGATTGCCAAGAAATCCCAAGAAAGATGCAAACTGTTCATTATTGAGGGTGCAAATTCTTTTTTTTTTTTCCCCAGGGCTGCATTAAAGCTATTTGGAGACAGCATTAGCAAAACATCCTTGCTGTGATCAACCATGCACTGTGGGTAGCCTGGACGTGGTCCTCAGTGATTTGTAATCCTGCAGTCAGAAAATTCACTCCCCAGCATCGTGCCCCATGTGATACAGGGGGAAAAGAAAACCCAACTAAGGATCCGGTGTCTGCAGCAAAGAGCCCTCCAGATTCAAGCATTTCCTTCTGCTGGACTAAATTATGTTTTATGACTATAATTAACTGGGAGCCAATACACACTGCGCTGGTTTTAAGCTGACTCAATGCTGTCTGAGAAGCACAGTGTGATAAAACAATATTCAAATCAGCTTCTTAACTAAGCTGGCAAGTGACACAATCTGGAGACGGATGCCAAAAGGAAGTAGGGGTTTGCAAAGCCTCAGGCACGAGGAGGGATTTCAAGGATTTGGAAGCATTTTGTTTAAGGATCTGGTTTCCGATTCGCAGTCCACGGATGGGTCGTGGTTTTGTTAAAATAGGAGATGTCCCCCAACAAGTTATTTCTGTTGCCAATTGGATGTACCCAAAAGCACTGGAGAAATCTGCTGGTTTGAAAAGGTTGGAGGACACAGCTGCTTGGGTGAGGATGAAGGCAGAGGAAATAGTGAGGACTTTGGGTTAAAAATATCAAGTCTTGCAGTGTAACACCAGCTATGCCTGGAGAACTACAAGGATAGGTGTATCTGGATGGAAAACAGTCACTCTTCTCCTTCTAGTCACTCTTCTAACTGCATTTTATGTTGGATGATAAACAGGAAAGGGAGGAAGGAGATGCTATAAGAGCTGACATTTTCACTGATGTCATTAGGTATACTGGGGAAGAGCACAGCCAAGACCAATGGCTGCTTTGGTCTCATCTTTATTATTGTGCCTCCAAGCTGGAGAAGATGATTCCTTATCTTGTTTAGATTTTCAGGGAAGTTTGGCAGTTCTTAGGCCATTCTTGACGTTTCACCTAATCCCCTCAACAAAAGCTCCAGAAAGATCAAGGCCCTCTCTTCCAAACCAGTGTAGAAGAGGTGACAGTTTTCAGTTGTAGCAGGTTGGATATTCTTCTCCAAAAGAATGGTTGGGCATTGGGGAGGTGGTGGAGTCACCAACCCTGGAGGAGCTCCAGGACTGTGGAGACATGGCACTGAGGGATGCAGTCAGTGGGCACAAGTGGGGTGGGTTTGGGGTTGGACACATCCTTTCCAACTTTAACAACTCCCTGATTCCACGGGCCTAACTCAGAGTCCATCTCTAACTCTGCATGCTGCAAAGCTGCAGGCAAACAGCCAAGTGGTATTGTTACTGACAGGAAAACATAGTGCTGAAAACTCGATTCACCTGAGCTAAAATGGCAGTGGGTGGTCTCATGAGCCCTAACGTAACCCTGAGAGCACCTGTGGCTTTCCCAGCCCTATAGCACTCTTCTCTCCTTGCAGTATGCAGCCATGCTCCCTGTGGTGATGTTCACAGAAGATATTAGCCATCACTTCTTGGAAAAGAGTGTGGTTTTGAAGGTATTTGACATTTATGGTGGTGGTAGAGATGCTATAATGCCTATAACTATGTATTTTCTCTAACAGGCTGTTTTCTTTCTGCTGAATGTAATTTTGTTAACTGCCACAAGCCAGCAAGAAAACTGTATTTTTTTCTATGTGCTAAAGAGCAGGATATAAAAAGACTGAAATTGAAGTGAAACATTTTGCTTGAGTGAAGAGGAGGAAGTTTTCATTGGCCTGATGGTAAACTTGCATTTTTATTTGTGGGTGAGATTGGAAAGTTGATCCTATCTGGAACAAAACTCAGTATCAGAAGTACAGATTCCTGTATAGCTTAAAGCAATACTTTTCCCTTTGGCTCTCAGTGTGGTGATGAGAATTACCTCCACGCTCAGCCAAGTTGGTTGACTCACAAGAAGGGGTGGGTATTGTTTGTTTGCCTACGGACTAGATTTTAACTCACTGTTAGCAAGCATTTTAGAGTTAGTCAAATTTTCATGTTCTAGATCAATATAGTAGTAAACATAATTGGTGTCTACAGAAATTATGGCTTCATCTGTTTACAGCACAATGAAAGTAGGTGTCAGAGCTGTGCTGAAGCAGGGCAGAGGAAATGAGAATCTTTCATGGAAACCAATCTGGAGAGGCAGTGCTTGTGACCTGGTCCAGAGTTTGGGATTGGGGTCAGCTGTGGATCTTACCTACATTCCACTTCTCACCTCAATATCCCTAAGACCATAGCACCTCCTACCCAGAAAAGCAGTGCACAGAAATTTGCTACCTCATGGAAGTTTTGGTGACCACAAAAATGCTCATTCTCTATTACTGCTGTTGGATGTGGTTCTTCTGGCACCCTTGGCACGAAGTGATGCTGCATCCACTTTGTTTGCTCTGCTTGGGTCACACTGCCCATAATTGCTTCTTTAAAGTGATGCTTGCTCCTTTGGTAGAGCAGCCAAGGTACTCTCAGGGCTTCCTTGGGTACTTACAGCACACATACAGTTCACAAACTTCACGCAGAAAGGATGAAGTCTCTTGCCTCTGTGAACAAAGCTCAGTTTCTGAGATATTTTGAACCTTGCCATCCAAGAAGGCTCTCAGGAGACTGAAAACAGATATAAATGTGCTCAACTCTACTCCTAAGGAGCAGATCATTGCTGCAGTGGAGTCTCTTCCCTTTCCATCAGTCCCACACTTCACAGTTTTTGTTGTTGGTAGTGGTTATACAGTTTGGTTTGTTGTGATTTTTGTGGACTTTTTCAGCTTTTGGGGTTTGTTTTGTATCCCAGTGTTGAAATGAGAGCCTGGGCACCATGACTATCAATCCCAATCCCTTTTTAACCTTGCCATGCAGCCTCTGCAGCCTCCACTGACCCATCACTGCCCAGTGAGGGCTCTGGTTTCACCTAGTCCAGCTGGGCAGTAGCAGAAGCAGTCTGGATAAGAAGCAAACAGATATAGCTGAAGGGAAGCTATTACATCCAAAGAGATGAAGAAAAAAAATCTAATAATGCTCTAGCAAACTTCCTGGGGGAATGGAAAGAAGGGAAATAGACTTTCAAAGAGCAAATGTGACTTGCAAGGCAAGCACTTGCACAGATCCACTTCCATTTAGCAAGCAGTTGGAGTCATTTCTGATATTCCTATCTTCCAGCCTTCTGTAACCACACTGTGACCAGACCAGGGCACAGCAGAACTGAGCACACCCAGCATTCTTCATTGCCCTCAATGGTCTGACTGGTTTACCTTAGCTGCAACAGTTCGGACCTAGTCTTTGGACTCCACCCATCTGAGGATGGCCATTGTGTTCCTCTGATGCAGCCCTGGGAAACATAACTTCAGATCAAAGAATGGCTTTAGTTGAAAGGGACCTTAAAGCCCATCCAGTTCCAACTCCCTGAGGTGGACAGGGTTGCCACCCAGCAGATCAGGTAGCCACTGATTACCCTTTCTTTGTCCACCAGTGCCATCACCTCCCACAGTGAGCCAGGTGAAAATCTGGAAGGAGCTGGAGCTGGCCTCTTCCATTACTCTCGTGATGAATCTGTAGCATCCCAGGCCCTGATTGTGAGCGCAGTGATCCTACATTTGCCCAGCAGTTGCTGAGCTCTGACCTCGAGTGTGATATACCACATACAGCCTGGCCTCCAGGATGCTACCAAGCATTGGATTCATAGCTTCAGAGCCATCCAGATGGTGAGAGATAACGTACAAGCAACAATGGATAGCATTGTGTCTCCAATCAGTATTTATTTCCTTTTCTTCTTCCCTAAATTGTGAGTTCCTGAAAGTGTTGTCATGACTACTGAAGAGTGAACTTGACTCATTCAGCAGCCTTTGTTCCCTCCAAGTGAGCTGATCTAAAATTTGTCAAAACTCTCTTGTCACTGGCTGCAAAAATATTGTATCTATTTCTTCAGAGGAGCTTCTTTTGCAAGCCTCTTTTAGCTGCACATAAAGGGCACGGAGAGAGTCCAAGCCTGCCATAATGCAGTGATTTTAATGCCCCTGGGTGCTCTCAGCTAATAACTCTTGGATTGTTCCCTTGTTTCCAGCAATCTCTCTGTCACACATCAAAAGGTCAGTCTTCTATGAGGTATTCTGTAATCTCTCTGCTCAGATGTGTTACAATTTATTCTGATCCATGGTTAAAATTCGTGTATTTTTCTTTTAATGGAACATCCTCTGGAGAGTAAATTCTAGCAGGGCTTTCAGGAGCACTGAAATATGTATTGTGGTTTTGGCTCAAATTAAAGCATGACACAATTCCACTGAAATCAATGAAATAGTACTCTGGGATGCTGCTTGACTACTAACATCAAAGATGTATGGCTGTAGTTTCTTCTTCCTTATTGCTTATCCTGAATCTGATCAAATATTATCTGAGCCCTAGATTGATCATGAGTAATCCCCAAGGGTGCCACGTGGCTTGAACCCAACTCTCATTGAGATCAATGGACAGCAGTGAAGACAGTGGAATTGACCCAAGCCTGGGTGAGTACGTAAATTGCTGATCCTACTGTGATGTCAGTGCGTGTGGATAACAATCAGGCACCCTCCAAGGAAAGGAGAAGAGGTGCACATACATAGCTGAAGGTGAACAGGGCAGGATACAGGTCAGAAGAACCAGAGAGAAAGAATCACTCACAGTGATGCTTCAATCCCCCCTCACCAAGAAGATGCATTATTCCTATTGCAAAAATGCTTTGGGAAATGCTGTGCCTTCAAATGGTAGTTTAGATTTCTGCAGAACAGATGAAACCCCCTTGGCAAATTCTCTTGAATTTAATGGAGATAATATAAGTTAAATCTCATTCTATAAAAAGAGAAGTAGAAAGAGGGAGAATATGCTTTTACTTCAAGATCTTCTTGCAGTGTTTCAGCTGTCTGGTGATATATATCACTTGTATCACGTTATTGTACACAAAGATTTGTTTTCCTTTGGACTTCACAGCTTTCCCATGTGTGTTGATGCTAGTACCTCTCAGTAAGGTATTGACTTAAGCATTTTTACAGACAAAAGACAAATTTTTCATAGCTTATTTTTTACAGTCACTTATTTATTTTGCTGTTGTTTCTGTATTTCTTCACTATGTTTCTTTTCATTTAAGGATTCCTGATTCTTTCAAAACTGGGCACTCATGGGCCCAATAAAGTTGATGCGTTAAAATAGTGTCCTGCCACGCTGAAGATCTTGAGTCTTTTTACAGTGCATTAGTCCTGTCAGGATCTGAGTTTTAATATATATCATAGAAGCAAGCATCACTCACTATTAAGTGCACTGGGATTGGAAATGGCAGTTTTCTCATGTTCTGGATGGCCTTGGAGGCTGATGCAGCAGCACTTAACTTGCAGACAAAAACTTCACATGGATGCCCAGCTGAAGGATAGTTCAGAAACACTTCCAGCACCAACAACTTGCTCCAAACTCTTCCGGCTCCTCACAGGCTCATTGTGCAAGCTGTGAGGACCTGTTGCTCACCATCACTTACGTCATCTGCCTTCACTTGTTCTTCAGTGTTGGAGTACCATGAGAGAAAGACAAAATGCTTTTCTGTCCCAGAAGAACCAGTGATTTCAAAAACGCCCTTTCTTACATATTCTTAAAACAGATTATTGAAAGCTTGGTGCAAGCTCTACCAGACGAGCACTGAGATGGAGGAACATGGTGGTCTCCAAGCCTTAGAATGGCTTGGGTTATAAAAGATCTCAAGGATCCTCCAGATCCAACCCTCTTCCTTGCCTCATGTTTGGAGGAACCCATATAAACACTTTTAAATCACGGGATCTGTAAATTATTTAGCTTTAATTTGTGCTTAAACACTTTAATAATCATTGATTCTTCTCCACACTGGGACTTCGTACCCAAGGGGATGTGCACGTGGGGTAGGCTGGTTTTCTGGACTCCCTCTTGTAGGTCTCATTCTCCCTCTCTCCTTCTCTTTGTGGGGAAAATGCAATAATTCACCTGTCCCTATTTCTGGATGTATTCTCAGGCACTGAAGATCTTGACCACTCACTGTTAATCAATAGAGCTGGAGAGTAGCCATCAGCCTATTACTGTTTCAAACTTCTTCAAAGCAAAAAGTGTCTGGGAAAATGAAAGGTAGAGATGAAATACATACATTCCTCTGGTAATATTTCAGAGGCAAGGGCACAGCGGTAGCTTTCTTTTTTAAGCCTGTACCCTATGTATAAAATATCTTTGAGGGATTTGGAGAAGGAAGAAAAATTAAAATAATTAAGGAGCTGACAGAATTGATTTAGAGTCTGAGGAAAGGGGCAAAGAATTGAGCTTGCTCAATGCAGTGGAATACAGACAGAGATGTGAGCTGTCTGTGAGTGCCTGGAGCACAGCACATCAGTCCCCATCCATGCCAAGTTCTGGTTCTCCTCCATGGACACACTGGACCAATGTGCTTGAATCTGAATCCGGATTTCCATGGGTTCCCATCAGATGAGAAACCAGGCTTGGCTGCTCTGATCTCACAAGGCCATCAAGACAAGGAGTGCTGTGGACCAGAGGTGGAGATTTCAGGCAAGGCAGGGCTCAAGGTTGGGTTCTGCCCATAAGGGAGGCTTTCAGGTGTTGAGTGCATAGACCATTCACAGGTGAGGGATATGTAAAACCTCCCCACAAGCAGCCATTGCAGCAGAGAGGTTATTTTAAGAAGTGCAGCAGTTACTGTCAGCATGTCTGTGCTCTAGTCAGCAGATGGAGGATGCATAATTTAAAACGGGAGTGACCAGATTAAGGTTTTTCCATCTGCCTTTCAAGTGCAACAGTAGGAGGAATCTGCTCGCATCAAATAAAACTCATCCAGTGCCTCTGCTTCCAACTGGCAAGCTGTGAAAGCCCTGCTCTTCAGAACCACTTCCCTCCCCTCTGAAAAAGGACAGTCTTGTCTTTTCCATTTCATGCACCTCTTCGTTCACTTTGTGCTGCTAGATTCAGAAGCAAGAGCCCTAACTCAACATCAGGAGCCCAGTCCTCACTTGGATTAGGAGCCCTGCCAGCACAAAAACATTTGATGCCTCACAGGGAGCAACTTTACACTGTGATAGGCAAGAGTCCTTCACTTAATTTCAGCGTGGTTAGCCAGCCCTTCCTCCTCTGCAAAAGCTAATTCAGTTGCATGCATTTCACTGCAGATGAGCGTGCATTGCACATAAACCATTCTGGTGAGGTCTGACAGAGGAGTTGGCTGGACATCTTCCACCAAAATGCTTGGAGTTTTCCCATGGAAAATGTTGGTTTACATCAAAGAGAGTTTAGTCCAGAGAAAGAAATCTGTAATGCTTTTTTTAATGAGGAATGTTTTATGTGGAAGACATTTAAACGCACAACAAAATCCTGAAGTTCTGTTTTTATGTATTTTAACAGAACTATTAGGGTTGGAAAAGACCACTAAGATCACCAAGTACAAACCCAACCCATCACCACTATGCCCATTAAACCATGTCCCCACAGTGCCCCATCAACCCCTTTCTTGAAGTCATTTTCTAAATGACTTTTGGATTACTTCATAACACAACTCGTTTCCAAATCAAAACCTCTGCATGCACTGACAATGTCCAGATTGTGCCGTGTTGTATGGGAGCACCAGACCCCAAATGACCCAGCTACTACCAGAGCTCCTCTGTAGCAATGCTGTAAAGACACTGAAGCTCTGGGCTGCAAGAAATTCTCACCTAATGGGAGAAAACGCAAGGAGGAGTGAAGGATGTGGAGTAGATGTGGAATAGCAGGAGGTTTTGTGTGGCTGTGCAAGCGAAAAGAGGCAAGGTGGTGGCTCTCATCACAAGTATGCAAAGGTATGCACCCGTGGAGACCTGCCCTGCTCTTCCCTCAGCCTTCACCTGCTTGACAGTCCCTCCACATATCAGTGATTTTGCCTGTGCTTGCCCACGTTTCCCATTGCCAATATGCCATTCTTTCTTTCCATGTGCTGATTTAAAGGACTTCTTCTGGAAGTGCTTCAGATGTGGCCCTAACATCTACAGCTCTTGGGTCTTGACGCATGCAAGTCCTTCTAGCAGCTAGGTAAGTGGGAACCTGCCTAATCATAGCTGCCCTGCTATCATTACACCATCTGTTTAATAAACAATCCCAGGTTTTCCAATGGCAGAGATCAATGTGCCCAGGAAGGTTTAACACAATTCTGGTGTTAGATTGACTCCTTTCTGTGGTGATACAGAAAAGTCCCAACCTAGAATAGTTAAAGGCAAAACGAAATTTATGGCCACTGTGGATGCCACACTTCAGGTTTATTTCTGGAGGCTTTATAGACTTGGGCAGATAACTCTCACCAGCCTGACCCAGCACTGGGACAGTCCATCCATCAGAATAGATGCAAGATATCCCAAAGCCCCATTCACCTATTGTTTCCTTGAAGGAAACAATGTCTTGTCTCCAGGCTCTCTTTCTCCTGTATTTGATAAGCATTTGGAGACAAAGACGCCATCTCTGCAGTGCTAAGTTTCACACCACATTTCGGGTGGTAATTTTGCTCACTTCCCTTAGCAAGATCAGCCCACGTTCTCCCTTCTTTGCAGTGTCTGTCTCCCTTCCAAGGAAGTGCTTTTCCTCTAATGTGATTAGGAGTGGTGCCCTGCAAGCAGGCTGCCAGGTACCCATTGGCAACCTGCCTAGAAAGCAAAAAGTTGGTGTGGAAAAGTGGATTTTCCAGTGGTGAGAGCTGACTGCATGTTGTTCTCAATCGAAAATCTTTTTGTGGCTGAAATATCTGTGGTGTGAGAGAGACAGAGAAGGAGATTTCCCCTCATCCTCACCCTGCTGCAGGGATGCGTTTTACGTCAAGTGCGTTTATGAAGGTCGTTGTTCATTTTAGATCAGTTTGGCTACTTGAAAGCTGCTGTAGGCTATGATCCTTCTTTATGCCTTTTGCAGCTACTCGGCCATCTGGACAGCCCCAAAGAGGCATCTGTTCACTTTCTTTTCTTACTAGGATGGAGATCCTAGTAAGAGAGTCATACAGAGCTCCTTCGTGAGCTGCGAGCCTTTGGATTTTGTCCTGTGATTTTGACCCCACAGCGTGGTCACTCAAAGCTAGCATCACGGGGAAGGCCTGATCACTAACAGAATGTGTCTGTTCAAAGTGGTATTTTAAACCTACTTCTGATGCCTGCACCCAGAGAAAGCCTTAAATAGACACAGCTAGTTCCAAGCCCTTTCACAGCCTTTCATGCTTCCTAACTACTAGACAAAATCTTTCTTTTTTCTTATGTTCTGCCCTGCCCTTCCTTAGTGGATGTCAAGAGCATTCAATCAGTCCTATATGTCACAGTGCTTTAGCTACTGGGAAGCTGATCTTTTCCTGACCTCCTAGTTCTGTCCCTTCTAAGCTAGCTCAGTTCATTTTAACTGTCCTCATGATTTGTGCTCCCTAGATGCATTAGTCTTCTTCCTGTTTGGACAGAACATCCAGCTCCCCAAGGTCTCTTTCAGTGGAAGGGAGCCCAAGCCTGGACATAAAATTCCATCCAAGACCGGGCTAGTGTGAAATCCACAGCAGCTTTCCAAGATGACAGCAGTCACTCACCTCCACCCATAGGAAAAACAGCTTTTGTCACAGTCTTACTTTTTTGTCTAAATAATTCAAAGGGTACATCAGCACTGCAGGTAATTTAGAAGAGGACTGGAGGACCACCCTTCTGAGTGAGGAGGCCAACTACCTGATTTAGGAATGTATGAATGCTGGCATGCCTAGTGATTGCATTTCCACTGGATCTTGCCTTTGGTTGCTTCTGCTAATTGCTTGAGACAACCTTCTCCTGTCACAGTGGCTGAGTTGCTGGCAGAGTTTATTTCCCCTTTTATCTTCATCCACCTCTCTTCCCTTCCTGAACTGCAGAGCAAATATGTGCATCTTCATGCATAAAATAGCAGCTTCTCTTTCTTTCCCTCAGTGAAAATAATTCTCACTGTTTAAGAAATCCCTTATTGCCTCCAGGCCATCATGCTGGGGAGCAGAAATGTGGAAGAAGGACTGAGAGATTCAAAAAGGTAGTTAGACATCAGTACACTGAAGGAGCCCATTTACCTTCACTGGGCTTAATTCCAATATGCATACTCCTAATAACCCAGTGCTGGGCCCTCATGGTGTGTCAATGTTATGATAGTAGGGTATATCTGTAAGTGGTAGTTAGATGCCATCTGAACAAGGTAGCTCAAAGGCATTTCCAAGCTGGCTTCTCCCCAGGATGCTCATTCCACACGGAAGTCATCCTTTTCATCCTTTTACACAACAAAACCTTTCTCTGAGCTTCCATAGACCAACTGCCATCTCCAGCCTGGGCCGATGGCCGTCCCCCAGAAGAGCAGAAAGGGGGAAGAGACACTGAGCAGTTTCCAAAACCATGGCTTAGCCATGCCCAAGGTACTGTGAGCTCCCTGCAGGCACAACAGCACCCTGCTCCTCCAATTGATTCCTGCCCCACAGAGCTTTGCTTTCTTGCAAGGAGAAAGTTTGTCCTAAAGAAGGACACTCTTCCTCTCCCTAAATATTTTTACAACTGAGAGAGTGATCTGAATTACAAGAGGTAATGGCCTCAAGTTATGCCAGGGGAAGTTCAGCTAAGAAAAATTGGTCAGGCACTGGCACATGCTGCTCAGGGTGGAGTAATCGTTCCTGGGGTTGTTCAGAACCTTGGGGATGTGGCACTGAGGGATGTGGTCAGTAAGCATGGTGGGGATGGTTGGACTCAATGATCTTAGAGGTCTTTTCCAACCTTTATGATTCTATGAGTGCATAAGAGGCCTGGAGAGAATCGAATAATAGTGGTGAGACTTCTTTCCTTCCATCATCCTGAGGATTATTGCATCTCTGGAAACCCAGGACTGCAGTGGCAAAGAATTTCACACATCCCAGGAACCTCAGAGTCCAGGAACTCCATCTTGGCTGATGCTGGAGGCCCCTCTGGGTCCCCCTGACCCGTCACTGCAGCCTTGTGCTGAGCCCACTATGTCCAGGTTTCTCTGGTGCTGTGGTCCCAGAACCAGGCCCAGCACTCCAGATAAGGGCCTCACCAGAGCTGAGCAGAGGGGAATGATCTCCTTCCTCAACCTGTTGGCCATACTTGGCCTAATGAAGCCAAGAATCCAGATAGCAATGGAGAAAGAGGCTTAAGTGCTTGTGGGCAGGTGTGGTGCCTTCTTCCCACCATGACAGGTGACAGCATCATGGCTCCCATCACATCACAGTGCCCACTGGTGACTGCAGCTCCTCTCTGAAACCCTGCATGCCCTTCTCTCACACTCGAACACCCTCATAGAAATTCTGCATTCTCCTCAATTTCTTTTCTGCCCTACAGAGAACTAAAACAGCTGTGACAAACGCATTCCTGGTGCCATAATGACTGCAGATACTCAAGTCATGGGGGCTTTAGTGCGACTGTTTGATTGTAACATCTGTGCACCAAAAGCACAGGAGTGCCAGCAGTGAATCATGTGCACAGTGTGATGCTGGATGGGGCAGGAATTGCTGAGCAGATTGTTATGGGTGCAGTCCTGCTGTGCTGGAAGTTATTGGCTGCTTAACTCAGGGCTCCACTGAGGTCAACTTGGTTGTCATTATAGAAGTTAGCTTAAAAAATCAGGTCTTTCATACATCCTTTACATATTTCTGTGACACTTTTCTGATTTGGAGTGGGGAGGATGCTCCATCTCTGGAGGCACTCAACATCAGGCTGGATGGGGCTCTGAGCATCCACTTGAGCCGTGGGTAACCCTGTTCACTGCAGGGGGTTGGACCATGACTTTCAAGGATCCTTTCCAACTTGAGCACTTCTATGATTCTATAATTTGCAATAGATGTGAAAGCACTTGAACAGGACCTGGGCTTTCCCCTGGGGCTCTGGTTCCCCCATAGCAGCTCTGCTGAACTCTCTGCTCTCTTCCCGCATTCCCCACAATATGTTCAACAGTGAAAGACACCACGAGAACAATGGCTGCACCACTGTTGGTTTTAGGGATAGCCAGTGTTCCAGATATGTGCACCTAGATCAGTCAAAGGCAGTGCAAATACAGAACCTTGAAGTTTGGGTGAGATCTCTGTCCATCCACCTGCCCTGTTTCTCTCTGTGTCCCATCCCACTGCTACTAACTTTTGAACCTACTGGTCAAGCAAATGCTCAGCACAATGTCACAGGCAAAGTGAAGGGTCTTAGAGATAAAACCTGGCAGCTACCATGGGTAGTGGAGGAGAGAAACCCACTTTATCCCTCAGCTCATGTCTGCTTTAACAGGGTTAACCACTGATTAAATTTGGTTCTTGCTGCTTTGAGTTAGTTATAGGCAGCAATTGCTGTAGGGAGGTAAGCAACCCTGGAGAACTGGCATCTTCTGAAATGTGCAGAGGTTTTAAATTTCCCTTTATCCGCTTTATCAAGTGGCAAAGGACAAACTAATCTCTGTGTGTGTCTTCTGATTTTAAAGGGTAGAGAACACGTGATTCTCCCACAGCAACAGGAGTCCAGGGAGGGACAGGGAACGGGTTCAAATCCCTGAACAGAGTTTAACTTCTGCAGCAAAAAATTCCCAGTTTTGCCTGAATCCAGGCAGGACCAAGGGAGATAATTCAGACCACTACAAATTCCCCTCTGAAGCTCTTTCTGCAAAGCTGCTTTCATTTCCAAGCTACTCTGGAGATACGAGAATACCAGGAGGATATCTGCAGCCGAACATGAAAGCACCACTTTTGCAAGCAGAGAAAAATCATTTGATTTTTTTTTCTTCTTTTTCTTTTTGTGCACTGCCCAAGGAATGTGCCATCATTTTGACCTCATGCCAAACCCCTCTTATTTACATGTATCCCCTGGAGGGGACTGAATAAGCCTTCCATTACTCAACAGCATCTTGGCTCTGGCACAAAGCCACTATGAAGATGGAAGGACTGAAAATATATGAGGATATGCAGAAAGGGGCAGAGAAAGTGTCACCCACTGAAGGTGTCTTTGACTTCAGCCCTAATCTTGCTGAATAGAGTAGTGCAAATAAATTTCACTATTACAGGTGGAACCTGGATTGGATCTTATCTAGTTCTTGGAAATGATCATTGGATTCGATACAGCATCGCTGCAAATAAATGACCCACCTTTAAGAATACATTGATTTTGTCACTTGACCCCTTTTCAGCCTGGAAAGCATCCCACCAGGTCGTGAGCTCTGCTACCTCTTGGCAGTAGAACTGCAATACGAGTTTTAATAAACACAATTATCTTTGGCTTCGTTGTATTTCTAAGGGAGTTGCAGACAACATAAATTCAGGTATAAAACCCCAGGATGTCTGCGACAGACAAAATAGAAAAGCTCCACATGTGGCAAATACAATCTGACAGCTGCAAAATAAAGAATTCCTGGCTATCAAGGAATCGGAGCTGAAATCAAGCTGCAGCTGTAATCTCTGGGTTGTAAAGAAAGGGATTTAGGGAGCTCTGGAAGGGAGGTTTATCACCACATTGCACATTTTCCATCGTTGCAGCCAGTCAGATGGAGCGAGCTACTGCCCACAGTGGTCCCCATTCCCAAAGTTTCTGGGGCTGGGATAACTTTTATGAAACTGCCATGGCAGTAACAGCTGCCCTGCATCTCTCTTTTTTAATCTGGCTGACACTACGAGAGACCAAGGGCCTTTAATTAATGAGGAGGGAATAGGATGAATTAAACCTTAAGGTCTGAGTCATTAACAATTGAAAGCGTTTAGACAAGTCTCTTCCCCTGCAGCATGGTGTTATTGTTAATTATAATGATCAAGTGGCAGATATTCCTCAGAAATATAGCAAGGTGTTAAATATTGCAGGGAAATAAATGTTCACTTTCAATCTGCAAGAAAAGCATTAAAGCTCATCAGTCCCTGTGTGTCCCAGCACAAAGAATCAGTGTACAGACACACAACCTTTGGACCCTAGAGGCTGTGCTCCGTGATGAAGTGGCACATCAAGGGGTGGGACTGCCTTCCATCAGAGGTTTCATCACAGAATCATAGAATCATTAAAGGTGGAGAAGATCCCCAAATCCAACCCCAACCCACCCCCACCATGCCCACTGACCACATCCCTCAGTGCCACATCTTCACGCTTCTGGAACACCTCCAGGAGTGGTGACCCCACCACAGCCTGGCAGCTTGTTCTGATGTCTTATGAAGAAATGTCTCCTAATATCCAACCTCACCATCCCCTGGTACAAGGTGAGGCCATCGCCTCTTGTCCTATCGCTGCTACCTGGGATGGAAACCATCCTGCTCACCTTGAAGCCCACTTGTACCACTCCAAAGCTGGGGCTCAGTTGCTTCTTCCCCGAGGTCTCTTCTCCATTCCTCTTCCCAACTCCAGACCCTCTTCCAGCCTGAACACTGCCCCTCAATGTGCAGCTAAGGGCAGATTACAACTTCTGTAGTTGCATGGATCACTTCCTTTCACGCGTTTAGACAGAGAGGCTACTTGTAATTTTCCAGTCACACTTTGTCCCTGGTTTTGACCTCAATTAAATTTCCCATGCCAGCTGGGATGCTGGCTGTTTCAGTACTCTAGGACAAGGTTAGCTATCCAAAACAGAGCTGACTTTTCACCTCAGATCAGAAATTCTCATTTCATAACTCACATTTTCCCAGGTTTCAGCAAGAAAAACAACTCTTGAGTGTTCACTGGGGTCATACATCCATTCTACAACGCTGCTCAGGCTCTACCCCATATTTTTCCTATTCCCCTATACCTTTATATCACCAATTACCTTTCCAAAACTTACATTTGTCCAGTAAATCTGCACTTGTCACCCATATACATGTATTCAGAGATTTTCCATGCAGTAATGCATTTTGAAATCCTGTTTAAGGTTTCACTGACTTGAATTTCTCAGCAGAAAGGAAGGAAAGGAATCCTTAAGGACTGTCATTTTTGGGTCCTGCTTCTCCTTCATCTTCTACCTTGATCTGAACTGACATACGCACACTTGTTTCAAGCTCATTTTTGATTGTGGTCTCTAAAACTTCTCCATCTATTTCAAAAGCACCATTCAGAACGCTTCCCACATGACTCACTGTGTTTTCGTGTGCCCAATTTCATTACACGTTACACCAATAACCTTTTTCCCAGCTGAAACCGTCACTCATTTTACATCACCATCTGAGTCGTTGGCCAAAATATCACGGCCAGGAAGAGCCCTTTAGGATGCTGCCTGATGTCCACGCGGCATTTTGGCATCAGCTCTGCAGTGCTTTCTTTCGCACTTAGTACTGGGCTCAGAGATTGACCTGTGCTTTGGGATGGGCAGCACCACACCACATCCCCGTGCAAATGGGAGATGACGATTGCGTCAACACGACACGCTTGTCTTGTCTTCCCAGCTCTGCCTCTTCCCCTCACCCACCCACCCACTCACGCTCTATTTTTTTAAGCCCCCAGAGAACGGACCAGGGTAGAAATAAATATATCTACGTATTTCTGAGAGAGTAGAGAAAAAGCAAAGCGATCGTGGCCAGAAAGCCTGCAGAGCTCAGGAAGACCTGAGGTCCGCAGCGCATCAGAGAACGCACGCTGCCTATCCAGTGCTTATCTCATCGAGGCAGAGCTATCGTCCCTCTCCCACACACCAGCCCTCCTGCAGCCCAACGGAGTCTGAAGCACAAAATGGGCTCAGACTTAAAAGGGAATTATTTATTTATCCTGCTGTGAGATGTTTTTAATTAAGGTTGCAGCCAGAATTCAGCCCGGTATTCATAACCGGCAATAAGATGCCTAATTATTGATTCAAAAGCCTATGAAATTTGGATGGGCTGTTCTACAAAGTGCTGCAGTTATTGTAATTAAATTGGGTAGGATCAAATTCCCGGAATGACATCCTCACACTGAAGGAGGCAGTGATAGGGGTCCCATTGACTCGCTCTCTAGCTGCCCCTCAGTTTTCCTACAGAGGACGAGAACATCCTGAGCTTTTGTCTCTTGGAGCCACGGGAACCTTCACCACCACAAAAATAATTGAATCATGGAATGGTTTGAGTTGGAAGGGACCCTTCAAAGTCATCTGTTCCAACTCCCCTGCAATGAACAGGGACACCCACAGCTCCACCAGGTGCTCAGAGCCCTGTCCAGCCTGACATTAAGCGTCGTCAGGGATGGGGCATCCACCATATCTCCATACCTCTGGGCAACCTGTTCCAGTCCCTCACTGCCCATCTTATAAAGAACTTCTTCCTTATATCCAGCCTAACTCTCCCCTCTTTCAGTTTTAAAACATTTCCCCATGTCCTCTCACAACAGACCCTGCTAAAAAATCCCAGTGTCTGAATGCTCTTGGTTGCCAGGAATGGTGCAACAGTACCTCCAAGCCCCATAAAACCAAGCAAATTATTCCTCTGTGTGGGAGGGAGTGCATGTCTTTGGAATCAGTCTCAACTGCTTGGCATATCTGACTCGTGGCTTGCATCTCCACGACTAGCACTGGCAAACATCTTAAGAGGAGTGTGCAGAAATAAAAATGACTCAAAAAAGTGCCATGAAACCTATTCCTGGCTTGGAAATGAAGAGAGGCATAAAAACCCAGCCCACTCTGAAGCACTTTCCACCAGGCAAGGTCCTCTTCCTTCCCTCTTCTTCCATTTCGATGTGATTCGAAAAGAAACACACAACACTCAAAACTTACAGATATTTTTTCAGCTGCTTGAAAACCACAGCGAGCAAATATTTTAGGAACAGCTGCAGTGAGGAAACAAAAAAAAAAAAAATAGGTTGTGAAAAAAAAATTAGAAAGGAAAAAGCTACGATTATCTTCAGGGGGAAAAACACACAACAGTTCTTTCTTCACTCAAAGCCTTTTTGGCCTTTCTCTGAAGGAGAGGGAAAGGATGCTGTTCAGAAAAAGCCAAGCTCTCGGAAGGGTGTGAAATGAGGTGGTGTGAGCATTTGCCTTGTGCTGCCTCTTTTCGAGTCTCAACTTACCTAATAGCTCTGTTGCTGTTCAGATACGAAGCAGAGGAAACAATTTGTACGAATGATTGCTTGGAGAAAGGCCACGGCAATTTGTACATGCTAATCAGGTTGTACCTGCCAATCATATCTTATTTTCAGTAGCATCTGAGGTTTGCCAATGCGGAGAGTCAGAGCAGGGTACCTATTCATAGACACAAGGCAAAATAGATGTATTTTCTTTGGTCAGAGCTGTCACAAAAGCATCCTCATTACAATTATGCAACCCTTTGCTATTAGCAGTGATTCACAGATGCCAGCCGGAATAAATATATAAATAGATAAAGCCGATCTCTAGGACATTCCTGAGTCATCTGGAAGCCAGCCTTTTCTTTGGGGGATGCTATGACCCAGCTTTTCCCTTTATCTCTTGTCCTACTGTGAAAATCGGATGCGTATGTGTGTCTGCAATCTGTGTAGTAGCGTTTGTAACGCTGCAAGGATATGCATGGCCAGAATTAAAATCAAGGCAGAACTGCTGAAATCTTCCAACTCATCCCTACCTTTCTGGTTAATTTTGTACTTCAGCTGAGTCACACTGAATGGGCACAACTTTTGGTGGGGCAGAGTGCCAGCAGCTCCTGCTGACACTAACAGGCTCGGCAGATGTTCGGAGCTTTGGAAACCCAAACTCTGATGTGTGATGCTGGGTAGGAAGATAAAACTATTGCATCCTTCTGAGGTGGAGATGGCATGGGATCAACCATAGGATAATTCAGCACGGATAAGGTGGGGGACTGTCCTCACCTCTTCATGTTGAGACAAAGCTGCTGTGGCCTCGTGGGGTCCTCCATTGTGTTGGTCATGAAGACCTACCATCCTTAAGAGATATCTCCAGGCACTGACAGCTTGAGGCAGCTGGACAGTAAGGCCAACATCTGTGCCTTGCCAGATGGAAAGCGGTGTACATGGCAGCACTGATCTTAAGTCCCTGGAGCATATCCAAAGAAAGGCAACGGAGCTGTGAAGGGTCTGGAGCACACATCTTATGAAGAGTGGCTGAGGGAACTGGAGTGATTCAGCCTGGAGAAGGGAAGGCTCAGGGGAGACTGTGTAGCTCTGTACAACTCCCTGAAAGGAGACTGAGCAAGATAGGTGTTCTCCTCTGCTCCCTGGTAAAAGAGATGGGATGAGAGGTGATTGTCCTCAAGTTGGATATCAGGAAAAATTTCTTCTCAGAAAGAGTGGTCAGGCATTGGCACAGTCTGCCTAGGGAGTGGGGGGGTCACTCTCCCTGGAGGTATTCAAGAACCGTGGAGATGCAGCACTAAGGGACATAATTTACTGGCACTGCAGAGATAAACTGATGGCTGGACTTGTTGATCTTGGAGGTCTTTTCCAACATTAATGATTCTATGACTGAAAATGAGACAGGGTCTAGGTCTGATGCAACATGACAAGACCTTGATGAAATGCAGAATAGAGGTGCTTTGGTACTCAATGCAGAGCCCTGGAAACCCCAGATCCAGCTGGGTAAGTGCTCCCAGAGCTGCTAGCCTTCTGCATATCCTTATTTTCCCCTCCATTTAAAAGAGGCCAAGGCTGGCTGCAGGCATCTTTGATCTTTTCTGTTGCTGAGGTCCCAGTGACCCCCAGTCTCAGTTATAGAATCACTCAGTTACAGAACCATAGAATCATTAAGGTTGGAAAAGACCTCGAAGATCCCCCAAGTCCAAGCCCAACCCATCCACCATATTCACCGACCACATCCCTCAGTGCCACTTCTCCATGGTCCTGGTACATTTCCAGGGACAGTGACCCCACCACTCCCACTCCCTGGGCAGACCACTCCAGCTGAGAAGAAATCTTTCTTAATATCCAGGCTGGATGAAGGTGACCTGAGGATCACCCAGCCGCTGCCTCCCCAACCCCAAGAGATGGGCATAGCACATGGCAGTGACAGGCAACAGCACGAAGCTGTCACAGCAGGGTTGGTTTGGGAAAGATGCCAGCAAAGTCTTTCCCTGGAGCAGTTAAGCTCCAGCAGAAATGCCAAGGAAAACATCAGCAGCAAGGGAAGCCTGGCCAAAAGCCTGGGGAGAACCCCCCTTTATCCTGCTAGCAGTATCTCTTTCGTATGCATAATCATCCATCACAGCGGCTTTGCAAGTGGTAAAAATTAATTTGCTCATGCATAGAAGTTGTTGATTTTCTCTTGAGCTGAAGGAGCAGGAAGCCATTTATTTTTGGAGCTGCTTAAGCAAGATTTCAGCTGCTTATCTGTGTCTGAAAGCAGCTATTTATGAAATCTTTGAGCCCAAAGTCTTTTTTTAAGTTTGTGCTGCTTTACTCCCTATGACCAAAAATTGCAGCCAGAAGTGAACTTTTCTCTTTACTGGACTGCAAAACGTCAAGGTCTGGGTTGATATCTAAGCTGAGAGATTAAACTAAGACAGCAAGAGATGAGTTCACACCTCATGTCAAGAGCCAATCCCAGCCTGTTGTTCATCCAGGAACCCCAAAGCATATTGCAAAGAAAAGCCATGCAAGCCCCATACAATTAGATTCCGGTTGGTAATCCTTCTTGATCAAGCTGTTAGCCAACATGCAGCATCTTCTTGTCTCTTCTGGAGTGGGAAAATTATTAGAACAGATTTTTCACAAACTTGCACACAAGCAAAGTAGGGAAGAAAATGTTTTCCTTGTGATTGGAGCTGGGATGAAGTCTACAATGGTCCAAGACTTCTTTTTGCCCTGTGCCAGTGCTGTGCATGGCTCCATACAGACAACTTAGGAAACTGAGGTACATCAAATGACATTGCATCCATCACAGCCTTATTTGTGCAGCAGACTTGTTTTATTTTGCATGGATAAGACACTTGCAGTTGCACATCCAACTTGACCATTGCCCAAGAAATATTCATGTGAGCCACAAGTTGGTTGCAGCAATCAAAAACATGAGAAGCATGCTTTGCATCAAAATAACTGCACGTGTTAAAGCTGATGGGTGAAATTCTGTGAACTTGGAATGTTTGTGAAAGCAAATGAACTTCAGGCTAGGAAAGACTGTGATAATGTATGAAATGCTTCTCTGGTGTTAAGGGAATGCATTTCTTTAGTGGTGAGCTATCTTCATCAGGGACCACATGACAAGGAAGTGGCTTCAAGTTTCACCAGGGGAGGTTCAGTTGGATATTAGGAAAAATTTCTTCCTTGAAAGAGTGGTTGGGCACTGGCACAGGCTGCCCAGGGAGTGGTGGGGTCACCATCCATGGAGGTGTTCAAGAAACATGGAGATGTGACACTGAAGGACACAGTTAGTGGGCATGGTGGTAATGGGCTGGGGTCGGACTTGGGTTCTTAGCGATCTTTCCAAACCTTAACGATTCTGTGACGTTCCTTTGTTCCTTGTTTGCTTAATTTGTACATTTGTATTTCACCCATAGCTGGGATCCAGGAGCCAAAATGTTTGAAATTGTCTGGCGATCAAGAGTGTGAGAGATGAACAGGTGAATGAAAACAGGCATCCATTTTATTGCTTACCTGGGTAAACCTGTAGAAATTGGAGTCAGTCAGATCCCAGGTGCAGGTACGTAGGCACCACTGCACTCTCTTGAATCCAAAGGGCAGCTCTATTTACCACAGCCTTGCCCCTCTCTAAATTTGGAGGCACGCAGTTAAATTGTGGAGCTCAGCTCCGCTCCCAGCTCAGCTATAATCACCCCAACAGATCTCCAAAGGCAGACATTTCCTTCTCCTACAGACATCTCCTGGCACTTCACAGCGCTGCCCATAGAGCTGTGCTCTTTAAGAGCATCTCTACTGAGACAGGCTTGGCCCCCCAGTGGGAAATGCACCTCTTATCACTGTGAGTGGCTGTGACAAGAGACTTCTTGGGACTATTTTGATGCTGTGGAGTGTGTTTTGTTGTGAGGATGAGATGGGAAAGGAGTGGGGGAGGAAGCTTTTGCCTCTCAAATATGAGTCATATAAGCCCATATGACCCAGCTCGCCTCTCTAGGCCTGTCTTTACCTGTCAGCTGGATTTTGCTTGTTACGGTGCAAAGCTGGCCTCTGAGGGTTTGGATCTGCAAGCAAAAATAAAAGAAAAGCAACAATAACAGCACAGCAAGCCATGTCTCAGACAACTAATGCTAGAGGGAGGGAGACAAAAATAGGGGAGGGAATCTTCTTTTACCTGTCTAGAACGATTTATTTCTGTCTCTGCTGCGGCTGTGCAAGGACAGGGCTGCATCTCCAGCCCTGGGAAGGAACATGAAAGCAGTTAGAATCATAGAATCATTAAGGTTGGAAAAGATCTCCAAGATCATCAAGTCCAACTGTCCACCTATAACTGATATTGCCCGCTAAACCATGTCCCCAAGTACCACATTTCCACATTTGACCAGGGGACAGTGACTCCCCTACATCCCTGGGCAGCCTGCTCCAATGCCTGACCTCTCTTTCTGAGAAGTTTTTCCTATCATCCAACCTGAACCTTCCCTGGTGCAGCGTAAGGCCATTTCCTCTCATCCTGGTGTCATGGTTTTATGATTTTTTGGTACTGGTATTCCACATCATAACATCATGTAGTGCATTTAGAGTTAAAGAGTTAATGCTCCAGCTCCGTGGATCATCAATAGTTCCAGGTATACTTGTCTCAGAAGAGAAGAAGAACTCCATTCCCCAGAGGACTTTGCGATGCTTTGCGTTCTTACGTGTTTACGCTCAGAGGGAAAGATAAAAACTGTCTGCAGTCACGGGACAGTCTCTTTCCTTTGGGATCGACTCAGCAGTGGGTGCTCGCTGCCGTCCGCCTTCAGCGTTAGCGTAAGGCCTTCGGTTTATCGGACACTCTCTCTCTTGCTCATTTTATTTGATTTATTAGCTTTAATTCCAATTATATTGTATTATATTGTGTTATTTTGCTTTCCGATATCTTATTTAGTAAATTAGCTTTCCTCCTCAGATCGTTGCCGCTGTTTTGTTCCTAGGCCCATCTCCCTTTTCCCTTTTCCCTTTCCCCCTTCCCCTTTCCTGGGGCGTGGGTCCGTGGGTCCCCCGCACCAATCGTCACGGAACCGGGCCGAACCTGCCCGTAAACCGTTGACATTTTTGGCGCCCAACGTGGGGCAAGAACAGCTGCCTTAGCCGAGCAGAGACATACTTT
Organism: Cyrtonyx montezumae; assembly: GCF_038088225.1. NCBI lineage: Eukaryota > Metazoa > Chordata > Aves > Galliformes > Odontophoridae > Cyrtonyx > Cyrtonyx montezumae. The sequence goes on along the minus strand of NW_027071936.1, from coordinate 66,263,354 downwards.
TAGAGTGAATCTCTGTCTCTCGTTAGCAGGCTTATCTGTACTGCAGGTGCTGTACGGCAAAACACGACCTTGAAGTCTGGGCGTACTGCCAGTTGTCCTGGGATATTTGTAAACTTTTTGGGTACTGCCAGCTAGTTTTAGAAAGGAAAAAAAAAAAATGCTTTCTCTTTTTAAACTGGTCTTAAAGGGACTGCATTTCATCGGTTTTTCCCTTGTAATGCTCAGAACGTACTGGGACTTAATTAAGTTTGCCAGTCTGATCCATGGAGCTTGGTCTCTATATGATAAACTAAAAACACTGATGGACATACCTACCTGGCTTTTGTATCCTGGCCTCTCCTTTGAATTCATTATGCGTTTTCTGAATGCCCATCCAATGCTTGTTATGATTGTGGTGTCAGTCTCCCTGAATGTACTTTTACTCAGTATTTGTATTTATAATATTTTGAGAAAACCCTCTCCAGAGCCAGAGAATACTGACTGGCAGGGAGTTTGGAGGGACTTAGGAGAGACTTTAGAGAAATGGGCATCACCGGTGTCATGGAACTTTTCTCCTGAACACCTGCAAGATCCTGAGAACTTAAGCAGATATTTGAGACAGGGATGTTGCGGCTCAAACAGATCTGAGGAGGCCCAAATTATTTGGGGTCTGGCTTATGCTTACCAGGCCTTATTCAATACTATCCCAGAGAGGCATAGAGTTTCTGAAATAGAGCGAGAGAGTCTCCGAGCCGAAAGGGACAGTCTCCTGATCCAGAAAGAGAGTCTTTTAACTGACAATCAGACTCTCCAGTCCAATATAGACGCCCTCCAATCTGAGCGAGACGCCCTCCAGACCGAGAAAGACACCCTCCAGTCTCAACAAGACGCCCTCCAATCCGAGAGAGATGCCCTCCAATCCGAGAGAGACGCCCTCCAGACTGAGAAAGACACCCTCCAGTCTCAACAAGAAGCCCTCCAGACCGAGAGAGACGCCCTCCAACCTGAAAGAGACACCCTCCAGTTTGAGCGAGACACCCTCCTATTTGAACGGTACTCCTTCAGAACTGAGCGAGGTACCTACCAGCCACAATAGCCCCTGCCCCCCAGCCAGGGGGGGGAAAGGGATAATAGAGTGTATTGGACTGTGTGGATTCGATGGCCTGGCACATCAGAACCACAGAAATATAAGGCCCTGGTGGACACTGGTGCACAGTGCACTCTAATGCCCTCGAGTCACCAAGGGACAGACTTAATCTATATTTCTGGGGTGACTGGGGGTTCCCAAGAGTTAACCATGTTGGAGGCTGAAATAAGCCTCACTGGTAAAGACTGGCAAAAACATTCTATTGTGACTGGCCCAGGGGCTCCATGTATACTTGGTATTGATTACCTCAAAAGGGGATATTTTAAGGATCCCAAAGGGTATCGATGGGCCTTTGGAATAGCTGCTGTGGACGCAGACAACGTTAAGCAGCTGTCTGCTTTGCCTGGCCTATCAGAAGATCCGTCTGTTGTGGGGTTGCTCCAAGTGGAGGAACAACAGGTACCGATTGCTACAAAAACGGTGCACAGACGGCAGTACCGCACCAACAGGGATTCCTTGCTCCCCATTCATAACCTGATTCGTCAACTAGAGAGCCAGGGAGTGATCAGCAAAACTCACTCACCTTTTAACAGCCCCATATGGCCGGTGCGTAAAGCCAGTGGAGAATGGAGGCTGACGGTAGATTACCGTGGCCTGAATGAAGTCACACCCCCACTGAGTGCTGCTGTGCCAGACATGCTACAACTCCAGTACGAACTGGAGTCAAAAGCAGCCAAGTGGTATGCCACCATTGACATTGCTAATGCCTTCTTCTCAATTCCTTTGGCCACAGAATGCAGGCCACAGTTTGCTTTCACCTGGAGGGGTGTTCAGTACACCTGGAACCGTTTGCCCCAGGGGTGGAAGCTCAGCCCAACCATTTGTCATGGATTGGTCCAAACTGCATTGGAACAGGGCGGTGCTCCTGAGCGCTTACAATACATTGATGATATCATTGTGTGGGGCAATACAGCAGGAGAAGTTTTTGAGAAAGGAGAGAGAATAATCCAGATCCTTCTGCGAGCTGGCTTTGCTATCAAGCGAAGCAAAGTGAAAGGGCCTGCACAGGAAATTCAGTTCCTAGGTATAAAGTGGCAAGATGGACGTCGTCACATCCCTACAGATGTGATTAACAAAATCACTGCCATGTCTCCACCCACTAGTAAGACGGAGACCCAAGCTTTTTTGGGTGTAGTGGGCTTTTGGAGAATGCATGTTCCAAACTACAGTCTCATTGTGAGCCCTCTCTATCGGGTGACGCGGAAGAAGAATGATTTTGTGTGGGGCCCTGAGCAGCAGCAGGCTTTTGAGCAAATTAAGCAGGAGATAGCCCGTGCCGTGGCCCTGGAGCCAGTGCGGACGGGACAGGATGTAAAGAACATCCTCTACACTGCTGCTGGAAAGGAAGGTCCCACTTGGAGTTTGTGGCAAAGAGCTCCTGGAGAGACCCGAGGCCGACCCTTTGGATTCTGGAGTCGGGCGTACAGGGGGTCTGAGGAGCGCTACACTCCAACTGAGGAGGAGATCTTAGCCGCGTATGAGGGGGTTCGAGCTGCTTCCGAAGTAATCGGTACTGAAGCGCAGCTCCTTCTGGCACCTCGATTGCCAGTGCTGAACTGGATGTTCAAAGGAAAGGTTCCCTCTACCCATCATGCTACTGATGCCACTTGGAGTAAGTGGATTGCGCTGATTACACAGCGAGCTCGGATGGGGAACCTCAGTCATCCAGGAATCCTAGAAGTGATCATGGACTGGCCTGAAGGTAAAAAGTTTGGAACAACACCAGCAGAGGAGGTATCACGTGCCAAAGAGGCCCCACCATATAATGAACTACCAGACAATGGAAAGAGATACGCCCTGTTCACAGATGGATCCTGTCGCATTGTGGGTAAGCACCGCAGATGGAAATCTGCTGTGTGGAGCCCCACACGAAGAGTTGCTGAGGCCACTGAAGGAAAAGGAGAATCAAGTCAATTTGCAGAGGTAAAGGCTGTCCAGCTGGCCTTAGATATTGCTGAACGAGAGAGGTGGCCAGTGCTTTATCTTTACACTGACTCATGGATGGTGGCAAATGCTTTATGGGGGTGGTTACAGCAATGGGAACAAAATGGTTGGCAACGGAGGGGTAAACCTATTTGGGCTGCTGAACTGTGGAGAGACATTGCTGCCCGAATAAAGAATATGGCTGTAAAGGTGCGCCATGTGGATGCTCATGTTCCTAAGAGCCGGGCAACTGAGGAACAACAAAATAACCATCAGGTAGATCGAGCTGCCAAAGTTAAGGTGGCTCAAGCAGACTTGGACTGGCAACACAAAAGTGAATTATTTTTAGCTCGATGGGCCCATGAGACCTCTGGCCATCAAGGAAGAGATGCAACATATAAATGGGCTAGAGACCGAGGGGTGGACTTAACTATGGATGCTATTGCACAGGTTATCCATGACTGTGATACATGCGCCACAATTAAACAAGCTAAGAGAATGAAACCTCTTTGGGGGGAAGGGCGATGGCAAAAGTATAAATATGGGGAGGCATGGCAGGTTGATTATATCACCTTGCCACGATCTCGCAGTGGTAAGCGTTATGTGCTCACCATGGTGGAAGCAACCACTGGGTGGCTTGAAACATATGCAGTACCCCATGCTACTGCCCGAAACACCATCTTAGGGCTTGAGAAACAAGTCCTATGGCGACATGGCACTCCAGAGAGAATTGAGTCAGATAATGGGACTCATTTCAAAAATTCTCTTGTAAATACTTGGGCCAAAGATCATGGCATTGAGTGGATTTATCATATCCCCTATCACGCACCAGCTTCTGGTAAAATTGAAAGGTACAATGGGTTGTTAAAAACCACATTGAAAGCAATGGGTGGCGGAACATTTAAGCACTGGGAGAAGCATTTGGCAGAAGCCACCTGGTTGGTCAACACTCGAGGATCCATCAATCGCGATGGTCCTGCCCAATCCAGATCTCTACCTACTGTAGAGGGAGATAAGGTCCCTGTAGTACATGTAAAGAACATGTTGGGAAAAGCAGTTTGGGTCCTTCCAGCTTCTGGAAAGGGCAAACCTCTCCGTGGAACTGTTTTTGCTCAAGGACCTGGGTCCACTTGGTGGGTGATGCAGAAGAATGGGGATGTTCAATGTGTACCACAAGGGAATTTGATGTTGGGGGAGTGCGGTCGGTAATTCCATGTATATACATAAATATGTTATGTGTGTATTTAATGCATGTTAATCATTATTCTTCTATACATATATATCAAACATGATGTAGTGACGTGGAATAAGGGGTGGAATGTCATGGTTTTATGATTTTTTGGTACTGGTATTCCACATCATAACATCATGTAGTGCATTTAGAGTTAAAGAGTTAATGCTCCAGCTCCGTGGATCATCAATAGTTCCAGGTATACTTGTCTCAGAAGAGAAGAAGAACTCCATTCCCCAGAGGACTTTGCGATGCTTTGCGTTCTTACGTGTTTACGCTCAGAGGGAAAGATAAAAACTGTCTGCAGTCACGGGACACTCTCTTTCCTTTGGGATCGACTCAGCAGTGGGTGCTCGCTGCCGTCCGCCTTCAGCGTTAGCGTAAGGCCTTCGGTTTATCGGACACTCTCTCTCTTGCTCATTTTATTTGATTTATTAGCTTTAATTCCAATTATATTGTATTATATTGTGTTATTTTGCTTTCCGATATCTTATTTAGTAAATTAGCTTTCCTCCTCAGATCGTTGCCGCTGTTTTGTTCCTAGGCCCATCTCCCTTTTCCCTTTTCCCTTTCCCCCTTCCCCTTTCCTGGGGCGTGGGTCCGTGGGTCCCCCGCACCAATCGTCACGGAACCGGGCCGAACCTGCCCGTAAACCGTTGACACCTGGGATGGGTCTCCAAATTTAGGGACCCTGATAACGACATCAGCTTTCCAGATACACAAAGTGCTTGTCCAAGAGTGAGAGCTTAAAAAGAGTGGCTTGCTCTGCACCTCAGATCTGCATCCCAATGGCCAAAAACTCCCTGGAAGCCTTTCTATCCCTCAGCTAGGATTCCAGCATGATTCCTGGCGACCATGTGCTGTTTTCCCACTGCACAGAGCGAGTGATTTTCTCAGGTCCTCAAGGGGCCCATCTAGAAATGCTGTGATGTATGTTCATTGGGATAGAGCTAAGGAAAAAAAAAAACAAAAAAACTCTCTCGAGCAATTATGTCTTGGCACAGATTTATGGATTCACGTCTCCCACGCCCTGCCAATCACAGCATGCTATCTCAAGTTCCTACAAAGCCTTCTACTCCCTAATCACAAAAATAAGCACGAAAGATAACTCCAGTAACAAGCTCAATAGTCTCAGACTGGGTTCATCTCTTCAAACACAGAACTATGGGAAATGCTCTGAGTTGTCTCAGCTAACCTCCAGTTGTTAACCTCTCAGTACAGGTGAGAGCATCCCACAGCTCCACTGTTGCAGCTGCAAGCCACGTATGGATGTCTCAGGTATCTCAGGTCATCTCAAATCATTGAGTCATGGGTTTGAGTTGGAATGAACCTTTAAAGGCCATCTGGTCCAGCTCCCCTGCAATGAAAAGGGACATCTACAGCTCAGCCAGGTGCTCAGAGCCCCATCCAACCCAATTTTGAATGTCTCCAGGGATGGGGCATTCACCACGTCCCTGGGCAACCTGTGGCAGTGACATTAAATGACCTAAAAGCATCAATATTTGGGGAACAATATACCCTCTGCTGCTTTCTGTTTGTTTACAGAGATGGACCAAAACCACAGCCCTTCCCTAACCCAGAGCCAAGGTTCCCACATCTTCAGTCTTTTATTCTTTTGAACAAGATCACATCAGCTGGGTTCTTTTGCCATCATGCAACTAAGGCAGCAAATAGCACTTTTAGTGATTCTTGGGTTGGAAATACATAATTCTGCGTGCACTACACAGTAAGAAATGTATTTCTCTATAATTCTATTCATGGATGGTTGGCTTTGCTTGTTGTAATCGATAAGCAATCTGGGCTAAGTGTTCCCCAATGGGAATTACTGGGCATGGGGGACTGCAGATCTCAGTCAGCATCCTCTCCTCGGTGGAAGCAGAACTGAGGTTTCTTACTGGTCATTTTTTTTCAGGAAGCATGTACAAAACAAATATATTTTGAGGTTACATTCCTTCCATCAAATCTGGGGCTCAAGAGCTGTCTGTGATCACAGGCAGGGTGCCCCACTGCGAGCATTTTCCAGGTGGTTGCCTGCATCTCAGCTGCCTGCCACTGCTTTGCTCCGTGGCCAATGAAGATGCATATAGCCAACGAGGTCTTATAGCCAAAAAAAACCACAAAGCAGCATTTCCCAGGAACAATACAAAACACATCCAGGACAGGTTGGATGAACTGCCCTTTTCAGTAGCTCTTTCACTCCAACAGCCTGGAAAGGAGCCCAGGATCTGAAGCTCAAGCAGGTGCAGCTAAGCATTGGGAATTTAATGCTGTGTGAGGTGAGTCCTACACACACCGTGCCCATAGGAACCTCATGCAGAGACAAGGCTCATAGCAATTGAGGTTGCTGAATGCTATTTCTTCACTTTATTACCTTAATATTTTATTCCCGACCTTTTTATTTTTTTCCACACCTACACCAGACTCAAGACAACATCTCAATCAAACCCTCAATTATCACTTTTTGCTTCAAGGATCTGAATCGCCCTATTTCTGCTCACGTTTTCAGAAATCGTGTACTAGAGGAGTTTACCTCAGTAACTCCCACTGTGCAGACCTGAAAACCAATGCTACAGAACCATGGGGACGGCAGATTTGTGGTTGCCCTATTTCATTCCATTTTAAAGCGTGAATTTAGCTGGAAAGCCAAGGAGAAGGCGAAACAAGACCAAAGTGCAAAGCACTCAGCAGCTCTGTTTGGGTGTGATAGATGCTTTATTTGCACAGGTCAATGATCCATAGAGCTATATAACATCTTCATTACAAACGATGCATAATTTAAAACGTAATCCCTCTTCCCTTTGGATCTCTAATTCATGAAAATTCTTGTCATTATATCACAGCACATCTTTCAGGTTCCCCCCTCCCTTGGCTTTGCACATCTTTATCAAAGCATCTCTGTTTGAGCAACTTTCCAGCTCGTATGTAAAAAAGCACAGTCCTTGGGACAGTATTTCACAAGGAACAGTTAATCATCTTAACTACCACCTCCTTCCTGAATAAAAGATCGGGTGTGCTTTCATCTCAGCACAACTGCTAAGGGAGAATCCTTCAACTCTCAGTGCGAATATAGCACACACGCCCGGTGAGAATCTGGTTATTCCTCTTTACATTTCAAAAGGCAGTTATTGTGCAAAATGCATCTAAAAGCCCCAGAGCACTGGTTTGTGGTGTTTTTCTTTTTCTTTCCTAGCACCTCAGTGGATTTCATCTAGCAAACTGTCAGCCTCTGCTGGGGATTTGGCATAATAGGTTTTGCTGCTTGCTTTGTTTTATCATTCCAAACTTTGCTTCCAGTTCAACCCAGGACACTCCTCCTCCTGAAGAGGTGTCAATAGCACAGGCAGTTGATCTTTGGCAGATGGAGACCTGAAATGCAGAAACACTGGTGCAGATCCACTGGTGCTTTTTGCCTGCCCACGGCTGATGCCTCGGTCACCTGGACATGGTGACATGCGTGCTTTGTAGAGTCCCAAAGGACCATTTCCTCCTCCCCACCATAGAATCATGGAATCATTAAGGTTGGAAAAGACCTCTAAGATCCCCAAGTACACCATATCCACCAACCGTGTCCCTCAGTGCCAAACCTCCATGGTCCTGGAACACCTCCAGGGCACTCTCCCACATCCCTGGGCAGCCTGTGCCAGTGTCTCACCACTCTTTCAGAGAAGAAATCTTCCTAATATCCAACCTGAGATTTGGGAAGATTGCTTCTAATCATGCTGTGGGCCACGTCCTAATGGTTTACAGACACCACTGAGCCACTGGGGCAAGATGGACAGCACTCTGCTTCAAGACCTGATACTACTTTCTGCTATAATTTTCTTATCAAAGCTGTACCTGGAAAAAAAAAAAAAAAGATTTTTTATCTGTGATATGAAACAAAAAAAAAAAACAGGTTCTTAAAAACTATCTGCAATCTAAAGAGTTTAATTTTGTTTCTTTTAAAAAGCATTATTCCCAGGATTTTTACTAACTAAAATTGAAGTTAGTTTGAAAAACTTAACTGTAGCTGTTAAATGAGAAAATTGAAGCATTTTCATGCAGGAGTGCTAAAATATTTCAGCTGTCAAAATGTTTCAGTGTTCACAGGGCTCCTTCCAGCTGAAGTAATGGGTGAATTAGCAGGAATTCACAAGGTGTTTCTGACAGCCCAGATCAGATTTTTGATAGTACCTCCTATTGCCTCCAACTCTCAAGAGAAGGGGTCAGATTGTGCACCACCACAAACCCCAATTGCTGTTACATCCCTACTGAGATGAGACGAGACCTGACTCGTGTCATTCCCAGTTGTGACTTTTGCTCTCATGCTCACTTGTCAGCCAACCTGGAGAGCAAGTCTGCATCCAAGGAGCTTCCATATAACATCCTAAAGGAGCTCATTCTGTATATGTCTCAGATGAAAATGCTGAAATGCCAAAAGCAGCCCAGTGGATGCAGACAGTACCCAGAGACAGAGCTCTGGCTGTTTGTACCAATGGTAATACCATATTTAATTCCAGAATTTAGGAGGAGGGATGAGCTTCAGGGCATTGCATGGATTTCCTCTGAGGTCCACAGGGAGAGATGGCTTTGATGAAGGGAACTCCTCCCACCCTACAGTAATCAGGCAAAATGCAAGAGCTGGACCACCTGCAGGCACCGAGAGCTCTCTTTTGCCTACAGAGGAGGCCTGGAAAGCTGGCTGAGATGACACAACTAACTCTGTGATGGCTTGCATTACGTAATGTGTGTCCCATTGCAAGAATTTACTAGTTTTGGTGCTGACCTGAGGTATGGGAATTACAGAAAGACCTGTATCCAGCATGTCCCAGCCAGGCCCACTACCACATTAACAACGTTGGTCTGGTATAGAATCATAGTATGTAGAATTGTCTGAGTTGGAAGGGACCCCTGAAGGCCATCTAGTGCCATTCCCTGCAATGAACACGGACACCCACAGCTCCTTCAGGTGCTCAGAGCCCCATTCAGCCTGACCTTGGGTGTCTCCAAGGATGGGGCACCCTTCACCCCTGCAGGCAACCTGTCCCACTGCCTCACCACACTTATTATAAAAAACTGCTTCCTTATATCCAACATAAAAGAAGAACTATGAGGTTCTGTGCCCTGCAGGTATGGCTCATTTCAGTCATTTAAGCTCAGCATCACTGGAAGCAAAAATGTTTTCCCTTGGAGGCTGCATGCACATATGTTTTCATGCTGGAGGGTGTTGGAAATTGTGCTCTCTCCCACATTGTCACATAATGTCAACAGAGTCACCACAGATGTTACACTGGGATAAGCCACAGCAATTATCATTATTGTGCGTTCCTAAGCAGGCACTGAACTGGCATTTAGCATCTTGGGATTGTTTTCAGACAAGTCTGATTTCTCCTACAGATGGTTTAACAAGAGATCATGGCTCTACTTACAAAACTTGACCAGGGGTTTGAGAATAGGGAAAACCCATGATTCAGGTTGGATATTAGGAAAAACTTTTTCTCCAGAAGAGCGGTCAGGCTCTGGAAGTCTTCCCAGAGAAGTAGTGGTGTCACCATCCCTGGAAGTATCCAAGAGCCATGGAGATGTGTCGCTGAGGGACATGATCAGTGGCCATGGTTGGGTTGGGGTTGGGTTTGATGATCTTGGAGGTCTTTTCCAGCCTTAATGATTCTATGACTCTCCAGTTGTGCTCTCTGAGTCGAGCAATTCAAGCTGTAGCTCTGAAATCTCTACCCTTCTCCACCCCCAAATCAAAGCCTAAAACATAAAGGGATATTTCAGGCCCCAAATTGCCTCCATGTGACCAGACAGCAGCTGGGCAAGCCAGGGAAGGTGCCAGGAGCTTGTGTTCCTGGTGGCTTTATTGGCTCCATCTTTCCCAGCTGCAGCCTCACCCACATCCTCTCCAGGGCTGAACGAGCCCAGAGCTGGACTTCTGTTTGCCCAGAACAGAGCATCATTTTCATGCTTAAAAAGGACTTGATTACATTAAAAGACCTTGGAGGATGGAGACTCCCTAGGCACGAGGGAGCCCAAACTACCAGCTTTCTCTCTGATCAATGTGTGGTGCTAAATCAGGGTTTTTGAGCCTCTTGGAGGAATCTGTAGGCGAGGCACCGGAAAGGCTCCGGAGGCTGCTGTTGAATTTTGATGATGTTCATCCATTATGGATGAAGGGGGTTATGTAAGAGTCTTTCCCTGGCGTTCATCTGAGGCCAGGCTGTCCTGGGCTGCGGACGAAATGTGCAGCTCATCCGGAGGGAGACAGGGGACTGGAAGAGAAAGAGGGGCAACTGGGACTGCTCTGCTTCCTCCCTGCTCCCAAATGAATCTCAGCACTGGGTACAGCTTTGTCCTCTCCGTACAGTAACCCTAGCTGCATGAAATATGCAAACAGCCTTTGTTTGGCCACAAATCACAGAATGGTAGAACTGCTTGAGTTTGAAGAGACCTTTAAAGGCCATCTGGTCCAACTCCCCTGCCATGAGCAGTGACATCTACAGCTGAAACAGGTGCACAGAGCTTGGCCCAGCAGCCACACCTCTATCTGTTACCTTTGTTCCTTCCCTGGGAAATTTCCACGGAAGGATTTCCCTTCCAGAGATGCTCTGACCACATTTGTCCCAGGGGTGGTGGGACAGCTGGGACTCATTCACTTCACTCTCATTAAAGGAGGAGAATAATTAAGTCAAACAGCTTGCTAATGCAATGCATCAGTCCACTGATGAGGAAAATGAACAGCAGTTAATTAGCAAAGGTATTATTAAGACAACCACAGCAGAACCTACCTGGATTTATTACTGACTTTTCCCCATCACTAGACCTGAAGAATGTCTTTGGAAATCTTTTTAATACCTTTTTCCTGACTCCTTCTGCCACGATGGATCTTCCACTCATTTACTCATTCTCCTGCAGGCACCCAAACCAAGACTATCTCCTGTTGACACTTATGCATGTGACTGCAGAGCCCACGCTGCTCGGATGTTGAAGAGGTCTTCATATCTCCACAATGGTGGACAGAACATGGAAAGCATTCGGAACCCAAACAGGACCTACAGTGGGAGGAGATGGCAGAATACATCCCTTCTTGCAGATCTGCCTGGGGATGTGAGCCAGCAAAGCTCTTTGCATAATCAATGATCTGTGAGTCCTAACGCACTGAGACAGTTCATCTTTAAAAAAACCAAGGATGGTTATGAATGCTTGTGTTGGGATGTTCTGCAGGATGTCCCTTCCAGAAAACCAGTCATACCATCAGTTCGATCTAAACATCTGGGACAAGACACACTAAACCCCATCTCCTACTTCCTTTCCTGCAGCAACTCTCCCATCTAATGCCTTCTACTCAGTTTCAGGCTCCCGCTGCACCTACCAACTTGGGTGTTCCCAAAATACTATCCATCGTTCCATCAACATAGAGCATAGAAGCACAGCAGAGCACTTCCTGTGCTTTCCAGGATTTTTTTTCCCTTCCTGATAAATTATCCTGGGTGACCTTGTCTGACCAGGAAATGTGTTGCACTCACAAGACTGCAAATGAAAATAAAACGAGCATAAGCCTGCTGCCTAGGCAGAAGAGGTTGCTTTTTTCCATTCCTTCCTTGCTCCTCCCATGAGTTTATTGTCTTTGATTCAGGATTTCCTGTATTCTTCTGTACACAGGAATTTCCTGTACAAACCTATAGATATATCCACGTCTTCTTCAGATTCAGGAACAGACTATTTATATCCACTTCCCATTGGATCATCCAGAAATCCAGCTCTGGTTTTAGCTCCCAGCTAAGCTAAGTTGAACGCCAGCTATACCTCCGTATCTTACCCCCCCCACCAAACAGGTAAACCCCACATTTAACCCTATCTAGGAGAGCCTTTTGCTGTTTTCCCATGAAAAACATCATTGGGAGCATGACTCTTCCTGTGTTCACCTCTGAGTGATAAGGTTGGATATTAGGAAAAGCTTCTCCACTGAAAGAGCAATCAGGCACTGGCAGCAGCTGCTCAGAGATCTGGCGATGTCACTGCCCCTGGAGGTGTTCAAGAACTGTGGAGATGCAGCACTGAAGGACATGGTCAGTGTGTGTGATGGGGATAGGTTAGGGTTGGGCTTCGTGATCTTATTGGTCTTTCCAATCTTAATGATTCTATGATTGCATCACATTGCTGGAGAGCATCTCTCTGCTCATCAGCAAGACCAGTGCACAACACCAACAGAGTTAATTGCTACGATCTCTGGATTTACCTGTGTTCATGCTGCAAATGTGGGAAACTGGGCAGCAGCTCCCTCTGCAAGTTCCTGCTCCTCACTTTTTCTCTATCTGAGCATCAGCTCTTCCTTCCTCCTACAGCAATGCAAGGGCCAACCCAAGATAGGAGCTGAGTTTCCTTAAGACCAACCCCAGGAAGGCTTGAGTCACATCAGATAAGAAACAGAAGGTGGAGAGCTTTGGGATGAGCTGCAAGACATGAGATGGGTGGAGGCAGAGTGTCTTTTTTAATAGGAATATCAGCAAAACAGATGTTCACAGAGATAACTCTGGAGAATGGAGTAGCACGTCCTCCTTGGACTGCCCTCTGCTGTGGATGGGTGAAGGAGGGATGGGAAGGAAGAGATAAGCTTTTATATGACCCAAACCAGCTAAGGTGTTAAAAAGCCCTTGAAATGGTAGTTCTGGTGCCTGAAAGCTAGCATCCTAAGGGAGGAGAGAAATCTAGAGGGAATATGTGATCCTGTTCATATGTCAAAGAGAGAGGGACACAAAACTGTAGGCAGATGTGGAACAGCCTGACAGCATCTCTGTGAACCATCTCTGAGTTATCTTTCCTCTTTCAGCAATGCTCAGTGCTACAATCTGAAAGGAATAGTGGCTTCTGCTGTGGAGCTGTGTAGAAAGCCACATCCAGGACAACTCTACAGAGAATGGACAGAAATGCCTGCTATGCAGCTTCTAGTGGAGAGGCACAAGACCTTTCTCTGTTCAGGACAGACACAGGGCAGTCCCCAGCACCAAAAGCCAGAAGTGAGGTGGGATGAAGGAGGTCTTTGTGCCTCTCGTTGGGTGGAGGTACGTGCTGTGAAGTCAGGAGCTGTGCTTTTGAAGAGGCTCCTTGCAAGAGCTGAAAGGGACTTGTGTCCAGACTGGGGTAACATTCACACAAGAAGACATCAGTCAGTGAAGACAGAGCTGTGGCATGACAAATACCTTGTCGCACATGCTACATGGCATCACCAAGCAAAAGCCCTCTAGGGAACCACAGTGTGCTGATACAGCCCCAGGTGTACTCCATGGAGGGCATCCACTCTACCTTGAATGGGGAGTACAGTGGCAGATGTCCCTCTGGAGGTATTCTTCAGCCAGATGAGCTTCAGATTGACAACGAGGCAATCTAGACTGTCACATAAACGTCAGAGGCAACATGAGCACAAACTTGTTTTCTCGCACTGGTCAGACCTGTGAATCCAGGAAGCAGGAAAGGAAGAAACATCACTCTCAGACACCTTGCCATCTGCTCGCCTTCAGCAGCAGACGTAAACAGTTGGAAAAGAGCAACATTTTTGGCTGAGAAGAAGCTAAACAGTCATCTAGGACATCATACAACATACAGCCAATGTCTCTAGGTTCCATCAACTATAGCAAACACTGCAAGAAAACTATTAGCACCACCAATGGAGAAGACAAAGGCCAAGGCTGAAAGCACTGCAGCCCCTACATGTTTGGATTTCATCCTCCTGGCAGGTGGGAGACCAGGGACTGGAAAGATCAAGCTCAGTTGTAATTAGGCCAATGATTGGTACGTTTGGTGGAAGGGTTTAAGCATGGTTGGGTCTCCACAGCATAAAGTAGTACATTGCTAGAAGGAAGAGACAGACAGAAAAACAGGTAGGTGGTTCTCTCCTTTCTAATACTGAGAAAGGTTCTTCTCTTATAGCAGTTGTTTTCCTTAGGGGCATCAAAATATAATGCCACGAAATCTGGAAAACTCTCACTTTTAAACTCTCTTTTAGAATGACGTGAATGCCCTGTACTGACACAGCTCTTTAAGCATGAACCAGTCAGAGCCTGCATGGTTTGGCAGGGGAGTTGGACTAGATCTCTAGAGGTCCCTTCCAACCCCTATAGTTCTGTGTTTCTGTGATCTTATCTCACTTCGGCCTCCAATACATATTTTAGCTTAACTTTAGCCTCTTTCTAGTTGTTTGAGGCCTCCCAGTTCCATCAGAGGTGTCAGTTCTGGGCTCGACCTGTTCATCTTCATTCACCTCAAAGCCTCACAACTATCATCACCTGAGAAATACTCTGGTTGGGCTCTCTCTCATTGGGTATGTGGCTGGGAACATCAAGTGATCACAAAACTTTCTTTTTTCCTCATTATTTTTTGAAGGGTAAGGTCAGAGGTCAGTGGGCATGGTAGTGATAGGCTGATGGTTGGACTTGGTGATCCTAGTGGTCTTTTCCAATCTTAAAGATTTTATGATTCTTTTCCACCTGTAACATACCAAGTTCTTGACCATTTTCAATGCAGATAAGTGAAAGGATCCTGGCAGAAAGCAATGGGATGCTCCTTCTGACATCAGGACCCTCACGGGAGATGGTCATCATGAGCTGACCTCTGGTTTGGGAGGAGCTCTCTCACAGAATCACAGAATTGTAGGGGCTGAAGGAGACCTCTCATTTCTCATGTTTCTCAAGTCTAGATTTAACATTTTTCTCTCTGTAAGACTCCCAAGCATTACCACAGCCTTTCCTCTGTGTCACTGCGTAGTGCACCCGGGGTCCAAGGAGTGAATGTGGGTGGCAGCTTGTTTTTTGGTACTATTTCAAAGGGTTTGGAAATGGCAAAGATTTAGAGGTGTGAGTCACCCCTAGTGTACAACTGACAATGCCATTTTATGAGCCTTTCCTTGGGTGTCTTTTTGTCCGTTTGGCTTTAAGCTATGGATCCAAGGTGTGTGCTTTGCAATCTGCAAGAGGAAATGCTTTCTCGAGTCAGATCTGTCCTGAATTCCTCAGGACGCTAAGGAAGGGATAAAACAGGGCATTTCCTGCTGGCGAAGGGGAGCAGATGAAGTGGATTTGACCTGGCATGAAACCTATTGCCTGCAGAATGGTTGCTGGAGAGAAAAGGAAGGACAGAGAGGAAATGCACAAGTCTTTTTTCTATTCTGTACGCTCAGGCTTGCAATGATGAAATCCAGTGCCAGTGAATTATACAAATGCTTATGCAATTAGAAGGAGTTACACTCAGTGCTTCTGCAGCCAAAAATAGCCCCATGCACCAGCAAAAGGCCCGCCTGCTTTCATGTTGAGTTAGGGAGAGACAGCACCCTGGGCTGCTGAGTGGGAGAAGCCTCAGAACGAGGTACTCTGTGTGCTGATAGTGGAAGGCAACATGGTGGATAGGAAAAACGTTCTGCCAACCTCACGTCTTTCTGTTGGTACAAATCCTCTGTCCAAAGCCTGTGTCTCCCTCTGGGGATGCAACAGGGACATCTCTCCCAGACTGAGATAGTTCCCTGTATGGGAACTGTTGAATCATAGCCTGAACCACTGATTGATCACCTTAAGTGAGCACCGAGTCAGCTGCAGGAGCACAGGTGAAGGCAATGCGCCTGTGTGACTGGAAGGGGTGGAGTCTGGCTCCACCTCTCCTAGACCCCATTTAAGGGCTGACAACAACTGGGGAAGGTTTTCTTTCTGGAGACCAGTCCTTTGGAGTTTCCTACTGTGAGCTTAGGATACAGGTGAGCATTTTTCCCTTTATTTTTGTCTGCTTTTCATATAGTCAACAATAATCTAACAATGCCATCTATAAAATATCTTGGCTGTAATACGATTTGGTATTATTCATACTGTTAACCTCACACCTTACAGGCCCCTTCCCAGCTCCAGGGTGAGTGGTCCTATGGAAGAGGAGCAGGAGGAAGAAACAGGTTTTTCTGCTTTGAGAAAGATGCTGGGGTCATGAGGAAGGATATTGTGGTGCTCCTGAAGGTTTGAGTCCTAGTAGATATTCTTTAAGGCTTTCCTCACACAGAGGTTTTTACATGAAAAAATGAGAACCCAGGGAATAAATAAGCAGCTCAGGACAGGTGTTTGTGCAATATCTCCACTCAGCCATCTGCATCTGACCCTTGCGGGTCATCCAAAAAAGGCTTCTAAACCACGACATAAAAAGCATGTATCTAAGATTTCTTGAGACTTGAGGAGTCAAACCAAATCACTGTCTGAATAAGAAGCTCCCAGAACGAGAGTAGTGCTGGGAAAGGTTGGCATTTAAGTGTTTTTTTCACTTTTTTTTCACTTTTCTTGCTTTTTCTATTTTCTCCATACCACTGGTGATTCTGCATTGAGCTCAGTAACAGCCAGGCTGTGGTCATGTTTTTTAAATGAAATGCTAATCCATCCCCAAACTCCTCTTGCAAGCATTAGAAATGGGGCCAGAAGTTTAAACCACAGTGCTCTGAGCAGATCCAGGCTTGAACGATTTTGTGATCTCAGCATTAAAATCCCATCACTCCATCTTTGGCAAGGCTGAGTGGGAAGATAAAGTAAGGTGATTTACAGTTGGCATCAGCCCATATACCTGTGTGTACACGTGGGCTGTGCGACAAGCTTTTCTGCACAACCTGTTCCCATCTCTCACCACTGAATGTAATGCTTTGGGGGTCTGTGGAAGTCCCAGAGACCTTCAGTGGGGAACCTCAGTTCACCACAAAGTGGAAAATATCCCACGGGCTGAAATATCCCACAGAAAAGCTGTGTTCACAGAGCACAGGTTGAATGAGAGCAACAGGCATGGAAAGGCTTGATGGCAACTGGTCCTAGAAGTGCAGTCCTAGCTGAAGGTACCTGAAGACATCTCAGATGGCTCCTGGTGGTTGGGCAATCAAATCACAGCCCTGCAGAATGGGCACTATGGCGTGGGTATTTCAGACTCCACGCTTATAAAGCAGTGGTGGCATCAAAAGAAATCACCCTGCCCTCAGATATTACACATAAAGCGAACAAATAAGATTCCTGGCTGTTGTTGTTGCGTAGTCCAGCGATGATCAGTGCAGCACTCAGTGCAATGCTTCCCATGTTATTTTTCCTAGGAATGAAACAACAGGTCAAAGTTTTGTGTTTGGAGATGTGTTTACTATTTGGAAGTGGTGGTTGTTGCACATAGCAGCATCTAGCCAGCCTGCCAGTGAATTTATGTCAAAGTTTTGCTTGTGGAAAAAACATATTGTGGTAGATGATGTTCTCACTGACAAGCCAGATGTCAAAACATGGCAGGATAATGTTACTGAAAGCATCAGCTGCTATAAAAGGGAAGCAAAGAGACGATTGTTCCTTCGTTAGACATCAAAATTTGATGGCATATCACTGTGACTAAAAGGTTTATGAATGCTCAAAATAAAGTAGGGCTAAAAGTTCCCCAGGATGTCATGCAGGAAGTTTCATGGAAGACATCAACCCCACTTTGGTCTCTCTTTCTCTCTCCCCCTTGTGTATGTTTACAAGCCTGGATGGAGGTGTGTATGGAGGGCTGCTGTGAGCTCTGCAGACCTCTGGTGAGAGCTGACTTACCACAGCCTAGCCAAGACCGAGCCTAGCTCAGAATCAGTGCTTTTCCCCCTTACATTGCTCTTTGCTTATTATTTCATACAGAGTCTGGTAAGCAAGAGAAGAACTGGACCTATCCCACTGCTGAGCACAGGAACACCAAAGCAACTGCCCTGCCTAAGCCTTTTTAGCCCTATGTCTGACATCTAGAGACTGCAGCTGGAATCTTCACCCAGTATTGGTACACACTGGTAGACCAATATTGGATAATATTATATATTTATTATAGTATAGTATATTATATTGGATACATTGGTATCTCAAAGGAGTCCCAGATCTGCCTCCTCTACGTGACCCTGGTCCTACTGTGCCAAGAGCAGTGAAAAGCTGTCAGTTGTCAACTTATGCCTGGATCATAGCTTGGTATCCTCTGAAGACCATAAGAGAATTAGAGGGTTTAAATGCTCTCAGACGTATGATCTGATTTTAGGATCCGTGTGGAGCCAGGAGTCGGACTTGATGATTCTTATAGGTCCTTTCCAGTGTTGGATATTCCATGATTTTATGATTTCTTTTATATGCAGCACCTTTTAGTGAAGACTTCATGGGAGAAGGACTCCCATCATCTTAGAGATCTCTTCCAATTTTAATGATTCTATGGTTGTATCCAGGGAAGGTTCAGGTTGGATGTTAGGAAATATTTCCTCTACAAAAGATCAGTCAGGAATTGGAATGAGCTGCCCCGGGAGTGATGGGGCCACTGTTCTTGAGGGTGTTTAAGAACTGTGGAGATGTGACACTAGGGGGGCATGGTTTGATGGACATGGTGGGATGAGTTAGGGTTGGACTTGATGATCTTAGAGCTCTTTTCCAGCCTCAGTGGTTCTACGATTCTAACCCTGTGGGTGTCGGATGGCTGATCACAAGTACCCATCTGCAGACTGCAATATACATGCTGCTGCCAGCCAAATGGGAATCTATTGGCAATGGGAGCAACTGCCTGTCTGCTTTGGCAGAGAGACCTCTGCTCTGTGAAAAGTCAAAGCCCTAAAAAAGCCCACGCCTCTGCCTGAATTTGCCACACCAGTCCTGTTTCCCTGCTGTGACGCACTACTTCTAGATTGATGTCTGAACATACCGTGTGGAAGGTCTGTGCTGGGCAGATGGACGTAAAGCACAGCTGAATCTGGCCAACAAGCAGTAACATCAGTGGTTGACAGGCAGGGAAGCTCAGACAGGCTCTGTTTTGATGCCCACCATGATGTAGGAGTGGTAGTTCTCTATGGAGAGCGTTGCCCAATTCCCTATCGTTTACTACCGTCTGCTCTGCCGTGAAAAACACGCCTTCAGGGTACCATCCAGAGCAATCACCCTCTTTACAACTCACAAGGACAAGTAGTGACTGCTCAGATTGCTTTTAAACTTTGCAGCTAACGTTTATTCTGTGTTCAATGCTCCAAGCCCCATCTGTCTTGCAGAGATTTTTCTCTTGACATCAACCCTGTGTGGCAGTTCTTTATCAACTTCATTGTGTCTATTAACACAAAGGTGTCCTGCCATGACTCTTCAAGGCTTTGTAGCAAAAGAAAAAGGAAGCGATCCTGCTCTTAACACTCTAGCTGTTTCGGGAGTGATTTACGGGTATTGTTGAATGCATGTGCTGTTTGCAGAGATAAATCTCAGTCTATTACGTGTGGCTCATTTCCTGAACACCTTTTAAACAGGGAAAGAGGGAAAAATCCAGGTGCAAAATGTGAATGGAGGTACCCACAGAGCTCATCCTTTGCAGGATCTCAAGATCTGCTTAGTAACTGCTGTCCCCAAAAGTAACAGATGAGCAAGCACTTAGAGGGAGAGGTGAAATGCTGGTCTGGCTTGCATACAAAGTTTCTTAACTTGTTTTAAGAAGAACATAAAAGTACCTCAAGCTTTCACAGGCTTGCAGATTCCTTCATTGTCTAAAATGGAAAGGACTCATAGAATCACTGAGGTTAGAGAAGAGCTCTAAGATCCTTATGTCCAACCCCAACCCACCCCCACCAGGCACGCTGATCACATCCCTCAGTGCCACATCTCCATGGTTATGGGACAGTGACTCCACCAACTCCCTTGGGAGCTGTGCCAGTGCCCAATCACTCTTTTGGGCAAGAAGCTTCTTCTAAACATCCAATCTATAGAATGAGGCTGTACACAATGTGCCCACCAGCAGTCCCCACAAACAGTCAAAGTAGGTTCACTCAACCACGAAGTAGAAAATCACGACAAAGCTGAGTCTGCCCATCCCTTTTGCTCTCTGCCGGTTGCCCGGGAGCAGCAGTGATGTGAACCTTGCATCCTTAATTCTGTGCTAAGGCAGGTTTCAGTGCTGGATAGACTGAAGCTGGAGCATAAAGGAGCATTTAGTATTTATATTCCTAAAAGGATCTGCTGCTTTTGAGGGACTCACAGAGACACAACCCCCATAACCTCCTCTGAACGATTTTATGTGCAAGCCCTAAAACAGTAGGCAGAACACTTTCTCTCTCACAATGATGAAGAGCAGTTTATTCTTCAGCTGTCACTTTTTATCACTTCCTTTTAGTGAGTTTCAGATGCTTTTTCAGGAAAATAAATCTGGAAATGCTCTTAATAACCTGCACGCTTGATTAGTCGTTATTACATAGAGCGAGGGAAGGTGACACCTGGCATATCCTCTCTCTACACTTGAGGACTAAGAGAAGTGATTGATGTGAGGCCGTGCAGACTGGCTCTGGAGGGAGCAATACACAAGAGCAGCTCTTTGAGGCTGTGGGGATGGTGAAATTGCAGGTTGTGCTCTTCTCCCCTGCTCCATCATTACTTCCAGTAGCAGTCAGAAGCCACAGAATTTGTCCTCAGCATGCAAGCCTGGCCATGCAGATGTCCTCCTTTGCTATGACACTGGAGTGACAAATCTTTCAGTCTGACTCCACTACATTCACGTTTCCAGCCCCGTGGCTCCTTCCCAGCATTACCAACCACATCCACCAGCCCACGCCACCTCCTCCCCCACTCCTCCATCACTGCCACATGGGTCTCCATCCTGAACTCCTCCAGGGAAACTGCCCCAAGAGCATTTTCTCCACAAGAGATGTCACCAGGCAACCTTCCCCACGTCCCCAGACCCAGCTTTCCCCTTGCATTTCTCACCACCCTTTTAGCATCTCTTCCTCTTCTGCTCTTCTCATCTGGAGATTCTCTCTTTGTGCTCTTGGGTGCCTCATCCGTGTGGGATCATGAACACAAACAAAGCTCATCAAGGCTTGTTGGTACCTGGAGACCTCTTGGCCATGGCTTGCCCCAGTGCAGCCCAGCCAGCCTGGATGCTAGAACCAAGCTGAGCACAGGGAGAGGGACAGATAGAGGTCCAAGAAGGGCTGACACTGAGAAAAACAGATTCCTTCCCATCCAGCTCTGACTATTAAATAGTCTTCTCTGTGTGACCTTCAGTACATCTCACTCCTCACCCACGGAGTGCAGAAGATAAAAGCAAATCAGCCAAATCATAAGGAAAACCAATCCTCTGCTCTCAGTGCTGATAAATTAAAGCTCCTTGGCCTCCAAGTAAAAGGAAGTTTTCCCACACAGTAGTTCAGAGCCCATTAAAGCAATGACAAGCAACCACTTTGTGCTTCACTTAAAATTTAGCCAGGAGGGAAAATATTACTTTGGATGGCAAGAAGAGATTGCTTTTAATTGAAACTCTTTCTGTACTGAGCTGCTGTTGACACTTAGTTTTCAATTAGCAGTTCCATGGGTTTTTAGCTCAGCTCTGCAAGTCGAAAAAGGCTGCAAAGTCAGGAGGGAAAAAAGTCAGATCAGATCTTATCTTGGAGAAATTCAGAGGGATTGAAATGCCACTCTGCGTTTGTTTCCCTTAGTATTCTTGACTCAGTGGTCTCCTTGCCACTTGCAAGCTGTACCTGCACCTAGAGAAAGCCATAAATCATGTAAAATCATTATCCACGTGTAATTATTACTAAAAAACTGCACACTGAATTTCTACCTCTGTTGATGATGCAGTGGTTCAGCTTTATTTGAAGTCCTTTGCTAGGAGGAATATGACATTCATGTCCTTAGTTTCTTCTTGCCTGTTGCAGGATCCACATAGAGTCTTTATTGCATGTTTGCTAAGATGTTTTTACACATTTGCACTTTGTTCATTGGTCTGCAACTCCATGTTAAATCAAAATTTACCATATAAGATGCCTCTAATGTAGGTTAGGTAATACATTCCTTTTGTTATCACTAAAACCTCTTTTTCCCCAGCTACAGGACTGCATTTAACTCCTGACCATGGGTGTGTTGTTTATAGCCATGGTGTCTCCAGTGCCCCATCCCTTACTGTCCCCTGCCTGCCCTCCTGTATCCCACATCTCCACTTCTCAGCTGCGTGAGACACATGGTGAATTAGAGGAATTGCTATCAGGGCTAAACCAAGTGCAAGAGAGCTTCAGGCAGGTGAGAAGTTCAGACAGAGGATGGATGACAACTTGCAAATCTGATGCAAACCTTGTGGCTTGTTTCTAGCAATGGCAACAGCCTATTGCAGGGCAGCATGCTTTCCCTGGGGTCAGGGTACAGCGTCAGGAGAGGTCTGAAAGATTCAGAGACAAAAGCCCCCCAAGCTCTGCTGGTCAGAGCTGCTGGGTCTGTGCTTCATCTCAAGGACCAGTGGCATGAAGAGAAGGTAAAAACAAAAGGTCATTTTTCTCCAAGCACAAAGAGGTTTTGTAAGCACAACATGCACAGCTCAGGTGTTCAGTTTCTTGCTGGCTGTTACCCAAATTAGACAAAGGCATTTCAAACACCACCCCCAACGAGACACCCAAGGATTGTCCCATGAGCTCCTGGAAATTCATCCTGGGTGTTGCCGAGCTGCAGCCTTCCAATTCTCTGCCTTTTTCCTTAGCATCTTATACCATTTTGCACAATTTTCACCCTTGACTCCTCAAGCTGCTATCACCGTCTTCGTGCTTCTGCTTGGTTACTTTTCTTCTCTGGCAGGGCTTTTGCTCATACATTTTTTCATGCCTTGGAATATTCTCAGTCAATCTGAGCCAAGACCTGCTATTTTGTCACAGCAAACTAGGTCTTGGGTTGGAATAGCTCCAAGGACACTGTGTCAGCGAATACTGGATGCCCTGGCTGAGGAAGACTCTGCTCTCCCACCTCTCAAGCCTTGCCCTTTTATCCAGCTATAAATCTCATCCAAGCAGTGCCTCTGAAAAGAGGTTTGGATTTACATTTTTAAACCGGTGTTTTGGCTGGAAATAAATTCCTTTCCTTGAAAGCTTTTATTCCCCCCAGTGAACACACCAGTATGATGTACAATGTGTTGGTAACAACCTAAAATATAGTATCAGGCTTTTCTCTGAAGCAACAAAAACATAGTGGAGCTCCTAAAGACACAGGTACAGAGATGGAGACACAGAAACATGATGTTTCCTCCCAGATGCCTCCATGAAAATCCATAAATGTGCAAATACATTCATACCCACCACATTCCTGGCAGTTGCATCCATCCTCAGGCAGCCCCTGATGGTGAAATCCATGCTCCCAGGCCTTGGATTGATATCAGAACCCCGTCCTCCTCCAACCACCTACGTGATGAGCTTGGATGTGGGATGTCAGCCCCAGGGCAAAGCTAGGGGCAGAGAACTGGCTTTGCCCCATGCAGGAATCACATGGGACTGGTCTCACCATGAAACCACCAACCACCACATGGATTTCTTATCTTTTTTGTGATTTCCCCACCTTTTGTTCTCAAAACCGACCAAAATTCAAAAAATAAAAATAAAAAAATGGATCAAAGCCACTTTCTAGGAGCTTCCACATGAAGAAAACCTCAGCCATTCATCATGGAAGTTGGACAAGATGGTTTTTAAGGGTCACTTCCAACTCAAACAATTCTATGATTCTATGTCCAAGTGAGGGAATTTCAGGCATAACTCCTTGGGTTTGTCTGGCTTTAAGTCCCAGAATGGGCTGGCTGGAGTCAAAAGGAGCAGGAAGGGAAGCCAGACAGGCCCCTGCAATACTGGGCCGTTAAACAGAGCTCATGATGCAGAGTGGTCCAGACTGCAGTCGGCAAGTCTTTCCAAAGACATCAATCTTCTCATTATGGCCTAATTTAAGTGCTACAGCTTTTATTGTCTTCAGTCTCTAGAGGTCGATAGAAGGAATGGCCTGATTGTTGGGCAATTTATTTGACTAGATGTAATAACATTTAAATGGGCCGTGAAGACAAAACAAGATGCTCCATGCTTAAATCTATCCGGAGGCTGATGGCGTCCCTCTTTGTTTTTATCCCCAGTGATAAAAGAATAAGTCTCCCAGGTCTTTCAAGCAGTTTGCTTTAACGTATTTCCAGTCATACTGGACGTTAAGTGCAGCTCCATCTCTCAAATTTTGCAAATGCTCTTTTGGTGGAGTGAGAAAGGGAAAAGTAGATTTCATTCGTGGGGTTTTCCTTCCCATTAGTGCAAAGGGATGATTTAGTGATTGGGCTGGTGAGGCTTATTTACCACAAGGATGTTAACCAGATGCTTAAAATTGGCCTTGCTCTTGGTGTAGATACTTTGCATAGTCTACTGAATGTCTGGCTGGCATTTCAGCCCTCTGGAAATCCAGACACCTGGGTTCTGCTCCCTACCCTGTCAGTGTCAATTCCCACATCCCTGAGGTCACTCAGGCTTAGATGTAGTTGGGCAACCTCGCTGTTAACCAATGTTTTAGCGAGCAGTTAGAAAGAGGACTGATGAACCTGAGAAACCAGCATTGTGTTTAACTACATAGAAGAGCAGGCAAGAGACATTCAAAATTAATGAAAATTTAACTTTTCCAACGCTTTTACAGAGAAAGAAGTGTGTTAAGAAAGTTCATGTTGGGTTGCAGGGATCTGGATGGACACGGCTGAGTCATAGAATTATAGAATCACAGAATCATAGGCTCAAGCTGGAAAGGACCCACAAGGGCCAAAGAAACCATGGGCCCTCGGCCATTCCTCACACCTCTTGCCCTCCTGACCCCTCCCCATCTTTGTAACTCTCCCTTGGATGCTCCCTAATAGTTTTATATCCTTCTTACTTTGAGGTGCCCAAACCTGC
Source organism: Cyrtonyx montezumae (assembly GCF_038088225.1). Lineage (NCBI taxonomy): Eukaryota > Metazoa > Chordata > Aves > Galliformes > Odontophoridae > Cyrtonyx > Cyrtonyx montezumae. The sequence continues at coordinate 66,238,421 of NW_027071936.1, read as the reverse complement.
ACACCGTAAGAGTCACTACACCTGCAGGATAGGAGGATCTCAGAGCTAATTTTCTCTGCCAGTTTCACGATCTCTCCTTGAGATCTGGCTTGCAATCAGCAGGGGGAATGTTGGCTGTGCTTTGAGATGCACAGCTGCATTACAGATGTGCACTTCACTAGGATGACCTCATGGGTCCCAGAGGATGGGGCACCAGATTTGGCTGCATGAGCTACAGGAATGTGGGGCATCTCTTCCTGTTCTTCTGGGTTTAAGCTTTTTTGGTAACTGTCAAAATGAGCTCTGCAGCATACAGTGAGGCTATGAAGAGCTGGTATTTGGCATCTCAAAATCAGTGGCCTTCCAACTAACAAAGCCCAGTCCCCTTTATTTATTCTCTGGATTAGGATGCAAAGCCAGCAGAGGATGAAAAATAGAAAGGGGAAAAAACAACAACGAGAAAAAAGCAAAGTAAAGGAGATGAGAATACCAGCATGGAGTGTTTTAACACACCATGACATAATGTGTTAGTTCAGCTCTTATCTGGACTTCCTTCTTTTGTATCCTAATGAAGAATATCATCCGCTGTGGTATTCTAGTGCTGGTGTCCAGCGTGGGTGGGAGGTGAGCAACAGCACATCTAACAGCATCTAACATCTAGAAGCTAACAGCACATTTTGGGAGGAATTTGCAAATTGCAAATAGAAGTGGAGGAAGATTTGCACGCCCTGAAGATGGGCTGCAGGGACAGGTGGGTGACTGAGATGGGGTTTGTGTGGCACTGCAGATGTTCCTGCTGGGGCTCTTCCAGATATGTCCTTGGGCAGAGACGTAGCATTGAAGCTCAGCTGCTCTGCAGGAGTTTGTCTGCACTTTCTCCTTCCATGACATTGCTTCTATTTTAAAAACAAAGTTTTGTTTTGTGAATTTTTCTTTTAACATGGCCTAACAAAGCTCCAGATAATGACAAACAAGTGAGCAAGACTTCTGGCACAAGCAAACGAGATTTAATCTGTCAGCCCGTGGGTGGATGGAGCAGGATGGTTCTGGCTGTATTCTCTTAAGGCAGCTACTTCGATCCCCAGAGCTGCTTAAAATAAAGCAGATGGGAATACAGAATTATCCACGGTGCTGAAACACAGTGCTCCATCCAGAAGGTGTTGCTTTTTGTGGAGTCTATGATCTGACACGCTATATCCACACTAGTCATTCAAACACCAAAACAATTGCCCAATCAATTAAATCGCCAGTGCTGGAGCCAGTGAGCCAACTCTCCTGTAATTCTTGATATCAGTTTAAGGGTTGAAATGTCCAGAGGACACCAGTTGGCCCTAAGGCCAAAGAACAATTCTGGTCTTCATTGGTTTACTCATAGATGCAATCACATTGTACAGACCCAGAAGAAGAAGAAGCAGCAGCACCTTCTGAGGGTCTTCTGAGAGCACAAAAGCTTTTGCAGCATCCTTCCATGCATCTTTTGTCATCCCTGTCTTGCACTGGGGAAACTGAGGCACAAAGAGTTGAGACTGATTTCAGGCAAGCAGGAAAGCCATCGGAATGAGCTGAGCAGCTTGTCTTTGGCCTCCCACCCTTCCTGAAATGTGCCCTTTCAATAGGGTATTTTTTGGTGTTACATGTGAAACTAGGGTACCATGGGGATTTTCAGGCTGGACTGGGCTCTGAGAACCTAATCAATTACAATGTTCATTGCAGGGGAGCCAACCAGATGACAATTCCACAATTCTAGGTAGACTTACTACAGGATGGAGACCCTCAAGTTGCAGCCCAGAGACCACCTCAGCGGTTCAAAAAGCAATGACCACAGGATGGCATCAAAATCCATCTCTGGGAAAGCCTCCAAAACCAAGTTTCCTAGTTCTTAGTTGAAGGGGTTGCACATGGCACCAGAGGGCTCAACAGGCTGAGAGCTAAGCCCAGTGATAACTGTGAAGGGACAAGTGGAGGTAAAATAGCATGTTGGTGTTTTCCTGCCTGGGAACAGGAGTCTGCTTTCAGCTACACTTCTAGTGTTATTTTTGCTCTTCTCTTGAAATGCCTATAAAAGAAAGAGAAAGAAAGAAAACCACACAGTATAACTGCAACAATACGCCAGGATATTTCCATTTCTTCTTGGCTGAATCTCCCCAGGTTGGATGTTTCCTAAGGACAGGGAAGATGGATGGGAAGGCTGAAGAATAAAAATGTTTGCAAAAGCAAGCTTTTTTATATACGTATATATAAATGAACAGAATAAACATTTCCTGCTTAACTATGCCCCTTCCTATCAAATCCACAGAGGTGAGTGCCTCCTTTGATCCAGGACATCTCCCAGAGATCAGGCAAGGCACAGAGCCTGCCTTCAAGAGCTCCTGATCTGCTCTCAGCCACCACAGCAGGGCCACGGGCATCCAGCCCATATCAGCAATACCAACACGTTCTCATCAAAGGTGCTGAAAAGCCAAGAGCAAGTTCTAAACCAATCCAACTAGACTTGAAATGGAAGAGTGGCAAAGCTGTGCTGTGCTGCCAAGAGGTAATGAGGGCAGGTGAAAGCTGTTTGAAATTTCCCTTCCACCAACATATTCTTGGCTCCAGCAAAACCACCTTTCCCAGCTATTTGGCTACCTCTAATGATACTGTCCCGTTCTGACACAGGGCTACACAGATCATAGCTGACCCTTCAGCTCTGTAGTTTGTCTCTGTCCATTGCAACATCCATGGATAGTTTCGATGTAATCATCTTTACCAGAAAACAGAGCCTGAAAGACAGGGAGAGGATGGCTTCACTGCATTGCTTTGTGGGGTCAGCATGCATACAAATCAAATTCCTGTGTCTCCAGTGTTGAGATCACTCAAGGCTGTAGGGTTAGGACTGAAGAGTCTAATAAGGGGAAAGAATTAAGTCTGCAATCACTTGGACTGATTTAAATTAGGTTTTTCCTCTTGCTTTGATTAAAATAAGCCGATTTTCCTTTCCACCTGTGTTTCTTATGCAGGCAGAATTTCCATTAACTTCAGTCGGTGCTCTTGTTAACTTCTTGAAGCTAAAATTTCATGGCATCCCTTCATCTGGTTGCCAAGAGTTGTCTTAGCACACTGTGATTCTTGAGATATTAATTATAATGTCTCACAGCTTCATATACCGTCCACCTCTGTCACCGAATTGTCCTCCTGTACACCTTTCTTCTGTCTTATTAAGGAACACTGACCTTCATCACTCATTACAGAATGATAATGAATATTCATTGCTGAGGAATGATCACACTGGGCTCGCAATGTCCCCAGGAACACTTAGTTCAGCTATTACGAAGACCCTTTTAGTGATAGGGAGCATGATGAGATGGAAGGGTTTGGGGCGGGGGACAAGTCCCATTTCTGGGGGCTTTGGGGTGCATGGACAAACACCAGGGGTGCAGTGGACAGAGATGAGGTTGGTTTGGGGCACAGACTGCATAGCATCCCATTGCATAGCATGAGAACAGAGCTTTGGAAGCCTTCCAATAACTTCTACCACTAGTAATCAAATAAGAGGAACAATACAATGTTTAATAGCCTAATCTCAAGCTCTGGTCTAATCATCCAGTGATTAAATCAAAGAGAAGACAAGCCATAAGCTGGGCTGTCACCACCAGCCACCGATGCACAATTCCAGCCCCGTGTTAATGGCACAGAAGACATCACCTCTCCCCACCATAGCCCATCAATCTCCACACAGTCCTTCAGCAGCTGCACTGAGCTCAGCCCTGACTTTGCACCCAGGCCGTGGGTGGAATAATGCCCAGCGATGGGGTTGGATGTGCCTGCAGAACAGCTCGGGATCTTAGGTGCAGATTTACAGCCCTACATCCTCCAACTGTGGTGTCTGCAGCCTCCTGTTGCAGCAGGCTTTCCTTTAAATGGGTTTGAAAGAAAAGATGTAAATCTAAGGGAGAAAGATTCGCTGACTTTTATTTTAGACAGCAGTGATACAAAAACAGGCTGGCTCTTGTTTTTAATGCACCAGGCTTTTTCTTTTTTTAGCAGAGCAGCTACACCTGTCTCTTGCCATGGGTGTGATGAGCTGATACCAGCCACACTGGAAATGTCTGACATGCTCTGATAGCACTGATCAGAGCAGGATCTCTGCACCCAAACTTCATGAAAGCTTCACCTCCCTGCAGGTTTCCAACTCACCCCCACTGTTCTCTGTGGGGCTTTCCACCTTGCAAATTTCTCTTAATTCCATGTGTAAGGTTTTCAGCCCCAGCATGTGCTCCTACTGATCTCCACCCCCTCGGCCAGCAGCTACACAGGTAGTGGAGCAATGGGAGCTGGTGGGGCTGCATCCTGCATGCCTTGCTGGGACCAGGGAGCCCAGGGCACAGAGCAAGAAGTGCTAGGTTCAAGCATCCAAGGAAAAGAGGAAGAAGAGAGGAAAGAGGCTAAGAAAGGCTAGTGGATCCCTTTCCACACACCAGTGATGGTATGTAAGACTTTTTCTGTCTTCTCTTTTCCCCTGGCATTTACTGGCATGACAGGCAACCTCCCTGTGCTCCTTGACTTTACCAGTAATGCCATCTGGCACAAAGTCATTCAGCATCTGGTCAGTGGAGTGGTTTCTTTCACTTGGTAAAGATCCTCAGGCTTGACTATCCCTGGTCCAAGTTCTCCAGGGGCAGTATATCCAGCTGCATTCTTGCTTTCTGCTGGATCTTCAGCATCATCTTCCTAATCCCCTACCTTCAGCACAGCACCACAGCCACGAGGACCTCTAAAGAAACTTTTGTGTGTTTGCCCACCAGCGTATGTTTAAGTTCTCCACAGAGTTTAATCATGAAGTTCACCACCTACTTGTCTGTCAGCTTGGATCTCATCTTCATCACCCTGGTGATAATCCTGAATGGATTCATCATTAACCTCCTCTGGAGGCAAAGGAGAAAGATGCAGGCTGCCCACCTGGTACAAGCACACAGATCTGGCAGCAAACAACTTGCTCAGGCTGCTCTCCATTTACGCTGTGTCCTTGTTCTGCAACGATATCACGTGGGTTGCTCTTATTTTGGGACTCCTTAAGCACAGCTTTGAGAATAACACCCTTGGGGGTCTCACTGGAGTGCTGTCTTGCATCTATTACTCATCCTGTTCCTATGTCAATGGCTCCAGGAAAGTCTGACAGTAGCTCACGGAGTCCTGTTGGTGTTTGAAATGTGAGAAATACTCTATTGCCCAGAGAGTGGAACTGTGACCTCTCAAAGCTCTTTGTGTGTTCTCCAATATTGCAGACAGGAAAAACTAGGATGGATTTAATCAGGCACTTGACATAAACCCCTGCCAACTTTCTGGAAGCACCTTTTGGATCATGTTTAAAATTCAGCAGGTTCCCATCCATCCTCTTCTCTCATCTTGTGATAATTGTGAGCCATCGTCAACCAGAAGAGCAGCCTAATCAGAAAACAAACCTAGCAAACATCAAGCAACGGATCCAACCCCAGAGATGAAGGAAATATCCCTCAGAAAGCTGATTTCTAAAGGCAAAGCAGTGAGTAAACATTTACCTTCCATCAGATGAAAGCAAATAGAAATACCTGCATCATCGCCAGTCAGCCACAGCCCATAATAAACAACAGATCAAGTACATATATGCCCCAAAGGACTTGTTACTTTTGAAAACCATAGCAGGGAAAGTAGGTATTCTTCAGTACTGTCTCTGGCAGGCGTGTTTCCATTTTCACAACAGCATCTCAAGAAAGAAAACAAGCAGCAAAAAGCTCTCTGAAAGGCCAAGCGTCGCAGGAATGCAGGCAGCCAACAGAACTGTCACAGATTCTGTTTCCAGAATTCATGGTTTTATTGAGGCAAGAACAGGATCAGGTGCTGTGCTATAGAAGTTTATGGCTTCCAGCAGCACCAAGCGCTTATTTGTCAACAAAACAGAAATCATGGAGTCACAGTGCCAGGGTACGTTTTCCTTTGTTGGCTCATTTTGTGTGTCACAGAGCTGAGAAAATAAAAGAAAGATGTTACTTCAAATCCTCGTGGTAACACTGCCTTCTAAACCATAGTACAGACCTACAGTACTTCACCTCATGCACTGTTTTTTCCTCAATCATTTGGTTTTGACTGGCAGATGAAATCCAGTGCAATCTCTTGTGGGATCACTGGTTTCGTGTCTCTCTCCAGGGGATCCAGTTCAACTTCTTTTCCTTTAGGCTTTGCAGCTCGGAGCAAAGAATGTTTCTGAGCACCTTGACCTCTACTGGAGACAGATCTCTGCAGAAAAAGATCCCTGCAAAAGCACATTTATGGCTGCTATGTGGGCACAAATGGTATCTGGGATTTCCTGTTATTTTTTTCAGAGGCTCTGGGTTTTCACAATTCGAGTCATGCTGGAAGACACACAGAGGCAGCAAAGGCTCCTGGCAGCCCCTGGCAAAAGCCATGCATCAGTGCTCATCTTTGTGGGGAGCAAGCTGTGTTTCCTAACAAAATATGCTACAGATACTTCAAAACTGTTCTGATCGTTGAAAGTTGACCCTACAAAGAAGGCAGATGGGACAGTATTTCAGGGGAAAATGTGATTCTGCCTCCAAAACGTTTTGCATCTTGAAATGAGCACTCAAACTCTGCCGTGCTGGCCATGGGACACAGCAAAGTAGAAGACGACATGTGCCCCAAACCTATTTCAGCCTAACATTCCTTACATCCTTACGTTTCCCTGTTTAGCCACAGATCTGGTACAGCACAGATAGTTGCTCTGTTCTTTCTCCCACACTGCCAAATTAACACTGGAGAGGAGCACCGCTTGTTGGAGACAGCAGGCAATTCAGCTCAGATGTGCAACACAGGGGATGAGCACAGCACCAGCAAGCTCCAAGTAGCTCCCAATCCTGCTGGACCCACGCTAAGAGCTCTGATTTTAAGGACTGTTTTTTGGTGGGTTTTTTTCCCAATAAAAACATTACCTTTTCATGCTCTCCCCCAGCTCCTTCCAGCAACATAATCTATTTAGATCAGCCCCAGAGAGAGAGAGAGGTAGCCTGTCTGCTCTGAGCTTTATGTAGTTTAAGTAGAAAAGCAAATATTCCACCTCAGTAATGCAGTTTGCTTAGCTCCTGGCCAGACATCAGCTGCTGAGGGTGCACTCTATCCCTTCATCCAAGCACTCATTCTGATTCAGGTCGGACAGACAGACAGATAAAGGAGTGTGGAGCAGTCTGGCAGCATCAGTATCACTGTAAAACCTGAAGAAGCCTGAAAGGGAGATGAATTCAAGCAAACTTTGGGGTTACACTGGTATTTTCTTCAGGCTGTTGTTCCGCAGACACTCCTTTTGGCGACTAAAAAGTTATCAGAAGGCAAGATGAGTCCCCCGACCCATTTCATCATGAGGTTATGGGAAGGCAGAGGAAAGGTGAGAAAAGCAAGAAGTCTTTAGAAGGAGGCTTTGCCCCAGAGGCAACATCTAGGAGGACCACAACTTCACCTCCAGCCAAAGCAAAGCAAAGCTGTTTCATGTGCTGCATCCAGAATGAGAAATGCAGGCTGTGACTCAAGCAGCTGAAATCAAATGTTAAATGGTGAGCAACACTCGCATTAAGTGGAGTTTGCAATCCAGCTAAGCGCACTCGATCTAAGTAACTTGGCTAGAAAAACATATTTTTGTAGCTAAAGCTTTACCTCGAGCAGTAATCACATTAGATTTGCAAATTCCCATCAGCCCCTCGGGCCAATTCAAAATACATTGTTGTGTTACAGCAACCGTGCTCCTCTAGCAGGGTTGTGCACAGCAAAGGTCAGGGCAGGTTGTCCTGGATTTCTCCCATGTGCCTGTGTGCAGCAGAGACAGAGCCACGTTTCAACATCAGCGCTTTCCTTTCCCTTAGTGCTGGTGGATATGGAGTCCCTGAGCTGGAAGGGACCCACAAGGATCATAAAGTCCAAATCCCAGTGCCACACAGGACTGCCCAACATCACAGAGCTGCTTTTTCCACCATTCCCACCCCCGTGCTGCTAAGGCCGGGCGACCAGCGGCCACTCACACTGCCAGCTGAGTCACAGCTCTGTCACCCGTTTTGTTTCAGACGGAGAGGACTGCCCTGAGAACAAGAGAGCTTTTTTAATTAAATGCGTTTTAATTGAAACAAGCGAACCGACAGATGAAATTAAACCGGGGCCGCAGTGACAGACTTCTTAACTAATGCCTTCTAAAAGCGGTTACAATTTACATTTTGAAAAGAGACGGGAAGCTCGTTAAAGCTGGAACAAACAGCTTGGCAGGCCAGGCTGGGGCGGGAAGCAGCTGTGCCACCACAGCCACATCGGATGAAAGATATGCAGAAGGATAGCAGCTTCTGGACCTTAATAACACCGTCATTTGTGTTGAGGCCGCTCCGACAAGGCTGAGTCACATCAGAAAGGTAAATCCTCCTCTGCACTTACGCAGGAGGAGAGCCTTGGAATTTCAGCCCTAATGGATTTTGCTTCACGAACGTGTTGTCCTTAATCCCCTATCAGCGCAGCAGCCCCAACCTTTGAACACTTTTGAAGACTCACTCAAGGAAATCTTGAGCCTCGCTGGGTTGCTTCTGGATTTCTATTTTTACGACGTTATTTGTCTCAGATCTTCCCCCAGCTTTTAAGGGAAAAGAGGCCCTGAGCTGATCTCCAGAGCTCACTCCTTGCACCACTCTGGAATATCTGTACCAGAAGCAGCTGGGGCTGAGCTACAGCAGGCGCTCAGATCTTCAGAGCAGAAATGAACGGCTGTGAAATAAATACATCACAGAGAGACAAACCTTGGCCTGATGTGCCATGGGCTCTAAAGCAGGAACAGGAAAATGAATAGGAACCATCACACGGTGAGAAACAAGTTCATGGCTTGCAGGGCTGCAGTTCTGCTCTGCAGCAGAGCCCAGACAGACTCACCTGTGCACACAAACTCCAGCACAAGAAACGAAAGCAAACAGAACCTAATTGTCCTTTAGTTTGTTCTCACGTGTCTTAATATTGCAGTTCCATTAACGAGAACTGAGATTGTGTTTTGATTACGGCTGTTACCTCCATTTAGAGTTGTCTGTTTAAAGTAAACTTAAGGCAGGAGCTAATTTAGCTCACGCTGGAGCTGTGGCTCTTTAGATGCTCTGAGGATGTGCTGAGCTACCAGTCTGTTCCCCCCAACCCCAGTTGGTCACTCCCACGTATAAATGCATCAGGAAAAAAGTATATCTGCTGCTCTTTCAATGCACACAGCATTGCTGGCACACTGATAAGAGACCTCCCACTGCCTGATCCTGCCACCCCGAGTGCGTCCTGGAAGGTGCTGGCACAAAGGAGCGGATGCAGAAATGCATCCATTTGCTAACACGTTTATGGATGTGTGTCTGGAAGAATACCAAAGGGATGTATGCAAGTGGCAGGGAGCAGGCAGACAGAAGAGTGTTATTTCACCCCATAAATATATTGTTATGTGAAGGTTACATCCATGCTGTAAATCTGGGCACACTTGAGTGCCAGAAAGTAATCATCCACGTGGGAAAACTGTTAGAAAGTTCCCCAGGACAAATGTGGGTGCTAATTTGCTTTTTCCTAGACAATTCCCAGTTACAGAACAGTCCAAGAATACCTCCCAGCAGCCAGCTCACATCCAGCCACCTTTCCAAGACCAGTAAGGAAGAAGGCATTTTTTTATGCCAGCTGGCCACAGGGCTCAGGACACATTTCTTTCCTGGCCCAAAAACTGTCAGCGTCAGAATCAAGCAATGAGGAAATTGCTTGGGTTTGCAGATTTGGGATTGCTACAGTCCCACTGTAGTGAAGCATTTGCACTGAGTGGGATGAGGTTAACTCGCTAACACCCACAGCTCATCACAGCTTTCACACTGCCCTGCTAACTCACATAGGTTTTTTTCCTACTGTCTTGGCAGGGTGTCAGCCTCCAAGTCCTTCGAATATGAAAGAAACCAGAGGAATATTTTGCTCCTTAAAGGAACCAGAGGGACTTTCACAGATGTAAAGAAGGAAAAATATAAAAAGGCATCTGAGAGATACAGCCCCAGGGATGTAATGTGGTTCTGAGGAAGACCCGGGTGGCACAACCAAACCGAGCTGAGAAACTGAGTCACTCTTTTATCTCCCGCAGAGTTGAAGCTGTTCCTATGTGGCATAATGGTGACACCTACAGGAAAAACTCATCTTCTACCTCTGCATCCCACCGAGGGTCAGAAGACAGTGTATCTTTAATGTGACCATGCCATTAAAGGCTGTAGGGATCATGTAAGCAATTAAAACTCGTCTCACTCATACAAACAAGGGCTGCCTGCAGACCAAGGCCACGAGTTGGATGATGACAAAACGGCATCCAGGAGCAATCAGCTCCCTTTGCACCAGCCATAGCTACTGCTAACAAGCAGAGCAGAAATGGCAGCATCAAGTTAAGCCATCAAAGAAACAAACAGAAGTAAAATCACTGCAATAATGCTTCTTTCTGGTTACATTTCTCTTGCTGTGTGCCAGCGTGTGGCTGCAGGACGTGGCTGTGTGAGCACTCAGACTTTGGGCTGTCACACAGGGAATGACATAGAATCAAACAACTGCTTGGGTTGGAAAGGACCTCTGGAGGACCACCAGGCCCTTCTCTGGCGGGCTCCTTTCCAGCAGCTCAGCCTCCAGCCTGTACTGATGCATGCTGTCTTTCTTCCCCTACACCAGCCCTTGTCATGGATTGTCAAAATGAGTTTTGAAAGATTGTTAGTATTAAAACAAAGCTTTGCCATAGAGCATTCTGTCTGTGGCTCTGTGTTTTTGAGGCTGTCATTGGTTCCGTGTATTCCTCAGTTGTATCCGGCTGCTCTGCGGCCACACTAAGCACTTGGTCAGAATGCACTGACCATAAAGCAAGTCGAAACCAGCAAAACCTAAAATACTTTTCTCCTTGCTCACATGAGGACAGAGGCTGAGCCCAGCAAATGGTTTCAGGTCTCAGGTGGGCGACCATCCAAAGGCATGCTCATGCTCTGTGTCCTAGCTCAAGTCTTAGAAAGAAAGTTAAAAAATAAAATGCCCAGCTCTGTCACACTGCCAAGCATTTCTGGCAGCAGAAGGGATCCTCTGCCTGGCAGGAGGGCAGCACTGATGTCAGAGGGCTGGAACTCCTTCCCTATAAACACAGGCTGAGGGAGCTGGGCTTGTTCAGCCTGGAGAAGGCTGCGAGACCTCATTGCAGCCTCTCAGGATTTAAAGAGGGGTTATAAGAAGGAGAGAAATCAACTTTTTACAAGGCTAGATAGAGATAAGCCAAGTTTGAAGCCCAAGGAGGGATGGTTTACATTGGATGCCAGAAGAAGTTCTGCATAGGTGTTCAGGACCAGGTTGGCGGCCCTGCCTGTGGCAGTGGGATCACAACGTGCTGACCCTTGGGGTCCTTTCCCAAGCCTTTCTAGGATCAGGTTCAGCCTTTACGACACGCTCCAGCCCCAACGCGACCGCGCTCCGCCTCAGGCGCCTCCTCCCTCCCACAACCCCCGCGGGGCGGGGCGGAATGTACCAAGTGCCGCCCCCCCCCCTTCCCCTTCTCCCTCTCTCTTCCCCCCCCCCCTCTCCCCGGGCACAGTGGTCGCGGCGGGGCGGGCCGTGCCGGCGCTGGGGATGGACGCTGCGCTGCTCGCCGTTGTGGCCGCGTTTCTCGCCGTCCTTCTCTTCTTCGCTACCCGCTTCCGCCGCTCGGCTCCGGCAGGTGGGTTGGGGAGGCACGGCCCGGCTCGCAGCCCCGAGCTCTGGCTCTCCTCTCCGCTGGGGGAGGGGGAGTGTGTCTCCATGGTAACCGTGAGGGGCTGGGGGGGGGGGTTAGGCCTCGCTTCGGGCCTTCCCCTGTAATGGGGTTTCTCTCCCGGCCGCGTGGGGATGGGATGATGCGGCATTGCCACCGCTGCGTGGCTGCGTTTCCAACGTGGAAGGAGTTGCGGTGCTTTGTAGAGCTGCGTGACCTCTGGAGATCCCCCTCCCCACTCCTCCATCCACAAAGCGGTTCTGAACAGCCCAGGGAAGCATCCAAGTGGGTTTGGATACCTCCAGAGAAAGGAAGCACCACACCTATCCCCCGTTCTCTTCGGGCAGTTGTGCCCTCGCAGCAAGGAAACCCTTCCTCATGCTTCTGTAGGACTTCTTGGGCTGTGTTTATGGCCACTGCCCTTTGTCCTGGTGCTGAACACTGCTGAAAGCAGCCTGGCCCCATCCACTAGACACCCACCCTATCGATAAGCAGTGATCACATCCCTCTCAGCTTTCTTTTCTGCAGGTGAGCAGCCCCAGGGCTCTCAGTTTTTCCCCATCAGGATATGCTCCAGGGGCCCGCTGCCTTTTTGGCCCTCTGCTGGGCTCTCCAGCAGTACCCTGTCTGCCTGGAACTGGGGAGCCCAGCACTGGACACTGGGCTTGGTTTTATCAGTGGTTGTTTCTCTTTTTGCTGCGAGGAGTAAGGTAGCAGTGTTTATTTTTTCAATAGGGAGAAAGTGCCTTTAATGCAAACACAGTCATAAGAGTGTATGCTGATCAGGACTTTGTGTTACAAGCAAGTTAAGGTTTCCACCAGGCTTCTTTCACACCTTTTCTTGCATAGACCTCGTCTCAAACTTTTCTTTCTCAACAGCTTGGAAATTGATGAAATCTTGCTCGATTGCTCATTATTTAGAGCTGATCTTCTGGGAAAACTATGTGATTCCTGCCCCAGAGAAATGAAACTGCTGGAGATGAATTATTTCCCGAGCTAGACATGTGTTGTAATTTAGACCAATTGTAAGCTGTGAGGCTGGGGAGAGTTTCTTTTTCTCTCCTTCTCAAGCCTATAAAACCCTGACTAAATTGAAACCCAGGCTGTTGTTTTAAATGGTCTGACTCCTCAGGAAGCTTCCGTGCTATTTTTGAGCAGCCTGGTTGCAATTAGTTTATATTCAGAATAATGTAGTTGTTTAGAAGTCACTCCTTCAGCGTCATCTCTTTGACACTTGCTAATTGGTCTCGCCTTATTTTATTGTCTGCTTGATGAAAATTGACAGCCTGTTTTCTATCAGTATAAACTCCACTATGGAATTTCAGTTTGTGGGGATGACTTCATTCTCCTTGCACAACAGAAATGATTTTTCACAACCGCTGAGGTTCTGGTGTACTTGGATTTCTGCAAGATTCAGTCCTCAACAGGAATTTGTTTTCCTTTGTCTTAGAAAATGGAAGCTGCTGCAGTCCTGCTGCTAAATGTATCCTACAGCATGGAAAGAACTTGAAACAAGGGGAGCTTGACCTCAGGGAGCTTGTGGTAGCCCTCTCAGAATGTTTGAGGCTTGGGGAATGGTGACTCTTTATGCCTCTCAGTTGTGGAATTACCCTTTGACATCTTCAAAAACTGGCTGCTGAGCTACTCATCGTGTCAGGCTCTGGTGACCGGGCAACTCCTGTAGCTTTGTGCTTTTTGAGAAAGGTCACTTCCAGCAGCATGGTTGTTCCAACAAGATCATGCCTGGGCTTGTTCTGCTGAGGGTGGGAGAAATGCAGCATCGCTGGGTTTGACGTATGTTTGCTATATCTGCTTGGAAACAGGCCCTAGGAGGATAAGCAGCACTGTGCAAAAGTGCCACTTCAGGGGCACCTGTTGCATTTTGGGTCACTTTTCTCTTTGAATTTCACTGGATAAGTTTTTAGGAAGGTGAGAGGTGCTGGATGCTGTTAAGTGTGGATGGAAGAAAGCACAGCTGGTGCTTGAGAGCGCAGCAGGTGGAGCTCTGCTCTCCCTGCTGTCTTGAGGACTGCCTCGCAACTTGCCAGCCCAGGTGTTACACTGATGGACTTGCTTATCTGATAGAACTGAGTCTACTGTGCTGTGATAGGCAAAAGATGGCTTATCAGGGAAAAAATGTATTTGCTCAGAGCAAGTGGAAATTTGCAGTTTCAGAAAGGAGCACGTTTCTAACTAGGGGTTGTAAAATTAGGTCCTAAAAAGTTGCTGCGAGATTTCACAGTACTCATTGTAATGATGCAGCAGTGGTGCTTTGCATCCAGTTTAGAAAAGAGTTATGCTTTCAGAGCAAAGTTGTGCTCTGTTTCTCACTGAGAAAGGGCTTTGATAGCATAAGTGCAGACTCACAGTTGCTGCTGTGTGAGGTAATGTTACTGCCTGTGCATGGTGCTGATGTCTCTGAAAATGCCTAACTCTCCATGTGGCAGCAAAGCTGTATCCTGAAATGAGGTTTTGATTCCTGTTTTTTGTTTCCTTGGCCTTTTGGAAGGCTGAGAGCAGGGATCTTAAAGCTTAGAATAAGAGCTAAACCAAGCTTTCAAGCTTCATCCATTTTCCAGATGGCTCTTTAATTTTTGTTTGTATTGCCTGTTAATTGAAGGCTTTATCTAATTAATTTCTCCTGGCCTGCCATTCTGCGAACTCCTGGATCAATTTGTCTGACCTATATAATGTTGGTCATTAAGTTTCACTTGGATGGCTCTGTATCAACTCTAATTAGTTCTTGTGTGACTAATCTATGCATGAACTGGCTAGCCTGGGGTGCCGCTCAGTCTGAGACCTCTGCAGCTACAGGAAAATGAACTGAGATGTATCCAGATAATCACAGCAGCCGAACCGCACCCTATGCTGCAGGAGGGGGTGAAAAACACCAGGGCCTGACCTGACCAAAAATCGTGCTTGACCCCAAATCTGGCAGTCAATCCGGTTCTGAGAAGATGAGTAAGGTGGTTTTTAAGTGCAAACAGCACAGAGGATACAACCACCAGTCACACCCCTGCTCAATCTGTTGCTTCCAGAGCAGAGGGGAGCAGAAAGGGAAAGAGAGCATATTTAACTTCCCAGATAATGGAAGGAGCAGGTAGGACCTGAGCCACGCAGATGCATCTTTGACCCCTGACAAACTGCAGGTATAAGCATGTTGCACGTAGGCGAAGTGATTCTTTTCTCCTCCCCCTCATGAAGGATGGATAGATATGCAAGGAATAAGCATCACATTTTCCAGATGGTTTCCAGCTGAATGCTTTGCAAACCAAAGCTGCAGGCTGTGGCGAAGAAAAAGATGCAATAAAGCTTTTTTTTTTTTTTGCTAAATTCCAACCTATTGTGCCTAGGTATCTTCTGTTATTTGTCTGAATTCTTGGGAGGTCTGAATAGGTAAGTATTGTCCAACAGCTGCCTCATGGATTTGACCATTATATAGGTCAGGTGCTCTGGGTTTTTTGTTCTATTTTCTGAGCCCCATTAACAGTGGTCAGCTGTGAGAAATGGCCATGTCACTCAGAATTAAGCAGAGGAAACAGGATAGCTTCATTCACGCGTGCTTCTCCATGAAGGGTTAAAAATGTCAGCTTTAAATGAATCTGTGGCTTATAAATAGATTCCTCTTTCATAAAATGCAAAGCAGTCTCTGTTTCGCAGGATGATGGAAACCAAAAAACAAGCCCCAGAATGAATGGACGCTAGAACTTCACAGGTGATATCTGCTGTGCAGAACCACCTTTGGAAAATACTGAGATAGACACATTGAAGCTTCCAGATGGAGGGATGCCAAGGTTTGAATTGCAGGCTATCTTAATAATTTATGGAAGGAAATATTGAGTCTGTATAACAAGTCTTTTTTTGCAGACTAAGAATATTTCTGGCACTTAGTAACGTTCCCAGTAAGTGAACTGCTATTGTGCTGTATAATGCTTCCCTCGCTGCTGAATAGCCTTCAGAATGAGCATCATCATGCTACAAACAAGCCTGAGCAGGTCCTGAACTTACCTGATTGCTGGAGCCTACGTGCTGTTATTTGTTACAGTTCTGGTTTGGTCCCTAGACAGGAGGAGTGGATGAGAACAGGAGGGTGACAGCAGTGCGATGGTGCAGTGACTCAATTCAAAATGTCACAGTGTGTGTTAGTGCCAAGAGCTTCCTGGGGGTCTGCTAACAGCACTGTTGCAGTTAGCTTTGCTGTTAGCACTGCAAATAGCTTTGCTGGCCAGATACTTCCCCTGCTCACTCTGAGCTCGGTGCTGCTGCAGCTATGTTGTTACGAGCACTGAAGTTAACTGCTTTGAAGCTAGTTGAGGTATACAGGGATGAGCTGCAAGCACACCTTTAATCCTCATGTAGATGCAGTCATAATGGTAGTTATTTTCTGATGGCAGATACGCTGATGGTAGTTTTATTTAGGAAGGCATTGTTTGGATCGGAGGCTGCTGGAGATTTGGCAGAGTGTAGAGAGTATTTTATACTCCTGCTGGGACACCATGTAATTCAGCAAAGCCCAGAAATGTGTCCTGAGTTTAAGTAAATGAGGAGTTTGAATACTGAGCTGCGTGGAGGTCAGAATGTTTAATACTTTGCAGGATTGAGCAAGTAACAACATACACAAATACCAGTTTCTCTTATGCAAAACAGGTATTGAGGATAATCTAGGATTATCACCCCTGCTCTGCCATGACTACTGTAGTTGGAGGCCTTGAGGAGAAACCAGGGGAGGGTTCTGAGGAGAGCTTCTGAGCCAGACCCACATTCCATCTCTTCCTCTTCTGCCATCCCTCAACCATTTCCCTGTTATATTCCTCATTAAATCAGATCTTCATTAACACCAAGCATATGCAGAGAGTTTGGCAGAGCATGAGTGTTGCAGTGACCTTTGAAGTTGTAGTCCGACTTCTGCTCACTTTCCATACACGGATTTATTGGGTCTGAGCGTGGTACAACAGAGACAGTGGCATTAGCATTGTGCTTCTGGTTGCAAAAGCTGACTGGCAAAAGGACAACTGTAGCGAGCAGAGATAACAGCTCATTGCTTTTATTTCCCTTTTGCAGCTGATGAGGAGCACCAGCAAGATGTGGCTGCGGCAGTCAGACCTCGGCCCTATGTGGAGGAGCCGGGCGATGGGATGCCAAGGCGCCGGAGGAACCTGGGAAACAGGATGATGGCCCAGAGGAGAGCACAGCAAGCAGAAGAATGGGTGGAAGGTAATGCTTGATGCAGTTCAGATTCCAAACTGGGCCTCGGCAGCAAATGCTGGGGTACAATTGGCTCCTGAAGAAAAGTGTTGTTCTGCCTGTTGTATTTCCTCTTAGAAGTGCAGGTTAAATTCAGGTAAATAAAGTCATTGCTGTGCTCTGCTGTTTCAGTGCTTATTGTAAATTGGTGGGAAACATTAATTCCCCCATGTAAGCTTTGCAAAAGTTTACTTTCTGAGAAACCATCTGGTTAGTGATCAGGATCAGCCCCATTAGCTGAGATAGCTGCTGACTGCAGCATTATTTCTGCCTGCCAGCAGATAGTTGCCAATGAGTCCTTTGGTCCTATGCAGGATCTACAGTTAATAGCTATACTTCTTTAGTGTGGTTATAGGCAAGAAAACGGTGATGAATAACACCTTGCTATACCTCACACATCCCACTCACTCTTCTGCTGGAACTTCACACGTCTGTTACTCCACAAAGACGGTATCACCATGATTCTACCTGAACTCCTTTTGCTCTCTGTATGTTACATTTTCAGAGTTTCTACTCAATTATTAATAAAAGTGGACTTTGCTTTACTTGAATTCTCAGTGGAGATTGAGATGTAATGGTTCTGGCCTAGACTAGTGAGAAGCAGTGAGCACACATCTGAGTGATGCCAAAATTGTGGGGTAATTGAGCTTTCTCCTGGCTTTCTTGTCATGCAGTTTGTAGGAAGCATTTTCCGCTTAGGTTGGCAGGTAAACGTGCTCTCCAAGCTAATTATGTCCAACAGTTATGCAAAGGGAAAATAGACAGGCCTGAACTCTTCAACTTTTTGGTTCTTTCTTTTCACGTGATAACATCCCACAAAGAGAATGAAATTGAAAAAGCTTTTTCCTTAAACTCCAGACATCAAAAGTTTTTATGCCAGAGGCTGAAAGTGAGCTGTCAAAGCAAACATCTTACGTTGTCACTGTGAGTCTGTGTCATCAGGCTTTATAAATAATTCTTTTGCAGCCATCTGTATATCAGATGCAAGTGTTGCAGCTCTTGCATGATTTTTTCTTTGAAATGACACTTCTTTTCTTTTTAATGTCTGTTTTGTATTGAAACAACTTCTTGCTCTTCTCTTTTGTGCTTCTACGTATTTTTGGTTTGTTTTCTGTTCTTAGGCTGGGATGGCTTTTCCAAGTGCCTGAGAACCTGTATGCTGCAGTAACACAGCCTTTGGGGGCTACACATAGGCATTAGTAGTATAGCTGTGGAGAGAAGCATCTGTCCCTGCTCCCCCTCAGTTCCTTCTTCCCTTGAAGAAGGGTTAATGGCATGTTTTGAAGCTCACTCTGTGGCCATGTGGCATAATCCTGGAATGTCTTCTAGGATTTGTCTCCTGGGCAGAGGCTGTGTGCATTTTCACTGTCTCAGTGCAACATGGAGCAGTTTTGTCTAATGCTGCTTCCCTTTAACCTGTTGATATAACCAGTTGTCCCAACAACCACAGTAAAGTTTTGTGGTGCAAAAATGAGTTGACTTGCATGAGAGAAGAGTCCAGAATGCATGCAGAGGCATGCAGTGCAGGTCCAGTTGAGACACCCATGGCTGAAGAGTGAAGTTATTTGGTGGTATAGAGAGACATACTGAAAACAAGCCAGTCTGGTTTCTTCTCTCTTGACTTGTAAATGTTTCTGCTGCTTTAGAAGGCTTCTAGAGACCTGCAGCTGAAGGAGGAACAAAAAAACCCTCCTCACTGCTAAAATATTTTATTAGTAAGTTTCTGATCTGTATGTGAAATTTCCTACTTGGAGCAGTGCTTAGCTGCGTTGGCATGGGCATAATGCCAGTGCATCACTGCAAGATTTCTAGCACTGAAGGGCACAAGGGTACCATGGCTATGCCGACGTTACTGCCACAGACATAAAAATGGTGTCAGGTAGGAACTGCTGTTACCACTGAAGTACCCCACCTGCCATGAGCTGGCTCTGCTGAAGTTAGGAAACAGGCTCAAAGCAAGCCTTGCAGGCTTTGGAGTTGTGGTTAGCTTGAAGGTTTTACGTTTTCCATCTAACCTAGGCTTCAAGGGTAAAATAGCAGCCCATAATTTCTGCTGCCTGTGCTGAGTTGTCATATTGTGCCAGTATCGAGATCTCTTAAAGTAATGGGGACGAGAAGGGCAAGAACTGTGGCTCTAGGATCAGGACCTGGGTAGCTTTTAATTATCCCTTCTGTAGTAGTTAGGCTTAGCCTTATTTCCTTGCGTGTCTAAGTATGGAGGAGTCATTTAATACAAACAGGGATAGCAACTGATTGAATATTCAAATCTCCACCCATTGCAAGTGGATCTAAGTCGGACTGTAATTTCTTCCTATAGCTTGGGTGAGGTAAGGCACCTGAATGACTTGCAGGTTGGTACAGACAGAAAATAAAGAGGGTAGCAATAAATGCCTTGACTTTCCTACCAGAATTGCAGCCCACACTGCGTATGTGGGTCCTTTATTCATGGGTTCCATGTGGGCTGCACTGTGGGGTCAGAGCTGCTAGCCTACGCTGGCTCGGGTTGGCTGAGTAATGTTTCTCAGTGGTTAGTCGAATACTCAAAGGAGGTCATCTCATTTGAGATTATCAACATCTATTAATATTTTCTGATGACCAGACGTTGCTGGGGAGATGCCTTTCATGGGTGATGAAGTAATTCTCCAAATGACTGAAGCCCCTGAACTGTGTTCTGTCGGTGTGACTTGCAGGCCAGCTTAGAAAAGTTTGATTGGCTTGTGTTGCACAACTTTCAGTCTAGTCATAATTATACTGTCTTGCAGCCCAGTGCAACGGAGGCAACTGTCATTCAAATCCCTGAGAGTCAAAGTATATCTGCAGTGCATGCTGTAGGATGATGCATGTGCCTTTCCCAATGGAAAATGAGTCTGGAAGAAGAGTTCTGTATTTGTGTGGTTAGCTTGTGCCTGATAGCCCAGCTAGCAGACTTGATTATCTCTATTGCATCTTAATTTAAACTAAACCCAAACAGAGGTGGCTTTGTGGGAAAGACAAAAATAAATGTACTGCAAGGGATGAATATGTCTGTATATTTCAGACATTGATAATTGGAGCAGGAGAGGCCAAGCCAAGCAGTGGAAGGAAGATAAGAAGAAGGAATAAACTGAAGTCAGGTTGTGGATTGTTTGTGGCATGGAGTAATGAGAATAAATAGTGTCCAATTTCAGATCCCATTGTCAAAGGTCAATGTTTTGTCTCAGCTTTGCCAGTGTATCTTCTGGGGTTTTAATCACCTTTGGTGCATGTAAGGGTGTTCTGTCCAGGGCTTTTATGTGGTTGCTGGGATAAGAAAGTAAGAGGGATGAACTTCAAACAGCAAGTATGGTTGTATCATCTTGATCCCTCTCTGGTAAAAATGAGGATGATGATCCAAGGCAAATGTCTTTGCTTGAGGTACATCTGTATTTTATTTTTTTTAAGGAAGGACTGTATCAAAGAAATCTGATTTTTGTCAACAGCTTTTATCCCTAACTGGAACAAACTACGTACTATCTACTTTGTGCAGTGATGTGGCTTAGAAAACATGCAACATTCCAATATATACTTGCCTTTCTCTGAGTAGTTAGCCTTGTACATCTGAGAACAGGTATTGGAATACACATCACAGTGAAAGCTGGGTCAAATTTAACTGACTTTGCTTCCACAGAATTGATAGTGATAAGGCCAAGAGCTTTTAGTAATCCCATCATAGCCTCTAGCTGGTAAGATAAAATATAAGGCGAAGCTAATTGTTCCAACATAAATTAAATCATAGGTTCCGCTCTTCTTTTGCTTAGCAAGACATTGGGGGTTAAGATTGCGTGTTTTCCTTTACAAATATTAATCACGACTGAGAAAAACAAATCACAGTAAGTGATGTTTAACAAGTCTCTAATGTGTAGTGATTGGCCATGTTAATATGTCCACTTATTGCTTTCTTAAATCCAGCCTTTCTTAAATCCCACCCTTTGGTGGGTGGGAAATAATACTTAGAAGGAATTGCAGTTGTCACGTCCACTTAGTTCATGGTATATGTTCCTTAAAGAGAAGAATGTGTTTGTGTTGGAATTTGCCACAAGAATTGCTTTTCTGGAGTAGCCCATCCATTTGTGTACTGTTGTATCTACCCATACTCTGATGTCCTGGAAGAGAGGGAAGTTCCATAAATGCTGACGTGGTCCTGTGATGTCCTTGTGAAACAGTTGGAAATAATGTTAACCCACATCACTGGAATAATTTTAGTGCTTAATCAGTAGGAAAACCTTTCTAGTACAGTTAAATTTTGACTATTAATATCCTAACTAGTGAATCAAAAGTTACTTTTGACTTGCTACTATTCATATAGAAAGAGACTCAGTGATATCAAAGTATCCACAGTGTTCTTCCTGCCCTTGACACAGGTGCAGATGGCTTATTGAAGAGGTAGGTGTGTGGTTTCTCAGTTAAGCCATATGGCTCGGTTCAAGAAAGAACTTGAAGTTGTTTGAGTTCTGCTCACAGGGGCTCATGTCCTTTGTTTAGTGTCCTTTTTCTATCCGAAGTGTAGGCTGATTCTGTGGCTACAGATTAATAAGCATATGTCTCATTCATTTCCAAAACTGGGTAGCTACCAGGCTTAAAAATAAGAAGTCATTGTTATGCCACTGCAGTGCTGTGTTGCACTTGAATGCCCACACCTTTCCATATGGTGGACTGATTCCTTTTCTGTAGCTGGTGTCGTATTCAATCTCAGTAGCATGCATATGTCTCCTGTCTTCAGGATTAATTTTGTTTTGCCTGGCACCTTCCCCTCTTTTTCCCAGTCTTTTTGTAAGGTGTTGTGTAAATAGTAAATCAAGCAGCTAGCCATGCCTGAAGAGTTTAGTGTGAGTACCCATATCTGCTGCTTGTAGCCTTCTCGTGGGATGAGAATCATCAAATCATAGATCCCTTTGAGTTGGGAGGGACCTTTAAAGGCTATGTGGTCCAACCCCCCTGCAGTGACCTGCAGCCCTGTCCAGCCTGACCTTGAACTTCATTTGCTTCACTTCCAAAACTAAATAAGAGGCAAGATCTTTTGACGTTGATGTCAGAGACATACAAAGTCTTGATGTGAGATGCTTCGCTTGGTGTTGTGCTTACTCTGTACATTACTGTGTAAAATCATGTCCTCACAGAGGGCATCAGTGTACTAATGGTTATTTAATGGTTTGGAATGTGTTTTTTAAAAGGAACTGTTTGAATTTCAAGAGGTTCAAACATCTGCATGACTGCAACTGTTGTTTTGCCTCTTGATGCATCAAAAACATAAGGAAAAGCTAAGGATCTCTGAAAGCTGTATTTGTGTAAGCCAGATTATCACGTCAGATTTGAAGCAGACAAGCAGTTAAGGTATGTGGTACAGTGGTCTTTTGGCAGCTACATGTGAGTACAAGAAAAGCACTTTCATGTGGCTGAAATTACAGCTTCCAGTAGCTTCTTTCTGTTTAAGAAAACAAACAACAGCAAAAAAAAAAATCTGGTTTTGTACAACATCTCTGCTTTTGGTGCAGCTATTCTTGCGCTGTAATAACTAATTAATTCAGCAAACTCTCATACCGAGTGCTTATTCTCTTGTCAGCATATTCAGGTTTATTTAGCAGATGTTAATTGCACCCAGGTTGAGTGCGTTGTTGACCTTTAGTGCTCTGCTGAATCATGGGCTGCATCTGCATCACTGCCTCTTGGCTTTTGTTAGATGCAACTCCATGCAGTAGAGAAAGCAGGACCTAAGGGATCACATCAGGTGCTTTGAATTGAAGGAAAGCAGGCATTATTGAACGTAGGGGTGCTTGATGCAGGACTGCAAAATGCTTTAAAAGCCTTGCTAGTCTTCTGCCTGACCTCTGGCATCTTCAGCATAGATGAAATCTGAGAAGCACTCAGAGCTTCAGGTTGAATTGTTGGTGTTCTTTGTTGGTGGTGATTTTCCAGAAGTAATTCTCTAGGGAGTAATACCAGCATTAAACTGTGAATTAGGAGCAATAACTGCTAACGTTGGATTGCTCACCCATTGTATTTGGACCTTTTCTTGGCCCAGGATTAAAAAATTAAGGTTTTTTTAAGGTTCAGCAAAATTGTAGAAGCAACTGTGTGTTGGGGCACTCAGAGTAGACAATGTTTGTTTGAGATGGAGGAAGGGAATATTGTTGCAGTGATCAGATACCAGGGTTTCTGAAGCCCAAACTCACCAGCCTGCCTTTGACTTAACTTCCAATATCCTGAAAACAGCTGAATTACTTGAGAGCCACCTACACAGATATCAATTACATTTGGTTCTGTTGATGTGTGGCTTAACCATAGTACCATACTGTGTATTGAAATCAGTAAAACAAAAGTGTTTCAAAGCTAGTTCAGCCTATAAAAGAAGGGTGATCACTGCTCATCCACGTGCTTCTTAAATAGCAATTTCTTTGGGTTCCTTCAAAGGAATCATGGTTTCTGGAGAGATTTCTCTATGGGAAATATCCTGCTGCCAGCCCTGCCAAACCAGCTTTGGCAACTGACACACTACAGTCATCTCCAGGTACAGGTGCTGCCACAAAACTGTTTGTGTTGCCTTGTTACTCCTACTTTGTGGATGGGTTTGGGGTTTTTTGCCTTTTTCCATCTATTTGATCTGGTTTGAAATATGTGTTTATCTTTGTCACGTGCTGCTGCTTTCCTGGGAAGCAGTCATGTTTCTTGAATAGACTTTTCACAGACAACTTAAATTTGTTGTTTGCCCTTTAATGCAATCTTGCAGAGGAAGATGATGCTGAGGAGGTGCCAGAACTTCAGGTGACGGGGAAAGTTGGAGCAAAAAAGCAGAGGAAATTGGAAGAGAAACAAGCCAGGAAAGCTCAGAGAGAGGTAAGCATTCCTGCTGCATACAAAGCTCAGAGCAAAACCTGAACAGTAATGCTCAGCAAAAACTGGTGGTGACAGACATCCAGGAGAATTTTGAGGTTCCTGACGTATGCATGTAGTTCCTGCTTTAAACCATGGTGATTTGTTCTGTAGAAAGGATGGCAGGTTTGCAACAAACCTGATTAGAGTTGTATTAACTTGCCAGCCTTTTCTCACTCGCTCCCTTTTAAGCATTTTATCTTTGCTTTCCATATTCATTCTGTTTAATTAGCTTCTTTTTTTGTGTGTGTGGAAAATGTGAGCAGAGTTGAATGATAAGCATCGCTTGGTAGGGCGAGGAATCTTTTCGTTTCGTTTTAAAACATGCTCATTTTTATTTTCCCATGTAGACAAATAAATTCCTCACTTAAGTCGTCTTTGCTGAAACATTTGAAACCACAAATCCATTTCTGTGTCTTCTGCTTCTCCTCCTGACATATCTGTGGGTTTAAGTATTCTGAATAGACTAAAACACAACTTGAGAAACAAAGTATTTCTAATCAGAACACAATATATTTATTTTTGCTGTTTTGGGACAATCTGCTGGACTTGGTTAGAAATAATGGGGATTTGTAGACTTGAAAAGTACAACGTTCTGTTGAAGAGATTCTCCCCATGTTAAAATCTGTATCTATTTTTTTAGAGATTTTATTTTTCCTTTTTTTTTTCTCCTTTTCTCCCTTTACCTTAGAGCCCCATTCTATCTAAATGTTGAGAGGAGTAATATTATGATATTCCATGATATCACTCTAATTATAAGGTGTGTGCACATGAAGCTTGCCTTGTCTGCTTCTCAGTAAGCCCTTCAAGTCAGATGGTAACCTTTAAACTTACCTCAGTGTTAAGTATTCTGCAGTTCTAGGGGGGAGAAAGCTGAATCATAATGGCTTGTTGTATTAGGTGTTTTTTCCCTCATGCAGGGAGGTGGTAAGGAACATCCCCCTTGATATTTACAATACAAAGGTAAAAGATGTATATTTAGGAAGATTAAAGCCTGTCCTGCATTTTTTTTTAATTTGGTTGGTTGTTGAGGGTTTCTTTGTTGTTTGTGTTTAAGGCTGAGGAAGCAGAGCGAGAAGAACGGAGAAAACTTGAGTCAAAGAGAGAGGAGGAAAGGAGGAAAGAAGAGGAGAGGATCCGTCTTGAGGAAGAACGACAGGTGGGATTGGTTGTGTTTATAGACAGAAATTCTGAACCAAGTGTGTCTTGGAGATTGCTTCTCTGTAAGTTCTGTGGTAGCAAAACTTCCTTTGGTATTTGATGCTGTTGCATACATGGTTTGTTTTTGTCGCTCCATTTGTATGTAACAGTGATTTTCAGTGTCTTCAACTGCAGGGCCCAGTTCTGTTTGCCCAGGTGCTTGGCAGAAGTGAAAGCTGTTGCTCCAAACATCAGCACACCCATCTAAGCAGCAAGGAGCAACCCACAGTCGAGGCCAGGACTAAATGAAACCTCTCCTGCAGTGGATCCAGTAGCCTGTCACTTAGCCTCCTGTTCTATAGTGATAGATTGTTTGATCAGTCTGTAGTGAAAAACACAGCTTTTAAAATTGGCCCTTAGTTTGATGGGGTCTACTTCAGTGCACGTTTGTCTCTTCTTTGTACTCAGAAGAGTGTCTTGCACTCAACTGCAGAAGTTGGCTTGATGTCTGATAGAAGTTTAAGTATCAGAACCATACAGTGGCATAGGTTGGAAGGGATCTCTGGAAGTTGCTCAGAACCTCATCCAGATAAGCTCTTATTGTCTCCAGGGATGGGGAATGTCTCAATCTTGCTGGGCCCCAGTTCCAATAGTTGATCACACGCATGATAAAGTTTTTCATGTTGCAACTTGTGCCCTTTGCTGATGCTCGCTAGCTCTGCCTGCCTGACAGCTGTAACCAGCAGGGCAGAAAGCGAAAGACATTATCAGCCACTTTTGCAACTGTCATGTAAAGTTATACTATTTCGTTCTAATTACACAAATTTACATGTGTTTTGTAATTAAAGAGATCTAAACTATATATATGAGGATGCACATTAGGAGTGACCCAGAAAAACAGATCCTGTGCAACTGAAGTGTCTTTGTTAAAGCCTTTCATCAGTGGGGGTGGCAAACTGATTTCAAAGCTGCTTTGTGTGTTCCAGGCATCCGTGCTACTGGCTAAGAGCTAGAGCTTCATGTTCCTTGGTGCTTGAGTAAGTTGTGTGGTGGCTTTGCAGTATGCTTCAGGAGGCAAGGAGCAAGGTGTGCTGTGCAGTCGTGGGCTGAATAATTGCCTTCCCAGGGGAGCGTAGCCCCCAGTGTTGAGCATGAATTTTCCATGATGCTTAAATGTGCACGTCTGTGCTTTGTGGTGAGCAGATTTATTCGTGGTACGTGCAGATTGTGCAAGCGTGGTGTTGTGCTGATAACATTTTAAAAGAAAAGGCATTTTTTTCCCTTTCTTCTCTTGAGGGTATGAAGATAATTTTGGCTGGTCAGAACAGTTTCACAGCAGCAGAACTATTGGATCTGGCTTCCTATGGATCTCTGTCTCTTGCTTTCTCCATGCCCATGTACTTCAATAGCACAGGCTTCTGCCTTGCAGTTTGCTCTCCTTAAATACATTTCCCATTTCTCTCCCTATACTTCCAGCTCAGAAAGAAGCAAGACAAACTGTGGCTGCCTTTAAAATACCCATCTGTTGCCCATCCTGCTTAGTGGGGGACTGATCCACCCTACAGGTCAAAGCATGAGGGAGAACACGCGTGGCAAGTTTTCTTATAGTGGTGTATTCTTTTAATAAGGATTGTCTCCACTCAGCTCCTTGACTGTTCAAATACTACTTTCTTAAGATTTTTAGGAATGTAATAACCTTGAAACCCTGAAGAGTTGGTTGAAGAGAACTAGAACAATCCCAATACTCGAAGGGAGATTAGGAGGGTACTCTGGCTGGGTGCTAGCATTGCTTTGGTGTCTATTCTTATAGACAGAGCTAAGAACAGTTCAGTTCCAGAGTGGTAGCCTGCAAGGCAGGTGTATTGCAAACTGTATAGCAGCTGAGTTGAGCCAAGTTGCTCAAAGTGAGCTATAACCCAGGACAAAGGAGTTGTCCTATTGGTTACCTCCAAGTTCATCCTGGGGGCTTAGCAGTGCAGCTGTCTGATCAGGATCACTCAGGCACAGTTGAAGAGCTGAGCAGCAAATAAGGGTGTAATTCTACCCAGACAGAGATCTCTTCATGTAGAAAGTACTTATTAGCATATTCAACTTTTTTCTTTTAATTACCACCTTCTTTTCAATTTAGAGCTGAATAATTTATTTTGGTTGAATGAGGGAAATCTCATTTGGTTTTATTTTCATCTTCAGTATACCTCATGAATGCTGCACTACAATACAACGCTTTCACCTCTGTTTTGCAAGGCTAAGTGAAAATGAGGAATGTGAACTAAGGCTTTGATTTACCTAAGTCTTGTGCCTGACAGTCCAAAGGACAACTAGAAGCTCGAATATTGCTCAGATGCATAAATCTTCTATTCATATTTGCTTTAGTCTTGACTGAGCAGTAGGGGAAGTGAACTGTGTGAATAGAGATTTGATTTCTGCTTGTGGAAGTGCAGTGTGTCTTGTGATCATAACCTTTAAGATCACACTACAAACTGATTGTATGGTATAAATGATGCTGCATCTCTGTTCCAGGCCTAAAAAACAGATGATGGGGTTGGTTTGTTTGTTTGCAGCCCACAGGATAACCTCCAGGAAAAGTGTGTTTTAGCTGCATTCACTGCTCGTGCTACTTTTGCTGCAAATCACAAGATCTGAATTCAGACTTTGTGATTTATTTGCTGGCTAGGCTTTGATTTGTTGAAAGTAGATGTAATTAGTGTATTTACAAGAGAACTTTAGTTGCTCATCACTTATGTCCAAACAGGTTAGCAATGCAACCAGCTTTGTTAGATGAATTTCAGTTGCATCCTTTTTTTTTCCCCTCCTCTCTCTCCTAAGAAATGCTCTCAGAATTGTGCTGACTTCCATGAACTGAGACTGGCTTTGTGTCAAGGAGATCTGCTTTGCAGCCTTTCAGCAGCTGAGTCCTATTCAGCAGCTCTGTGTGATTCCTGCTCTGCTAAATGCTGTTTGGAAGTCCCTCAGATAGTCGGGAAGCCAAACAGAGGAGGACACAAAATGATGTTGTGGATCCTGTAGAAATCCCCTGGTGTTGATCTCTGATGAAGTCAGTGGGACTGGCTAAACCTTTCACACGTGTCCCCTGCAAGTAGTTTGAGATGGGGGGCCGAGTGGAAATGATGAATTTTAAGTCACATGAAAACCCTCTTTCTACAATGGGCAAAGATAACTCTCTCCACAGTATAGAGCTGCCCAAAAATGACTGATGCAGTACAAGTGGGAACTCTCCCTTCCCAAGGGGACTGCAGGGGCTAAAATTCTGTGCATTCTTGAAGAAGAGCATCCCCCTGGTTCTGTTTAAACATATTTGCATGCATGTATAAATAAAATGTGGTTGCCCCTTGGCTCCAGTGTTGCAAGCCAAATAATATATTTTTAAATTCAAGTTTCCTTTCCAGTGCTCAGATGACCTGATTGGCTGTGCATGCAAGGAAGCTCCTTTATAATTGGCATTTGCTTAGGCTCTGCTTTGCCCTGGGGATTTCCCTTTCACTCTTGGAGTTTTTTAGTGGTGAGATGGTTTACCAACCGACACCTTATCAATGAGAGCGAACTTCCTCTGATGTTGCAAAACAGTGTCTTCATCAAGAAAAAGGCTGCAGGTTGCCAGCCAGAAAGCTTTTCTCACCTTGCACAGGGATTTTTGTAGCTATTAGTTCCTTAGCCTGCCTAAGAAAACTCTGCATATGGTTTTTGCAGATGCAGGCACACAGTGGTTCTATCTCTTTCCTATACTAAACGCAGTGTTGAACAAAGCATGTTGCCTGCAAATCCATTGCAGTGTGAACTGCTCATGAAATGTAGTTTGATGTAGTAGAGAAACTACCAGTCTTCAACTGAGCAGGCTTTCGGTGGCTGTGAAATAAAAGGCCACAGTGGGAGTGGGGGATGGCATTTGTTCACTGCTATATGAAAATAAGGTTGGTATTGCAGCTGTGCCCAAAGTTTCTAAAGTCAGGAAACTTCCTTTCAGGTTTTGGCTTTGCATTTGAGTACTCGAGTAAAAAATGGTCTGGATCTTCAGAACTTCAGGAGTGGAGGGGTGGCTCGTGGTCCCCAGGGTTCTTGAAAACTGAGACCCTGAAGTTATTTGATATTTAATTGTGGAAGAATAGGCCCAGAGTTTTTAAATATTGATTGCTGGATTTTAGGTTTCTGATTTATTATCTGAACATTGAGGTTTGTGTGCTTCTTAGTAGAGGTTTTTGTTAACTGCTTGGTGTTTCAATCCACACTTCATACACAATGCTGGAGGCTGATGAAGACTACTAAATTTTAGGGTAAGCATCTTTAAAGGAAGTACAAGTTGAAAAGCTTGCAGAAGGCTCATCCTGCTCAGATTTTGGTGAGATGAGAACTGGTAAGCAACATTCATCTTCCTAAAGGTTTTATTTCTATCTGAACAGTGATGGGGAGGGAGTGTTAGTATTCAGTCTGCTCTGTGTCACGTTAGTTATTTGCAAAGTCCCTGTTTGGTTCCTGCAGAAGCTGTACTAACAACACAGGAGCTGGATGTGATATCATAGAATCACAGAATGGTTATAGAGGTGACTTCTTTGGTCTCTGAACCTCAAAGCATTTGGCATAAGGAACTACCATACTTTTTGTGCAAGCTACGAACAAAGAGTGAGTTCAAGCAGGTGGTGGTTGTAGAGAGCCCAGTCTTTGCTCTCCCTTCCTTTTGTAGTGAGATCTGTTCTGCTGCACAGTGCAATAAGCTGCCTATAAATGATTTGTTTGTCAGCACGTCGGGCCTTTATCTGATTTGGAGGAGAGATGGCAGAGCACACAACTAGCAGCTTGCTCTCTGGGAAAGCTGCTTAGGCAAAGCTCTCAGAAAAGCTACTTAGTGTACAGGCCAATACCACTTAGTGTCAGTGTCACCTTAAATGGGTTAATGCATGGAAAGCTAGAAACAGCAGTGTGCTATCTTGTGGCTCAGCAGTGCTGTAAGGGTCCTCACCCTTTGTTAAAAATAGTGATGGATGATAAACTTTCAGAGGCTGCAATCTCTCAGTTATTCAGCAGCATTTCAGGACTCCAGAAGGCTTTGTGGTTCTGTGTCAGGATTTGCTTCCAGCTTTAAATCCAAACGAGATGCCTGGTCCCTCTGGGTTTGAGCTGCTGAAAGGTCAGGATTTTGTGTTGTTGATGCAATTAATGTTTCTGATGGCATGGGAATAATCTTTGCACTGAAGGTAAGAAGTGAGCATTGAGAAGATACGTTCCTCAAGTATGGTGTAGAAAACTTAGAAAACAAATCTGTGCTGTAACAAGCCCCTGGGTTTGGTAAGGTTTAAGTGGGCGAGGAGAGCAGTGGACCCATTACAGAGGTTTAGGGAAAAAAAAGGCAGTTGAGGGTGAACATCAGCAGTTACCGAATTTCCATAGAGCTGGGATTTCCCCACCACCACACCCATTGCTGAAGGGAGGTGGCCCAACTATTCTCTCTCCTCTAAGCAGACGTGCATTACCACTTAACTCTACAGTGGTTAATACAAAATTAGAATGGGGCTGGGCAAAAAAAAAGAACCTGACTGATAAAAATACAGGGCTTATAAAATGCATGCTTGAGCTAAATGCCCTCTGTGTGACTCGTTGGGCTCTATTTAGCTAGCAGACCCTGGGGTGCTGAGAGTGTTTCCATGTGTGGGTTATGCATAACCCACAGGCTGTTTTTCATGGGAACCTGGCTATGTCTGACTCTGCACCTTCCATGCAGATGCTGCATGACTTGGGCATGTGAAAGAGTGCTGGTGTGGTGGTGAAACACCAGCTGAAAATGAGTGTTAACAAACAGCATGACTTCAGCAGGGCATCCCCCCCTGCCCAGCTTCCACTCCTGTTGCTGGTTGCTTCTTTAAAGTCACCTCCTTTTGCTCTGAGTCAGTTTGCAGCTTCCCTAAGTCCTTCTTTTTCTATAGCTTGAATCAGGGTTAAATTTAGGTGGGTGAAGTATGTACAAGGAGTGGCTGCATTTTATTTATTTCTTTAAGGTGGTGGATGGCAAGGCTTCTGGAAATGCTCGGCTAAGTGCCTTACTCTTGTGTTTCCAGGATTAAGATTAAATTTTATGTACTTTCAAGCAAAGACCAATTGAACACCTCTGAATGATATATGGTTGTGTTGTTCTTGGCACCTGCAACGCAAGGAAAGCAATTACTGCTGAGCTTTTACGAATAATTATGGTGATGAGTGACCTAGAAAAGGGTCTCATTTTGTCTCAAGTGCCTCTTCAGATCTGCAGGATTTTTTCAGGAGATAATGGTTAAAAATGGTTTTGACTTTTCACATGTAGCAGGGTCCTTTCAGTCCTGCTTTTCTCATCCTTGAATGTCACTGACATTTTCCTCCTCAGGACTTGCTCAGAGTTTGGCTAAACACGCTTTCTCTGTGATTTTAATTGAAGAGCAATAGTGCCACACCTGTTTCTGGCACCTTGCTGATATTGGCCTTACATGATGTCCTTAATATGGATGGTTTTTGATATCCTTGATGACCTGTTCCTGTCTCTCTGTTTTAATAGAACAAGTGTTTGTTTTCGAGCCGTTTAAGGAAGCAATTACCAAATTAGTGCTGAAGATGTAGCATGGCAAGAGTGTAGGAATCAATACCTTCAGGAGATCAATTCCTGTGCTAATGGTAAAGGAAAAGCACAGAGACTGATACTTAAATCTGAAGAACTCATGTTTCTAAGTACTAATCAATCCTTTGTGCTGTAACAGCAAGTAGAGGTTTGTGGAGCTCGTGGATCTCGTTGTACCTCGTGCTGTACGACCATCAGTTTCTCTGCCCCACTGATGTTGGGCTTAGAGTTTTCTGGGTCAGCAAGTTTGTATCACATGGTTTTGAAAACCATTTCTTTCAGCATAGGTAAGTGAAACTATTCTTATCGTGCATTACTAGAAGTGGAAGTTACATTGGGGCCATTCATCAAACCTACAAAATAACCTTTTTTTTAATGTAATTGTACATTTTCCATAGGCACAAGGCAGTTTATACAGTTCTTTACATTCAGTATAGATGTATTTTGCTGCTGGTCATTAGAGATTTACTTGAAGCTCTTTCAGGCCAACTTCATGTATGCAGATGGAGATCAGTGCAATTCCACTACTCTGTGCTCATTCCCATTGGACACTGGTGCACGTCAGAGCAGAATTGAGGCTGGATACTGAAATGTGGGTGTTGCATCAAAGTACAGTTAGGGGCAGGGACTTCCTGTCACTCGATCTTCAGAAGGAGCATGTTCATGCAAATTAGAAAAGCAGCTTGCTATATAAGAGTGGTTTTCTCCCCTGTGTCAGACCTGTTAAGAACCAGCCTAGGTGTCTTGTGCAGGCTTACAGCACTGTGTTAGGATGCCTGTAATCTTAAAGAGTGTCAGAGCAGCTTTTGAAATGAATGATACCATCAAGGGAGAACTCAAGCATGTTTTAGAAGCCTTTTGTCTGCAGTCTGTCATAGTAGGACCAGACTGCAGATAAAGGAAACACAGCTATACTTAAAACTAAACCCCCGTTGGGGAGGAGCACACACTGACCACATGTCCTCTTTTCTCTCTAGGAAGAGGAGAAAAGGAAGGCAAAGGAAGAAGAGGAGAAGAGAGAGTATGAAGAGTACCTGAAGCTGAAGGAGAGTTTTGTAGTTGAAGAGGAAGGGGTTGAAGAATCAATGACAGAGGAAGAGGTATGTCTGTTACTGTAGTTTCTTTCATCGCTGTTAGATTCTAATTCTCCTTACTGCATTCTGTCTCTTGTAAAATGGATTTCAAAATGGGATCCAGACTAATGTTTTTAGAGCAAAAAAGTTGTGTATGTAGTGCTTATTAACCTGGAGTAATTTCCTGGGGAATGCTACGGTTCCTTGTTGCAGATTCTCTCAGTTAATAAGGATCCTGCAGGGAAGTGCACGTCACTGAGAATGAGTTCTGTCCTCCCTTTGTGTGAGGACTGAAATAAAACTTATTTGAAGAGGCAGATACCCATACACCATCCTCAGCTCTACCCTACCCACGTACCATGTGTTTGCAAGACAGATGAAAGCAGGTCTGTAGATTTGCAGTTGGGGGGTGTCCACGTACCTTCAGTGAGATGCTATGTCTTGGTTGTATTTTCTAGAGGAACAGAGCCACTCTGAAATCAAATGAAAAATCAAGCTGAAAGAGAGCTTGAGAAATCACAGGGCACAGCCTAGGCACTGCTGGTGGGCTTTCCACTGGAAAACTGTTTAGTATTGCAAATGACTGCAAGTCATTGATAGGGCTTCAAACTCTGCCTAATATACTAGCATCCTCCTCCTGTGGCCACCTTCAGGCAAACTGCTGGGGATGGTGGTTGAAATGTGATACTGACATAATAGCACAGCAGACTTGAAAAGGTTCTGCTGTGGGAGGTAACACTCTTAATTTGCTGAGGAGAAAACATGTTAAACTCATTTTAATTGCTGTCAAGTGCTGAAATGGCAGCTGAAACTGCAGAGCCAAATTTGAGGTGTCCAGTAGATTACATCATAGGGATCTTTTTTTTTTTTCAGGGCAATGTAGATTTGTTCCCCTTTTTCCTCTGCTTAAGTGACCCTCTTGAATTAAACAAATTTGCACTCATTGTGACTAAGCATGGGCTAAAACATAGCTAAAACATTGAATTTTCCACTTCAGGCTCTTTTAAAAGGTAGAGGGCATTTATTGACAGGCAGCTGTGGGAGTGCAGACGAGGAGAAGTTAATTTTTGTGTGTGTGGGATCAGGGAAGGGTGTTCCTCACTCAAAAAGAGCCTGGGAGGCAATTGAAGGTGCATGGATCTCAGCACAGATATCATTGGTAGGGGTGGGGAGGTAGAACGTTAATAGCAGGCAATTTGATGTTCAGAAATGATCACAGGCATCAGCCTTGCAAAAATGCCAAGCCATCCTTCTGTCTCAGGGTAGGTAATGTACTTGAAGCATTTTGGTATCGTGGTTCAAGCTGACTCTGCCATGTGCTGTTGAGAGCAGTGTGCTGAAACTCCTGCTTGAAGTTAAGGATGCAGAGTTAAGCGGTTAATTAAGGCTGATTGATTTTCAGGGTTGCAGAGTAACTTGATCTCCTGCTTGCTTAAATGCATGGTTTTTTGCATGGCCTTTGAAAGCTGAGCTGCTGACATTAAAATGCTGGATTTCAGGTGCATAGCTTTGAAAAGGGCTTGAGCTTCCACATGTGTCGTGCAGCTGTGTGCTGCCCTTCACCATCTGCATGAGCTGCCTCCCCAGTCACTCTGTACTTTCCCTCCATACAAAATGTCCTCAGTGAATGTACTTAATACACAGACTCACCCAGATGTGATTGTTTCAGGGTGTGTGTGATGCAGAGAAGAAAAGGTTCAAGAAAGGCTCAGAAAACAAACTGTGCTTGAGCCATGCTCTGGCTTACAAGTACCTATAGGAAATTCCTAGTTAAGATTAAATCTGGATTATTATTTTTTTCCAGGGCTCAATGTCTCCTCTATGCGTATATGTAAAATTTCAGAGGTAGACAGCCTAAATGCTTATACTGGGCAAGTTTTTGATGTATTTAACATCTGTGAACTTAAATTAACAATTGTTCTTGCTGTACCCAGACTCGCAGCTTTCTGAAGGAATTTATTGAATACATCAAGGTAAGCTATCATTTTTTTTCCTCTTCTTTCCATACTGTTAAATTGTAATAACTTAGAGTGTGATAGAAAGAAGGGAAATCTTTACTACTTCGGTTTACTTAAATATTCAGCAAATAAAAAGGAGTACCTTGAAGTCTGCATTCTTTGCTCAGTTATGCATGAAAATGTTCATCATTGGTAAAATTATTTGTAGTTACAGCTTTCTCTTGGCTTTTAGAGATGAAATTGTAACCCATAGATTCATAAAGATAGACACGTATAAACTTGTCATCAGGGTTTATGAACAGAAATGTTGGCTGTAGGGTGGGATTTGGGGCATTTGAGCTTTTATTTTTTTTTCCTAAGTCATAGCTGATATTCACAGTCTCTGCATCTCAGCTCAGCAGGAATGAGAAGTGCTGTACCAGCATGTGGCCTGCCTTGCAGGATGCATTCATTTGAAACCTGGGTGTTGTAAAGATCAGTCAGACTTTGTGTGATTTCTTTAGTTTGTGCAGTTTACAGCACTGATGTTTGATGGGGATATTTAAAGAAAAAAAATCACTTTTTTTTTAACAGGGGATGTTTTAGTTTACTGTTCATCATGTTATATGCTTGGTTATCTAAATCCTGTGGTGTGTTCGGGAGTATTTCCACTTGTGATCTGTAACAACAAATGCTTCTGTAACCACTGCTGTATGAAAGTTGAAATGTGATTTCTCACTCTTAGCCTAAAACATAGTTTGTTTGTTTTTTGTCCTGATTAATCCCTTTTGGCCTTTACTGGGAACTGGACTCTGTGAACATATGAAGCCTTTACACACATACAATTAATAAGCACATCTCCCACGTACTTACTGACCTTCTGATCATTTTGTTAATTCAGAATGTCAAATTCTGGGCTATTTTTGCATTTCCACTACCCCTCCAAGAGCTTAGAGATGCACACACTTTTGATTCTTTGGTAACTGTCCATAAGGAATCAATTTGCTAATAGATGTCCAGTCCTGGAACACAGGAACACACATGCTGTGTGTGTGCCATTGGTACTTTTGGTGGTGCACTTCTGTCAGATGCTTTCAGATCATATGGGATCTTGAGGTAATTTGGGAATGTATGAGCTGGCAGTAGGCTGCATGTTCTTTGCAAAAATATTTCTTGATCACTGAGTCCCCAGCATAAGACAATCAACTGGGATCAGAAACACCACCAAAGGCAGATGAAGCAGCTGAGTCTAGATGGGAAAAGCAATAGGTAATGTGTTCAGAGAGCTTAAGAAGACATAGAGTGAAGACAAACCATCAGATGGCATTTTGGAGTTGTGCAGAGATGTCAATATTCTGCTTTCCACAGAAGTTGAAGTGGCTTTCATGGAAGAGGAGAGAACTTCACTGTGGCCCTGTCTGCTAAGACAGTCTTCTGTTGCAATTGCTAACTGCACATTCCCATCTGTGGCTTTCAAGGATTCAGGAAAACATGCTCTTCATTAATAAACAAGCTGCCTTGGGATAACTTATGTCGATGTCCCTTGAGATCTTCCAACAAAATCAGAAAGGTTTCCAAGGGCTGGCACAGTAGGCTCTGATTCTGCACGTTGCCCCTGTGGTTGTGATGGACGGAACAGATTAGTCACACAATCTCAGTTCAGTGTTCAAGCACACAAATAGTTTAATATTAGTCACTTCTACATGACGTCAGAGAAATTAAGCACAGGCTGAAGAACCAAATTCAGAAGTGCTTTGACACCTGGCTTCCGATGTAGAAATAAGAGGAAAAAGTTGTGTTTGTCTTAATTCTGGGAGCTCTTGCTCTGTTTCATGCCTTGTTGGAGACTGCTGCAGAAAAAACAGCTCAAGCTAAATGAATTTGTTAAAGTGTGGATGTTTGTATATAGCTCTGTGAGAGTTAAGCCTGCCTTTAAAACATCAAATCTGTGGTGAAGAGTTTTGCTGAGCTTGGACTTTGCAGTGTTCTTCTTATTTCCAAGTGGGTGCAGATTGATCCCCATCCCATCCTCTGTTTTGCTACCCCAGCAGGAGCTGTATTAGAAAGCTTCTAGTGAACTCTGTCACTAAGGGCAAGCATCTCGAAGTGGAGGTTTAAAGCCTGGTTTTCTCATGTAATGACTTTGCATCCCCTCTCCTTTTAAAAGAAGATGTGATGAATCTTGGCAGTCCCCAGCTCTGAGAACTGAATTCCATGGACTGGTTTCAATTCCATGCGTTCAGTCCATGGTATTCAGTTCTCTAGCTTGGCTGCATCAAACTTCACAACTGCTAAGTCTGTGTGTGGTTTTCCTTTGGTTTGATTTTGCTAATGAAAAAGGTTCTTCTATTGCAGCCTCTGTTTAATTCTTCAGTGTGTACTCTCAAGATCAGAAACAAAATGTGTTTATCACTTCTAGCATGTCATCCAAGAACATAAACGTGGCCATACATGGCTCTTAGAGGTGTACTCGAGGATGTTAGGTGAACTGTTCTCAGAAGCTGTGTATGTTCCAAATAGCTTACAAACAACGGTGTATCCTTTTGCTGCATCTGAACAGATGAGCTTCTAAAACTTGCACAGACACGAGGACAGGATCAGGTGTTTTCTCTGTAATTCTCTGAAGCTCCAGAGAAGCACAAAACCAGATGTGAGCAGTGAGGACTGGGTCGTGGCTGAGAGGGCCTGCAGGAAGAATCTTGCATAAGCAAAAGGAAAACTTGCTGTTCCTGCTTTTGCCTTCATTCCTGGACACCATCACCCCGATGATGCAGGGTGTGCTAGCAGTACACCTCCAGCACAGACTGCTTTAATAATGTGCTTGGGAAGATTACTGTGGCACTAATCCACAAGATGTTAGTAAAACAGACTGAAGCACTTAACACTGCCAGTCTTCCCTCAAGTTTTATTTAAGCACTGATCAGCAGTCATTTTTAAAGGTATTTTGAAGCATCTCTCAAACAAAAGGGGATCTCACTAAAGCATGCTAAAAATTCAAGGTAGCAGTTGAGAAACTGGGGGGGACAGGGAGGACAGAGCTGTGGCTGCTTAGTATGCCTGTGCTGATCCTGTCCCCCAGTGGAAGACAAGGTTTGGGATAACTGCTGGCAAATGTATTTGAGCCTTTGGTTAAATGGGTCAGAGCATCCGATCTTTCCACTGAGCAGATTGGTTTAAGTAACGTAAGCTAAAGGGTTTTTTAACACAGAGAAGTGCCTACTGGGATAAGTTGGAGGGGTAGGTTGTATTCTGACTGTTTTGCTGACCCTCTGATTCCTCAGCATCATGTAACTCTTGTTTGTTTCCATAGAAAACAAAGGTAATCCAACTGGAGGACTTAGCTTCACATATGGGCTTAAGAACTCAGGTAAGTGCTACTTTTTGGGGTGCAAATACAAACAGTGACTTTAAAAGGATAAGAAAGTGGGTAATGAATGGTACCCTCAGTGTTACTATTCTGGCATTACTTCAGAGTTCAGTGGATTCAGCCCTACGAAGTGTGCATTCATCAGAGACTTGCTGGCTTACAGGGATGTTCATGAAAAGGGCACAGTCTGCCTCTTGAACATCTGCTTGTTGGCTAATGGATCATACTGATTTCTCTCAAATCTATTAATAGAGCAATTCATGATACTTGGGAATCAAGAGCAGAGCTAGAAGCAAGCTCAGGTTCTGCCTGTGTAACTGCACATTGTTATATTTGCAGGCAGCTGATAGTATGAGCTGTTTTGCTCCCCTTGCTTACGTATTCTTGCAGCACTTAGGAATTTGTAGCTTCTGGGGCTTTACTTAAGATTACTGACCCTCTTAACACCATGGTGAGTTGATGGTGTGAGATCCATGTTGATTTTTTTTTGTTGTTTTCATTTTTTATTTTCCCTCTGGTCCCAGTCAGCTTTGTATTTGACTCTAAAGAATATTCGTGACTTGCTTCAATTTGAGCACGTTTAACGTGTTTTTAAGTGAATATTGGTTGGGTTTTTTTTGTTATTGCTCTCATCTTAGGGTTCACCTTCAGCAGCTTTCACTGCTGTAAGTTCAGGCTGCACTGCCCCCTGCCTCTGTGCTATGCTAGAACTCCATTTGCACACAGTGAATCAGTTTAAGGTTGAAATCAAGCCATAGTTTGCTTCTGCAGTCCTGTAAATGCTAGTGGCAGAGGGACAGGACTGCAGAAGCCAAAGATGTTGACACTCAGGTATCACTTGTGGGTGCAGTAGAACAGCGTGCTTGGAGTAACCGTGGAGTTTATGCAGCTGTAAATTCAACCTGCTGCTCTTTGGCTTGGTAAGAAGCAGTTTCCTCTGAAATGGAGCAGGAAAAACTGAAAAACTCTGCAATGTGTTGTCTGCCAGGTTCTTGGGGAAGTGTATCATAGTACTTTGTGGAATTGGTGTGTTGCCTTGGCACTTTACAGCCCTTTCCTGGGAAAATGTGTACATCTCCCGTTATGCAGTCAGATAATATAATAATAGCTCCTTGCTGGCAGAGAGATTTGAATGCCCCAAACAGCAGAAGTTTGCTTTCTAAGACCAAACCATTTCTGAAAAGGGCTTACTTCATCCATCTGTGTGGAAGTGTTGATGTGCACCCATCACTGAAGTGTTTAATGTTGAGGAATTAATTGTAAACATCCTCCTCTAGTTTGTCTGAGAATGCAGAATGTTTTCTACCTTCCTCTTGATCAGTTTATTCCTTTTTTTTCCCTTCTCAACAGGATGCAATTAACAGAATCCAGGACCTGATGGCAGATGGCACTCTGACAGGTGACAGCCACAACACCTATTCCTCAGCTGGTGAATAGGTGGTGCAGAAAATGTCTAAACTGTGGTAGAGAGACATCCAGTTTAATTTCCATTTAAAATTGTAGAGGACCCTTGTGGGACTTGATCAAAAGCTGTATTTATTATTTCTGTTCTGGCAGATGTAAAGCTACTGTTGAAAGCAATATGGGAGAGAATTGCTTCAATGATGTATTTTACAGAGGTTGGGAGGGTAAATGCTCCCAATGGTTCAGGGACCAGTGTGAGGCTTCAGTGTGGCGTTAACCCTGCTGAAGGCCTTTGGGGTTACTGGGAATTTGCATCCTCTGAAATCTGAATTTGAAGGAATTGTTTGGATATTTTGGAGGTAGTTTGCACACCTGTTTTAAAGTCCCAGTGGCTAAAGCTAATACTGGGGTGTCATAGAGGCATAGAATATCCTGAGTTGAAAGGGACCCACGAGGATCAAGGTGTGCAAACATCCCAGAGCACTCTGAAACTGGGAGCTGTAATAATAAGTGAAGTCCTTGTTTCTAGCTATGCACTCGAGGTTGGAATGTAAGCAGTGACTGAGCACATGGGTATCTCCCTGTCTGAACAAGGCTGTTTTGTTGCTGCTCAGTCTTTTTCTTTCTGAGGATGAAGTAGTGGAAGGTGCCAGTGCAAACATTTGCTGACCTGATAGCTGTTTGCCACCTGTGACAGCTGTATCTTCATGGGTACGTGTGGATACCCGCTTGACTGACCTAAAAGTGTTCTGACACAAAGCATAAAAATGTACTGTCCTGGCTACAGGACGTGCTAGTGAGGCTCCCTGCCTTACATTTGATTCTGTAAGACATTGGGAACAAAGAGGTCAGTTTTCACTCTTGATGGAGCTACTGAAATGTGGAAGTTGAGCTTCATTACCTCCCTGAGGAGCTACACATCCCACCTCGTGGGCCCATCTGCTCTTCCCTTCTCAGCTGGATGTCTGGCCCTGGAATATCAACACTAATGCAATATACTGAATGCACTGCTGTGATACTCCCAGCTAGATACACATGGTGGGAGGAAAAAAAAATGCACTACTTGCTGAACAAAATTAGTCTTAGCCAGGCACTCAGTTATTGTCAAAACCCCATTCAAAAACTCAACAGTAGAGAAGGAAATAAAAGCCTGACTGCTAGCACGTTGTTCTGCCTGTCCTAGATATGAAATGCAGCCTCAGCAGTTCAAACATCCCTTCCAAAAAGAAGTCTGTTGGGAAGTGAGAAGAGCCAAAGTGCTGACTTCAGGGTCCTTTCTTTTCCCCTGTAGGTGTAATTGATGACAGAGGAAAGTTCATCTACATCACACCAGAGGAGATGGCTGCCGTGGCTCAGTTTATCAAACAGAGAGGACGAGTCTCCATTGCAGAGCTGGTCCAAGCAAGCAATTCCCTGATCAACCTCCAGCCTGACAGCCAAGCTGTTGCTCCAACTGTGGCATGAAACTGTGACGTGAGAAAGTGCAGCAGGGGTTTAACTTTAATGAATAAACCACATAACGAAAAGCAAACAAGAGCCCCTCTGATCTCTGTGCAGTGTTTGGAAACGGGGTGCTTTGTTTAAGCATTAACTGCAGGAACTGATGAGAAGTTTTGCTTTTGGTTCTTTCAGGGCTGATATAAAATTTGGATGAGATAAGCTCGTTGAGAACGTGGGGCTTAAGCACTCTGGTGCATGTGTACCCTAGGGATATCAGTAATTGGCACCTGGTTACTTAACCTAGGCAGTCTCACATGACTGTACCCATACTTCTTGTTTCCAAATTCTAATCTGTATCAAATGTATTTGGTTCAAACTCCATTCTGAGCTCACCAGATTTGCTCTGCTCTTGCAGAGCTGTATCACTCTGTGGCAATGATAAATTGCAGCCTGGAACAGTAGGTCTTCAGGAGTGAGGCTGTTGGATTTTGTCTTCTGCCAGGAGACACAAACACCTCCAGGGAAAGGCTGACTTGGTTCATGTATCATGCAGGATAACTCTGCTGCTTTCAGCCAGGTTCTGATGATTCATCTGTGAAGTAAGAACTGGCTCTGTGTCTGAGGACCTCAGATACCTTCGCTTCATGGCCTTTGTGGTTTGGTTTTTTTTGATGCATTAAAAAAGTCAGGCAGTATGAATCATCCAGTTAAAGTTGCAAGTAAATGATTACTGATATCTTAATTCTAGGGGTCAGTGTGTTTCCTGCATAAGAATATTTTTAATAATCTAATTGTTGCTTTGTTAATTCTCTCTTCTGAATTCAGCAGAATCTGTGTGGATGCCCAGAAACTAGGGAGGACAAGGGAGCTGGTTTTGTCTATGCCAAAGTTAGAGGTAAATTGAGTAGGCTAAAAGCTGTGTTATCAGTGAGATGAGATAGCAATAAAACAATGGAAGGAAGTATATTTCCTGTCTAATTTCTACACTGCTGCTCAATGTGATACTATGCAAGAGTGCTGGGTTACAGCACAGCACCACAAATTGATACGAAGGATCAGCAAGTCATTACTGGGTTGCACCAGTTAGCTCAGAGAGGTTACTTGATTGCAGGCTTGTGAAGTCTCTGACTTAGTCAAAATTTGGTTTTGCCATGCTGTTTTTTGTTCTGTCCTAAACTATCCTTGCAGTAAAATAAATTCTGTTGAAAGAATTGGAGAAATGTGCATTTGTTTTAGTGGGTTTTTGTGCGTGGTGCAAGCCACCATAGACTTAGA
Source organism: Cyrtonyx montezumae (assembly GCF_038088225.1). Classification (NCBI taxonomy): domain Eukaryota; kingdom Metazoa; phylum Chordata; class Aves; order Galliformes; family Odontophoridae; genus Cyrtonyx; species Cyrtonyx montezumae. The sequence continues at coordinate 66,196,339 of NW_027071936.1, read as the reverse complement.
CATAGTGTGCTGGTAGAGAGCTGGAGTTGTTCCATTAAATCCCCTGGGATCTCTCCAAAGTGCACTCAGTTTCTTTGAGTGTAACAGAACAAATGTATTAGGCCTTTCTCCACTAAGGAGACCTGATACGTTTGTTCTGTTACACTTGTGTGCTGTCTGTCATAGCAGGGGATGAGGATTGACTTGTGCATCCCTTCAAGTGCTGTGCTTACAGCTGTTGAGAGTCTGTACTGGAGTGCAGCTGTGATTCCTCACCTGTGACTTCCTCTCCATTGCTGGACCCCAACCCTTTCCACGTTGCTTCTCAGGTTGGGGAGTTATCATACAGAGACTGGAGCAAATCTTGGGATCATCTGTGGAAGAGCTGATGCTGTCTAGCTTGACCAAATGAATCATCAGGGTAAGATGTCACTGTGCACCAGCAGCCAATCTGCCTTAATCCTTTTCCACTGTTTCCATTTTGTATTTTTTGGACCTGAGTGCTCAGGAAAGCTAGTCTAGTTATTTTTTGTGCGTGCAATTTGATCTTCACTGCGTGTGAATTGGGAGGTCAACCACTTGTGTGAGCCAGGGCAAAGAAATCCAATTGATGTCAGCATGTCTGTGCTGTGCTGCCAGTGAGGTGCCCTCTGTGCTTCCCTCTCCTTCCTTGGCATTCAGAACAAGCCCTGACCTCTGGTGTCCTGCAGGAGAACCCAAGGCTGACTCATCCAGACCAAAGCACTGATCCTGAATCCTATCCATGCACTTGGAGAAGATTTTATGGGGTCAGGCACAGAACCCAATACATCGTGTTCATCTGATCCTCCCTGTCACGTCTGGTGCAGTAAGCAGTGAAGTACCATTAACAGGGAAATTCGGATATCCCAATAATCCATTCTCCAGTTTCCTGTTATTGTCAGGAAGTTGGAACATCCCCCTGTTTTTCTTTCTGCACAAAATATTCCTCTTTTCTGTTAAACTTTGCCCATGCATTATGCAGCACTTATCACTGTGCTTTTCCTCTCTGAATTAGTACAAGAGCTCCAAGGTACTCTGGTTGTACATGGAAGGAATAATAATAATTACTAGCTCATTTGAGCTTGTCCTAATTTTGCCATTCCACCCAAAGGCAAAGGCCAAAAAGAAAAATGAAATTCAAAACCTTGTCTTCATTTCATGTTACGTGAGATCTGATCAAGGAAAACTCCAGCTTCTTTTTCATGCAGCTCAATGTAAGAACAGAGCAGCTGCCCACAATGTAGGTTATGTGGAGCACCATAAAAAATTTAAAAGCAACAGTGTTGTGTCACAACTTTCCATTTTGTTTATGATGTGAGTTTTAAAGCCCCCTCAGCCTCGTGGCTTCCAGCTGTTCTCTGTAACTATGGATACTGGGCAGATTCTGGGGTGCTCTGGCTGATCTGTTTAATGGATGCGTTGCGTTGATCCTTTTAGGAAGATGCTAAATATCACACGATGGTTGTGAGTCACAGTGCTGCAACGTTTCCCCTCTGCACAGAAGTTGTGGGCTCTCAGATCTGCTGGGTTCTTTTTAACCCCAGAAGCCAACTATTGAGCGTTAGTGCCCATCTCAGCCTGAATGCAGGGAATCCCACCAGCAGACAAAAAGAGCTGCTGCTATCCAGGGAAGTTCTGTGCCTGAGGCACTGTAGAGGTGGGAACTTTAATTCTTTTCATCTCTGAATTCTCTTAAAAGAAGAGGGAAAAACTCCCTGCCCCAGGGAGAAGAAATGCTTTACAATCCCTATGGATGCATCTGTGCACAGCCTGTGCCCCCAACACTTCTCAGCCCTCCAAGACCAGATTTGTGTTATTTGTGTTATCACAGATGAAGCCTTCAAAAGACTTCTCACTACAAAGCAGACTGGTGTGGTGAGACAGAGGATCAAGTACAGACCCACGCTTGTGCTCAGGACTGCTTGTCTGGATCTGGCCCAGCAACTGACAGCCTCAAGTGGCACCAGGAGAGGTTTAGATTGGATATCAGAATTTCTTCACGGAGAAGGTGGGCAAACTTTGGAATGTGCTGCCCAGAGCGGTGGGGGAGTCACTGTCCCCATCCTTGGGGGTATCTGAGAGCTGTGTGGACATGGCATTATGGGATGTGGTTTATTGATGGGACTCAGCAGGTCAGGTTGGTGGTTGGGTTTGATGATCTTGAAGCCCACAGCAGGGGGTTGGGACAAGATGGGCTTTTTGGTCCCTGCCAACCAAAGGCGTTCTGTGATCCTATTCACCATCAGCTCTTCGAGGAAGAGTTCAGGTGGCACAGTGGGAGTATAGCACTGGTAGAGATGGAAGGAAGGCTGCGAACACAGAGAGCCTGCAGCAAGACTGTGGAAAATCCAAGCGTTTTCCATCCCCTTCCACTGACCCAGTGCAGTCAGTGTTCCTCCATTCAGGCATTTGACATTGCTACCATGCCTTTGGCCATTGGCACGAGCAGTGTGCCATGTGAACCCCTACGGTTGGCCGCAGGACACCAACCTGACGGGTTCTTATGGTTGAGGCTGGATGCAGGCACACCCTGAGCAGGGTGCCAACGTCCAGACGGCTGTGGGAGGTCCCCAAGACACCCACAGCGATTTTATGTCGCTTTACGAGGGGGGTAAAGGATGAGTGGTGGCAGTACTTGTGGGTTCCATCCAGGAGATGGCAGCAGCATCCCTCTCACATCCCAATGGCAACGGGAGCGGTGCATCCCCGGCCCGGGATGGAGAGGGGGGAGACCTAAGGACAGGGAAAGGCATCGCGTCCCAGCAGATAACCCTTCTCCCTGCTTCTCTTTCCTTTGCTCCTCGCCTGGCAGCGCGGTGACGTGATGGAGGTGACAAGCAGGGTTATTTTTTTTTTCTGTCCCGCTGAATCAGTCTCTTTTTGCAGGAGGGAAAAGCTGCTGCAAGACTCGCAAGCAGTAGCTTGGATCCCATCGTGCTGCTCTCAGACAGATGATGTGCAGCGCTGGGTAAGCTGGCCGCTCCCTCTGCTCCCTGCTTCCCCGAGAGCTGCCACCCCAAGCTAAGCTGCTTAGCACATATGGCATAATCCCTCCTCCAGCTTGTGGCAGGAGCAGCGGTGGGAGCTAATTAGCGTGCACTAATATGCATGCTAACAACATCTAGCTGCTGCAGCGTCGCGGCCGTTGCTGTTAGATTTGCACGCTGGATTTTTTTTGCTGTTAGCACCGTGAAATGTCAGCTGCCCGTGGGGATTTGTCCCTCCGTGCCTGGGGGCACGTGCATTGGGGTGGAGCTCTGGGACCTCAGCCTGCTCCAAGCAGGATCTCAAAAGCCCCTTTTCCAATGCTGCTTGGCAAATTGCTCTCTGAGCCACTGGGTGACACCAGTCCTGCCCCAGCTTTTCTCCCTTTGGAACTGCAGCTCCAGCAAGAGGTGCTGACGGTGCTGTGTTACCCCAGGACCTGATGCAGCACTACCCTCCGTTTCCCTTCTGCTGAGCTGCTCTGGCTGCTGAATTGTTGTGTTTTCACATCCTAGCTATGGCCTAGCACAGCAGCTTCGGCTCTGTGGGAGAAAAAACAGCACATCATGATCTAAAGGTCTCTGTCAGTTGGCTCTGTCTCTATAGGTTTGAGTTCCTTCTATGTAAGTATTACACTCATTTATTCCTTGGAGAGGAAGCACTGGGTGTAGGTCCCCCCTTATTTCCTTTTATAATTACGTTTTCCCAGCAGTGCTGTCCCTAATAGATAGAGATGGTCCCTGCCAAACACAACCCTGTTGTGGGACCTGATGCAAAACTGCCAACCTCTGCACTGGGAATGGGAAGATGGTGGTGATGAGTTGGACTTGATCTTAGGACTCTTTTCTAACCTTAATGGTTCTATGGGAGCTGGAGCCAGCTTTTCATGCTCGCAGCTCTCATCTCAGAGACCTTGCAAGGTGGTGGGCACGTGGCCTCCCCCAGATCTCCAGGCCCATTCTTGAGAGATGCTGCATGGCTTTGTGCTTTTTCCTGTCCTCGTTCGTCCCTGCTGTTATTATTTGCCTGACTGGCAGAAAGGACTCATGCTGAGTTTATGCAGTCATCCTGGAGAACTGTCTCTCTCCAGCATACCAAGACATTTTGGATAAATAGAAAGCTAGAATAAAAAGTAAACTGCTTATGCAGGCAGCAGAAAGCAATATTTGCAGAACACGGTGACATCATTATGAAGCATTAAGATTGGAAAAGGCTCTGAGATCTGCATGTCCAACCCATCCCACCGTGCACACTGACCACATCCTTCAGGGAAACATCTCCATGGTTCTTGAACACCTCCAGGCATGGTGACCCCATTGCTTCCCTGGGCAGCCTGTGCCAGCGCCTGACCACTCTTCTGGAAAATAGGTGTTTCCTAATATCCAACCTGGCTCAACTTAAGGCTGTTGCCTCTCATCCTATCACTGTTAGGAAGGAGAAGAGGTGAGGAGAAGCAATAATCCATGCTGCTGCCTGAAGCAATGTAAGAGAGGGCCTGAGTGTTTTTGAGCTGCGTGAACAACCCCAGCTCAGCCCAATACTTCCAAGAACACAATGCTGTTCCTGAACCCCGGGCTCTGCTCCATTCTGTCCCTTGTAGACCACAGGCACAGTGCTTTGCCACCAAGCTATGCTCCTCAAACCTTAATTCCTTCAGACCCAATGTAGACCCAGTACCAACCCACAGCAAATCACAGCAGATGCTTGTGACCAGAGCAGTAGACCTTGACTTATGTGAGGACTTTTTCTTCCTCTCCAGGGCTACTGGGAACCATATCCCTCTCTAATGTTATGCTGTGTTGAAGCCAGTGTGTTCTCAAGATGTGTATATGCACTACATCAGGAAAGCACTACGCTAAGAGGAACAGCTGCAGCTCACATCTTGAATCAGAAATCTTCAACACGCAGGGGACAGTGACCCTGAAAAAGCCACGACCCATCTGGATGGGAATGGTGTGTGTCTCCACCTTCTCATTAGCCTCTAGGACAACGTTTTGATCCGGATTCAGGCAGCCTGTTTCGGATTGCAGCCTGGAGAGGCTGGAGGCCGGGATGGGCGAGATGGAGCCGGGTTGGGACTGACCCTGTGGTGAGGTCGTAGGAGGCTGCAGGACCTTCCCAGCAGGACACAGACCCGCCGTGTCCCTCCAGTCCTCCATCCAGCCCCGCCAGTTGCTGCCACACTACGTCCCGAGGGCGGCAGGAGACATGAGCTCACAGCTGAGTCGTGCCAAACCGAGCCCGCCGGGCGAGGCTGCTCCCGGCTCCACGCTGACATCTGACAGAGATTGCCAGCTCTGCCGTCTCACTGCTTCCCTGCAGAGAGCAACCCCAGAGCATCCCAACATCCTGGTCCTCCTCTGGGCTCAAGGCATCCTCATCTATATCCCCTTCCCCGTTGCTATCCCTACTTGTGTCCCCATCCCCACCCGCATCAGCATCCTAACACCTGAACTGGTTGCCATAGAAACCACAGGTCCGTCTGTCTGCCTGTGCCAGGGGATGATGCTCTGCTCCCCCCCCCCCCCCCCCCCCCAGTGCAGCTATTCGTGGTCCATAAGGGAAGCAAGGGCAGATTGGAGGCACAGAACATCCCCTCAAGGAGGACAGTGCATCTTGGGAGTGGATGGGAAAGTGGTGCTCAACCAGAAGTTACAGCATCTGGGACATCGGTGTGAGCAGAGGGTGAAAGTGGGGAATCATTATGTGGCACGACAGAAGGAAAAACGTTTGTCTGGAGAGCATAATTAGCTGAGCAGGTCCTTTAGCATCGTTAAGAGATTGTTGTCTCACTAGTTCCTTGACCTCCTGGGCATGGCTGGATGGTGTTGTTTAGGGTGGGTGGGTGGTGAGAGTCATCCTCTCCTCTGGAGACAAGCAGCAGCACCATCTATTCTTCTTCCCATCCAAGTTGTTTCTGCAGGTTTTGCAGCACACGTGGTTCTTTTTCTGCCCTATTCCAGAGCAGGGGAAACTGAGGCACACAGCAGCTGCTCTGAGATGCTCCCACTGAGATCTTCCCTGAGCTGAGATTCCTACAAAGAGAAATCAAGGTAAACTGTTGTGTTAGGGGTATGACCAACTGATCTGGAGGTATTCAAGGCCAGGTTGGGTGGGGTGTCCTAGGAAAGCTGATCCAGTGCTTGATCTGTAATCCTGCCTACAGCATGGAGGTTGGAACTGGATGATCCTCGAGGTCCCTTCCAACACAAGCCATTCTATGATTTCCTGCCTATGTGGTCCTGTGGGCACCCCAGTAGCCATATATGGCCAACTCTCTGCTCTCCATCTCCTATAAAAGATACTGGCTGCTGGTTTCCTTGCTGCCAGCCCTCCTAGAGCTGTGCGTTCTGCATTCCCCTTTTAGGAAGCAAGATTCCTGGACACAGGGCAGTAAAAGGAAAACATCTCTCAGCTCTTATTTATTGCCTCTCCTTATAACTGACCACTCTCCAAATAGAGGGCTGGTTGCAGCCCAGGAGTGCAGCACAACAGAGCCAGAGGTGCCTTTGGCCCCTGATTTACACGCAGACCTCCCCAGCCCACTGCTATTTATGGGGTCAGCTCCAGGCAAGCAACCCAGCTGAAGTCCCGGTGCTTACTGCTCGCTGGCCAAACCAAAGAGCAGAGTGATGCAATATTGCACAAACTTTCCAGCCAGGGAAAATTCATCTTTGCAATACAAGTGCGGGGGGGAGGAAAAGAAAGCAGTGAGCACAGAAGGCAGCTCAGGGCGTCTGTCTTGGAGGGGCTGTCTGCTAAATGGGCCCAGCACATGTTCTGGCTGCTTCTGCTGAACTCTGCTGCTGGTGAGGTCAGCGTTGCTGAGGGTTTGCTCGAGTCCTGGGGCTTCTCCTCAAGCTGCTGGAGCTCAGGGAGCATTGGGACATGCCTCTCAGCCATAGGGTTTGGGTGGTGCTGTATGGAGCCAGGGGTTGGACTCAGTGATCCTCGTGGGTCCCTTCCAATTTGGGATATTCGGTGCTTGTGTCCTGCTGTCATTCTATGATTTGAAGGTAGACGTGGGATCTTCAGATGGAAGAGTTATTTTTTTGGATGATCATGCAGTTTTGGGATCCATCTAAACTCTTTTTGTATTGCAGCATCCTGCAGCAATGATTCTTCAGTTTAACTTCAGTGTACGCGATGAGGAGCCGCTCCCTTTTCTGCCTGAACCTGCCCTACTCTCACCCAACTTGGATTCCTAGCTCTGCGTGTCTTGATGGATGGATGGGACTGAGTTGTCCCTCTGCAGGTTGGATGGGGCTCTGGGCAACCTGCCCTGCCCGTAGCAGGAGGCTGGAGCTCAAATCTCTTCAAGGCCCCTTCCAACCCAAGCCATTCTATAAGTGTAATTCCAATCACTCCTAATTTTGCAGCTCCATTCAAACCCCCACTGTCATCACTATAACAGGAGCTGGCACCTATTTTTAAACCTTCTTCCACCCTTCTCTGCCTCTTCCCCCAAACCCTTAATGAGTGGTGATGAGGGCAGACCAAAAGACCACTCGGCACTTTGGAAAACCCCTGGCAGTGCACGTGGCTGCCAGCTGACGCTTCAATGACTCTCTGATCCCTTACGTAACCAGTGACACTGTTTGTTTTCCCTTGCTGACTTTTTTTGTGTGTGACTCCCACATTCATTGCTCTTAAAGCCGCTTATAATCACTCTAAAGCCCCAGCTTAGCCATACTCCGCTCTGGGTCCTGAGCAACTTGCTGAGCTGCCTCCTTCGTTCCCTTGCACAAAGGTTTCTTTTCCTCTTGCTTGTTCCAAGTTCAATGTTTTTATGGCTTCTCCCCTGCACAGCAGTTATGACTGGGATCTGATGCTCATAAGATGGCCCAGAGCCTCTTGAGTGGGTTGGCCAATGTCTTGTTCATCTCCTGGTGGGGCAACTGGCTTTTTACATGGTCTGACAGTGGTAAGACAAAGGGAAATGACTTTAAGTTAAAAGAGGGGAGATTTAGGTTAGACTTTATTAAGAAATTCTTTACTCAGAGGGTGGTGAGGCCGTGGTCCTGCTGCCTAGAGAGCTGCATGTGCCCCATTCCTGGAGGTGCTCAAGGTCTGGTCAGATGGGGCCCTGGTGTATGGGAACTGTTGAATCATGTCCTGAACCACTGATGGATCACTTGAGGTGAGCACGGAGTCAGCCACAGGAGCACAGGTGAAGGCAATGCACCTGTGTGACCGGGAGGGGTGGACTCTGACTCCACCTCTCCCAGACCCCATTTAAGGGCTGACCACCACTGGGGAAGGATATTTTCCTGGAGATTGCTCCCTTTGGAGTTTTTCACTATGAGCCCAGGACATGGGAGAGCATTTCACTTATTTTTGATTATTTCTTTCCACCACAATAATCTTTCTAGCTATACAATTTGTAAAATACCATCCTGACTACAATACTATTTGCAATGGTTCATTCTGTTAACTATATACCTGGGCAGCCTGAGCTGGTGGGAGGCAACCAGTCAACTTACCTTCCTAGTGTTATTTTGGTAAAGAATAGCCTATGCTTTTCTCATTTTATACAGTGTTGTGCTCTAAAACCTCTGTTGCATTCTGTATGTACATACACACTCAACAGATGCACACATCTGCCACCAGCTTTCCTGCTGAAATACCCCCAGCTAAAATCCCAGCTATTTCTCAGTCTGATTCACTCCCGCTAAGCCAGATTAAGAGTTTTTGGGTCTTGTTGAAACTTCTGCACTCCACAGGATGAATTTTTATCCCTGGCAGTAGTCTGCTCTGGTCTCATGGTTGATTCTGGCATCGTTGCTGAAAAGCAAATAAAATCACTCAAGTTGGATATTAGGGAAAACGTCTTCCCTGGAAGAATGAATCAGCTATTGGAAAAAGCTGCCCAGGGCAGTGGCAGAGTCACTGTACATGGAGATTTTCTAGAAGGCAGTAGGTGGGACTTAGGGACTGGGTTGGTGGGTATGGTGGTGTTGGGTTGATGGTTGGACTTGGCAATCTTAGTGGCCTTTTCTAGCCTTAATGGTTCTATGAACTTCCAGCAACCCTGAGGCAAAAGTAGTGCCTGGGCTTTGCATTTTGTCCAGAGGAGCCCAACCTCTTTGTTTCAGGGGCAGTGCATCTGGGATCCAGTAAGAGCCATTGTTCTCTGATGGATGAGGACCAGCACAGTTTATGGCCGCTGAGATGTTCTTGCAGTGCTCTGCTACTCCTAAACACCTCCAGCAGCACTGATTGGAGGGGCCATCCAAATTTTCATTGTTTTCTCATGGATTGGTGGTAAGGACAGGTTGATAATCCTCTGTGCATCCTCTTCAGGTTGATGCCCACATCTGGAAGCACTGTGCTACAAGCTACCCCAGTCTTTCCCTGTATAGTTCAACAAAGCACAAGGTGAAACAAGGGAAGATGATTTTTTTTTCCCCAGGCCATTCTCACAGTGGAGGTTCCACAGGCTCATCTTGGAGGGCAGCTTTCCCCTTTGTGATGCTAAACAACTAGAAAGGAATAATCAGATTATATCCGCACAATTACATGAATGAGGGCATCATCCCATAGAGAGTTATCCCCTACTGCTTTGTGAAGGCCATCACATCATTCAGGCTGGAAGAACTGCTCTCTGGGTTTTGGACAAAGCCATGTGAGGGCCGGTGATGCATTGGCACAGGATACCTGGGGAAGTGGTGAGGTCACCAACCTTGGAGGTGTACAGGAACTGTAGTGATATGGCACTGAGGAATGCGGTCACGGTGGGGGATGGGTTGGACTTTGGCTTGGTGATCTTAGAGGTCTTTTGCATATATGTAGCATCATATGTATTGTATGCCTCACCTCGATCAAGCTGACCTCCATGGCCGAGTGCATCTCCACCATCAAACCATGCTTTGGCACCCTTTCCTGCCATGTTAGCATCCCTTTTTCCACCTGAACTCAAAACCTTTCTGACACTCACACATTACAGCAAAGAGCTCCAGGACTTTTTACAGTAAGGGCAGTGAGGTGCTGGCATAGACTGCCCAGAGAGGTGGTGGTACTTCATCCCTTGGGACACTCAGGTCGGACTGGATGTGGCTCTGAGCACGTGATGGAGCTGTGGTTGTCCCTGTTCATTGCAGGAAGGTGGGACCAGGTGACCTTTAAGAGTCCCTTCCAACTCAAACCATTCTATGACTTCTGGGACATGGGATGGGGTGCTCCTTCCCAGCAGGAGGAGCAGATCTCCCCAGTGCTGCTGCAGCTGAACACGCATAGAGCAATAAGAAGGAAACAGATGCTTCCCTGCTGGATGAATCAGCAGCACATCTGGGCTCTGATGAGGCTGCACTGTAAGATTTTCCCTCTATCCCATGCCGGTGGGAAGGCAGCAGGCCAGCCTTGCTACTTGGCCAGGGAGCAGGAGGGAGAGGAAGCTGGGCTGGCTCTCCTTTCAGGGGAAATATTAAATGCTGCCACTGAAAACTAGGTCATGTCCCTTGCCCTGTGTCTTCTTGATTCGGGGTGAGAAATTGGGTCCTTTTTCTGCAGCTGGCATTTTCAGACCTTGCACTGAAGTTGGATATGAAGTGGGAACACAGAGGCTCCACTTCTCCTCCTGGCTTACAGCACAGACCTTGGTGTTTATTAGGGCTGGGATGTATACAGCCACTTCAAGCCCGTGGCAAGTGAGCAGAGCATGGTAGCAAACAGTGAGTCTTTCCCAAGCACAGGGTTAGCAGAGGGAGCCGGCAGGCTGGGGATGAGGAATAAGAGGCAATGGCTGGAGAAGAGGAGGCTGGGGATGAAGGAAAAAAAGGCATTTTTCCATGGGAAAATGGGGGATGGGGATGGAGAAGGAGAGGCTGAGAATGAAGAAGGGGTGGCTGAGGATGGAGCAATTGAGGTTGAGGTTGGCAATGGAGAAGAGGAGACTGAGGATGGAGAAATGGAGAACAGGGATGGAGAATGGAGTGGAGAATGGATGTCTGGGTGTGGATAAGAAGAGTCTGGGGATGGAGGCTGGGTCACCTTTAGCCCTCAGCTGTTGGCTGCATCTCCCACAGCCCATCACCTAAATCTGCAAGCCACGTCAGCTATACCTCAGAAGTCCTTCTGCCCTCCAGCGCCTCAAGGGATGATCTTCACCAGCAGATGCCCAGGAGCACTTTCCCAGAGCCTCCTCCTCTGTGCCCCACATCCTGGGGGCTCCACTGTGGGCAGTGGGGTGCCGACCACCACCCCACCACGGGGACAGCTCCCTGAGCAACATCGGCTGCAGGAGGGGGAGTGCTGGCGGGGGGCTGCCCTCTCCCTGCACGGCGCAGTCAAGTGTCACTCCACATCAGCATCACCGTGTGTGGGGAAGGGATCGGCCACAAGCAGACACGACCCGAGGCAGGAGAGGCGGCGCGGAGCACATCCCTTCCCCCACCAGCCTGAAATTCAGACCTTTCTCAACGAGCCAGGGGAAGGGCAAGCAGGAGGGGAAGGAAAATATTCGCCAGCCGAAACAAAGCCCTGGGGGAGTTCCTGACTTAGTAATTCCCATCCTGGGGTATGTCATTTCCTCTTGTTTCCCCTCGGAAAGAATTGGGAGATCAGCTGTAAAATCGTGAGATCTTGCCCAAAGGGGAAAAGAAGAGTGTCCATCTCGTGCTACTGCAGCACGACTTGGATCTGCTGCCAAAAAATGGGGAGCTGAGATGTGTCTGGAAATGAAGAGGTGGTCCCTCCAGGCTGTGGGACCCAAAGGTGGGTACTGCATCCTTCCTTCTGCCAAATGGCATCAGCCCAAATGGGGCCTCTGACCTCCCCAGCAGGATGCAGCCCCATGGAGCACAGCACGTGGGCTGCCACACGTGTCCCCTGGGGCCACCATGACCATAGGTAGCATGGGGAAAGGAGCACTAGCAGGACCCCTACACTCATCCCATTATTAATCCCTACTGCTCCTGCAAAAACCATTCCTGAAAAGGGCAGGAGGGTTTCCGTGGGCGGCTGTGGTTGTGAGTGCCCTGATCTTTCCACGTACAGATGCCTTTTCCAGATTATTATCTTTGAAGTGCTATGTTCAGTGGCAGGCAAAGGGGACAGACCTTATACGCAGAGCAGGGAGCTCGGTGTTAGTCTCATTAACAATCGCATCGAGATAAAGCAAGTAATTTTTGCTAGCCTTGTTGCAATAAGGCTAACGTGTAGCACTCAAATTATCCAATTACTGCAAATTCCCATTAATAATGCAATTACAACCGTTAGACTCAGACTTCCTGGCATCCATCCCTTCCTGCGTTGCTGTGCTTACCCCTCCTTTGTAGTCACAGCAAGTCACCACCAGCACCCCAAAGTTTTAGGAGTTATCACCCTGGTGCTGGGATCACTGCTGATGTCTTCACGCCAGTGCTGACACTTCTCTCTTAGCAGATGGCAGATTGGGTTATAATATGATCACTTATTTCTGCTAGACCTTTGCCATCTGGCAGGGTGTTTTGGGGTGAAACCACCTTGTTGCAAAAAGCTTGACTGAAGTCTGCACACAAGCAAGATGCCAATAGCATGACCGCATTGGCAACGCTCATCTGAGCATTGGGCAATGTGCTGGTGGGGCTGAGAGCATTAAGAGCACTCTGGCTTCACAAGACCTTTGCCCTTGTCTTACTAAGCTCAGTAAGTCTGCTGACCTAAGGCCGTGTCCATGCCTTGTTTTCTATGCTACGAGGTTCCCCAAACAAGAATCACAGAATCACTGAGGTTGGAAAGGGCCTCTAAGACCATCAAGTCAGTCTTTCACCATCGTGCTCACTAACCACGACCCGAGAAGGTAGATGTGGCACTGAGGGACGTGCTTTAGTGGCATGGTGGGGATGGGTTGGTGTTGGACTTGATGATCTTAGAGGTCTTTCCACCCTTAATGACTCTCTGATTCGTGCAGAGCTTTGGTGTTTAACAGTTTGTGGTTGGCTTAAATATGGGTTCAGCTAGCAAAAATCCTGGAATGTGGAACACAGTAGTGTTTTGTTATCTGCACTGTTTTGGAGTCAAGAGGAAAATAGAGGGCTCATAGCCATCAAGAACAGCTTCCTTTTAAGGACACTTACAGAAAAGACTGCTGAGATCATCAAGCCCAACCATCAACCCATCACTGCCATGTCCCCCAGTACAACATTGACCCTTTCCTTGAGTGCCTCCAAGGACAGGGACTCCAACACCACTCTGGGCAGCCTGTTCACAGGTGCTGTGTGCAGTGGGGTCAGTGCCCACCTATTTTCTTGCTAACAGAGTTCAGTGTGCCCTCAGTCAACCCTGCTGGGGAAGAGCCCTTGGCTATTGGTTCAGAGGATGATCAAGTAGGGTTGGCTGGAGAGGAAGAGCAGCAGAGTTTGGTCCCAGAGCTGGGTTGGAAGATGAAAAAATACCATGTGCAGTGTGAGCTAATGATAAGGAGAGGTGGTTGTTAGAGTTTTTGGGGGGTGTTTTTTTGTTGTTTTTTTTTTTTGGGGGGGGGGGTTGAGCTTGTCAGTAGGAAGCATATGGCTGCCACTGAGCTCTCAGGCTTATTTAGGATTTAGTGCCTATTTGATCTATTTTAATCCAGATGTTCAGCTCATCACATAATGAGATCCCACCAGAGGAACAACATTAGGATGCCTTCCAGACAGCCAAGGCCTTCAAAATGCATCGAGGAGAAGCAGCTCCACCAAGACCACATGTGGCTGAGTATCTCAGAGGGGAAAGGTGAGGACACTGCGTTGAGTCCATGGTTTCCCTAAGGTGAGACCACCACACTGTGTGCTGTGAGCTTCCCAAGTCCTTCTGGCATCCTACCAGAGCAGCGCATAATAACCTGACATTTTTAACCTCAAAGGCAGAGATGCACAGACATTTTGAAGTGCTCCACCAGAGTTTGGGTGTTCAAACCCAACCCATCACCACCGTGCCCAGTGACCATGCCCCTCAGTGTCACATCTGCACAGTTCTTCAACTTCTCTGGGGACAGTGACTCTACCACTTCCCCCACTGCATCCTAGGGATGGAGAGGAGTCTGGGGCTGGAGTAAATTGCCTGCTCACAGGGACCAAGAGCTATCTGAAAAGTCTTGCTAAGTGATTTTCAGGAGAAATTATGGTTGTTTTGGAACACTGAATTTCCCTGTCTTCCAGGTTGGCACATATTTTGGGCTCCCAAGAAGTTGGCAAAAAAGGTGTCACATCCCATTAGGGCATCTCCATAATCCCATTGTCATCACTGTAAGATTTATGTTGGGGTTGGAGTGTTTATCAAGATTAAAAAGGCTTTTCCCAGCCTCAGTGCTGGCTGTGGCCAGGTCTGGAGCTGAAAGAAAGTACTGATGAAGCTGTGCATGTCACAGAAAGTTGGAAAGTATTTTTTGTTGGTCCTTTATGCGCAGGTCAGAGGGATTCTCTCTGGAAAAGGGGACATTAGAAACACAGCTCCAGATTTCCATACCCCACCACTCCCACCTATGCTCTTGACCAGCACAGAAACCTTTTATGCTCTCCAAAAACTGGATTGAGCTACAGCTCTGCTACAAAAACAGGACAGTACAAAGCCATAGAGAGATCCCTCCCTGGGGAAAAGCTGTTGAAGGCATCCTCTGACCCAAGGCAGCAGCCCTGGGGCAGAAGTTGCCTGCATGTAGCATTAGCAATGGCCTATGGGAAGATGATGGATGTGTCCTACCATCAACCCCCTGTCCTGCCTGCTGTCTCCTGTGCCACCTCCAGATCTCCTTGGGAGAAAAAAATTGGCCTGAAATGTCTGAATTCCTTTCAGAGTGCCAACATTTGGCATCCAGCCCTGCGTGATCTGCAAGAAAGCTCATCTGGCATCTCTCCAAATCAGTCACTGCACCTTTTATAGCCCAGCCTTAATGGGGAGGTCGGCAGGACTGGGAGGGGATTTCAGTGGACTCAACATGGAGAAGATGCAAGGCTGGTGGCATCTACCCACCCCTCTACGGATCATGCATCAGGAAGCACTCCTGCATTCTTCAGTTTTCCTGTTCCAGGGGTGGGAAACGCAGCACAGAACTGAGTACTGTGAATTTCCCTACCCATCGCTTCCCCCCTGCCCACCTCCTCCTTCCAACATAATTGAGCCCTCCATGAATCTTTCTGATCACAGGGCTCTTAAAACCCTGCATAACTTGACATTTAATTAAAGGGATGTGAGCTGTTCTCTTGGGATGCAGAATGCACAGCATGGGGCCGGGAAAGCAGTTAGCCAGGTGCCCTTGAAAAGCTGGTGGGCATGGGAGGAGGATGGAAAAACCATTTCCATCGCAGTAACAACATGTGGAAGCCCTGTGGGTCCAGTGCACTGCACCAAAGCTTCTCCCACTTCTCCCATACAAACAGATACGGTTGATCCTAGAGCACATCTGGGACCCCAAGAGCCAGGAGCGTGTTGGCCATCCATCTCCATCCACGTGTCCAAACGCATGGCCCCCCTACAACAGCCAGACTTGATGAGGATTCCCAACGCTGATTTGTCTCCAAGCTCACCCATCCACAGCAAAAATATCATCAAATCATGGAATGGTTGGGTTGGAAGGGACCTTAAACCCATCCAGCTCCAACCCCTGCCAAGGGCTGATTGCCCCCATGAGATCAGGCTGCCCAGGGCCCCATCCACGTCCTTGGGCACCTCCAGATGTCTGTGCTGAGCTTTTAAAGGATATAGGAATGGCTGGGGTTGTCTCATTTGGCTGAGGCGATGCTACAAGTGAGGTCTTGCTGGACCAGCCCTGGGGCTCTGCAGGAGATGCCATATGCCTTATATCCACAGACTCCTTCCCCCAGCCGCCCCCAAGCATGGCACGTGCAGCTCATCAGCTAAAAGCCTGGTGTGGGCAGGCAGCCCACGGTTGTTTCTCTAAATAAACTTTCCCCTCCCTGGATGATTCTCCTTCTGCAGCGAGATGGATTTATTTCTTAAGTTCATATCAGGGCCTCGGTGTCTCCAGGAGCTCTCTCAGCACCAGCATGCCCAGAAATGCATCACAGGGCCTTTGTCAATGAGATCACAGAAACACAGAATCTTAAAGATTGGAAAAGACCACTAAGAACACCCAGTCCAATTGCTAACCCATCACCACCATGCCAGCTTTGTGGTGTGTTCTCACTATAAGATATACGTGACATAACACACATACTGAGCACGTACATTGCTCTGCACCCTTACAACATAGAGATGCCCACCTCAGAGCACCCCTCCCCTCAGCATTTCTGCACTCAGAGTCCTTGGTGCTTTTGGGAACCCCAAGGAAATACCCCCAGACCACAAACTACAGGCACAGAGCTGCTCCCAAAGCCCTATTTACCCCAGGCCCCCCAAGAACCCAAGACATTGCTCAGCTCTAAGCAGCCGGGTGATGCCAGGGGACCTCATTTGCAAGAGCCTTTCAGCATGGAGATCTCTGTGCCAGCAGCATTAAAGCAATTTACCGCCTGACCCCAGCTTGAAAATGAAATCTATCATGCTTGACTTGACCTGTTGGCCGAATCATCATTATGTGGGGAATGGTTTTTTTTTTGTTTTTTTTTTTTTCTGCCCTGTTAGAAGAAAGAAAGAGGGAGAGGGAGAAAGGGAGCATGAAGCAGTGGGAGGAAAGATGCAGTGCCTGGGCATTCTCTGTTGCCACGTATCCCTCACCACGTTCACTCTGCAAAGTCCATGTGGGATCTGGTGGGCAGCAGTGAGGATCCTGATGTCTGTCTGTCTGCCCTTCCCTGTTGTTTGCCACTCTTTGTGCCCCACTGCATCTCCTCTTGCTCCTTCACAAAACAATGGAAACTTCTGAGCTGGAAGGTCTCTCAGCAGACCTCTCACCCAGAGGCTCTGAGTGTGTTTCAGGTCCCCTGCATGGACCATGCTTTTTTTTTTCCCACCCCAGATCCATGTAGGGCTGAGTTTCCTTAAGCATAACCCAAGTATGATCCCCTCAGCCTCCCTAGCATGCACTTAGCACAGTTCTTGCCAAATTCATGCCATTTCATGACTTCCTTTGCCTTCTGGCCATGCCATCTGCCCATGTACCAGCTCTAGCATCAGGGAGAGAGGACACAGGACCAGTGCTGGGCTGGACATGCACAGCACTGCCCCAAACTAATCACGCATCAGTGCTCTATGAGAAAGGGCTGGATTAAGGGTTGAGTTATCTAAAAAAAAGCATTTAGTGAGTCCCCATCATCTGGCTTGAGCCAAAGCTGTCCCAAGTGTTTTCCAAAGGAGAGGGACAGAGAAATACTAACAAGAGCTTTCCCAAGAGCCCTTTGTTCAGCCAGGGTTTCTGGCACAGCTGGGGATGTCAGGAGTTATTTATGAGCTGTTTTTTTTTTTAGCCTGCTGTGATCAATAGGTGTGACCCATCGCACAATCCAATACCGTATCAGCAATCATAGCAGGAGGGAAAGATTTTCCTCCCCATGGTAATAATGTCATGCACTGGGCTGTCCTTCAAGGAGGGGAACAGACGGTCACAGTTGCAGAGCAGCGCTGGCATCCTCCTTACCAAATCATCATTAGAGCTGGAAGGGATCCTTAAAGGTCACCTAATCCAACTCCCCTGCACTGAACAGGGGGAATGTGGCACTGGGAGGAAGCACGATGATGTCCTGGGACAGGATGTGATGCTGCTGCTCTCTGTGGGAAGGCAGACACGGTCGTGGCATGATCTGGGTCCTTGTACAGAAGGAGTTGAGAGGCTCTCTGGCTCTCATCCAGCAATGATGCCTGAAGATTTACAGCCTACATCGCTCTCAGATTGCTTTCCTTAAGTAAATACCATGAGTTATCTTCAGCACCAAGCAATGAAAGGGAAGGTCTTGCCTCTTCTCTGAGGCTACCTCGGTGTGTTGCTTCAGGAACAGCAGGAATCAAGGTGGCCTTCCCTAGCAGGGACCTCCATCAGTGTTCAGGCAGGCAGCTGGGATCAAACTGATGCAGCTCTCTGGACAGAGACAACGTTTCACCCCTCCATTTTTGCTGTGGTTTCTTCCACCATGGTTCCCCAGTCTCTCCTACTTCCAGTCAACCACGGGTTGTTGAAGAACTCCCAGAGCCATCATTCTGACAGAGGCCAAAGGTGCAGCATCAACTGCTCCAGAGCCTGAAGACCTCTCCACCCATAAACACAATGAAGGCAAAGGGCTGGCCATGAGGATTTGATAGATGACACAAAAACCCCTTGATGCAGGGGTTTGGCCATCTCCAGAAAACATCTCTTAATAGTGTGTCGTCAGACCCTACAGACATAAAAGCCTACAGCACATCCGAGAGCCCCCGTCACCCCTACCAATGGGGGCACTGAGGTGGGAAGCACAGCCTTCAGGAGTTCTCTTATTATGGGTGAAAACTTTCCTTCTTGGGTATGTGATTTAAGCCCCACTGGAGACCGTTTGCATTCCAAAGGTGGCTCTCACACATCTGACTCTTCTCGAGAAACAGCAAATCTAAGAGCAGAGTTGCACACACAGTATCATCTTACACTCCTGCAATGACAAGGATTGCTTTTTCTTTCCTGCAGAGGGAATGTGCAGGATCCCATTCCCCTGTCCCAGATGGCATCCCCAAGAGCAATGGCTCCGGATGGACATGTCACAATAAAATCTCCTTTCTATTTATACAGCCCTTATGACCTTCAGCTGTTGCTACATGATGCGAGGCGTAGCACAAACAGATTTTAAAACATCCTGGAGTTTGTTTCGGAGAGGTGCATAGGTTGCTTGTTGTTCCTGGGGGGTCGTTACGTGCATCTCATCTGAACCTTGTCAGAACATGGCTCACAGCTCAATATTTTTCCATCCAGATCATAATTTCTGGGGTTAAACTCAGTACTTAAAAACACAGATGGGCTCAGTTTAAAGACTGGGAGAGATTCCAATTGCAAGTTGTCCAGCTGGTGAAACACCCTCACTGTTGAAAAATGGGTGAACTTGGGAATTCAGGCAGCTACAGCTCATCGCTGCCTTTCTCTGTGCCTTTTCCCAGCTATGCCACTGAGCTCTGAACCTCAGAAAAGCCTTCACAGTGCTATGTGTGTAAAGCGACCTGCTCACCTTCCACCTCTCATGCGTGAACCAGACCGAGCCGTGTCATCTTTGGCCGTGATCCAGGTTTTCTTTTCAGGTTTCTTGGAGCACTTGATGATCGTAGAGGTCTTTTCCAAATCTAATGATTCCATGGGGGCTGCGTATGGCCCAGATTAGATTAGAGCAGGACCCCCTCAGCCTATCTCCCCCGTGTGCTACGAGAGTATCATGTGGGATCTTTTTTAATCAGCTATTTTTGCCATAGAAGGATTTCAGCATCCCAGTGGCCAGGATGACAGAGGGATGAATGTGATCAGCCAGCACGAACCCAACCCTCCCCTTGCAGTGGGTCAGGGCTGATCCTCTGCAGGCTGCCTGAATTCAGAACCCTCATTTAGGGACCTTGTTTGCTTTCAGCAGAGAAAAATAACCAAATAAAATGGCTTAGATCAAGCCGAAGTCCTGCTGACTGTTAGAAGCACTCAGCTATTGATTCCTGGGACTGTGCTTCTCCCTGGAGGCTGGAAGGAGCCCAAGGTGGTTGCCTAGGCTGCCAGCAAACTCTGGCTCTGAGAGCTGCCTTGCTTCACCAGGACCTTTCTTAATGCAATTTGAGTCTAAGGTCATTCCCTGGGGCTGCTCTCTGGTGAGCAGGCAGTAAGGGGATGGAAGATTTGCTTGCCCTGGCTAAGGATGCAGAGCTAAAAACGCAATGGTGATTTCTTCCAAAATGCAGTCATCCAAACCCAGTATGGATCTCGGCATAAACAGTGCAGGTGACTCTGGACCAGGGAGCTCAGGAGCTCCTTGTTTTCCCACCTCAAACAGCTAGGTGTGGCACTTGTCACCATAAATGCCAGCCTACATGAGAAAACAGAAAGCCTTTGGTCTCCACCAAGGATCTCCAACAAGTTATCCCACAGTGATGCCAGCACAGATCCTGTGTCCCATTTACTTGCCTGGAATACACTGGGACACCTACAGTGCTTCCAGACACACGCATGGGCAACTGGAGGGGCCTCCCATCTCTACAACCAGTGTAGGGCAATGCACTGATTTAGACACCAAGATGTGGTCCAGCTTCAGCTGGTGAAACACTGGCACAGGTTGTCCAAGGAAGTGGTGGATGCCCCTGAACCTAGAAACATTGAAGGTCAGGCTGGACCGCAACTTGATCAAGCAATAGGGGTCCCCATCCATTTCACAGGAGTTGGAGTGGACGACCTCTAAAAGTCCCAACTCAAACCGGTCCATGGTTCTGTGATTCTATGATCCAGACACCACCCACAGAGTGCACTCAGCCTTCTGGGTGCCTCAATACAGCTGCCAGTGAAGCCTGCTCTTGCTTACTTTCATGCTGTACCAAGGTCTCCAGGCTGTTTTATTCAGTGGAAACTCAATATCTCAGTGATACCTCTCCATGGAGTGACCCAGCCCTTGGGGAAGGACCCCATCCATCCTTCCCCTGTAGTAGGCGGTCTGAATACAGCACTTGCTATCCAGGTCTTGCCTATATTTAATGACTGCAAGCCTCCCACTGGCTCCAGTGTGAGCCATTTCAAGGATGGCCCCACAGTTTTGTAGACGGTGTGCCCCTTGCAACACGTTCACAAAAAAAAAGGTCCCCTGCTTGTTTTGCACCGAACGTGAACCAAAATGTGTAGAAAGCTGCCAAAAGTGAGCTGAGCCTGCGGGTTGGCGTGATGGATGGCAGAGCTCAGCTGAGAGCTGTTTAATTTGGGTGAAAGACACTGTGTGGGAAGCAGCCCTGCCTGAGCTCCCAAGGTGTGTAGGAGCTGCTCCGTTTCATCTCGTCTGATTCCAGTGCATTGCTTTGGAGAAAGCAAAATGCCAGGAGCTGTGGAGGGGACAGAGATCAGGAGAAAGTCATTCTCCATTCAGTTCTGTGGGGATGAGAGCAGCAGCGATGCTTTCAATGTCTGGGAGTTTCTGTGGCAGATCTGGTGCTGTACTTGAAGAGGTGTGGATGTACGGAGTGTGCCAGCCTTCATCCACTACCCAGGTTTCCACCCTTGGATACTCACTTGGATAAAGACTTATTTTCCCAGCAAAACTGCTCATCAGGGACTCTCCTTCTCTGTGTTGGTGGGTTAAATTTCCTTGGGTGCAGGTAGGGAAGATCTCCAGAGATCCAAATATCTCCGTTTCTGTTCCTTCTCCAAATCTAACCAGGAGCTGATCCCCAGAGAGGCAGTGGATGTCCTGTTCTCGGAGACACCTAAGGCCAGGCTGGACAGGGCCCCAAGCACCTGATCATGCTATAGGTGTCCCTGTTTGATGCAGGGGAGTTGGACTAGATGAACTTTAGAGGTCCCTCCCAACTCAAACAATTCTGATTCCATGATATCTCTAAGAGCTTCTGGCAGCCCCCCACATCCCCACGTCCTTGGAGAGACCTCCTTGGTCTCAGGCACATGCAGCACATCATGGAGCTGGAGCTGGTGATGAGACAGCCCTTGGCAGTGGTATTTCTGAGCACCCCCAAACCATCTGCTCCAGTTCCAACCCTCTTCTGGGTCCCTGTGAGGAGGAGGAGACTCCAGCTGAGAGAAAGGGACAGGCCGCCCACAAGTGCTGAGTAACCATTGCCAAATTGGATGCCAGCACACACATACATACACACACAAAAATATTTCCACTGAGGTTGCTATGAACAATGGTCTCTTGATTATTTGCTGCCTCAAACACATATGCCTTTGGCAGTGCTCTGCGTGGAATGGGCCGTTCAGGACTGACCCTCTGCTCTTGGACCGACTCATTGATGTGCCCACATTCAACCCTACATCTGCTCAGGGTGTTCCACCAGCAAAGAACAAGGCATGCTTCCTGCCCCAGGGAGCTGAAGGGCATGAAATCAACAGTAGAGACACGTCCTGAATGGTGGTGGTGTGAAAACATCTCTGCCTTGTCAGACCCAACAGGCTTCATTGCCTGCTTGGCAAGCTTGGACACAACCCCAAACCTACCTTGTTATCATAGAATCCTCAAGGCTGGAAACACCACTAAGATGATCCAGTCCAACCATCAACCCACTGATCAACCAGTCATGTTCCAACCCTCCTTTAAATGGTGGGGACGGGATGGGATTGGACTTACTGATGGTCCTCCACTTGAGTTACATTCCAACCTTAATAATTCTATGATTCTATGACTCCAAATCCTGGTAGAGAAACCAGTGACTCTCCAGTGTTGGCCACTTGCTAAGGCAGAGGGAGTCAAAGGGAACGGGAACTGAGGGTCTTGGAGGCAGAGCTGCATTTTTCTGAGAACTATTTACAATATGCATGGAGGTCTTCACTCATCCTTACACTCTCTCCCCCATTAGCTCATCCATGCCCGGAGAGAGACTTCCAGAGATCCCCTCAGGCCGCAGCTATCCAAGATTCTGCACCGTCTACACATAGCTGGTGCTTGCTGAAAAGAGCAGATCTGAAACCACAGTTGGCAAATTGCATCAACAAGCATATTCTCAGCGAGGCATTGTTCCAGTTTGTATATGTCTGAAAAGAACTGTTCAGGCATATGTTAAAGTTGGCACCTTCTCCCTGGGACTCGCTGCAGTCTGACGGATGGAGCACGAGAACAGCAACGAGATGCACAAAACATTCAGAGAATAAGAGAAAACAAAGTCCACTCGAGATGCTAGCAGGGCCATGACGGTGGCAAGCAGCACAGGAAGAGAGATGTCCCTGGGACAGACCACTCATCCTGGGCTGCTGTGTGAGCCAACTTCATCATCAAGCACTTTTGGAAAGAGATCAACAGCTGCAAAACCTGCTGCTCCAGCGCTGGCCTGGGGTATAACAGTGTGGAAGTGGAGCTGAGAACTGCTGTTGCTCCAACCGTGGGGTGCAGTGAGACCTTCATTCTGCTGGGTTGTCTCGGTAGAAAGCTCGCCCTCTGGGAATATCCTAAATTGAAGATGGTTGGAGAGTGCTGGGGGGAAATACTGTCCTGGTTTTGCTTTCCTTTGGGCGTCCATCTACAGTTGTAATGGAGATAGGCTGCTGGGCTGAGCTGGTGGAGCTGCACCATCCTCCAAGCATCCTCTGAGCGTGTCCCATCACTGGTGGGGGACACCTGGGGTTCCCACTTCATCCCTTCCCACTTGGGTTAGCCAGGAGTGTCCCTCCGAGAGGGGACCTGGAGCCCACCTCCCCATGGTGCAGCTGTGTCAGTGCCTCTGGATGGAGTGAGCACCCCAGCTGGCTGGCTGACATGGTGGGGACAGGTTTGCAGTTGGACTTGGTGATCTCAGAGGTCATTTCCCTCCGGTCCGAGCACTCCAGCCGCAGCCTGGGGTAAGGAAGATTTGGGGGAATCAACTCAGATCTTTGCCCGATTTCTGGGTACCATGAGATGAGCGAGACACGGCGGGAGGCTATGGGGTGGAGGGGGGGGGGGGGGTCCCCACGCTGCAACCCAGTGGATTCAGCGAGGGAAGGGTTAAAGGGCCGGCGAGCAGCTCTGCCTCCATCCTTCCTCCCTCCCTCCCTCGCTGTTAGGCTGAAGCTTTGACAGGGGGTGGGGTCGGGGCCGGCCGCCGTTTTGCCGCAAGAAGGGGGGGAACGTGGCTGCGAGAGGCGTGTGCGCGCGTGTGTGTGTGCGTGTGCGTGGGGTGACACGCGCGACGAAATGAGATGAGAGCTCTCCGACGGGGCCGGAGGGGGCCCCCAGGCTCCAGCCCTTCCCCCACCCCCCAGCGCTGCCCTGCGAGCGTCCCTGCCACCAGTAAGGCAACGGGTGGGGAGGAACTGGGAGATACTGGTGAGAAGGCTGCGGGAGGGGGGGGGGGGGGGATTGGGAGGTGCTGGAGGGGCTCCCTTATATCTGCCCGCACCTCCCAAAGTGGCTTTGAGATGATGTGGGGGGGGGGACGGGACACGGGGGAAAGGGGGAACCTCGCCCCAAGCACCCACCCAGGGGGGAATTTGGGGAATGGGGGAGAAGCTCTGTGATGGAAGAGGTTTGGGGTTGTTTGGTTTATTAATTAATTTTTTTTCGGATGTTGAGGGTGGGGGGGGTGGGGGGGTGGGGGGAGGATGGGGGTGCCGCTTGTTTGTGCCTAAAGTCACAGCTGCCTGGAAATGACAGCACCCAAAAATAGAGTGCGAGGAGGGGAGGGGCGGTGAGGGGTGGGGGATTGCAAACCTGTTTGTACCCCCTATCCCCCTCCCCTCATTCCGTCCCTCCCCTCCCAGCTCCCTTGGTTTGTGAGCTTATTTTGGAGGGGAAGGGGCTGGGGTGGGATTCGGCGAAGGGGCTGAGCATCTCCGTGTGCAGCTGCTGGGAATTATGTCATCTGCCTCAGCGCTGGGTGGCCCAGCGGTGGCGGCAGGGAGGGACGGGGGGGAGGGGGCGAAAGGGAGACTGGGGGGTCATGGGGGGGACACGGGGCTCCCAGCTTGGGACCTCACCCCGGGGGATGTGGGTATGGCTGTGCTGCTCGCTGCAGGCCCCCAGGAGTGGATGCACGCTGGCAGGGCTGTGGGTGCTCCCCAACCCCGCGGGCTCCATCCGTCCCCATGAGCATCCCCATGCCATGGCCCCCTGGAAAAGCCAGGGCAGGACCCGGGCTGTGCTGCAGTGCAGCACTGAGCCCCATCCGGGTGTGCCAACCCCTGTATATCCCTCCATCCATCGGTGGGTCCAAACCTGGGGACACTGTGGGACACTGGGGACCCCTCTCCCCCCCCCCCCCGGGGTCAGCAGCATCATGCTACGAGAAGGGGATCCTCAGGAGGATGCTGAGCTCTCAGCACGATCCCAGCCTGGGGATGCCGCTGCCCCGCGGGATAACCCTTGGTGCCTCCCTTAGCTCTGCTCCCAACACCCTCCGGCACATCCTTCATCTTCAGACCCACATTACACCAGCAGCACAGCGATGCAGGCATTCAAACAGGGGCGTAGGACCCCCGCTATGGGGTCTGGGGGCTCCTCCATCACGCGCAGGTCGCTCACCGTCCCCTCTCCACGGAGGCATCCGCGCGCTGCCGTTTGTTTATGTGTGGCCCCGCTTGGATGGAGCGGTGATCCGTTGTCGCTATATATAGCACGCGATGCTGTCATCCGAATTCAGCCCGGCTGGGGAATGGATTTGCTTGCAACGGTTTGGGAGGCGGTCGAGAGCGGCGTGGGGACGCCGTGGTTCCCCCGTGTCCCATACGTGGGGATGTGGGAGCGTGGGAGGGATTTGTGTAGGGGTTGAAAATCCCCCGAGAGAGCTCCGTAGGGCGTTTAAAGAGCAGCACAGGGGTGTGTGCGTGGCTTCACAGAGGGGATCCCCGATTCCCGAGCCAATATTTGCTGGGTCAGCAGACTGATGTCCTCAGGAGCGTCCTGCTGATCCAGAAGGAAGAGGCTGAAAAGTGTTGGAAAGCCCAACATCCGCAGTGTCCCCAACACTGCCAGCTTCCCCAGCATCTCCAGTGTCCCCAGCATCCCCAATGCCCTCAACATCCCCAACACTGCCATCTTCCTCAGCATCCCCTGTGTCCCCAACATCCCCAGTATTGCTGTCTTCCCTTACATCCTCAATATCCCCAGCATCCCCAATGCTGCCATCTTCCCCAGCATCCTCAGTGTCCCCAACATACTCAATGTCCCCAGCATCCCCAGTGTCCCTGTAGTGGAAATGTTAAATTACAGAATTGTAGGGGTTGGAAGGGACCTCTAGAGATCATTGAGTGCAACCCCCCTGCCAAAGCAGCTCCCTAGACCAGGTTGCACAGGTAGGTGTCCAGGTGGGTTTTGAACATCTCCAGAGAAGGAGACTCCTCAGTCTCTCTGGGCAACCTGTTCCAGTGCTCAAAAATCACAGCTTGAAACAGTGGTTGAGCACCTGGTAGAAAGGCAGGGCCAACCCAGGGGAGCTCAGGTGTGTGAAATGAGCAGAAGGGGTGGAGCCAGGATCCATCCCTTCCCAGATCTCATTTAAGAGTTGGCAGTGGAGGCAAGGATATCTCACTGGAGGTTCCTGCATACCTGAGGCCTTCCAAAGGTAAGCAGTGCCTTTCTATTATTTCTGTGGCTGTTGGTTTTGAGCAAATCCTTACTTGCTGCAGCCTAGGACCTTGCTGCTCTGCTGTCATTGATGTGCTTTCCATCTCATTACTACTGCTATCTTCCCTAGTATTGCTGTCTTCCCCAACCTCTGCAGGGGTGACATGGTGCCTGCGGAAGGCACCTTTGCATTCCCTTGCAGAAGGGCAGATAGATGGAGTGGTTTCCAAATGCACCATGGAAATCATGGTGTTATAACTCACTGTGGAACAGGAATTTGGATAAATCAGGCTGCAAAAAGTTTATTGAAGGGGTTCCTGTCCCCATGGAGAAGCTGAAGCGTGATGAGGGTATTGCTGGAGCTATCCTAAGGCTGTTGAAACCTATGGGGTTTCACCAGGGAAATCCCAGTTGTGCCCAGGGCTGTCAGAGGCATCTGGCAAACAAAGGGTGAAAAGAGGAAATTTCTTTTTTTCCCTTCTCGGCAGATCTTTCCCCATTAGTCATTCTTGTCACAGGAGCTGGCAAACATGGTTATTATTATTTGAGGGATCTGAAAGTGAAATGGAGGCATGAGCCTGGGAACCAAGGTGTCCTGGCACCTCCAGGTCCCCTTAGGGCTGGTGCAATAGGAAGGGATCATCTTCCCTCATGGTCCTCTGCCTCCTTAAGCAGTGAGCAGAGGAAACATGAGCATTAAAGCAGCCATCAGGGAGGATGTCCTTATAATCAAGTTAGGCTGAAGCCATGAGTTGGAGGGAGGTGCGAGTTCCCTCCACATCCCATGCAGGAACCACCAAGCCCTTGTTTTGTCTCAGGAAACATGCGTTTTGCCCTCCTGAAATGGTCTTGTTGGTGAACCTGGGGGTTCAATTTCATGGCCACGAATTTCTATGCTTCTATTGCATGAAGTCTCTTTGTAGTAACCACACTTTCCACCCTTCCCATACACATTGAGCTCTGGGACAGCATGGTTTGGACTCCCCTTTGGAAGAAAGCATTCCATCCTCCAGCAGTAGTAGCTCAGGGATTTATTTAATGAGCTGAGCTGCACTTTTTGCTCTGTGATTATATTTTTCAGTCACTTTCCAACCCTTGAGCATCTTCTGCATTCTCTGCAACAGCCTGGCTGGTCCCTGCACTGCCCTGGGTCTGCAGGGATGCAATAGGGCCATGGAGCTTAGGAGAAAGCTGATCGTCTCATTAACACATGCACACAGTCTCCCAAATATTTATCAGCTGGAGAAATACTCGGGCTCAGAAGTTGCCAAGTAACATAACAAGAGGCACTTTTAAATAAATATCTGTGCGTCTGCGGGTGACGAATTAACCAAATCCATTGGTATGTGGCCCAAAGACATGTTTTCCTCTGGAAGCACAGCACCAGGAACAATAATAATGATTTGAGCCAGGAAAAATGTGTGATAAGCAATTTCTGACTGCACGTCCACCAGCTGGGGAGAGGCAGGGGGACATGGGGCCACACAGCAATGTCTGTGTGTGCCATAGAGGGACCAGGATGTGCAGAAGAGATGTGCAAGTTGGATATCAGGGGGAAAATTCCTATCTGAAAGAGTGGTCAGGCACTGGCACAGGCTGCTCAGTGAAGTGTTGGAGTCACTGTTCCTGGAGGAGTTGAAGAACCACGGAGATGTAGCACTGAGGGACGTGGTCAGTGGGTATGGTGGGGTGGGTTGGGCTTGATGACCATAGAGGTCTTTTCCAGCCTTAATGATCCTGTTCTATGATGTGCATGCAAAGGACACAGCTTGTATTAGCCCACTTGCTGGAGATAGGAAAAATAGACCAGCCACGGGCACAGGAGCTCATCTCCTTGTCCCTGCCTTCTAATTATATCAGTTGATCTAGTACAAGCTCTTTCTGCTCCCCATGGACACTGCCTTAATTATATCCCCATCCTTGCCTTTTGTAAGGACTTGGAGAGTCAACAAAATCATCCCCCTTGATCCACAAGGATGTGAGGACTAGCTGTCCCAGCACAGGCACTGCCCTGTCTCTCTTGCTCTTGGGACCATGGTCATCTGTGCCATGTGATGGAAGGAATTGTAAGGGGACAAGGGATGGGGACGTGTTTCAGGCTGCCCAGGGAGGTGATGGAGCCATCATCCCTGGAGGTGTTTAAGAACTGAGGAGATATGGCACTGAGGGACGTGTTCAGTGGGCATGGTGAGCACAGTGAGCTGGAGTTGGACTTGATGATCTTAGAGGACTTTTCCAAACGTGATGATTCTTTGATTCTACGACTCGGTAGGTCAAATTGACAGTTGGATTTGGTGATATTGAGGGTATTTTCCAACCCAGATGAGTCTGTGATTCTATGTTAGTGGTCGTTCGGGGGCAGATTATGCACCTTGTCTTCCTGTTGTAGGATGGAAAGCCAGGAAGCACTGTCCCTGTCCCACCACCCATCTCTGCTTCTCCATAATGCTCTCTATAACTTCACTCTCGATAGGCACAAGTGGTGTTTTAGCACCAGGCTGACATGGCAGAGCAATGGCACCCTGGAGGTTGTGCAAGGAAGTGGGTACATAGGATGCAGGGAAAGCCAGCTACTGTCTGGATGGTGGAGAGGGGATACTGACTGGGGATGTCACGGTTAGTGGTGGAGGTGGGCTGATGGTTGGGCTTGATAGTCTTAGAGGTCTTTTCCAACCTTAATGATTCTATGTTAATACTCAGTGAATTTCTGAACCACATGTTTGAGGCAGGCCGTGTCCCACAGCCAAAGGACCGCTTCAGTTTTCCAGCAGAGCCCAGCCAAACTCATCTCACCCACGGCAAACACAGCACCACTGACATTCCCTGAGGGGCAACCACGTTTTTATCTTCCCTCCACATTCTCAGGGACCTGAAGTAGCTTTTAATAATAATTACAAATAATAATAACAATAAAACAAAACAAACCACAACCCTGGGCAAACAAGGCAGCCCATGGACTGCAAACACTCCCAGAGGGAATGCAGCACAGCGTTTGCTCTCAGAACAAGTCCTGCAGGTCACAGAGCTGTCCCCCATGTGTGCCCTGTGCAGCCCCACCAGCACTGCTCCCTGAGGCTGTGTGATTGTGCAGGTTATTCATCCCTGCTGGAATTTAATTGCTCCCTCTTTAATGAACTCCTCCATCAATCTGTTGATGGCTTTCCCTGCTCTTTATTAACCCTCGAAGAGGCAGTGGTGTGTAGGTGAGCTTGGGGTTGAGCTATTGTCTGAATGAATGAGCAGTGGAGTCGAGGATGTGGGAACCAAAGCTCCAGGCAGGATGGGGATGGAAGCTTTTGCTGCAGTTTCCCACCCTTGGCATGGAGATAGAAGCACTGTTGCACCCTGCAGGGCTTGCATGGCTCAGCCTCATAGAGACAGGCAGTGATTTGGTCCAGCATCCCTCTCCAACAAAGCAGAGCACACAAAACATAACCCACTCCCCCTGCACATCCCCCTGGAGTTGTCTCCATTTCATGCCTGGCCTTGAGAACTCAAATCCTTTCATTTCCTTCGGACACTTATCCCCTAAAGATCTTGATCCCGGGGCACCGACACAAACACCCTTTAAATCTGCCACAGACGGCTTAGGGGAGGATTATCCCATGTCTCCACGGGCTTTGTGCTTGTCCCTGGCTCTGGTCCCCCATGTCCCACACCCACCAAGCAGGAGGGGCTGATGCACTTGGCCTGGATGTCCTCACCCTGGGGACCCTTTAGCAGGGATTGTGGTGACAGGGCAAGGAGAAACGGTTTCAAACTAGAGGAGGGGAGGTTTAGGTTGGGTAGAAGGAGAAAGTCTTTTACAGTGAGGGTGGTGAGGCACTGGAACAGGTTGCCCATAGAGGTGGTGGATGCCCTGTCCCTGGAGACACTCAAGGTCACAGTGGACAGGGCTCTGAGCACCTGATGGAGCTGTAGGTATCCCTTTTCATTGCAGGAGGAATGGACTAAACGGCCTTTAAAGGTCCCTTAAAACTGTAAAGATTCTATGATGTAGCTGAGCCTCCTGCTTGTACCCTGCCTGGGTTCAATAGCAGCTTACAGGCTGAGGAAACCCCCAGGTCAAGCATCCTTTGTTCTCTGCAACGACCCCCCCACATTACAGTGAGGATGTGCTCACTCAACCCAACCCAGGGCATCACTTCTTCCTACCATGTCACCTTCCTATCTGCAAGCCTCAAGTTGCACCAGGAGAGGTTCAGGTGGCATATTAGGAAACGTTTCTTTTCCAAAAGAGTGGTCAAGCAGTGGCACAGGGAGTGGTGGGGTCAACTGTCCCTGGAGGTGTTCCAGAGCCATGGAGATGTGGCACTTGGGGACATGGTCAGTGGGCACGGTGGGGGTAGGTTGAGGTTGGACCTGAGGATCTCAGAGGTCTTTTCCATGCCTTCATGATTCTATGATAAGCCAGGACAGGTGACTTTCCATCCTTGCTACTTTTCCTCCTCAATTTGTTCCAGCAACGCTGTGGGCTTCTTTTCCTCCTTATTCTCACTTCCAGCTCTTCCCACTTCACTTCCAGAATGGCTTTATGGCCCTGACTGCTTTCACAGGTTTATTCCAGTATGGCAAGCTTTCATAATAGCAGTCGACACCTAACTTCATTCAAATCGATCTTGTGTGCTAATTAGCTGATTGCAGCAATTGGCATAAATTACTCTGCTGATAGCCCCTCCTGGAGGATCTGCAGTGGACAGTGCCCTGTGCTGCAAGGAGAAGGCTTCTGCTCCTGGGACACCTTGCAGGGACCCCCATGACCTTCAGAGCAGTTACAAAAGTGCAGTGAGAGCGTCCCTCCTTGGCAAAATAAGCTGCTAAGCCAAAACGCCAATGGGTTGAGTGAGGAGAGACCAGACAGCATTGTAGATACCCTGAGTTGGAAGGGACCCATAAGGATAATGGAGTCCAACTCTCGGCTCCATGTGGGGGCACCCAAAAATCAGACCATGATCAAACCTTGTACGAGCTCATTCCCATCTGTGATGCTACCTGGGTCATCTAATGCAGCCTCTTTCAAATGGAGCTGAATGGATCCGTTTAGACTTATTCGGCATGAGCCATCCATTTACACTTAGCCATGCTTCATCCCTCCAGTCCTGCATCCATTCTGCCAGGCTGAGCTGCACCCCTCCAGCCCTTTTTTTTCCCCCTTTTCTTGAATATAGCCCTGCAATTAGCATCCTTCTAGTCTGCTGGAATCAGAGAGAAATCCCAGGACTTCTTAGATAGGATTAGCAGCAGGCCACAGCACTCCTCACCCTGCTTCTATGGGACCCTTGGGAGCACATTATGAGAGCTCACTGTTTAAAAATGTTTATCCCTAGGCCATGCCACTGAGTGTTTTCCTAGGTTACTAATGGACTGGAAAGCACTTTGTCGCCCCTGTGCAATACGAGAACATCAGCTTGCTTTTTGCAAAGCCAGAAGAGAAATTATTGAGTGCCTCTGCCTTTTCTCCATTGTTACCAGCTATTTCTGATCTCCAGCCAAGTCCTGGGAGTGCTGCTGCAGCTCAGTTGTTTTGTGTTCTTCGTTTTGCAAAATAAAAGGAGGGCTCCTCCTGATTGTCTGTGGACATCTGAGATACATCTGATACAGGACTGGGAGAGGGATTTGCTGCAAAATGGATTGCAGAGTGAATGCTGTCACTTTCTCGAGGCAGGATAACAACATGTTCTACCCTGGTAGCTCTGGCCCAGCGTGGGGATGTGGAGCTGTTTAAGAGAGTCAGAGGAGACCATGAGGATGCTCAGAGGTTGGGGCACCTCTGCTATGGAGATTTGCCCCCACCTGCAGGAGGATGCCTGGTTTTTCCATGCTGAATGTGCATGGGGTGGGTTATTGGGCTCAAGGCAAAAACTAAGTGGGGATGTGGGACCCAGGAAGGGAGCAGTGGGGGAAGTAGGCGTGTTTCCTCAGTGCCAAGTTGGACACAATAAAAATCCCATGAGGCCCAAAAGAGCCCCATCTTGAGAGGCATTCCGTGCCACATTTGAATCTATTCAAAGCATTTATTTTTAATGAAAGCCCAGAGACAAAAGGCTTTTCTGGAGGAGGGAAGGGGAAGGATGTGGCTTCCAAAATATCAGTGACAGCCCTTCCTTTAGCCCCAGCTGCATCTGTAGGTTGGATGTCTCAGCAGGACCTAGCAGGGCAGGAGATGTGAGCACACCCTTCTGCACCTCTGTCGTGGTGGGATATGGCCCTAGTGATGAAACTGGAGAGTTTGGTGCAGATTAGGTTAAAAACCCGAGGATCCAGGTGCTGAAGAAGATACACCTCTTGGTGGGCAGAAGGTTGAGAAAGTGCTGAGTGGGACTGGATTGGCACCAAAGATTGCAGGGCTGTTTGCATCTGCCTTTCTCAGTCTTAAACATAAAATGAAGCCCTTCTCCTGGGCCCAGTCCCTCTCTGGGCAATGGCTCCCTGTGGCTGGGAGCTCTCGGGGTCGCGTGGTGGCTTTTGGAAGCTGTGGTCCTAGCTGAGCTGGCCACAGGTACATGAATGCATCCCCAAAATTACTGGGCCCATGTCTTTCTTAGAGTTGAGGAGGTGCCTTCAAACCATTCCCATGGAGGGGATAAGTCCCAGCACTTGGAAGAGGTGGGAGAGGACTGGAGAAGGAGGTGGGCTTGGAATCAGAGGCAGCTGAAATCCAGTTTGGTAGGAGCAGATATGCACGTGATCCTCTTATCTGCTGCAGTAGAGATGGGAGTAAATGATCGGTTGAGCTAGGTGGGTGATCTCTGTGGCCTTTTTCAGTCTTGGTGATTCTATGGTTCTCAGTGCTCTGCCCCATTGCAGTGGACAAGGGCATCTTCAGCTATAGAAAACCCCACTGGTAGGGATGAACCCAAAATTGGGCTCTTACTGAAGCCCTGGAGGAGAGAACCAAGGGTGCTCATCCCCTGCCAAGGATCCAAGCCCACCTATGCTGGGATGCTGATGGATCTCCCTTGGTCCTTCTTAGCACCATCTCTCTTCCTCATGGCTTGTGGGGACAGAGCTGTCCAGGGATACTTTGCAGGGAGATGGGGTCAGCGTAGAGAGAGGCAACTTCCCCCACCATGACATCTCAGGAATTTGTGATCTGTGAAGGCCGAGTGAATGTGAGCAGGAAAAGGCTGCCTATTTTTAAGACCACTGCTATTTGGGGGTGTCTGACCTCTCTCCCACCTCCCACGTCCAGCATCTCAGCCATGCTGAGCTTGTGGTGCACCTGCCTTGCAGGGGGGAGGGAAAACAAAGGCACTGCTCATCAGACATCACCAATGTCATATTGATATAAGCAAAAATTAGTACCTCAGATGCAGTGCCAGCCTCATAGCAGGTAACAGAGACCATGCCCTGAGCAAATAAGTACTGAGGAATGGTGCCTGCTGGAACAAGCAGATGGAGGATGCAGTGTCAAGGTGACTGGGAAGAGAGGATGAATGGTCACAGAATCATTAAGGTTGGAAGATCATCAAGTCCAACCCATCCCCACCATACCCACTGACCACGTCCCTCAGTGCCACATCTCCACAGTTCTTCAACACCTCCAGCAATGGTGACCCCACCACTTTCCTGGGCAGTCTGTTCCAGTGCCTGACTGCTCTTCCAGAGAATAAATCATTTGTAATATTCCAAATGGAACCTTCCCTGGTGCAATATGAGGCTTTTGTGACCAAGAAGAGAGGGTGAAAAAAGAAGAAAAAGATGACCAGGGTGAACTGAACAAGCCATGGAGATGAGACAAGAAGCCACACACAGCTGTTTTATCCAAACTCTGCCTATTTGCTTCAGTGCTGGGAGGTCTGTCTGCACCAGGATGGTGTCCTTTCTGGGGACTCATTGTACTGAATGAAAAAGCCCTCAGGACTCTCCAAGTCATGAAGAGCTTCTCTAGAGTCCTATCCCTTGGCCATGTCGACGTGGCCTGGATGTCGGTGTACCTGCATGACCCAGGGAGCTTTGTCTGGTGCCACAGTTTGTGTGCTGGTGAGCTGCCAGTTCCTGCATTTCTTGGCATCCTCTCCCCAGGAATCAACACAGCCTGGCATAGTTACTTGCTGGCGTGGCACCATGGGACTTGTCTACCTGCCAGGGCTCTGGGACAGCGTCACCTGCAGAGCCAAGCCACCCCTTGTATGCCAGTCATGGAACAACCACGTTCTGGATAGCCTGCAGTCCACCATGTGGCACAGGATGTGGTGTTGAGTCCCCAAAAAACTTGAGGTCAGCCAGCAAGCTGCACTGAGAATGCAATGAAAGGTGTACAGTCAGCTCTCCATATGGACCCAGGACACTCTGATGCTTTGTCTTGGGGTGGCACAATAGCTGCTACTCTGAAAGTGCCCCTAGGAACCACCAAATTCTGCAGAGGATGGCACACTAAGGTTTCCTCGATAGGGTTTGTATGGACACGGTCCTATCGTGGTATTATTTTCATACCATGCATGGCTGACCCTCTGAATCACAATCATTTGGGTTTTCCCCTACCTTTCTCCACACTTTCACCTTCCTGGAACAGCGGGCACCCTATTTTTCTCATGATTTCTTCCCTTCTCTGGTTCCTGATGGCATTTGGCTATATGCTCCCCCTTCCCACCCTACAAAGGAGTCAGGGATCCACTCGTGTGTGTCATTTAACTGTGGCTGTGCTCCTGTCTGAAGCAGTGCCCTAAAGCCACCAGCACTCTTGTAAACCCTCCCTGAGTGCTCTGCCAGCATGGATTCACTTAAAAACCTACAGAGGAAAGATGATGAAAGTACATCTGGTGTTGTAACAGCAGATCCCACGGCAGCTGCTGTCAGCAGCACAGGTGAGATGAGCAGTGTGGGATTGCTGTCGTCTGCTTGCAGCCCGGACAAATTAATAAGGATGTTGAGCTAGGAGGAATTCCGCCTCAAAGATAGGTAGTGCAAGCTTCCAACACGTGCCAAGCTCCTCTGGAGCTTGTTTCACAAGAGCTTCCCAGCTTACCTGCAGGTCTGGAGCATCCTGCTGCTCCACGCTGAGAACAGGAGCCCCAGGAGTACTGAGAGCTGGTGAAGGCTTGGCCCCAAGCTGTGTTTTGCATCTTGGTACTCTCCTAGCACAGAGTCCCAGAGTGGAAATAGATGGTTCAGGAGGAGGTCTGTGTGTGAAATCATCGCTGTCAGGAGGAGTAATCTTCACGATGCAAAGGCTCTCAATCATTTAGAAGTCTCTTGCTCCTTACATTTGCCATCAAGGGCGTCGGTGAGAGTGGAGAATGTATCTTGGTGCCTGGTGTGGAGGCAGGAGCAGAGGCCATTGATCCTGGTGCAGCCCACAGCGGTCACAAGGTGATACACAGGAGAGACTGGGGCAGGAGAACCTCATCTGTGATGGGAATGGGATGGAACATCAGGATGGACATGGAGGGGGGGGGGTATGGCTTCTCCATGAGGAATGGGCTGGGGATCTTCAGCTTGGAAAAGGTTAAGGTGGAACTCTGGGCTTGGTGGGTGTTAGTCCAACAAGGCTGATGGTGAGCAGGGACTGGATGGGAATGGTACAATTATTCCTGAAAGGAGTGCTGGTGGTTTTCCACAGGGTGGAAACCGTGCCCCAGGAGCCCAGTGCTGCATCCCAAGGACTGTTTGCTTATCATGTTATCTACGCGGTTAATTTACTGGGGTGATTTGGACAAAGCTGTTACATTTGCAACAGAGCTGATGGCATTTCCCAGTGCTTTTAACCTGTTTGTTGGCAAATGGAAAACAAGGAGGAAATCAGAACTGTAAATGAACTGTGCCTGGTTGGTCTTCCTCCCCTGCCTCAAAGTTTTCTGCTGGGTCCATTGTGCTGTTGGACCCAGAGAGCAGAGAAATGTCATGTGCTGTTTCTGACTCCTTCACGTCCAAATGATGCATGAGCAAGACAAAGCACATGAAAAGGGCTCCATCAGACCAAGTCATTTGCAAGCCCTGTAGCGATTTCAAAGCCCCATTTTCCATTTGCAGAGGATCTGAAGGGAAGGGAGAGTTCAGAGCCCAAAGCTGGTTGTAAAGTCTGAAGCTGGACAAGCAGGGGGGTTTGTTTAACGAGACTGAGCAGCTGGTTTATAGAAGTATCATAGAGAACCTATGAGAGCAACACCTCCCTGCAAATCAGGTCCTTTCCTTAGCAAGTGAAAAATGGCTTCCCGAGGTTTGCAGCAGTCTAAGAGC
The DNA here is from genome assembly GCF_038088225.1 of Cyrtonyx montezumae. Classification (NCBI taxonomy): domain Eukaryota; kingdom Metazoa; phylum Chordata; class Aves; order Galliformes; family Odontophoridae; genus Cyrtonyx; species Cyrtonyx montezumae. The sequence continues at coordinate 66,160,142 of NW_027071936.1, read as the reverse complement.
ATTTGAAGGATTGAAAACCAAGGCCCTGCCTTTGTCTTTCCATCCTGCCGTGTCTCCATCAGCCTGGCTGGCACTGAGGGAGGTGCTTGAAATATTTTACCATCCCATTCACAAGGATGACACTCATTACCTGGTGCTTCAGGGCCTCAGAGCTTCCCTTTTCATGGGGAGCTGGGTCAGCTGCCACACTAAACTCCAAAATCTCTGCTAGCTGATGTGGAAAAAAAAAAAAAGAGTTGGAATCCATATATCTGCATCTAGCTCTATAGTCAGTGTATACAAAATAATAAAACCCCTGGCACATATCTTGTGAGATCTAATTATAGGATATGGAAGCTAATGTGATGTTTTCCTTAGATATGTGGTGTAGATGTAATTACTTCTCCAGAGATGCTAACCACAGATGATGTAAGATGCCCTTATGTAATCTGCTGTTATTATGCAGTTATGGAAATTTTTCCTCTCTGGCCCATCCATGGCCTTCTTCTCAATGCCTTTCTTTCACCTTTGAGTCTCTATGGATTATTCAGAAAGCAATGTGTGAATCAGTAGAGCAAGAAGGATGTAGGCAGAAGGGCAGTATGGTGGATGCTTTGCTTGCTCCAAAGGTTGCATCCCTATGTTCCTGCTCTCTGTCCTGCGTGGCCAAGTCTGGGTCAGAGGCTGGACTAGATGACCTCAGTGGTCTTTTCCAACATTAATGATCCTATACTATTCTAGGAATCTTCCTCGCTGTGTTTTCTTGATCAATAGCTGATAGGAAGGGGAGCAGGGAGTGGAGATAAAACCACTGGTTCCTGCTGGGGAAACTGGCTTCCAGTTAGAGTCATAGAATCATTAAGATTGGAGAAGACCACTAAGATCACATCCAGCAGTCAACCTAATCCCACCATCCCACTAACCATGTGTCTCCACGTGCAATGTCTACTTTTTTCTTGAACATCTCCAGGGGCAGTGTCTCCACCACCTCTTTGGGCAGTCTGTGTCAATTCCTGACTGCTCTTTTGGAGAACAGTTTTTTTTCCTAATATTTAGCCTGAACCTCTCCTGGTGCAACTTAAGGCCATTACTGGGGAAACTGGTTTCCAGACACGGTTCAGTGCCAGCCACTGCACAGGTATTTGTATTTAGGGCAGGGAATCCCCACATTTCTTTGAGTACAAAGAAGCCATCTATGGGGAAGCCAATAGCTGAGAGATGTTTGTTACACTTGGTGTCATTCGTTAACTGTAAACTAACTCCTGCCAGAGCCCAGTGCTGCTAGGCACATCAGTCACGGATGTAGGTGGCATTTCAACTCCCACTCACCTTCAGCCTGGATCCTTGGGGACTAGAAAGAGAGCATAAGCCTCAGGGCATGCACACAGAGGTTTTGGGCCGCTGAGATGCTCCAGGCTCCCTGCACCTCCAGCAGATCTCGCTGCTTCTGCTCCTGCTAAAGCCCAGAGAGCCTGACAAGGATGGGGATAATTGCTGAGGATTTAGCCCTTTTCCTCCCTTGTGATGTAAAAAGAGGGCCATCCATCCTGATCTGAGGGGGCTGTCTCCAATCCCTGAATCACAGTGTGACAAAAAGTCCTTTTAACCGCAACACATGCTGACCTGCTCATTTCATTGGAAAGCTAGTCCTTCTGGTGGTGATTTGTTTTGCTCCAATTAATTTTTACTGGACTTGACCTCCTAATTTGGGACTGTGAATGGGTCTGGGCACCGTCTAAGAGGTTTGCTTCCTTTCTTCCTGATAAATGCTCCAGGCTGGGTGCTTAGACAGGCTTCTCCAGCCTAAAAATTAGCTGGGAAAGCTGCTAACCCCAGCTTTCTCCAGGCATACTGGCTCCTCTCTTTTGGAGACTTCGTCACCATCACCTCCCTTGAGTGTTGGTGTAGCTCTGCCAAAGTGTGAATGAAGAGTGGGGGAAAGGGACAACATTGTGTGAGTGTTTCCTCAGCTCAGAAGTTTGAGATGAGGATCTTGTCCAGCTTTTATGTGGTTCGAGTTCCCATGAGAGAAACAGGAGCTCTCTTCCCTGGCAGAGGGCATGTGGTGTGAAGGGCTGGTGAAAAGAAAACCCTCCTGTTTTAACTCTCCTTAGCTGAAGGAAGGAAGGTGACCATTTAAAATGCATTTCTTCTTGCCTAAGAACAGCTACGATTAGCAGGCACGAATGGGAGTGCCATATGGCCAGGACAGGCATCACATGCTCCCCCATGCAGCTCAGACTGACCTACATAGCATGGCCAAGCCACCATGCTAGAGCATCACAGCACACACATACACCAGGCTTTCATCATCTCCAGCTGGAGTTGCAGGAGCCTTGATTTACGGGAAGACCTGGGCTATGCACCAGCTCTGGGCTTGCCAGCACTGCATAAGCTTGTCTGCTCCGTGTGGATCCAACACAGCTCTCTCATGAGGAGACAGCTTATACCAGCAGGGCTGCTTTGCCAGAATAGGAAGCCATCTCTCTGCACGACAGGAACCAGAGTCCTTTGGCTTGTTCTCTTTGCCTCAAGCTGAGTAAGCAGATGCTGTCATGGGTTGGAGACGGAAAGCATCCTCCTTGCAACAACTGGCACCGACCCAGTTCTGCAGTGATTGGGACCCCCCTACCTGTCCTCTATGGTGACTTGGAGAAGGTCCCCTCCAATCCACACTTCTGGGGCAGTGTGGAAATGCCTCAGTTTATTCCCTTTATTGAGCATGAGCAGATTCCCTCAGCATTTTAGCTTTCAGACTGGTGCAGGGATGACATCTCAGGGGTATTAGACTTGGTGATCCCTGTGGGTCCCATCGAGCTCAGGATATTCTGTGATTCTATACTGGGAATATCTTCAAACAAAAGCCACAGATTCAAGGGAAGCTTACAACAAGGCACATCTAATTTCAGGAAGCTACAAACACTCAATGAAAGGTAATGGCCTCAAGCTGAACCAGGGGAGGTTCTGGTTGGATATTATTGAAGATTTGTCATCCAAAAGAGTGGTAAGATATTTGCACAGCCTGCCCAGGGAGGTGGTGGAGTCACCATCTCTCGAGGTGTTCAAGAACCACAGGGATATGGCACGGAGGGACGTGGTTATGGGCATGGTGGGGGTGAGTTGGGGTTGGACCTGGTGATCTCAGAAATCTTTTTCATCTTTAATGATTCCGTGATCCTATAAGACCCCTACACAAGCTGTAGCTCATCCCAAGGGGTGATTTGGAGTAATGGCATGAGATCTACCCTCTGGGTGCAGCCCACTGGGACGCCACTCACTGACTTTGTTGGTTGTCATCTGCTTACTTTCCCCATTCGTTGCAGGGGAGTTGGACTAGATGGTTTTTAAGGGTCCCTTCCAACTCAACTGATTCTACGATTCTATGACTGTGACTCTATAACAAGTGGAGTTGGCTCCCAGCTGTGGGCTGGGGCTGCATTTAAGCTGTAGCAATGCTGTCTGGAAAGCTCTGGAGATTTACAACCCTGCTCCACAGTTAGGGCAAGGTGCCCATTTGGGAGGTTTGGGGTTTTCATCTCCTGAAATCTTTGAAAATGGTTACTCCTGTAAATAAAGGGGTCTGAGGTCTCTTGCCTACATCACGGTGTTTTATCTGAGCATTTCTTTAAGGAAGAAGTCCCAATGCAGGGAGCCAGGCGTCTGCTCCCATTTCCATCTCTCCCCGAGCACATCGATGCTTTCTGCCCACAAACCCCAGGGGAAAGTCTCAACCTGGTGATGTTCCTTGCTGCTGTCATTTTTGCTCGTGCTCTGATCAGTGCAGAAAACACTTAACCACTTCAATAGTTGCAGTCCTGGGACCTCAAAGTGCTTTGAGATCTTGAACTGAAATGGCTCCAGCAGGAGTGAGATCACCCCACCAGGGAGCTGGTTGGAGCCACTGCTGCAAGAGAAAGGAAAAGAGAAACAAAGGATCTGGGGAACAAAGCATTGGTTTTTAGTCAAGTTTATTTTTCTTTGCCTCAAGAGGAAGAAGGCATTGAAAAGAAAAAAGGGGGGGGGGGGAGGGGGGGAAGTGGTATTTTTCTTTCTGAAAACTGAGTTTTATTTTATTCAAGAGGAGAGGGCATTGAAAGAAAAAAAAAAAAAGAAACACACACACCCTATTTCATTGAAGAGAAAAAGAAAAGAGAGAGAAAAACATCAGAACATTTCCATAGAAATAATGCTCAAACAAGATAATTTCTCTGCAGAAGAGAAAAAAAAATGAATAGGAGTCCCCAGGGTCCTGTTTGATAGCAGTCAGTCCAACAGATTCACTGAGCAGAGAAAGGAGATCTGCTTCTTTCCTTTTGCCTTCTTTCTTTCTTTCTCTCTTCCTTCCCTTCCTTCCTTTTCTTCCTTTTTTTTTTTTTTCTTGTAGCTCCCACCCCAAATCTGCAAACCCTTCTGATTTTAACCTCTTCTTGGACTGGTAGATGCTTTGCAGCCCTGCACATGGTGGAAATCCATGCTGTTCTTGGCATGGGCATCCTTTGAGGGATGCACTTCAGGGTTTTGGTGGATGTTCAAAGCATCTTCCCAGTCAGGAAGACACAGCCCATCATAGCTGGGTAGGGCAGGTGGGTAACTCCTAACCCCTAACACAAGGCTGGAAGTTGCCCCTGTTGATGAGCTCTGTAGAACACTAATTAGGGTTCAAACTGTGTTGATAACCATGATCTGGTTGAGCTTAAACAGCAATTAAGAGCACATTGGCAGACTCATGGTCTGATCCATGAAAAAGAAGGCTGGTCACCACCTGGAAACCAACTATAGCTGCCCTAAAAGGTCAGTGTAGATCCAGATAAAACCCCAAATCAGACAGACCTGGTGGTTACATCCTTTGGGGACTGGGAAACACGATGGTGTAGGTGCAACTGGAAGCACAGGAGCCCTTGCAAGATGGACTACTGTGAGATGGGGGTCTCTGATGGCTCTCAGGCTGTGCAGAAACTTTGGTGGTGGTCCTCGTGGGAAGGGAGGTTCAAAGCTCACTGACCTTGGTTAGAAATGGGAGTTCAGGGTTCAGAAGTCTGTGACTCATCTGAGAGCGTGGATCACGGCGATGATCCTAGTGTTCTCCAAAGTCTCTTCCATCGTGATTTATTCATCTTCAGGAAGTGCTTAGATAGAGCAAAGCTCCCAAAGCAGGAACGAGCGTAACCTCAAACGACACCAGGACTCTGCACAACCTCGGTTATCGTCCCTGGGGTGGGAAGAGCTTTCTGTACTTTTCCAGTATTTCTATTTCTAAGGCTCAATCCGTGCATCCTGCTGCTGGGGGTCTTCTAGTAAAACCCGAAGCAGCCTCTGCCACTTGGAAACCCCTCACTTTTGAAGTCAAAGGGCAAAATGCAGAGCTTGAGGCTCCGTAGGAATCTAATTCTGCCTAATTTACACCTTCTCCACGCACCCCAGCAGCGCACATGTGGGGCTGTTGTTGGCATTATTGCTGTTTTACCTCTCTTGCAGCGATTAGCACGCTGTGGGCAATGCTATGTTTGCAAGGCTGCAACCAATGGCTCCTTTGACACGCAGCCATCCTGCTGACAGCAAATTCCCTTGAGTAAATAAGCCCAAATTAGCAGCAGCTTTGTGTGGCTGTATGACTGTAAATAATCCCATACGAGTGCTGGGGGGTGGTTGACCCCCCAGGAGAAGTTTGATTGCTCTCTGGACATAGCTGAGAGCTTTATCAGCCTGGGCTTGAGCCCACTTCGTGCAGGTTGATGGGTGGGCAGCCCAACCTGGAGGCATCCCATGTAGAGCATCCTGCTTACACCACCTCCCCCATCCGCGTGCACAGGGAAACCTCTCAAACCTACTTGTGCAAATGGGCTGAAAGGAAGGCAGAATATGCCAAAATTAGGGACAGCTGAGCAGTGTGGCTGCTTACTGCTCACTTCCATGGGAGATGGCAACTGTCCCTTCCATTTCCTCTGTGCTGAAATGTGAGATGTGATGCAGCGATCGTATCCCACCATAAATAAGGTGGTTTTTGTTTTTTTTCCCCAATTATCATTTTTAATTGGTGCGTGGCTTTATCAGAGAGTTTGAGGTTGAGGCAGGGCTGCACTGGCACAGAGAAAACCCAGCCATTCTCTTCCTCCTTCGTGCTTGTCAGCGAGATGTAAAATACGAATTAACCCAAATCTTTGAGCGCAGTGGTAAGATTTAAAATATGAATTAGCCCAAATCTTGAAGAGCTGTGACTGTCTCAAAGCTATTGGGATGGAATCTCTCTCTCCCAATAGTACTGGGGCTGACACCTGAAACGGTGCACATCCCCCCTTGTGCTGCAGGAGCCCCCAGCACCTTTCCATGGGAGATGTGGAGATGCTGGACCGGCTCTGGGTGCTTCCCTCTTGCTCACGCTGCTGCCCTCTGGGTGCAAAGATGCAAAGAAAGAGTTAAGGCACGGCACGGGCTGGCGGAGGCCAATCAGGCAGAGCAAAGTGCGGCGGGTTGTTTACTCCAGGTAGGATTTGGGTTTTTTCTTTTTCCTGGGGGTGCTGAGCAGGTGGACGATGAGCAGAGAGACCGCAGCGGGACAGGGAGAGCGGGAGGACAGAGCACTGGGTGCACCAGGTAAACCCCGAAGAGTTGGGGGTGTCTGGGGGGAGGTTTGCTTCCTTTTCCCTCTCGTAGAGGCTTTTGGGGTCTTTGTTGGAGCTCGGGGTGGCACCGTTCCCACTGGGACATGCTTTGTCCCCAGGCTGTGTGTGGTGGGATGCAAGCTGAGGGCTGCTCTGGGGGGAGATGCCATTCCCCTCCCCCCACCCCCCCCATATAAACTCATTCTGGATCCAGCTGGCATCCACCGGCACCTTGCTCCCCATCGTTCTGGAGATGCAGTATCCCCATATCTCAGGGTCTGAGGTACCAGTGGTGGGGGGGATCCCAGCTCGAGATGTGAGCACATCCCGGGCTCCCCCCCAGCAGCACGAGGCAGCCACTCCACGCCCTTGAAATTCCTGTGAGTGAGTTAATTATAAATCATGGCTGGGCCCATGGTGATGGAATCCAGCTGGCACAGGGCTGGTTTGCAGCCAACCCCAATGGGGCACCCCATGGTCCTTCCCCACTAAACTGTGCTTGGATCCCAAGAACATCCCACTAGGGTCAAGGGGTGGGGATGATTGGGGCTGCAGGTAGAGGAGGGTGCCCCAAAGGCACGTGGGTCCCCGTTGCGGGGATAGCAAGGACAGCAGCACCACAGGGGCATGCTGCAGTGGGTTGTGAGCTCCTCGTTTCCCTTCCAGTGCAGTAAGCTGTATTGGGCAGCAGTGTGATGGCATTTTTAATAAGGATAAAGCGAGGCACAGAGGGTTGGGAGGATTTCAAGTTCATTTTCAAGTTGTCCAGACTGTGGTGCATTCTTGCTGTCCTACCTCTTCCTCCACAGCAAAATCCCTATGGATTTTGTGCCTAGGATGCAGAACAGCCCTCTATCAGTCAGGACTCTTGGAGAAAGGAAGAAGCCCCTCAGGGTGAGGACGCTGCTTGCATTACCATAAGGGCAATGCCAGCGGGCAGCCTCCAAGGACACACAGCATCACAAGTTGTCCTCACTGAAAGGGAGCCTGAAAACCTCCATGGACAGAGACTGCAAAACCCCACAGCGTGTCTGGATGTGAAGCTGGGCAAAAGGCTCTTGAGCAGAGGGTTGGACATAACGTCCCAGGTTTGCATTGCTGTGATTCCCTTCTTGCCACTTCCTGGTGGCAGTGGAGTGTGTACCTTCAGCACAGCGACAAGCTGGGAGGAAAACTGATAGCGAAGTGGGAGGATTAGCTGGAGAAGGTGGAGCAGGCTGCACTATTCAGGCTTTGTTGGGAAAGAACAATGGGGCCTTTATTGGGGAAGGGAGGTGGTGGGGTCGGGATGCTGGGACAAGTTGGTGTACAGTGTCCCCTACGCAGCTAGGGGGACAGCATGTGGGGGTATGGGACGGAACAAGTTGCTTCCCAAAGTGTCCCTTGTAGAGCTGGAAGGACAGGGAACTGGGTTGTGGGACATGGAACAGGGCAGGCTTGTATCCAGTGTAACCCCTGACTAGCTGGGGAAAAGAGGACATGGAATGGGACAGGCTGGAACTCAAAGCAACCCTTGGTCAACTAGGGAACTTGGCCGTGGGATGGGGCATTTTGGTACCTAATGTGTCCCTTTGCCAGTTGTAGTGACAGGGAAGTAGGACATGGGGCATGGGATGTGATATTTTGCCACCCAGCGTGTCCCTTGGCTGTCTGGGGGACAAGGAACTGGGACGTGGGATATGGGAGGGGATATTTTGGTACCCAATGTGTCCCTTGGCTAGATGTGGGGATAGAGAACTAGGACATGGGATGGGACAGGCTGGTATCCACTGTGTCCTTGGCCAAGTGAAGGGATAGAGAAATATGACATGGGATATGGGATGGGACAGGTGTGTCCCTTGAGCAGCTGGCAAGATGAAGAATCTAGGACGTGGGGATGTGAGAGTTTGATATCCAATGCACCCCCAGTGATGGGACTCTTGGGAGACCCAAGGCCCCTTGCAGCTGAGAGCAAAGAGCATCCTGTGCTGGGAATGTCCCAAACTGGGCACTGCCACCCACTCCTGACCTCAGCAGAGAGATGGATGGGGACGGAGGAAGCCACCATCTGTGGGCTCTCCCTTGGCAGCAGCACCAGCTCTCCCTGAATTGCTGCCTGGGTCTTTTCATCTCATCTCTTTTGTTTCAGGCTTATTATGTAAATAGCTGATGCGGCCCCTGTAATGAGAAAGTAGTTTCCCAGAATACAAAAGGCTGTAATTATCTCATTAGCAGACAGAAAGGAAAAGGAAACGTCTCTGAGCGTCTGCTTTTATTTCCCACAGAAGCTCAAGAAAGTGCAGCCCCCAGTGGTGACCTCAGTGTCCCACCTCCTGCCACCCTGACCCCATGCATGGGTCCTGCTTTCTCCTACACAGCCACATCCTGGGGGCTGATGGCTCCCAACTGAGAGCAATAACTCCAGGAGTGCTGTGGGTCCCCTATTCCCAAAAGCCATATTTCCCAGCAGGAATCCCATGCTGGGATGATAGTGTGTGTAGGTGTGCTGCAGATGGTAGAGATGTGTGGCCTGGAGGAAGGAGAAGGAGAGCTTTGGGTCTTTGGGAAGCAGTGAGATTTCTCCTGACATTGTCTGGCTTCTGGCAGTGGAAAAAGCTTGTGGGTGGGAAGTCAGCAATTTGCGCGCTCCACAGACAGGTTCATGTCCAGCAGGGCCGTGCTTTTGTGCCATGTTTCAGTGGTAGAAGAAAACCTGGCAGCCACCAAAGCAGGATGCCAGAGACGGGAAAAGGAGCTGGGGGAGGTGCAGCAAGAATGATTTGAGGGCTGGAAAAAATGCCTGGGAGTGAGCAGTTGAGAAAGCTCACTCTGTTTTCCTCTTCAAAGTGAGGCAGTTTGAGAAGGGTGAAGGAGAAGACGTGTTGGAGCCAGGTCAGAGTGGATCAGAGGTGTCCAGGCCTCACGTGGATGTGCTGTTGGCATGGTGGTAGAAGTGGTGGAGTCACCATCCCTGGAGGCGTTCAGGAAACACTGAGATGTGGCACTGAGGGATGTGGTGTAGTGTGCACGATGGGGATGGGTTGACAGTTGGACTAGATGATCTTAGTGGTCTTAATGATTCTACGATTGCCCAGCTTTGGGCCCAGCATGGCCATAAGAAGGGATGAGTAAGAGTAACAAAGAAAATCTCGCTGGAGAAATGAAGTAGGTCCACCCAACCTCACCATTGCTTCTGGAGGTGGTTCCTGGGGATGCAGGGTGTCCATACCAACCCCCAGCAGCAACCTTTGAGGTTTCTGGGGGCTTTGCTGGGATTCGGGATCAAATATCAGGTCGAATATATGGAAAAAAAATTCTTCTCAGAAGGAGCGGTTGAGGTGTTAGAAAAGGCTGCACAGGGAGGTGGTGGAGTCACCATTGCTGGAGGTGCTCAAGAAAAGGGTAGACGTTGCACTAAGTGACATGAGTTGATGGCTATGCTAGCTGATCTTACTGGCCTTTCCAACCTTAATGATTCTATGATCTTCCAAGGAGGCACTTGCCCAGCCTAACTGCAGGTATTGCAATTTAGTGGTGGTTCTCTTTCAGGGCTTGTTAGCCTCTAAACACAGGTGGACAGGACTCCCTGCATAGTCTGCTGTTATCTCACGACGAACTCATTAGTGATCTTCCCTTCTTCATCCATATGTCTTTCTGGAAGAAGCTGATACCATCACAGCACTTTTTTTTCATCCTGTGACACTGTTCCTATCCTGCTCCGTCACCCGGGACCAAGATGACTCAAGGCCAAGTTGGAAGGACAAGCCAAACCATTCCATTGTTCTAAGAATTGTGTTCACCAGACACCTCTCTGGCACCAAACTGAAAGACCAACAGAGCCCTAGGCACTGTGCAGGTGTAGGTCCTACAGAAACGAGTGTTTACACCTTTCCACTAATTGCATGCTCTTTAAAACCCAAGCAAACCAACCTGATGGCTGAAGGTCGTGGGCACACCTGTTACAAGGTGTGTGGGGGGGATTTTTGACCTTTGGGTGCCTTTGCAGGAGGAGCAAAGTGGGAACCACACGTGAGCATGCCAACACACTGCGTTGCTCTTGGGCTGTTTGCTGTCTCTTGCCCTGCCTGCAAGCAGCAATTGATTTCCCTCCCACGTGGCACAGTGCCTAGGTATGTCTCCCAAAGGCCTTTGTTACTAGAGTGTTAACAATTAACTTGCTCAGGCAGAAATGGAGCCAGGCCTTCATAATCTAGGCTTAGTTAACTATTCAGCTGCTTATCTGAGAGCAGTTTTGATTCTGTCTAACTGGAAGGCGTTTGCTAACTCGTCTGGATGAGGCAAAGTGTGAAGGCACTGGAGCTGTTCCCCAGAAATCCATGAGAACTGTGCTGAGGCAGCTGTGAAGGACTCCTCTGCCACATCCAAGGAGAAAGGAAATCTCACCCCAGGTTTTCTGTGTTAGATGCAAAAATGTCGCTGTGCACAAGGCATGGCTGCTTGAGGAAAGGCTGCCTAGCCCTGCAGTTAGATGGCACGAGCTGCTCATGCAGTATGGAGAAGGGTGTGGAACGAGAAGGAACCAGCAAGGAGGCTGTTTGGACCCATGGACGTGCGCTGTTGGGAAGTTGCCTACAAGCATCACTCCAGGCAGACAAAGAAACCCTCTTCAGCTTTTTTGAACACACAAATCCTTGGAAGTGGGAAATTAGACCAGCAATTGTTCTGGAAAGTTTCCCTTCTCCTCCTGCAGAAAGTCTCTTTCTTTGGTTCTGCTGTAACCAAAGGGCTCTGGGGAACCAGGAGCACAGCAAGGGCTGAGGGCTGGCTCCCAGGTGGCTGCAGCTGCAATGGGCACTGGGATGGTGGGATGAAAGTGATGTGTTCTCCATGGCCTGGTGAGGACAAAGAGAAGGCAACCCTGGTGCCCACAAGGTGATTCCTGCAGATTCACTTCCACCCTGCTTGCGTGGCTTGGGGATCTCTTCCCCACTCAGCCATGCTCAGAGGGGACTTTCCTCTCCAAAAGAGCAGCTACGCACTGGCACAGCTGCCCAGGCGAGTGGTGGGGCCACCGTCCCTGGAGGTATTCCAGAACCGTATGCATGTGGCACTGAGGGACGTGGTCAGTGGGCATGGGATGGCTTGGGGTTGGATGTGGTGATCTTAGAGGTCTTTTCCAACCTTCTGTGCTTCTCGTTCCTTCATCATCTAAAGAGAGGACTTGGGAGTGAAACGCTTCTCAAGGTTTGCTGCTCGGTTTGTGCCGAGGAGATCTGATTGCGCAGAGCTAACCGGGTTAAGGTAACCAACCGGTTCTCGTGGGCTCCCCAGGGGCGGGTGAAAGTCAAAGCTCTTTGCAGAGAGAGAGAAAAAAAAAAAACTAGCTCAGGAGGCCACGTTAGATGGGCTGCAGCCCTGCCAAAAAGCAGATGCCGGCCCGATGCTCCATCTTTAATTTGCTAATGCAGTGTAAGAACAGCTGCGTCCCCGGAGAGACATCACGGCCCCAGTTCTGCATCAGCGTTACAGGTGCTGGAGGGCAGAGTGGGAATTTTCCAGTCCCGAGGTCCCACCAGGGATGGAGCAGCAGGACAGATGTCTGCATTGTTTGCTACCTCATCTCGTCCGCCTCGCGCTTTAATTAGGCTGGTTGTGTTTAATGAGGCTTCCCAGGGAGCACGGGACCGTAAATCTAATGAAATCTGGGGGTGTCGGGTTGCGGTTCATAAACGTCGTTGCACAGTGTGCTGAGATCCTTGGGGGTGAGCACAGGGGGAAAAGCTCTGCAGGGTCACAGAAGAAGAAATCAGACGTGGAGGCACAGAGCCACAGCTCAGCTCTGGCTCGCTTCTTTCATTGGGAATGATCCATAAACCCAGTTTTAGTTAGCATTCCCGTGGCACCTATCCCTCAACCCCGGCCACGCTCAAATCCTGATTTCACAGCTCAGTTCAGGGGTGAGCAAGGCAAAACCTGGCTGAGAACTAGCAGAAGCCCCCCCTCCAAAAAAAAATAAAAAATAAAAAAAAATCCCTTTTTGGCAAAGAAAGCCGTACTGCTGGGGATCTGTTGGCACTTCTGGAATCCCCTTGAAAACATATTTTAAATGCTTGCCCGTATGCTCTGCTTATCAGCTCCTGGGTTTACAGTAAACATAAGCTAATAACCAGTATTTTATTTATTTTTTTTTTCAGTATGTTTTCTTGGATTTTTTCCAGTTTAAAGGGAGAGGGGAAAATCGTGCAAAAAAGTTCCATTTGCTGAGTGCTCTCTGTGACACAGCTTTGATCCCACGCCGTGAGGCAGCAGTTGAAATGTCTGCCTTTGGGTGGCTGGGGCTGAACGGGAACGTCAGCACAGTGGCTCAGTGTTCTAGGGACGTGACCCTAGGCAGAAGCCTCCTGATGAGAAAATCATCCCCTGGGATCTTTGGGGTCTCTGAGGGCTGAGAAAGGCTGCAGAGAGGACCGCTGATGGACACACTGTGGAGCAGATAAGGCATCTTCCTCCGTGGAGGCCTAGAGGTCATTGTCATCTCTCTGCCTGAACTGTAGCTCCTTCCTGAGACAAGAACATTTCTATTTTCTAGCTCACACTGCTTGCTTTTGCGCTGGCTGTTTTGTTTTGAAGAATCAGACTTTCCAATGATCTCATCCTGCCCTCAGAATCGCAGCACGGTTTGGGTTGGAAGGGATCTTAAAGCCCAACCAATTCCAGTCCCTGCCATGAGCAGAGCCACCTCCTGCCAGTCCAGGTGCCCAAAGCTCCACCTAACCTGACCTTGAGCCACGTCCATGGACAGAGCAGAAATCAGCACAAGAGTGTAAATGTAAATGCGTTCTGTTATAAATAACTGCCTCTCGTAGCAATCTCTCTGATTGCAGTGTTGGATGGATAGTAAAAATCAATCAGGGTATCACACAAAAAGCATCAGTGCCAGACCAGTGTTGCAGGGTGGATTTTGGATGTCCTTTCAGGATGGAGGAGGTTATACCACCAGGCACGTCCTATTAAGGACAGGTGGATACATCTGGTGTGTCTCATGTCACCCAGGCTCCTTCTGGCTCACTCAGGTCTTCAGCTTGGCTTTCCCTCATCCCACCCACCTGGCGCAGGAGCACTTCATTACAACTTTTTCTCCCTCCCCTGTTTTGGCCCAGAGGAGCTCTGCATCATCTCCCTTTAGCACCATAATGTCAGCCCCACCATACTCAGACCACGTCTCAGAAAGGGCAGTTTTCTTTAAGATCAGGGCACTGGACAAATAGAGGAGGCTACAAGCAGTAACCCTGAAGGAAATCTGTAGAAATGCAATTTGATAAAGCAAAGAGAAGCTGCCCAGACTCAGGGTGGTTTTTTTGGTTTTTTTTTTTTTTCATTATTAGTACAAGTTTTCCATTATTAGTATAAATACCAAGATTACATCGGAGGGGATCTCTATACCTAAGCAAGCTCTCCAAGGAAATAAACTCAGCTTTTCTGCTGGAGCTGGGGAAGGGCTGATTCAATAACTCCACCCCAAAAAGAAGGAAAACCCCACTGAAATACCCCCCCCATCTCCCTGTCACCTTGGAAATTCTGTAAAATAGAGGGCTTCTAGGACAAAAAAAAATAATAATAAAAAGAAGTAATCCTGTCTACAGAGAGCTAGCCAATACATTCAGTAAGAGTGGGTGAGCTGATAAGCCAAGTGTTTACAGCTGCCCATGTGGCACTGACTCTGCACCTGCAGGCTTGGTTCAGCTGTGCCCAGTGTGAACTGAAACACCTGAAGGCATCAGAGACCTCTGCACAGGCTGGCAGATAAAAGATGGGACTCCAGATAGACCAAAGTCCATCTGGAGCAGCACAGGGAAGAACATGCACACCCTACAAAGGCAAGCTAGAAATGAGAATTGTATTGCTTTTCCCAAAATACAGAGTAGGATTCATTACAGTCATCCAAACTTAGCAAGGTATCTTCTCCCTTCTCTGGTAATATATCAGGTAATAAGATCCTGTGTGAAAGATACAGTGTCAAATTCTTCATTGTGTAATAAGGCAATCAAAAAAGACCTGTTGTGGGACTTTATTTCTTTAAATAGGATTGGTTTGATACCTTTGTGGGCCTGATTGAAATAAAGAGGGTCTAATTTACACTTAAGGGGAGGGAAGGGAAAAACACAGGGACACCATCTCCTTCTATAGGATCACCGTGTTCTGCTCTCACTCAGCTCAACACAGAACAGTTTTCCTATAACTTCCTATTCTGTGGGATTATTCCATCTGTGCTGTTGGGAAAAACCTGTACGTTTCTGTAATTAAAGGCAATTAATTAAGAAAACTATGCCTGTGCTTTTTTCCCTAGTCCACCTTGAAACATGAACCCTGAGTCCCAGTGCAATGCAGAGTAGATATTGAAAGCTGGGTGCAAGTGTGCTGAGATAGATAGCTTAATTTTCAGAAGGGGATTTCAAGAGGCCTGAATTTTTTTAGGATGTGATAAACTTTACCCCTATAAGACTTGACTAGGCACCAATAGCTCTGGATCTTGAGGACCTTGGTTGTTAGTAAGTTCAATACTAATGCAATCACTGCTATTTGGGGAATTTCCTTGAAATACAGATCTTTCAGAAGTTTCCCCAAAACGTGGATGTTGGGTCTCTTTGAAACAGGGACTGAAATCACAGGACTGAGGCTTCAGGTTGTGGTAGAGCACGGGAGAGCATCCAGTTGTGTGAAGGCTGGTTCCAATGGAAAAGGAAAAGAAATAGGACTCTTGTGGCTGTGACCAGGTCAGAGACAACTGTTATAGCTGTTATCAGCATGTTATCTGCTTCCCATGGCCTTGTTTGGGTCAGTTCAAGGCACAGACTGAGCACTGCTCCCTGCAGGAGGGTTGAAGGTCACAGAGTTGGGCAGCCCCATCATTTGCTGCGTAACACACACCGAGCTGTGACAGCTCCTGCCCCTGTGCCACCCAAGCACAGAGATTTGCTCATCTCTGCGTGCGGTGGCAAAAAGGCATCTCTTAAAAGATTCCTTTACTTTTCCTCCTTCTCCCAGTGCCACTGACCTGTGCCTCCACTTCACCTCTGACCTGCCATGGCCACGCTAGAGACGCTGCCAGTTCTTAGTGATCCAACGTACCCCAATCCAGAAAGCTTCCACGGATTTGCTCCTCGGCCATCCCAAAAAACCACCCGGAGCATCATGGGGAGTGTGGGCAGTGGAGTGGCCAACGACCAGGAGTTTGCCATGAAGAGCGTGGGGACCCGGACCCAGAGCAGCGGGCGGCAGATGGAGGGCTCTCGCAATGGGTACTCCACACGGGAGATCTCCAACCGCTACTCCGGCGAGGAGAAGACGTACAAGTCAGAGAAGGTCTCCAATTCCCTCTACATCAACGGTGACCTGCGAAAGAGTGAGAAGGTGAAAATGGACATCTGTGGGAATGTGACCACCAACAATGAGAAGAACATGCCGCCTCCTCCCCAGTACCGAGAGCCCAGTAACCCACCAAAGATATTGCCAATCTCCGGCAAACTAGACCAGGTGAGGACTCCTGTCTCCTGGAGCACTGTGATGGTTGTGGCTTGGCTCTAAAAGCACTGCCCTGGCAATGGTGTAATCCTGACAAATAGGCTAATTCTTACGATGTAGATAGTGCCATTTTTATTTACAGTTAATATAATACTACTTTCACGGGGCTGAGCAAAGGACAATGCTGGTTGTGGACGAATCCAAGAGCATGATAACACGTCTTTCAGAGCTAAGCATCCAGTTCTTTGAATCATTTAACTCACCTGAGTTGCTGTGCCTACCTCTCCTATTGACAGAGGGGAGAGCTGGAGCTGGCATTCTTATTTTGGGGCCACTTACAGACCATCCCCTACAGCCCACTGCCACAAAAAGTTGTTACTTGAATGAAGCTGCATGAATCTGTTCAAAACCCTAGTGCTCCTGACGAGGGGCAATCTGATGAGGCTTGTAAAACTACCCCTGCAAATGTTATCCCCTGTCCAAGCACAGTCCTCATGGTTCATATGGGCTTAGAGGATGCCCGGAGCCCAGATGGTTTATGTAGCCTGCTGCTCTGCTCCAGCAGATCCCATAATTTGTGTTCTGGGGAGACTGCCAGATGCAGTGTCACTTCTGCAGCATTTGGTGGCCTTGTCTCGTGGGCCATTAACCTGATGGCTCCTGTAGTCCATCTCGATCCCACATGACGGGTGCCAGATTTTTGGTCTCCAGCCTTGCCTGCTCGCCAGGATTCATTTTGTTTCTTCTGCAAGGCATTTTCTAATACAAGGTTGGTTTCTCTGGGCTAATTTTCACCTGAAGCCCAACCCACAGTAGGGGAGACTCAATCCTATTTTGAGGAAAATTTTATTTCCGTAGGTGCACTCATGGGGAGAGGAATGTGCAAGACTTCTGAGGTTCTAAAATCCTCTCTAAATCCTTCGCAGCTGCAGTCCATTTTCCCTCCAGCATTGTGTCTGGTCACAGGAAACAAAAGTTTTAAATGAAAAGCAGCTTCAGCATGTTACTTGCCCAGCCTCACCGTGATGGGGCCATAGATGCCACCTACTCCTGCCCAGGTCATGAAGGGCATGCTGTCCATATAGAGGAGAGCTGACTGCCTAGTGCCTCTAGAGCAGGACAGCTGCTCATCCATGGGGTTGATTCAGTTTTCAGCAGAAGGGAAATGCACCCTCCAAGCCAGATGTCCTTCAGAATATAATCTGCCAAAATCAAAGTTGTTTTGATCCAGTCTGGTAGGCAGGTGGCAGCTGTTCTTTTAGCAAAGAGCTAAGAGGACCAATGGTGTATTCTGGGAAAAATCACGCAGATCTGGGGCAAGTCGAGCTCTTTTTTCAACTGGGGCAAAGGAAGATGAAGTGTTAACTTACGAGTGGCCAGCTCCTCTCAGGTTTCCCATGTTAAATCCCAAAGGACCTAGGCTGAGAAATATGGAACTAGGTAGCTGGAGAGGCCTCAGCTCCACCAACCCCAGCCTGCATTGATGTATCTCTTGTGTGTGTCATTACCAAACGTCCTACTGTCTTTGATGCGTGGTCCTTTTTCCTTTTGCAGAGCAATGAGCCCTTAGTTAGACCCTCAGCCTTTAAACCAGTAGTTCCTAAAAACTTCCATTCCATGCAGAACCTCTGCCCGCCGCAGAGCAACGGGGTGACAGAGAACAGAAAGAGCTTGAACCATGCCAACAGCAATAGCCCATCTGCACCCAAAAGTGGACTCGACAAGAGCAGCCTTAACAGGACTACAAACCAAGTGGGAGGCCTTTCGGATTCGGGCCGTAACTCGTTAACAAGTCTGCCCACATATGGGACAGGCTACAGCCAGCACGTGGGCCCGATGAGCGCCTCGACGAGCCACATCAACCGCATCGGCACAACCTACACGGACAAGAACATCGTGGGATACAACGGGATATCTACCTCAGACAGCGGCCGCTCTTCGAGCAAGAGCACCTCTTCGTTCAACAGACTGAACCATCTCAACGAAACGATGCCTTTCCACTCTCCTTCAACGGACGACATCATCCAAGACTTGGAAGACAGGCTGTGGGAGAAGGAGCAAGAGGTCCTCCAGATGAGAAGGAACTTGGACAAAAGCGAGGCAGCCATCTTCCAAGTGTTTGAGGAGAAGCAGAAGATCTGGGAGCGGGAAATGGAGGATCTGAGGCAAAACTACGCCAACAAATTGCAGCAGGTCTCCAAAAAGGCGCAGCGAGCCCAACAGGCCTTGCAGCTCCAGATCTTCAAGCTGCAGCAGGAGAAAAAAAAACTCCAAGATGACATGGGACAACTCCTCCAGCAGCGAGAGGAGCTGGAGAAGAAATTTGTGGCTTTCAAGAAGGAGCAGGCTGAGTTCCTCCCGAAGATTGAAGAGACCAAGTGGGAGGTAAGAGCATTACTGTAAGAAATCTTGAGTGAGGTTTTCACCGATAACCCCAAAGTACCTCTGTCTGTCCCAAGAAAATGGGTGTGGGTGAGTGGCCTCTAGATAACAGGTGACACTTTGGTCACCTCTTCGTGACTGAGCTCCAAACCTATGGTTTTCAATTACAATAAAATGAGTGCAACTTTTTGTGTGCACGTCCTGTGCTGGATAATAATTAGGCTTCGCAGTCAGGTCACTGCAATGTGGGACATTTGAATCCAGTTTCAGTGAATACAGGTACTTGTGCCTCCCAAAATTGGGTTTAGGGCTATTTTAATTAAATTCTTCTAACACCTGCGTTTGGACAAAGCTTGAAATGGCTTTTCAAATATTTGATTTTTGTTGTCGTTGAGGATGTAAAGCAAATGAACTACAGATGATACAATAGCCAAGCCTACCTCATGCTTTCCATTGCAGTGTGCTGTTGTCAGTTGCTAATAAGTTGATCTCTCTCAGACAGCTGAAAGGCAAATTCCTCTTTCCAGGTCTTACATATTTTTTACATCTGTTACTGTTTTTAGAACATTTTATCAAACTGCATTTGAATAGCCAATGCTAACACAGTTTGGGGCTTTTTTTTTTTCAGCTTGATCATGCAAAGAATTTTAATCCCTCCATGGGCTGGCTAGAAACTTTAAATTTATTAAGGCTGCAGTGGAGAAAAGTAGCTCTAGAATCAAGAAGGCCCTATCCTGCTAATCCTGATGGAAAGTCAATGAAAGGGGGATTAATTAGGGCTCTGCAGTGTACTATTTGCAGATATTCAGCAGAGCTTATTAGAGGTTTGCTGTGAAATCTCTGCAAGTTACACATGGGACAAGCACTCTGCCTTGTCCCACATGGGGCCTCCTTTGACCAGATGCTCTGCCTAGGTTCTGTGTGCTTTCCGACAAGTTAGGTCTAGAAAGCTTCCTGATTTTGCACTCATAAAACCGCAGATGGGTTTTTGACTATTTACTGCTCTAGTTCAGTCTGAAGCAGCTAACCCAGTGATAGCGATGGAAAGAGATGGGATTCAGATGATGGATCATGACACCTAGATTTTGTAGACACCTATACTCATTGACTGATACACTCCAGACTCCAGAGACTGTATTACCTAAATTTCCCCAGCACATAACTGAAGACTGAAATTCAAGTGTTTTAATCTGTTAGTTGATTCTTATCCAAGCTGCTCTTCATCATGTATTTCTCTGCCTTTTGGGAAAAGCTAGCCCATAGAGAGCATTTCCAGTAAACCCACAATTGAGATTGTGCACTTTTTTAGCTAGGCAGCAACTGTGTCTCTAGCTTTAACTACAGCTAAACCAGCATGATGTTGTTCTGCATCTGTAGCAGACAGACGCTGGGGTGGATGTGGGTACTCAGATTTATGTCTTTGAGCTCCAGGAAATACTAGTATCTGTAGGAACTGACTGTGGGTATGTCTCCTAGCCCTTCAGCTGCTCACAAAGGGAACTGGGCCATCCTGACTGCTGAGCTTCAAGGCTTTGCTCAACATTATGCAGCAGACTAGTCTTCTATAGCTGAGAAAAGTGGAGGTTGCAATGAGAGATTATTTGAGGAGCACTGACCCAACAGGACCATAGCAGGAAGGGATCTTGAAGGTTCAGATGAAGGGAGAAAAGGACAAATACATCATGTGTGACGAGAGACAGGAGCTTCAGTAAGACAGGACATGCAGGTCTGGAGGTGGCTACCAAGTCTTTTATTAATTATGTTCATCCTCTCTGATCACTGCTAGTCCCTTGATGCTGCTTCCCTGCCCAGATTCTTGCAAAAGAAAAGATTTTCTGTGCGACCGTCCAAAGATAGATCTGCTGATAAGAAGACCTAGAAACCCGCAAGACCATGGGAAAATGAGAGTTTGGACATTTCTATATCTGCCTTTCAACACCTTTCTTGATATTTGTTGGATTAAGCAGAACTAGAGATGTGTCATATAATAATTGTGCCACCTACATAGCACATACACACACTGCAGCAAGGGTGTTTGCTCAGGTCTTCTGTACCTAACCACATGGTGAGACTTGAGGCAGTCAGGATGAAACCTGTGCATGGCAGCCCCGGTTAAGCAAAAGTGGGGTGCATCTCTCACCTTGATCTTTAGCAGAGGGGCTGTCACTCTTCATGAATTCACACTTTAAAGGAATTAAACAGCTACCTGTCCCTGGACTGCTCCCAGTGCAGTGAACGCTAAAAGTTAGTGGGTTCTTCAGGATGGAAAACATCAGATGGCAAACAGGTAATATCCACTGTCTCTGCAGTTCTGTTTTATACCCTTAGTGTTTGGGGAGAGCCTGGCTTGTTTCTGTGTCTGAGATGCTTCCATCTCAGGCTTGCTCAAGGTCCAGCACCCATTGAGGTCAGTGGGAACGCTTCTGCAGAGTGCAGAGGGTTTAAGGTCAGGCACCACAGTAAAGGTAAAGGCGGTGGGTCCTTGCTGCCTTCCTCCTCCCTCATGAAAGCTCTCCTCACAGGTGTGCCAGAAGGCGGGTGAGATCTCCCTGCTCAAGCAGCAACTGAAGGATTCCCAAGCGGACGTCTCCCAGAAGCTGAACGAGATCGTGGGGCTGAGGACTCAGCTCAAGGAAGGTAAGAACTTCCTCCGGGAGAAGGAGGAACAAATCCTCACGCTGAAGGACTCCTACAGCTCCAAGAGCGTCAACCTGGAGATCTGTGAGAGCGAACTGCAGCGGAAGATGAGCGAGGTCCAGGTGCTGAGGGAAAAACTGAACCACTGTGAGCTGGAGGTCTCGGGACTGAAGCGGACACTTGCCAGCATGGGACCTCCGGGGCCTTTTGGTGGGGACCTGGCTGAGAAGCTGAGGGACCCACTGGCCTGCGAAAGCGATGAAGCCAAGATGCAGAGGCAGAGCGAGGACAGCGTCAACACACTGCGGAAGGAGGTGGAGCGGCTGCAGACGGAGCTGAAGCTGGAGAGGCAGCAACGGGAGCAGCAGGTGATGGACTTCGAGGAGGAGCGGCGCACGTGGCAAGAAGAGAAGGAGAAAGTCATCAAGTACCAGAAGCAGCTGCAGCTGAACTACGTGGAGATGTACCAGAAGAACCAACTCTTGGAGCACAAGGTGAATGAGATGAACACAAAGGCCACCAGCCCCCCGCACACCGAGGAGAAGAAACCATGGACTCCCTCCAGGCTTGAGAGAATAGAGTCCACTGAGATCTGAGGTGGGACCAAGACAGTACCCATCACTTTCTTATTGCTGTGCATGTGCTACCTACTCAAGCCAGTGGTCTTCTGAAGGATAACACGATACCACAGGAGCGGTGTGAGGTAGCTTGCACTGAGCTCCATCACCCTTACTCTATTCTTCTGTGCTCTGTAGGTAAAATAACTGTGGATGTGCGTTGTTTTTCTACTGATAATGCAACATCTCTTCGTTTTGTTTTGTTTTGTTTTCCTAGTACAGCTGGTGAGGGTCAATTGGCTCATTTGTAATCTGCCGTGACTGTTACTTCACTAGAGGCTGCCATCCTCTCTCCTACAATTCACCCCTCTTTGGTTGGTTGTTTTGGAGGGTTGTATTTGGTTTCTTTGGTTTTCCAAGCATTTATGTGCAGCAAAACAGTGCAAATTTGGCAGGTTTTTTGTTTGTTTGATTGTTTTTCAGGGCATTTTTAGCCACATTGGCTAATGGAGCAAAGCTCTTGGGATTGTGAGCAAACTCGCTGTTTTGCATTAAGTATCTCGTCTAGACGATGGTCTTAGTGAAGTTAGTGGAAGAGATTGGCCACTGATTTCAGTGAAACCAGACATATCTCTACCAGATGACCCTCTTGCAGCCCATGGTTAGCACAGTTGCAAGAAGCTAAGGACGTTCTTGTGAAGCAGTGTGAGCTTGTCCTGGTAACATAAGCCAACAAGGAGTGGTTGCCCAGTAGGAGCCTTGTTTGAGGCTCAACAGAGCTTGTCACATGTTGTGTTTTCATTTTGTCATGGTTTCTGTCTGCATTTCCACTTGCCTCCTGGGTTGTGACCCAGTCCTGGGAGCAAAAATGCCCTCCCATCTCTGCCTTGATCCCCCCATTCTTAGATATATTCACGCTGGCTACAGCAAGAAAAAATAAATTTTAGCTCCAAGCTCGTTCCCTTTGTCGAGAGTCCTCTGAATTCCCACAGTCAATGAAACAAGGTTTGGGGAAGCCTCCAAACTTGTGGGTTGTTTATGCAAACAGAAGCTTTAGCAATTCCCCAGTACTGGGCAATTGCACTAACCCATCCCCAAACGAGAGACAGTTTGGTGCATTCTCTGTGCCCAGGGTCTACTTACAAAAGGCATCTAAGCCTCACTCAGGAGCTGCAGGGAGCACATATCAGCACCACTGCTAGATTGCAATGAGGGAAGTGAGCATCAGCCTTCAGCACAACTGATTGGAATAGTGCCCATCGTGATCCCACATGGCATCATATATTCCAGGGATGGAGATATCGCAGGGCCAGCTTAAGAAAATAGTCAGCTACTAACTCTGAGTGTGAGAGCATTTGTAAGAAGAGACAATGCTTAAGATCACGTGTGTGCTTATGCCCTGGCAGAATAATAGCAGAATCTTACAGGTGCACTCGCTGAAAATGATGCAGGCATCAAAACACAGCACTTAACTTGAAAAGGTGGGCAAAGTGGACCTGATTCTCCCTTTCACAGACACTTCTTTACCACAATCCACAGTGAAGAGTAAAAAATGCTGTAAAGTGAGATTTGCACTGACTGGGCAGTGGCCAAAGGATCAACATAAGTAGAAATGTTGGCCCTTTTCCCTGAGGAGCAGCTAGAAGAACAAAGGTAGAATTTGCATCTTGGGATGTCTGTATGAGGTGAATTCAGGGAGAGTTTGGCCAGATCACATTTCACCTGCACACCAAGGAAGAACCTCAGGGTGTTGAGAGGCTGAAGGCCTTTCAAACAAAAGCCTGGATGCCGCTTTCCTTCCACGTTCCCTTCCCTCTGAGCACTCCCCTCTCCATCACCAGATCTGACCTTCAAGCTGAGACCATGTAGTGTAGTGTTGAGCTCCAGATTGAGCAAAAGAGCCTGAGCAGGTCAGAAGGGACTTCACTGAACTCATCACCCTCCAGCCAAGGTCAACAGATAGTATTACAGGGAGGAACTGCTGGTACCTGGCAGTGATCCCTGAGCTTTAGAAAATGGAGACGTGCGAAGAAACCAGTGTATTTCAAGACTGCAGTCCTCCAGCGAGGGCATGGCAGAAGGTCACTGGCATAGCACTGCTGCATCCTGCTGGAGACAGCGGAGCAAGTCCATGGTCTCCATCCCAGCTCTCCTCCTTGTTCTGGTGTTTCAGAGGCTGCAGCCTGAGCCAGAGGCTCCAGACACTCCATAAACACCCTGAGGAGGTAGATCCTTGAGATTCCTTCATTTCAAACACTGGGCTTTCTAGATGGAGTAGAACACCACACAATGTCAGGGTTGGAGATGCAGTATCTTGTGTTATCTTAACTTTCTTTCCACGTCAGATAAACCTGTGTCATCTTCCATCCCAAAGCAGCTGAGGGGGCCTTGTGCTTGTGAAGGGCTTTGCAGTCTTCGGGCAAAAGGGCAAAGCATAGAGAAATTGTTAAGAACTGCAAGAAATTGCACATCTCAGATGCCTGTCACTTGACAATTTTGAGGCCACCACACAAAAAAGCAAACAGTCCATTAACAAAATGTACCCTGGCCACAAGATAGGCTCAATGACCTATCTCATTATTGGGTCATTGCTTCTCCTGGCCCTCAATTCCTGATGAATTTGAGGTTGGTTTCCCATTACTCATCACAAAAACACCTACAGTGATAGAATTTTGAGTATCTGATGATGAGGAGGTGTACATTACAATTCCCTGCTGTGTTAACATCCAAGAGGAACTGGCACCAGCATCATCCTGTGGGACACCTCCTCAACAGAGCTTCTTGATAATCCAAATGCAAGAAAATCAGAGGCTCAACTGGCCTCCCCATGTACCTGAATCCCACCAGCAGCAATCAGGCAAGCCCTCCAGTGTGCCAAGTTTGCTCTCTCTGTCATCTTTTTCCCAGATGGTTGGGTTTTTTTTGCAAGGTTGAGCATGTCTTGGACAGTCCCAGTGAAACCTGAAAGCACCAGGGTTGTCTGATTGCTGCCCAAGTGCCAAACTGGTGTTTTGATGACATATCCTAAGAACAGCCAAGAAGAGTCACACCTTGTCCTCCTTTGAGGTTCAGACAGGGTTGGTAAAAAGTTTCTGTCCTAGAGAGTTTGGGCTTGACCATATCCCAGCTGTCCCATCCATCTTTTCTCAACCAGCTATAGAGATGATGGGAATCCATATGATGTTCTCAGGTGTAATTCTTCAAGTTCTGGTACTGCCCTCAAAACCTTGCATATGATTAGTGTCTTTACTGAAACAATTCATCTCTAACTTGCCTGCAACTTATGTGTAATAGTAAAAGCTTTGAGTCACATGGGGCTCAGGTCAGTTGCCCACGTCCAAGGTTTAGAGCCACAGGAGATGCTCTGGGATACCTGATAAGTGGGGCTGACCAATATGACCCAAGCCCTGTGAAAGAGCCAGGCCAGTGGTGGGAAGATCTGGAAAATCCCTAGTGGCATACCACCCACTGTGCAGGAAACGGAGTCAGCTGTTATGAGAGCAAATGCGAGGGATTTTGGGGATTAACTCCAACAAACCCCACCCACCAGGACTTGGGCTGACTAGGCTCACCTGGTGCAAGGAAAGGTGCAAGCAGCCCTTCTTACCATTTCTTCTATACCAGGGAATGGGCTGGAAGTAGCAGCAGATGTTATGCTCAAGCACTGAGCACTATGTACAGGGTGCTCAGCATTCTCTGAGCTTCTATTGGCTGCACTGGAAATGGAGAAGGCTCAGCATGTCCCAGGAAAGCAATCTGCTTGGAATCAGCTCCAAGAGAGCAGCCTGGTCTCACTTCGTCCTGCTTGCTCCCACCCTGAGCCAAGACTTGCAGCTGCCCCTTAGTTAAGGCTGAAGTCCCCCTGCCCATCTTGTGTCCCCACAAAACCTCCAGAGCTCCCAGTGGTGTCCCCCTAAGCCCCGTGGGAAGGACTAAACCACCCTACTCCTGTCCCTCACTGTGGCACTTTACGGCTTGCTTGAGACAGCAAGCTCTGGGAAATGTGACCAAAGATCTCTGGAAAGCATTGGACCGCGTGCTTGGAGCTGATTCTCAGCCTTCCCAGGAAGGAAGACTGATGTGGGCTGGGAAAGGAGAGAGGATGGGGTAGAAAGGAGGGTACTGTTCACAGTTCCTGGGTGAGGTGATTGTCCCCAGCTGGTGACACCAGTGTCCTTTTTGAGTTTGCCAAGTAGCTCCATGTGTCACCCAGGGTGAGTAGGGACTCAGGCAGCAGGATGGATCTGACTCCCCTTTTTTCTTGAGCAGTAGAGGATCTATGAGGAAGCATGCCAAGCCATTACGCTTATCTTCAGAGCCACACGTCTTCTCTAGTTTAGCGGCCAAAGGCCTGTTCTGGTTCAATGTGAATGGGCCAGGAAAATGTGAGAGCCAGTCCTTCTGACTGTCCCCTTCCCAGATCACCACTGGGCATCCTCAGCACGTTCATATACCCCTGCACCACGCCTCTGCCCCATGTCTGTGCTACGCTCTGCTCCATTCCTGGCAGGAATAACAGCCTGCTGATGGGCAGTGGCTTGTGCTGACCCTGCCCTCAGAGGGGCTTTCTAGACTGCTGATCCTCACATTTCCATCGTTCCCATCTCAGCTATATTAGCCCTGTTTGACCTCCAAGAGAGATCTTGCTTCCTGCTGAAGGACATCTCCACGGCCTTGAATCCCTTAAGTCAGTGCATGGGGTTTCACACCATCACAACACTAAACCCAGCCAGCTCCAAGGCTTCCCTGGTCCTTCCACCCTTTGCAAAGGAGTGTAAGGGACATAAGAATAACCACGATCACACAGCTCCCATGCCACCGATGAGGCACTGGGATCACATCCAGCAGTTTTCAGATGTCAGCTTCCCAATCAGATGTTCCACACTGGCAACGCAACTGTCAGCAAAACAGAAATGAGACTCTGCACTTTCAGGATAAACCTCCTCCCAATTTCTCTCCATAAAGGGGGATTGCATCAGATCTGGATCCTGGGACAACCTCTGGCATGTAGGTTTGTGTTTTCAGGGCTCCTCTACAGATCTGTTTTCTAAGCAGAAAGTCTCTGCTTTCTGTCACAAAGCAATAGGTTTTTCTAGAGAGATTTAAAAGGGACTCTTTCCAACTCTGATACTTGCAGGCAATCCAGTGTTCTCTTGAACACCATCATAACTCCAGTTCTTGGCTCTTCTACTTTAAAAAGAAATGCAAGGCCAGCTCTGGTTCCAAATAAACACGAATGGTGTGAGCTTGGGGGTCCCCATTCATCTGGAGAGCTCGTGTCCAGCAGGCAATCAGTGTGTGTCCCTGGGACATGTGGTCCATCCCCATCCCATGACTGTTACTGAGTGCCTGCAGCCAGTCAGCTCACTGCAGATCACTGACATGGGAGCCACTGGGTCCCCAGATGTGTCTGAGCTCAAAAGTCTCATTTGATGACAGCCAGACACCAACGGGAAACAAGGCTCTCCCATTCCTGGGAGCCAGGCTGTCCTAGGAACTCACTCAGAAGAAGATACCCATGGTGGATCATGGGTTCCCTTCCAGTGGCTGGAGGGAGCAAACGTGTCCAGGTAGAGCTCGATCACCGGTGCAAAAACGCACTGCCACCGGTGCCAAAATGCTGCACAACTGGCCTATGAGTCTATGCAGTCCTTTCCCACACAGCAGTGTCCCTGCAGAGCCCAGCCCAAGGAGGCTGGGTCTCCTCCAAGGTGTCTTTGTTTGCACTCATGTGGACCTGATAAATGCTGTGAGCTGAGAGGTGGCCCATCAGGACTCCCTCTCGGCCTTCACCTTGCACTGGGCAGTACGGTTGTGAGGGTTTCCTCATCCAAAATAGATGCACATTCTTAGTCAGTGGTTTCCGTGTCTTTTCTCCAGGAGAATAGGCCCCTAAAACCCAGCTCCCCAATAGCGGGACGTCAGGTTGAGTGAGCCTGTGCCCCAAGCAAGCCCGTTGTCTGATCTCACCAGCAATAAAAGCCCCGTGGGGGAGCAGCCAGAGCTTTCCAGGCTGTGCGTGTGTGTGTAGGATCTCTGCATCAGACCCTTCGTCCAACATTTTGGACCTGCCTGACTGTAAATTCAACCCCAGCCTCGTGCTTCCCTTCCTCTGTTTGTTTCTTGAAGCCTCGATCTCTCTCTGCTCTTACTGTGAATTCAAACCAGAAGTGTTCTGAACTCGACTCTGTTACTGTTTGTTCTGCGTTGACTGTTGCTGGTTCTCTGAACTGCGTTTAATGAGACTTTGCAAAAAAATAAAAAGAGGAAAAAAAAAAGGAAAAAAAAAAGAAAAACAAAGAAAAAATTATATATATATATATCTATATATAAACTTAAAAAAAAAATAAAGTATTTAAAAAGAATTCCATAAGGTTGGGTGTCTCTCCTGTCCACCGATCACTTCCAAACACTGTTGTCTTGACTTTGCCTCTGGTCAGCGTATTTAAAGAAAAGAGGTTGAAAAATAAAGAGATGAAATGCAGCATTCTGGGATTTTTGTGCAGCGAAGGTGTATCCATTTAGAAAGCTCTTGTTAAAACTATACCACATTTCACCATCTACTGCTTGTCTGTTGTATGTTTCCATGGGGTTATAAAGATGTGAAGAGCTGCTGCCTTTGCGATTTTCTACAGTGAATATATATATATCTGTACAGAGGTATGTATATATATAAATATACATGAAGATCTATATGTATACGTATCTCTCACTCTCCTGTCTCTATCTGACTGTGAAGGATTTTTATTGAGCAAAATAAAATGGAGAAAGGCCCCTTTTAAAAACCTGACAGTGTGGCTTGCCTGGTTGTGTTGCAGGTGGGGGAAGCAGCAAGACCATGAGGGACTCTGGGAGGGATACGGGCAGGGGAATGGTGCTTGGGGGCTGCCTGGAGATGGCCCCACGAGGGAAAGACATAGGTTGGAGACACCAGCACAGCCAAACACCTGCTTCCTTGTAGCCTGTAAGAGTGGGACGAACGTACTGGTAGCTCCTAGCCCAGAGGACAGCGGGGAGGCTGGCATCATGGATCAGAAAGGGAGAAGTGGAGCAACACACACGTCCATGACATCCCCCCCAAGCAGACGGTCGTCTCCAGTCCTGCTTTCACAGAATCATAGAGCGGTTCGGGTGGGAAATGACCTTAAAGCCCACCCAGCCCCAATGCCTGCTGTGGGCTGGCTGCCCCCTGCCAGATCAGTTTGCTCAGGGCCCCACCCAACCCAAGTGGAGCACCCCCAGCGATGGAGTACTCCCCAGGGCACGAGGACTGCTCGGGCTTTGCACAAATCTGAGAGCAAGCACCACGAGCTGGCGGGCAGCACAAAGCCACAATGAAGGCAGCAGGGACGGCCCCAACATGGCGCCTCGTCACGTGCCACCGGCAGCGCACCACGTGACGCTGGTACCGCGCTCCGCCGCCGCCACCTGCCGGCACCGCGCGTCGCCTTCCCCGCTCGGCTCCCGTACGACCGGAAGTGCGTCACTCTCAGGTGACCGGAAGCGGCGCTGAGGCTGGCGGGCGGGCGGAAGGGCCACAGCCGGCGGCGGTGGCGCCGGGCCCCGGTGAGTGCGAGCCGTTCCCGGTCCCGAGTCCCGTGGGGGGGTGTGCTGGGCCTCGGCCGGGAGCGGGTTGGAGCTCCGGGTGCGGTGGTGAGTGGGGCTTCGCCGTCCGGCTGAGGCCTCGGCGGTCGTCAGGCCTGGAGGCCTCCGGGGCGGGTAGGGGTGTGGGGAGAGGGCTGGGGTGTAGAGGCGGAGAGAGAGCCTCGCTGCCCTCTGTAAAAGCGGAATGGGGGAGGGGTGCGGTATTTGCTGCTGGGAACCGATGGAGCCCGAGGGAACGGCGTGGAGCTGCGTGAGGGGAGGGGCGGGTTGGGGTTAGGGAAATGCTGTGCCCCAGAGGACGGTGGGTGTGGAGCAGGCTGCCCAGGGCAGCGAGCACGGCCCGGAGCTGCGACACGGCACGTCCCGCTGGTTTGTGTGGTGCTGTGTGGAGCCAGGGGTTGGAAGCGATGATCCTCTCCTTCTCTGGAGACATTCAAGACCTGCCTGGATGCCTGTGTGACCTGGTCTAGGGAGCCCACCTTGGCAGGGGTTTGGACTCGATGATCTCTAGAGGTTCCTTCCAACCCCTACAATTCTGTGATGCATCCTTTCCCTATTTCATGATTGTATCATCCATAAAGGTTCCTTCCAGCTGAACTATCCTATCCTCATCCATTCTCATCTGAGTAGATCTGATGGGGTAAAATAGATAGAAAAGGACCCGTTCTGTTTTTTTTCCCCTTTGCCAGGCTGCTGGGCAGGAGGGACCCAGAATGGGGCCGTGGCATCAGGGGCATGTGTCTGTGAGCCCGGATCACTCACAGACTTCTCAGTGCTACAGTGAGTCTGTTGGGGGTGTTTCCAAAGAACGTATTTCAGTCTCAGATGCACTTATATCCCCTCTCACAGAGCTGGAATCCAGAAGCGCGTGGCATCCCTCCAGGAATGTCGTTGTCCTGGTGTTCAGCTCCCTGTTGGCCAGGAACTTGGCTGTAAGCATGGCACGAGCACAAACACGAAGATATTTCCATCCCAAACAACCTCCACAATGAGCACTCGCAGCCTGCAGGGCCCAGCTCCAAGGCTTTGCAGCCTTTTTGGAGATGAGTCACTGGGAGTCAGTTTTCTGGGTAGCTGCAGATAGGGAAAGGAGTTTGGACACAGTTAAATGAGGAGTGCAGCAGTAGGAGAAAGAGAGGCTGATAACTGGGAGTAGCAAGAAGGGAGGAAAAATGAAAAGAGATGTAGATTGATTTGGAAATGCTGTAGAAATGTAGGTCGTAAGTTTGGGTACTTGAAGATGGTCAGAGAGCTACACGGACTGGCTTCTTTTTAAGGTGCTTGAAGCATCTTGACCCATCTGCCTTAATTCCTGCTTTGTTTTCTGCATGGTCCTCTCCACGACTGTTCTGCTGAATGTGGGACAGAAGGAGGAAAAAAATATACTTACTGAATGTCTTTGGGAAGACGTCACAGGGCTTAATGCTGAGCTGCATGGATGATATTCTTAGCAACGTGCAATGCTCGCCTCTGGTGAGCAGAAGCTGTGACTTGGATTCTCTTTCTCTGAATCAGGGCTGTCAGTGCTGGGAGAAGTGGTTTTGATAACAGAGCAGTGCTGGGTTTTGTAGGTGGCATCACCTTTCAACAGCAAAAAGTGTTTTAAAGAAGTAGCTTGTCTTAGTGCTGCTTGCCTGTCAATAGTAGAAAACTGAATGGAGGACATGCAGAGCAGTGGCAGACAAGTAGCCAACAGAGCTGGAAATTGCATATATATGTCTGATTAAAATGTAATAAGCTGGAAAGCTTTGAAATCCAGTGCTTTCTTGCTGCTGCTGACAGCACTGGAAGCAGTGTTGCTCTGGGCTCACCAGGCAGAGGTATGGAAGGGCTGACTCCAGAATCTCTCCTGCCTGTCACGATGTTGCTTCTAATGCCAGAAGGGGATTTTTCCATTCTTCTGCCTGGCTCTTTATCACAGGCTGGTGGAGGGGACCTCAAAGAACTAAACTGAGCCAGTCTGCTTTGTTCTAGGATAGGTCCAAAGCTCTTCCCTTCCAATCTTGCTCCATTCTTCTCTGCAGACAGTGGTTGTGATGCTGCATATCTGCTGAGCCCTTTGCAAAGCAAATGGGTGTGTGTGTGTGTGTGTGCCCTTACCCTCAGCCTCCTTCCTCGCCCCACTGTTGCTCTTGCAGTTGCTGCAGGAGCAACAGCAGGGGCTACTGCAAGGAACCCCCGAGCAGGCAGCACTCTGCATCTGGCACTAACGAGGAGCAAGGGCTGTTGCTTTGACTCTCCTCAGCATCTCTCCCTCTTTTCTTACTCTCCTTCCCCATTTTACCCTCTTTGGGACGAGCTGATACTTCACCTTTGTGCCGGAATAAATCATCTGTGAGTCTTGTACTCGAAGCTAAATCCAGCTCGTGTTCAGCCAGACCCCACTGCAGTTTCTCTACTACTGTATTTATCACGCCTCTTCCTCACTGTGCTGCTCTAGGATTGGGTTTGTCTGCTCTAACAGGGCATCTTGATCCACCTCTAACTCAAGGGTTGTCCATGTGTGGTTTGTTCCCCCAGTGCTGGGAGCACAGGAACAAATGCATATCACTGTTACTGTGTCTCTGCCAGGCTTTGGTTTTCCTGGTTACTTGACACCCTATGGTTCCAGCACGTGCACTCCATGCAGTGAGGGCACGGGTGGTTTTTAAAGGTGAAAACTCCTGCTGTGCTGCATCTTTGGTGTTGGACACATGAGATGGGATAGGGGTGTGTTACACAGAGCACTGACCCGCTGCTTTTTTTTTTTTTCAGTCTTGCCTGAGTCGTTGTAAACAGGCTCATCTGGCAGCTTGTGCATGCTGGCAGCACGAGGCTTAACTCCTGACAGAAGTCTCGTTTTCACCCTTTCTGCTGTAGCTTGTAGACAGGAGTTGGGAAGGCACCCCCTGAAACTGGGAAAGGCTCCCATGCCTGAAGAGTAAAGCTTTAACCCCTCCATTTCTCACCTCGAGATGCAGTGTCTTGTAGTAATCTGTCTTTTCTTGCATGCTCTTCCCCCACATCGTTCTGGGGCTGTTTCTCCTTCCTGCTGCAGATTCCCTTTCCATGAACTGGTTTTGGAGGCTCTTTGCTCCCAGCCTTCATGTGCTGACTTCTTATGCCAAGGAGCAGAATGGCCCCACAGATATCTCCACAGCTTCTTGGGTGGTGGTTGATGTTTCACACTGTTGACTGAAGCAGCAGAATGCTCTGCTTGAATACACACAGCTGCAGCTTTAAAGGACTTTGCTACTGAAATATGTTTTCATTGCTGAGAATGAAAGAAAAGCAGTTTGGGTCTCTTAAAAAAGGATAAAGAGATGATTTCCCCCCCCCCCCCCAAAGTCCTACATTCTCTGCCAGATTACTGGTAACTGCTTTGTAGCTGGTGATCCCTGCCTGCCAAGTACCACGTCTCCAGGTGTGTCAGGCCACCTGCGTGCTTGTCTTGAGCTGCCTTTGCATGATGTGATGCTCAGTAGTGACTGCGTTACAGCCTTGCAGGGAAAAACAGCTGCTCTCACTAGGGGAAGCACTGCCACCTCTTCACTTTCAGTAACGAGAAGGATAGGTTAGAAAGTGCTTCGTGTTAGGTGGAAGCCACTCATTCTTCGTCTGCCCTTTTTTCAGTACCTGGAAGCAGTTGTGACCCCAGTAAGTTGTGATCCATGGCTACGGTGTTAATACGCCGAAGATTTCCAAGGCTGAGCAGGGTGACTGCATTTTTGACTACAGCCAAATGCAAGGCCGAGGGTGGAAGCAACACAAGTAAGCAGAAGGAAGAGAACCCAGAAGCACCCGACAGCAAACCCGAGTCTGCAGCCACAATCCAGTTGCTGGACCCTTTGGACTACAGAGTGTCATATAATCCCTCTGCCTATGCCAAGAGCAGAGCTGCCTCCCAGCAGCGTGCTGCTAGGAGCTGCAGCCAGGCTCTTGCTGATGATTCCTCCAGCCCTGGCACCACACAGGTTCAGCATACATTCATTCCCACCTCTTCTCAAGCTTTGCCACCTGTCAGACGTGCCCTGCCAGAGCCCAGACCACACCTGAAGCAGACCATACCGGCGTGGCTCTCTGCAGCACAGACCAAGAAGGAGGAGGCAGAAATGGAAAAAGTAGAGGTGCATGACTCCAAGGAGGACCCTCGCGTGTTCCAGCAGGGGAGGCCTGAGTACAGGTCGCTCAGCTATAATAAATTGGAGCCTATAGAGACTCTCCCTTTGGAAGAAGGTGACTCAATTTTGCACAGCATACCCCTATCCAAGGGCAGCCACAGCCCAGGAACTGTCTCAGATTATTTTTGCAAGCTGAGTCGCTTGCCAGTGGACCGACACGCGGAGTTGATGACTGACCACAGGTTTAACACGCTGTGTTGCTGTGCTATTGAGAATATCCAGTCATTCAGCACTTCAGAACTCACTGGTATCTTGAAGGCCTGCGTTCGTTTGGCTGTTCCACCCACCCACCCTGTGCTGAACGCCTGTGAGGGTGAGTTCTGCCGGCGTGTGTGGGACATGAACCTGGACCAGCTGCTGCTGGTGGCAGATTGCTGGCGCTGCCTGGGGCGCAGCGTGCCTTCCTACCTGAGCATTTTGTTCAGCTATGCCAACATGCACTGGAAAGAGCTCACGTTGCCTCAGTCAGTTCAGCTCATTTATATCATCGGTGAAGGCCGCAGGTCACCGGCCGACTTGATGCAGAAGCTGGAGAGTGTGATTTCAAAGTACTTGGATTCCTGCACCTTGGAGGAGGTGGGTGCTGTTTGCCTGGGGCTCTTCAAATCCGTCAGTGGTATCTCTGACCACATCATGAGAAAAATTGCAGACAGGGTCTCCTGGGAGATGGAAGATATGGGCACTTACGCGTTGGTGAACGTGCTTAAAATGCTCCGCTCCGCTCGCATGGATCACCTGCCCCTCTTGAGGAAACTTGGGAAGGTTGTTCCTGCCCGAATTCCTACGACAAACATCCAGGGCATCATGCACATAACTCTGAGCTGTTCATCCCTGCACTACTACGATGAGGGCATTTTGGCTGCTGTGGCCAACTCTTTGCCTTCCAGAGTCACTTACTGCCGCAGCAAAGATGCTGCCAAGTTCTTGTGGTCGTTTGGGTGCCTGGACTACGAACCTCCAAACGAGGAAGAGTTTTACTCCAGCTTAATAGAGCAGATGCTTCGAAAACGCCATGAATTTGACAAGTTTCCAGAGCATCTTCTTACTGGCTTGCTTGGCCTGGCATTTGTCAAACGCTTCCCAGAGGAGCTGATAGATTATGCTTTGAGGGATGAGTTTGTTCACAAAGTGAGGGGTAGTAAATATGAGCTCGGAAAGGACCTGTTCACGCTCGCTAAGAGCGTTGAGATTGAGTGCCCGGGGTACCGAGGCAGCCGTCTTGCACCTCAGCTCTGTGAAGAGATGACTGAAATGGTTTTGAATTTCGCAGAGAAGGAGATCTACGTCAGGCCTGAGATCGTGGAAGCCTTGACTCTTCTCAGGAGCATGTTGGGTGGTCCCGAGTATGTGAAAAACCACATGATTTTGCCTCACACCAGATCGAGTGACCTGGAGGTTCATTTGGCCATGGATGGACATCCCATCCCCTTCAACTCGAGCGACGCTGTTGCAGATAAGAAGCTCAGAGACATCGGAGTGAGTCTAACAGATGACCTGATGGCTCAGCTTATCAAAGGGGTGTCTAACAGCCAGTCCCCTGCGGAGGTGGAAGCTGAAGCCTCAGCTCCTGGACAGGAGTCGAACAAAGCACCAACGCCACACGTGTCGTTTTTGGGTGGCCCCATTCTCACAGGCACTGGATTGCAAGCCACGACTCCATCAGGGAGCCTCCCTGGGGCCTCCCCTTCTCTCATGCCCAACCAGCAGCCCCAGGGGGTGAGGTTGGCCATCCAGGTGTCCAACCGTAACCACTACTGCTACTCATCCAAGCGGCTCTTGGGGCTGCACTGCCTGAAGAGGCGGCAGCTGCGGCAGCTGGGCTACGTGGTGGTGGAGCTTCCCTTCTGGGAGTGGTTCCCCCTGCTCAAATGCACGCGCTCAGAGAAGCTGAGCTACCTCCATTACAAGGTGTTCAACCCAGGGCTGCTCAGCAGGGCTGGCTAAGAGCCCGGGCTGTGCTTGCTGGGGGGCTGCTGCACCCCACCTTCCCCTCTCCCCCAACCCCAATGCGTTTCTTATTGCTCGTTCAAAATCATCTCAGAGTGCTGGTGAAGCTTTGTGTGCTAAGTCTGCCTTGAGATGGGTATTTCTCCTCTGCTTATGATCGTGTGTCCCACACTCTTTGTTGTTACATCAATCCTCAAACGCTGCTGTGAGAAATAAAACCTACTTTCATATTAATTTTTCTTCCATTGCTACCTTCTTTTTTTCTCTCTGTTCTTAATGGATTCGTTTGCTCCCAGAGCAGAACAGTATCACGATGTATAGGAAATGTTTGGGGTAGGTGCTAGGGGTTGGTCTGCTCTCCCAGGTAACCTTTGACAGGACAAGAGGTGATGGCCTCAAGTGGTGCCTGAGAGGGTCAGGTTGGATATTAGGAAAGATTTCTTCCCTGGAAGAGCGGTCATGCACTGGAATGGGCTGCCCAGGGAGTGGTGCAGTCACTGTCCCAAGAAACATGGGGATGTGGCACTCAGGGACACGTGGGCATGGAGGGGGTGGGTTGGGGTCTTGGAGTCCTTGGAGCTGTTTGTTTTTGCTGGGTGATGCAGGTCTGTGGGTGTTGTGCTTCAGCAGCGTTCATCAGCTCAGAACCTCCTTGATGTCACAGCTGCCCAGGCTGCCTCAGACAGTTGTTTTCATTGCCAGAGGTCGTGAAGTGCTTGGTAGAAAAAGAGTAATAGTTGAGGATGTGACCTCAGGAACAACCTGAGGCTTGGGAGGAGCTTTCCGAGCACAAACAGGGGTATTGATGGGTCACAGTGTGACGCTGTTTTGAGGAGTGAGGAGGTTGTGGGGTAGGAGAGGGGCTGAGCTGAGTGTGGAGCCACCATCCCTTTAGGGAGACTCAACCATGGAGCTGTGGCACTGAGGGACCTGGTGCAGTGGGGATGGGTTGGGGTTGTACTTAGTGATCTTTGAGCTCTTTCCCAGTATTAACGACTCCGTGTTTATCTGAGCACGTTGAATATGTAACTCAGCCTACAGCACAGGGACTGAAATGTGGTGGTCTTGAAGGTCCCTTCCAACCTGAGCCATTCTGCACACCGTATTGCAGTTCCGAGCTGTACCTCAGATGCTGAACAGCAGCACATGAGAACCATTAAAAGGCTGTGAACCATTAAAAGGCTGTGAACCATTAAAAGGCAGCTCGTCCTTGAAGGAAGCAGGAGGTTCCTGAGGTTGCCCGAGGCAGTGACATATTAAAACTGAGGTTGATGTAAGGTTAAAGCTCCTGCCTCACAGCTAATTTCATTCTGAAAAGGAGTTGGATGTAACCAATGCCAGTCACGTTCTTTCAGTGAAGAAGATGATGTGTTCACTTGAACGTTGTCACAGGAATCATCATTCAGGAGGCAGATCATCTCCCTTAGAGCTATTAAATGCCCTCTGCTCCCTTGGAGCTATTCAGTAGTGGTTATTCATATTGGTGCTTCATCTTTGCCCGTACCCCAATGCTCCCTGAGCCCTTGGGAGAGCCACGTCTCCTTGTGGCAGCACTGGGAATGCTGGCTGCTCTTACCCTGGCGTGCAGGCAGGCCCTGCCTCCACTTCTCACCCCTGATACTGTGATCTGCTCTGTGGGGCTGCAGAAGCTCACGCTTTGTGCTCTCAGATCTAATCTTAGCATCTACATTAAGCACAGGTACGAGGTTTTCAGTAAAAAGAACCATTTTCTGGCTTTTGATGTGTCTCCAGGGCTTCACTACTTAATGTTTTTAACGTGTTTTTCTCCCAGTTCCATCTCTCCACAGTTAATGTTGGCCTCACCTCCCAGACTCGGATCTGAGCTGTGTTTTAGGAGCCCCCGAGCTTGTGATTCATACAGGTGCTGTATCACGAGGTCCTTCTCACAGATCACTGATGCTTTTTGCCTTTTTGTTTTGTTTTTAAAGCTGAATCTGATGCTCAGAAACTGAGCTCCCTCCGACTGCAAAGATGGTAATAAACGTCTGTCTCCCACAGTTCAAGCCAAGAATTCACTGCAACAAGGTAAAACTGGAAAACTCAGTGCTTTAGGGAGCTGGGAGGTGGAGGGCTGAGGGCTGCTGCCGTTCCGAGCTTGGAGCTTTTGTGTTGGGAACCTGGATCCCCTTTTGTGCTTCGGTGTTTGAAAGCTCGGTGCCTTTTCGGTACGGAGAGATTTCCCAGTGGGCGGATGTTGCTCTGCAAAATTTGGTTTGCCCTTTCCGTGCTTCTGTTAATTAACACTAACTCTGCTAGTTAGTGGTAGAACACTGTGTGGCCTTCTGTGATGTGACACACGCTAATTCTTGGAGGAAAGTGCCCTAATTCTGCAGGATCTCATAACGAGGCGACGCTATGTGCTTACAGACGTGCGTGCTTTGACTCTAGATGCTTTTCCCTGCAATGCTTCAGCTCTCCCCCCTTGCCACGTACGCTGTGCATCGCTTGACAGCGTTTGCTGAGCGGTCTCTGCTCAGTAGCACGAGGACTGACACAAGAGCTTTCTCAGCCTTGGGCAGGCTGACCCCGGAGCAGGACGAGGCATTGTGCTGGCTGACTCCAGAGGTTTCGCAGGGATCCTGTAGCTGGCTGATTCAGAGCACAGTTTTACAGGGCACAGTGAGCTGACATAACGTTTCATCGCTGTTAGAAGAGGCAAGATTTCCCGTTTCCCAGATGCTCGCGTGCTCTGCTCCCAGCCTCGCTCGTCCTGCTGCTCACCAAACCCCTCCAAGCCTTGATTTCATTCACTGCCTCAATCAATACCACCAACCATACGTTGTTTCCCACTCTTTCAGCAAGGTCAATCAGCTCTGCGAGTGCCTGCCGTGGTGGCAGAGGGTGCATAGGAGGGTAGGAGAGGAGGAGAGTGTGTGGGACCGTGTGGTTGGGAGGAGGGCGGGAGTAGATCTGCAGGGATCTCCTTTCCTGCAGGCATAACCACTCGTGAAACGAGCTTACACTTCATTCCCATTCTTCAATTTAAATTTGGATTTCTCTTGCAACGCAGATTTCTGCTGATGGTTACGAAGTGGAGAACCTGATCTCTGAAGACCTTGCCAGGAGAAACCGTGGTTTCCGCAGCGAGTACTTCATCAAGCCTCCAGTCCACGTCACCATCTCTTTTCCTTTCAACATTGAGATCTGCAGGATTAATATCGACATCTCATCCGGAGGATACCAAGCCTTCTCCGGGCTCGAAGTTTACACCTCTACCTCATGCAATAAAACCTCCTGGCAGAGCCCCGAGGGTCAGTTCTCAGGTCTGACCGGTCAGCCTGTGTCGGACAAAGATGCTTTCACTCTGGTGGGCAAAGCTGTCTTAAAAAATCAAAGCAAAGTGACGTTTGGCCACAGAGGCTTCAAGCCGAGGCCTCCTTTCCATCAGATGGAAAATGTCTTCTCCTATCCCGGCGCTGTGTCTCAAGACCTTTGGAACAAAGGGCCTTCCTCGCTGAGCAACGTGTCGCACTTAAAGATCTGCATCACCCACGTGGCCGGAGGTGGCCTGCCCAGCATCAAGAGGCTGGAGGTGTGGGCACAGCCTGCCAAGTCGTGCCCACAGGAGGTGATGGAGGGCGTCTTCCA
Organism: Cyrtonyx montezumae; assembly: GCF_038088225.1. Taxonomy (NCBI): domain Eukaryota; kingdom Metazoa; phylum Chordata; class Aves; order Galliformes; family Odontophoridae; genus Cyrtonyx; species Cyrtonyx montezumae. The sequence continues at coordinate 66,121,205 of NW_027071936.1, read as the reverse complement.
GGTGGCCTCGCAGTGCATCACCCAGGATGCTGGCACCCTCAAGCCTGAGATCTGGACGCCGATGGAGAGTGACTGCGTGCCCTTCAGCACCAACGACAGCGAGCAGCAGGCCCTCCGCAAGTTGGTGGACGTCGTGCAAGACATCCCTGAAGAGTTCCTGGACCCCATCACTCTGGAGATCATGACCTTCCCCATGCTCCTGCCCTCCGGGAAGGTGATTGACCAGAGCACCTTGGAGAAATGCAACCGGAGCGAGGCGTCCTGGGGCAGGGTGCCCAGTGATCCTTTCACTGGAGTGGCCTTCAGCCAGCACTCTCAGCCCCTACCTCACCCCACTCTCAAGGCCAGGATAGATCACTTCCTCTTACAGCACAGCATTCCTGGCACCAACCTGCTCGGCAGGGCTCACGCCCCCGAAATGCTCGTACCTTCCTCTGTAACATCTTCTCTGAAAAGAAAAATGGACTGTATGGATGCGAGTGCTGTGCAGCCGCTTTATTTTTCTTCTACAAACTTACTTGTCACATCTACCTCAGAGAACAGTGCTAAAAAAATGAAAACTGACAGTGACTCGCACTTGATCCAGATGGACTGTTCTACAGGTACCTTGGCTCCCTCAGTCGCTTGTGTTTCTTGAGTGTCTTGGCAGCCCAGGCCCAGCTTGCTAAGTCAGGAGGCTCCCACGCAGATTCCTGTGCTGCCTCCAAAAAGCTTTGAGGCTGTTGCATTGATGTCACGGGAGTGGGCTCATCATCTCATTCACAACCCCTCTTTTTCAGCCCAGCTTGCTGTCGCTGGGTGATGGTTACTCTCATTCTCTCTTTCTCACCTCTAAGCTTGTCATTCTTGTGTGCAGTCTGTTTCACAGCCCTCTTGTTAGCTCAGGTTGCTTTGTTTCCCTGTAGGGTTTCATGTCTTTTTCTCTTAATGTGCTGGCTTGATTTGAAGCTGTCCTTTTTCTCATAGCTGATGGATTAGCACATATTGGGTGCTTGAGCTTGCAAGAAAACACACGGTGTCATCAAACAGAGTTAGTGCTTCAGGCAGGAATCCCACTGGTAGCAGTCTCATGGCTGCGTGAGGTTGGAGGGAGCAGCAGGGCTGTGCTGCAGGGTCAGGTGTGTGCAGGTAAGTTGAGTTGGATGTGGACACCTGGGGTTTAGTGGGCATGGAGTTGGACTTCCTGGTCTTTTCTGACTTTATGACGGTGCTGTGTGAATGCGGAGGGCTTTTCCTCTCGAGGACCCAAAGAAGTTGAAGCATTACATCCCCATCCCGACACTTTTGGTGAGGAAGAGGCTTCATCAGAAAACAAATGGTGTTGCTTCTAGATCTTTCGGGTACCAACAGCCTTTTCCCAGCTCTCGCTTCTCAAACTTGTGCTTCTTGTTGCAGATCTGGTCTCCCACGAACAAAAACTGTCCGAGAGCTTGGACACTGCCTTGAACTCGGCGCTCAGCTCCATGCCATCGTTCACAGCCAAGCTGATGAAGAGCCAGCAGCACGTGCAGGGTGATGGGGGCTGCAGCACTTCATGGAACACAGGCTCCATCCTTGGTAAGCTGGGAATGGGAGAGGAGGACAGGGACCACGTTTATAGGGAGGGTAGTGCTGCTGCTCTGCGCCTTCCTACGCCCCTCTTTGGCCACTGAGCCACGGTGGTTCTCAGAGTCCCATCAGATTTTCATGTAAGCCAGCTGTTAAACAGCTCTAGCACGCCCAAAAGGACGTCTTTGAGATTTAGAGATGCTGTGTGTTGGAAGCCCTGGAGCTCTGGGTGCCCCTCCACGAGGTGATGTGCTCAGTGCTGGCTGCTGGGGCTGGGCAGCTCCCAGTGGCTGCCTGTCTCTCTGAATAGCTCTTGATGTTTCACGGTGGCATTAAGCCATTAAGCTTTTTACTGTCCCCTTTTAAATTGCTGCTGTTTAAGAGTTGACTGAGTAGCCCTTTATAGGCAGCGTGTGACAGGAATTCAAGATGATGCCTACAGTGTTTCACAGGGGAGTCGGGGATTTTGCTTCAAGTGCTGGAAAGGAAGAAGGGAGGCCAATTCAGACTCGTAGAAGTGAAAAGCTGTATCGTCGTCTGTTAAGAGCCTGATGGTGCAGAGGCTGATGTGATCCAACCCCTGCTGAGCACCAGACCCTTCCCTTTTCTATCATAGAATCCTGACAGGAGCCCTTCAGTATCTGCAGGGGGGCTGTGAGAAAGAAGGGGACACATTCTTGAGCAGGGTCTGCTGTGATAGGACATGGGGAAATGGTTTCAGACTAAAAGAGGGGAGATTTAGACTGGATATGAGGAAAAAGACTTTTATGGTGAGGCATTGGAGAAGTGGTGGGTGCCCCCATCTCTGGAGACATTTGGGGCAGGGAGGAAGGGGCCCCGAGCACCTGATGGAGCTGTGGGTGTCCCAGTCCATTGCAGGAGATGGGAGTTGGACCAGAGACCCCTTCCAACACACATGATTCTATGACTGAGGTTGGAAAAGACCACCAAGATCATCTTGTCCAATCCTTAACCCACCACCACATGCCCACCAAATCTGATGGTAGGCTTGGAGAAAAGAGGCTGCGACCCTGAGCCGTGGGCACCTCGAGCACGTCAGTGCTCAGCTCAGGGTGGCACTCATCACGTGTCCCTGACCACACTGCTTCTCCTCTTGGTTTCACAGAGCACAGCAGGAGCAGCCAGACCCAGGGATGCACATCCTGTGGCAAAACCTTCTCGTCCTACTTCAAAACGGAGCCCATCTATCAGCTTCCCTGCGGCCACCTCATGTGTCGCCCGTGCTTGGCTGAGAAGCAGAAGGCTCTGTCCATCCTGTGCGTGAGCTGCAAGAGGTCGGTGGCCACGCACGACGTCAGGAGGGTCCACTTCTAACTCCTCGGGGGGAGAACAGGAGCTGCTGCTGTCCCGTGTGTCTGTGTGGGGTAGGGAGATGATGAGCATTGTGGAGAGGTTTCCTTGTGCTCACGGAGCAGTTGTTGGGGGGTGGGGGGGGAGTGAGAGCACTGCACCAGAGCAAAAAGCGATTTCGAGGATAATAAAAGCCATAGCTTCTTTAACAAGGAATATGTATTTATACAGAACTGATTTCCACCTGTTGCACCCACCCTCTTACCACCATCCCAGTGGCTTAGTGGTTAGCATAGGTGCCTTTTGGACAGTGAGTTTTAGCTTGCACCTGTGGGTTTAAAACCATTCAAACCATCGGACGAGCAGCCCGCGGACCAGGCCCAGTCCTCGAGGTTGGCAATGTGTGAGCAACCCGACTTCTCCCCACCTCCCTCCCCTCTCCGAGTGCAGCAGGGCAGGAGAAGAGCAGCCAACGTGTGAGTGCCCAGCAGCCATCTCGTCCTGCTCCCGTGGACTCCTGTAGGAGAGTCATGGCATCGCACAGAACGTCCCCCTCAGTTTCTGTCGTGTGACCGGACCGGCTCCCGTCCGCCTGATAGACATTTAAGCCTTAATAAAATTATGGTTAAAGTCAGGTTCTCTCTCACTCTGAGTCGTAATTGGCCTCGTTGTGTGTGTTAATGATTTCGTGTGGTGAATCTCTTGGAGGAGCGTTGAATAAATGGGCTGGAAAAAAGCAAGAGTCCGCGAGGAAGGAAGAGCTGTAGCCTTGCAGCTTTTAGAGGTGTTGTGGCCAACACTGGAAGCCCTCACTCCCACCCCACCTTGAAATGATCAGCAATCAGATTCCTCAAAGCCCCACGGTGTGCCAGGCAGCATTGGCTTCGCAGCAAAGCATCCAGGAGTGATTCAGCTCACACCTCCTCCGCCCCGAGCTCAAGGAGCCCTCATCCTCTTCCCTATCCCCACTGCTTCCAGCACAACTCGAAGCAGCATCCCTTCTGCCCAGGAGTTTCTCACCCAGCCCTGCTGCCAGGCGGTGGTTTGGGATGATGTCTTCTCCTCGGGAGCTGGGGAAGAGCTGCTGGTGGCCCTGTGCCCTCGCTGGCTGCTCGTCCCCATCCGTCAGCTGGGCCCACGTCCCCTGCATCCCCTCCCCGTGGCCACCATTAACCCCCATCAGCTGCCAGAGCGCGGTGACCGAGCGGAGGAGCCTGGGTCACTGCTAAGCACTGTGAAAAAGAAGGGCCAATTTGGGGAGCATCACTTCCCCCAGACAGGAGATGGACGTGCCCCTCTGCCAGAGTGACCCGACAGTGACTCCCCAATACTTCTGCCATTCTCTCTCCCTGTCTCCCTCTCCCCCCGCCCCCCCAACCTTGATTTCAATAAGTGATTCTGCGTTGTGGCTGCGGAGCCTCTGCAACTTGGAAAACATTTTATTAACCTTCCTTGACTTTAAAGAGCATAATTACATTTTAATCTCATATTCCCGCGTTATCATTCCAGACACAGAGTCATTTGAATGCAGCTCGTTCTGGCTAATGTAATTTTACGATACAGTAATGAAGAGACAGAGCATGAGCACGAAACGCCCAATTTAGCCATGACATTTGGGCTTCTTGAAAGAAAAGTTTTCCCACCCGAGTGCTTTCGCATCCTCCCCGGCCCTACAAAACGCAAGCGGGTTGGGCACCTGCTGTGAGCAGGGCAGCCCAGCTCTAGCGATGGTGGTCATTAACGTACAGCCTTAATGATTCATCACCGCCCTGAGCCCTCAAATCCGGGACCAACACCCCCCAAGGGACGCACCCAAGGGATCGTATCATCCCCCCCCTGCCCGTCCCCTCCCACCCCACAGCCCCTCCTCACCACCTCTGGGGCCGGGCTGCTGGATGCTCATTAGGCTCCTGATTCCCCTCTGCATATTAATTTCACGTCGCCGAGGTCGCCCTCAGCTTTGCTGGAGTGGGAACACGGGACTGGCAGGAATATTCATGCTGGGGGCTGGCTGTCCCCTGGGCAGGGATGCTGAAGGGGTCCGGTGCTACATCCCTCCCAGAGCTGCAACCTCCAAATTAGCATCCCTTCCCCAGGCAGCATCCTCCAGCCCAGCATCACTCCGAAACCAACGACCCTCAAATCAACGTCCCCGTTAAACCAGCACCCTCCAACTGAGTGGCCTCCAAATCTCTCCCCAAACTCTCAGCCTCCCACTCAGTATCCTCCCTAAACCGGCTCCCCTCCTCCACCAACACCCCTCTCCAGAACACCATCCTCCAAAATCACGCCTCTCCCCACAGCCTCATCCTCCATACTGGTATTCCTCTTCAAACCAGCATCCTCCATACTGGTTCACCTCCTAAGCCAGCATCCCTCCCTGAAGCAGCATTCCTCCCTGCACCAGCATCCTCTCAAGTAGCGTTCCTTCCCAAACCAGCATCCCTCTCTAAACGTGTGTCCTGCAAAGCAGCACCAAACCCTCGTCCTCCAAATCAGTATCTCCCTTAAACCAGCATCTTCCAGCCCTTCATCCTCCAACCTGCCATTCCTTCTCCTCCAAACCAGCATCCCAGTTTAAACCCCAGATCATCCGAAACCACATCTCACCCCAAACCCAAACCAGTAACCTCCCTAAACCAGCACCTTCCAAACCACCACCCTTTCCCAAACCAGCATCCCCCCCACAAACCAATACCCTCCAAACCCACACCCCCCCAAACCCCTCCTTTCCCAAAGCAGCCCCCTCCAAGCTCTCAGCCCTTCCTGCACCCCTCCCCACGTCCAGGTGGGGGTCCATGCCCCCGGAGCTGCTCCTGCTCAGGGGATTTGCCCCATCCCCGAGCGCTGCCGCACTGAATCACCTCGATTACAGATTCACTTGGGTGCAATTTGGGAAAGAAAACAGGGGAAAAAAAATAAAATGCATATATAAAAAAAAAAAAACAACACAACAGCCAGCCCTACTTCTCCTCCTCCTTCTCCCCCCCCCCCCGGGAAGCCAGCATAAATAGGCTCCAGCACAGCACGGTGCCAGACACACAGCACAGCAGGGCAGCCTTCCCCACACTGCTCCAGGCACACTCAGCCATGGCAGAGCCTTCGCTGCCCCTCTCCTTCCTCTGCCTCCTGGCTTTGTCCTCTGCCTGCTACATCCAGAACTGCCCCCGGGGGGGCAAGAGGGCCTTGGGTGACACAGCCCTGCGGCAGGTAAGGGGGCACGGGGGGGGGGAACTGGGGGCTCTGTGGGGTGTGCTCAACAACTGCTGGGTGCTGGCAGCTGCTGGTTGGGTCATCAGCACCCTTTGGGTTAGTGGGGAGAAAGGGGGACTCCAAGCATGGACAAGCCACGGTGTCACAGGGCAAAGCTGGGGACAGGCCAGGCGTCACGGTGCGGCGCCCAGAAAATGGGTCCTCTATGGGGTCTCAGAGCTCAAGGATGGGTGCTCAAAGATGCTCTGTCCCCGCAGTGCCTGCCCTGTGGACCTGGGAACAGGGGTCGCTGCTTTGGGCCCGGGATCTGCTGCGGTGCAGAGCTGGGATGCTACCTGGGCACGGCCGAGACGCGGCGCTGCGCCGAGGAGGACTACGTGCCTTCCCCCTGCCAGGCTGGTGGGCAGCCCTGCGGCTCCGGCGGGCGCTGCGCGGCCAACGGTGTCTGCTGCAGTGCTGGTAACGGGGTCTGGGGGGAGATTTTGGGGGTGCTCATGCTTGGTGGTGGGAGTTGGGGAGCGGGTGGAAAGGGTTAATGGGGACTGGGGCGGCTCGGGTGGTTGCAAAGAGTGTGTGGGTGCTCTGGTGCTTTCCAAAGATGCTGATGCCTTTCCCCAAGACAGCGTCCTCCAAACCAACATAACATCATCCCAAATCAGTATTCCCCAAATCAGCTTTCATCCTCCAAACTGAGGCACAGAGCAGCAGCAGTGATGTCTCCAGCCTGGGACAGAGAGATGGGGCTCAGAGTTCTCTCCCACGTCACTGCCACAACACATTCCCCTGCTGGGCACATAAGCCACAAAAAATCCCCACTCCTTGGTTAACAGGAGTGACAAAGCTGGAGTTCGAGCCACTCCGCCACTCCAATATTGGAATCAGATGACCTTTAAGATCCCTCCACCCAACACTCAACTCAACCCAACTCAACCCAACCCAACTCTATTCAACCCAACTCTACTCAACCCAACTCAATTCAATCCCACAAAATTCAACCCAACTCAACCCAACCCAACTCAAACCCAATTCAAACCAACCCTACTCAACTCAATTCAATCCAACTCTACTCAACCCAACCCAACTCAATTCACCCGAACCCAACCCAACCCAACCCATTCTATGATTCTATGACCCCAAACCAACTGCTCCTAACTGTGATGCTTTCCCCATTGCAGACACATGTGCCATGGACACTGTGTGCCTGGAGGAAGGCAGTGAGCAGGCAGAAGAAGCAGCAGAGAAGAACCTGACGGTGCTGGATGGTGCAGCTGGGGACCTACTGCTGAGGCTGATGCACCTGGCCAACAGGCAGCAGCAGGGCAAGCAGCCCGGCCTCTGAGCCACCGGGATATCAGCAGGCCCCGTTGTAAATAGCAGATCTAATAAAGTCCTCTTGCACTGTGCTGGCTTTGTCTGGGATGTTGGGGATAAGGGGGACAGCACTGAGTTCCAGGGCACACAGGGAGCTTGGGGATGGGAAGGATGGGGGGCATGTGGGTGGGTGCCATGCCTTCATCTGAGTCCCTAAAACCATTTTCCCATTTCCATTATTTTCCACTTTGGAGGCTCGGCTCCCATCCAATAGGGATTTTGATAAGCTGGGTGCACTCCAGTGCTGAAAGGGTAAAATCCCACCTGGAACCAAACTGAGGTCTGGCCGTCCATCCTCACCCCAGGGCCCCACCAGCATTTATGGATTCCAACCTCCCTCTCACACCCTGTCCCCAGGTTTGTGATAGGGACATGCCTTTGGATGTCACTGCTGTTACCTCCTTGTGCTCTGGGGCACTCTGGGGCTTCGTTGCCTTTGAGAAGATTTGGCATCCAGGTCCCAGCACAGCCAGCTTGGTTCTGGGGCTTGCATCTTGTATGGATCAATCACATCGCATCCCTCTGTCAGCAACTTGTGTCTTTGGCCATGTCCAACATCCTAAATGGAATAAAAGGAAGGAAAACCACCCCACACTTCCCAACCCAAAAAAACAAATCTGCAAGCTTTGGGTTCTCAGTTGAACCCAACCACACTTATTATCTTCCCATAATACCTCAAAACTCAATAAACCAAACACCCCAAAGCTTGCAGCTTTGGGTTTCCAGGTGAACCCGATCACACGTTATCTCCCCATGGCAGCAATCTTACCATCACTCATCAAACTGCTCCCATATTGTTCCCACAACGCCCCTAAACCCCAGACTATTTGAGCAGATGCTGCCTGAACCTCTTACCCTTTTGGGTTCCCTGCTCCGGGCGGTGTTTTGGGGGCTGTGTCCCCAGAAGGAGCCATGTCCCTTGATCCCATCATCTGCCTGTCCCCCTGGGCTGGCATGTGACTGCTGTGCAGGGACAGCTGGCCTTTATAATGTCCCCACGGGGAGGTGGCACCCAGGGGAAGCTGTGCTCCCATTGGCCCACGTCATCCCAGCACGGTGCCGAGCCCCCATCCCACCCCATTAGTATGGAGCCCCGTGCCCCAGCTGCAGCCTCAGCCCGCTCCACATGACCCCACTAAGTGGCAGACAAGATGCAGGGCAGGGGGGACAGCAGAGGTGACAGCCCCGTGGCACTGGGCCGTGCGTTCCCCAATTAAACAGGCACTGGGAAGGACCAGGGTCACGGTCTCCACAGACGTAAGCTGCTGTCCAGAGTGAGTGGATTTATTCAAGTCAGGAAGCCCTTAATTGCAGTAATAAAGGCAGGGAGATCCAGGCCTTGGAGGCTGGCTGTGCTCATGCCACGTGTGTGTGGCTCCAGGGCAGAAGTTAGAGGAGATTTGGGTTTTTAAGCATTTGCCGATGAGGTTGGGTAGTTTTGAGAAGGTGGGATGGGTTTGGGGATGCTCAGTGATGTCAGCACGCTCCCAGATGGGACATCCATGTCGCTGAGGACCCCCTAACACCAGGTAGAAACAGCCACAAAGGACAAGGCACCACATTTCACACCCAGCTTGTGTTTTCCTCCCACCAGAAGAGATTCAAATCCCGGCCAGCACAGAGCTTCACTTTAGCTCACCCCATTCACCCTGCTGCCAGGAGGACACGGCCCCAAACCCCGGCCATACCCAACCCGTAGGGTTTGGCCAAGCTGTACACAGAGCCACAAAACCCCAGCCTGGCCATCCGAGGAGCATTCACCCCAAACTAACACCTGCAGCCCCTGTGCATCCCGGTGGTCAGCGAGCACTAAGAAAATCAACACCACAGCACCGACCTCACGTCCTCGACCTCCAGTTATTAACCGAGCCCTTTGGTGTGGAAAGCAATGCCTTGTGTTTTTTAAAGGAAATCAATGACGATGGTGATGGCGTGTGTAATTAGGAGGGGGCCCTATAAATACTGCTGCTGGCCAGGATGGGACCCAGAAGCATTGATCCTGCAGCCATGTCCTACAAGGCAATCACTGTCTGCCTGCTGGGGCTCCTGGCTCTCTCCTCGGCTTGTTACATCCAGAACTGCCCCATCGGGGGTAAGCGTGCTGTACCGGACATGGACATCAGGAAGGTAGGTCCCTGCGGGCCGGGTGGGCTGTGAGAGCATCTGCCTTCCTTCTGCCACCCCTTCATCTTCCCACGGGCAGCTCTGAGCCTCTCAGACAGCAAGGTGAGGGGCACGGAGCAGGGATGATTGAGGAATGGGGTTTCAGAGTGGGGAATCTCAAAGCAAAGCAATTTCAGGGTGGGCAGCTGAAAGGGAGTCGCAAAGAAGCCATCCTAGGAGCAGGATGCTGATGCAAATCCAGTGCTTTTTCCCAATAGTGAGGCAGTGGCATCATTTTTATGTAGAATGTTAAGTTCTGGGAGGTGAATTCAGCGTGTGATCGGTCATTTGACTGAAGCCACAACTGTCGTGGTTGGAAAAGACTTCTAAGAGCACCAAGTCCAACCACACCGCCACCATATCCCTCAGTGCCACATCTCCGGAACACCACCAGGGTTGGTGACCCCACCACTCCCTGTGCCACTCTCTCTCATTTGGGGAATTTTTTTCCTAATATCCAACCTGACCCTCCACTGTGAGGCCATCCCCTCTTATCCTATCGCTGCTACCTGGCAGAAAAGACCAACGTCTTTCTGCCGTTCCTCAAAACATACATGAAAACAAACCCAGAGACTTTCAGAGACACCACTGGGTGCAAGGACAGAGCTGAGAGCGAGGGGAGGACACACACGATGTGATGGCAGACAGATCAAGCTCAACCCCTCTAATACTGTTCCCCAATGCCCCCGAGCAGTGCCTGCCCTGCGGCCCCAAGAACAAAGGCCACTGCTTCGGCCCCAGCATTTGCTGCGGGGAGGAGCTGGGCTGCTACCTGGGCACCTCTGAAACCCTGCGGTGCCAGGAGGAGAACTTCTTGCCAACCCCCTGCGAGTCTGGAAGGAAAGCTTGTGGTGAGGATGGAGCCAGCTGTGCAGCACCAGGAATCTGCTGCAGCAGTGGTGAGCAACGCGGCGGCCTCGCGTCCACCCCAGGGCTGTGGTACAGAGCAGGGAGGGGGGGATGTCACTGAGGAGGGACATGTTGTTTGAGGTTATTAAAAGCAGCACAGGGAGGGGGCTTTGAGGGCTGCTCTGTGCTGATTTCCTCTTCTCTCCCTGAGCAGAGGGCTGCGTGCTTGACTCATCCTGCAACCAAGAAATGCTGTTTGCATAGAGGGAAAAAACCAGCAGGATCCGCCGTCCCATGGGCTGCACCAGCACAGCACTGGGCACCGTGACTCAGACTGAAGTGATGCTCTTAATTAGAAATAAAACTTGGACAGAATTAAAAAAGTGTGTTTTTCTCATGCTTGCCTGGTTTAGCTCTAGTATCCTACTGAGACACGTAAACTGGTGCTGTTCAGATGTCCTCTGCGTGATTTTCTTACTTAGTCATGTTAAAAACCATCCTAGAATGGCCTAGGTTGGAAGGGATCTTAAAGCACATCCAGTTCCAAGCTGGGGTGGGATGCCCCCACCAGCTCAGGCTGCCCACAGCCCCACCTAGCCTGGAGCTGAGCACCTCCAGGGATGGGGCACCCACAGCTCTGTGGGCAGCAGTGCCAGGGCCTCACCACTCTCCAAGTGAAGAATTTCCTCCTAACATGTAACCTAAATTTTCCCTCTTTTAGTTTAAAGCCATTCCCCTTTGCCCTACCACTATTGCACCATGCAAATAAATGAACAGAAATCAGTCCTCCTCCTGTTTATAAACTCCATTCAAGTACTGGAAGGCAAGGCAGGATTTAAAGGATGAAGAGGAACAACAGGTCATTCCATCATAGCAGAAAACACAGAAACAATGATTTATTTCACCTAACAACAAAAAAACACAGTGTCTGTGTTTTCTACAAAACAATCCAGACCTCATTTTCCATCCAGAGGGGCTGAAATGCAAACAGTGCTGGGGCCAGGACAGGTCTGTGCCAGAAGCAGATGCTGATATGGAGTCCCACAGAGGCAAGGGTGCAAAATCAGAGAAATACAATCTCCCTGCAACGTGTTACTGTGCAAGGCCCAAGTAAAACCTCACCTGTGAAAGGCGTGCCTTTTTCTCTTACACATATTTCTCTTACACATACTTAAGACCAATTGAATGCAGAAAAACAAATCAGAAGGACAAAGGAGAGTGACCAGAGATCGAGGTGCTTTAGCTCAGAGAAGGAGACAAAGGGATGAAATCCCTCTGGTGCAAAACCACTGAGGATCTGCCTTAGGAGTCTGCCTTGCTCCACCTCACCTCCAAGCTGAGAGCAGCAGGGATCCACCCAGAGGGAGCTGGAACTGCAGAGTGCCTCTCAGAGCAACAGGACACCTGCAGCCCCTCCTTCTCCCGTCCACCTCACTGCAGGGCTGAGGTAGACTCAAAATAATGCCACTTCCCTTCTTCCCCCCTACCTCTGCAACACCAGCACAGGAAGCAGGCTGTTCATCCATCAATTCTACAGCTGATTTGTGCACTAAAAGGAAGAACCCAAGCCTCTGGTCAGAAGCCAGGCCAGCACGTCCCCCTTGGCCATCAGACAGAGCTGCTAGGACAGTGCAGTGCGCTTGACAACGCGTCCCTCCTTGTCAATGGCAAAGTTGTAGTTGCGAGGGTTGTCCAGGCACTCCTCAATCCGTGCGTCCAGGTTCTCAGGAGTGATGAAAGTTTTTGCTTCCTCCTGCAGGAAAGGAGAACGTTGGCTGTTAGCACATCCCAGCAGAGAAAGCCCCACAGCGAAGCCAGGATCTGCCCTTGGGGACACTGGCACCGCAGCAGGTTGCCAGCACCTCTTCACGCACTGCTGCTGGCTGCAGGGATCCTGCAGAGGTGCCAACCTCACATCCCTGGCTCTCAGCCTCAAAGACAACACCTTGACTCCCTCACTTGAGATTATTCCGCCCTCTGCTGTCAGAGCCCTCACTTAACCTCAGTCCTATCCACACGCTGTCAGCGCTCCTGGAAGGAGCCAACATTTGCCTTCCACAGCACTCCCACGGGCTGCCAGTATGTCACTCACAACGATGGCAGCAGCACTCTGCCCAGCAGCCTCCAGCTGCTCTCACCTGCAGCTGCAGAATCTCTTTCTCCTTCTCCTTCAGAAAGGCTTCCATCACTTTGGCTTTGTTCTCCGCAGCCTGCAGCTTCTGCAGCTTCCGTTCTTCCTCTTCTTTCCTAATCCTTTCTTCTCTGCCATTTGGAAAATAAAAGAGAAGATTTGTTGGGTACTTATGTTCTGAGTGAGACACACAGATCCCCGGGGCGCAACGCCTGCAGGTCTGAGTGCAGCAGAAATGGAGGAGCAGAACAGGCCTCATCCATTTAACCTCTTTCCAGTATTCATTCCCTGATTTCTTTGACTTTGAGTGCACTTCCAGTGCTTGACCAGGGGATGGCTCCATGGGAGTAGGAGGGAAATAGAGAAATACCTCAAGTTGGAAGTTAGGAAGAACTCCCTTCCTGAAAGTGTGTTGGCTGCCCAAGTCATGAAATCACTGTCCCTTGAGGCATTCAAGAACCACAGAGATGTGGCACTGAGGGACACAGTCAGCTGGCACAGGGGGGATGGGCAGACAGTTAGACTTCATTGATCTTAAGTTTATTTTCCTACGACAGTCACAGCACACTGCCAGCAAGAAGGAACCAACCACTCAGGTTTATTTTTACAAAAACATGGCCTGGCTATCTGGATGTTTTAGTTCAGTTTTGCAGGAGCACAGCTTGAAGCAGCAGTTGGTTAGCACTGAGGCTTCCTGCCCTCACCTGCGTGCCCGCTGCCGTGCGTTCTCAGCGTCATTCCAGGCCATCAGCACCCGGTGCTCCTCTGACAGCGCTGCCGAGTCCTCCGCATCCCGCTGCACCTCCTGCTTCTTCCGCACCACCTCAGATCGGAAGATGGAGCTGCCAAGGAGCAGAGTGCTGAGCACGGCCACGTATTCAGCCCCACAGATCTCACCGTTCTGCTCCTGCCCCAGTGATGCTCAATATCCAGCCCCCCTGCCACAAAGCAGCCTCAGCCCCATAACCAGTCTCCTGCCCCACAACGCTTTCAGATCACTGCAACTCTCCTCTGCCCCACTACCATTCTGGATACCTCTGCCCCAAAACAGTCCCACACTCAATCATAATGAGGATGGCAGCAACCCCAGATGCACTGGAACTTCACACCCTGGCCTAAAACAGTCCCACTGTCCTGATCCCACTCTATTGCAGCCGATCCAGAATCTCCTCAGTCTTTCTCAGCCTTTAAGATACCCAATACCCAGCCCCCCACCCTACAGCCCTCCTGTACCCAAACCAGTCCCACCATCTTTATCCCACCCCACAGTGGACCTGTACCCAGTCCCTGCCCCACATCCACCCTGGACCCGCAAAACCCTTCCCTACCCCACCACAGCAACATACCCTGACCCAAAACAGTCCCATCAACCTGATCCCATCCCACAGCAGTCCCACAGAACCCTCTCAGTCCTTCTCTGCTCCACAGCAACCTCCTGCCACACCACAACCCCACACTCCACCCCACAGCCACTCCTGACCCCCACCCACACCCCCAAAGTATGTCCTGCTCCAAAGCAGTCCTCATACCCACTACATGCCTTGACAACAGCCCCATAACCAGCCCGAGACCCCTATCTTTCTGCCCCAAAACTGTTCTACCATCCCCATTCCTGCCCCACATCCACCCTGGACCCGCAAAACCCTTCCCTACCCCACCACAGCGACATACCCTGACCCAAAACAGTCCCATCAACCTGATCCCATCCCACAGCAGCCCCACAGTCAGACCAGAACCCTCCCAGTCCTTCCTTGTCTCACAGAAGCACCACGACCCCACACTTTGCCCCACAGCAGCTCTACAGCCACTACGGAGACCCTCCCCCACTCATTCCCACAAGTATTTCCTGCCCCAAAGCAGTCCTCATACCCACTACATGCCTTGACAACAGCCCCACAACCAGCCTGAGACCCCTATCCTTCTGCCCCCAAACAGTCCCGTTCCTGCCCCACAGCCACCTCATACAGATCCCCCACAGCAGCCCCACTCTCCCCAAACGTTCCCCGTTCCATAACAGACTCATACCACCCCCCCCGTCTCTCAGCCCCGCCAGTACCGGAGTGCGCTGAGCACCAGGCGGTGCTGTCGGTACCGCTCGGTGATCACATAGAGCTCGGCGGGGTCGACGGGAGGCGGCACCTTCAGCCGCGACGCTTTGGACTTAGCGGGGGGATCGTGCCGCGATTTGCGGCCTCGAGACGGCACCAACCACGGGCTCCAAGCGGGGACGGCCCGAGGGACGGCAGCGGGGACGGAGCACGGCCCGCGGCACCTCAGCGCCGCCAACATGGCGGCCGGCAGCAGGCCGGAAGTGATGTAGACAAGGCGGGAGGCGCCGACCAATGAGAGGAGAGCACGGAGCGAGGCACGATGGGAAATGTAGTGCGGCGCGGGGCCGCTCAGTGCGGGCGGCGCAGGGCGGCCTCCAGAGGGCGCCACACTGCGGCCCGGAGGTCTGAGGGCTGCGGAGGGATCGGGCGGCACAGCGGGGACGGACAGAGCCGGAGAGCCGCGGGGTCCTGCGGGTGGGGGGGGGAAATCCTGAGGGTAATAACCTCGTGTGTGAGGTAAAAAAGCCCCAGTGGGAGCTAATAATCCTGAGTATGAGGTAAAAAAGCCAGAACGTGAGGTAATAACCCTGTGTATGAGGTAAAAACCCCATATCTAAGGTAATAAACTGAGCGTGTGGGGTAATAAACTGAGTGTGTGGGGTTCATCCTCCTGGTGGAGGTGTAATCTCTGAGGTAACGGCCTGCAGTGTCAGGTAAACCCCGTGTGGAAGGATGTGAGGTTATGAAGAGGTACAGCCCCATTTGTGTGTGGGTATAACCCTGTGTGGGGGTATAATCCTGTGTGGAATGGGGGAATTCTGGGGATGGGTAATCCCAATGTGTGTGGAGGGGGGGATAGTCTGGGGGGGGGGGTTAATATGGATGGGAATAATCCCGTGAGGAGGAACAGACCCTGGAGGGAGGGGTGGGGTAATCTCAGAGTGGGATTAACCCTGGGGAGGGAGTAAATAGAGTGTGAGGAGTGCCACTGGGGGGAGTAGCACTGAGCAGGGAGGGGAAATATGGAAATATGCAGGCAGGAATCATGCTGGATATGGGGCGTAACCCCAGGGGGTATAATCCCGTAAGGTTGGGGGGAATAACTGGGGGATTTGTAACCCTGGCAGGGATAACCTGGGTGTGAGGGGGTAATCCGGGGTTGGGGGTTAATCTGGAGGGCTGTAAATGTGGGGATGGATGTAGTCATAGGGGGGAATAACCCAAAATAGGAGGGGAGAGGGGAGATAATCTGGGAGCGGCGGTTATAGCAATGAGGGGGAAACTGGGGGCAATGCATGGGGACAGGGTTAGGGGAGGATGTGGGAAAGGATGCTGGGGCCCTACCTGCGGGGCGCTGAGGTCCCTCTTGCCCCCTGGGTACCATCCGTGGGACCAGTGCTGGCTCTGCACAGTGCCTGCCAGCAGCAGGAGGGCCAGCAGCAGGCAGCCACTGGAAGCCATGGCACCGAGCAGGGCTGTGGGGTAACGGGGAACAATGGGAAGGTAATAGAGGAGTGGGTCTGGTAGCTTCCAGCACCCAGACCTGCGCTCAGTTGGCAGGGATAAGAACCTCCTGAGTGGTGTTTGGGATTGGAAATGGAGGTGCCCAGGGGATGGGTGCTGCTTGGGATTGGTTTGGGTCTTTAGGGATGGGTACCCCATATTCCCATCTGAGAATGGAGGTGCTGCAGGGGATGGGCACCCATGGATGCTGGACTGGGTGCAGCAAGGATGGGCACCCTACAGTCCCAGCTGGGGATGAAGATGACAGGGAAATGAGCAGCCATTGGTGCTGCTTGGTGTGGGCTTGGGACTGCAAGGAGGTTTGGAGGTGCTGGAGGGAAAGAGCACCCATGGATGCTGCATAGGGCTGGGCTGGGTGCAGCAAGGACAAGCAGGGTCCAGTGTGGGGGTGGAGATGTTGGAGGAAGTAAGCACCCATGGGTGCTGTTTGGGGCTGGGATTGGGAATGGAAATGATGGAGGGGACAAGTAACCCAGCGTGCTGCATGGGGCTGGGTTTGGGTGCAGCAAGAACAGGCACCCCAAAGTCCCAGGGAAGGTGGAGATGCTGCAGGGCACCCATGGGTGCCAAGGCCAAGCACCTGGGGGCTGTTAGGGCTGATTTGAGTCCCACCACCCAGCTCCCCGTATCGCACTCACCTGTTGGGTTGGTGGTGGCCAGTGCTGTGTCCTGGCAGGGGCTCGGCACTGCTATTTGTAGGGCTGGGCTCGGCACCACTCTTTGTAGGGCCGGGCTTGACAGCGCTGACGTCGGCCCCACTCCCCGGGGAGCTGGCAGCCAGTGCTTGCTCAGACAGAGCCCACTCCAGGGCTGGAGGATGCTCATGGAGGCGGGGGGATGCAAATCCCTGTGCCTCAGTTCCCCTTCCAGCTGCTAGCATCCCTACTTTTCCCTTTCCTCCTCCATTTTTTCCAAATGTAGGGTTGGATGCTGCCTCTCTTTGCCACGGCTCTGGGCTTTGTAGCAGAGTGGGAAGTGGATTTAGGCAGGATTATCTACAGCTGTCCACTGTTTGCAGTGATGCTCTAGCAGCCCTGCACATGGCCAAAGGGCAGGGATGCTCCCCCGGCCCCAAAACACCGCTCCCAGCAGCGAGGAGAGGAGAAAAACCTCATTAAAGTCACAGCTGTGCATTTAATCCAACATCTCTTGATGCCACAAAAACTGTTAAAGTATGGGCGCCTTATTAGTCTCTTTTTTTTCCCAGCATAACAGTGCTGTACCCCTCTGCTCTCAGGACTTTTCTTTGCCCTTAGGGCTTTCCTTGCACCCTATTCATCACAAGCACTAGGGTTTCCCTGTTCCTTCTGGGAGGGGAACTTCAAAAATTGGTTATTTTATACCTTCTGCTCTGACAATCCCCATTCATTTCCATGTTGTGTCCTCATTATTCCCAAAGGACACCAACAGGAGGGAAAGGGACGGGCGCAGGCACCCCCACATCCCACTGCCAAAGGGACAGAGCTCCTTCAGGGAGCAAAAATCCTCTTTTTTTCCCCTTTGTTTTTGCTTGAAATCCCAACAGATGCTGCTAGGTTCAGCTGTCTGATCCCAACGTGATGGCCTGACCCTGAAAGAGGAGACTTCTGCTTTTTCTCTCTCTTTTTCTTTTTTTGTTTTTAACAAAAATTAAGACATTTATATACATACACACACACAGAATATGTTGGTTTGGTTTCTTTTCTCCTGTTTTTTTTTTTTTAAGAGCTGACGGGCAGAAAAATGTGAAACCATTTCCCTGCAGGTTTGGAAAAGCTTGTGCTTGCTTGTGGGTTATTGTTTCAGATGAGATCCAGAATTATTCTTTTTTTCTTTTTTTTTTTAAAAAAAGGCTTTACTCCCTCAAGAAAAAAAAAAAAAAGATTTACAAACAAAATAACAGCCTGTATCAACTCTCCAGAAGAGAGATGGTATGACAATATTAATCCAAACATCACGCTATTTAATTCCCCAATAAAACATTGGAAAAAAAGGAGCTGACAGTATCTGCACTAACACTTTGCTACATATAAAATCTCCAGCTAATATGAAGCTTATGGTACCAACCTCTAAAACAGTTAAGATATATACACATATTTTGGGGGGGTATATTAACAAACAGAATATTACAAAATATTAAAGAAGGCAACTCTTCTGTCATCTGTTTCAGGTTTCTTTTTTGTGTGTGTGTGTATTTTTCACTTGAAGTTGGCGTAGTCTGAGAAGGCGTCGATGTATTCCATTCCTGCACCACCTTGTAGCAGAATTCGTACTGTTCCTGCAGAGCAGAGAGAGCACAGCGTTATCTGAGGAAAAGCCATGGTTCAGACATCACTTGGAGCTTTGTGGAGTGCAGCGGGGACCTAGCTGAGGTATTACTGCACACCAACACGTTGGGAAAAGGGGGAAGCCCGTGGAGAATGTCTTGGGATGGAGGCAGCAGGTGATGGGACAGCCCTGGCTTCTGGGCACTGAGTGCTGGGCAGGGATTCCCATCCGTGAGCAGCTCCCAGTGGTGGGTTTGTGGTGATGCCACCTTGTTTTTGCCTTACCCCCTCCCAAAACGGGGCTCAGCAAATGGGAGGGACTCTGCTTCCCCTCTCCTCTCTGAGGTCCCATTTTGAGCACAGGCAGGCTAAAAAACACCTAAGTATCCTTGCAACAAACCCCTCTTGAAAAACTTCATCTAGAGAGCTAATCTTCAGCTGGGGAAGTTTTTCTTGACACCTTAAGAGGTTTGAGTCCCCACTTATTCCTGCAGAGTTCCAGGCCTTACCAGTGTCTGCACCATATGCGGCCTCTGTAGTCTTAAACTCTTCACTGTCTGAAAGACATCGAGAATCCCTTCTGCTTTCACCCTTTCCAGGACAGTGCTCAGTGCACAGAAGGTTCCTGTTCTTCCTGCTCCAGCACTGACAAAGAGAAACCAGAAGGTAAAGGAAACCATCCATCATTCCCAAGCTGTGCCAGGCAGCCTGAGTTTGCTAGTGGTTGCACAGTCAGACGGCAGCATTAGGGTGAAGCAAACCCCAAACCTCTGCAGCCTGAAGCTGCTCCCAGGCTCACCTGCAGTGCACAGTGATGGGGTGGTTGCCTGACTGCTGCTGCTGCTTCTGCACGGCCGCGATGATGTTGATCATTCCCTTCCCATCGCTGGGGATCCCAACCTCTGGCCAACCATGGAAGTGGAACTGTCGGATCTGTCGGCTCTTGTTTTCCTGGCAGAAGAGCACGGGAAGAGCTGAGCAGGGCTCAGTTCATACCAACCAACCAACTTGCTGAATGCTTCATGAAAACCCTCAGGGGGACTGTGTGCTTGGGGAGAGTCATTTGCTTGGTATGTGGCAGAGCAGGAGATGGGAATGGGGAGCAAGAGGAAGGTGGGGTGGCAGGCTGAGGAATAAGGCAACCAGAAGAGGACAACTGGAGTTCCTCCAAGGGCTGCAGCAGACTCTTACCCTGGTGTTTGTCACCAGCAGGTCCCGCACTGTGTAGCTCTCACATTCCTCCTCTTTTTTCAGCTCCACATTGATGTCTCCATAGGACACAGAGCCGTCAGAAGGCCAGTACTGGGCACACTTCTCCTGAAGAAGATTTGCAAGAGGAGACAGGGTGAAAATACACATCTTTCTCGCTGCCTTGAGAGGGCTGGAAGGTGCACAGCACTGGGAACGGCACTGGAGAGAGCGCTCAGATTTCCTTTGCTGCTGCTACAGCAAGTGCTCACCTGGCCTCTCTCCTCCAGCTCCGTTAACATAACTATGGAGCAGGATTTCCACTCCCAGATCATCCTCCAGAAGTCCTCTATCGTGTGCTGCAGTGGCCCTTGGCTGGCGATGTAGGAATCCTTCTGGCGATAGCCCTGAGATTTCAAACATGGCAATGAGAGAAATGGCAGCAAGGGGAGGAGAGCTGCAGGCACAACGGCCACAAAAAGCCCAGCACGTCCAATGACAGTGCAGGTAGATGCATGGAAATAAAGGAACAACTTGGTCTGGGGGGAAACACCTGTGTTTGTGGTGCCTACCGCAGGCTGAGCTTCAGCAGAGGCGCCTTAATGATGAAACAGTGCCAACTCTTTGCAAGGTACACAGCTGGAGCACCACCTCTGTGGAGCTCTGTGATGTAACTCAGCAAAGAATGCAGTGCAGGCACTCTTAATCCTGCTTAGAAGTGACAAGAAGAAAGGCCAAGGCAGCTTAGCAATCCTGCTCTCCCCTGCCTTGCTCCTCTATGCCAGGCAAAGGCTGCTGTGCCCAGGCTGCTGGTCACTGCTCCCTGTGCCAGCTGCTCTGCATGCTTGCCTCAAGGTCTGTGTGTGAGCTCTCCTCTTCCAAATCAATCAAAAAGTGGCAAGTGCAGTGGATTTGGTCTGCCCCACGCAGGCTGGAGAATGCAGGCAGCAGCTCGGGTCTGCAGATGCATCCATGTGCTCTAGGACAAGTTGCCCAGCTGAGCTAAACCTCACAGCATCATTGGTGTGTACAGCAGCACCCTGAGCAGAGCCATCACCTGGCTTCCCCTGCCCCACCACCTGGCAGCTGAGATGCTGTCATGGTGAGACCTTTGCTTCTAGGGAAATGCAGCTGCAGTAGGATCACCTTTGGCCAAGGAACGTTTGGTTTTCAGTACTCCTGGGATGCTTGCAAAGTCTGAACTTTGTAGCAGAGCCAGGCAGCACGCCTCAGCTCCGAGTGTTACAGTTACGCTTTCTGCTGGGAGTTTTTGGAAGAAGCGAGCAAAACCAGGCTCTGTCCTAAGTCACGGTGACTCTGTCTGCTCCGCAACAAGAACTGCTTCTGTTACAGAGAATGAAAAACTCCACTATTCCCCTGTGACCTCGCAGCAGACTGTGAATGCAGATGCTTCGTCATTTGGCGTTTGTCATTTAAGCAAAGTTCAGCAGAGGCAGGAAATTGAATCCTCAACAAAATTGCTTACATGACATTTAAGCCTTCTGATCTAGATGCAGAACAAGAAGGCTGCTCACATCTGCGCTCTGTCAGAAGCTGACACAGCCAGAGCACAGCCAGAGCAGAATGTGGGGAGCCAGCAAGTGAGATCTGGGGGAGCAGACCATGTGGAATGTTGTATGTGGGAATATAATGGTTTTACTGGTTTGGCACATAGCAGTCATCACTCTTTGGGGGGAAAAAACACTGCCATTAGGAAATGAAAATAGGAATTGGGCTGGAAAAGGGCAGGTTTCTTTCTCAGTTAACCAGGGCTGGCATCACTGCACAAAGATAAATACTCATATGAGATGGACCCCTGAAGTCAACAGGATTACTCACGAGCAAAGGATGTGCAATCACCAACCTCCTCCTCGGAGTGAAAAAGCACTTAACCTCTCTGCCTCATTTCCTCCAGTCACCAAGACAGGTGTAATAGGATTGACCCGGTTTTCTCAAGGGTTTTAGGATCCATGTATTGCTCCAGAACTAATCTAGAGGATGTTTTCTGACCAAATGAACAGTGCCATAAAGTAATTATTTCCATGGCTCTGTACATCTGCTTCTCCAAGCCATCATCAAACCCCAGAGCTGCAGAAGTGGGACCAGGATTTAGAAGCCCTACTTAGGCTTCAAATCTCTACCTATAGAAGAACTGTTTCAGGGCAAAACCTTCCTAGACAAAGAAATGCGAGGTAAATGGGGGAAGATGAAAAGAAGAAGACTCACATCAATGAAGGATGCATTGACGTAGTCTGTGTTTTCTTCACCTCTCTTCACTGGAATGATTACTCTGTTGAACTCATCTAAAACAGAAGCAAAATGACCGAGTTTTGGGATACACTTTAGAAACATAGTTATGTACGGCCTTCAGCTGGGAAGTCACCAAGACCAAGTGCTGAGATGAGGGGAGTCCTGAGTCTACAGCACTCATTTATGCAATGAGGACACTCAGCTCTGCCTTCTGGGGGCACACCAGGGCAGAAAGGAGTTCTCAAGGAGCAGGACCTGCTCAGCAGAAAATCCCTTCTTCCAAAGGCAGAAAGCCTTGGGGAGAACCAATGAAGTCATGGCAGGGGTAGGGCAGAACAAAGCAAGAAAGCTCCGGAGCAGTGTCAAATCTATTTGTTAAAACCCACCTCACCCTGACTGCCCCATTCCTGCATGCTTTTCCTGCCAGGGAATGGCCCAGGAGACCTCCACAGGTCCATTCCAACCTCAGCCATTCCGTGTCCCCACTCCCACAGATGTCTCTGTCCCCATTCCTCTCTCACCCGGACAGACAAGCACGACTTACATGGAATTATCTGAAGCACCCTGTTCTTTTTCATGTTTGCTGGCAAGTTGCCTGTTCTCATCTTGTCATTCTGAATTTTGATGGAAGTGAGCTTCTGCAGAGGAAGGAAGGAAAGCAGTGACAGCTTGCAGAGCCAACAAAAGAAAAGTGAATGCATGGCAGTCCTTGCTGCCCAGCGCGTGCTGAACGAACCCACCAGCACAAGAACCAGGCTCACCTTGAACTCCTCTTCCAGCCCATTGCTGCTGGTCCCTGGCACTTTGTTGTAGATCTTCTGGAGGTGGATTTCTAACGAGGTCACCTCCAGCTCTGTATCACCGTAGAGATAGTGCTCCAGCAGTGCTTGGTATATGAACACATACTGCATCTGAAAAGGTCACAGGGAGAAGCTGCACTCAGGGATGGGATCTGGCTGCAAACCCACTGCCCCAAGCACTTCCCACAGCCCCTGTAAGGAGCCTGAGACTTCATGTGCCACGAAACCTGCAGGGTTTTGACACAGAGCTCAAGGACAAATGGAGATAACGAAGTGCAGGACTTGATGAACAGCTCACTTGATGCAGCGCTCCTTCCAAAACGAGGGATGCCACTCAACTTGCCCATTGGGCTGCTGCAGGTGCCTTAGCTTCAGGCTGGGAACACGCAAAGGAAAACCACAGGAGCATGCAGCAGCACACTTACATCTGTCTGTACCATCTGGCAGCGCTGAGCCCGGATCCGGCTCACGAAGCCGTAAACATCCACCTTCCTCTCAGCGTGCATCATGTCCAGCATGGCATCGATGACGATAAAAGTGCCCGTGCGTCCCACCCCAGCACTGGAAGGGCAGAAGGGCAAGAGGTCAGCATACAGCTCTGCACCAAGCTCACTCTAGTCACAGAACCACGGCATGGCTTGTGTTGGAAGGGGTCTTAAAGCCTCCTGAGTTCCAGTCCTCACCGTGGGCTGATTGCCCCCCGTCAGCTCAGGCTGCCCAGGTCCCATCTAACCAGACCCTGAGCACCTCCAGGGATGGGGCACATGCAGCTTGCTGGGCCTCGCCGCACTCTGAGTATATTATTTCCCTCTTACATCAAACCTAAGCCTCCCCTCTTGTATTTTAAAACCATTCACCACTGTCCCATCACTGTGAGGCCGTGTAAAAAGTCACTCTCCATCTTTTTTATAAGCTGCCTTTCAATGCAAAGGCCGCTATGAGGTCTCCCCAAAGCTTTCTCAGGCTGAACAAGCCCAGCTCCCCCAGCCACTCTCCATCGGAGAATTGCTTTGAGCATCAGACTCCAACAATGCTGTCCCTTCCTTCTGCACACTCTTGCTGAGCACTGGAGCAGGAGATGCTGCCCTCCCCAGGCAAGTCAGGAGAGGCAAAGCATAGCTGTGGCCAGGGCTCACCTGCAGTGCACCACTATTGCTCCTGCATACTGGGGGTTACACGTCTTCACCTTCTTTAAGAACTTCAGCATCCCAATGGGGGTGAAGGGCACCCCGAAGTCGGGCCAGCTGGTGAAGTGGAACTGTGTCACCAGGCGCTGAGGCTTCTTGTTCGTGACGTCCCCTACCTGGAGGGGAAACGTGTGCTCAGGTCAATCACAAACACTTCAGATGTCCCTTCTTTTCTCAAAAGCTAGGGCAGAGAGGGAGCTATAGCCCCAAGGCTGAACTGGAAGGTTTAGGGGAGCACTACCATCTGGAAGCTTAAAGGGCACGGATCCAGGCTGTAGGGCATGACATTTTAATTGCTCATTGTCATATCCTGCATCCTACGGGTGGCCCTGAAGCTGCAAAATAGGAGAGCAGAACATCACCCAGCTGAGAGATGCCACCTGGAGGGCTCCAGCCTGGCAGAATCTGTGGCATTTCATTGCCAGTGTGCCCAGCTCAAAAAGAAAGCACGGCTCCTTTCAGTAATAACAATGATGATGATGATGCAGTATCCTTGTAATGAAGTCAGAGAAGGAACCAGGCACAGACCGGGGTCCAGGAGAGCCTGATCAGGCTCCAGGCAGCCTTTCCTCAAGGCACTCGGTCTCCCCTGCATCAGCTCTTTGTTGCCTGCCTCTGAGAGCATCAGGAAAACAAACAGAGTGACTAATCTCGAGCTTGGAGGATGTGACAGCGTAGCGACAGATGGGAAAATAATCAAAACCCAACGCATACGGCGCTGGATTTTGCCTCAGCTCATGAGATGAAGCTGACTTATTTGCAGGCACTGAGCGGCTGTGGGTGAGAATCACAGCATGGCCTGGGTTGGAAGGGACCTCAAGGATCTTCCAGTTCCAGCCACCCCCTGCGGTGGTAACAACAAGGCCTGGAGGATTTAGGACTGCACTTAAACTGGCATCAACCAGCTTCCCTGCTTCCTGTGCAACGACGCCGACAGACGCAAAGAATGGGATCCCACGTGTTGGAGGTGAGTACGCTTTGGATAGCTGTAGTTGCAGTCACTGAAGTGAAACCCTGAGGAGTGGCAGAGCGTGCCAGGGCAGGAGGGACCGGGCAGGGCTGCAGCACCTGCTGAATGCAGAACTTGCGCACGGTGTAGTCCACCAGCACCGTCACGTCCTCCACCGAAACGCGGATGTTCCCGTATGTCCAGCAGCCCTGATCCGGCCAGTACTGAGCACACTTACACTGCAGGGACAGAGAAGGGAGACAAGTAAGCTTCAGCTCCCTGCAAACCTGGGAAGAGAGCGTGGGGAGAGCTGAGACACCGCGTGGCTCAGCACAACCACTGTGCTCACTGTGACAATGCCTGCTGGACACCCATGGCATCCCGGTGCCCACCTCTTTCCTCTCCTTCAGATTGGTCACCATGACAATGGTTGCTGTGTTTTGCTCCCAAATCATTCTCCAAAAGTCATTCACTGTTTCTTCCTTTGGTCCTAAGGGAAACGGATGCGTCGTGGTTAGGATGGGGCATTAACTCCACAAATAGAGAGATTAAAACCCGTTGCATCGCGGCGTGTGGAGTGCAGCACTCCTTTTGCCAATAGATGTCAGCACAGGATGCTCCTTGGGTGTCTGGGAACCCAGAGAACAATCGTATTGCACAATACAGTTTCTTTTTTTTTAAGGGACTGGATACGTTCTATGATCAGGAATTCCATTTTTAGCTCAAGAAGGGGAAACCAGACAAACAGAGCATGGCAACGACTTGCCCAAGGTCACACTGGGAAATTGTGGCTGTCACAAATAGCATGCACAAGTCCTGCCCCCGAGCCTTGTGCTGTAACCACAGGATCCTATTTCAATATGGCACAGGAATAGCTCTCGCTGCCTGCCAGACAAGGAGCTGACTCACCCCGACATCCCCTGCCAAGCCCCAGGCTAAGGGTGAGCCAGGAGGAAAACAGAGCCAAAGCTTCACCCCGGCCTGGTGCTGCTGCTGAGATGCAGCCTTCCTTTTCCAGCCAGAGCCAGGAGAACGAGGTGGCCGCGCTGAGGCACAAGCTGGGATCTCTGTGACAGCAGCTGGTGCCAGGCAGGTGCAGCAATTAAAACACACAAATAAAGGCTGGCAATAGAGAACACTTCCTACAATTTCTGCTTGCTGGCTTGAAGCTCCCATGCCTGGGCATCTCAGCTTCAGCAGGGAAAGCTGCACGCACTATGGTGATGCTCTGCCTGGGGGCAGCTGAGCTCAGGAGGGCCCTGATGCTTGTAGCTGACAGCCCTGCCTCCCCTGCGAAGATTATTACAGTTGAGTCTCTCTCCAAGGACACAAGCCCACATTCTTAAAAGCTAAGGGTTAAGAAGCAGCATAATGGAACTGGAGCAGTGTGGTGCTTGCTCTGACATAAATGATTTCTCAGCTTTATTAAGGAAATTTAATTAAGCAGCTAGCTAGCTATGTTCTGAGGGATCACAGCCACCTGCAGCTGCAGCTCGGGGGGAGGATGAGGCTGTGGGGCTGGGAGGATGGAAGAAACTCTTTGACACCATCCAGCAATGAGGATTCCACAGGCTGGGCTTCTTGTCCTTCCCCAATACATCCAGTAGGAACAAAACACCCTTGGAACAACCTGTGGCCTGGCCAGGTCTCCTTTCATGCTGAACTATCACACGGCACTGTACTGAGGTTATTTGCACAGCTTCATAGAGCAGAAGGACCCAAATCCAATGGGGCAGAGCTGCTAAAATTACTGAGCATTTACCTTGTGCAGCAATGAACTTGTTTTTCTCTTGGTACCCCTACGGAGAAAAGGAGAGAAAGGAAGACAAATGAAAGGCCTGTCTTTTTCTAAGGGTTATAAAGCACTGTGCTGCCTGTGCTCATGTCATATGTCAGCTGCTGGCCCAAAGCATGGGTGAGGCAGTAGCTCAGTACCTTTCCGGTGGGATCACATGCAAATCAGCACTCATCTTCAGGAACATGGGCCACTGAACCCACGGTGGGTTATTCTGATTATTTCCTAATGGCTACGTCCTCTCTCTCTCAGAAATGCATCAGTTCACTAACAAAAAGCACCAGCAAATGCACAAATCCTGCTGCTTCCTAAGAGCAGAATAGGGCGAAGTTGCTTGGAAGGATATTCTAGCTGTGTTGCTTTTTTTTTTTTTTCATGCCCTTCACATGTCCAGCCCTGCAAGCTGGGAAGTACCGGTGATTAATCAGCCACAGGACTCAGCAGCCGTTAATCAGAAATCCTCTGCACATCCTGGAATGGTTCCAAACCTCTTCCCAAACAGTCAGATTGGCTTTGCAGCACCCTGAGGAGGCTAAGAGCTTTTAGAAGTGGTCAAAAAGAGAGAGGTGTGAAGAGATGGGACTGAGCACGGCCAGAATTGATTAGTCCCAGCCCTCTGCCTTTGTACTCCGGTTGCTGGGCTGTGTTCTTTTGGGTACTTCCAGACTAAAGTCGCACCCCAGAAAAGCCACACACGCAGCCAAGCAGTGCTTTTAGGGAAGGCAGTCACTCAGGCAGGACAGGCACTTACATTAATGAAGGAGGCGTTAATGTAGTCAGAGTCGGGAACCCCTTCCACAGGAGTCAGGTGAACCCTGGAATGATCATCTGGAGAAAAACGACAATTCTGCATGAAAACCAAAGCCCCGCGGAACTGAGCTGAGTTTCTGGAGTGGAGCCCAGGCTGAGGGGGTTCCCAGCATACATAAGTGACTTTATGCCCTGAAATCCTTCCATGCTTAAAGCCAGGGAGAAAATGGACCTCCCTTACACGGGGAAGTTCTGCATTTCCCATCTGCTTCATTTTCCATGTCCTCCTGGCTGCTCACAGCTCCACAGAGTCCCTGGTGTGCACCTAAGGCTAACGCAGAGGCAGCAGCCCTTCTGGGTGAGCCCACCCTGGCGGTGCCCTCCCTCAGCCCCCAGCCCCACCAATACCTACAGGGCAAAATGTTCACGTAGCGGTTCTTCTCCT
Organism: Cyrtonyx montezumae; assembly: GCF_038088225.1. Taxonomy (NCBI): domain Eukaryota; kingdom Metazoa; phylum Chordata; class Aves; order Galliformes; family Odontophoridae; genus Cyrtonyx; species Cyrtonyx montezumae. Next base: position 66,093,434 of record NW_027071936.1, on the reverse strand, counting down.
TGTTCTCCTCCTTGGAAGCAGCTTCACACGTGGCCTGAATGGGACATGCTGGGAGAGCCTGCAACAGCAGAAAGTGGGGTTTTGTGTGATGTTTTCATGCATCAGGAGTCCTGCACAAGGATAAGCCCCCCGACCCACTTCTCTCACTGTCACTCCCGTGCTGTTTCGTGCCCCGACCTAGCTCAGGGTGATCACTTGAACAGCCTGGGCTGTATCAGAGAGAACAAATCCCTTCTCAGATGTGATATCCCAAGCCCACAAACACGAGGTGGCAGCAAAGCCTCCAACACCAAACCCACCAGCACAAGGTTTTGGGAGCTCATTTCTACAGAGGGAGGCTCCTGCTGACATCTCCTCCATTACCAGCAATGTGAACCGTGTAACCCAACCAAACCCTGCTGCTCCAAAAGCCCACTGCCCAGCACCTGCAGGGCAGGGAGGGAGCTGCACCATCACATCCCCAGCAGGGATCTGTTGTCCTTCCAGCAGCAACGGGGACTTCCAACTGGGGGCGCTGGAATCACTTGCAATTCAACCCTTTAATAGCCAGGAGGATTGAGAGGGCCGCTTCCTCCAATTGGCACGACCACATGCAACCCAGGATTTATAAAGAGGACCCAGGATTTATAACCCAAGTGATCTCTTCCCTTGTTATGCAGAGCATGGATTTGGTTTCCTGGGCTCTTAGCCTCCTCTGACACGCAGGGTATTGAGTTGTGTGACAGCTGGGGGAAGTCGAGTGCGTTTTCTTTTTTAATCTTGTCACAGTCCTGATATCATCTCATCACACCTTGCACCTAAGGTTTTGTGTATTTGCAGACAGCACCTGCAGTGCAATCAGACCAGCAGTGGATCTTCTTTCATTAATTAGGCCAATGGGGAATCCAGTTTGTTCAGTTCCTAGGTAATACACTGTGACACTCCAGCCAGTAGTTAACTCTGTCCCCTGCCTCATCACTTCTGTCTATTTCTGCACTGCCAAAATGAAACCGTACCAGGTTCAGCAACACAAGAGCTGCAGAGCTCAGCAATGTCAGGAAAGTTTCCGACATCTCAGAAGAGACGACGCAGTGTTGTGGGATAAGCACAATATCTGAACTGTTGCCAAAACTGTTCAGTGCTGAAGGCCAACTGTTGTCATCTAGGTGGTTCAGTTCCAGAGTTAACAGCTTATTCACATAGGTAGAGTTGTTTCAATTTCTTGTTTTGGCTGTTTGTGGAGTTGACACACCACCACGACACATCTTTACCAGCAATTCATGTTGGCAGGGTTTCTTTTGTAGCCCCGAGGAGGAGGAGAAGGGAAGGCACTACCTGGGAGGAAACCAGCAGGCAGGGAAACTCTTTCAGAGCTCCTCCATCCCAAGACCTCTAGGACCCAGAAGAATGTAACCCCATGGTGCTGCTTGCGAGCAAAACTGAGCAGCTGGATGGGACACAGGCAACAAGAGAGAGGTACTACAGACCAGTTACAAGGGCGAAAACCTCTCTGTGTGCTTTGCAATAAATATGCAAAAATCTCCAAGTGGTTCTGCCTTTGATGTACCAGCTGTTTTGTCTCTGCTGTACTACAAAATGAGACCAGAATTCTTCTGCTGTGTGTCATAAGCCTTACACTGACAGCAGCCTGCTAGAGCTGTGGGATTTAAGGAAAGGAAGATGGAGCTTTTCAATTCTCTCTCCGTCATCCTCTTCATCTCATCAACCATGAAACTGCTCCATGGCTGCAGATAATCACTGTCCACCATGCAATAAAAACCCACTGCTTTGCAGAGTAACAGAGGAGCCTCTGTATCATTTTGAAAGCCGAATTATATCTTATATTACCAGAAATGGATTTCTGTACCGGCTCGGTTGTGTCCATCGGAATGAAATGGAGTCAACGACTCCTTGTTTTGAACTGTCCTACTCCCACCCATCCCTTGTGCTGCAGGAGAGGAGGAGAAGCAAAGATACTCACGTTGAACTCTTCTCGGAAGAGCTTGTTGTCATCTGCCATGCGGCGGTTGATCTCCTCCTCCAGCTTGTCGACGGGCAGAGGTGGGTATTTCCTGTTGGTGCTGGGGGACCTGGCGAGCAGTGGCATGCTCTGGGGCTCTGCAATGACACCCAGGGCTCAGAGGTGTCCCCAACTGCTCCTCTGTGCCCAGCACCCATTCTCACAGAGCTCCCACACCGTGTGTGGGGACATACGTCTGTCCCTGCTTCTGTGATTTGCTCCTTCTTTGGGCTGTGCATGAACATTTAGGGGTGCTGTGATAATGTGGGACTCTGTCAGCAGCCTGGAGTTGAGCATTGCTCTGCTGTAGAGCCAGGATGCTGAAATGAGGATCAAGTCATCAGTTCCAAAGGGTCTGCAGCACGGACAAATGGCTTTAAACTAAAAGAAGGGAGATGTAGCTGAGATATTAGGAAGAAATTCTTCACCGTGAGGGAGGTGAGGCTCTGGCACTGCTGCCCAGAGGAGCTGGGGGTGCCCCATCCCTGGAGGTGCTCAGGGCCAGGTTGGATGAGGCTTTGGGCACCTGGTCAGTGTGAGGTGCCTTGGCAGGGGGTTGGAACCAGATGGGCTTTAAGGTCCCCTTCCAACCCAAACCATTTGATGACTCTATGAAGACTCTGAATTCCCTCATTAACATGGAAAGTTTGGCACGATGACCGTGCCACAGCTCCCAGGTGAAAGCAGTAAAGGTAGCTGCTGCATTTGCTTTCTGCTGAGCAATGCCAGCAAAGCCAAGAATAGGCCACGGGAGGGTTATATCAACACAACTGAGGGCTTATGAAGTTAACACCTTAGCTCACAGCAATATAAAACTTGGGCAGGGAAGGTTTTAGCTGCCAGCATGAAAAAATAAAAACCTTGCTGATTTTCAGTTAGTGCTCCCTTGTACAGTGTGTGGGAGAAGCTCAGAAAGAGGACCTGAACTGAGTCTGAACTGGAGAATATCCCAAATTGGAAGGGATCCATAAGGATCACTGAGGCTGCCTCTGAGACTCTGAGGTTCCTCTGCTGCTCTTACAGAAGACAGGCACGTTACAGCAGGCAGGCACAAGACTTGCACTTGTAAGTTTTGTCTATCTTTCAAGAAGGTTTTCATAAGGAAGAAACAATGTGTTCCCAGATTTATCTCCAAAGTGTTAATTTGGTGCCTACAGTCAACGTGAAGAACTTCATAAGAGTTTTATTCAGCTGTCATCCTAATTTAAAAGGGGAACTGCCAGCAGTTCAGTTTTGGAAGTGATCGCCACATATTAAACACTTGAGGGAAAACATTTGTTGCTGGAATGAAAGCTGGGAGGAGAACTGTTGTTTTAGGTTTGTCAAAATCATGGAAAACAGTGAGAGTTCAGAACAAGAAAGCAATATAAACACAGATTAAAAAAAACCACATGATCCTGCAGCGAGTCGCTGGGTGCTCACGGGCTCTTGGAGCTTCTACAGAGCTCTGTTTTCTGTTGGTTTGACATAATTTTGTACAGTTACAAATGGAAAGAAAGAAAAACAAAAAGCAACAACTGAAAGAATCCATTAATAACGGATTAATAACCCGTTCTGAAGAGTGCTCGACACGCTGTGGTTGGCAAGCACATGGATGTGTTTTGTGAGGGATGTGGTTTAGTGGACACGACGGTGATGGCTTGGACCTGTTGATCTTGGTGGTCTTTTCCAATCTTAATGATTCTATGGTGATCCATTTGCACCTCTGTCCCCAACTCACGCCTTACCTGCATCATCTGTGCGGCCGTTGGGCAGGCGGAAGGAGTTGGAGTGACTCCCTGCTTGCTTGTATTTCTTGAACCTAAAGAAGAAAAAGGCATTGAGGAAGTCAGGAGCTGGCCATCAGGATGCCAGGTCACCTCTGGAACAGCAAACCCTCCTCAGGTTCACCGCTGCGGGACGGGCCCTGTTACAAGAGACCAAGGGAATTTTTCCTCTTGCTTTTTCTTTTTTTTTTTTTTCCTTTTAATTATTTAATCATCGAAACACTGAGTAAATTAAAATGTTTACTGCAGGTGAATAAAGACTCAATTCCAGCTGAGCAGACGTGTGCTCAGGAGCTGGTTCATGGCATCGTTTGGAGCAGCCCAGAGGCTTGGATTTCTTTTTATAACATTGCCTGTGCCAGGCTTGCGCAGCTTAGGAAACAGAACAAAAAGCTCATGATAGAAAGCATCCAGTCCTTCAGCTAACCATCCAGCAACTCATCTCTGTCAAGCAAGTCAGCATGAAAGCCCTTCTTACCTTAACATGTACAGCACAATAATAATAAATACTATGACTAGGAGGGAGGACAGGGCCACCATCACAGCGATAATTGGAGTCTCATCTGCAACAAAGAAAGAGAGGTGCAGTTACCAACAGCTATCCAAGACAGCCCAGAGCCATCACTTAACCATTCCTCCACAGCTCCTACTTTTCAAATAATCCACTTGTTCCATAGGGTTACATTAGTCAAGCCTGGGTGGACTAGATGATCTCAGTGGTCCCTTCCAACCTTAATGATTCTATGGTTCGGTGAAGGCCGACACCTAACCTAAGGGAGCATGCTGAGAAAGCTGTGAGAGGGGAGAAATGGCCACACCAGGGCTTTCACAATTAGAACACAATTAGAAGTGGCCCACACTAAAAGAAAAACAGGATTAAAAGTGCCCTATAGAGGTCCATACGTGAAGTTTCTAAATTTGTCCAAGAGCTCAGTGAGAATCCTTATACTACAACAGGTGAAAATGATGCCTTTGTAGGACCATGCAGATCCCATATTAAGATAGGCATGATTTTTTGCTTCCAGCTTCATTCCCCACTACACCCTGACTCCGACTGTGTTCAGCCCAGGGCTGAGGTTTGCTGCAGGCTCAGGGTTACTGCTGTCTGTCCATCTGCTGCATCACTGTGTGGTGTCTGAGTAAAGCCGTGGCCCTGGGCTCCTGCTTGGCTCCCACTGCACCCAGACAGAAGGTGGTTGGAGACATCCCTTCGTGCGTGCTCTCTGCATCTCTTTGTTCTTTACATCTGCATCCCCCCAAACCCAGCTGTGAAAAAGAAATCTCCTACGTGCCCAGTAACTGCTTCTAGCCCTCACCTCTCCTCTGCCATGGCTCATGTTCATGGTTCACGTTGCTGTATTTACCAAACCTTGCTGTAAAGCCCTTCTTGATGCCTTCCAAGCCTCCCAAACACATCATTGCTTGGATGAGGTACACGGTAAGGACAAGATATAATGGCCTTAACTTGTGCCAGGGGAAAGTCAGGTAGGATATTAGGAAACATTTCTTTACCAAAGAGTGGTAATGAATTGGAAAGGGCTGTCCATGGAGGTGGGGGAGTCACCGACCCTGCAGGTACTCATCAGCTGTGGAGATGAGGCACTGAGGGCCATGGTTATGGGCATGGTGGGGATGGGTTGGGGTTGGACTTGATTTTAGAGGTCTTGAGGACCACAGCTGTGAGGAAACCTCATTTGGTCTCTTGGTGGATCTCCTTTCCAGTAGTTCTTGGGAGGTGGAATGAGAAGCCACAACAGGCACTGCAGTTTGGGATAAGTCACTGAGCCTGGAATGAGCTGTCTCCACTTTCATTTGCAATTGGCTTTACAATAACTGAAGCAAAGCAGAGGGTTAAAGAAATTCCCAGAGAGCTTTCCTCCCAAGCAGACAATGCCTTTAAAAGAGCCTGACAAGCACTCCACGGTTACTTTCTTCCTTTCTGCTCTGCAATGGATTACACCATACAATTGATAGCAATAGCACAAGAACAACTTACAAATGTCCTGTAAGGCCAAGATCCTACAAGGCTAGAAAGGGATGGGGAAGGACTTGCTGACAACACCAGAGTTTGGTGTTGTCATGAAAGGCAACAACAAAGCACCAATTTCCAAATGACTTCGGGAAAAATCCCTACATGTCCTGGAATGAACTCACTTGGACCTGCATCTCTTCTCTTTCCACGACACAAATGTGTGTTGGCAATACCTATTGCACAACAGCTCATGGATACCATCACCAGGACAGCGTAAGCTTGGCGCAGTGAGCAGAGTAAGTCAGATTGCCATGCAGTGTTCAAAGCTGAAACTCCACCAGGATGGTGATGAAATCACACACAAAGCACCCAGGCTGCCCTGCCGTTGGTCTGCTGGCTCTTATGCTGCTAAAGCAATGAGTAACTGCAAATAATCTGTCAGCAATGCTGGTTCTCAGAATTCACTCACTGAATCAGAGATGGAAAAATGAGTGTAAGTGCTCTTATATTACCAGAAATGGATTTCTGCTCCTTCTTGCCAACAAAATTAACGAGAATGATAAGTATTCACATCATTTGCAGAACGGGTCCTGATCAAAGAGGGTAAGTCACAGTCCATAAAGGCAATTCATAAGCAAAAAAGGAGAAGGGCATTTCTTGAGCAGCTGCCTGTAACCTGTTCACCCAGCCCTGCAGAAGGCGGTGCTGATACACTCGGTGAGTGCAGCAGGAGCTCCTCAGATCTCATAGGATATGTACAAACTGCTGCTGAATTGTTTATTTTTGAAAAGCAGGAGCCCAACTCGTATTAACATATCAATACGCCTCTTCTGAAGAGCTTGATATGCTTTGTAAGAGCCAGTTTGAAAGCGTGAGATAAGGAGAGCTGTCTAATAGCAGAATGCTTCTGGAAATGCCTTTACTTAGGGCTTGAATAAAGAGTAATGAAATACAAATCTCTTACCTCTTCTGTCAGAGTTACCTGCAGAAAAAGAAAACAGAGGTCTCTTAGCAACCAAGAAATACACATTTTCCTAAGTGAGGATCAAAGACTGAAATAGTAACAAATGTAGTAACTGTCACTGTCTTCTTGCAAAGCTTTTTATTAAAATATCTGCTCCTGGAGCCATGATACAGAAACACATTTCAGCTTTCAGTCATAAGGAAAAAGGAGTAGAAGGAGAAACCTGAAAATTAACCACTTTACTCTTTGATCCGTGAGCCACTGGGAGAAACATTTCCTATTTTTTCCTTTTCCCTCTCCTGAGCAGCACTTAATGCTTTGATGACTGCTTTCCAAATTTCCCATTAAGATGAATGGAAAAAAGCGGCCCTAAAACCAATTTTGCTCCTTGACAAATTACTTGAAATAAAGCAAGAATCAGCTTGGTTGGGCATTTGTTTTAGGGACTGACAGCAAGAAGAGGAGAAGCCCTGCTGCTGCCACGGCCAAGTGCACAAGGAGTAACCAAGTCACAGAAACTCTTGAGGGCCTGGGGCTGAGAAGCAAGCTGGGTGAGTTCAGCAGTGCTCCGTGGGCTGTGGATGTCCTTCAGCCTCAATCCCAACGCTGGCAGCAAAGACAACTCGATGGCAGATTCACCAAAAGTGCCCGAAGGAAAAGGGTGCACACAGCTGACAGATGTTAAGGAGCTTAGATCACCCCAAACTCAGCGTGCCCAGAGGTCACCTCCGTGATGTGCCAAGAGGGCAGTGACAGCAGGGTGACCACATGGACAGCTGCTCATCCAGATCTTTGAAAGATTAAAGCAGCCCAAGGTAAGGGATAAAAACTGCTAACACAAGCCTTGTTGGATGTGCTGGCAAATGCGATATTGAGACATCCAGTGCATGGAACAGCTTGATTGATGCCATCTCTCTAGGAGCTAGATCTTACCTTTGGTCAGTCACCTCTAAGCCTTAAATCCTTCATGACAGAGACTGCCTTCTTTTGTCTGTGCTTGTGCAGTGCTATTAGGCTAAGCATGCCTGGAGCCCACGGCTGGTGCTGAAGTGCAAATAACTGCTTTGTGAAGCAGCACTACGAATAACCCAAGCTCTGTAGCTGATCAGCATCCCAAAGTCATTTATTACTATTGCTTACACAAACCTGTTGAGGAGCAGTTTTTCAGCCAGCACCTGGAGCCTGCGTGCTAGCCCTGATCTGTGGTTCCAAGAAACCACAAAAGGCAGTGAAATTTGCCTGTGACAGAAGTGGAATGAGACTGTACATTCTGGTACACCCAATATCTTGGCAAGAAGCTGCTGCTTTCATCAGATCACAGAAACACAGAATGGTTTGGGCTGGGAGGGGCCTTAAAGCCCATCCAGATCCAGCCCGTGCCAAGGGCAGGGACAGCTCCCAGCTGGACCAGGGCCCCATCTGACCCATGTCTTCTCTGAACGAGTGGTCTGGCACTGGCACAGGCTGCCCAGGGAAGTATGGGCTCACCATCCCTGGAGATATTCAAGAACCATGGGGATGTGGCACTGCGGGACGTGGTTATGGGAATGGTGGGGATGGGTTGGGGTTGGATTTGAGGATTTAGTGGTCTTTTCATGATTCTATGATTCACTTCTACGAAACAAGTCCACAATTAGGGCAGCCTGGAGAAGCAGAGGTGTGTCAAGTGGATGAGGCCACGCTCTTTTTGGTGATGCCCAGTGACCAGACAAGGGGCAATGGGAACAAACTGGAACCCAGGAAGTTCCATCTGAGCATAAGAACTTCTTGACTTGGACAGTGTCAGAGCCCTGGGATGAACTGCCCACAGAAGTGGTGGACCCTTCTCATATTCAAAACCTGCCTGGCTGCCTTCTGAGCAACCTGCTTCGGAAAACCTGTTTTAGGAGGATAGGTTGGACTATGGTAACCCCAGAAGTCCCTTCCAACCCCTACAGTTCTGCACTTCTGGGACTCCACGAGCAGGACACCTACCATTGTGGGATGCAGAAGAGGTTTCCTGCGTCGTCACCGTCGCGCTGACGTTCCTCTCGGTCGTCTCTGCTTCCGTGCTGGGCAACGCGGTGCGCGGGGCAGCCGGTGTGACACTGGGTGGCAGTGAGGTGGCCACAGGGGCAGATGTGGGCACAGATGTCCCTGGAGTGGAGGCATTGAGGCTGGCAGTGGTGGCACTGGGGGAGATGCTGGTGGCTGTGGACGTAGGTGGCTCTGACACCGGGGTAGATGTGGTTATCGGAGAGCTGAGGCTGCTCGCTCTCGGCGACGTCCCACCATCAGGAGTTGCTGTAGGAGCTTTGGTGGGGATCCTGGTGGAGGTGGGCACTGTGGTGGGTGGCTCTGTAAGGATAAGGAGCACAAAGGAGCATCCCTAAGTTACTTTCCTGGAGGATTTAGATGTTGTAGATTTGTGTAAGTACAAGCAGAAAAACCACCAGCAAGGCCTAGGGGAGAGCACTTTGCACAGAACAGTGACGTGAATCCTATAAAAGCAGCTCACGTACTACGACACAGGGAAGGGGTAAAGATCAGTGCTCCTGTAAGAGAGGATCAACGTTCATCATGGGAAAAACTTGCAGGTCCCATTAAGAGCACCTACAGTTTGCCACCTAACAGAAGGGGTGAGTCACAAGAACATCAACTCCGATCCTAAAGATGATTTAGGGGTAAAAAGAGAGGGGACAGTAAGCAAGGTTTACCTGTTGTGACATTGTTAGCACCTACGCTGATCAGGCCACTTCCAAGCAAAAGGACAAAGAACCATAGATCCATGTTGACCTGAGGAAAAAGAGCAAAGAAACACTCATTTCAACTGTTACCCCAAACCAATTCACACTGGGGATGCTGCTGTGTAGAGCTGGAAGGAAGGAGTGAGTGTGTGGATGGAGTCGCTGTACAGATGTGGATGGAAGGATTTATCTGGACGTTCACACATCCCCACCTGGAAAAGGAAATTAATAGGGTGGGTGTTCATGTAGCAGTTCATGAGCATGCTATGAGGAAACCATAATGCAACGCACAGCAAGGAGCAGTGATGCTGAACGCACAGGAGAGGGGAGGCTGGCTCACCTCTCCCCATCACCCATCTCCAGATTATCCTGGATCTGGGGAAGCCTGGGGTCAGCCAAACTCAAAGCCCCAAACACCCACCCTGCAAAGAATAACCCGAAGCAATCTGCGAGCACTGCATGCACTGCACATGCATTGTGCTGCACATTTCTTCCCAGGAAGCGTCCTGAAAAATTAAATTACAGGATGATGACATCAGTAAAATTGTTTTTCCCAGAACAATCCCCAACCTTTTCTCCCCGAGCCCTTTGAAATGCACGCTCGAGGTTTTTTGACCGAGCTTTGTTGGTTGTTTCTTCCTTCCAAAAAGCTCCTAAAAAATGGGGATGGTTATCTTCTCTGAAACAGGTACAAACCCAGGGGCAAACGAAAGTACCATCATCCAGGCCTGAGCTTGCAAGCCCCAGAAACAGCCCTGCCACGAAGAGCTTCGTTCCTACAACCCCTCCCTCCTCTTTCATTCACCCTGCATTCTTTGCTCTCATCGTATTGATTCAAATATGCTTCAGATGAGACCCATCCCAAATTCTGGGCAAGGGGTCAAGGCTGATGTCATGAAAGATCCAGCCCCACCAGCAGCATCCTCCCACCAGCACCACCCACCGACATTCTTGGCCTCCCTCCTAACGAAGACCTGGCAAAAATGAAAGTGATCAGTGATCAGAAGGTCAGACAAACCCCGAAGCAGAAGGAAGCTGAGCACCAGAGATAAGAGCTTGTACTGAAGCAACTGCATTGCGCATCTTCCCTACACCAAGTGAGTTTTCCAGTGTTGCAAAGGGAGCTGGTGCCTTCTCTGTGCTGAATTCCAGTAATGCTACAGCTGGGAGGTTGCAATGCCAGCAAGAGCTGCAGCGACTCACAGCAAGGGATGGGGGCTTTCAGCATCCTCCAGTGGAAACCCATAGAAATTGAACAGCTCAGGAAGGCTGAATTAAAGGCAAGGGCACTGGAGCACACTGATGGGAGCAGGGTATTTGCTGCCGTCACACACGGGCTCTGCACAACCCATAATGAACCCATTCTTGGAAAAGTGTACAGATCTTAATATCTTCCAAACCTTTCTTAAGAGTTTGAAGGACGTGAGCTGGCTCTTGCTGGTGAGAATCTGCCCAGGGAGGTGGAGGAGTCCCCATCCCTGGAGGTGTTCGTGAACCATAGAGATGTGGCACTGAGGGATGTGGTGGGGACGGGTTGGGGTTGGAGTTGGGGATCGTAGAGCTCTTTTCCAATCTTAAGGATTCTGAGTTTCTATGGTTCTGTGATTCTGTGAAAGACTACAACCACTACATGGATGTGAGCTGCAGGTCTGGAGCCCCCAGTACAAGAAAGACAGGGAGCTGTTGGAGTGGGTCCAGAGGAGGGCCACAAAGATGATCAGAGGGCTGGAGCACCTCCCCTGCAAAGACAGGCTGAGGGAGCTGGGCTTGTTCAGCATGGAGAAAAGAAGGCTGTGGGGTGACCTCATTGCAGCCTTTCAGTACCTAAAGGGGACCTATAAACAGGAGGGGAGTCATCTCTGACAGGGTGATAACAGCAGGACAAGGGGAAATGGTTTTAAGTTGAAGGAGGGAAGATTTAGCTTGGATGTTCTTTACTATGAGAGTGGTGAGGTGCTGGCACAGGATGCCTAGAGAGGTTGTGGATGCCCCATCCCTAGAGGTGTTCAAGGCCAGATTGGATGGGGCCTTGTGCAACACTGGTGTAGTATTAAATGAGGAGGTTGGTGGCCCTGCCTGTGGCAGGGGGATTGGAGATTCATGATCCTTGAGGTCCCTTCCAACCCAGCCATTCTGTGATTCTGTGACCTATACAGTGACTCCTGGACCAGCCCAAGGAAAAGCCTGGAAAAGATGAGATGGGTGATGCTCTGCTGAGTGGAGTGACATCAGCAGTGAGGTACTGTGCCCTTCCAGCCCTTATGGTATTACCTCTGACACTGCATGAGGGGGAAATGGCTTGCAATGGGAAATGGCACCAAATTATTGCATTTTCCTGAGCTATGCCCCAGTTTTAAAAAGAAAGCAAAATGCAGGTAGGCCTGGGTGAGCTCTGAGCAGAGAGGAGGTGGATGCCTCATCTCTGCAGATACCCATGGGAATGCAGGACAGGGCTCTGAGCACCTGAAGGAGCTGTGGGTGTCCCTGTTCCTTGCAGAGAGTGGGACCAGATGGCCCTTTAAAGGTCCTTTCCAACTCAAACCATTCGATGACTTGATGATTCTAACAGTTTTTATGGCTTTATTACGAGGCTGTGAATGGGAAAAGCAAAAGGAGCCCAGGCAGCCCCTAGGGCATCCCCAGCTCATCAAACAAAACCCCTGGAGCTGCTGCTGCTCCCGGCCATCAGCTGCTTTACCACTGTAAAAACGGATCTGGAGGAGAGAGCGAGTGCAAATCTCCTTGCTGTGCCCAGCTCTGCCCCAGCCCCTGCTCCATCCATCCTCCCAATTCCCCAGAGCAGCCCAAATAAATGCCAGCAGTGCACCGTGCCCAGTTCCTACATTACAAAAAAACAAATAAAGGCCTCCAGAGCCCTACCCCAACGCCGGAGCAACTCGAGCCTCCCTTCCCCCTCGGCTCCCTCCCTGCTGATTCGGAAACAGGGAGGAAATACTTGTAATGTTATCAACATAAACACAGCTCTTGGCCGGCTGCAGCATCCTGTGAGCGCTGCAGAAAAACACCCTGACGTCATGTCTCGGGCTCTGCCAAGGAGAAGGAGCTGGGTTTGCTGGGAATGGGGAACTATCAGTGAGCTGTTGGTTGGAGGTGCTCCCAGAAAGGTGGAGGGGTGGGGGGTGGGGGGGTTGTGCCCCAGGAGCTGCTGCCTCGCATGGGGATTGGAGGAAGGATGGGTTTGGGCTGTGGGATTGTGAAATTAAGGAGAGCTTGTCCGGGAGATCGGAGCTGAGAGGGGGAAAAAAAGCAGCAGGAGCTCTGTAATGTAACAAGTGGTGGTGGTTTGTGCTGAGCTCGGCGAAGCAGCTCCCGGTTGGGCTAGACGGGAGCAAGTGCAGAAGGGAAGGGGGGAAATGTCCTTTTTTTTTGGTGGCGAGCTCAGCCGTGCTGGAAGACAAACGTGCCGCTCCCTGTCCCCTCCTGCTGCTCCTTCCCACTGCTGGAGCAGCGGCTTTGTGCGGTGTCTGCCATCTCTCTCGATCCTTTTGCAAAGCAGAGAGAGCTGACAAAGGGGGAGGAGAGCTCCGGGTCCCGCTGGGATCAGTTTGGTCCGACTGCAGTGATTTCGCAGCACCGATTCCCGGCACCCCCAGGGTCTGGCTCTGCGGAGCTGTGCTACAGCAGAGTTGGCCATGGCGGGACAGGAGCTGCTCCTCTTGGGGAGGAAAAGCGTTCTGCTGCTCTACCACGGGCTGACTAATCCCCTGCATGTGTCCCTGAAGCTCAAGTGAAGGCTTTGATGTGTCACTGAGCATTATTCCCCCACCCCACCCTCTGCTTTTCCATTCTTGAACAGAAAAGATGAATCACAGCAACCATTCACCCTTTCTTAAAATGCTTTCCTTCTTTCTTTCTTTCTTTCTTTCTTTCTTTCTTTCTTTCTTTCTTTCTTTCTTTCTTTCTTTCTTTCTTTCTTTCTTTCTTTCTTTCTTTCTTTCTTTCTTTCTTTCTTTCTTTCTTTCTTTCTTTCTTTCTTTCTTTCTTTCTTTCTTTCTTTCTTTTTCTTTTTTTTTCTCCCTCCCTCCCTTCTTCCTCCCTTCTTCCTCCCTTCTTCCTCCCTTCCTCCCTTCCTCCCTTCCTCCCTTCCTCCCTTCCTCCCTTCCTCCCTTCCTCCCTCCCTCCCTCCCTCCCTCCCTCCCTCCCTCCCTCCCTCCCTCCCTCCCTCCCTCCCTCCCTCCCTCCCTCCCTCCCTCCCTCCCTCCCTCCCTCCCTCCCTCCCTCCCTCCCTCCCTCCCTCCCTCCCTCCCTCCCTCCCTCCCTCCCTCCCTCCCTTCCTCCCTTCCTCCCTTCCTCCCTTCCTCCCTTCCTCCCTTCCTCCCTTCCTCCCTTCCTCCCTTCCTCCCTTCCTCCCTTCCTTCCTTCCTTCCTTCCTTCCTTCCTTCCTTCCTTCCTTCCTTCCTTCCTTCCTTCCTTCCTTCCTTCCTTCCTTCCTTCCTTCCTTCCTTCCTTCCTCCCTCCCTCCCTCCCTCCCTCCCTCCCTCCCTCTCTCTCTCTTTCTTTCTCTCTTTCTATCTCTTTCTTTCCTTCACCCCCTTTAAATAAACAGCCAGCTTCCCCTGGAGCAGCACTACCGATGCAAAGCTCAGGGCTTTGCTTTCTGCATCACTGTACACCTGCCCAACCTTCCACGGATCTCTGTGTCCCAAATTCCCACTCTCTGCTCACTACGAAGCAGTGTCCCTTCAAAGCAAGACACAGCGATCTCAATGGATGTGTGTGGAAGGGGTCATGAGGGACCCCGATCCCACCTGGCTTTTTGGGGTGCAGAGACCCTTTGTGCTGTCAGGGTGATGCTAAAAGCCCCCTGTGCTGCCACAGAGTGGAAATCCCCGAGTTTCAGCCTCACTTTCTGCCACACAGCCTCACAAATGGGCTTCTTAACACCCCAGATGAATGGCTTGGAGTGAGGGGACCAACAGCGAGCACAGCACTCGATACAGCACAACACAGCGTCGGGCACAGCACCGCACAACGGTGTTGGAGGGGATCACTCCCACGAGGGCTTTAAGCGGTGAGAGCGGTGTGACAACGGTGAGCACGGGGAAGGAGAACACCTCGCCCCAAAACCTGCACACCAAGCTGCTTTTGGGGCAGTTTTAAAGAACCCAGCTTGTTTTCCTTCTGGTTACATGCAAGACTCAGCAGAGCGCTCCTTGCTCTTTACAGACATTTGCATCACGTTGCATATATTATGCCCTTATTTGCAAGGACAGACACACAGATAGCCCAAGCACAGCACAGGGATCCATTCCCAGCCCACATCCATTAGGAAGTTTGCAAACGAGGGGAACTGGAGCTGGAAACCTCTCTGCTGCTGCACGGGGCTGCCAAAAGTGCTGGAAGCACAACTTGTGCTGAAAGCTCCAAGAATTGGAGCTGAGAATCTGCAGTGCTGCTGGGTGCAAGCGTTTCCAGCTCAACCTACACACAGGTTAGAAGAGCATACAGCAACTGCAAGGAGAATGGCTCGACAGAGCCCCAAGAGTGACTGCTGCCTTAAAACAAAAAAAGAAATGCTTGAATTCACAGTGATCTGGTTCCTAGTGACCCCTTCCACACACAGAAATCGAGGCTGAAACTCGGGGCTTTTAGCATCACCCTGACAGCACAAAGGGTCTCTGCACCCCAAAAAGCCAGGTGGGATCGGGGTCCCTCATGACCCCTTCCACACACATCCATTGAGACACTGCGTCGTAGTGAGCAGAGAGTGGGAATCTGGAGATGGGATGTCCCAGGATACCCAGCAATGCCTGCACCAACGGCATGATGGGGCCAGCAGGTTTATGCAGCAGTCTTCTGCTCTCGCACAAAAACACTGACTGAAAAGGTTAGGAAAAAGATTAGCTAGAAAAGAAATAATGATATAGAAGCTACAGCTATAAAAACAGATCCATCTCCCAAATATTTCCTCAGCCCACGCTCCTGAAAAACGACCAAACTCCCGTTTTGCCTCCGGTGGCTCTATTTCCACGTGAGTATTTTTCCTTCCACGTGTCCTTGTGGAGAAGGAAGCGATGCTGTGGGGTTCAGAGCCCCACTGCAGAGCTGAGCACATCACACACACAGGGTTACATAGACCAACGTGATTGTACTCTGAAACAAAAAGGCAGCCGAGAGAGGCTGTTACTTTGGGATAAGTGGGGCTGATCTGAAGAGGCACTGCTCAGACAAAAGCCTCAAGGCATTTCCATGGTTACTGCCACGCACCCCCTCGAGCGGAGGATGTCCTTCTCCTGTCTCAGACACGCTAACAGCCAGCAGCTATGCACAGCATTTCACTGGGCAAAGGGCAGAGAAACCATCAGGTCGGGGAAGGAGAAGAAAATGTGGGTTTCTTTTTTTGTATTCATGTTTTTCAGTGCACCTATTGGGCACGACGGCTCTGCCATGGGACAAAGCATCCTCGGAGACACTGAAGCAGAACCTAATGCTCGCTGGTCCTAAAAGAGAAAATGCAGCTTCTTGTCCTCAGTGACTACAGAATGGCCCAATGGGGTGGCTCACCAGAATTTGTTCTTCACGATTCACTCTGTATTTTAGTCTCCCTGACAACGTGACTGCAGCACTGCCAGTGAGGACTTCCCCAGCTGCCTTCAAACTGTTCGGGGCACTGTGGGGGACAGTGACCAGCAGAAACAAATGGGTCTAACCCAAGCAAAACCAGACCAGTGCCAAGAAGAGAAGGAGTCCAGTTGCACCTCCAAGCAATTGGAAGAAAAGGTCATCAGTAGTCAACACGGATTCACCAAGGGGAAATCATGCTTGACCACCCTGATAGCCTTCAACGATGTCATCACTGGCTGAGTAGATGGGGGAGAGCAGAAGATGTTGAGCACCTTGACTTCAGCAATGTGTCTGACAACATCTTCCACAATATCCTCGTTATGAAACTTAGAAAAGGTGGAACAGATGAGTGCGTGGTGAGGTGAACTGAAAACTGGTCGACTGGCAGAGCTCAGAGGGTGGTCAACAGCAGTGCAGAGTCTGGTTGGAGGCCTGTAGCTAGCAGTGTACCCCAGGGATTAGTGCTGGGGCTGGTCACGTTTAACATCTTTATTAACAACCTGGATGAAGGGATAGAGTCCATCCAAGTCTGCTGATACAAAGCTGGGAGGAGTGGCAGAAACACTGGAAGGCTGTGCTGCCATTCAGCAACACCTGGACAGGCTGGAAAGTTGGGCAGGGAGGAACCTGACCAGGTTCAACAGCAACAAGAACTTCGATATGGTCAGCGTGATGGAGCACTGGCACAGGCTGCCCAGATTGGTGCTGGAGTCTCCTTCTATTCAGATATTCAAGGCCCAGCTGGATGCCAACCTGTACAACCTATTGTAGGGTACCTGCTTTGTCAAGGGGGTTGGACTCAACAATCTCTTGAGGTCCCTTCCAACCCCTGCGATTCTGTGATTCTGTCAAAGCAGCTTGGGTGAGTGGGAGCTGAAATGCTTTGTGAGATTGTTCCCACCTCGACAGCCTGGCTGCGTTGCGTGCCCAGCTCTGTGCAACACCTCCACAGCGTTCCCTTTAGTTTTCCATGGGCAAAGCTTTCTGTCGCAGGAGTGTGGTGACGGGAACGTCACCTCTGATCCATTTTGCCAGGAAATCACCACCCAAACCACAACCAATTGCCTTTTGTCATCATACCCACAAGAAACCGCAGAGCACGGTGTGATTTCTACATCCTCAGTGGGGGCAGCTGCACCTGTGGGGCTGCTAGAGAAATCCCCTTCACTGTGATGCAGGAGGAACTGTGTCTGCGGTGTAAGTACAGCTCTGCTGTATGGCTTCGTAGTCACAGAAGGACAGAGCTGGGAGGGGACACACAAGGATCACTGGGACCAACTCCCTGGCTCCACACAGCACTACCCTGAACCCAAAGGAAGGTAAAGAAACGTCAGAGCTATGGGAAGGCTCCTTGAGTAAACCCCAGGGAGGCCACCAGGATGGGCCCACCTTCCTCCCCTCTAGATGGAGCTCCAGGAGAAGCCTGAGGTCCCTTCCCAACATGAAGGAGAGAGGATGAGACTGCAAGCCAATCTGTTTTGAAAAGAAAACACCAGGGTGAATCACAAGGCAGCACACTGTCAGACTCCTTATTTCCTCCTGCAGCACTGCCCACCACATCACACTCGAGAGAAAACATCTCCCTCTCCTTCACTGGAGCCCTTCTCAGCCCAAAATGGTGCCCCAGTGCCCGGTGCAGCTGCTGCTATTGAGACTGATGGGGGCAGCCAAAAGAAATGATTTCTTTGAGATGTGCTCCAGGATCACAGAGGTTTTCTTCCTGCCACAGATACACCGCATCTCTGGGCACTCTGCGTGCAAAAAGCACCAGGAGTGAACATGATGCAGTGACACACGTCCCTGGGCCATGGAGGTTGGCAGTACCAAAACAGCCATCGCAGTGATGCTAAATTTAACGGATGGAGGCCTATCTGGGGTGACAGAGAACTCCACCCACGTTGCTTTTATTTCCACACGACGGCCACGGACAGCACCAGAGACAATCCCCATCTTTGACAGTGTCCGCTGCCTCAGCCTTTTGAAAAGGCCTTGAAAAGCAGTGCTCCCACAAAAACACCCCTTCCCACCACCCCCTTGCTAGCAGCATAATGCACAGAAGGCTCCTCAGTCTTGCCATTAAATAAGAGATCCCCCTAGCCAGGCGTGAAATGGTACAGGAGCTCACGCAGAACAGAGCCGGTTCTCTGTGGCTGCTTGTTGCTGTGTGAACACAACACAAACCCTGTTGCTGAAGCCCAGTGCTGTGTTTGTCTGCGTGGTGGTGAAGCCAAACAAATTCATCTCGTTTTGCCCTCGTGAAACACGGCCCAACAACGACCTCAACTCTCCCTCCTCCTGATCTGAACCAAATTGAGAATGCTGGACGCGCTGCTTTGGTATCCTGGCTGGCAGAGGGAGCCTGGAGAGATGGGAATGGACTCACTGATAGAGGCTGCAGTGATAAGGCAAAGGGTAGCGGTGTTAAACTAAGAGAGGAGAGATGCTGAGTAGATGTTAGGGGGAAATTGTTTACTCAGAGGATGCCGAGGCCCTGGCACTGAAGGTGCCCCATCCCTGGAGGTGCTCAGGGCCAGGTTGGGTACCCCAGCTGGGAGGGAGCAAAGCAAGAGATGTCATTTTGGGAAGTGTAAGTGGGTTGAAAATTGAGTCCTACACATGGTAGCAAAGCACTGGTACAGGCTGCCCAGAGAGGTGGTGGATGTCCTGTCCCTGGAGACACCCAAGGTCAGGCAGGACGGGGCACTGAGCACCTGATAGAGCTGTGGGTGTCCCTGTTCACTGCAGGGAGTGGGACCAGATGCCCTTTGAGGGTCCCTTCCAACTCAAATGATTCGGTATCTTGTTGAGCATTTGCTAGAGCAGAAGCAGACCTGCAGGCTCTGGAATAGGTGGTGCCATCTTGCCCCCCTCTGAAGGAATTAGGTATCATGTGAGCTGAATAAGAAAAGGATCCAGATCCAAAGTGCCCAAAGGCTGCACTGCCGAAGGCAAAGCCCCATCTCACAGCCACCACTCTGCAGGAGCTGCAGCAGACTTTGCCCCATGTGTAGTGCTGCAGGAAGGGAGCAGCCCTTGCAGTCTCCACGTGATGTTCTCAGAGGCATTTCAGGTGTTGGATGCTCCGAAACGAGCTGGAGGAACCAGTTATAAATGGCAGATGCAGAGATGTTTATTCAGAGTCAAGCAACGAACACCAGCAGTGCTCCTGACTTGTGATCCTTGCTGGCGTGGGCTGAGATTAAAATTAATGAGTGAAAAAATAATAAAGGCAGTCACCCATGCTGCAAGCAAGCCATCCCACCTCGTGTCCTCAGTGCTTCTGACTGCCAGGTTTGGATCCAGGCGGAATTAACCCACACCATCTCCCCGCTGCTCTCTCTGGGCAGGGAGACAGGACTGTGGGCAGCCAGCAACCATTGTCCAGGCCACGTCCCACTGCCCTGGGGACACCGAGAGATCCACAACAGCTGTTTCAGTGCACAGAGGGAAGGAAAGTTTAGGGTGATCTGATTTAAGGATGCTTTAACTCCTCTCATCCCAGATTAACCCCTAGGAACGCACCGGCAGCAAAGCTGTCTCGCTTGCTAGTGTTTGTTTCACACCAAACATCTGTGCTTTTAAGCCCAGGATCTTCAAATCGGATCGATGTGTTTGGAAGGGGGGAGAAAATCCCCAAGTGCTTGTTAGTGTTTCACCCAACAGAGATACTGTTGCTCCTTCCTCCCCACCCCATGCTTCTCCTCCCTCTACAAAGAGGTTCGAGAGATTGCAGGGAACAAAGAATCTAGACTCATTAAGGTGGGAAAAGACCTCTAAAGGTCATCATCACGGGTGTAGAAATTGAGGGAGTGCAGAAATGTGTCATGCACACAACAGGGAGCACTGGGTGCTTTGTGAGCTCACAGCTGGGAAGAGGAGAGCAAAACACGGACGCTCTGATGAGAACATCCAAACACTGCTTTGACAGATACTGCTGCTGTTAATTGAAGATGCTGCAGTTCTGCGACAGGGAGCAAAGCTTGAGCCCTGTAATAGAAGTGGAATAACTTTACATAAGATAACCCGGGAGGACTGGGTCTGACCAGCCAACATTTCTGCATGTGATTTACTGCTGTGGATTACAGGGCTGCACTCACTGCTCCCGAGGCAGGTCCGGCTCCTGGGCACCAGGCTGAAACCAGCTGGGCCACGAAGCACCAACTGAAATCTTCCCCCCATGTTCCCACATTCCCCCGTGACCTCGGTGCCAGTCTTTCCCCAAAGCTGCTTGAAGGAAGCTGGGAAAAGCAGCAGGGCTGCAGCAGGTAACGCTCTTTTCCCAGGGAGTGAGATGCTAAAGTACAGATGGGTTTCCCCAGGAAGACTCTGCAGGCATTGGCAGCTATAACATAATGTGGGGCTGCAGATGCTTGAACAAAAGCCGTGCAATAAGCTGCTGATCCTCTGGGTCCCCACATCACTCTGTGGTCCTACAATTCCAGCCTTGGAGACTTCAAAGCCACCCAGGGGCACTGAACCGGATGACCTGCACAGGTCCCTGCCAACCTCACCCAATGCATGAATCCATGATTCGAAGTGAGAAACCTTCATGTTGCTTCCCTAATTTCTCAGAACGACTCTCACTGGCTCCAATGTTAAGCAGCAGGAATTAGTGCAAAGGCCGGGGTGGGACTCAAGCAGCATTTCCATCTGCTTTGGATCTTCCCGATGACGGTGCTGCAATCCAAGTAGAGCAGGTAAGTCAAATCTACCTCACGTGAGAGAGGTCACGCTCAGCCACAAAGAACATCAACCAACTTGTCAAGAGGTCAATGTCAACCAACTCGTTATCGGGTCCCAAAGGCTGCCCCCACCCTTAAGTGCATCCACCCAGAGCGACCCCTTGGTGCGTCCCCACTGCTCAGGACCAGCCCTGCCTGGAGCAGACCATGACTCTACACTCCAGCAGCTGACAGCATCCTCGTGTGGGGCATTTGTTTTCTTTTCTCTCACCTCTAAAGGCCTGAAATGTCACGAGAGCCATGGTGCAGCACAGCACAGCTGGGGTTTTCCCAGCTTGGCAGGCAGGAGCTGAGCTGCACACACACAGGAGCACATGGGGCTATTTAACTGTGCAAGCCGTACAGCACCCAAGGGCTTGGTGAGGAAATCTGGCACCTCTTGCTCACAGCTGCTGGCAAGGAGTGGGTCCCTGGAGCAAAGTATTCCCCAGAGCACACCCTGGCCGAGGAACTGGTTGCTTGCCTTGACAAGCTAGAATGCAGGTGACAAGCTGGGTAGACAAGGACTGCAAGGTGTCCTGAATCCCAGCCTTTGATATTCCCTGTAACGTAGGTTGTACCTCGCCGTGTGCAAGCTGCTGCTTCAGGGAGCCAGCTACTGTTTGGAGCATGCATGAATAATGGCACTGCTGTTTTTAATCCTTGCTGTGCAGCCACCTCCCCTCTGCCAGACCACGGGAGTGGGCTGTCCTGCCTCCTTCCACCCATAGGTTTCATACAGGAAATCAGCACAGGGATCAAAGGTGGCTCCATTTGCAGGTAAGGGGTTGAGCAGGTCGAGGGGTCAGCTCCAAATTCCCTCCTGGCTCAAGCAGAATTCCCAAATGCTTTGTGCCAGGCAGAGCCTCAAGCCATGTAACCTGAGCATCGGTGCAGAAGAGTCAGAAGAGCAGGGGAAGGAGGGAAAAAGAGAGTTACATCTGGATGAATGAAAGCACTGAGTGACAAAACAAAAGGATGGGTTGCTCCTCTTTCTCCTAACTCACATGACTGCGCTGGGTCATTCTCAAACAGATCTTCATGTTTTACTAGAAAAGGAAAATTGGATTTCAATTCTTACCCTGGAAGTCCTTTGGCTACACGAGATGAAAGCAGCTCCGCTCAGGAAGTGAAACAACCACAATGAGGAGCTAAATCCCTGCTGATCCAGGGCCTGCAGTTCCCGCAGAGCAGCCTGACAGAAGTGGCCTTTTTTCTCCTCCTTTCCCTCAGCAAGATGGCAAAATGAAAAGCATCCCTGGCATTTAGCTGTCCCGTGCCCACCTGCAACATCTGTGGTCTGGGTGGAAGACCTCAAGGTTTCCAACGCAACTTCTTATCCTCTGTGCACATCTATCTCCCATGCAGCATTTTAAAAAGAGCACGGCCAGCAGGTCGAGGGAGGGGATCCTCCCCCTCTGCTCTGCCCTGGTGAGGCCTCACCTGGAGCACTGTGTCCAGTTCTGGGCTCCTGGTACAAAACAGACAGGGATCTGCTGGAAGGAGTCCAATGGAGGGATACAAAGATGATAAAGGGCGTGGAACAGCTCCTGCATGAGGAAAGGCTGAGAGAGCTGGGGCTGCTCAGCCTTGAGGAAAGAAGACTGAGAGGGGATCTGATCCACCTCTATCAATACCTAAGGAGCAGGAGGCAAAGGGATGAAGCCGGACTCTTCTCAGCAGTGTGTGGCCATAGGATGAGGGGAAGTGGCCACAAACTGAAGCATAGGAAGCTCTGCACCAATGTGTGTGGGAATGTCTTCCCAGTGCAGTGACGGAGCACTGGAGCTGCACACAGAGGTGGTGGATCTCCTTCTCTGGAGATGTTCAAGACCTGCCTGGATGCCTACCTGTGCAACCTGGGCTGGGAGCTGCTTTGGCAGAGGGGTTGGACTCAATGATCTCTATAGGTCCCTTCCAGCCCTTACAGTTCTGTGATTCTGTGACTTTGCAGTGCTCACTCACCAGTGTTCAAAGCCATCTGTCCACCTCGGGCCACACCAGTTCAGCCATTTTCAAGCAGGATTCCTCATGTAATCACGATGGCCCTGAGTCAGTTAAAGGCAGGGCCCAGGCTATATTTACCTTGGCACCTGACTGCCAATGCTCAGCCTTCCGGAGTCCTCCTATTTCCTTCCCAAGTAACAAGTATCCGGTGGAGAGGGGAGGAATGAGGAACTTCGGTCTTTTGCCACTTGTACCCAAACTCTTGAGCGTGGCCAACAGCAGCAGTTTGTCACGGCGTTGGAAAGCACTGAAGCTGTCAAAGAAAACTGAGATCCTTCTTTTCGGATGCCAGTGTCAGGGGATTAAGCTACTTCCAGAGTTGAGATCCAAGGTCACCCAGAAGTACTACAGCTAGTAAACAGCCCCATGATTGTTTCATCATCCATGCCAAACGAGCCCACTATCAATGTTCAGAGAGCTGAGACACCTGCTGTGCATCATTTCAGAAGACATTTCTGTTGGGGGAAAAAAGAAACCACTCCTTGCTGCTGCCAAAAACACACTAACGCTGTGCTCCATAGGCCCTGCCCTCCCAGCACAGCATGGAAGTTGTCCAACTGACCCAGTTCTCAAAAAATGGGTGCATAAGGACAAGACCTTATTATTTCCATTGAGAAAACATAACTCGTGTGAGCCAAGGTGTACAACTCACCGTCCTCTCCTGACCTACATAGGGAAGTGCTGCAGCGCGTGTTCCCGTAGGGGGGGGATGGCATTATCTGCCACGTAAAAGCCCCAAATTACACTGCCCTACAAAGAGCTGGGATAAATTGACCCCTCTAAGCCAAGTGGTTGCCAAGCTTTTATCTTCTTCTCATTGTTAAGTGACGCTGAAGCGGAATAATTAGACGACAGAGGGCTATGCAGGGCGCTATTGGAAAGCCCTGCCTTGGCGACTCCATTGTATCTGTAATGCCCACGTTGGCTGTTATATATATCTACTGACTTGGAAAGCTGCTCCCGATTTCACACTCATTCAGCGTAGGTGTACTTCTGTCCCATTATCATCACTGGTGTGTACGATGGCAAAAGGGAACCGGGATTTCGGATTGGGAAGAGAAAGGGATTCCACAAAAGGCCGTGGACGATGGCTCCAGCTGCGTTTTCTCGTCCTTCATCCAGCCCAGCCTTAAAAGTCCCAGGACACACATGACTTCCGTTTCTCCGCCGAGGTTGTGCCACCACGTTAAAAAAAGGGACAATAAAGCATCGAGATGTGGCTAAAATTAGCAGTTTCCAAAACAGTTTGAGTTTATAAAACCTCCAGTGTGACAAAAAGCGAAGTGGGACAATTCTTTTAAGAGCCACAGGATAAAAGGTTTTCCCTTCACACGCCTTGCCTTCTCACACAGGGGAGGAGAAAATGGGTGAGATTATTTCTCTGCCATCTCCAGCTATGGTTATATTCACAGTTTGGACCTCACGTTTTAATAAATCTGTAACTCCTGGGACTGCGAGGAAACTGGTAATTTAGGAGGAAAATACAGCAGCAGCATTTCTAACGACGTTATTTTTAATATAAATCTTCAAACGTGGAGCGATGTTTTCCAGGCTGCCCTGGGAAGTGGTGCAGTCACCATTCCAGGAGGTGTTTGGGAACCGTGGAGTTGTGGCACTGAGGGACGTGGTCAGTGAGCACAGCGTTGGGGATCTGAGAGGTCTTTTCCAACCTTAATGATGCTACGATTTCATACAACAGCAGTCCCAGATAAATTCTCCTCCTGTTGCCAAGGAGGATTAAAGTGTCCTTTAAAATAATATTTAGGATTCATTACTGAGAAGAGGCACGCAGAAACTGGCAGGGGATTGGAGATTATGTAGCATCCACTTTCTGCAGTCCCTAACAAGTGGCAGAATTTAGAAGGAATTAAAGCTGTTGAAGGGGGGGGAGGGCGAAAATCACTGAGAAGGACCTTTCCTACTGAAAAGCCACCTCCTCACCCAAGAACAAACCCATCTGGGTAAGGGGATGGACGTGCTCTGTGCTGCTCACAAGCATGGACCCAAGGGAAGCCCCTGGAGTCTTGGTTAGGAGAGGACATCTGAGACAGAAATGCCCACTGTCTGGTTCAATTTCTCACACTTGAGACAAGGGAATACAAGCCCTATAACAGAGGATCAACTAAAGATGGATATTATAGCTCATATGGCCTCAAAAATAGACATGCAGGCACTGGGGTAACATACTGTACACTGAAACTGATGTTTCAAGGACAAATATAACCACGAAGTCAGCAGCTGCAGTGCTGCTGATACTCTCCAGAGATGAAATGAATAATCTTTTATTTGCCACTGGGGTTAAATGAGAGGTTTCCTTGTACAGGTTCTCCATATGAGCCCCATGGGGTTAGGTCAAACGCCCAAATCCAGCACCCTGTGCTGCTCCTTTATCCAACACTGCAATCCTCATCTTCCCTGCCCCAAGCACCAAACCAAACTCCAATCATCTCCTTCCTAAATGCTCTCCTGTCATTTCCCTCCTCCAAGCTCTTGCTCTACCATCCAGTACAGAGCTCGGCAGCAAAGCCACACTTTCTAGGTAGGAAATTACCCTCAGATCTCCCCACCCCTCCTTGGAAACTCACACACAGCCAGAGATGCTCATTTCCCTTCCCATTAGCAGAAGCAGAACCACACTGTAGATAATCAGGCTGGTGGTAGACCACTTGTGGTGTTCAGGCCATGATTCAGCCACCGCTCGTCAAGAGCTATTATCCTCATCACTTAGCACTACTGACAGGCCAAAACCCAAAAGGTTTTCTCGACACCAACCTGCACCAGAAGAGAGGGGAAATCAGAGGTGGACAGTCAGCTATGCGCTGCCTGAATCTGTGACCCACTCATAGCTCTGTGCTGCCCAGCAAACAGCACAAAGGGCATTTCTTGCGGGTGAAAGCAAAGGAAAAACTATTCAAACCTCAGTGGAAGAGCGCTCAGTTGCTGAGCTCCAGAGCTGACACCCTACTGACACGAACCAGTTCTGGGTGATGCTTCAACTGTGGTTTCATAAGAGTGACAGCTGCTGTGATGGTTACACCCTTCTACCTCTACGAAGAGCCAGAGCAAATCTTAACAAGTCTTATCCAATTAAAAATGCTTCGGAGTAACAGAATCACAGCCCAGAAACACATTAACCCTGTGACAAATGGCTGTGACCTGTGCTAGTTTTTAATCCAATCCCTAATACCAGCAGCAACAGCCCACCTCCCTCCCAGACCTCTCAGCAGAAGGAAATGAAAACCAGATGAGCTGGACAGGGGATGGATCGATTAGATCATCTCGTCCTACCCAGCACGCAGCATGAAGCGGCTCCCCATGAGCAGCTTCCCAAGTACTCCATCCTCACTCACTCAGAGGAGTCCAAAGCAATGGAGTTTCCACCTCTCCTCTTGGGATGTCATTTCTCCCTGCAGCCTGAAACACCTCGCTGCCAGGAGGCCTTTCCCATCATGCTTTCCTCTTGAAAATATCTTCACTTCAACTGGCAGTCCCCCTGCATATGCACATTTATGCACGACACTAATTAAACAGATTACTACTAAAAAGGAATTACAATTTAGGAATAAATTAACGTGTTTTCCTTTTATCCTCTGCGAAAAAGCCCAAGATGTCAAAGAAAGTCTGAGTCCCTCTGACATCTTCTGTCTCTAAATTGGTCCCACTGCTCATAATTACACCTCCCCTCTCTCCACACAAGTTAATTCACTTTTCTTTCCTTCCCCCCACTCCTTTTTGGAGGCAAGAAGGGATGAAGGCAGAGAAAAAAAGGGGAAGGAGCAGGATCGGGGAGAGAGAGAGGCATCATCCCGTTGGACCCATCTAACTGGCTACAGCAGATGGAAACACAAAGCTTTGACTGATGAATACCCCCAATTCTGTCTACAGAATGGCAACGGCCCCTTCACTTTCACCTCACATATGTACACTGGATCCGCATCGAGGAGGAGAAAGGCCGACTTCAGGTCAACGCGCAGTGTGAAGGTCAACTGCAATGGTCAACCAACTGAGAAGGACCATGTTCCAGAATGCTGCTCCAAAAAATCCGTTTTCCCATAATTCTTCTTTTTTCCGCAGGACAATATTTTTAGGATTAACGAAGAAGAAAATTCTCCTACTTAACAAATAGTTCCCCACTGGGGCCTAAGAGCCCTCCTGCTACTCCGCACCCCTGGATCCGTGCTGCTCAACCAACAGGAAAAAAAGAAGTGGCAATGAATTTTTGAGGCCTCTAGGCTTCCACTTCATTACGAGCAAAAACTTAAAAGCCAACTCCTCACAGAATCACCAAGGTTGGGAAAGACCTGTAAGATCACCCAGTCCACCCATCACCAATAGCTCTCACTAAACCACGTCCCACAACACAACGCTTCCAGGGAAGTCTGGGAAGAGTGCAAGAAGAGAAGCGATGGGGAAAGAGGAAGGTTGAACTGCCATCCTGGGCTTATCTCTGCCAACGTCTTGCCATGCAGCTGTATGGGATGCGCATGACCGTCCCAACAGCAACAACCGAACGAAGAGCCAGGAACCGCTGGAGAGGCGCCAAGCTTGGAATCGGGTTTGAAACGCATCGGAGAGAGAGAGCCGCAAGGGCCAACGCGCCCCGAGCGCTCCGCCGCTTCTCAGTGGACTGAAGAGGTCTCAGAGATAGGAAGTGCAAATTGGAGGGGAAACGCGGAGCACCAGCAGGCAGCCTGCCCTTCCTTCGCTGCACGGCTCGCTTTCTTGGCCGCCAGGAGCGGCGAGGAAGTGATTATAAAGCATTTATTTGCAAAATCGCAGCCAATAAATCCGAGAGCAACAGTACCCCCCCCCGCGCCGTCCGCTCCTTGGTGCTGGGAACGGAGCAGACACGAAGGTCTGATGGGTGGGCAGCTGAAATCCCTTCTCGAGGTGTTTGGGGCTGATGATGCCCTTAAGGAGCAGCGTGGGGAGGCTGTCCCATAGCTCTGTTGTTTCAAAGCCCACGAGGGAAAAGGACAGCCCTCTGAGCGCTGCGAGTGAATCACACAACCACGGAACGGATGGGGTAGTGGCCCTTAAAGAGCACCCAGTTCAAACCCTGTCCTTGTAAAGATATTCTGAAAAAGGACTGGCTGTTGGGAGAGGGACTGAGTAAGGGAGAGCATGAGAGAAAATAAAACAGTACAGACAAAGCCGTCCAATTCCCCTCCCCTTTCCTGCAGATAAAAACCAATGGGCTGTTCCATCACAAGCAAACCACTGAATGCAACTCACTGCCTGGAAAATCACTGAGGTCAAAAGCACGACAGAAAAAGGAAAAGGGATTAAACAAACGGATGATATAATCTACACAGCTATAACTCAGCCCTTCGAGATATAAATAGCTGCACTGCGGGGCTCAACTTAACCACTAATTTACAGCGCAGTCAGGAGGGGGGCAGGCACCCACCCCCACGAGCAGATTAATCCCTAATTGTTCTTTCTACATTGCTGACACCTTCTGCTTTGAAGTGCTGAAGCTGTACCATCTCACAGCAGGGGCTGGGAAGGGCTGAGACGTGCCTCGTTGCTGCTTCAACCTGCACGCTGCCCCAGATGTGGGCCCTCTGTGCACACCACAGAGGGAGGGATGGCTCTAACCTACAGGGACAGGAGATGATCAAAGCCCGGTATTCTCCAAAAAGGAAAGCAGGACGGAGGTGATGGTTCAGCTTTCACAGTGTTTTTATAAGACTTTAATTGCAAGTAAACGCCATCTGGGATATTCAAATGCTTCAGAGCACTTAAATCACTTCAGAGCCTTTGTAAATCCCCCTCGAAATACGAGCAGAGAACAGTGCATAGGTGACAGGAGCAGAGCCATCAGGATCACGGAATCTCAGAGTGGTTTGAGTTGGAAGGGACCCTTCAAGGCCATCTGCTCCCACTCCCTGCAGCGCACAGGGACACCTCAGTGCTCAGAGCCCCCTCCTGCCTGACCTCGGGTGTCTGCAGGGAAGGAGCACCCACCACCTCTGAGGGCAACCTGTTCCTATGCAACATGAGCTGGTGGAGATGGTGGCTTTCAGAACGGGTCCCCAACCAGTCTCCACCCCACCCGTTTTGTACACCTTCTTTGATTCATCTTGCTCTACTTGAGGAGGTGATGAGTGATGGAAATGCAGTGGTACAGGTGCTTGTCCTATCCTGGCACACATCCCCTCTTTTACTACATTAACTTTCAGAGGAGAAGTTGCTTCTGTTCTCGTAGAATCAAAGAATTACAGAATATCTCAAGCTGAAAGGAGCCCACAAGGACCACAGAGTCCAACCCTGGATATATATATAAGGATATCAGAGCCAACTTTTTCAAGCAGCTCTATCTACTGAACCAACCAAGGGAAGGATTTATGGAAGGCAGTGCTATTTTCTGTCTGCCAGCAACCACATGTAGCAGCTGGATCAGGAAGCGTTAGGAGTCATGCAGGCTGGAGACAAATAATAGCTTTGTTCCTTCTCAGGTGGCCAATTCAGAACTGGTTTATGGTATAAAATAAAAGGCACCAATATGGGCACCTTAAGAAGAAGCACATTTTACCCAGTCCAACTGATAAATACCATAACATACATATAATAAATACCACTTGATATTATTCATTGTATTAACCTCACACCTTAGAGCAGTGCAACAGAGCTGTGTTTTTAATGTCATGTAGAAGCGTGGCAGACACACATCAAAAGATCAAAAGCAGAGAAAGCCCTCCCTGCTGCTCCTGCTCCAGCACTGAGCCAACACCTTGATGCACTTCCCAGAAGCTGGCTTGTTTGCTGTCCAATGGAAAGGCTTTGGACTTACTTTTGCTTTCTCTTTAGCTTTCACTCAGGATGAGTTCTGAGTTCAGCAAGTACCTACACGTGAGGAAAAACATTCCTTCCCCATCTGTTAATAAAAGGAGGTAACAACACCAAATAATGGAATTGTAAAGCAGACCATGAGTCACTGGAGAAAAGCTCCCCTCCGTTTAGCACTCACAATGCACCTTTGCTTTCTCCATGCTCCAAAGCAGTGATGCTTAAACCACAGAATAAGGACCAAACGTGAGCCTGGGCATCTCAGGGATGATCTGCATCGTATCACTTTAACAGCATTTTCAATTAAACACTTGATAAAGATTACTCATCATCTTCAGCCAGCTGACAGCCGTTCAGAAAGCACAGCAACGGCTGCTCCAGAAACAATCAAAACTCTTAAACGCCTGCCTGAGGGATGCACCAACTAGTGTCTAGCAGATATTATCTCTTTTATTAAAGGGCAAATAAAATTGAACCAGGGAGAAGATGTTTTAAAGCAGTTAATGGAGAAGAGAAAGCGGGCATCTCTTTAAAACATCTTCCCAAATGGTGCATTTCAGGCTGTAGTCAAAGCACATAAAAGTAAAGAAATAGCTATTAAATGGGTTTTGATTGAGCTTCTGGCTGGTGCATCAAGAAAAGGAAAGCCTTTTAAAAATGAACACGTTTGCCTCTGAAGCAAAGCGGTGTCACTGGGGAACGAGTGACCAAGAAGAGGAGGAGAAGCTGATCATCTGTGGGCAGCTGGTCAAAAAGCAGAGGCACACCAGGAGTCCTGGTCTGCTCGGTGCCTGAGGATGCTTGGCTGTGTCCTTGGTGTCACAGGTGATGGTGGGAGACAGGATGAGCAGAGGGAGCACTGCTACAACCCACTGCGCTGAGCCAGCAGCTGGGAAGGAGCGAGGTGAAGGTTGGCCTCTTCTCCCAGGTAAGAGATAGGATGAGAGGTGATGGCCAGGGGATAGGTTTCAGATGGATATTATAGGAGTGGTTATAGGAGTGGTGATGCACTGGCACAGGCAGCCCAGGGCATGGTGGGCTCACCATCCCTAGGGGTGCTCAAGAAGCACAGAGATGTGGCACTGAGGAACATGGTCACTGGGCACAGTGGGATGGGTTGGGCTCGACGATCTTGGAGGCCTGCACAGCCTGTATCATAGAATAGCTCGAGTTGGAAGGGACCTTGAATGGTCATCTAGTCCAACACCTCTGCAGATGCTCCACCATATGGAGGTCCTGAGCACCTCTCCTGACCACCCCAGCTGCACTCCTCAGCTTCAGCTGCTCCATCAGCCATCCTTCCTGCTGTCTCATCTCATCTCCCTTTCCTACAGTTTGTAGCTGCAGAGACCTTCCTGCTCATTCCCATCTACATTTCAGAAGCCCAGATGGAAGATGACATGCCATCACAAACACAAAGCGCACTGCAAAAACAAATATATTTTTATACTCTGTTTCTCTAGCACAGCTTCATTCACAATCTCACTCACTTCTCCAACCCCCTCCATGGGACTCGAAGCTGTCCCTGCCAACATTTTTGGGGAGGAGGTCTGATTGTTTCTGTTGTTAGTGGTGGATTTTTTCCATACTTTCAATTGTCCTGTGAGCAGAACCCTACCGGTCACCCAGAACATCTACCCAGGGATATGCAAGCCAAGCAGCGTGCTCTACCAGCACAGGACTTCTCAGCAGAGAGAGGAAAGAACCACGTAGAAATAACACACAGCTTCATAGTATAAATTCCACCCACCATGATGCATTTCACTTTCCAGAGCTTCCTTCCCTCTCTCCAGTCCTTCAAAGAGCTCCTTGGCCTTGTGAGATTGCTCATCAAAGCACGCAGACCAACACCATCAAATGGCAGCAGCTCATTTCCAAGCTGTGAGGTCTGCAGACATTCAGCCACTGCCACCACAAGTGCTCTCTGCAGCAGCAAAACCCCACAGATCGCAGCATTAATTTCCCCAAGTGCAGCAGGCACACCACTGCCTCATGAAACCAGAGCCTGCACAGAAGCACCTGGATAAATAACAGAGACAGGGAGTATGCCTTGCAAATACATCGACCTTGACAGGTATCTACACAGTGCATTCAAAATGCAAGCCTGGGAATTAAATTCACTGTCAACAAGCAACAGTCAAGCAAAACCAAGCTTCCCTTTATCACTTTCCTCCCCCAGATTATCCTCCCTTGTTGCACCAGGAATAATTTACCTCTCTGCTCCACAGGTAGCAGCTGGCTTCTCTCTCAGTCTAAGGGCTATTACGTTAGGACTGCACTCAGTGTGGTTGGCTCTCTGGGTAAGATTGATGAAGCTTTTTGTCTCAGAACTGGAGGATTTACGCATCAAAAGCTCGGCTGCCTCCCCCCAGCTGCTGTAGCTTACCTGCTAGCAGATATTGCTTCCCATAAACCACGTCGACCTTACACTGCCATGGGTGGAACATAGCAAATACACTGTTATTTGAGAGAATAACTGCTCCAGCCTGCCTTATCCTCCAGTGTATATCCACCAATATATATATATTTGCCTCCAAAGTGACTGGGTGTGAAAAGGGAACGGGTACCCAACTGTGATTCCTCACCACAAGGAGATCATGCACGCGTGTACTGTACAGTGAATCTGTCTAACCATGGACTGGAGATGCAAGGAGTCCCCGTGCTGCTCATCACCTACCTGCAGCACATACAGTTTTGTTGTAGGGTGCAGCTCTGTGATGTCATAGTCCTTGGTTTGCCTGAGATGGGACAAGATGTTCACTGCTGTCCTCTCCACCTTCAGCATCCTCCCCATTGCCACTCAGTGTTTCCTGAAGACCTTTCCTCTGCTCTGCTGCTTCGTTTGTTCTTTATCACCTGACTGCAGGGACTTTTTCTGTTAAAGAGTGAGAATGGGGGGGATGAAAAGCCACCACCTGCACTGAGGATGCCCTGAACGAGCAGGAATGGGCAATTGAAAAGAAAGGAAGCACCGCTCCGTCCTTCGGGGGCACGTCCAGCTTCCACTGATGACTAAGGAGACCAAAGGCCTTCCCTTCCGTCTTCTCACTTCCTCAACTTGTCATCTCCTCTCATTGTTCTTACCACCATTAAGATAAGCTCTGGTGGCAAGGAGTGCGTGCTCACCTCTGTTACACAGTATCATGCAACTGGAGGAGCACTGGTTTTGCTGGAGCTAAATCAGCATTACTTGCTCAGGAGAAGAGCTGTGGAAACGACTGTTTCAATCACCCAGTGCTTTCTTTGCTTGATTTGAAGGACGTATTCATTTCAAGCAGACACAGATTAACTCATTCTTTTTATGAAATTAATACAATCAACATAGAAATCTGTCTGAGGTCGCTGACATGAAAAGTGATTATTCTAGGTTCAGTTGCAACTGTGTTTGACTGTAATTATCATAGAATCACAAGGTTGGAAAGGACCTACAAGATCATCCAGTCCAACCATCCACCCATTCCCATGGCTGCCACAAGCTAATAAGCCATTTCTTGTAGCTCCTCATCCAGACACCTCTTGAACACTGCCAGGGACGTCTGAACACGCTCCAGGGCCTCAACGTCCTTCTTGTAGTGAGGGGCCCAAAACTGAACACAGTACTCGAGGTGCAGATTCACCAGAGCTGAGTACAGGGGGATGATCACCTCCCTGCTCCTGCTGGCCACACTACTTCTAACGCAGGCCAGGATGCCGTTGGCCCCCTTGGCCACCTGGGCACACTGTCGGTTGATGCTTGGCTGAACATGAACTAACACCCCCAGATCCCTTTCCTCTTCAGTCATCCAGCCACACATCCCCAGTTACTGTTGCTTGACCTCAGCGCAGACATAACGTTGAGGAAACCCTCAAAACTCAGCAAGAAACACCACTGAGAAGCTGAATACAGGATGCAGATGGCAGCTGCAACCCTCCTCTTGAAAGCTTGGGCTGTGGCTGCTGCAGCAGGGCGAGCAACCACCGACCCGGGGCAGCTTCCCGTCCCGAGCTGCTGTTCTCAAAATGACACAAGAGCTGTTGAATTCAGTGCACCCATCGTGGGTGTGAGATTAACAAACAGTATCGAGATTGGGTCTTCCTAAACACCTGCAAGAGGAAACCTGCTTGCAGGAGGAACCACCAGCAAAAAAAATAACCAACAAAGTGCTCTTCAGTGAGAGAGAGGAGGGACGTTTGTTTATAGGCAGCAGCTCCAGGTATGGGCAGCAGGTCCCAGCATGCATCCCAGCACGGTTTCTGTAAACAGCTGTCTCATCCAAGTCCACAGCCCAACGCTGGCGACGTGTGTTCAGTGCTGATGGTTGGGTGTTTCTGGCATGTAAGAGGCCAGAAAGTCAGCTTGCATCAGCGATGTCAAATTCGGCGTGGAAGTCTGAAGCGTTGTGGAGGAACCTGCTTGGCTCAGAATCATACAATCACACGGTGGTTGGGTTGGAAGGGATCTCAGAGCCCCAGCCCCTGCCATGGGCTGGGTGCCTCCAGCAGATCAGGCTGCCCAGGGCTCCATCCATCCCGGCCTTGAGCACCTCCAGGGAGGTGGGGCACCCACAACTTATTTGGGCAAAAGAGCAAAAGTGCTTTGGACTTAGGAGCACAAGCACTGGTGATTAGTGATTCCTGTTCTTCTTGGTCCCCACGCAATGAAAAAGCCACCAGGGTAAAGACCTCTGAAGGCGAAGGAAGGTCCTCCTGGCCACGTGACACATGGTGAAGAACAAGGTTGGATCCTGACCTGCTATCTCCCCCTCGATTCTCCTGCAGTTTGCTCACAGCTGCCAGGTAATCAGTGGGAAGACAAAACAATGGCACAGTGCTCCTTCCTGAGGAGTGAGGAAACAGATCTGGGGGTTCTGGTTGAGGCAAGTTAGGAATCTGAGTCAGTGCTGCACCCTGGAGCCAAAGGAGCCAAGCATACCCTGGGGTGGATCAGGCCCAGCACTGCCACCAGGCGAAGGAAGGGCTCATCCTGCTCTGCTCTGTCCTGGTAAGACCTCCCCTCCAGCACGGGGTGCAGGTTTGGCACACAACATAAGGACATCAAACTATTACAGAGCACACAAAGGAGGGCTGTGTAACTCCTAGAAATCTCCTCGGTCCCCACCAACGGTGCCTCTCCACAACCTCCCCTGCTCGTGCTCTGACAACAAATTCAATTTCAAGTTAATAAGGGAACGCATAGCAGAGGGGCGAGCCAACCACAATTACTGACTATTATCTCTCAGGAAAGATCTTTCAGTTATTGTGGGTAACGCAGGAAACATCAGCTCAGCGATCAGCGCTGCTGGTGACGGCGAGAAGAAAACCACACGCATTAAGCTATTGTGCAAATCCACAGGGCACGGCGTCTCGGTTCCCACCTCCCAAAAGAGGCTGGCTGACACGACTGGGAGAGGCACAGGGAAGGACACGGACGATGTGAAGGCGGTGAGCAGCTCACGGTGGGGCTTTGGAGCAGCTCGCTGCTCACCCATAGCTTCTAACACGTGAGTTTCGGAGATGGAGATTGGAAGAGACCTTCAAGGTCACCAAGGCCAACCATCAACCCGAACTGCTGAGGTCTAGCACTAAAACCATGTCCCCAGTGCCACATCTGTTGCTTTCTGCATACATCTGCGTTCTCAAAGCGAGTGGTGGGAGCACTGACTCACCACCCACTGGGCTCAGCTCCCACATGTGCACCATGAGCTTCTCTTCTCCGGTAAAGAAATTCTCTTCACCACTTTCCCCTCTCGACAGCGATCGTTGAGAAAATGAGTACATGCCAGGCCAAAAAAGAGCAGCCTAATGTGTGCATCTTTCCTACTGCCTGCTTTCCCACCTTTTCTACTGTCTAGAATGAAAAAAATAAAGCATTACAAGCAAATTAATACCAGCAAGTTTGGTCAAGTTTCCAATGACAGCAATGGATTTAGCATCCATTCGGAATCTCGAGTGAAATAATAAGCCAGCCGTCATGTGAGAAGCCTGATTTTAAGCCACTCCAGCTCCAAGTAGCACTTCTGTAGCTCTTCCTATGAGACATCATCATTTGAAAGACCGAGTTTGCAGCTCCAAGGTTTCCCCCAAACATCAGCTTCTTGCTTTCTGAAGACAGGCTGACGACATTGCACCCGATGTGCTTAATTAGCAGTTTACAGCAAGATCTCTCCAAGAGAACTAAAAACCCTTCGGAAGAAATGCTGAGTGCAAAATCAGGAGCCCATCCATAACGACTGTTTACTCCCATCTTCTACAGATTTCGGGCCATACTGTTTCAATCAGCAGTTCCTGCCATTGATGGAGTTGTTCCTTCCAGCGATGGAGCTGAACTCCATCAGAGGTCAAACATAATTGTCCTGGGTTCCCCCTAACCGGGGGATGTGGCTTTTTAAAGATCGCGCTGGGATGAGGAGGAAAGAGGTCAGCACATAAAATAAACACACACATCAGGATGCTGTCACACAGCCCAGTCCACCCAGTATGGAAGCAGTTTTCCCCTTGATTTCAGCAGCTTTGTTTCAACCACTACGGTACCACGGAACACAGGGAGAATGCTTTGCACAGATGTTCATTTTGTAAGAAATAATAATTCATGCAAATCCCTGCTCCAAGCAAATTCCACAGTAGTGCATCTTATCACAAGCCAAACAAAAAGCACAGATACATCTGAGATCCATAAACCTGTATTAAAAGAATTTGTTCTTGTTACAGCTTGAATTTCCCCCCTCTCCCTGTCTCCTCTGCCAGCAAACTACCCAGCAACACTAAACAAGAAAACCACTCACTCCAGGGGCCTAAAAAGAAATGTAGACCCCAACTATGATGTAATGTAACGCTGCTGTGAAAGGACTACAGATACAACACCCTCATGTTCTCTCAAAACACCTTAAACATAAACACACCATCCCACCCACAACGCTGGTCTCACTGGGGCTCCCCGTGGCACCACCGAACTCAGCTACACGTTGGCAATGGGCACACTGCAGGGGTTTGCCATCTTGGTGCTAACTGGGAGCCTGGAGCTTCTTCAAGCTCCTAAATTGAAATGTTTTAAGAGCTCAGGAGTGTGTAGAAGGTACTGAGGTGTATCTACAGGCCACTTTCACCCAACAGTTCGTTGCTTTTAAGAGCAGGGATTTTCCTCTGTTTCATTACTCAAGAATGGAGTGCTCCCTCACCACATCTGGAGGCCGACCAGCTTTCCACAGAAGCTCAAGATGGTGAAAATAAACCAATAAAACGTATTTGTAGGGTTTGTGTTGGTTTTGTTACAACCTGAATTCCAACCCAACCACCGGACTTCAGCAGAACAAAAACATCCCTGTGCTGAGTGCTCCCAAACAGGAGTCGTGCCCCTTCCAAGCTCTACACCAACAGAGACCTTATTATCCTCTGGGGGAGGAAGTCGGATTTTTTCCACTTAGCTGTGTTCCCAGGTAGTTCCTAAACACGGTTTCCCTTCCCCCTGTGTTTAAAGGGACTCTTGGCCCTAAGACAACAAGCTATTGCCTTAATGCCACTCCAAATTGCCATCGTTGCGTACGGAGCCCTAAAATAGCACCATGACCAGTCTACCACCAGTAAGCTCCACTTTATTTCAGGGAGACAGCACATACCACGATGCCAAGATTAATAACGCCGCTTCTTACCTTAATTACTGTCAGCAAATCGTCCACCTGCATGTCATTAGGAGCCCATAAAGGTTCTTCCAGTGGTGCCCCTGCAAATAAACCAGAAACACCAAACTTTCAATGCCAAGCAGTTATAGTTCAGCAAAACAAATCCACTACTGGTGCCAGCAAGGCGATTCCACTTGGTTTTATCCATATGCAGAATGACACTTCTCGTTAGAGACACATCTGGGGACAGAAGGAATGAAAAAAATGCATTTTTTTTTTGAACACAGAAAGCAAATTTCCAGGGTTAAAGTATTTTGGGGCAGAGTCAGTAGACAGAAATCACAGATCAGCAGTGACCAGTGAAAAAGACTCTGAAGTTCACAGTTTCGCTTGCTATCAGAGATAATATAAAAATACAAAGTCTAGGAGGGTCCACAGCCAGAAATAGTAAATCATTTTTATGTTAGTAAAGGCACACAGTCACCACGGGCTCCCATAAGTGTGCAGAGGTTCAGTGTACATCCACTTTTTCCCAGCCCAAGGAAAGAGGGACATCCATCACGAGTTCTGGCAGC
Source organism: Cyrtonyx montezumae (assembly GCF_038088225.1). Taxonomy (NCBI): domain Eukaryota; kingdom Metazoa; phylum Chordata; class Aves; order Galliformes; family Odontophoridae; genus Cyrtonyx; species Cyrtonyx montezumae. The sequence continues at coordinate 66,055,732 of NW_027071936.1, read as the reverse complement.
CACGTACCCCTGGGTTTCCCCAAATCCAAGTGTCCCCAGACATACATTATAGGGTCAGTGCAGCCCAAAGGCACTCTGCATCTCTTCGCTGCCCTACATCAGCTCTGATACAGCAGTGGGCTCCTTGCAGGACCAAGCCCTCCTTTCCTTAATCCCATTCTGAGAGCTACAAAGTATGAAATTAGAGACCCGAAGCAATGCTAAAATTAGAGTTGAATACATTTAACTAAATGAATGCTTCCCCCCCCCCCCCCATCTACATCTCCCAGCCTCCGAGGCCACCTGATGCCAAGGAGCTCAGCACAAGCCCTGGGTGATCTCCTTGCCTCTCCTCACCCGCCTCAAGGGGTTGGCTCCAGCAGACAAGTCTCAGCACTTCAATCTGATGGGCACAGAATGCTTTTCAACTCTACGGAAGGAGAAAAAAAATCTGTTTTGTTTCTTCTTTTTTCTTTTTTGAGTGTAATATAACCAGGACTTTCAAAGCTATGAAAGCAGGCGACCATGCTGGCTCCGATTACAGAATCACAGAACTGTAGGGGTTGGAAGGGACCTCAAGAGATCATCGAGTCCAACCCCTCTGCCAAAGCAGCTCCCAGCCCAGGTTGCACAGGTAGGCATCCAGGCGGGTCCTGAACGTCTCCAGAGAAGGAGGCGACTGCAGACAAGTTGGACCAGATGACCTTTAAAGATCTCCTCCAACTCAACCGATTCTGTGATGCAAATGTTGCATTGGACACTACTGAAGGTATGAGAAGTCTGGAGATGTGGCATTGAGTGTTCAGCCCCCGAGCTGAGCTGTGCGAAGCTTGGAGCAAGACACATGCAGTGGACACTCACATCTCCATCCAGGATGGAGCGAACAGGAAAAAAAAGAAACGTGCTGGAAGGTAATGAAGCTAATGAAGCAAAGCAGATGCAAAGACAGAATGAAAGCAAAACACCAGGGCCACAATCCAAATGCATATCGAAGTCAATGCAACACATGTGAGTAGGTTATGGAGCAGGCTGTGCGTTCAGATGGCAGTGACTCACCCTCTCCTCCTGACAGGTACGGAGTGCAGTGCATGCACTGTCACGTACATATCAGCACGAGAATCTCACGTTACAAATACTCACAACAATATCTTGCAGCCACATTTGAGACATTAGTCACACAGCCATCACAGAGGAAACGTGGTTTCCAAAGAGCAAGTGTACAACAGAACTGAGAGGAGGGGACCAACCCGAGCATGAGGAAACCCAACACTGACCTGGCCCATGCAGTAACCCAAAGGCGGTGCTCAAGGCCACGGATGTGGCAGCCTGACCTTTCTTAAACAAAGAAGTGGAAGATGAAGAGCTGTGCATGTGCCAGCTCACCTGCAGGCTCCACCCCCTGGAGAGGGGATGGCCCAATAGAAGGTCCAACGATTGACAATGCCTGATGTGTCAGGAGAGAGCTCATCCGTGCTTATAGGACCTCGGAGCATCAAATGTCTTGGTTGGAAGTGAGCCATGGGAACCAACACTCGGAAGCAAGCATCCAAAACCAGAGCTTCCCTCAAGCTGGTGATTTCTGCGCTGGACCAGTTCAGCGTGGTGGCACAAATTTTACTGTCTGATGTCATTTCTTTTATGAAAGGAGGAACACGTGCCCAGGAAGAACCTCGGTTAGAAAGTGCTCTTAGAATCATAAAGGTTGGAAAAGCACTCTACGATCACCAAGACCAACCCCAACCCACCTCCACCATGACCATAACCATGTCCCTCAGTGCCACATCCCCACAGTTCTGGGGCAGTGACACCCCAGGCTGTGCCAATGCCTGACTGCTTTCAGAGAAGAAATGTCCCCTAATATCCAAACTTCAGATGATGCCAGCAGGTTTGTTATTCAAGAACATTAAGGTGAAATACCGTCGCATGCTGAAATGCTTCAATTTGCTCCCCACTCATACAGGGTTGACAAAAGTAGCCTACAGTTATCGAGCTGCTCTGTCTCTTATTAAAATAATTAAAGTAGCAGTAAGCCAGGTATTAGCTGGCTAGACAGCCCAAATCCCACCACCCACATAATCCACCTGAAAGCCAAGTGTTCCAAGGGAAATTAAAGCTGCCTTTAATCCGTACAAATCTCAGTACAGGAATCTTTTATTCTCCTGCTACACACCCCTCGGTGCTGCCAGAGCTCTGAGGGCAACACGACACGAAGACTGATGTTTTAAGAGCAGAGGGAGCAAATGTTGGATCTTTCAAGCAGTCCATGGCACAGGCAGCTTTACACCTGGGCTGTATCAGGGTGCCCTTCTTCTCCACGTGCTTGGTGCAATCGTATTTATCAACACACACAAGTTAGGACAACGCGAGCATGAATGATGATGATTTAGACGTGCTGAGTGTGTTTGTAATCTGCCACGATGCTCCAGGATGGAGCCACGAGGGAGCCTGGTGCACTGGAGGAGGAAGGTGGCTTTCTGCAAGCCTGCCAGGCACATCTCCCCAAAGCAAACCCAAACGTTGAGGAAACCTGTGGGGATTGCTGCTGCTCTGCGTTTCCTCCATCTGACATTCTCCTTCTGAAAGATCTCACCCTGTCCCTATTGTGATACAATGAAGCAGGCTGATCTGTGCACGGAGGCGGGGAGAAGCTGCCAGAAAAAGAAACCACCAAGGTGCAAACACTGAAAAATAAAGGGTAGGAGACACAGATCTTAGCTCTGAGTTATCAAACCTACCGTACAGACCCAAGCCGTCCTCAGCAGGATAAGATCCTGTGCAGGGCTGTGGGTTCTGCTCCTCCCACCTGGTACCAGGGGAGCTCCCGAAGCCTTTCAATTTCCATACCTAAACCAGTTACTCATTTAGCTGCCAAATGGGATCATTACGATGAAAAACCCTACCTGTGGGAATCGAGCTCTCTCACTTCAGAGGGAATTCGAGCTCCTATTCTCCAGGATCCAGCCAGGAGTATTTCCTCCGACAGACGTGCTGGCACACTGCCTGGCTCAAAAAACACACTGCAGAAGAGCACTGAGCACTAAGCTACAGCTAGAAGCACTTAAAAAAATAGCAAAAATAATCAAGTTTGGGCAAAGCATATGGTAACACTTATCACACCGCAGGTGAGAGCAAATACAATGCGCTCTGTAGAGCACAAAGCAAAATAAAAGAGAAATAGATGAATTTTCAGAGAACAGCAGTGCTTAAATACCAAAGCAGCTCAGGAACAGCGAGCCCAGGTGAAAGGTTGCTCAACGCCCTCAGCCTCAGCGTTGTTGCACTCTTGAGTTTCTCTGCCCCTTTGATATTATAAATATCAAAAGATGTTCCTCCGGAGCACGCAGGAGCTGCATGTCTGCGGCACGGAGGCAGGGCATACCCCCAGGACCCTGCAGGCTGCAAACATCACAAAATCCCATGGAGGCACCTGGAGGACTGAAGATCAAAGCGAGCAGCGCTGCTGTGCACAGACACAGCGAACCAACAGCAACCCAAGGCCAAGGAAACAGGAGTAGAAATGAGGTAGTGCAGGGAAGTGAAATGGAGGGCTGCCTCGAAGGCTGGAAACACACTAAGGATGGGGGCACTCCATATGTGGGATCACACAGTCACAGAGGCATTAAGGTCGGAAAAGACGGCTAAGATTAAGTCCAGTCTTCAACCCATCCCCACCTGAGCTGTGTTTTTCCTTCTCCTTAAACTTAAACCCCTTGAGTTTGCAGTAATTTATTTCCATTCCTACTCATCTCCGCCTCTCTACGTAGTGATACAGATCACAGAATGGTTTGAGTTGGAAGGGCCCCTTCAAGGCCATCTGCTCCCACTCCCTGCAGTGCACAGGGACACCACAGCTCCATCAGTGCTCAGAGCCCCATCCTGCCCAGCCCTGGCTGTCTCCAGGGATGGGGCACCCACCACCTCTCTGGGCAACCTGAGCCAGTGCTTTGCTACCCTTACTGTAAACCACTTCTTCCTCAAAACTGGTGTCTAAATCTCTCCTCTTGTACTTTGAAACCACGTCCTACTCACAACCGAAAGAGTTTGCTAAGCAGTTCCTGCAGTTGCTTCTCATGGAGCCCCACGTGGAGCTCGCAGCCGTGCCCTCCAGTGAACGGCACAAGCCACTGCTCCGACCCACTGCAGCAATTCCTGTAATTCAAGCCTGGCAAACAACTGCTACTCTGAAACGGGACAGCATCCAACTGTTATCTTCTTCCTTGTAAAAAATAAAAAAAACATAGAAGGTGTATTTACCATACCTGCACACTCACTGCACTGGAAGTACCCCCACGCAGGCGTGACAGCGGCACGCACCAGCGCTCCTTGCAGCTTCGCCTGTTGGTGTTTCTGCTTTCATCTGAGCAAAAAGCATGTCAAAGCTAAACAAGCAGGAGAGAGGAAAGCAAGCATCTGGCTGCCTCCCTGACAACCGAACAAGCTGGCAGCTTGCAGAAGGTAAATCTTTACTATGCTCCTACAGCTAACACTTGGCTTTGGTGCCAGCATTCCCATACATCCTTGCTTGCATTTCTAACCTCCATTCAGCTGTCCTCGGCTGCCCTGGGACTCCCATCCTGCAATAAAATGGTGCAGACACCAAGCCCTGACCAGCACAGCTCACAAGCCTGTGTGCAAGGGCTTTGTTGGAAGGGCTCAGCTCACTGCCACGCAACTGATAAGAGTCTGCAGCAACGACACACCCAGAGATAAAACAGGAGGGTTCCAACCTTCAAAACCCAATGACGTACCCTGAACGAGGGGTGAAAGAAATCCATAAAGAAAACACTCTGTGTAACAAATCGTTTCCCTCAGCAAACATTTCTGCTCTCCTTCCCTCGCCACATCCGCGTGCGCACACAGGAACCGTTCGCTCGCGTTTTCTTGGGTTGGAAAGGACCTTAAAGTTCATCCCGTTCCAACCCCCTGCCAACCATTCAGAGAGCTGAGGGGCGAGTGCTGGCACACAGGCCAACCCGGGTGACATTCCTAGGGATGCACAGGAGCTGTGACCCAACCTGAAGGCATTTTGGGGTGGCACAGTGCCCCTGAGCTCTGTGCCGTGGGTGTCAGAGCCGACGAACGCCATTGTGCGAGGGGTTGTGTGCGCTGCAGTAGCCAAGATCCCACGTTTAGCCCAGGAAAACATTTGCAACCTTTTAATTCCTCTTCCTCTTTAGACTTCCTTAGTGAATATAAATACATATGAAGTAAAAAAAAAAAAAAAAAAGAAAAACCCAACACATGACTCCGTTGTCCTCCCTGCACACCCACATCCAGGTTGGCTGGGAGCAGCTCGAGGTGACATCAGCACAATTCAGACACACACTGCCACGGGGAGGGTGGCACAGCTCTGGTGCCACTCAGGTTCTGGAGCAAAGGAAACTGACATCTTTGCCTCCTACCCCTCCATTCCAGCCCTTCGAGCTGCACCAAGCTCTGTTTCAGGGGGAGCCACGCAATGCAGCTCGTCCAGCAGTGATTTCCTGCAGCCTCTCGCACACGGACCCAGGGCAGGGAGGTGGAGCAGCCCTCCAGGAAGCTGCAGCGAGAAACAAACCCCAGCCAGACTTCTAAAAATGGTTATGGCTTCAGACAGCAATAGGATGTTCTTCATTCCTCTGCGCAGATGGATTTCTGAGCTTCAGATATAAATACAGCATTGTTGTCGTCGGGATATTGTGCTTTGCTCCTCTGGGTCACAAGTTCAGAGCCACGGCGTGTCGGCACTGCTCAAAGAGCAATGAGTCCTTTATGGCCACCATAAAATGTTCCCCAGCACCTTTTGTTGGGCAAAGGGTTGGGTGTTGCATCATCCCCATCGTCAGTGCTAACCAGGCTCCCCATCACGTTCCAATTTAACCTCAGCCTCAATAGAAAGGAAGGCTGAGAACAGCCAACAGACACCACAGCACCTGAGAGCAAAGGAAGAAGGGCTTTCACTCCTGGCACTCACACCCAACCATTACAACGAGCACCAGTGGAACACTTTCACCCACAGGTTTGACCATCGGACTCCACTTTTAGATTCGTTGCCCAAACAAATTGAACTCTGTGAGTAAATTCATCCCCTGTTCTATACAACAAGGCACCACGGACAAGAGCGTTTGCCTATCTTCATTTACAACTGCCTTGAAACAGCACACCCCCATGCATGGTAGGGGCTGGGCTGACAGTAACTCCAAAGCGATGGGTTTACCATCCCTGGAGACCTTTGAGAACCATGGAGAAGTGGCACCAAGGGACAAAGACAGTGAGTTGGGATTGGACATGGTGATCTTAGAGATCTTTTCCAACCTCAATGCAGCTTATAAGCTGAAGGACATTCAAGCAGATGCACGGACCTTATACAATGGGTATCTGTTCACAGATCTGAGGATCAGGAGAATTACGGCACAAAATCTTCATGTGCATCAGTGTATAGCTGCAGAGTTAAAAGAATAAACAGTCCCAAAATAGTATTGCAGTTAGGATGGCATTCTACAGATGGTAGAACTAGAAAGATTAGCACAGCGGAAAGAGGTAATTAAAAATAAATGAAATGCTCACCCAGGTCCCAGGCTTACAGTGAAAAACCCCAAAGGGAGCAATCTCCAGAAAGAGATCCTTCCCCAGTCGTTGTCAGCCCTTAAATGGGGTCTGGGAGAGGTGGAGTCAGACTCCACTCCTCCTGGTCACACAGGTGCATTGCCTTCACCTGTGCTCCTGGGGCTGACTCAGTGCTCACCTCAGGTGATCCACTCAGGCCGTGATTCAACAGTTCCCCTACAATCAGGTTCAAAAGCAACAGGCAACTCACTCTAGGGAGGTACAAAAACATTACAAAGGGCTTACAGGGAATGTTTCTGGTGACCCCAAACCAGGTTCTTTGGACAAGCTCTTAGAGTTGTGCCAGAGATGCTGCCATTGGCAGGACAGTGGGACAAAACCTGCGGGACTCATCATGCTGGTAGCAAGGTCCCTGCAACGCTGCACGTGGAGTCACACCATGGGAATTCTGTAACCTATGGATGCACAGCGTTGAGCCTAGAGATGGAAACTGGAGTCAAAAGTCACGGACAAAACCTCCCCGTGGATGGAAAATCTACGACCAAACGGCGGTGCCAGATGTTGCATGCAGCTGCAGGGCTTCACTGTAATCCATCACGGTAATCCCCTGCAGCTTTAAGACGACCAAACGAAGGAGGGCTTGGTTTTGTTCAGGGGTGTCTGCTTTGTTTCACTGGGGCAGGGTCTGCAGAAGTGGCTTGCTTCTCTGGAAATTTTCTCTGTATCTTTGTACTCCTTGTTTAAAAAAGTACAAAGTGTTGCTTTAAATGGTTGGGATGCACTGTGTTTTTGTTTTTAATTCAAAACCAGTTCTTTTCAGTTCAAATTTGCTCGTGCTCAAGTAAAAGCAAGGTTCCAACCAGGACTGCTGGAAACACTGCCTCCCCACCTGGGCACCCTGTTCCTACCTTAGCTGGTACGGTTTGCTCAGTGTCCCTGCCTGCAGCAGGAGGGGTTGGAACTAGATGATCTTAAGGGTCCCTTCCAACCCGAAGCATTCTATGGTCCCGTGATTCTATGAGCTCAGCTGCTTACAGATAAATCAGCAGCAAAGCTGCCAAGCATCAGACTCCCACCAACAGTCTCGAGATTTGTATTTTAAACTCTGTAAGCCAAATTTCCAAGTCTCTAAGCCCTGAACGTGATGTAGGCAAGCACCAGCTGGTACCACTAGGGGCTTTTCCAGCAGGCAGGATAGGCAGAAGCTTTACACCAAACCATCTTGACTGGTTTTGTAGCACTGGGGCAGTGGCTGCTGCATCCTGTATTCCTGAGCCTGAGGCTCTGTCCTGCTGCCATCCTTATGAGGAAGCAGCCATCCCTATAAGCAAGCAGCTGTGTATTTAAGAGGTGAGAAGGCATACAACCACCTAATTCCACATGCTGTATAAGACAAGCCCACCTGGAGGCTGTCCTGGAGACAAACACGTGGGAGGCATGAGGGTGAAGGATTAAACAGGAACACCAACAGGTTCTCCTGACGCAGCACTGGGACGTGGCTAAATGTGTTCCTTTTTTTCCCCCTATATCATCCTTTCTTTTTTTTCCTCTGCATTTATTAAGCACCGAGGAAGTGAAATTTGCTTCTGCAGATCATATGATGGGTGGCCAGGCACGAGATGCTCAGCAAAGCTGGGCACTGGGATGCATCTGCAAGGGCAAGAGTTTGTCCAGTGCACAGGCCTGCCAGGACCAACAACTGCAACAAAATCCTCACATTCCTAAGGAAAACAAGAAATCCGTTTCCCACCTCCTGGGTGTGCTCCAAAGTGTGGGATAAAGGAGATTGGGCTCCTTTTGCTGGTTGCACTACTGGCCTGCAGCATTAATATACACGTTGCTTTCCCTGATTCCTCTCCTCCTGCCCTTCTTGTCCATTTGAACGAAGGTTTTGCAGCAGAAACTGTAATCTTTATGGGGATTGACTCTGCATCCATGTAAACGAACAGCAAAGCTCCTGGCATGGTCAGGGCACAGGTTCTGCTGTTGCTCCAGTTGCCACTAAATGCAGTTGTGCTCCCACTCACCACTCCTTCCAACCCCAATGGTTCTGTGATTCTGAGAACAAGAACTAAGGTGCCAATACTACATCATGCTGCCAGCCCCCCCGATGCAGAGGAACTTCTGGGCTTCATAAAGGTAAAAACCACTCAGAGCCACGATCCCATTTCCAGACAGCACTGGGAAGCTCCAGGAAGGCAGGTGGGGAGGACAGAACCTCCATGAGCTGGGTAGGAGTATTCCAGATGATCTCTAAGCGTCACAGAGCAGCTGGAAAATCTTTCTGGTGGAGGAAGAACGTGGTGCTCGGGCATCCAGAGCTTTTCCTTTTCTCTAAGGAGGAAAATGAGTTGGTAGCAGGGAAACCCTGCATGCTCCTAAAGAGTTAAGCCATAGCTATGGAGCCAGGCACGATTATAATTCTGGGAGAGTATATTTAAATAGCAGGGAAAGCTGAGCTTGTCCAACTGGATCATCAGACCACAAGTTCCCCCAAATACGGCTTTGATTTTTTCCAACGCAATACACAAAATCCTCTTCTGCTTTCACAAAATGCATGTGGGATCACGCTCCGTATTGCACAACGTGGCTTATGAAATGATCCCCAGTGTATGCAGAGCTGCAAGCCAGAGATCAGCACCAAGGAAGGTGCACCACAGCCTGACCCTCCCCTGGATGCTCTCAGGGTGTGTAACTGCCCCAGAAGTGACATTATGGGACTCCATATGAATGCAAAGAGGAAGATGTCGGTGGTGAACCCGTTCAGTTCCCAGCCCCAGCAACGCTTTCAGGGAGGGAAAGCTGAAAGGCAGAGCCCCGCAGACATAAGCTGTGTAGGTAACCAGTAGCAACTGTGCCTAATCCATCAGCGGGACAAAACCTCCGGCCTCATCTGTACCCACAGCACGCAGAGGGCCGAATGTGGCATGGCCGCAGCCACCGCATGCTCCCTTTCCAGTTTCAGCTCAGTTTGGGAGCGGTTTCTCTTATTATGAACCATTTAAGACTGTTTGGAGGAAGAGGTCATTGTTATGGATGAGGCTGGGGTTGATTCGAGTCAAAACGAAGCACAAAAGCCTTTTTTCTCAGTGTACATATTCCGAATGCAAAATGAATGCGTTATAGTTTATCACGTCCGTAATATTGGAGAAATTAGCAAGAAATCAGCTGCCATCATGGTGATGCTCTTGACTTTTTATTTTTTTTAAAATGATATTACAAGGAAGAACAGAAAAATACTCCAAATCGTGTTGGGGAGGAAAGAATAAAGTCAGCAATTCTCTGCCTCACATTCAGCACCGAAAAATGCCTCACTGACAGAGGATGCAGGCAGCACAGCGACAGCATCACATCACTGTTCTGAGCATCAACAGGAGTGCGTGGCGAGACTGGAAGCAAGGAAGTCATAGGAAAATGGTTTTTCCTGCTCTCCCCTCACCTAATGAGCCCGTTGTCCCTGCACAGAGGGCTATCAGATTGCTTAAGCGTGGTTTCCCCGTGGTGAATCCATGCTGACTACTCCTGATCACCCTCTTTTCCTCCACATGCTTAGAGATGGCGTCCAGCGTGAGCTGTTCCATTGCCTCTCCAAGGATGGAGACTTGGCCTGTAGTTCCCTGGGTCTTCTTCAGGCCCTTCTTTGAAGACCAAAGTGATGTTGGCTTGTTTCCAGTCCTCAGCCAGCTCTCCTGTTCTCCACGACCCTTCAAAGATGATGGAGTGGTCCAGCAATGACGTTCACCAGCTCCCACTGGGGCCCAGGGATTTGTGGATGCCAAGTTTCCCTAAATAATCCCTAATCTGATCCTCCTCGAGCAAAGGAAGTCCTCCTCAGTTCAGACTTTCTGGCCTAAGAGATCAGGGATTCCCGAGGGCTGGTCTTGGCAGTGAAAAAGGAAGAAAGCCCACAGAGGTTGTACAGCCTCCATCCTCAGAGGTTTTCAGGACCCGAATGGATAAAGTCCTGATGCACACAGAGCGCTGCCCCGCAGGCAAAGCCCTCGGAGATTTCATTCCCCTCCCAAAAGGAGAAACAAGCAAACAAAACAAAACCCTCTTGATGCTTTGCACCGCTCTTTGAACAACACCAGCTATTGTCAGAAAGCCGTTTGCAGCATTTTAAAGCTCTGGACGTCACATTGAGAGTCCGGTCATGTCAGCAGGAGAGCCTGCCACGGCCACGGCCCAGCACAACGTGCTGTATTCAAGGCACCCCGAGCTCAGCAACGCCGAGGAAAGGAAGCTGCTGGGTGTGACAGCTGCATTTTATATAACAATGTTAGAAGAAGCAGGCAGGGGTTGAGGTTTTGTTGCCTGGAAGTATTATTTTGGCGTAGCAGGGAGAAAAACCCGACGCTCGGGGTGAGGTAAGAAAGCTTTGGTTCGCTTTGGGAGAAATTTGGGAGTTAGAGAGCCCTTTCCAGAAGGACTCAGCGTGGACGCAGCTTTGTCGGAGCGTTGTCAAGAAAGCAGGGCTGGCCCTGCCACCAAGCAGCTGCTTCCTGCTGCACTACAAGGAAGCAGAGCTCTGGGACTGTGCAAACAAAGCAAACCTCCATCTCCCACCGCTCCTCTCCAGGAATGAGAGCTGGGAGGTGCTGCCCAACCACTAAAAACCCAAAAGAGAAAAGCACCAGGCTCCTCTCTACAGAGCACAACGTTCTGAAGCAAAACTGGACAGGTGGCAATCTTCCTGAGCTGCGCCCTGAGTGCCAGGTTTCAGGTTACTCCATCCACTGGACCTGCAGGAATCGCTTCCAAAAGTGCATTGGAAGGCTCCTGCATCAAGGAACATCTTCATCAATGACCTTGGCCCTGGTGGCCAAGAAGGACAATGGGATCATGGGGTGCATTTTAAAAAGAGCACACGGCCAGCAGGTCGAGGGAGGGGATCCTCCCTCTCTGCTCTGCCCTGGTGAGGCCTCACCTGGAGCACTGTGTCCAGTTCTGGGCTCCTGGTACAAAACAGACAGGGATCTGCTGGAAGGAGTCCAATGGAGGGATACAAAGATGATAAAGGGCGTGGAACAGCTCCTGCATGAGGAAAGGCTGAGAGAGCTGGGGCTGCTCAGCCTTGAGGAAAGAAGACTGAGAGGGGATCTGATCCACCTCAATCAATATCTGAGGAGCGGGAGGCAAAGGGATGAGGCCGGACTCTTCTCAGCAGTGTGTGGCCATAGGATGAGGGGAAGTGGCCACAAACTGAAGCATAGGAAGCTCTGCACCAATGTGTGTGGGAACTTCTTCACAGTGCAGTGACGGAGCACTGGAGCTGCACACAGAGGTGGTGGATCTCCTTCTCTGGGGAAGTTCAGGCCCCACCTGGCTGCCTACCTGTGCAACCTGGGCTGGGAGCTGCTTTGGCAGAGGGGTTGGACTCAATGATCGCTAAAGGTCCCTTCCAACCCCTACCCCGCAGATCTTCAAACCATCCTGCAAAGAAAGCAAGTGTCATTTCCTTCCCCCTCCCACACCCCCGTGCACCGACAAGGAAGTTATAAGCCAAGAGAATAATAAATATCTCCCAGCAAAAAAGGAGAACGCAATCAGCAATCGGAAGGACGGTGCTCCCGCAGCACTCCAACCTGAAGATGGAGTCCATCCCTTCACGAGTGTCCCACTCACCACTACACATCAACGCTCCTCCCACTTCTGGTGTCCCCACCTCTTCCACCCCACAGCTCTGCTTCCCATAAGAGAACAGCCAGGCACTGAGCCTGCATTTATCACCTCATCTCCCTGATTACGGCCGTCCCTCACGCGGGGACCTCGGGGTGTGTTTTAAGCTCTATCATCTTATCTCCTCCGCAATCTCAATTCACTGTGAAAATATTTGGTGAAACCTATTAAAGGATTTCTTGATAGAGGCGTGCAGATCCTACCACTATTTCTTCCCACGCAGTTCTCCCTATCTGATATATAAAAAAAAAGGCAATGGCAAAGTTTGTTTAAGCATAACCCAGTGCTGTTCTCATTATCCTTGAGGTCTGCATGGGTTTTTCCAGCAGTACCATCACGTTGTTGCATAAATCAACTTGATTTATTTTTCACTCCTATTTGATGAGCTTTTACTGCTCCTTTCGATGCACCACGGTGATTAGGAATGCTCCTACTGGAAAGCCAACACTGCCAAGAGACCTGCAGGTTTCAGTCCTGAAGTCCTTTGCTAAACACAGCAGAGAACCCTTTAAACTTCAGAGGATGAGAACATCCGAGGGCATCAGATGCACCGACAGCTTCACAGAGTCGTGGAAACGCAGAATGGTTGGGTTGGAAGGGACTTTGAAGCCCATTCAGTTGCAACCCCTGCCGTGGGCTGGTTGCCACCCACCAGATCAGGAAGGCCAGGCCCCCATGCATAAGGCAGAAGGGTTTTAAGGCGTGTTCTGTGCAGTGTGCCTCACACAGCACCATAGAAAACATAAGGAAACCCAAGCAATGCTTTTCCTAATAAAAACATGATTAAGCTCCTATAATAATGGTCTAGAGAGAACTTGGTTTTCTCCCACTAAACCCTCTCCCATTTCCACTGTGGTTAATGCTGGCCTACGTTATTTTTGCTCAAACTCTAGGAAAGCAATGGTAGTAATACATTCTTAAGGTTGAATAACATATTCATGAACAATCCCACTTTTCCCACTGTTTGCAGCCCAATTACTACATGCACTATGTCTGTGGTCCCCATGAGAGCTGGCACCCTGACACTGCATCTCCTTGAAATCAATGGAGAGCCAAAGCTGCAGCTGAAAGTCATCAAAACAAAGAGTCTACAAAATAAAACTTCATGGGAAGACAGCAGGTTGCACCTTCTTTGGACACCAAACAACCTTACAGAACCACCCACGTGATGCTCTGCTCCCTGTCCTGCTGAGAGATTGACCAACTGCAATGTGAAAGACACTCACTGAATCTGTTCAAAGTATTTTGTCACTAAAATATCAACCTGGAGTTGTACTACATTTTTCTCTCCACTCCAAAGATGAACATTTAATCATAGCATTGTTGAGGCTGGAAAAGATCTCAAAGACCCCCTATATCCAACCCCACTTCCTATATCCAACCACTCTTTCTGAGAACAAATCTATCAGATTTGGTGAAGTAAAACAGAAAAACTGTGATACAAGTATGGAAATTCCAACGTAAGCATTTTAAGTTGCATTAAATACTAAACAAGAGGCCTTGTTCTACATGCATTTAGTGACCCCATCACTGGGTACCATATCAGGTGTAGAGCAGATACCTTTGGCCTTGGATGCACCATGCCTACTGTAGCTGCAGCTTTGGGAAAGGGAGCCTGAAGTTCAGCCCGTAGGTTAAAGTTAAGATGTAAAAACTGTAATTAAATAGTAGTAAAATAGGCTATTAAAAAAGCTACTATTTTGAAATATTCAATACAAAATAGACTTGATTGAAAATTGCATTAATCAGTCTCAACAAAGGCATAAAACTCATTATCCCTGGGCTTGCATCACAACCATCTCTCACGTGCACATTGGGGCAGCTACTTCAATCCAGCTCTCTCATGAAACGATTTCACTACACCAAACACCAAGGCAAAGAGAAAGAAAGAATTAAAAGTCCAAGTAAAGCTTTTATTCTTTTATTTCTATTTCATTTTTTTCCCCTACCATGTAATTGCAAACGACAAACATATCTGTGGTTTACAGAGGAGGCAATAAATTAAAGCTAGTCACAAATGAGACCAAAAAAAGATACTTAAGTCATTCAAGCCACCACCCCAGGATGGTTTTGGTCCCATGGGACGCATGTGAGTTTTGTGAAAGACTTGGAGGCCTGAACTGAGGAAGCACAAAATGAAGAGCGCTCTTAGAAGTTGTTTCTTTCATAACTCAGCCAACTCTCTGGTGCTCCATGAGCACAGCATTTCACGCCCTTTGGTTTGGTTGCAGGAAAAGCAAATGGTCTTCAGCGAGCAATTCTTTCATTTGTGAGCAGAGCACGTGGTCAAAAAACAAACACACCGAAGTTTGACCATCAGCAACATGGCGTTTCTTTTGCAGCCAGTGAAAGAAGATGGCTGCAAAATTGCTGCTGATGGAAAAACAAGTCCTCAGTGTAATTTTAACTTCAAATCGGTACAAAAATATGCATTTCAACTCATTAGGAAGCTGAGGTATCCTAACCCCCACCTCCCATAAAACTGAAGAGACCCGGTCCTGGAGATCACAGCAATTTCCTTCCCCTTCAGCTACACTCAGCACACTCATCAGAACAAACAGGTCATTCTCCTAAATTCTTCATGTTTCACTGAGTCACACATCCTTCCACCAGTACTCATAAAGCATAGTATTCCCAGCTCCCCAGCTCTGGTGAGCAGGAGTACCTTAGGAGCAGTCATACCAGCAACAGGATGAGAGGTTACAGCGTCGCATCGTGCAAGGGGAGGGGCAGGCATGATGGATCAGGATGGATGCCTCTAGAAGCACACAGCTTGGCTTCAGAGCAGCTCCATCTATTAGGACCCAGAGGACTTCCCAGTTTCAAGCAGGAGAAAACTCATGTGCAAGACGTTTTCAGCGGGCAAATCCAGGACCGGGGTGATTTCAGCTGCCATCTCCCCGCAACACAGATGTGACAGCAGGACAATAGCACAAATAATTTTTGTTACTCACTCACTACTGAAGGAAAGCGTTCGGAGTCTAAATTAGGAACACGGAAAACGATTAACACTAGCATTAACCTCAGCTCCACCCTAATTGCACTACATAAAAGCAGACGTAACAATTACAAAGATAACATTGTGTGTCATAAATATCGCACACAGGAATACAGCAGTCACAGCGTTCGTTTCCTGACCCAGCAAAGCTGCTCGAGTCGTAGAGTCTTGCATTCAGAGGACTCAGGTTTGGAAGCAGGTCGCCAGCAGGCCTTGGCTGCTGTGATTTCCCACCACGCTCTTGGAACACTTTGAGTTCCCAACCATGGCCGCGCGGCTCTGAGTTCTGCGCGATGCGGTTCAGCAGGAATTTCGTGTTCTTGCTGGGAACAAACTAAGTTCATCCCAAGCGAGATGTGGAGATGCGAAGCAATTAAAGCAGAATGTGTGAGTGCTGGTTTTGGATGCACATTTCACCGCTGAGGGTATCTAAACTGAAACCATCGGCCGTGCTACTGTGTTCAGACAGAAGCTGGGGAGTCCATCTCGGCTCCATGCCGTTCAGCTGTTAGACCACACAAGGCTGAGGTTTGCTGTCCTTAATGCTCCCTCCTGGGATTGGTGGTAATTAATACACAGCCACAGAAGCCACCACACCCTCTTGGAGGAGCTTTGTCCCACTGTCAGCCATCCTTGCAAGCAAAATTCTCCCGAGTAATGCCCTTTCCTTTCTAGATGGAGAATTTAAGCTTCCCAGATGACAAATAGGCAAAGTGTAAACAGTTCCTCCCTCCCAGAGAGCCCCTAGTGATGCAAAGACTGAAAGAAATAAAAATAAATACAAAAGCCAGCGTATTTTTCAAGTCCTGCCTTCAGAAAACAGCCTTTCCTCTCAGTGAGGCCTCCCCCAGTCAGCATTTCCAGGCGGACACTCATGCCAGCTCCCAGTTCTGAAGGCTTTTCAACCAAGCGTGGAGAAGGTTAAAAGCGACACGTTCGCTCCGATTGACGTTTTCCAATTAAAGCTAAGGGAAGACAGCAACTCCCATGAAGGCATGGGTTCTCCAATGGCAATATTTTTGGATATTCCTGATTGCTACTGTAAGCTGTTAGCATCTCTCTTACCCCGGAGGCACACCACTGCCTTGGGTCTCTTCTCAGTTTCATCCTCACTTTCTACCCAGAATGAACAATCAGTTCCACATCAACACTCCTCTTTCCTTCCTCAAGCTCTTTGATAAATTATACACGGGATTTTATTTTCTGGGCCATTTCCGTGGAGCTCCTCTGGTCGTGCTTTTTCTCCTGAACCAGGATTCCCTCTGGAGGACCTGCTGCTGGCAATGCTCTTTCTGCTGCAATGCAGCTTGCTTGCAAGCCTCCCAGAAAGCTTGAATGCTGGCTGCTCCCTAGCAGCTCCGCACTTGACAATAAATACCTCCCTCATTAGCACGCTGAGCTTCATTAGTTCTGCTGCTTACCACGTAAAAGCATTAAAGTTGCACTGAATTTTCAATTTCACAGCTTGCAGAGTGCTGCATTAGATACGTGAGGGTCTCCAGCCGTGGGGCACTGACAGCATTTACAGCGTTTTAAATTTGTGAGCTGCTGGCAGCAAAGCTGCTAACGTCTGTAAAAGAGGCAGCACGTGCCTCCGAGTGAACAAAATAGACATCCATACGTTCCCTATGAGTTTAAAGGAGCAACAGGGGCAAAATGATTGCCCAGCATCACTCACATGGTGCTGGTGACACCATGGCCTCAAGTGGGAAGTCGGTGTCATCCTACAGACGTGGTAAACCCGGCAGCAGGGAAGAAGTCAATCTACACTACAGGGCACTATCAAACCTGGGAAGTGCTCTCATCGCTCCACTCAGCCTCCCTGCTTCTCCATTTTCACAGCACTTGCAAAATTTGAAGACTTCGAAGTTTCTCGAATGTGGCTGCGATGGCTTGATGGTTCAGAAGGCTCCTTGGGACAGAGGGGCTGGGAAATGCAGGCTGCCTTCTGTTAGCACTCTTGGATCCTCGGGAAACTAAGCTTAGCAAACACATCATTACTCAGTGTTAGGTGAAAATAATGAATAACAAGCAATACATGGAGCTTTTCAGCCCCAATGATCGGATGAGATTAAGGCCAGGACGAGTGCACTTGTATTCAAATGGGCAGTGCAAGCAGAAGACAGCAAATAACTCTCAAGATGCTCAAAGGAAGACTTGTAGTTGGTTTCCTCAATGCATGCACAGCATCACAGGCATTTCCTGGATTAATCAAACAGAATAATTATCTCATGGTGAAGCGATGATCTGGAATTAAAGAGATTAGTGTCTGGGTCTCAGCTCTAGAAGTTCTCAGCCCTGGGGAAGTCCTATCAGCTCCTGCATCTCGCCTTTCCAGGAAACCTCCTTGGCATGACTGACTGCAGAACCAGAGTGAAGACATCAGAGGGAAAGACCACTCCAAAGACTTTGTTTTTCCCCTTAATATCTGCTGTGAGGCACCAACTTGGTCTATTCATGGCTCTTTGATGGGAGATCTTCCATCTTAAGGGATATAAAACAACTGAGTGTTTTCCTTTAAATAATATCTACGGGTGAAGTACGATTCCCACAAATACACCAGAAGATTGCAGAATCAATTGAGTTGGAAGAGATCAATTGAGTTGGAAGAGAGCTATAAAGGTCACTTAGTCCACGTTCTATTTTTGCTTCCCCAGCTCACACCACAAAACCCACATCATTTAACCATCACAATGGATTGATTTCTAATTTGGTTAATCCACACTGGCTTACCTGTGAAGCCCAAGTGTCTAACATCTGGTCTTCATCAACTGGGTTGCCTAACTACTCTTCTATAAAGAAAAGGGATATCCAAGACTTCTCAGAATTGCCTTTTTCTTTGCTTCTGAGAAGTTCAGTTGGGCTGGCAACCTCACCATTGTCCAAAACCCAAAATGCAAGCCAGATTTTGGTGAGCAAGAAAAGAAAGGAAAAAGTGTGTGGGTGGAAGAAGTTCAGTTGGTTGTGTTTCAGAATGGTTTCTCTTTGCTTTTTAAACTAAAGCCAAAACTTTTATTGACTCCAAATCTGTGCTGTGCAGTTTGAAGAGCAGAGGGAGGCTTCCTCCACCAGGATACACGAAGAAGCGTTTGCAATGAGGAAAGATAAATGTGTTTTGCTGGTAACACCTGCGTCACTCAAAACACAAAAGCTGTCATCACCTGACCCCAACAATAGATGACAGCCCCAAACAAGACACTTGGTGACCGCAGCCACCAAGCCATCCTCCCACACCCAGCACCAAATTGCACTGGGAGGGCTGCGAGGAGAAACCTCGCTGGGAGGACGCAAATCCCACAGGGTTTCAACCCAGCATTTTTTCCACCAATCTCCTTGAATTGCCTTGAAAGTATAATTAACAACAGTTGTCTTCTGATTTTATCTCCATTTTCTCAGGTTGTAGGCTATCTGGGAGAGCACTGGGTACGTACATGTGGGTACGCACACTGGTGCGTGCAGCTACTTGCCTGCAGTTACCAGCTTCTCAGTGCAGCTGCTTTTCTCAGGGCCTCCTTGGAGAACAGAATGTGGTGAGGAACCTTTGGGAAATCTTAACCTCGTGCAGTCAGTGATGAAAAGATTTCTGCTCCCATTGTATCTCGCTGATACAGATGGGCTCAAATCAATGGAGCGTTCAAGCTCAGTTAAGCTCAGCGCTTCGTAATCCCTGGTGTATTCTGACCAACTGCTCTCGTGGGGATTTCAAACAAAGGTGATAAAATGGCCTTTGTAGTAAGAGAGATTTTTCTTCCTTTTGGAACATAAATGTTAAGGTTTCCTGAAGAAATGAAGGACAAAACTCCAGGAAAGTGACAGGGATCCACACAAAAACGAGGCCAAGACATGTCTTCCCCACACTCAAGGCTAACTGCTACTCCAGCCTGTGCCCACAGCTCCATCTCTTTTCCACGTATTCTTCTGAAATTGCCCCCATTCACTTTGGGATTTACCAGAAATAAGACATCTTCTAGTCAAAGGAAGGTCTTAGTGCATGACCAGAGGCACAGAAAGGCAGGTGAGCTGCCTGGCAGAGGGTGCAGACATAGAAGAACATCAGTTTTATAAAAATTGATGACCCTAAAGGGTAGGTTGAGCACCAATCTGAATGATAAAAATAGACCGTATGTTGCCAAAGGATTGGAGGATTCCATCCAAAAAAAACCACCAGGATGTTTCACTCTTAAAGAACTTCCCTATTCAGTGGAAAACTGTTTGCCACAGACTTGGACAGAAGTTTGTGAGCCAGCCCAGGCAGGGGTTCACCTACATACACAAGCAAGAAAGGCCAAGAACAAAGCATGCAAACACATCGCCCTGCCAAAACCCCCATGGTTTATCATCTGGAGTTCAGACTGAGCCCTCCAACTCTGCTAAACCTGGAAGAGTTTCCAAGAAGGCTCTGCTGGCAAAAATCCTGACATGCAGCTCCCAGATTCTCCACTAATTCTGAAGGAATCATCCTCTCTGCTGAAGTAACACTGAAATACAGCAGTGCTTTTGAACAAGGTGCTACATTTCTCTAAACACAACTGCTTGTGGAAACAGGGTTGCTGCACCAAGCAGAGCCCAGCCGTGCCCCAAAAACACTGAGCTTCCTGGCCAGCTCTGTGCAGCACCCACTGTGCTTTATACTTTCCCTGCAGGGATCAGAGAACTCATTCTTTTGGAAAAAGCTGTGCAAACCCAATAGTGGCTGGGTGTATGTATGGTGAATCACGGCCTGATGGATCATCTGAGGTGAGCACTGACTCAGCCACAGGAGCACAGGTGAAGGCAATGCACCTGTGTGACCTGAAGGGGTGGAGTCTGACTTCACCTCTCCCAGACCCCATTTAAGGGCTGATCACCACTGGGGAAACTTTCCTGACCAGGGTAGAGTGGGACAGGCACCAAACCCTACGGAGCCAGCAGGATCGAGCAAGTTTCACTCCTCAATAACACCCTGCAATGGGATGCTGCAGCTCAAGACAGGGCATACTGATGGATGTTAAAACAAAACAGTGTTCAAAGAATCACAGAATCACTAAGGTTGGAAAAGACCTCTAAGATCACTGAGTGCAACCCCAGTCCATCCCATCATGCCCACTGACCAAGTCCCTCAATGCCACACCTCCATGGTTCTTGAACACGTCCAGGGATGGTGACTGCTGCTCCTTTGGCAGCCTGTGCCAGTGCCTGAACACTCTTTAGCAGAAGAAATGTTTCCTAGTACCCAGCCTGACCCTCCTCTGGCATAATTTGAGGCTATTAGCTCTCATTCTTTCACTAGTTCCCTGGGAGTCTTGCTGATTTAGAAACCATGATACCACTTAAATCTCTACTCAGAGGAGCTGTCCAACCTGAGAGCACTAAGACACTTGGGATCCCAAGGTTAACAACGAGAAACAGGAAACGCCTTAGGTTTTAAACCTAAACTTTGAAATTTTCTTACCTGCACAATGCAAATGCAAACTCCCTAGGTTTGCCACTGCTATACCCTATGGTAAATCTGAGCAGGAGTATACGTTGCTGAAAAAGTAGCTTGTGACAAGCAAACATGACCAGAGAAAACAAAGCCCAAGAAGACTAGAAATACATCTACAAGATAGCTTTCAGTATTCTTGCAGTAGTTTTTCCACCATGAAATCCAAAATGGAATGCTTTGTAATCTGAAGCAAGGTGCCATGTAGCAAAACACTAAAAAGTGACCCATAAAACAGGGCTATAACACTGCCAGGTGGCAATGGCTTTTTCACAGCCACAGAGTAAATAGACTCTCAGCCCAATGCTCCTCTCCAGTAGCCCATGAGAGTCAAAAAGCCCCCAACGTCTGTATGACACGGTAACAGCATCCATTGCTGCACTTGGTCTAACAGCTCACAGTACCTGTAACAGCAGAACAAGCCCACTGGGAGCCAAGCAGAACAGAAAAGACACGTAGTAAAACATAGTATGAAATCTGTTTGAGTACATATGCACACGCATACACACACACTAAGAGACCTGGAGCGCATTGCTAAGCATCACACAGATTCAAAGAGAAGCATTTAGTCACCCATGAAAGCTACAAGTCACTTCAGTTTGAAACAGAGGTTATCACACCAGGCTCTGCAAAAGAATTCAAAGAATTTCTGCATGAAACCATAAAATGGTCAAGTTTGTGAAGCTTGCAGTGTCAACAGGAACCTATGTGAAAGTTTTAAGGAAATACCAAACCACGTATACAAACTTCATCTCCAGACAGGGTGAATCTGCACGCATAAAAGCCACAGCAACAAAAAATGCTTTACAAAAGCCCCATTTATAAAGAAATACCCGATTTCAAACGCACACCTCAATTTGCTATGCAGTCCTAGCACCAGACCCATTTTAGAAGGAGTGATATACCAAACGAGAAATCTTGCAGGAAGATTTATCATTATTTTTTAACAGCATTCTTCAGACTTTTCCTCAAGTCAGACCAGGGGGAGAGCTTCAAACAGAAATGCCCTCCACCTCCCTGCTGGATGCTGGTTTTTAACTCACTACCATGCTGAGTAACGGTGCTTCTTATTTCATGACCTTCTTCTTTACTCCACGACCTTCTTCGCATCGAAAAGGTTCTGTCTTTTTTCCCCTCTTTCTTCTTAACAAACCCATTCACTCTACAATTACGTGACATCTGTGCCTGGGTAGGTTTAACTTAATGCTGGTTTGTATGAACAAGAAAAAAAAAACTGCCTTATGCAAAACCCTCTTCAAAATATAGCAATTATTATCATCCAACTCCTTACAACGTGAACTAGAAGCTCCAAAAACGAGATTCATTCACGGAATGACAAAATACTGGACTCAGGAAGGTCTGCACCAAAACAAAGCCTTAGAAAGCTAAGCTCATCATGACCAAACTTCAGATAAATGGAGTGGCTGTTCCAAGTCTGTGAGGCGTGAACCCATGAGACCGATGCAAACTGCACATCTCTGAAGGTTGTGCTCCAGCAGTCCCAGCTCCACACCCAAAGCGCCGCACTCGTGTTCGTACCGTACCTGAACAGGGACGCTCATCCAAACGTTCACCTCCTCAGTGCAAAGGCCAAAGCTCTTCTGCTCAGTATCCAACCAGGACGGCGATGGGCAGCACACAGTCGATCCTTATTAAGGCTGATGATTATCCTCGATGCGCCCTGGAAGACAGAAACACCTGGTTACCAGTCCGAGCCAAGCCGAGTGAGCCAGCTCCCGTGGATCAGCCATTTCCAGTAATTGCTTTTGTTTTAATTGCCCCCAAAGGTTTCAGCTGCACTGTGAATGATGGGGACTGTCTCATGCAACAGACCCTGCATGTATAGGAAGTAACAAGGCTTGTCCATGGTCTCCAGCTGGATGATCCTTCCAGATTGTCTCTCCTGGCATCCTAGTAGAGATTCCATGGCGCTCATGGCTAAGGAAGACTTTTATGTGTGTTACTTGGAAAAAGAAGAAGAGGAATAACTATCAGCTGCATTAAAGATGCTCACAGATTTGAGGAAAAATGAGGAAAGGGGTCAAACCCGTTGCCCGACCTGAAGCTTTCGTATTTATAAATTGTCTATTTGAAGCAGTGTAACCAACCTTAAGTCTGTGAAGTACCGTGACTGTATTTGAATGACGTTGCATCTAAAGTGTAAAAATGCAGCCTGGATTTTAAGAAGACTTTAGTTCCAACATAGTTCAATTTAGAGTTTTGTCATGTATGAGATTTTATTGTCCAAAACTGTAGCTGAGTGTTTCACAGACAGAACAACAAAGAGCATACATCACTTGGCCTAACGCTGGAGAGATCTCCAACCACACCACATTTTGCATCCCAAACTACTCCACTTAACCTTAAACACAACCTTGTGTTCTCTTTCCTAGGCAAGGCAAGGTTTGAGAGAAGCAGTGGGACCTTCTACTGGGGGAAAAGGAGACCCACCTTTGAAATACGTAAACCCTTCTGAAGGTCTGGAACAGAGGAAAGTGCCTTCTGGATATTTCTCCTCCAATGTGTTTATATGGAGTACATCTGCTTTACTTCTCTCATGGATTCATGAGATCACGAGTAGTTTGGTCACTGTGTTGCTCGGGTGGCAACACAGTGGTACTCTATGCTGGCACAGCCTCATCTCAGGCACTCTGTACAGGTTGGGAACCACAATATAAGGGCATAAAACTACAAAGGAGCATCCAAAGGAGGGCTATGGAGATGGGGAAGGGTCTGTAGGAGGCGATCTCCAATCTAGGGTAGCTGGTGAGTGGCTCTTCTGGAGCTGTGAGTACATTAGCAAGGAGGAACAAAACCAAAAACGATTCCAAGCTGGTGGAAGAGACAACAGGGTTATTCCCTGAGCAGTGAGGTTAATGGGACCTGGCTCTTTTCTCAACCATACAATTCTACACACACTCAGTTTCTGCTCTTCCCAGCTTTGCATTTTGTTTTCAACCAGTGCTCACCACACTTCCCACGCATCTCAACACCAAACCACACAGGCTGCACTGTGACTGGTCTGAGATAGCTAAAGCACCTCTGCTGCTTTCATATTGAGTTCATTTCTTTTTAACGATGATTTAAAATGAGAGGATGAAAAGAGTAACTTTGGGACTGCAAGGAGCAACGGTGCGATCAGAAGGATCAGTCGTGTCCACGGCGTCTTATTACGAGTAATTTATATGCAAGCAAAAAAATATTCCCTGTTTTCCTAGGAAAATGCCAAATTCCACAGTGATTTACATGCTTTGCAAATCTCACTGACTTTAGAGGGAGCGCCTGCAGTATAAATCACCAGACTGCAACCTCCAGCAATGTAGAGTAATCTCATATTTCACCTTCCACAAATCCTATCTCCAAACAGGGGTCCCCACTAAGACCCCACATGCCCAGCCCCAGCCCTGCAGCATGCAGCCAACTTACAGACCCCAGCTCCACTGTAACATCAAACTGCAGTTGGCGTTTGCTCTGGGATGGGACAAAGCAGTCATTGCAAGAATACGGGAAAGCAGAGAATATAGAGAAGAAGGTGAGAACCTCAGACCTGAACTGGAAGGGTTTTCCTCCAGTTATAGCTGTGGTCCATTAACCCATATCCCCCCCCACACACACACAAGCCTTGGCTGTTTCACAGACTCTCACGGCTCCAATGTTCTATTTTAAATGGGCAATTTTGACACATTAAAGCGAAGCAGTTACACTTTTATTACCCTATTATACAGCACTGTGACAGATTTCCCTAAAGAGCTGATGGTAAATCACAGCCCAATTACAGGCGGGTAAACTAATGAGAACAAGAGAGGAATACGTGGGGAAAAGCCACGACGGCTTCATGGTGAGACCTCACCCATGTTGCAGAGCTTTGTGGGGCAGCACCCAGCACTCAGAGAGCCACGAGGTTCCACTGTGTTTCAAGGTTTGGTTTTTCAGCCTCCACAGCCCAGAAGTTGCACTGATTCAGCTGAGGGCATCTGATGCAGTCGGCTGACTGCTTACCACCAGCACCACCTGGCTCAGATGATGGGGGTGACCAGCTTCCCAGTTCAACCTGGTCAAACTGGGCTTGGGATAAGCCCAACTCATGCACAAGGTTATGAGAGCAGAGGCTCAAGGGCAATGGAGAGAAGCCCATTGGAAGGTCCAGCACTGGGGCACCGTGCTCCTCTCCCCTCCATTTGTATTAACAAAGCCAGGAACATGTTACAGAGGAGGTTTTAAAACCCCCAGAGCTGCCAAAAAACGTCAAATGAGAGCAGTCAGAGCTCATAATAAATCCACCCAAGCGAACTGCAGTATTGTTCAGCTGCTTTTCTGGGTGAAACCAAAACGATGAAAGCAAAGGTCTACCGGCAATTACACCCAAAACGCTTCCTGCCCTTGCACGAATCTTTGTTTTGTTTGGGTTTTAGCAGTAGATGGGCGTGCAGAGTACAACTGGTGAGAGGTTGATTACTGCTGCTCAAGGGGAGGGCTCTGTCCCTCCCCCCACTCTTAACAAAAAGCCACTCTGAAAGAGCTTTGTTACAGTGGCAGGTAGAAATGGGAATCCTTTATTCGTAGCTTCGGTTGCTGTTTAAAGAACATAAAGAAACGCAGCGGGCAAAGAGCATTTCACAGAGTTCTAGGAAACCACACTTCAAAAACAACAAATGCATTTATCCAAGAAGGAGGAAAACAAGCAGAACAATAAAAGTCATGGAAGTTTGCTCCGAGGAGACATCTGGGAAGGTGAAATGAGGATGCACGTGGAGGAAAACACACAGTGTAAAGATACAAGTTGATTCAAAGCAGCAGGAGAGCAATTATCTGGCTGTTTCGTGTTAATGTGGCACTGCATCCAACCACAAGCTGTGACTGTGGAGTGCTGCATGGTTCCAGTGTAGCTGAATTTATGCAGGTACTCATCTCCCTCCAGAAGGCTCAACCCACTGCCACATCCTTCCGGGTCTCCCTGAATCTCACTGTGTCAGTGTCACTGTGGCTGGAAAAGACCTCTAAGATCACCGAGTCCAACCCCGACCCATCCCACCATGCCCAGTGACCACAGTGCCACATCCCCACGGTTCTGAGCACCTCCAGGGGTGGTGACCCCACCTCTGGGCAGCCTGAGCCAGTGCACATCTCTTATGGAAAAGAGATTTTTCCTAATATTCAACCCATGGGATAACTTGAGGCCATTCCCTCTCATCACAGTTCACCAGGAGGAGAGACCGACCCCACCAGCACAAACTGATTACTCTTGGTCACAAGTTGGAAGCAAAATTCACTCTTGGAGGCCACTGTGTCCCAGGAGAGCAGGTCAGATGCAGCTCAGCCCTTTGCACGGAGGCTTGGAACTCACTGGCCTCTCTGCTTCCATCACCATTATCATTATTATAATTTGTAGCTTCCTGATATTGGCAGAGAAAGTCTTAAGAGCTCAATCAAGAACAATTACATGTAAGAAGTGAAATAAAGTGCCAGAGAGGGCTGACGTCTGCTCCTCTACCCTTCAGTCGGGTGAGAGATTAAAAGCTCAGGACTCTGTCACAAAGCACACGGGAGAAAGAGAGGGAAGGCCTGGGGACGGTCCTCTTTCTCAGGACTCAATAGGGATTTCATTTCAGATATTCCTCAGACCTCATCGCTGCCTTGCACCTTATTTGCTCATGCTTTGTCTAAGCTGCCAACCACAGATGAAATCCTTCGTTTAAAACAAGACACACGTTGCTCATCTTGTACCTTTAATACATACTCAGTCACCAGAAACCCAACATCTGTTTTGCTTTGAGGCTTTCAGCGGTGACTCAGTGTTATCTACAGTTTTGGACCACTGAAGATAAGCATTTCAGAGGCTTTTCCCTCCCCCCAGCAACAGGGCTGCACGCTTTCAGATGCGAGAATCAGCCTCAAACACATGTCAGAGGCAAAGTTACTCAAGTCTGAAACAAGCTAAGGAGGAAGCATACGACCCAGAGTATTTTCCAGCTGAGGATGGAGCTTGGAAAGGGGGTTACCGAGCTCCTGCTCTGTTTAGAGTAAGCACAATAAATGTGCTGCAATCCAAGTGACTCTGAGCACGAGCCCCCCCCAGCCCGGAGGATTGGCTGTGACTTAACCTTGGCTGCCTCCAGGCACAGCAGATAATGAAGCACCACACATCTCCACCAGCAGCAAAGCACCTGAGGTGGATGCAGAGCTTTAGAGAAAGAAAAAAGACACGGCAGCAGGAAATGTGCAGCACCCAGGGACCCAATTAACTCACCAATGGAAGGCAGCAGCATGCTGGTAATGTGGGAGATGCTGTGCAGGCACAAAGGCATGCACGCCTGGGAAAAGGGCTTCAAGGGGAACACACGAGGTGTGTGCTAGGGAGAGCCCGGACACAGCCATCCTGCTGGAAGGGATCTGTGCAGCATCACAGCCAGCTGCCACTCTGACCATGGACAGCCACTTCCCCCCCAATTTGTCAAGGGCTAATGAGCAGAATCCCCTCTTACAGAAGGCTGGGAAACACATCGTAGATTCGTTAAGGTTGGGAAAGATCTCTAAGATCATCAAGGCTGTCCTGGGCTCAGCCTTGAGCCCAGGTGGATTTCTATCATGCACAATACCCTACAGCAACTTACACAGCTCACCCCACAGCATGGAGGTGATGGTATGCAGGGGAAGATGCTACAGAGACAGCACCATCAGCTCAAGTCTGATGATGCCTGGATCTCAGAGCTCCCCTGAGCTCTCACCCTGGGTCCCAGCGTTTGTACACACTGACACAAACAAGCCCTGCCATACAAACCTTCCAGATTCAAACTCTGCTCCTCATTAGCACTCGGCGGGCAAAGAAGCAGAAGAACTGGTTTGAAAAGAGAAAAGGAAAGAAAATACAGATGACTCTCGATAACATGTCTAATTAATAAAGCACAAACTCGACAGGCTGGTTTAGTCTGTGCATCCCATCTGCTTTGACTTCAGTCACAATGTTTCCCATATCCACAAGCACCCTTTTCCATACGGATATTCTTGCATGCTGACAAGCTGACGTTGGTGCCTTCAGCACCCAGGCACATATGTTCTCCTGTGGCATCACCACACACCCCTATAGGAAGGAGGGATGAACAACAGAAGATACCACTGACCCATGTGCAAAGGATGGTCCCCTAAGGCCTACAAACACAGTACTTCTATCTGGGTTTGCCATGACTCTTCACAGCCAGCTGCTCTCCATGGCCTTAGATAAGTGCTTATCTTCCTGTAGAGCCATAAGCTCATAAATGCTGACATTATTTACCCTGTCACACTTTAAGTGACTTTGCAATCAACTCAAATGAAGTGCCAGAGTGACGGACGACTTATAATGATTTATTTGTGGAGTAGCTGTGCCTCCTGATGCTCAGCACTTCGAGTTACAACTCCTGAAGGTCAGCTTTAGACAATGGCCTCATCTCTTCCCCCCCCCTCCCTTTTTTTTTTCCTCAGGTCAGGAAGATGTAGAGTTTCATTGCTATGGGTGGATTTCATGAGACTCAAGAGGCAGAGAGGATACAGTCAGTGCCAGATAAGCTTCTGCTGTATGACTTAATGCATGCCTATAGCTGCCACTGGCACCTGCTCACAAACAAACCAGCAAGAATCAGGCCCTGGAAAGATGGTCTGTTACATTTTTCGTGCAGCATGTGGGATGGAGAATGGGACCTGGTAAATCAACATCCTCTTGGGAAAGCCCAGGCCACGCCTAGGATTACACACAAGGAAGAAATCAGGCTGTCATTGAACCAAGCCAAACGGGGAATCCCAAATCTTTATTCAAGAACATTCTCCAGCAGTTTAGATGCCAACAGGTCACCTGTGACTCCATGACTCCTTTGCTGTCTTCACCCTAAGAACAACATCCAGAAAGGTCTCTCTGGCCAGCACTCTGCAGATGAGAGGACCTGGAGGGGCACAAGAACCCATCAGCTCCTGAGCTCCAGCTGTGACTTCCCACAGCTCCAGGAACATCCCATCTCTGCAGCAGGACCTGGCCCAGCTCAAATCCTACACCCCTCAAGGAGGAAGGGCTTCTGCTTGTAAATTGCTGCCGTGCTGATGATCCCAAAATGATGTAATCAACGGAACAGAAAGCAGTGATGGTGAGATTGCACGGATCGGTCCTCCAGACTTCTCCCAAAGCTCAGCACAGTAGGAATGGAGAGCTAGAACTTCAACCAACAAAGCAAGCCTGACCTGAGCTGGAATAGCCAAGATGTGGGGCAAACTACTTAAAAGCAAGCAGTTTTCCTACAGAAACAGATACCAGGTTGCTGGTAGCATTCTGGAAGCCCTTATCCTCACAAGGAACTAGTTACTGAGGAACGAGTTAGATAAAAAAAAAACGATGTAATAAGCACAAGAGAAATCTAACCAGAACTCTGGACTGGTACAGGGGGGAATCAGGGCAGCAGGCAGTGCCTTGGAATAGGCACAGAAACAAGTTTCCACAGGAGCTTGTTTCTTTAAAGTCAGATGTATTAGATCATCCTGTCCCCCAGAGTATGTCGTTTCCTAATGTTCTGCCCAGACCAATTTCAAATGTCAAAAGTAATGCGGGGTTTTTTTGGTTTTGCTTTTTAACTACCTTTCGTCCCTGCAGAGTCTGTCAGGGATGGGAATCTTACGCTCTGTTCTGTCTTTCACATTAAAAACGCAATTATCGGGCCAGCCTGACTGCAGCATCTCCTGTCACATAGATCCTGCAGGAGGCTGAAAGAACAGCTTGCTTTTCAAACAGAGTTAGGAAAATTAATACAAGTCTTTCAGAGCTCAGCGTTCACACGCCAATAAAATGTAGGAAAGGCATGTGCAGCCTCCAGGGAAAAGCATCCTTTACAGAAAGCCATCCATGCTGTCTTAAAAAGCACATGATGCAAGGCCCTTGAGAAGTACTCACCCTGAAATGCTCACTACTTCTTAAAACAGACTCATTCCTCTTGCTTTTCAACCTTCTCATCCAGTTAGCAAAGTAAAATCATAATGGAGATTTATAGGTGCACGTCTCCTTTGGATGCAGAAATTCTTGTTCAAGTGGATGCAGGAGACTGAGGAAAGTCATGGAGCACAGGCCTGAAGCTGAAGAAGCTTCAGCTCCTCTCATGAAGGCTGTAAGCATCTTGCAAGACTCAGCTCTCGGATAACCCTATGTGCAAATTACCACTACAAGCTGGAAACATCTGGATCTAGATAGTTAAACAAGATAGCATTGTTGGGTCACATCTGGTTTCCACATTTTCTACCAAAAGGACAGAAAGTCAGGCAGTTGGGGCACCCATCAGGGTCACGTGTTCTGCTGCAGCTCGTTCAGAGTCCTTCACATTGGGTGTCCAAAGATAAAGCAGCAGAGCTCCCTTCCCCAGCTCCCCGTGCCCAGGCTGCCCCTGTGCCAGATGCGGTCCAACACGCACAGGATGGATGGAACAACAAAAAAACCTTCTCAAAAGCAAGAATGCCTCGATCTTCCTCCAGCTCACCTCTGCCACGTGACAAGCTTATCAGCTCTTCACACACCTTCATTCCCTCCTGACAGTGGGGTAACAGCACTGCCTGCCCCACTCACAATTAACTAATGAAGCAGCAGCAGCGTGCCTGGACTCCACCGACTCCCTTCTCCATTTTAAAAGAGGACAGCACCTGATTCTGACAAGACAGGGCTTGACCTGCAGTTATTAAGCAGAAAGTGCAAATATTAAGTACAAATATCAGTGGTGAAATAGGCTCAGCTGGTGGCAAGGAAAGGGGAGGTCATAGCACAGGAGGAAATCACTGAAATCAACCACGTCTGGCTTCCAAGGATGACAAGGTTTAGCATCTTATTATTAATAATGAATCCTCTGCACTATGCTGTCTGCAAGAGGAAAAAAAAATAAGGAAAGTGTTGCTTTTTCAGCTGCCCATTAGATAAATGGAACCAAATGAGCCCCACTTATAAGTAAATCTCTTTCATATCAAGCATTAGGCGGCTCGAGTGGGAAGCAGCAGCGTCGTTAGGCATCAGACATCACCAAGGAAGAGATGCGAGGCTCAGTGTATTTCAAAAGCCAGCACCCCAGCAACCAGGGAAGCACAAATTCATTTCTCATTTTGCATCCTTAACTCCCCTCTGACAGCAAGCAGCCTGCTCTGACCCAGCAGGAATACTCACTCCAGCCCCTCCCTGGGCATAAAAACCTGCATCAGTAAAAAGGAGCACAATGGCAGCAGAGTTTGTGGAAGAGAGCTCAAAGAAGGAGGGAATATTAAGGATTTTCAACACCTCTAATTGAAGCCAGGGAAGGCTTGACAACTAGGCGCCTTTACACTTGAAAGTGCTAAGAAACAACGCTGCCCAGAGGGAAGGAAAACTACAAGTGGGAGAATTAAGTGAGTGCTCAACACAAATGTGATTTTTGTGAACACAGTTTATGGAATATGTTCTCGAAAGCAAAGGAGAATGGGCAAAGAAAGGGCCAGATGGGAACTGCCCAACTTTCTGCCTGTAAGCACTGCGTTACAAGATCATCTTTTGGTTCTCGGCCACAGACCCGTGCTCAAAAACTCAATGGAGAGGCAGGAGCCAAGAACAGCTCAGAGCTGGGAGGTAAAAATGGATGAAAATGGATCCACTGCGTCTTCAGTGGTCCCGTTTGCAGTCCTGGAGTTCGAGACAGAGAGAGGCATCCAATAACCACGGCACAGAGGAGGAGGAAGGATCTGGTAGCTGGGGCAAAGAGGGAAGGAAACGATCCCAAACCAGGAATTTCTAAGCTAGGTCCACATTAGCACAGACCAATCCTGTGCTCAGAAATGCATTCAGGTGGCTCTTTTCTTCTCCCCCATAGCACTGCTTTCTCATTTTCATCAGGCCTCTCCCTTCTGCCAAAGGCTCCTGCAGCTGGGATCAGCACAGAGGTGGTGTTTGGTGACGTGTCCACCACAGAAGCAATTTTGAGGATGTCCAAAGGGAGAATGCAGTTCAGACAGTTCAAATTCTTCATAAGCTTTGGA
Organism: Cyrtonyx montezumae; assembly: GCF_038088225.1. NCBI lineage: Eukaryota > Metazoa > Chordata > Aves > Galliformes > Odontophoridae > Cyrtonyx > Cyrtonyx montezumae. The sequence goes on along the minus strand of NW_027071936.1, from coordinate 66,024,071 downwards.
GCATTTAATCCAGTGCACCGCTTTCTTCAAAGTAACATTAGGTCCCAGCTTCCGAAACCAGTTGAAGCACAGCTCTATCAGTAATGAGAAAATTGATTCCAACGTAACACCCAGCACTGGGGTCTGATGGGGTCACTTGTAAACACACATGAGATGACCACAGATGAACTGGGGCCACTGGATACACATGAAAACTGGCTGAACAACACTGAAGAGCTCCAAAAGGGCTCCAAAAGACTCATCTGACAGGGACTTGAAAAGCCGTCTTACCTTTGACAAAAGGAACTGATGGGACAGCTCTGAATGCAGAGGTGTGAGTTGGTAGTGCAAGCCTAAGTGATGAGCTTGTGTCACAGCCTGAGGAGGGCAACCTTGTTCCAGTGTCTTAATTAACTTCTTTCTCATATCTAATCTAAATCCCCCCTCTTTTAGCCTGAAACCATTCCCCCATCCTCCATCTCACACGAAGCTATTGCCCAGACTCCTTCTCACTCTGGAAGCACACAAGTTCTGGCATGCTGTCAGCACTACACACATCCCAAGGATGGCAGCCAGTCCATAGGATCAAAACACAAGGGAAAAACCTCTTAATGTTGTCACAGCCAAAGCTCATCTACCCTCCCTGGGAAGGAGGCTTTGCAATGCTGTGGCTTCGTGCCATCACAGATGCTGGAGCAGGGAGATAAAGGGGCAAGAATGCTCCAGTCCTTCTATTTCAGACACAGCTCAGTGGGAAGCAGTTCCCATTCCTTCAGCAGGCTGGACAGCTCTTCAGAGACAGCTCTCAGTGAGGGTGGTAATAAAGTGACATGGGCAGCATCACCTGTAGGGTGGGATGGGGCATAGCCACCACTGGCATGGCACGGTTATCCTGAGAAGATCTTACAGTGTTGGATGCAAACAGGACAAAGACCTCCACGTATCTATTAAAGCTGGTTCTTGGGTAACGTCCACGTTCCTCGTTGATTACTTGAGGTTCTGAAGCTGGTTGCCTTAATGAAGCAGCAGAGCAAGAAAAAATTCATACAAAATAGAAAAAGGCCACCTCAGCAGTCCAGCAATACGTCCCTGATGCAGGCACTGGATGGCATTTTGGCAGACAAGAATCCAGCAACCAGCTCTATTAAACCTCTGCTCTACACCACGTTCCTCGACATGCCATGCTGCAATAAGCCCCCAGTACACACAGCTGCTCATGCTCACATGTCCACAAGAAGCCCTTGTAGGATTGTTAACCACCTCTTGACCCCTTCCAACACAACTCACTCTTTGGACCAAGATGGAAAGCACTCAGGCAGCCAGAAAGTTTTGGTGGCCTCCCTGGGGCTTCAAGCAAGGAGGGGATGGCAAGGCCCTGGCATAGGCTGCCCACCCCATACCTCCTTTAGCCGTGCTGTGAGATAGGAGACAGGATGGTCTCCCTTTTGTTTTACATGTCTATGGAGAGCAGAGAGTCATCCCAAACAGCCCACGTATATCAGCCAGCCATAGTGGCTGAAAAAATCACCAGTCTGCAGCTGCTGCAGGCAAAGCCAGCTATGAAAACGATGCTAGATGAATTGGTTTAACATTCTGATGAACAGGTAGAGCTGTTTAAGAGGGTTTTTTTTCCATAAACCCACAGGAATTGTGTACTGCCTACCCTAGATGAGTTTGTCATCCTGTCCAGCACAGACCTAAAATGCAAATTCACCCATCGCACAGCAATCTACACACAAAAGCATACCTCCAAAGGTATGGAAAAACAAACAGGAATAGACAAACCCACTGCCCCAGAGAAAGATTTCGGAAGACTGAGAGGGGCAAAATTAAGATGCAGTAAAACTATCCCCAAAACCTCAAAGTAAAACAATGCTGATGGTGAAAACAGCCTTCCCATCTCTCTCCTACACCACCTTAGAAAATAATTTAACCTCTGTAACCAAAGCTCATCAACAGTTTTCCAGCCACCAGTGCCTAACAACAAGCCCCCACCACCAAGGCAGGGCTCCTGCCTTGCTCCCAACCTTCCATCTGAATGAAGATGCAAATTCTACACAGCGACTGGGATTAAAAACATCTTCCTGTCTGTAACTAAATAGGTTTAAAGTCCCCTCAAGAGAAAATCTTGAGGATTATCCGTGCTTTCCAATTTATTATTCGTCCACAACTCATTTCTATTCATCTCACATCCGTCGTTCAGGTTTGGTGATTGTGGTGGTAGCACCTTCCAGGTGATGTGAAGTGGCAGTGGGGACATCACTTGGGCACGTCACTCCTTCCTCCACCTTCTCCACAGATGGAGCTGAGTAAACTGAAAACCTTCCCCACATGTGCTGAGAGCTCTCCTTGGGTCACATCATCAGCTATCGGGGTGATGCTTATCAGAAAGCCCACAGGGACAAGACTGCTGTTTCAGAGGGTGAGCTAAGAGATGCCCGGCTGCATGCGAGCCATTGCTGTGATTAACAGCAGGACTTCAGGCTGGTGTAATGCACATCGAGGCCAGGAACAGATTTCCTGGCTGCAGAAAGCTCTCTAACACGAACTATGACGTAATTTGCTAACACAAATTACTAATGGCACCCCTCAGCCAGCTGTGATTTGTGAATGAAGTGTTTGAAATTCCCAGAGTACGAATCAAGACAGTGACTCTGAGAAGCAGGGTCTCGAGCAAGGGATGGACCCCACACAAACCCAGAGAGAAAGGAGGATCCCTTTGCAAGCACAGTGAGGCTCACCACACAGCCACATCACCGAACTGCAGCTGTCATCGGTGTTCCTAAGGGCAGCAGTGCCCCAAAAAGCCCCAAAGCTACGCATGCTCCTTCAGCCCATCCCATACACGTCGCCACTGATGGCTGATGGCACACATACCCACAGAGGTAAAGATGAGGCTGCATGCTGCAAACAGCAAAGAAAGAAGAAAAACTGGATGCTGGGGATGCTTCTATAGGTTCTAACTCTCCAAGTTACTTATAGTCAGGAGATCTCAATTCCTTGCACAAGCACCTAGTGAGCACGAGCATTTGAGCAAGGTCCTGGACACCTCTGACATCACACAGCTGAGCCACATGCCCCAGGAACCTCAGCTGGCCCTGGGGTAAGGTCACTGCTGGCGGGGTGGAGACCAGAACTGAGCTAAGCCCCTGGGCTTGAGATCATCCCAACAATCCTGACTCTGAGAGGTTGTTTCGAAACAGCAGGCGTGATACAGGAAGGCAGCCACCAAAAAGAGGAGGCACACTCAGCTGCAGCACAACCCTGATTGATTCACTGCTCACACGTGAACCCAGCCTTCCTGTCACCTATTACTTCATGCGGATACACAGAGCCCACAAGTTTGAACATGCCAAACTCTCTCTTTGAGACTGGTGTGCTGCCACAGCTCCTCAGGACCCGTCCAATCTGGCCTCTAAGGTAAACCTATAAGAGGGTGTTGGGGTGGCAGATGTTTCAGACCCCCAAGGTATGGATATGGGTCTTAACACTGCTCAGAGCCCATTCCAACTAAAAGAGGGGCATTTAAACCAGATGGTAAGGGGAAACATTTCTCTCAGAGGGCGGTGAGGTCTTGGCACTGCTGCCCAAAGAGCTGTGGGTGCTCTATCCCTGGAGGTGCTAGAGGCCTTGGATGGGGCCCTGGGCAGCCTGAGCCAGTGGGGGGCAGCCAGCCCATAGCAGGGGTTGGGGTCGGTTGGGCATTCAAGCCTCTTCTAACCCAACCATCCCATGCCTGCTGGGGCTCCTGGGCATCTCCCATTCCAACCAGGGATGCACAATGAGGCAATGAACCTACCAGCACAGAGGATGGCTGCAAGAATCTAGATGAGCACATAACTGCAGTAACCTCTGTGGTGTTTCATGGATAAACGCAATGCAAGCTAGGAAGGATGCCTGCACCTCCCCTTTGTCAAACACAGGCGAATTTCAGGGGAAGGAATTTGGCAAGCAAAAGAAAAGAGAACAGGGCTGTCTAACCAGAAGACACAGGAACGTGGCTCTCCCTCCCCACACATGCCCTTGGCTCCACCTCCCGTTCCCTCCTACCTGCAGTGCCTGCCTTTGGTCTTGCATACAGGATCTAATTTTGCTTTAGAGTCGCAGGACATGGCGTGGTACAACCTGACTCATGCAGGAGGCAGAGGTTACGCTCTCGTCTACGCTTCTGAAGCTTGCAGGACACTTGTGTTCCATCTCAGGCCCAAATTAATGTTAATTACCGTGCACAAAATGGAGCTGCTTCAACAGGAGGAAATTAGGACAACAAATTATCCTGGAATAGAGAGGACTCGCTGCTTAAGGAAGCAATCTGTCTGCACACAGAACAAAAAGGGCATTGCACCCAGACTGCTTGGAAACAAGCCGTCCCCACCACCTTCTTTAGCAGGTGGCTGACCTCAGTGCTTGTTACAGTAGCCATCAGGGCTTCCTTCCCCACCAACACGCTGAAATCAACCCACACTCACTAGCTTTCTTCTATCAAAACCACAGCCACAGTAAACACAGAGGTGTCCTATGTGTAACCAGGGCAGAAGCAGAGCTGATGACCACTGAGCACTGGGTGAGCTCTGAGTGAGGGCAGGGATCCCAGGCCATCCTGGCCACATATGTCTCTGCGATCACACTCCGGTTGCTGCTGCATCTCCAAAGCCACAAACGCAGCTCATTCATTCACAGCCAGCTCTCGTTGCTCAACATAAACAGACTGTGCTGCAGCAAAACCAGCACGCTGCTCAGCACACACCAGAGAGCAGGCACACGTCCAGGCACAGATTCAGAAGCTGCCCGTGCTGTGCTTAGCACCATCAGCACCACCGTGATTGCTGTGACACGTGGTCACGGGCACCAAGTCGGGAGCACAGTCACAATGTGCAATGCTAAAGGTGTGGGGCAGAGCAGCTGGAAAGCTGTACGTGGAGAAAAAGGATCTGGGGGTGCTGGTCTGCAGCCAGCTGAGCATCAGCAAGCAGCATGCTCAGGTGGCCAACAAAGTCGATGGCATCCCAGCTTGGATGGGAGGTAATGGCCTCAAGTTGCACCACAGGAGGTTGGGGCTGAATATCAGGAAACATTTCTGCTCCTAAAGAGTGGTGATGCACTGGCATGGGCTGCCCAGGGAGGTGGAGGGGTCACCATCCCTGGAGGTGTTCAAGAACCATGGGGATGCGACTTGGGCAGTGGGGCTGATGATCTCAGAGGTCTTTTCTGACCTTCATGACTCTGTGCTTCTGCAGCAAACCAGAGGCAGTCCCACTGCAGCTGGGCTACAGAGCACCAAAAAATACCCTGCTGCCAAAATATATCCAACCAACCCACGTGGCTTTCCACACAGGATGTACATACAGAGCAGCACGGTCTTCCCTAGGGCTTCCAGGAGCTCAGAAATGGAAGGTGTCCAAAAGAAGCTGCCCAGGGAAGAGTAAAGATGTGCTACCTCAAGAGTGATGGCTGAGCAGACATGTGACACGGCACTTGCTGCATCTGAGAAGAGGGGTTCCAGTGTCTTTATGGGTTATTGAAAGAAAAAGACTTGGAAAGAAAGCATTCTCTGTCAGAGAAATAGAAAGCACAGCTGGTTCAGGCCAGGCAATACCTAGGAGCAGCTGCTCCCGAGGAAGATGCAAGAAATCACTCCAGACAGTCAGGGAATCATTTAGTTATCAGGAAATCTCTTCCTAATCCCTGCATAAAGTGATTAAACACAATGGCATATACCCCATATATTAAATATTAATCCTTCCCAATGTGGCCGCTGATGTTCTGGTTATCCAGCTCAGGTATGGAATGTTCACAGCATGCAATCCTTTCTCCATCCCTAACCACATCAATCCAACACACAAACCCCAGCGCAAGGCAGCAGAAATATCCTGTGACCCAATTAGAGAATAACCCTGGTATCTGGTGATATTCCCTGAGCCTCAGAGCAGAATGGGATGGCCCCAAAAACAGCTCAGCAGCAGGGAAGGAGTTAAGAGCGGAGAGGTGAATCAGCCCCCTGCCATAAACACAGACATTTCCTACCTCTTAGCTCTAGTGCTTCTTCCTGTCCACAGGCTTCCGAGATGCTTGTGTACCTGGTCACATTCAAATGATTTCCACCGCAACAGGAAAGAGAGGCATTTGGTTTATTTTAAGAGGAAAACTCCATTTGTGAATGAGACCAGAAAACGGCTGTAAAGGACAACCTCCTTCCCATCCTGCACCAACACCGAGGTGTCAGCCAGGAGCTGGTGCATCTGCTTCGCTATCTGTGGCTCTGCTGAAGCACACGGGCACTGCGCTCTGGCCAGAAAGCACAAACAAAGTGTTACCATGGGGAGAAAGATAGAAAAATAAAGGTATTTTGCCCAGCACTGCATTGAATTGCAGCGATCCCGTAGTGTCTCCATGGGGTTTCAAACCTATCTGGGAGATGAGCAGCATACAAAATCCTGCATCTCCCGCTCATACCACACAGCCATCGCCCAGCACTCTGCACACAAGGCAAAGTGGCTGACATGGCTCGCTCCATCCTGCTGACCTGGGATCCCCCTTCCTGCCACACAGCTCGACCCCCCAAAATCCCCGAGCAAAGAGTATCTGAGAGGAATAGATGCAGGAGACAGGGAAAGAGGGATTTCAGACAGCTCTTCCATGAGGATGTTAACGTTGGACGTGACCCAACGGCACAGAGCTGCACAAAGCATCAGTTATGTGAGGGTGACATTTCAGAAAAGCAGAGCCATGTATCCTATTAGCTCGAAAACAATACAGCCACATCAACGCCAGGACAGCGGTGTCCCTGGAAACATCTCTTTTCTCTAACTAACACTGAGCAGAAGCTCTGGAACATCACCCCCGAAACCTCTCCAGGATACCCCCATCCACTGGGGGCACAGCAATGCCCATTTCTTTCCCAGCAGCCCAGAAAGCAAACCCCCAAACGTTTTCAAGGTGCACACGCTCGCAGAGAGCTTCCCAACAGCCGCGGCCACAGAGGGGGGATGAGTAATTTCTGAGCTGCAGAGAGAGCGCTCTGCAAACGCCCCGAGTCAATTCCTGAGGGCTCTCAGAACCCCATCCCTCCTCCTTGAGAAACGCCCCAGCCGGAAAGACAGAAAAAAAAAACCAAAAAAAAACCTCATTTACCCTCCGACAGACGCAGGGATCGGGGAGAGGGGAAAAAGAGCAACAAAACCCAAATCAAAAGTATTAGTAACGATGATTACAAAGACTGCCTTCCTTCCCGTCGCGTCCTCAGTGATATCGAAGGGGAGAGAGCAGCAAACGTCCGCAGGGAGGAGAGCTGATGGTGGCACGGCCGCACCGCGGGGTCACGAAGGTGGGGAAGGAGCTCTCTCATCTACCATTAGGTTCCCCAGGGAGGTGGTTGAGTCACCGTCCCTGGATGCGTTTGAGAGCCGTTTGGATGTGGTGCTCAGAGTTATGATTTAGCAGAGGGTTGGTAGAGCGAGGGCAGCACGGTTGGGCTGCGGTTGGACTTGATCATCTTTCAGGTCTTTTCCAACCTGTGGTGCTGTGATCACAGCGGGATCCAAGCACCGCCCGGGACACCACAACCACGAGGCCGAGCTCCACCGCAGCCACTGAAGGAGTGGGGAAAGAACCCCCTGCTTTCCTCCCCTCCCCCCCCACGCAGCCGCCGCTCACCTGCAGGCGCGGGGCCGGGCCCGCTGCTCTCTCCCTCTCTCGCCGCCACCGCCGCCTCCCAACGCTGCGAGGCCGCGGCGGCCGGGAGCATGGACGGGGGAAAGGGCCGCGGCTCTGGGGGACTGTCGGGGGCCCGGCGCTGTCCAACGCCGCCTCTCAGCGCTCCGCCGCGGGGCTGCCGGCCCTCAGCGGCGCCCCCGCTGCCGCCCGCCCGCTCCCGCTCCCACCGCCGCCGCCATGGTGCGGCTCCATGCAGGGCGCGCACCGCTGACAGGGGCGGGGATACTGAGGGCGGGGCCATGAGGCAGAAGGCGGAGCCAATGGGCGGGACCGATGGGCGGGACTAAAGGGAAAGACCAATGGGCGGAACGGATGGGGGGCGGAACTGGAGGGAGGGAGCGATGGGGGGACCAATGGGGGGGGCAGGTGGGCAGGACCAATCGGAAGGGGTGATGGGCGGGGCTACGCGTGGTAGTGGGCGGGGCTACGGGGTGGGGCGAGGCGCTGCTTGGATGCGTTGATGCTTTCTGGGGGAGTTTTAAGCGCTGGAAGGACGGGTTGCATTGAGCCCACGTGGGGATAGGGCTGCCGGGTACAGCCAGAGCTGGAGGAAGAATCGGAATGCGTAATTATTGGGGCAGAATCGCGGAGTTGGAAGGGTTCCGTCCGGTCCTACTCATGCAGGGACACGCACAGCTCCATCGGTGATCCGAGCTCTGTTCCTGCGTGACCTTGGGTGTGTGCAGGGCCGAGGCATACTGCACCTCTCTGGGCAGCCTGTGCCAGTGCTTCGCTGCCCTTAGCGTAAAAAACTTTCCTTAGGTCCCTGCAGTCTCAACCTGCAACAGAAGTCACCCCAAAGAGGGAGACTCCGTCTCCCGTGTGTGTATTCACATCGTGTTGCTGCCATCTGCCGGCTTCTGCCTGCGGTTGTGAACGGCACTCCTTGCTCTGAGCCGTGGCTTTTTGGGGGAAAAAACATTGCTCCGTTTGCCGTCTCTGAATAAGGCTGTGATCGAGGAGGTGGCAGCAGGATGAGAGGACCAGGCAACAGAGTGGCCCCAGCCCTGCTTTGAAGCAATGATGCTTCGACTCTTCTTCCTGGAACTGTGGAATATGTGTGGAAAGGAATGTACGTGCAGAGCTGATTGCAGTGAGCCTCCTGCCTCACTGCGCAGCCTCAATTTATGCCAGGGGAGGTCCAGGTTGGGTATGAGGAAACTCAGGCAGAGGATATTCAGAAAGAGCGGTCAGCATTGGCACAGGCTGCCCAGAGAGGTGGTGGGGTCATTGTCCCTGGAGGTGTTCAGGAGCTGTGGCACTGAGGGATGTGGTTACGGGCATGGTGGGGGTGGGTTGGGGTTGGATTAGTTGATCTTAGAGCTCTTTTCCAACCTTAATGATTCTGTGATTCTATGAATACCTCTGTCCTTTAGCTCCCAGAACAGAGGCTACAGGCTCCCAGTGCCAACTTCTACTCTAGGGGGAGCAGGGATAGAGGGAGCTCTGTGGGTGCCCCATCCCTGGAGGTGCCCAAGACCACATGGGATGGGGCTCTGAGCAAGCTGACCTGCTGGGAGCACCCAGCCCATGGCAGGGTTTGGAGCTGGGTGGGCTTTAAGGTCTCTTCCAACTCAACCATTCTGCTATTCCATGGTTCTGTGATCCGGGGGGGTTGGATTTGATGGTCTTCCAACCCTTACAATTCTGTGATCTGTGGTGCCAAAGGATGATCGAGGGTGTCAGGAATTTACACCTGATGATAATATGTCATTGCGAATATTAAAATTCTACAGACTCTGCACATAAAAAGACACAGAGATCCGGTTGTTGAATACATCAACGCTCGGAGCACACACCTCTTGCTGATGCTCTTACGATTTCTGCCATCTGAGCTCACCCGCTGCACACTGCTTGGCAGAAAACAGCTGGATACAGAGCTAAGGATCGTTAGTACGCCTTTGCACCGGTGAAAGGGCCTCAAGGGCAGGGTCAGACCCTAACAGCCGGGTTTAGGGCGGTCCAAGCCGCTGTAGGGCTGCAAGGCCCCGGTGATGAGCCCCTCCCAGCGCTCCTCTTATCACCGCCCTCCCCTCGGGGACGGACGGGCGCGACGACCAATGAGCAGCGTGCACGAGTTGGTGGGCGGGGCTCAGCGCTGACCCGGCACGAGGTGGCGGACGCAGGTGGGATCGCGTCCGAGTTCGGGTTGAGGACCGGGAGAAGGGCAGGGAGCGGGGCAGGGAGCGGGGCCGGGATCGGGCCCGGGGCCGGGAGCGGGGTATTCCCGTGTCGTAGCGGGCAGCCGAGTTCCGCCGGGGTCGAGGACGCTGCCCCGGGGCCGGGCGGTTCGCGGCCTGCAGGCCCGGGCTGTGCGCTGCGGCCCCGGCGGTCCCGGAGGGGACATCCGATCCCCTCTTTAACTCCGTGTCCTTATGGGATTTCGGAAGCTGCCGACTTCAGGAGCCGGCGCTGCGTCCGCTTTCCCTTCCTCATTCCGCTGGGTTTGCAAACGCGTGGGGGAACGGGGCTGACGAGGGTTAAGCCTCAACCGTGCCCGTTCGTCTGTCGTTTATATATGTATTTCTTCTTTTCGCATGTGAGATTTCCCTCCCTTCCTCCTTCCCACGCTGTGCTCTGTCCCCCAGCTCGAGGATCGCCTTTCCTTGCTGTTTCCAGCCCAGGCTGCTGGAGAAGGAGCAGACGTCGGCCCCGCAACCTTCAGTCCGTGACCCCGCAGGGCGCTGAGCCAGGATGGGTTTCGCCGAGGAGAAAGTGTACAACCACATCCTGAAGAACATGAGCAGGTTCTGTGACATCCACGTGGCGTCGCTGGTCGATTCCCTGAGCTGCCTCACCGACGCTGATCGGGTAATTGTGCGCTGCTGTGAGGGCTTTGTGGGGCCCCCTGCCCGATGTGCGTATAGCGTAGTGTATGGCTGCTTTACATGTGCCCAGCGGGATGAGGGAGGGGTTTGTTCCTGTTGCAGTCTGCCCAGAGAAGCTGTGGGTGCCTCATCCACGATGCCTGAATGATTTGAGCTGCTCTGTCGAGTGGAAAGTGCTCCTAACCCTTGGCGGTGGTCCCAAATGATTGGGCCGTAGGGTCCCTTGCAACCTGAGCCGTTCTGTGTTTCTCCTTCTAAGGCAGCTTTGTGCTTCTCGATGTGTTTTGTTCAGGACGAGCTTCACACCCGGCAGGAGATGCGGGGGATCCGTGCAACTGTGTATAGGTTTTATCAGCACCTGAAGTGCCGAAGGGGTTGGGTGACAGATCTGATCAATGCACTGCACCAGAACAACGCGGGGCACCTGGCTGAGGAGCTGCAGAAGGTTTATGACAGCTACCGAACCCGTAAGTGGCCTCACCACCCTCAGCGTGCTTGGGTGCTCTGTTTCTCTCAGTATCCAGCTCCTGCTCTTGGTGGGGAATCTGTATGCAACAGCTGCGTGCTGTGCAGGAGAGCGTGGGTATCTGTGACTGTCCCTGGGGATGTGCATTGCCCCTGTGATGTGCCTGGGGATGGTAGAAGGTCTGCAGGGTTCTGCTTGGGCTGTTTGTGTTAGCCTTGTCTTGAGGCGAGATGGACAAATGAATTAAGAGGCACTGCTTGGCTGTTATGGGGACAGAGCACGGGCATGAAGAGGCCCGCACTCATCTTCTGCCTCCTTGGTTTTCCTGGTCTGCCTCAGCTCTTACATGCACTGCCTCAGTTCCTCCAGGTGCTTCGGTTCCTCCAAGTGCTTCAGCTCCTGATGCCAGGCCTGCTGTTTCCTCCGATGGTGCCCCGAGGCCTTTCCCAGAGTCAGAAGCTGCTAGAGATGTCCCAGTGGCCAAGCCACCACGCTACAACCCGTCTGCTGGTGGCCACCCACCTCTCCCACCCTCTTCTGCCACCGCTGTGACCTCAACTGCGAGCTCGAATGCTTCCAGCACAGAGCTGGATGCCAGGGCCCCAGTGCAGGAATCGGTGAGCAGAGCACGTGGGGCTGCAAAGATCCCTTTTGGACTGGAGGGTTGATGTTTTGGATGCCACAAGTAGGCTCTTGTTTCTGAGGTCTGCTGTGTGTTTATTGCACCTGGCAGCCTCACCCGTGGAGAAGCAGAGGGCTCAGGACCTTGTTTGCTGTTTCCACACAGAGCTCTTGCAGCTGCTGCTGGTGAGAAGCAGTCAGCTGTCCTCTTACAGCAATTATACAGTGCTATAACTGCTCTCCTCCAAGCATAGGAGTGCAGGGTCTCTCCATACCCCTGCTTCTATGAGCTGTTCAGTGTGTGCCCCTCATCTCCAGGTTCACATGGGTCACCTGGTTTGGTTTTGAGGCACCCTGGTGGCCTTACCCTGGTGGCCTCATCCTAGTAGGGCTCACCTGAAGTAGGGCTGCATGGTGATTTAACACGGCTCATTTTCTTCCAGCTCCCAGAAGGAAAGAGTCCCCAGCCAATGCTGACTGATGGCAAAGAGAAACCTCTCCCATACCCCACCAAGATGCAGCAAGAGGCAGTGAAGACCCCAGGGGCATCCAGTACAGTTCAGCCATCATCTGTGTCCCCTGAGCAGGAGGGCCAAGAGTGGCTGAGCCGGCGGCATCCGGTGTGTGTGGACAACGGGTGCTTTGGGAATGCAAACCACCTCCAACGTGGTGCACCAAACTTGGGTCTGGGCAGGTCTCTTCCACCGAGGGATCCGAGTGCTGCTCCTGGCTCTGAGCAGGGCAGGAACGAGCCCCAAGAAGATGTCTACATCTCCAGTGAGTTGGTGGAGACCGCTGGTGGCAGGGCACCGCAGCACTCAGTCTCGCTGAGGACACAGGAGGAGCAAGCTGCACGCAGTGCCAAGCACGGTGAACCCCCGAGCAGCCACGTGGATGTGCGCAACCCCCTGCTTATACAGCAGCAGTTTGATGCAGAGCAGAAGAAGGCTGAGGTGCTGAGGCAGCACGAAGGAGGTGGAGGTGGGTTTCCTTCCTCTGTAGCAGGTGCTGACCAGGAGCAGGGCTGGAGGTGCTGCTCTGCAGTCGCTAAAGGTGGTGATAATGGCTCTGTGCTGTTATGTTCCTTTCCTGTCTCTCAGGAGGTCCGAGTTACCTCCTTCAGAAGTCAGAGAGGCTGGTTTGTGCAGGCATCCACCTTGACTGCTTTTTTTTTTCCCCCTAGTTTTCTCTCCAGATGTTGTTCCTCACCTTATTTTCACCTGATACACTTGGCGTTTGTTTCTGATGTAAAACTTCACAAGCTACGTGCCCATGCCCTTCTGTTGCAGCAGGCTGGGAACACCCCAGTCTCAAAAAGCAGAACAGGCTGGCAATGCTGGGGTGCAGGCTGGGCTGGTGCTGTCTACTTTACCTGCCCCCACTGCTGCTGGGAGAGCTTGGCTCCCCGAGCTTCCCTGTGGCTCCAATCCCTTGCCCACATCCTGGATCGGTGCTGTGCTGAGGCTGAGCACAGGCTGCAGATTCCATTCTGTGCCAATTAACACAGAGATGTGATGAGGGGGGAAAAGATGAAAACCCATGAACACAGGTAAGAGCCTGCCTTGGAAGTGGACGTATCCTACTGCAGCATCCCTTGGGAAGAGTCTCACCTTGAGTTCTCCTGGTTAATGCAGCGTGCTTTGTTTTTCCCTTCAGATGTTCAGAAGGAAACAACCACCTCGTTCTCTACGTCCACAGATATTTCCCTGTTCTGTGACACCTCCTTGAAGCCTCCTGTACAGGAGAAAATGCTGCCTGGGGAGGAAGCAGCCAGCAGCACCCCCTCTGTGGCAGAGAAGGAGAAAGTAGGTGACCTTTCAGTTATCAGTTGCATTTCCTTTGGGTTCTTGCAGATTTCCTCCAGGCAAGGACCTTTTTTTTGCTGCAGTGTAAGATTTCTAGCTGGTGGGGGGTTTTATTCGGGGATTTTTCTCTGCTGTGTTCCTCTTTCTGTCCTGATGCTGCGTTTCAGAGCATGCCTGGAAGAGCTGCTTTGACTAGTGGGTGTTGCAATAAACATGTAGATCAGATTGTGATCCCAATCCTGACCCCAACTTCACTGGAAGTCCTGGGATGTTACCAGGTGGTTTTGTGGGGCTGAGGGCTCAAGTGGAGCCCTCAGGTATACGGGGGAAAGACCTGGGCTGGTCGCTCTGTCAGTCCAGGTGCCCATCTTCACCCCAATCATCTCTGCCTGTTTGTCTCCTCTTCTTCCCTGTATCTCCCACAGATCTTAGAGGCTCCCCAGAGCCTCAGCACCTTCCTTCCCCTTTTGCTTTCCCTGCCCTGGTTCTTCCACAGCCCAGCCACACTGTTAGTGGCTGCAGAAAATGTTTGAGTGCTGAAATGTGTTTGTTGTGTGATGTGGGTGCCTGACACTGGCCGAATGGGTGCTCCCCACAGCACCCAGCTGAGAACACCCCTCTTTTTGTCTTCCAAAGGTTCTCTTGGCCTCAGCAGCCTCCCTGTCAGATGTGACTGCTGCAGGAAGCTTTGAAGGCACAGCTGGGAGGACTCCCTCACGAGTGAGCTCTGCCACCAGCATCTGGGCATCTCATGACCATGAGGAGGAAGATGTGGAGCTCAGCAAGCCAGGTGTCCTCCATTCGGTAGTAGGAGAGAGCTCAAAGTTAGCTGCCAAAGAGCTGGACAGCTCCAGTTCCAACACATCCAGTCACCTTGGCTTGAGCAGCGACCCGCTCATGGTGAGCTCAGACAGCTCGAGCCCTGGAGAAGCACTGTCCAGAGCCACCTCGGGACTCTGGTCTGCAACACCAGCTGCTCATGCAGACCCTGTGGGAGAGGAGGCAGCTGGAGCAAGCCCTCATCCACCTCATATCTGGGCTAGCCCCTCTGTAGGCATTCAAGAGGTCCATGTGGAACATCACCCCAGTGCCGTGCTGGCAGCATGCAACGATGTCCGAGATGGAGCAGTCCCGTTTGGAAACTCTCCTGACTCAAGCAGGGGATGCAGTGATTCAACCAGCTCATCTCAAGCTGAAGTCCCCACTTCTGGGGACAGCAATGGGCCGTCCCTGCTGTACATCCTTCCAGCTGTTGGCATAGCACTGATTTCCGTGTTTCTGGTGTACACACGGTGGCAGAAATAGCAGTAGAGCTGAGAGAAGGTGGGATGCCACAGCCACCGAAGGGAGACTCCTCTTTGTAGCAGGAATTTGGCCAGCATGTTTGAAGCCCGAAGAGCAGCTGGAGGGACTGTAGAGGCTTTGTTAAATCTCTTCCCAGAAAGTTTCCTGGAAGAGGCCTTGGTTGCGTGATGCTGTTGGGGTTTTGGTCTCGTTTCCCCATTTCCCAACCACCTTCCTGTCTGTGCTGCTGCCTTCTTTTTCACCCACGGAGAGGGTGTTTCTCAGGGAGTGATCCCTCAAGGCCAAAATCAGAGCCTTTGTCTGATGAGGACATGCCAGGCTGGACCGTGTGTCCCCTCTCCCAGCAGCCCTCGTCCTGCTTCAGTGCTTTCCTTTGGAGCATCTTCCCCTGGTCCTGTGGGTCAGGAATGGCACAGGATCCAGGATTGCTTCACACAGCACTGACACCCCTGGGGATGAAGCAGTGGGGCAGGAAGGAGCCGTATCCCCACCCCTGTGCAGCTTTCTCATGGATCAGCCTCACTTCTTTCCCTCAAATGGGTGGAGAGAGGATTTAGGCATATGCTTTCAGAGGACAATTTCATGCAATGCCAGCATGGATCAGACTTGCTCTCACCTGGGACTGCTGTGTGTCTTCTGATCTGCAGGCTTTATTTAGTGAGCCTGGCCAGGAGGGTGGATATAACTCTCCCGTTTCCCAGTACATGGTGCAGTGGGATGGGAAACTTGTGTCAAGGTTGGGATACAAATAGGGACAGCTCTGCGTGCTGCAGGGAGGCCA
Organism: Cyrtonyx montezumae; assembly: GCF_038088225.1. Lineage (NCBI taxonomy): Eukaryota > Metazoa > Chordata > Aves > Galliformes > Odontophoridae > Cyrtonyx > Cyrtonyx montezumae. The sequence continues at coordinate 66,008,573 of NW_027071936.1, read as the reverse complement.
AACAGCAGTGCTAGCTGGTGGTCCAGATGCTCTGGGTTATCCTGAGGATTCAATTTAAGATTTCCGTCCATCATTTTCCAGCTGCTCCCAGCAGTCACACTGGGAGCCTGAGAGGATTGGGCTGCGAGACTTCCAGACAAGAGAAGTTCCCAGATAAGCATCCCTTGGTCCCCTCAGCCCAGGGGAGCTTTTAAGGGCTGCAATCCTGATCCAGAAAGCTGCCAAAGGTTTATTCCCCTTGGATCCCTGCTGTTCAGCACGGGTTGCTGAGCTCCTTGGGTCTGGCTGCACGTACGACTGTTGTGCCCGGAGCTCAGCGTGGACCACTCATGGTGCAGAGGATTAGAGAGCCCCATAGTGGCATGAAGGGCTGCTCCTCCTCAAGGTCTGCTCTGAGGGTGCTCCTCTGATGACACTGTGTACAGAATTGAGATCTCCTGAGGCTTTTCTAGGTGGAATGGTATTCCTGTGGTGCTTGATGCGAGCTGCTCTCACCGCAGTGTTTGCATGAGTGTTCTTACAGATACCAAAAGAAATGATTTTGGAAGGCACCTGTCCACCTCTGCCCAGTGCCATATCCCCAGGTGTTGAGCCATGTGCTTGCTTTCCCAGAGCTCTGCCTTGTTTTTGGTTGGTTGCCTTAACACCACCATTAGCCTGGAGGAGATGTAACGTAGAGCCTCTTCTGACTTGGGCATCGACAGATTGCAAAGTTCTGTCACAGCACAGCAAGCTGGGGGACTTCTGCTTATGTTGGTAGGGCTGACAGCTGCTGATCCTTTTCCCTTTGCCCCAAAATGCACAAAGTGCCTCCTGTAAGTGGACAAGAAACACATGCACCTCTGAGGTGTCAGTTTTGCTCTGGCAGGGCTGATCTTGAGAGTGAAGCTGAGCTGTTTGCTTCTTGCTCCACACCCAGCATTTTATCCATTTAAAATGCACTTTACATCCTTGGAGAGGGGATACAGGGGCCTTAAAACTGAACCTATGGGACAGAGGAGGCTCCTGCCTCCTCCCACTGCTTTCTGTGCCATTTCTGATTACAGCCGTGAGGTCTCAAGGCAGCAGCATCCATACCAAGGTTCTCTCCTGCCTGCAGATTTCTCCGTGTGTTTTCCCAGTTCTCTTTAGCAACGCTTTGTACGCTCCGTGTATTTCGCTGCTGAAACACCTGATTTTATTAACGCTTGAGGCGTTTCTGGGTGTTGGGTGTGAAGTGCCTCTGTGTTTTGTTGGGTTTTTTTTCGTGGCTGTGACGTAGCACTGCAAAAGGGGAATCACTGAGAGGACGTCGTGTCCCTGGAGGCCTTAAATGGAAACTCAGACGGCACAGTGCAGAATAAAACCGTTTGCCACTCCATGAAACTTTTGAGGGCGTCGTGTTTGTAATGTGGGGGCGATCTCGTGCTTCGAAGCCTCTGTGTAGCAGAGTGGCTGTCAGGCCTCGAATGAATGCCTGACTGTCCCCTGGATATGAAGGGATGCATAAAGCCTCGCTATTTGTATATATATATATATATGTTTGCATCTATACGCCCGGGCCTACTGCAGTCCTCCCCTCAGCCCCATCTCCGTTGCCATAGTTACTCGGCCTACCAATCAGCGTGCCTTTTCCATCAGGCACGTCACGCCATTGGCCAGCTGCCGTGTCACTCTTCCCCACGCGATGCCATAGGCTGACGGCCCACACAGCCCCCCACCCCTCCCGCTCTCCTTAATCCCCGCCCTGCTCCGAGCTCCCATATCCTATTGGACGGCCGCACTTATCGATAATACGATAGGCGAGCCTGCTGTCCAACCCTTGCCTCTCATTAGCCAGCTCGCCCGCCAGTCCGCTCGGCGAAGAACTCCGATTGGACGCCGCCTCAGGAGCTCGTCCCACCCACTTCCCGAGGGCCGGGGGCGCGCGCGGGGTGCCGCTCGGCGCAGGCGCGCTGCGGGCGGTGGCTGCGGCGGTGGCCGTTGAGGAGCGCGGTGCGGTGCGGCGCGGGCGGCCCATGGGGCCAGGCCGAGCGGCGGATGGAGCAGCGGCGCAACGGCGGCGGAGCGGAGGAGAAACCCCGGCGGAGGGAAGCGGACGCGGGGAACCCGCGGCGATGGAGCGGCGGCGCGGCGGCAGGGCCGGAGCCGGGCGAGGCGAGCGGCGCGACCTGCGGCCTTCGGCGGGACTCGGTCCGCAAGAACCGCCCGCGTGAGTGAGGCGGAGGGGGCGAGGGGGCGTGGCCTAAGAGGGGCGTGGCTTGGGGTGTGGGCAGAAGGGCGCCAGAGGGGAAGTGGGCGGGGCTTAAAGCAAGGGGCGGGGTAGTTATAATGAGATGTGAGTGGGCGTGGCCATTTTTGGGGGCGTGGCCGTGGCTGGGGGCGTGGCCAGGTGGCTCCAGCCTGCAGAAGTAGTGTGTTTTGAGCCCGCGGGTGGAGCATCACTTCTCGTTTTCCTGATCTCTTACTGTCAAAAGTAGGGCTGCATCTTAGAACAGAAGCAGGAACTGATGTCAAGAGGAATGGCAGTTCCTGCCAGAAGTCTTCCTGAGGCGTTCACGTTCCTCATTCCAGCTCAGTGGGGCTGTGCTCCCTTTCTGTTTCCAGACTGTGGTAGTCATCCTGCACTGGGAAACGGTTGTTGGTATGAAGTAATTAAGGTAATTGCGGATAGGTAGCAGGCAGCTTTTGAGAAGTGAAATAAGTCTCTGATGTAAAATGTAGGGTGGACTCATGTGGGGCCCCACGTTAAGGGCTCATCTTTTTTTATTTTGATCTTGGAAAATTTTAAGGACATTCTGATTAAAGCTGAGGTTCAGATTTCTTGCGTAAATAACCTTTAAAGGCCCCTTCCAACTCTTAAGGATCCAATGATTCTCTGAAATGCCGTGGATGTGGTTTTTGGACCAAGAGGTGGTGGCGGTTTTGGAGACAACATCTGGAAGGTCAGCATATCATGGTTTGGATCACTGTGTCACCAGTGCAGCTCTGTCTGAAATATCCTCTATCACAGATGAACTTGGAGCAAACAATGGATGTCTGAGCTGTGTGCCTTCCTACCCCCCAGCTATCTCTTGAAAGAGCTTCAACCCAGGGGGCTGCTCCTGCCTGAAAACCTGTTTTCCTTGGCAGACATGGCTTTAGGTTGTTTCCCTGAGAAACAAGTGATATTTTCTCTTTTGTGCAGGCCTCTGGTTCTTTGGGAATAACAATAAAAAGCTTGTTTTGGTGCTTCTGGCAGACACCATCCGTAGTGCTTCACAATTTGACAGAAGGAGAGGGGAAGGATGTTGTGTGAGGTCTGTTTGTGCTGTAGGAAATGCATGATTCTGTCATCCTATCCTTAAAGTTTCAATCTCTTCTTTCAAAACCATAAACAGGCATTGCTTCAGGTTTTCATGCATAAGTAAGGGTGGAAATAAAACGTTGCTTTGGCAGCTGCTTTGCAGTACAGAACATAAGCTTTGATGTTTGTTTATTTTTTTAAACACCTTTTAATGTTTTGGAATTGCATATGAGCTGTGAATTCCTTGCAGAGCCTATTTTTAGAGATCTGAGGCTAGGGAGGCTTAGTGTCACTTTGTATTTTCTGCCCATGGATGTTTATGTATTTCTTTCTTTTCCAGCTGTACCATTTCCTTTGCAGTATGCTGAGTGTTTTAGAGTGAGCGTAGCTTTGTTGTCCTACACTCAGCTGCACCATCAGCCTTCATTGCTCCATAGGCAGCTCTCTTTGGCTGCCAGAATCAGTGGCTCTTAACTGAAGGAGCAACCATGGAGACCATCCACAGTGGGGGTCTGTAATTGGATCACCTCATTCCCCTTGATGCAGCTCTCCAAATTTGAACTCAGCAGAAGGAAAGAAATCTGTCGAGTTGTTTTTATTGTTATTATTTATAACACATCCAGATTTATAAAGCAATTGATATGATAAAGGCGTTCTGGTTTTCTTACCCCTGAGAGCTTACAGAGCAGGAAGGGTTTCAGGGCTTAGGGACTGAACAGGTTTTAAGATCCCTTCCAACACAACCATTCCCTGGTTCTATGATTGCAGCTCCTTGCTTGCATTCCTGCTACTTCCCACATGGAACAGCACTGTGTTTTATTTGTTTCTATTTAACCTTGGCAGTGGTGCTCGTGTCTGCCAATGCCCGAAGGCTCCTGGTGCCTCCCAGCCCTACATGTGCTGTGCTGCAGCTCTCAGGAGGGGCTTTGGGGGCTCACAAGGGAGAGAGCTCCGCGTGATAAATGGTGGAAAAATCAGTATTTTAAGACAGATCTCGATAGCAGATGGTGATGGCGTTCATCCAAGAGAGCTTCCTCCCTTTGAAGGCATGGATTTTTCTAGCTCTCGGATAGGGAATGGCTGTGGATGCCTTGCATGCTCATGTTGGCTGATTTCTTGTAAGAAAAGCACAGTTCTCCATACCCTGGAAATAATTTTCTTCTCTTGGCTGTGCACCACCTCCCTTTCCAAAAATTAACCCAGAAACACGGCATGTGGGAGAAGTTTTGACCGTGACCTTGGTTATTTGAGTGTTTGTTTGCATAGGTAAGCTAAAGAAGTGTTTTCTTTCGAGCTCTCACATTCCTCAGGTTCTTAACTTTTGGCTGGGATGTGTATAATAAGAGATCCCATCCCTGGAGGTGTTGGGGAAGCACTGGGACGTGGCACTGAGGGCCGGGGTCGGTGAGCATGGTGGGGATGGCTTGGGGTTGAGGATCTTTGAGCTCTTTTCCAACCTTATTGATTCTATGACTCTTCATTATTGATCACAGAATCATGAAGATTGGAAAAGCCCTTTAGGATCATCAAGTCCAGTCAGCAGCCCATCCCCACCACACCCACTAATCCATGTGCTTGAAGTTAATTACCTGCATAAGGGCGTCTCTAGAGCTGTCCATGGTGGCTCTCTTGAGTTGCACTTACCAAACTCAATGCGTTGCCCTGCTGTGGTGAGACACACCACGTGGCTGCATCTTGCCCTACAGTATCTCGTTAGCTCCAGCCTGTCCTTTAGCTCATTAATAGCAATATTAATCCGTTCCAGCTCTCAGCTCTAATCGCAGATTCCATCTGATCGGGGTTTTTTTCTTGATCTTTTCCAAGAAGCTCATTATCTCTACAGCTGTAAATGTTGCTGGGCCTGACACTAATGCATATTTTGTACCGTGGGTGGGGGGGGGGAATTTGCCTAATAAAATAATCCAATTAGACATTTGTTTTTGTCTCTCTGGGGCATCTCAGACCACTTGCCTACCTCAGTGCTATGTGTTGTAATTAGTCACCGTTTGTGCATCGCTTTGATGTCGGGGCAGTGGTATTATCCTTGGCTCTGGCTCGATGACAAGCAATAGCTGAGGATTCAGATTGCTGGAGGGATACTGCACGACCTGGGCCGTGTCTGCCTTCACTTGGGGCTGTTGTAAGGATTTGGAGTATTGTGTGCTGATGGCCGTGCCCTGTTTCACTGTCTTTTCTTCTCCCTTTCTGTTCAGTCTTCCCTTGGTTTGGCCTGGACATCGGCGGGACCTTGGTCAAACTGGTTTATTTTGAACCAAAGGACATCACTGCCGAAGAGGAGGACGAAGAAGTGGAAAACCTCAAAAACATCCGCAAGTACCTGACATCCAACGTGGCCTACGGCTCCACAGGCATTCGGGATGTGCACCTTGAACTAAAGGACCTTACCCTGTGTGGACGTAAAGGCAATCTGCACTTTATACGCTTTCCTACTCATGACATGCCTGCTTTTATTCAAATGGGAAGCGAAAAGCACTTCTCGAGCCTCCATACTACCTTATGTGCCACGGGAGGTGGAGCGTACAAATTTGAGCAGGACTTTCTCACAGTAGGCATTTTTGGCTTGTATACAATTAGGATTTGGTAGTGAAACTTTAAGCTTAAAGCTAGAAATGCTCTCAGCCCTTCTCTGCAGCCTCTCAGCTTCTCTAAGCCTTAGCTTTGGAGGAGCGTGCCTGACTGGAATTGAACCCAGCTCAGGAAGCAGCGTGTGGAGTCACGTTCACATCACTAAATCAGGCTGTGTTCTTTCCTGAAAGCTCATGCAACATTCCTGTAACTCTAAAATTACTCCCTGCCCTCCACGCCGTGTGCTCTTACAGAGCTCTGTATCACCGCCCTGCAATTGCACTCAGCTCTGTGTTGTTTCTTCCTCATGGCTGTGTGTTCCCATGCTTAATTTTTACTCTTTATTTGCTCCTGTGGCTTCATTTCTAGCACGTGTTGCTCAGCTGGTGGAGGTTCAGTCAGATGAGGTAGGGAATTACCTGGAAGGGTTTAGCAGTTGGGATCTGACATCATCACGTGGCTCCGTTATCATCAGTTAGATTCTTGCTGATGGCTGAAGCATGTGTCTGCTAAATATTTAAACAAGGCTTGAAAAATGTACCAAATAAAGAGGCTTTTTATGCACTCTCCAGGCAGTGACGTAAGGCAAGAACAATCTTTATAACTTTCTCCTGGATTTGTTTTCTTTTCTCCTTTTTTCTTTTTTTCCTTGTCAAACTGTTAACCCCTATTTCAATTTCCTTTGCTTTTCTTGCCAGTCCCTCTGAGTCCCAGTGGGGTGGGACTCTCCTGGCTCCCACCAGTGGCTCAACTTGTTTATTGCCCTCCACTTCAGGGCCAGGACAGTCAGCACTCCTGGGGGTGGGGTTGGGGTGAGACAGAGCCCTGCTGTCACCTGCACTTCTCTCTCTGTCCCCGTAGGGAGAAATGGAGCTAGCTGGATTTAGCAGGCAGCGAGCATGAGCGCTCCCATCCCAAACTCCTTCTTCAACATTCTCTTTTTTTTTTGCCCTGCCAGATGGGCGACCTTCAGCTTCGTAAGCTAGATGAGCTGGACTGCCTTATTAAAGGGGTTTTGTACATCGATTCTGTCGGCTTCAACGGCCATTCCGAGTGCTACTACTTCGAACACCCGACCGATGCTGCACGGTGCCAGAAGCTCCCGTTCAACTTGGAGAATCCATACCCTCTCCTCTTGGTGAACATTGGCTCAGGGGTCAGCATTTTGGCTGTGTATTCGAAAGAAAACTATCGCTGGGTAACGGGCACCAGGTGAGCGCAGCCTGAATTCGCTTTGCATTCTGTTTTAGGGTGCAGCGTTTCTGGGAGCGAGCTGTGCTGAAGGTGTCGCACTCCACTTTTTACTGCAGTCCCTCATCTCTGCCAACAAAGATTCCTCCTGGAAAAGGGAATCTGAATGTCATGTTTTAGCCTCCTTACTGCAGCAGGCATCTTTAGAAGCTGGTTTCTCAGCTATCCTGCTGCAGGAATTAGCTGGGTTTATCACAGAGACCCCATAGCTTGGTATTTACTCAAATATTGACAGCGTTTAGCTCCAGTCTGTTAGCAGAGGTGCTGGGTGCTTAGTTCCCCAGCCAGCTTCTGGACAGCTGCATTGAAAATGTGACTGTTGCCCAGCGAAGCCAGAATGCTTTGTGACTCTGAGCTTCCCTGAAATTCTTGAAAATGAGCATCGATAAAACCCCACAGTGCAGATCTTACCCCTATTAAACATCATTAGTGGTGTGTTTACACAGTAAAGTGAACAGTACATCGTGTTTCCCAAAGCTTTGAAACAGCTGCCTCAGTACCCCGCTAACCCCTGAGGAATAGTATTTATTTTAAGAGCAACTTCTCAGTGCTGGGAAGAAGGTGGGAATTCGTGAAATGAAATAAAACCTCTTCTTTTCTTATTTAGTAATGTGCCCCCTGTAGAAGGCTGCAAGGGCACGGGATTACTTATAGGCCACAAGAGGTTTGAAAGAGGCAGATGTAAAGGGAGCAGCTCCTCCTTCAGGATCCTTCTCACTGAAAACAAAAGGAACGGGGCACAGTGAGATAACCCAGCCACCAGCAGGTGGGTGACCTTCCCTTTGCTCTCCGTTGCAGTCTTGGAGGGGGAACTTTCTTTGGTCTCTGCTGCCTTCTCACGGGTTGCTCCACCTTTGAAGAGGCCATGGAGATGGCATCCCATGGGGACAGCACCAAAGTGGACAAGTTGGTGAGGGACATCTACGGAGGAGACTACGAGCGGTTCGGGCTGCCAGGCTGGGCCGTGGCATCCAGGTAAAGGCTGTGAGCAGCGCTGGGATTTCGATGCAAATAGGCAGCTCAACCTCAAACTTATTAATCTTAACAGTTTTGGAAACATGATGAGCAAGGAGAAGCGGGAGTCGGTCAGCAAAGAGGACCTGGCCAAGGCCACCTTGATAACCATCACCAACAACATCGGCTCCATCGCGCGGATGTGTGCACTCAATGAGGTACTGGGGGGAAAACCCATCTCATTGTTTCTGGAGCCTCACTTTTGTGCTGTTAGGCTGCAAGTCTCTTTCCCTGCATGCTTTTCTGTTGGGTGCGTGTTTGTTCTTGTCCTCTTGGATGTTTGCTGCATTGTAATCTGCCCTTTTTTGGATTCTTCAGGGAATTTTGTTCTTGCTTGCCTGCATAGTTTGAGCCAGATCGCTGTGAACTGAATTACTCTCAATGAATTTGGGGCTGGCTCTTGGTAGGTCCTCCTCCTTGGCAGTGTGACACAGTGGTCCCTCTTCCACCACAGTGCTGTGCCCTTTCTTGTGTATTTCACACTAAAGTTCGGGTGGAGGAGTAGCAGTGGGATGCTTTTCCTATGTTCTTTTCACCAGTTGCTTTTGCTCTCTTGGTCGAGGAGCACCACTTCCCTGGACATTTATCTCTGTGCTTTCAGCTTCTTTACAGTGCTGCCTTGTTGCGTTCATGTCAAGCAGCATTGTACAGGGCTATGAGAGAACAGAGGCACGCTCTTCACTTGGGTTTGAGCCTCTTCCTATGGGACGAGCTGACAAGAAGGAGCCACGGTCCACTCTTCTCATTGGCAAACAGTGTACTGCCATTCACTTGTAAAACTATGTAAGACATTGTATAAACAATGCCCACAGCACAGCGTATTTGAACGGCTACAGATGGCCGTGTAACTTCTTACCCTTAGGTGGTGCTTCCATTGTACAAGCATTAATTAATGCAGCCTTAATGTTGCCACCTTTCCCTTCATACTTGCAGAACATCAACCGAGTGGTCTTCGTTGGCAACTTCCTCCGCATCAACACCATCTCCATGAGGCTTCTGGCATACGCCCTGGACTACTGGTCCAAGGGACAGCTGAAAGCACTGTTCTTGGAACACGAGGTGAGATTCCATTTCCAGTTTCTTTTGTCTCTTTGTCAAAGGTATAGTGTTTTCCCCTTGTCCTGTGCCTGCCTTTAGGCTCCTAACAGATCATCTCTTTGCTCCTCAGGGTTACTTTGGCGCAGTCGGTGCTCTCCTGGAACTGCTGGACTCAGCCTGATCCATCCAGATTGCATTGGAGAGATGGAAGTGGCAGTGCCCACGTGGGGCTTTAAAGCACTTTCATCATCTACGAGTGCTGTATGTCTGCCTGATTCCCGTGTCATAGGTGTCAGCTGCAGTGTTCTATGTTCTGCAGATGAAAGATGTCTCATTCTCCTCTAAACTGTCTGTGAAGGGGCGAGAACTGCAGCACAGTTACACCATAAGGACCATTCCTTTCCTGTCCTGCCAGACACTCATTCTACACCAGGGCTGTGGATAACTGTACCAAAGAGATTACTGTTTCTTTCAGTCATATATTTGGGATATTTTTTTCTTCTGTAACGCTTCAGTAGTTTGGGGGGGGGCAGAGCTGCACTTCCCACTAAGCAATTGTCCTTTCTTTTGTCTCTGTGCACGCAGCCTGAATGAGGCTGTGCAGTTTGGAACCTCTGAGGATGCTCTGCTCTCAGGACGCGGGTCTGAAAGTAGCACGCTGCTCCCCAAATAAATGATCTCACATTTTAGTTTGCAATTGCAAGTTGGGGGGGGGGGTTAGGGAGGGGACACACTGCCTCTCCTTTAGGTCTGAACTGATAAATTCAGGTGTGCTCTTTCCTAGATCGGATCCTGTGTGCTCCTGTAGCTGTGCTGGGAGATGCAGTCCGTGCAGACACAGCACAGAGCAAGGTACTGGGGAACAGATCCCTTCCCCACGTCCGAAGTTTCCTCCCCTCCCCCCTTCAAACACACCCTGCATCCAAAACCTGCCTTTATTTACATCTCAAATCACATGTGAACCACTTTTCTCCTTGTTTGCTTCTTTTTTTTCCCTCTTTCCTTTTTCCTTAAGAATAGTGCGATTAGCAAAAAGGACTTGTTAGGATTGGGAGATAGCAATTAAATATACAAAAATATAGCTTACAAAACAAAAAGCCCCAGAACAACAACAACAAAAAAATAACCCCTCCCCCCCAAAAGAGAAAAACAGCGAATGTTTTTAAAAAAATATTCTGCTGCAGAATTTGTAGTGTACAAACACGTCTATGAGGCTCCACGCTCCATAAACAGTCTGGGGAGTCATGGGGTATGTACAGGAGGGACCCCCCCCCCCCTTCCTCCCAGAGCCCACCTGGCCCCACGCTGCTGCAGGGTTAACACTGGGCCCCCCCTCCCCCCAATAAAGAGCTGCGGGGTTGAGGGAGGGGAAATGGATGCCTGGAAGGGGCTGAATTCACCCCATGGGTTGAGAGGATGGGGGGTGGTGCAGCCCCCAGCAGCTTTGGCACTCGGGGAGGGTTGAGTGGGGGTTTTGGGCTGCACAGATGGACGGTGCTGAGCCATCTGTGCTTGGAAACCCAAAGGGTCAGGCTCAATGTGAACCCAAAGGGTGGGGTTTGTCCCCACCGTGCTGTGATATTGAGGTGGTCGCACTGATGGGAGATGCTCTTAGTCGTGGTGGGGATGAAGGAAGCCCTGAGGTAGCCCGTGGTACTGAGCAGGGATGGGGGAGCAGCCCCAAAAAGCACCCGGCCCCAAGCCCTGGGCCGCCCTTTGGGAGGGGAAACTGCAATCCTCTGTCAGGATAAAAATTCCCCCTTGGATGGCACTGACCCCACAGCACCGCGTGGGACGGGCACCGGATCTCCTGGGTGATGCTCAGAGGGGGACCACTGCATGCAGGCACCGCTCCATCCCAAGGCATCGTGCTGAGGCTTCCCAACAGTCACTGAGCTCCGCGTTCCCGGTGAGGAAAAACCCCATTCCGTGGCCAAGCACCGTTCTGGGGACACTCCTTCCCTAAAGTGCTCTCAGCTCTCAGTCCTCCCGTCCCCAGCTCTGCTCCGTGCTGGTGCCGTAGTGCTTTGGTCGTCTCCGGGTGCCCCCCAGCGGCCCCGGGGCAGTCTGTGATGGCACAGAGCTATACGATGTTCTCTGCTCCAGGGAGGGGGCCCTGGGGGGGGCCGGGGTCCTGCTTGCTGTGCAGCTGTGCCAGCTGCAGCACCGGCATGTTGCAGAGCGGGCACACCTTGCGCACCTCCAGCCACTTGATGAGGCACCTGGGGGGGGGGAAAAGCACAGCCACGGGGTCATAAGGGACCCCACATGACACTGCCAACAACAGCTCCCGGCCCTCTGCACTCACTTTCTGTGGAAGGCATGTTTGCACGGGCAGATCCCCAGCTCGTCCTTGGGCTTGAACTCCTCCAAGCAAACGGCACAGATCTGAAAGGAACTCACAGTCAGCACAGCACGATGACACAGACTGCCTCAACCCACACAACGCTCCCCAAAAAACTCACAGGTTTTGGGTTTTTTTTTTTTTGGGGGGTGGGGGGGTAGATGTTGGGTTTCTGTCTCATCCCACTGCTCTTGCTAAGGGCAATTTGCCTCGTGGGCTGTGAGGCACGGAGCAGTTAAGTCCTGTGGCTCCAGAGGTCATTAAACAGCGATAAAGAAAAGTTTGAAGCCCAATTTGGCCTTAATCTGTCCTCTAATTGCTGGGGCTGAGGGAACACCTCCCTGCTTGCTTCACTGGAGGCTCCCAGCTTTCCCAGGGACACTCAAAGCTTCCTCTGCAGAGCGAAATCCCATCCATTTGCTCTAGGGCTGTGCAGTGAGCACCACTCGAGGTCTGGATCCTCTCCACCCCTCCCCCAAGAAGCAAACCCACACACGGACTCACCTCGTGCAGGTTCAACTCCTTCACCTTCTCCTTGAGTATAACCTACAAGGCAGAGATGGGGTGAGGACGCTGCTTTTAACTCTTTGTTTCCAGCATCTCAGATCTCCATAAACCAACCCATTTCTATTTCACACGCCACGAGGTCTGCTCTCACTGCCTCACCTCGTGGGCTCGCACAGGGGGAATGAGCTGTGCTGTACACACTGACAGCTTCACTTCCACCCCATCCCTGCTGCAGGCTGTGCTCCAGCACAGTTGTAACTTTATACCTAACACTGCATCAGCCCAATCCCACGCTGGAAGATTTCCTGCTTCAAGGATGGAGGCAGAGAGCAGACACAAACCCTGGAGAAAACAGGATGCGTCAGTGGCAAGCCGTGTTTATTTTCACCTCAGCGTGGGTGGCTGAAGGGAAGAGCTGGGGATGTGCTACCCAGGAGAGCTGGGGCTGCTCCGACCTCCTGCTGCAATGCTGCCACCATTCCCAACAGCCACAACACGTTTGGAAAGCCCTGAGGTCACTTCAGGGGCTCTGAGGTGGGGACCCACCTTCGGCCACGCTCCTGGGACTTAGCTCTTGTTTTTAGGCTGTGTTTAGGCTGGGACCCAGACCTGTCCCCAAAGGGCTGACACCTGATCCACAGGCAGCCCAGGGATGCTCATCGGGGTGCCCAGCTGGCAGGAAAACCCCAAATGAGAGCATCAGCAGTGTGGTGTGTGGGGAGTGAGGAGCACAGGGATGTGGTTCAGTGGTGGCACTCAGCAGGTGGGTTGAACTCGATGACCCTGAAGGTCTCTTCCAGACCTGGTGAGCTGGTTCCATTAAGAAGCTCTTTCCAAGAAAGAGAACCTCCCAATGGGACTGAAAGCAAAACCTAAAGGGGTTAACCCCAACAAACTCATGGCCTTTATGTGGATTTGGCTCTTAGCAAATCCAGAAGGGAGAAAGAAAGAAAGATGGAAAGGGAAAGGGAAAAGAAAGGGAGAAAGAAGGAGAAAGATAGAAAGAAAAAGAGAAAGAGAGAGAAAGAGAGAAAAAGAGAGCAAGAGAAAGAAAGAGAGAAAGAAAGAGAAAGAAAGAGAGAAAGAAAAAGAAAGAAAGAAAGAGAAAAGAAAGAAAGAGAGAAGAGAGAGAGAGAAGAGAGAGAGAGAAAGAGAAAGAAGGAAAGAAGGAAAGAAAAAGAAAGAAAGAAAGAAAAAAGGAAGGAAGGAAGGAAAGAAGGAAGGAAGGAAGGAAGGAAAGAAGGAAAGAAGAGGAGGAGGGGAAGGGAGAAGACTGTTCATCACCTCACCTGTTTGTAGGCGTAAAGCTCTTTGTGCGCTTGATGTCTGAGCCTGGAACAAAAACAAGGAGAAAATGTGGATCAGCACAACAACCTAACATTCCACTTCATTTCCCTCCCTTCCCGATCGAATCATTTCTTTATTTTCTGAAATGATGCACTCAAGCAGCAGCCAAAGAGTCTGGATTGAGAGTTTTCATATAGCTGGAAACATGAAATCTCCATTCAGCTGTCAGCACAGAATCTCCCACAATTCCCCTCTATGACTTTCCATTCAAACATGAAGTTATAAAAATGATGTGAAGTTATATCCCCACCCTATCTGCATGGAAAGACCCCTCTAGAGCCACGTTGGAATTAAAAACACAACCAAAAATCCCCTAAGGCAGCAGAGGTTGGTCAGGGATACAGTAAGGCAGCTCTGGAGCCCCAGTTTAGAGCTCAGCCACCTCTGAAGATGCTGCCCTCAAAGCCAGGGGTAAATCCCACTGCAGGAGGGACGGGGCTGGCAGCAGTGTGCAAAGAATGGAGCAAGTGGGATGGAAACAGTCCCATTCACTGGGAAAAGGAAGATTTGCTGCTGGAGACAGCCTATGAGGGGGAAGAGCAGCTCAGTACTGTCAGACAAGCACGGGTGCTACGTGGGAAGGTTTGCATGGGGTGACTTTGCTAAAAAACCTCCTGAGAACAGCATGAGCACAGCTGAGAGTGCAAGGTGTGTGGAGGAGGGAGAGCTCTGGGGGAGGCATGCACATGCTGAGGCTGCTCCTCCAAAGCACGTGGGTTTGGCTGGACTCAGAGAGAGGATCCCGGGCCAGAAGGGTCCATCCCACCCTACACAGCTGCTCTAATGTGAGCCCAGGTTCTGGTGAGTGTGCACCCCACGCCAGGAGCTGTGACCCCAGAGGAATTCCTGCCACACATCTGCCCCAAGTGCATGGCAGCAGATCAAAATGCAGAGGAAATCACAGCATCGTAGAATAGTTTGAGTTGGAAGAGACCATTAAAGGCCATCTGGCCCCACTCCCTGCAGTGAACAGGGACACCCACAGCTCAATCAGTGCTCAGAGCCCTGTCCAGCCCGACCTGAATGTCTCCAGGGCACCCACCGCCTCTCTGGGCAACCCAGGTAGTGAGGGGCTCAACACTGAGCTGCAGCCTCACCAGAATTTGGTCTTGCTGAAGCCCATCCTGTTGACCTCAGCCTATACCTTCTTGCAGCCTTACAATCTGAAAGCAGCAGCAGGGAGCAGACAGCTCCCACAAAGTTTCATTTCCTTTTCCCTACTTCTTGTCTGAAGGCGGCAGCAGAGGGGGAGGGATGCGTGCTGTGCAGCAGGAAGAGCTCTGCAGCAATCCTCCTTTCCTTTCTTTTGGCTGGAGCTCACACCCAGCCCTGCTCTGAGCCAAGCCCATTAAATCCTTACAGTCTCCAATCCTCCAAGCTCTGCTCGCTGTCAGCCCAGCACTTGCAGATGTGCAGGTTGCACATCAGGAGGGAGAGGATGCACTGTGCTCGCACTCGATGTTCCACTTCTCTGTGAGGACGTGGTGTAACCCACTATTAAATTAACACCTCACCTTCTGCAGCCTCCAGCTGTGGCCCCACGTTAAAGCCATGCAGGGAGGGGGCAGGAATGCGTGTGGTAATCCAGGAGGCTTTAGCAGCTGGTTCAGGAGGGGGAGAAATCCAACATGAGTTCAATACCTTGCTTTGTATATCCAATCCTCCTATGGAATCCCGCAGAGCTCTGGGTATTTGCTTGCTCTGCAGCCAGGCTCCAGCAGTGCTCCGCCATTCACCACCACAGCAGCTGAGCACTGAGGTCGACCCATCCCAAAATAATCACTTGGGCTGCTCTGTGCATACTCCTTACCCCCTGTCCACCTACAAGCTGTCCCTCGAGCTTTAAACCTCGGCCAAGCTGAGATCTGGGAGCTCAAATCCAAAGGAGGCGGTGGGTGCTGCAGGAGCACAGCAGCACAGCCCAAATCCAGGGCACTGAGCTGCTTTGGGTACGCTGGGTCCTCATTTGGCACCGGACTGCCAACCCCAGAGCTGGTGCTGCTGGTTTGATTCATCGAGTCACAATAGTTAAGGGCTATAAAGGGACCATGAGGTGATCCAATCCAGCCCTTCCATCTATCATGGGTCGTTAAGCAGCACTTCGTTACTCCTGGGAACAGGAGCCAAAATGCCTCTTTCCAGAAGGGCACTCTGTCTTCTTTTAAAGACAGCAAGAGACAGAACTCACCACTTCCCTCGCTGGCTTCTCTCGATGGTTACTCACCCTCCCTCTTACAACACGCCTCCAACTTCTAAATTTAAAGATTTTCTGGCTTGATCTCCCAGACATTACTACTTGTTGTTCCTTCCTTGGGGCAGAACACACCCAACAAGACCCAGTGCCCAGGAAAACACTCTTAAAAGTCCAAACACCTCTCTGTTCTGCAGGGGGACCATATTGATTTCGCTCCACCTGGGGAAAAAACACCCTTCAGCCTTCTGAGCACCATTTACAAATGACCAAATCTGCCTCAGTTCCCTCCAGCAGGAGTTTCACCTCTCCATTAGCAGCCTAACTCCCTCCCCTGCGTCCCATGAAATAATTAAAGCACGTCCCAAACTGGAACAGCCACCTCCCTCCTCCTGCTCCCTGCTGCTCAGGTCAACAAATCACCCCTGCATCATTAATCTCCAAACGGCGCTGTTGAATGAGCAATTTGTGTACAGTAACGAACGGAGCAGGTATGAAACATTTCTTAAGTGCACAGTACATAAGTTATTCATTAAAGAGGGAAACGTGTGGAAACACTAAGCAGAAAGCAGGAGCCATAAAACATGGCTTTTGAGTCTCCTGGAGAAGGCCACCTAGGCAACCACGCTTCGTGCCAGACTGAGCATTCCCATCGATATTTATCTGCTGTTATTGAAGTGGATAACATGATTGCTTGTGGGACACTGAGATGCAACAGACCCCCAGGTGTGGATGTCCTCATCTGAAGGAGCTCACCTCCTGAAGGCAGCCAGGGAAGCTCTCTCTTACCTGATCAAGTAGCAACAGAACAGTAAACTGAGGATGAAGACGAAGATGGCTGTGCCAAAAACCACGATGTATATGTTGAGAGGCAGGTTCTGGAACCCAATGTTCGGCATCCTGAAACTGTAATGCTGGAAATCTGAGCTCATGGGTAGGCTGTGAGGAAAGGGAGAAAAGAGAAAGACGTGAGGCTCTGTCTGCAGGGTCAACAGCACAGGAAAGCTCTCCTTCCCCTCCCCTCCAGAGGCTTCCAAGGCCATTCCCTCACAGTCCTGGATGGATTGGAGGCACTCTGTGCTGCCACCCCACACATCCCTTTTTCAATCACGTTCATCCCGGAGCCAGGTGGAAGAGCAGCCCAGCCCAATGACTCTGTACTGCTGTCAAACCTTGAGCACGGAGCTGCTCACCCTTGAATGGCCACAAACATCTCTGGCCAGGCACAAAGTTCCCCAAACCACTGCTTCAAGGAGGAAGTCACAAACCCTCTCTGGTTTTCCTTTCATCAGTGCAGTGCCAGCTTCACAACACACTTGGAAACCACCTGCAGCTTGATTTGCAGATTAGATATCCTGAGGAACAACAAAATCCCCCCCCCCCCAGAGGAGGGAGTTTTCAGCTGTGTGTGGACTGTACAGCTCTGAGTTTTGAGTAGGAAGAAAGGATGGGGCAAAAGCACAGGATCTGGGTGAGGATATCCTGAGGAATGAGATGAAAAGCACCAAATCTGAGCTACAGGTTCATAAAACTGTATGATTTGGAAGGGATCTTTAAAGGTCGCTTAGTGCAACTCACCTGCAGTGAACAGGGACTCCCAGGTGGGATGAATTTGGCATTCAAAATAAAGGGGGACTCTCAGAAATTACCCATACCATCGAGTGCTGCTGACACAGCTCCGCAGCAAAGTAGCACCTACATACACAGAGTTTAACCCCAACTCAACTCAACTCAACTCAACTCAACTCAACTCAACTCAACTCAACTCAACTCAACTCAGGCCCTGCAAAGGTCCATACAACAGGAGCTCCATCCTAGTCCTGGCACAACTCAACTCAACTCAACTCAACCCAACCCAACCCAACCCAACACAACACAACCCAACCCAACCCAACCAAGTTGATTCACTTGGATGGATCCTGCCCCCATCACCAGCGTGCTCAAGAGGCATTGCAGGTGTGGCACTTGCCTTGAAGAACAGAGTTATTTCTGTAAGGTGGGAGAGTTAGGGAAATCAAATGAAGATGCAAACACCTCAGCACACTCTCACACTGGGAACAACTCTTCTCCTCCAGCTACTGCTCTGGAATCCACTGTGGTCAGTGAGTGCACGTAGGCAAAGTGTGTTCTTATGGTTTGAGGACTGTAAATCACCTATGAGAATGCAGGATGGTTCATGGAAGGTTGAAAGAAGACAA
Organism: Cyrtonyx montezumae; assembly: GCF_038088225.1. Classification (NCBI taxonomy): domain Eukaryota; kingdom Metazoa; phylum Chordata; class Aves; order Galliformes; family Odontophoridae; genus Cyrtonyx; species Cyrtonyx montezumae. The sequence goes on along the minus strand of NW_027071936.1, from coordinate 65,990,832 downwards.
GCAGCTGGAGATGGTGCTACTGGGACACTGTACAGAGCCCAGAACTCAAACCAAGCAGAGATCTCTGAGAAAAAACAGTACAACCAACCAGTACAGGACTGATTCTTTTCCTTTTATACTCCTTGTAACACCCTTCTGAATCAGACTAAGGGCTATTGGCTCTGCTGATGGTGTGGTGTACTGAGAACAAAGTAGTGGTGCACTGGTCTTTAGGGCCTGCATTTAGGATGGTGAATCTCATCTGGACTCTAAACTTCCATGGCTTTGCCCAGCTGCTCCAAACAGAATAGAAATAGAACCACAGAATCACTGAGGTTGGAAAAGACCTCTGAGATCCTCAAGTCCAACCCCAACCCACCCACACCATGACCACATCTCTCAGTGCCACATCTCTGTGGTTCTGGAATATCTCCGGGGACGGTGACTCCACCACTTCCCTGAGCAGCTGTGCCACTGCATCACCACACTTTTTAAGAAGAAATCCTTCCTAATATCCAACTCGAACCTTCCCCAGCACAACTTGAATCACTCACCTCACTACAACCTCCTTTCAGGGACTTGGACAAAGCCATAAGGTCTCCCCTGAGCGTTTTCTTCTCCAGACAGACCCATCCCAGTTCCCTCGGCCGTTCCCCATAAGACGTGTGCTCCAGACCCTTCACAGCTCCACATCTCAAAGCTCCAGAGTCTCAAATCATCATAGCTGGCCCAAAGCCACAGGAAAACAAGTGAGCCCTTCAAATATCTCTCCAATGAGAGCTCCATCCTTCTAGTGGTATCACTACTTTGTCCCAAAAGTATGCCCCTAAAGTAGCTGTCATCTCCCACAGGGGCTCAGACTCCTTTGGACAGTCCCTAGGTGCATGTGGAATGTGCAACAGGTTCATCACCAACCTCTACGTTGGTCCTGTGACATTACTGCAACAAATACAGAGGTTAGAGATTAAAAGTCCCAACCAAGGGTCCCCAAAATTCATGCTGGGACACAACAGGATCTGGAAAATGCCCCGGGGCTGGACCGACCCCACTTTGAAGGGCAGGAAGGTGCTGGATGCTCCTGGCCTGAAATACTGACCTGCAGATGGATAAACCTGAGGATAAGAGCAAAACAACCCCAAACCAGGGACGCCCTATGAGAGACCCAAGGGTGAGCTGGACGAAAACATAATCATAGAATCGTTACGGTTGGAAAAGACCACAAAGATCATCAAGTCCAAACCATCAACCCATCAAAACCATAAAGCCAAGACATGCCAACACAACTGCCACGATGAAACCAAAGGAGGGAAAATCAGATTTTTCCCATGAAGATATTTGTGGAAAGATGTGACAGCTTACAAAAATTAAAGGGATTTCAGCATCACTGGGATAAGGATGAGACTTCCCCGTGGGGAGGGATCCTGTCTCGAGTAGGAAATTCCCAGATTCCCAGCAGGAGATGCTGGTTTTTACACGTTAATTAAAGCCCCATTGATGGTTAATGCCAGGTGAACAAGCGGGGAAGTCGGGAAACGAAGCTCCAGCAGCATTCGCTTTGCTCTGATTACAAGCCAGGAAGTTAAAGGCAAACCCAAATAAGCCACACAGCCAAATTAATCCCTATTATAATAACAGCAAGCACTTAACGAGCTGAATAAGCACAGCCAGCCTCTTACACACAGCTTTCATCAGGAGATCTCAAAGCGATGAGCAAGGCTGACAATTATCTTCCTGCACAAAGGAACTGCAACAACTGGGGACCAGAACTGCACTGAGCTGCTGGGCTCAATTTGGGAGGGGGAAGTATATTTTTTTATTATTGTTAATTTGTATCTCTGCATATATGGGCCATGCTAGCTCTGAGTATTATGTTTGTTCCAGGTGGAGGGCTGGTTTTGGGGTCAATGGCACATTGGTTGGCTGCGGGTAACAGGCACAAGGAGAAGTTTCCCCAGATCCCATTATTTTGGGGGAGGAACTGAGGAAAACGGAATCATTCAGGTTGAAAAATACCACTAAGATCATTTAGTCCAACCAACATCAACCCATCACCACCACGCCCCACTGCCTCCCCCAGGGGATTTCTGCACGTCATATAATACCCAAAAAAGAAACCCACCAAAAAGGCAGCTCCTTTCGAAGGCCCAAATCCAACCTAGTGCAGTCCCAAATATCCAACAGCTCCTTAAATGTAGAGAGCAGGGACAGAGCTGCCCTGGATGCAGGGTTATCCCATGGTAAGGTGAACGATGCAAACCTGCCTCCTCATCTCCGAGAACCATGGTACTTGGAAACACAGCCCAAAAAGACTCCAATCCCAGCAAAATGGGGGTGGTGGCCAAGCTCCAAGCTGGGATGTTTTATCTGAGGGAAAGGTTTCAAGTCACGACTCCAGTTGCAAAGGCGTTATGCAAAGCTGCACAGTGTCTCACACAGGTTGACCCAAAAGCTCGGCGATTAACTCGGGTGGAAGGTAAAATGAATGCAAAACAACAAAATTCCCGAGGTCGGTGTCAGCTGTGGAGCGGGGTGTTCTTCCATGCGATAAATCCACAACATAAATGTTATTCATTGTGTGTGCCTAGTGGGATGACTTCCAGATTTTCCTCTTTCTGGGCACTTGGACACTAGCAGAGACACTGTGACGTCGGCCAGCGGGCTGGTGGGATGCTCTGATCCACAGCATGGTCAGATCTAAATGATCTTTGAGGTCCCTTAGAACCATTAAGGTTGGAAAAGACACTCTAATCCAACCACCAACCCATCTCCATAGAGTCATCAAGCTTGGAAAAGAACTCTAAGATCCCCAAGCTCAACCCCAACCCATCCCAACATGCCCATAACCATGTCCCTCAGTGCCACATCTCCACAGCTCTGGGACACCTCCACGGACAGGGACTCCACCACCTCCCTGTGCAGCCTGTGCCAGTGCCTGACACTCTTCAGGATAAGTTCTTCCTACCATCCAACCTGAAACACCAGGCAGCAGCAACGCTTGCTCAGGAGGATGCTGCCCAACGCAGGGCTGCAGCTGGGTCATCAACACCATAAAACTTCTTGTCAGAGGAAACAAAAGCTGCTCGTTGGTGCATGCACAAGCAAGAAATCCAACTGGACTCCCAGAAGGAGCCGTTCTGGACCTTTGATCCCCATTCCCCTCCCTTCAAGAGAGAATTTGATGCTTTTTGAACAGGAATCAAAATTCCCTGGCTTCGCTCCTCAGTTCGACAACGCCGAGCACTGAGATTTAACCCTCTCAGCGTGGAAACGCAGTGAAGCTATCAGCAGAGCAAAAAGGACCAAAAGTCTTCTTCATAAATAATAAATGGAAGGAAAAAAAAGAAAGGTAGCTTCACCAGTATACTTGGTGTGTTTCTGGGATGCGTTTCTGCTGGTTTATCGGACACCACGAGCTTCAAAGCACACCTTTAGATGGGAGAAGGTCTCCAGTGCTGTCAGTGCAGAAAGATGAAGAAGAAAATAGGTCAGGGGAAGCTTGCTGAGGTTACATCAGCTCCATGCTGCTGCTGAGGCAGATTGTGCAAATTCCAGGAAGAAAAAAAAAAAAAAAGGTAAAAAATATAAAATAACAACAAAACCAAAACAAACACTGTTGCTTTTTCATCCAGGCTAACCCAGCATGTGCTGCTCAGGCTGCTCTTGGATGACAGCAGCAGGAAGGAGGAAAGCAGCCAGCTCATCGGGCTGCTCTGGCTTTGTTCTGCTGGAATTTCCAGGCAATGCAGTGAGTTTTGGTAAAGCCACAGGAAGTTCGTCAAGTGGCCATAGGATCTGTGTGTCCGAAGCAGTGCCTTCGGGAAATGGACGCTGGATGCTGTAGAGGTTGCCCAAATATGGTTCAATCACAACTCAGGGATGAGATAATGCTTGAGGAATTTTTTTCCCTTTGGCTCTGTGGATTTGTTTTCCCCCCTTTACCTGGCACGTGGCTCCGTCCCAGATGCGATGTCACGACCTGCTGAGCTCAAGATGAGGTGGGAAAGGATGTGCTGTGCCTCCTCTGCCAGCATCCCTTGTACTCACCCTGGAACCATGCCCCATCCCATAGTCATGTGCTAAGTTCCTGATTTATTGGGTTTTCTCCAATTAATGGGCTTCTTGGTTTGGCCAGCCCAAACCCAGCACTGAAACACATGGATAATGGAACGAGGTGATTGTTGAGGTCCCTTCCAATCCAAGTCATTCAGACAGGGTTGGGTCTTGATGACAGTTGAGGTCTCCTCCAACCCAAGCCATTCAGAGGGGGTTGGACCTTGATGATCATTGAGGTCTCCTCCAACCCAGACCGCTCTATGATTCTACGTATTGTCAATTACATCTGGATGCCAACAGCAGAGGGATGCAGACAACAGATGCTCCAAAGATAACTAGGAAAACAATCTGGCTTTGATTGAGCCAACCTCACCACACTGAACAAAAGCAAATCGCTTTCTGTGAAGCAAAATAGCAGCCAGCTTTCTCCATTCTTTTACACTGACAAGCAGATGGATGCTATAACCTCCTGAAATCCTTTCACCTCTGCTTCCTAAGCTCCTTTAATGAAAAAAGAAGTCTTTATGTTACTGCCTGCTGCTCCCTTCAAGCCCAGAGCCTGGATTTTGGCCACTAAAAATGCCTTCAGTGGATCCATCCTCTTAATTTTCACCACAAATATAAGAAATGTAAGACGAACAGGTAGCTTGATGCACAAGAGCCAAAAGCTGGACACCAAACCCAAATCACCAACAAATCCCAAGGAAAAGCAACCACAAAAGCACCAATATTACCTCAAGGGCTGGATGTTAAGATGCTGACATCACCAAAAACCCTTTGGGAAAACGCAAATAACCCAAACCTCATCGCTTCCAGGAATATATATTGTCACCACGTCACCATCATACTTTTTCCTATTATCTACAGAAAAAAAGGAGTGGCACAGTTGGCCTGCCCTTCCTCTGGTTTAACAAAATTACTGGGATTTGGGGAAATACATTTTTCACTATTTGTTCTGCTCTGCTAATGGATTTTGCAAAGCATTTGAGGTCACGGAAAATCCCTGTATACTGTCCTGTTCTGCATACTTCTCTGTGAGAGTGGTCAGGTGCTGGAATGGGTTGCCCAAGGAAGTGGTGGGACCACCAAACCTGGAGGTGTTCATGAAACGTTTAGATGTTGTACTGAGGGACACGGTTGGACTGGTTGATCTCAGAGGTCTTTTCCAACCTTGGCGATTGTACGATTCTACGAACACAGAGAACACCATGGGTGTTGGTCAAACTCATAATTTGCCCAAACTCATCATTTTGCCCAAGGACATTGCTTCTTACTTGGGTTTCTCCTCAATTTAACCCTCTGTTAGTACAAACAAAAGTTAAAGCTTCTGTTGACGTGGAACTTGTTGACAAAAAGGCAAAAACTGCCACAAAGGTTTGAGAGAATGCTACTTTGTGTTGGATTTAGAATCAGAAGGTTGAAAAAGACCTCCAAGACCCCCAAGTCCAACCCCAACCCACCCCCACCATGCCCACTGACCACGTCCCAAGTGCCACATCTCCATGGTTATTAACCACCTCCAAGCAAAGCGACCCCACCAATCCCTGGGCAGCCTGTTCCAGTGCCCAACCACTCTTCCTACAAAGGAATTTTTCCTAACATCCAACCTGGCCCTCCCCAGGCACAACTTCAGGCCATTATCTCTTGTTTTGCAGTAGGCTGAACAAAGCCTGCTGACTATTTTCCGCCTGCTCCAAGGCTGCCAAGCCAAGGACAGCAGTGAGGCTCCCTGCCGTGCAATACTGCTGTCGGGGCTCCACACATTCCTGGACTCTGAATCAACTCCTAGAAGGCATAATATACCACTGATGCTAACGAGCTGCCTCAATGATAAGTACAGGGCTGCATCGAGTGTCTTCTTAAAGGTCAGGGAAGCACATGATGCCCGGGAGCCCTTGCATACGCTTTTACTACGAGTTAAAGATAATATGAGTTAGTCTAAGTATTAAATTGCAGCCTTGCATGACCAGCACATCCTTTGAAACCAAGCAGCGAGGTCTCAAATCTTCCCAACGCCACTCTTAACATTACTACGGCTCTTTCAGTCCACTCCCTGCCTTCCCCAGCTTAGCAAAATGCAAAGTTGCATTTGCAAAATGCTCATTTTGGGAGAAAAAAAACAACAACAGCTCAGGATGAGATGAGGACGGGGTTAGGCAGCCATGCCATTGGCATTCTGTAGGGGAAGGAGCTCTTTCTCTGCACCGTGGGGCTGCCACATTAAGTCACATTTGAATTCACGAGATGAAGGCTGCTGAAATGTCACTGCATCAGCTCCTGGCACAGTTCAATGAGAGCACCATGGCCTCGTTAGGGCAGTGGAAGTGATGAGTTTGCCTTTGTAGGGATTTAAAAGCCCTGGGCAGCAGCCAGGCGTTCCCAGATCACAGCTGCCGTGGGTCAAGGAGAAAGCTACGTGGGGAAACCCTGCAAATGTAAGCAGTGCAACAGAGTTGGAGCAAACCCTCCATCGTGCATCACAAATGCTGCTGAAGGTTGAATCCCAACGAAGGCATGGGCTGTAATTAGTGCGGGATGCAGAGTTTCTCCATCCCATCCTTCACACTTGATGCTCTCCACGGCTCCCGAACCCTTTGTGATAACCAACAGAGGATCAGCCTTGGGAAACAACACTACATCCGACAAGTCTTCATGGAGATGCCTCCATGCAAAACTTTGCCTATTTCCTTCAAGGAAAACCTCCATGCCAACTCAATGCCCACCTGCACGAGGGCTGCAGATCATCCACAGTTGGGTGACTTAACGCAGCATGATGCCAACACGCTGAAAAAAAACCACAAAACAACACTGATACTGCACGAAAATCCACGGGGAACAAGGGCAAGGATTAATCCAACGCTTTGGTTTGTGGAAGATCACGTCATTTGGTTCAGCTTTTTGAAGTGCAAAGGCCCCCACCTCTCTTAGTAGCGGTACGGCGATGACCCGATGCTGTGCAGAAAGGAAGGGGAAAAAAAAAATAAAGAAAAAATGGCTCAAGCTAATCCTCCAATTTTATAAGACACTAATCCACTGATCTCATTGAGAGGGATTAGAATTACCCCCTCGCCGGCGGATTTAAGAAGTTCCCAACCAGATGTCAACAAAAGCAGAGCTCAGCCCTTGCTCAAAGCCCTTCGGATGAGGGGAAGGGGCATTCGTAGTGTGTCCATGAGGCAGGATCCCATCTGGGTGATAGTGCACCAGTGTCCCACCTGCGTTGGGATAGATGTGGGGAAAGAGCGGGAGCGCAGATTCACACCAACACCATGGGGCTGCACAAAACATGCACATTTCTGTCCTAAAGAAGAAAGTTAACCCGTTCCATCCACAGTTTCAGCCCGGATCACCCCTCCTTGCATGCCAGCTGCGCAGATCAGGGGCAGCTTTTGTTCCACGCCGTGTGTACACGCTCAGCTGAGCTCACAATAGGGAAACAAAAGAAAAACTAAAAACGCAGCTGCCTTCATAAGCAATCCGCCAGGAAATCGCCCCGGGGGAAGCCCAGCCCAGCTGAGGGTTTTCTGCAGAACAATGGCAAAAGCACATCTTTAAAGGCAGGCAAAAAAATATCTGCTCGTTTATGGAACGGCTCTGGGCTGCACAGAGATGAACACAATCCCGACCCGGTGCTGGGATGTTGTTTTGAGCATGAGGAGCTGTCCCAGTGATACACTGAGTGGTTGGAATTTCAATGGCTGCATTTTCAGGTTGGGTATTGGCAAACATTGCATCTCCAAAAGAGCGGTAATGCTTTGGAAGGCGCTGTCCTGGAGGTGCTCAAGAGCAGAGGAGATGTGGCACTGAGGGCCACGGTCTATGGGCACAGTGAGGGGGGGGTTGGGTTGGACTCGGGGACCTTAGTGCTCATTTCCAACCTTAACAATTCCATGATTAATGCACCAACCAGGACAAACCAGGGCTCCCCAAACCCCATTGGATGGAATATCTCTTACCTTTTGCCTTCCATCCTGACTCAGAGACAGCAGACAGGTCAAAATCCACCTCCCCGCACGCATCCCCACAGATGTTGGTTTGGCTTTTTTTTTTTCCCCAAAAAAATTGCTCTTCTCAGCCAGGGAGCTGTGAAACACTCTGCTATTTCCAAGCAGCTGGAGCACTAGCATTGGGAAATGGCTAAAATAACCCCGGGGCCGCTCTCCTGGCCGACAGCTTTCAGTTTCTCTCTCACTGCTTGGGAACTGGCGTGGTTTCCTGCCGGGTGCTTTGTGAGTTAAAAGCAGCCCGATCCCTGCAGCCTGATCCTCCACGGTAATAAAAACCAGAAGGAGTTGGGCTTGGCTGCTTCCCACATTCTCAGAGCAGAAGGAGAGAGCAGGGAAACAAATGAGCCCTTTGCTCCATTCCCATCCTGCTCGCAGAAAGCAGTGATGCAGGGAGCACGAAAGCTGCAAAACAAACCATGTGTGCTCCTCGTGCTTTGACAGCGAACTTTAAGCCGGGCGAGCAAGGTGTTGGCTGTAACACTGAGACACCCAAGGCCACCCCATGAATCATTCAGGTCGGAAAAGAGCACAAAGATCCCCAAGCCCAACCCATCCCACCATGCCCACTGACCACGTCCCTCAGTGCCACATCCCCACGGCTCTGGAGCACCTCCAGGGACGGTGGCCCCACCTCTCCCTGAGCAGCCCGTTCCAATGCATTACCATTCTTGAGGAAAAAGGGTTTTTTTTTGTTTCCTAATATCCAACCTGAACCTCCCCAGCACTACTTGAGGTTATTACCTCTTGCTCCCCGGTGCATCCGGGTGTGGGGCACCGTGAGGTCTGGGTACATTCACCAGCACTGCCACCCTGAGCTGATCCATCCTCCTGAAGCACTGAGGTTCAACCACTTGCAGGCATCGGTGAATTAATGACAACGCAACCCTGGGTTACTTGCAGGTGTGACAGAGAAGAAAAAGCAGTTCTGAGTACCCAAACAACACAGCTCCAGTCCCACTGAGCAACTGGGTACCACGCATCCCTGGATGTGGCTGTCAGGCACAACAACCATACACACCAGTGCTGCTGCTTCCTTTCATAGTATCATACGATTGCTGCGTTGGAAGGGACCCTTAAATCTGGTCCCACTCCTCTGCAACCAACAGGGACACCCACAGCTGCCCGTCCTCGCTGTGCTTTCCCAGCATCACCTTGAGTTTCCCAACCCAGAGCACTCCGGGTCGCTCCCCAGGCAAAGTCTGAACCGTGGCATGGGGACGTCGGAGCGATATCACACGTCAACAAGCGATGACTTCTCGATGAGCCATGGCAGGAAACAAAAACAAACAGAAGCCCCGTGCTCTGAAAACACCCGAATGCAACGGGAATTCCCCCCCCCCAAGCCCCTCCCTCTGTGCTCTGACGTGTGCTTCCCATGGGAAGCCACAGAGCAGCCAAGTAGCCTTGCGTGGAGGTCACGTCCAAGCAGTGTCGATGCTGGGAGGGCTGCAGGACACCCACTGGGTGCACACACAGAACTGGGCCACGTGGATCTTCAAGGAAGCAGGCGAGGAGGTCGCGCTGCAGCAGCAGTGCCTTCTGCTGCCCTGCTGTAGGTGCTCTCCAGGCAGCTCCACCAAGGTCCTGTGGTGCAAGGCATCCTCTCTAGAACAGCTGCCATGGGGTTGGATTCGCTGATCCCAAAGTCCTATGAAGCTACATCAGGCATACACCACGGCAACGTCAGCACTGTTTTCCCTTCCCTCCCCACCCCCTCACCTCTAAATACACCAATTACTGCATTTTGAGTTCCTTCCACTTTGCCCCCAAGCGCTCCATCTGCCAGGAGCTATACCCTTCCTCCTCCCCGAGTTATCTGAGGCCAAAAGTTTGTTGTCTTTCCAGGCTCTGGGCCAAATTTGTGTTTAATTTTTGCTACAGACCGCCCTGCACTCCGGAGGCATCAGCTGGAGCCTTCACGAGCACAGCAACAGAGCCCATTGCCCCACTAACCCAGAACCGCTCGAGGCCGCTCTGTTTACACCCACCATAAAGAAATAAAAGCACTGCGACGAACTCAGGCTACAAGTCTCACTGTCAAACTCAACGTACAAACGGGGGATAAACATCAGGAAAAGCATCAGGAAAAGCTTCAGTGGGCACGGAGGTGCTGGGTCAACGACTGGATGTGGTGAGCTTAGAGGTGTCCTCCAACCTTAACCATGGGTTAGTGGGCATGGTGGTGGAAGGGCTGACGGTGCGTGATCTCCGCCACCTTTCCCCACGATTTTACGACTCTAAGAAGGAGTTCAACACTGAACCCAGTGTTGAAGAAGGACTAAAAGCTTGCACCCTGCTGTCCTGCAAAAGAAACCTACACATAAACCTCAGTCCCACCGTGAGCGCACCATGCAAACTTTGCATGATCTCACCCCCACGTCCCAGCACCCGGAAGCCAGAGTCCAGCTCCTGCAAGATTTATTGGGCAAAATAAGGAGGGGGGGAAGGCAGGGGGGTGAGAAGAGACAAGCAGCCCTGTCCGCGTCCCTGCTCGTGTGCTGCTGAACACGTTGTGCAGGCAGGAAGCTCCACATCAAAGGCAGGGAGCGTGCCAGAGCTGTATGTAATGCACAGCTCCTGCCAAAGGTGGGGGGAGAGTGGGGGAATGGGGAAAAAAAAGAACAACAAACCCCACATGCACAATGGGGAATGGCACACGGGGTCCGGCCGTGCTTTGTTAGGGGCACACGTGGGCATCACGGGGACAGCAAAACCCCACTAGGCGCAGTGCAAAGGGTTTTGGGAACGGGAGACGAGCTCCTCCCCAAACAAAGAGGAGCAGAAGTGCAAAGCAATAAAACGAAACGAAATAAAACAAAGCCACAAAAAAAAAAACCCACCCCGAGAGGTGCATTTTTCCTCTGCAGCTCACGGTCCTATGGGACCCGTGAGCAGTCTGTGCCAAAAGCAGCAAACTCGGTACGTGCCTGCATGGCAGGAACGCCCGCCCTGCTGTACTGCTTCCATCCCCAAACCTCATTTTTGCTTAATTTTTCCCCTTATCTGGGCTTCTTTTTTCTCCTTTAAGCCCAAGCAGCCTGCAGCACATTGCCACGGAGCATTGCCTTGGGGCTTGGTTGGTGGGGATCCCCTCTTTTTGGGGTGCAGGGAGAGAACGGAGGGTGGGGAACTGTCTCCTGTCCCTTTGTGCCACATTTGTAGGGTGGTGGGGGTGCGTGCCATGCTTAATTCCACCCTCAATGCAGGGCTGGGGTGTCCCCAGTAGGTTTGGGACTGGGGTGTCCTTGCTGCCTCCAAGCTGGGGTCTTCATAGAGAGGGGACAGCCACTCGGGGTGCATGCAGGAGGGGAATGCACAAAGGAGGGAGGGCAGCTGCAGCCCCATAGGGCAGCACACAGGCATGGGGTTTTGCACCGGAAGGATGCTGGAGGGGACTGCGCAGTACATAGGGAGGGGGTCCTGCACTACAGATGTGCTGGAGGGGTCCCCTGCCCCGTAAGGGATTGCTAAGGGAAAGGGTCCTGCCCTAGGGGAGTGCCGGAAGCGGCTGCCCCACAGGTGACGGCACAGAGAGGGGGCTGCCCTATAGGGTAGTGCATAGGGAAGGGGTCCTGCCCCATAGGGGACTGCGTGGGGAGGGTGCCCTGCCCCATAGGGGTGCTGGAGGGGGAGCCCTGCCCCATAAGGGTGCTGGAAGGAGGTCCCTATCCCATAGGGGTGCTGGAGGGGGTGCCCTGCCCCACAGAGATGCTGGAAGCAGGTCCCTACCCCACAAAGCACCGCAAGGGGATGGAGGATCACCCAACAACGGGGTTGGGGGGGGGGAGGGGGAGAAGGAGGAGGAAAGCCGTGCCCCATAGGGAAACACAAGGACAAGCGCATCACAAAAGACGGTCCCACGGCCCCTGGGCCGCCCCACAACCGCAGCCCCACAACCCCATCCCGGCCCGCACTCACCGCCTCACCCCGAGCCCGGCCGCCGCTCTGCCGCTGGGCGGGGAGGGACCCGGATGGAGCCCCGCCCCCCCCGACCCCGCCCGCCGGCGGGCACGGCCGCCGCGCTTCCGAGTGCGCATGCGCGGCGCTCCCCGGGGGGTGTGTGGGGAGTGTGACGTCACGGGTGGGGGTAGGGGCGTGATGGAGGCTCGGGGACAATGGGGACGTTGTTGGTGGTGGGGGGATATGGAGGGGATGTGATGCGGATGAGGGATGTCATTGGGATATTGGAGGCAGTGGGGACGTGGGAGCATGAGGGTATGGAGGGGGTAATGAGGACGTTGGGGACGTATTGGGACAGAGTGACCTCTCCAGCAAGGCCTCCGCTCCTGGATGGGATGAGGAGGTATTGCTCAACCTGAAACTCTCCCCCATAATGCCCAGCTGTGGGCATCGCTCCTGACTCAGCCCCAGCTCCTCCTGACCGTCGTCTTCATGTTGTGCAGTGCCATCAGTGGCACTGAGTTGTGTCAGGTTTGGGGGTTAGGGAATGGTTCTGACCTAGAGGGCAGTGGGCACAGCCCTGGAGGTCTTTCAGGCATAGGGTTTGGCTGTGTGGAGCCTCAGTGATCCTTGTGGGTCTCTTCCAACGTTGGATATTGTATGATACTCCGTTGGTTCTCCTTAATGCTTCCTCTTGCATGTACGTGGTCAGTGCTCTGACCACCATCGTGCCTACTTGGCAATGGCAAGGCTGTAGTGAGAAACTCAAGAAGCTGCTGTATCCATGTCTCCTCGGTGAAGCAGAACTGGATCTGCTCAAGGTGACGTTCTGGATATCACAGAATCGTGGAATGGCTTGGGTTGGAAGGGACTTCAGAGATCATTGCATTCCAAGCCCCTGCTGTGTGCTGGTTGCCACCCACCAGGTCAGGCTGTGCAGAGCCCCATCCAAGCTGACCTTTGCCAGTGTTTCAGTGATGGAAATCTCCTGAGATGCAGCCTGCCAGGAGGAAGGTGGTGAAGCTGCCCAACGAGGAGCAGCTGGAGTGTGGTCAGTTCAACCAGGCTGCCTGGGGAAGTGGTGTAGTCCCCATCCTTGGGGGTATTTAGGAGATATGTGGCACTAGTGGACATGGTTCAGCGTTGGGACTGGGTAGGTTAGGTTGAACTTTGTGATCTTGAAGGTCTTTTCCAACCCTGATTTTTCTATGAGTCTATGACCCTCAAGGACAATGCTGGCAATGATGCAAGGAGCTGACTTTAGGGATTTGAAGTCCTATTCCTGCTGTGGGAATCCTCACGTTGCATAGAAGGGTGTGCCTGAACCTGCTGGCAATGCCTGTGGCTGTTGATCCTGCTCCAGGTAAGGAGCCTGCCAAGTCCTGGCCCTGCAGGGGTGGGATCAATTTGGGAAGCAAATGCAGTTGGAGATCAGGTTCAGCCATTCCTCCCTTGGAAAAGCTTGGAACCGTGCATGGTATGTGCCCTCAGCACATCCTGGAAGAAAAGCCTGCTTTTTTGGCATGCCAGGAGCGTGGCTGGATCCAGAGAATCCCTCTGGCCATCATGGGTAGTCCTTTTGAAGGCCAGCAAGACTTGAAGGCCAAGAATTGAGGGCCACACTGAGGTGCAGGGCTGTGTGCAAGAAGGGAGAAGCTCCATAATGCCACCCTGTTCTCTCCTCCTACTGCTCTCCTAGGCTGGGACCTAGAAGGTGAAAGATATAAAGAACATAGCTGGCAGTGCAGGTGGAAACCCACCTGTGACTTTTCACCAGAAGGAAAGATGCCCTGGAAGGAAAGAGAGGAAGGAACAACTCAGCTGGGGACCCCTGGATTGGCCTCTGGATATCAGCTCCCATTTGCACACTTTTCCTTCTTGCCTCAGTTTCCCCTTTGGCAGGCAGTGCAGAGCTCGTCGGACAGCAGCACCCTCAAACAGCATGTCTGAGGGAGCAAGGAGGCATGTCCAAGCTCTGATTCATTACCTCAATTGGAGAAAGCCACAGCATTCACTTTCTCCCACTAATCACACTGCTCCTTATTAATGGGAAGATCCTGTTTTTTCCTACTCGATGGGTGAAGGCAGCTGAAATCCAGCAGGCTTGCGTGCCCAGACCTTATGGTGGAGAGATGGGATGATAAGGGAGGGTGGGTCTGTCTCCTTGGGAAAGTGGAAAACTTGTTGTCCTTCCAGGAGAAATGGGGTGACAAGCCAGGGATGGGATCCAATTGTGTCCCATGAAGTTCTCCTGCTCCTATGGGGTTGCCTCAGGGGATGACAGCAGGGCTGTGGGACAGGGCCAAGCTCTGCTGCTGGCTTGTAGGTGGTGACATGGTTGGGTTCTCTGCAGTTAGGCCTGCCTCCACCCAAGCAATCCAAGCTGGATGAACAGTAGACAGCAGCCCTGGTGGGAAGATTCTGGTTCAGACTTTCCTCCAAAAGGAATATCTTCATCCTTCCTCTTGGAAGAGGAGGCTGTTTCCCTCAGGCTTTTGCCCAAACTGTAGTTCTGGGTGAGACCCACACTGCTGAAATCTCAGCCCCTCTGCCAGTGATGTGGTGTGGGCTCACCTCAGCCAGCAGAAATAGGCTTTGCTCATCCTGGTATGTGACAGTGGTAGAAGGGTCATAAAAACAACCTATCTGTCCCTGCACCTCGTCTCTGCCTGGTCATGGGGACAGTTGTCAAAGCCATTTGATCCCATCACTCCTTGGTTTCTCTTCTCCCTCCTTTCCCCTGAGATCTAAGGGGAGGCTTTGCTGTCTGAACCAAGAGGCAGTGTGGACAGCAAACTAGCAAAGACAAAGTGTTCAGGGAGTTCCCACCCCATCTCCGCCTCTGGAGTGGGATGCAGAAGACCTCCAGAAGGGTCTTCTTGGGAAGATCCTCTCTGAGGAAGTATGGCTCATCATTTCTTCATCTGACCTCTTCTCCACACCCTCTGTGGCATCGGCAGGACTTTGATTCCTCCCTCCTCCTTGTGGTAGGGTGCAGTCACCCATGGGCTTTGACTCACAAATTGCTTTGTGAGTCAGGGACAAGGCTGCTTTCTCTGGGCTTGTCCACAGGTGACCCACCTCCTCACACCCACCCACACACCTCGTGCTGAGCGTTGAGTCCAGCCCAACGAGTGGAGCAGGTCCTGCTCCTGGGTGGCAACCCAAGCCCCGAGGCTCTTCCCTTTAGCAAGCCGTGGTGCTCAGTGGTGGAGCAGTGTGCTGCCAGTTCCAGGAGGAAAGGGGAATTCAGGTAATCACTGCTCACCTCCACACCTGGAAATAACATAGAACAGTCAAATCATTGAATCATTTGGGTTGGAAGAGAATAAGTCCAACCATTGACCCACTCCCACCACACCCAGTAACTATGTCTCTCAGTGCCACATTTCCACATTGCTTAGACACAGAATCACTGAAGTTGGAAAGACCACTAAGATCATCAAGTGGAATCATCAACCCATGCCGCTGTAGACCATGTCACCCCGTGCTAACCTTTTCTTGATCGCCTTGACGGATGGTGACTCCACCGCTTCCCTGTGCAGCCTGTTCCCACACATCACCACTCTTTTGGGGGAGAACATTCTCCTAACATCCAACCTGAACCTCCCCTGGTGCAACGTGAGGTCATTACCTCTTGTTACATGCGTGGTCTGGCAAGACAGAGAGACGACTGCCAAGGAACTTTTCCCACCACTGATGTCAGGAAAACTTTTCAAGTGTCTTCTTCCAGAGCTGGGAACACTTGTTTCTGGGATGCAGGCAGCTTCCTGAGTTGCGCTTGGGAATTCCCATGACTCAACCGCATCTTTGAATACCCTATGAACACCTTCTGCCTTCTGTCTGCTGATGGGGACCAGCTACCACAGGGACCAGAGACCTGGACACCATTTGGTGCACTATGCCTTGTCCCCAGCCTCATCCCCGCTCTTAAAATCCACTGAAAATGGGCAATTCAGGCAGCAGACCCAAAGGCATGCCAAGTAGTGAGAGATCCTCCTGGTCCCCATCCACCACCAGTCTCTTCCAGCATCCGGACACTGACAGGGACTGTGAGGAGCTGCTGGGGAGGAATGCAAGGCGAGGGCCAAACCAGGGGGATGCTTTCCACATTATATTCTTGCAGCTTCTGGCAATTCGCTGCTTTGGGACTTCCTGAACCAGAGGCTGTATGCATATCTTTCTGTTTGAACTCGTGGGTTTCTACACGAGGCTGCGATGAGAAACATCTGGAGAACATCATCCGTACAGAGGCAGGAATGCTTCAATCCAGGAACGGGGCCAAGCAGCCCTGTGCAGACCCAGACGGTCCCACATGCACACGCTGCCTCACCCCAAAGCTCTGCTGGGGTTTTAGCAGTAGGTGCATCACAAGCAGGAGCGTGAAGGCAACGCCACCCCATCCATCTCACCAGTATCCCCTCAAGGAACCAGCTGGGTGCTCGTTCAATGGGCACTGCCAGTGGTGGGTATGCAGTGCCATCCATCTACACTGGGATGATCAGAGTGGTTTTGATCCCTTTCGTCAGCTTGGGGGCATCACAGTATTGCTCTCCAGCAGACGCACACAAATAATATATATTTATATAAAGAGAGCAAAGGGGAGAATAAATCCCTGGGAGCCTCTGCAAGAAATGTCATCTCCAGCCCCATCCTCATGGCTATCAGTGGCCCACAGCCAGAGGGTGCATGCCTGAAAGATTTGGCAGAGTGGCCATAAATGTCTGCACTCGTTGTGTGCTGATTAGAGACAGATGCTGCTCTGTGAAGTTGCCTTTAAGTCGGCAGGGAGGAAAGTCCCCACCCTTCATGCTGAATGCATATTACCTGCTGCAAGTACAGGCAAGGTGGTGACTGCTGATAGCATCACGCTCTGACAGACCGTAGCATGGGTAAACACCTCGGAGCACTGCACCACGAGCTTCCCATCCAGCAGGTTCAGCCTGGTCTGGGGAGAAGGAAACACAGCAGATGGCCCTGACTGATCCATCTGCAGCATGGACAACCCAAAGTTTTCCCTGTTCCTTCTTCTCCAAGTTTGCAAATCAGCTCAGCTCCCTGTGGGTGGTGGGTTGTGGTCTTTTTTCCACACCTTTGTGGTGTAGTGAAGTTTTGCTCATGTTTTGGTCCAGAGTGCTGTGGGTGCCCTGGACCCACACCTGGAGGTGTTCAAGGCCCAGCTGGATAGGGCCCTGGGAAGCCTGATCTGGTGAGGGGTAACCAGCCCACAGCAGGGGTTGGAGCTGGATGGATCATTAAGATGGGAAGAGAGGATCACAGGATCATTAAGATGGGAAGAGAGCTCTGAGATCCCCAAGTCCTACCCCAACCCAACCCCACCATGCCCACTGACCGTGTCCCCAACTGCTGCATCTCCACGGTTCTTGAACGCCTCCGGTGTTCAAGTGGTGACTCCACCACCTCCTTGGGCAGTTTGTACCAATGCATCATCACTCTTTTGGAGAACAAATTTCTCCTAATATCCAACCTGACCCTCCCCGGCACAACGTGAGGTCATTACCCCTCATCCTATCACTGGTTTCTTGGGAGATCTTTAAGGTCCCTTCCTACCCAAGCCATTCTGTGATTCTAGGACATGGAGATGTGGTTGCTGCTGATGTGAGTTTGCAGCTCCCATCCCCATCACCGCCTCACTGCACCCAAGTATAACCCATCTGGAAAAACAAGAGGACTGGAAGAGATGGGACACAGCAACTGGATTTGGTTTGGGCCATGGAAAACCCAGCATGTCCAGCCCTGTGATGTCCCTGCCTGTCACCTTGCTGACTGGGAATAGGAGGCTCTGCTCTGTCTCCTCTTCCTAGGTGATGCTGGGTTGATGTGATGCTCAGTTCTGCCTTGGCTATATTTATTTACAGGCTTCACAACACCCTGGAAATGAACTAATCTTTTTGTGATAGACGGGGAAACTGAGGCATGACTCACCAGGGTGACCAGTTCTCATTTGAGGCATTCAGCTTTGTGACTTTGTGTGGGCACTCAGAGAAGCTGTGCCACACCACCCTTGGGAATAGAGGGGGAAAAGATCAGCTGCTCCTTTTAGATCCATAGAAAACATGTAGGAGATCATCTCATGGAGAGCAGAGAGCAGAAGGATGTGAAAAAATATATGACATCTCCCAAAAGATTGGAATATTCACGGACAGAGCCTTGGCTGGGGCTGGAGAGGAACAGGGCTGGGAGAGCTGCAGCCCAACACTAAGTTGTCCTCAGGCACTGGGAGAGGCCAGTCTGGTTGAGTTGACCCAAAAAAGAAAAAAGGGAGGTGTCCTCAGACTTCAAGGAGAACCATAGCACCCTTCTCCCCATGGGCTTCCCTTTAGGCGAGCAGTTCATCAGCTGAGCATCTTTGGGATGATTCCCAGTTGATGGAGGAGGCACCTGTCCCCGTTCACGTCACCGAGGCTCCATTTGAAACAGGGTTGAGGAGCACTTGGTCTGAGCAATGCTTCATCCACCTCCTGGCCAGGTGCCTTCCCTGTGAAACCAAAGTGATCACATCCAGTTGGCAAGCCAGGGGGGAGCTTAGACTCGGAAGGACTTGGCTCTAGCTCTGAAACTTCAGCTTGGTCCCTTCTGAAAACCTACTCTTCTTGCTGAAAGGAATGCACTGGATGGAGCTCAGGTCTCACCATGTCTTTTTATAACTCTGTTTGGGTGGAGAAAGCTGAGCCACAGCATGAATTCTGTGGGGTCTGGATGCTTGGTGACACTGTTCGTATGGGGGTGACAGGCTGAGGTCCCCTCTGAAGGCACCACGAGGTGGCCATCCGTTCCATAACACTCTGCTGTTACCTGCACCTTGTTTTCGAGCCACACAACCTCTTCCCCAGAGCCAGCAGATCCTCCAGCCCTCCAGTGCCACGTAGTGAGCTCCAGGAGATGGCAGCTGGGGGATCTATTTCCACCTCTGCCCTTGGCACAGTGGGAAGCCCTGACTACTCCCAGGTGTTATGTAACCTCATGACATAAAATGCCTTATGTCAGAGGCTTTAATTAGCACTGGGAAAGTATTTCAGGGATGCTCCAGACACATACTGTGCCAGCAGATATCCCTCTCCAATGGCTATTGCAAGTGGCCAAAGTGCTGTGATCCCAGTGTGTTGTGCAGGCTGCCCTGGAGGACACTGGGACCCTTATCCCTTTTAATTTCTTAATCCCTTGGTGTTATGTGCATCTAATAGCAGGGAGCAGCAATCTTGGATGTGGCTCTCATACTCAACAGCAGGATAAAGAAAGGAGCCCACAGGGCCCACCTGAAATTCTGCAGGTGTCCAAGGCAGGATAATCCCATGTCATGGGGGACCCAGGTGGGATGCAGCTTTGTGGAGCAGCTGCTGGGACCAACACAAGACCGTGTCTCATTTGAGGTTTCCCAGTCCAAGAGGGACATGGGGTCAGCCCAGCATGGCACCACACTGAGACATGGTTGCCCAGGGAGGTGGTGGAGTCAACACTTGAACACTGGGAATGTTCAAAGGGACGTGGAGATGTGTCACTGGGGGATATGTGGGCATGGTGGGGATGGGTTGGGGTTGGGCTTGGAGGTCTTAGAGGTCCTTTCCAACATTAATGTCTCTATGATTCTGTCATCACCCACCTGCAGTGTGTTGTGGCCATGCCCACCCACAAATATCGTGCATTTAGCCACAAGTGTGGTCGCACTCTTAACCACAGTCTTTGAAACAATATCTGAACTCTTATTTAAAGGTGATACGGGTGGCTTCATTCAAACCCAGCTCAGTTCCTATGCTTCCTCGTGAGGAGGAACATATCTTCCAGCTGTACTTTAGACAGCACATTTGGGGCACAACTGGACTCTCCCTCTGGCATTTATTGCATTTATTGCTCTCATTTATCTGTTCGAGAGCCCCAGTGAAGCAGGACACAGAGTTGGCATCCCATCGTTGGGTCCCTGTGCACCCCAACACGCTCCACGGAGTTCATCACTGCGTGGGAATCTCAGAGTAACCCGGTGGAGCATTTTTAGTGGTCTCAGAGCCACATGCCTTTGGGATCTGCTGTACCACCTGTATTCCAAATGTGGATCTCGGGGATTTCAAGAATGAAGCTGGTGACCTGGGACATTGCCATCCTCTAGTGGCCGTATCCAGAAGCACAGCAGCTCTCCTTCCCTACCAACAGCTCTCTGCCTGCCCTCTGCGCTACTAGAGGGCTTCAGAAACCTGAGTTTAAAACTGCTGGGGATCATAGAATCACAGAGTAGAAAGGGACTCATAGTGATCATCAACTGACCACCAACTGATGCTTTGCTGAAGTCCATATTGATAGAACCTACTATCCAGGAGCTGCGTACTCTTGGGGAGGACAGAAAATCTTTTGTTCTCTTTCCCAGCAGAAGAAATCACATTATGAGCTGCTCTAGAGACAAGGAGCTTTTTCTTTTTGAGGGGTGTTTGGCTATTCTGGAGGTCCTGGCATGGGGATGAATGTAGGATGGATGAGCAGTAGGTGAGGTTAGCATCTAGTTTACAGGGGAAGTGGAGGGAAATAAAAGGGATTGATTTCAGTATCTCTGGATGCAGGTGTTGTGCTTGTAAGGCTCCTAGGTTGTATTTCAGGGACAATGGAAAGACATCCCACTGCCTCTGTTGGCCATTTACTCTGAGAAACTATCCAGAGGACTGCAAGCCAGCATCTGGACCCTACATCAGTCCCATTGTCCTGCTAGAAGAGGAGGTGATGGATTTAGCCAAGCTAGGGAAGCCCCAGATTTTGCAGGAGTGATGGACTGGTGACCAGTGAAGCCTGAAGTCTACTTTGGCTTATGGCAAAGCCAGGATTTTACCAGGTCTCCCACATCCACCAGAGTGCTGGGTCTTGGCACCTTCCTATGGCTGATGACAGGATGAAGGGAGAATACAGTGGGAAGCATCTCTGTGGGGTTATCTCTGGAGGGAGAAGAAGTAGTGGCTTTGCTGGGGTGCAGCACGCCAGAACCCTGGCTTGGGAAGCCTGGTGGGGACACATCACAGGGCTCATGACGTGGCTGGCACAGGATATTTGCTTTAAACCCAGACAGCCCCATTCCTCAGCCTTCCTTCCTCTCCCACATGTGATCCTTTCTCACTGCAGGATTTCCTGCAGCAATGGACGCAGTCATCCCAGCTACAAACGATGTGGTGAAATGGAAATTGAGGAAAGACAGAAGGGATGGGGACTTAGCATGTGTCGCTGCATCTTCTGGCCCCTTGGTGGGAGATGCATGTTATTGGGTCTGTTTTGGAGATTCTGATCCTACTTTCCTATCACTCTCCTGCTCAACAAAGCTTGGAAATATCACCCAATTTATGAAGCTTGATGCAAACTTGGAACGTAGCTTGAAAAAGGAGTAGCAATTCTCTCTCTTTGCACTAGAAACTGCTTTTTGTTGCACGGCATCTTGCACAAAGCAACGCTGCTCCGTGAAAGGATCACTTAAGGAACCAAAGTAATCAAATCAATTAATAGAAAGACTATTAAAAGAAACTAAGAACGATACACTTGGGGATGCAGGATGTTGGCTGCTGAATGGGAACTCTGGGGCTTTTCCTTGCACATTTTCACAAGCATATGGCACAGATCCATCTTCAGACAAGAAAAGCATCTGGTCCCATTGGCTGCCCAGGGGAGGCAGCTGAAAAGATAGGACCTAATCACTCAGAATAAAGGGAAGAGACAAAAAATTATATAAAAAGCCTGAACAAGTCACTGACAATCCAAAAATTCTTGAGCCAGTGCCCCTGAGATCTGAATATTTTGGTCTGCTGATCCCAAATGGGATGTAAATATTCTTGGCCCAAGCAGATTTTCAGATTGTTCACAGCTTTTGCTGTATCTGCAGTTCTGATGTGTTGTGGTTACAATGGAAATCTGCTACCCTCCAGCTGTCTTTCACTAGATTACAGTTTCTGGCTGCATTTCTTACCAGAGCACCAACTCCCAGAGTTCTGCAGTGATGTTTCCACATGTTTCTGAGCTGCCTGGAAACCCCAGGCCAGTCTGTGCAATTTGGGACTGCCCCCCAATCATGCTTTTGGTGGTCTTGTGGGTCACGAGCCTGCATTTCACAGGGCAAATAGGATTGCTTTATGGAAAGCTACACGTGTAGAGCTCGCTTTGTGCAGTGTTGAATTCATTTCATAGAATCAATCCTGGCTGAAGCTGGAGGCCCCCCCAGGCCCCTGTGTCCCAGCCCTGTCCCAGCAGGGACATCCAGAGCAGGGTGCCCACACCCGTGTCTTGGCAGATATGGGAGGTCCCCAGGGAGGCAGCCCCACAGCCTCTCTAGTCCCTGAGTTATTGAAGAATATCCTTCATTTTGCTCTTTGCAGGTAATGGGTTTCTCTTTTTACAACAATATTTCATCCATCCATCCATCCATCCATCCATCCCTCCATCCACCCCTCCATATCTCTCTCAATTTCAGCACTCCAGGGCAGCTATATTTCAGTGTCTGGAAGGAAGCAGCTGGTATCTACCACTAGTGTGTTCCTTGTTTCCTATTATAAGACTTTGCTTTTAATTACTTAATTTGATAACTGTCAGACTGTACTTGTTTTTCTTTTATTCAGGCTGGCTGGCTGCCATGTTTTTGGAAAGTTTCAGCTAAAACTGTTCAGCATTCTGCAAGAATGAGATTAAGAGAAAATAAATGTTTTGCTCTTGTTGGGTGGGGAGGGAAGATTCCAGCTGTCTTTTGAAAACAATTTTGTGTCTCGTGCGTCGAAGGGGCCAAAAGCCATGGGACTGGGGAGCAGCCCTTGTGCTCATCTTGCAGCAGCATTTGCCAAGGTTGGGGTTCTGTCCTTGAGAAAATCTCATCCCTGGCTGGTAACAAACTCGCCTCTGTTGGCCATGTGCCCATTGCAACTTTGGGACTGCTCTTTCCTGCAGTGCTTGGTCAGGAAAAAGAGAGACAGTGTCACATGTAGCTGCCTTGAAGCTCTTTAGGTCTTCCTTTTCAATCCCAGAGAAGTTTCTAAAGTGTGCATTTTAGGGATCTAGTTCTCCCTCCATCCACAGGCATCCATAAAATAGAGGCAACGTGGTTCTCTGAGACAATGCCTTAAGCCAGGACTGTGGCAGATGGGATATCCCAACCCCAGTCCTAGGTGGGATCCACTGGACACCCCTACAATTCATCCAGGTGTCTTTAACGGGGTCAATGTGGGACTATAATGCCAGGATGAGATCAGAGCCTGAGACCCTCACTAAATCACCTGCTTCTTCATTTCTCCTTCCACTAGCAAACAAATAAATAAATAAATAAAGTTTGCTTCTCATGCTGGGACTGCTCAGTTCTGTATTTGCACCTCTGCCACATACGAGCAGTCTCAATGCGATTGCCCAGCTCATTTCTTCTAAGAGATGCATCGACTCAAGCAGTTAAATGAGGCATGAGCATCCTTTGCTGGAACACCCCCCAAAAACATCAACCCTCAAAATCCCTTGCCACTGCCTTCCTGGAGGTGAGGCAGATGCTGCAAACCAGAGCTGTCATCGAGAACCCTCCAGCTCTTTTGCTTCACCACTCTCATTTCTTTGCATGATGCCAAGGGTTGGATGGGGACACTGGAGGACCCTCTGATCTGTCACAGGACATGTCGTGTGGCACTTCTCTGGTGACCCTGAATGATTGAACCTATGTCCTCCAGCAAGAGGGGCTTGTTCTCAGTGGTGGGGCATGCAGCTGTGCAAATAACTGAGCGTGGTGTTCAGCAGCTCGCACTGCAAAATCAAAGGGAATTTTGGCCTAAGCAAAACAAGGTAAATAAACAGAAGAACCCCCTCCTCTGAAAACAGAGACTGAAAGAAAAAAAAGGGAGAAATTTGACCCGAAACAAAAGAGTTGTTTTGTTTTTGTTCCTATCCTTAACTCTGTTTTGATTTAGTACTGCTGGTGTGAATAAGCTGTGGCAGATGTTGAATTTTCTGAAGAAAAAAAAGAGCACAAAATAAACAACCCATGCTTTTGTGTATATACGATTTTTTCATCTGGCCAGACAACTTGCCAAATTCCTGCATTCTTCTGACCACTTAAACCCACATACTTTGGTGGAAAAGACCATCTGAGCCACAGCTGCTTGCTGCAGGGCACGGTGGTTCATGCGGGACACCTGTGCAAGCACTGACCCATAAAGCTGTTTGAGCTCAAGGTCCCCAGATGCTGCTCTGTGAAGGTGTGCATGTCCCATTGGTCCTCTCTCAGATCCCACAGCTCCTTGCAGACGATGCCTAGAGCTTCTCCATGGGCCAGGAGTCCCCAGTGGGCATCTGCAGCCCATCCCATCTTCTTGCTTCAATCTACTTGAGTACCCCATGAGGTGACACATATCGCAGGGACTAAGGATGGATCTCCCCCTCCTCTTCAGATGGCCTTAATGAAAGAGGGCATGAGAGAAGGTTGAGAAGGAGGCCCGCTGTTTTGCAGAGACATTTCTCAGCTGCAGAATGATAAATGCACCTGGGTAGCCTTGTTAATTTATAACGAAGTTTGGAAAAACCCATCATTTCAGTTTTGCATCTACTTGAGTGAAGGCAGATTTGGCAACAAGAGTGGTCTTCTGAAGTCTTGGCTGTGGCACTTGGCCTCGCGTTAATTAGGATTGGGTTTTCATTTCACATGAAGAGCTAAATCTTTGACTTAACTCAGTCTTGGCTGAGGTGTGGTTCTTGGTTCTTGATTTTTGGGGGATGAAGGTCCTTCAAATTCCCTTATTCTTTGCCAATCTGTCCTTTCTTAATTGCTCTTTTCAGACTGTCTTGTGAAAGCCAATTCATGAAGCTTCGTAACATGTAGACATTCATGCAAAGATGCTTCTATCAGAGCCACTGAGAGGCAGCCCCTCTGCTGGGGAAAACATCTGAACATGTAGCTGTGCCATTTTGGGGCTGTCCTCAGATACTGCAGTAGGATCTGAAGGATAGCTACAAAGACCATAGCTCAGACAGACACCTTCCTTTCTCCAATGGGCTTTCACCAGGTTGGACACAGCCACCAACTTTGCTGGGCCCTCCGGCACTCTGATGAAATTCAGATGCAGATGTGGGCGTCTGTCTATCTGATTTTCTATCTCTAGTCTTCATCAGCATGATACGCAGGTAGAAATGTGCTGTCAACTCATGACATCTGGAGGCAGGTCCGAGCACTTTCCTTGGACCCTTTCCAGGTGAAAAATCTCCTGCCTGCTGAGCTCATGTTCAGGAATTTGTGCCTTTCAGCTCTTTCCACCACGTCACACCGCTGATTTTTGGCCAGGAGAGGGTAGGCAAAGTTGTTTTCTCCTGCTGTCTCCAAATCCAGCAGAAGGGGCAGATCAAATTGACACTTTCTGGCCCTGGATGGCTTCCCCAGCTCTGTACAAATGGAGTTGTTTGCATTTAAGATACAAAATGCTAATACTGAGGGAGGATGCCAGTGAGTGCCCACCATAACCCACAACTTATAACCCATCAACCATAGCCTAAAACCCATAAACTCAAGGTGTCTGAGTGCAGATTATAGAAGCAACTTGCCAGGGAGTGACAAGTTGCTCCTGGCAGGAGCAGTAGACATTGTATGATTTACTTTATAGTACAAACCAATAAAAGTTTGGGGCAATGGAAGCCTGTAATGCTTTGCCCACAGAAGAAGACTGAGATGTGTGGCTGAGACTTTTCTTTCATGCAACTGGATCAGAGCATGCCCTCACACCCCAAGTATATCTGGGCTTCTTGTTTCATGCTGATGAGTAAACAGGATGTTGATAGAATTAACCTTCCTGTCATCAGCCCTATAGTGGAGTGGAAAAAAACCTCTTGGCACCGTTGGGCCATTTGCAATGGAAAGATCCAGTGACTGATTTCAGACCTCTCATCATCTCCTACCAAACTGCATGTGGGAGGGCTCAGAGCTGTCCGTCTGTACTGGGATCCCTGTGATGAACTGCCTCCAGTCTTTGCTACTGCTGGAGAGAAGGAGGCCTGTGAGACCTGGTTAGACATTACTGTCAAGGGTTTATATGGAAAGTCAGGGACTTGGGAGGCAAGGAGCCTTACAAATGAGCTATTTTGAGTAATAAATAGTTTGCATGTCCTTGAGGAGGGTCTGAGCACTGAGTAGCTCTCCTAGAGATATGTAACAATCCCAACTATCGGTACCGTGAGGACTGCAAACGTTTCAATCTGGAATAAAATAATAAATCTAAATAAGAAAGCCCCATCCCTTCTCTATAATGTTGCCTTTTAGGAAGTCGTTTGCACAACAGCTTTCCTCAGTTCCTCTGAGCTGGGAAAGGGAATGAAATCCAGGCTTTCCAGGGCCTCATCCAGCTTGGCCTTGAACACCTCCACTCCATGTCCTTTGTTTGGGGCTGGATAGGCAGGGAAGGGATAAAACCAGAGACTGAGAGCTCTTGTGGGGATAAAATGCTTTCTCTGAGCCAGAGAGAAATGACCCCTTGCACATCCATGCAGGGATTTATGGACATCAGAAGATTCTCCAGAAGTCCCTGTAATGTCCCTCAGTGTCTGTACGGAGATTGGGTTTTAAAGGACGTCATGCCCATAGACTTGCTCCTCACACACCCTCTCCAAGGAGGAGCACCATGTTTCTATGTTTCAGGTTGGATATTAGGAAAAAGTTCTTCTTAAAAAGAGCATTGAGGCACTGGAATGGATTGCCCAGGGGAGCAGTGGAGACACCATCCCTGGAGGCTTTCAAGGAAAGGGTAGATGTCACACTGAGTGGCACGGTCTAGAGCAGTCACAGGCATGGGTTGATGGTTGGACTTGATGATCTTAGTGGTCTTTCCAACCTTAATGATTCTATGAGAAGATGGCATCTCGCCATCATCAGCTGCTCCAGACGTTGATGCTCCAAGGTCTTTCTTGCCTGGTCTAGAAGACAGAGTTTGAAGCTGCAGTGATTTTAATAGACTGTTCACAGAGGCTGGCATGGGCTCATGTCACCCGCAGCATGTTGGAAACACCATGGTTTGTATTTTCAGTCCATGGGAGCTGCCTTGGGCCTGCTTTCACCCCACAGATCAGGGATGGCTTTGTCTGTGGCAGAGGCTTCACACAGCCTGCCCCATCCCGAAACACGTGGAGCTGGTTGACCTTGACAGCTCAATGCTCTCTCTATTTTCCTTACAGAGACATCCCTCAGGGTTTTCCCAAGATAGATTAAAAGCAGAACGCCCATGGATTACAAAACAGAGCCATGGTCACATCTTTTTTTGTGTGCTATTTTCCTACTCCCCCTCCACCAGCTCTCTGAAGCAGAGACAGACCAGCTGGAGCCACTGGCACTAAAACTGCATCCAAACCCTACAGCCAAGCACAGCTCCCAGTCAGCCAGCCAAGAAACTTGAAATGGGGTCAGGAGTTGTAGAGGGGAGCAGCAGCCAAAGCTGTTGAGGTTCAAGCTGGGTTGACCAGGAGGACCTACATCGTCTTCCTGGTCCTACACTGCCAGCAGGAGTTATCATCTCGATCAGTTTACCATCCCTCCCAGGGAAATACCAGCTATGACCATGTTCTGAGCTGCTTTTTGTTACTCGTGATCATCTACATCACCTTCTGAGGGGTGTTAGTGGCTGTAGTCCACGTTGGGTAAGTCACATTCTGTTGGCTAAAATCAGGAGCAGCTAGGAGCTGAATTCCATCAGTATTTGGGCAGGGCTGAGCCCTGACATCATGACAATATAAACCCACTCCTTTTGTCTCCCCCAAGCATGGGGGCCATGGAGGTGTTTGCTACCCACAGGACTCCATGGTGGATAGGTCAGTGGTGGATGGATGCAGCTTTCCTTCCCAGTGGATGTATTCCTCTCCTGCGTGGCAAATGGAAGATGTCTTAGATGAAGCCTTTTGAAATGAAGGCAGCAGCTGCAGAGAGCATCTCTGGATGGAGCCTGAGGCTTGCCTGGCCTTGTGTGCCCATGTTGGAGGTGGAACTGGAGAAAACAAGAGAGGAAATATTGATGGTAAGCTGCCTTCCTTCCATGAATTTCCAGGTACTGGTTGCAGGTGCTATGAGAGTGGAAAGCAGTGTTGGGTGGAGGCACAGTGAAGCTTCACAGATGTCCCAAGCCCCCTCCGTGGTTAAAGCCCTTCCCAAAAAAGCCCTGCAGGTCCTTCTGTCATTTCTTCAGCATGAGCCAGGCCTTACAGAAACAGGCTGATCTGTGGGGCCTGATCTTGCCAAAGGCAATCCTGACTGATGATGTGCTTGGTTTCTGTTTGCTTCAGCTGTTGGCAGATGCTGCACAACCTGCAATGAGCCAGCTTCACCCAGGGCTTGTAACAGTGGGCAGGAGATCTAAAAGGAGAGGGATTTCCCACTTGGATTACCATTGGCTACAGACAGCGTTGTTTGTATTGCTGCCAGTCAGCAGGCACAACCTGCAGGACAGAGAGAAATGCCTCCAAACTTGTTGGCCCTGCTAGGAGTGTGTACCACTCCCACTCTTCCCCTGTATGGTAGATATGACCTGGAGGTCCATCTCCTCCACCAATCAGCAGGATTTGGTTCCTCATCCCCTCTGTATCCCATCTACTGATCCCAGAAACCAGTGGCCCCATGTCCTTCTGTGGGCTTCAGGTCAGGCTTGCACATCTGGGGGTCTGCAAGATTGAGAAAGGTATTGCTCTTCAAAGTGAGAAGTCTATTGCTTTTGTCATGCTGCTCCTTGAGTAACCTCATCACAGCAGTGGAGGGAGGCAGCAGGGGGTTATATTCTTCTTCATTTCTTGTACAGACTTTCATTGGTTTTAAGGGTCCCTAAGGAATTTGTTTGCCAGCTTAAATGTCAAAACAGAGCTAAAGTTAGGTAATGAGGAGCTGGGGCTTGGTTCTGCCCCTTGCCAGAGCTTGTACTGTTGGAGGTACAACTCATCTCAGTGCCATTGGCTTCAGAGACAGCTCGCTCTGCCATGGCATTTGTGCTGTGAACTGGGAAACAGATTTTTGCTCACTATAAAGCCTCCTGAAGGACTGAGCAGCCCTGTGGTGGTAAGGTCACAAACTATGAACCTTTCTGTGGATGCAGATGCTTCACATTGATGCTTACATGGGAACTGACCTTCCCCAGAGCTGAATTTAGAATCAGCTTCTAGTGTGAACGCATGAAAAGAAGACTGCCTTCCTTCCTTGGGTGGGACTCTTTCCCCTGACACATGCCTTTGTTTGCTCATGACCATTAACGTTCAGAAGAGATAAGATCCCCAAAGCGATTGCCTGGCTTCATAGCAGAATGGTTTCCCTACTGGGCTTCCTTAAAACCAGGCACCTTGTCCAGTTGGAAGTTAATTAGATGATTCCCAGGCTTCAAAGGACGATGGAAAGATGATGCAGTCTTACAGTCTGCCCTCATGTCCTGCAGTAACATAGCACCCCTTGCTTGAGGGTCTCTAATGCTTCACTAAATAGATACAATGCCAGTGTTAGAAGAGGGCAATACTGAAATAAAAGCATTCCTGGAACAAGTGAGGACAGCATAAAAAAGGAAGGAGCACGATGTATAAATTCCCCAAGAATCAGGCACAATTCAACAGCTCACACATAAATGTGAGATATTCTTGATATCAGCACCCTCAGAGTCCTAATAAGCCTTAATAGCCCCAACTAGCTACACCTGGAGCCTCCACCCCACCCATGGGACCAGGAACTCTATTTAAGCTCAGCTTGTGGATGGAGATATTCTAGCCTGCTAATGGAGAGGTCTCTAGCTGGATCTCTAAGCTACTGTGAGGTATGGGATGCAAAGTAACTGACTTAACTTGTACTGGGGAACTTCAGACCAGATACTAGGAAACGTTTCTTCTTCAAAGGAGTGATGGTGCATTGGAATAGGCTGTTTTTGGAGGTGGTGGAGTCACTGTCCCTGGAGATGTTCAACAGCTGTGGAGATGTGTCACTGAGAGACATGGTTAGTTGGGAAGGGTTGGGCTTGATGAACTTAGAGGTCTTCTCCAACCTGAATGATTCTGTGTGTGTCCTCTAGATGTACCCATGGCCAACATCTTTCCTCTTCCAGCCTCACCTCGTAACTGCCATCATCTTGTACCCTATAGCTACAGGAAGGATGTCATGTTATGAGCAGCTCTGGGGCTTTGTTTGGTGGCATACTGTCCTTTTGTTACCTTATCTGGGTTCCCCATAACCTGATTACTGATGGCTGAGATGATGGCTTGAGATGGTGGGGTAAGCTGAGGACACAGTATCTGGATTGTCCATCTTTCCGAGACCCTACTAAGATCTTTTTTCAGCTCCAGAGTCCCAAATGGTAAAACCCAGCTGCTTGGTTTGCTCTATGACCTGCCAACATCTGTGTGGCTCACAGGGCCCTGAAATGGGAGAGCAGCCAAGGGAGGTTGGCTGGAGGACATACTCCTCATACTGTAGGACTGGATCAGAAACACTATGCCTTGGCGCGTTGCCGCCCAGAACTGAACCTGTGCCACGTTCCTGTCACCAGCTGGCTTTGGCACAGCTCACAGGTGCCCTGGGGTTCTCCAGGAGGATGGTTTCAGTTCAGGGCTTGTCATGTAAGCCTGCCCTGTAACGAAAGCCTGCCCATCTGAATGTGGGGATTGAGTTTCTGAAAGTGGCACGTCACTCAGACTGCAGCTGTTGGTTATGAGTGCTGGGCGGTTGGGCTTTTGCAGTGGGCTGATAACAAACCCTGGGGCTTGAGGGTGACGTGGCAACTGGCTCTCAGGGTGGATGTGGTGATGCCTCAGTTCTTTTGTCTGTGTTGCAAGTTGCATTTCAGAGCTATGTGTAAGGAGGTCTCCAACTGACCTCAGTTTCCTACTGCTGAGAGCTATGGCACAGGCTGCTTAGAGAGATGTGGGTACCCCAACCCTGGAGGTGCACAAGGGCAGGCTGTATGGGGGGCCCTGGGCAATCTGATCCAGTGAGGGGGCAACCAGCCCACAGCAAGGGTTGGAACTGGGTGGGCTTTAAGGTCCCTTCCAACCTGAGGCACTCCTTGGTACCTCATCCACAGGAGCTTTGTCACCCCCTCTGCCACTGTCAGCTCATATCCCCTTGTCTGAGCTTGCAGGAACCTTCCCAGGTCACCTGTCTTTCCTGCTGAGCATCACTGTTGGTGTTGAACTTCTTATATCTTGAAGATGCTTTGACACACTGAACGTTGCCCAGCCAAGAACTCTAAAGCTGAGGGATGGCAGTTTGCCCCTGCTGAAGTTCGTGTTGTCCTTTGGGTTTGTAATGGAATAACACTCACACATGATGGGGGAAAAAATAATGAGTACTGTTGTTTATTTTTCTTCAGTGTGTTCCTCAAAGAAGTGCTTCAGAAGGATGTTTAGCCGGGTGATTGCTGACTGTCCTCTCAAAGCCAGGCTATTGCTGGAGCTCTGAGTGATCTCATGACACGAGAGTCCCAGGCATTATGGGCACTGAGGATAATCTGTAAGTGAGTGAGCAATCCCTTCCTCCTCTTCTTAGTTGAGGTGATACAGCAGCACAGTGGCAGAGGTGCTTGCAGAATTTGCAGGTGACATGCGGTGGCTTTAATGTGACAAGCAGCAGTCCTTTAATAAACTTCTGCAGGGCACTGCCCACAGCCCCTCACAGCACCTACAGGCTCTGGTTTCCTACGGCCTGGCTCAGATTCAGTCCCAAAGCTGCTTCATCCCTGGCAGACCATGCTTTGCTTAGCACGAGGACAAGTGTTAGCTGTTCTGTGCACCAGCAACCCAAGGGAGGACGAGTAGTTCTCTTGCTCAAGGCAATTCCTATCGTGTTGAGACTGTAGCATCAGCATCTTCATTTTCTCTGGGTGTGAATAATGTAATGAACCTGAAGCAGGGGAATAGTTTTGGGGAACAATACAAGGATGGACAGCAAACGCTGCTTGTGGAGATGTCAAAATATTTAATCTTTGCTGGAAATTACTGTCCAGGGTGTCACTGCTAAGCGGATCAAAAGAGGATGGTGAGCATATCAGAATAAAAGCAGAGATGAAGGGAAGCAGCTGGCAGGGGATCGTTATCAGACACAACCTAGGGATTGTTTCATCTCTGGTAATTCCCTGTGCTGTAAAAGAAAGGCAGAAGGTGGAGGTCAGGGGCCATCACTTCCTGCAGCCACGGAGCTGTGCTGCTTCCCCGTGCACAAAGCTCCAGCCTGACCCTGAATGTCTCCAGGGATGGGGAGTCCACCACCTCTCTGGGTAACCTGTGCCACTGCTTCACCACTATTACTGCGTAAAGCTTTTCCCTTGCACCCAGGAAATCCCCTCTTTCTCAGAGGTACTTTATTTATCTGCTGCCTTCTGGATGGGCTCCTCACCCCACTTGGAAGTGAGACAGAAAGCCACGGGATGCTACACCAGCATGTTTCTTCTTTAATGTTACCTGACTGCTCCTTTTTTAGGCAGGTGGAGGCATATGGCAGTTTTCATGTTTCTCTCCTGCCCATGGGTTTCTTCTCATCCACGACAGAGAGGAGCTATGAAAGAATCATAAAGACCACAGTGGGTGCTGCAGTTGAGTGATGGGATTTGCACTGTACGTCCTGAATCAGGAACTGAAGGCAGAAAACTGCATCCTATAGTAAGGTCAGAGCCAGATCGTGCCATCCCTTGGGAACTGTTTCTTCTCTGTGCTTATTCTATGCCTCCTATTTTTTCCTATTGAAATACTTCTTTGATAGAATGGTTTAAGTTGGAAGGAACCTTTAGAGACCGTCTGGTCCAACTCCCCTGCAATAAACAGGGATATCTACTGCTCCATCAGGTGCTCAGATCCCTGTCCAGCCTCGACCTCTTTTCCCAAAGGATGTGGCTATTATTCTGGTACTCACAACAGTTTTTGCATCAGAGGGCTGCTTGTGTAATGTACTGCACACTGCTTCCAAAGAAAACCCCACAAAGTGGGATCAACAGCCCCTATCTGTCTCAGCAGGTGTGTTTGGGTAAGAACTTATCTGTGCAGAGGAAACGTGACATAGTGAAGTCCAAAGGGGTTGGTGAATAATTTCTTCCTGGATGTATCTCCATGGAGTGTCTGAGCCCTGCTTTGATCTGAGAGATCTGTGTATGGGATCTGTCTCATACTGTGGCTCTGTTATCTACCCCCAGAGCAAACTCGAGAAGTCCCCTGGATGGGGTGGGAGATGTTCCCACACCTGGGATGTTTGTGGGGAGGGTTGGGGGAGGGGTAATGCAAACTGTTTGGGTAAACAGAAGCCGTGGCTCATATCCAATGCTGGCATAAGATCTGTGCTGGAGCAGCGGATCTGATGGAGTACCCGTTAGCTGCCATGGGAAAAGTGCCTCCAAGAGCTGATAACATTTGTTGGCTTTGGGGGGCATGAAACAGGCAACTGGTGGCTTTTGAGGCGGCTCTGTTGTTTCCCATCCAAGACCATTATCAAAGTCACATATCTAGGTGTTTTGCTTCCTTCTGACATGGGGATTGCAGGATGCTAAACGTGTGGGGTTGGGTAGGGAAGAGCTTTGCTCCCTTTCATGACAGGGCAGAGGAGAAGAGTGTAGAGAGGGTGAGTCCTGGAGACCTAGTGGGAAGTTCTGCCCTAAATCCACAAGACTCTCAGGAGTGGTGAGCTGCAGAAGTACGTCAGTGGTCTCATTCTTGTCTGGATCTGTTGGACAGAGTGATGGTTTTTAGAAGCTTCCTTTGGGCTGGTATTCTTGCCCACGCTTGCATGAGCTGGTGATGCTCCTTAGGGGTTCAGGCAGCTGAAGAGCTTCTCACTGGACCCAGAGTGGAGAGGTGTTTGAGGAGTTTTTGCAACCCAGCTGGGTTCCAACCATTGAGACCAACACTGGAAGATAATGGAGATGCATCGCAGGCTTGGAGTTAGAAGAGGCTCTGGGGAAGGTGGTCCCCTGCTTTGAGAAAAAGAAGCAGTGGTTTTGCAATGAGGAAGCAACATGCTCTGAAAACGTTGTCTGGGAGAGAAGCTGGGCAGGATTTTGCTAAGGCTAGTCAAAAAAACCACCAGGAACATGAGATGTGTAAGCTGCTTTGAGGTTGGGGATTTTGCCCCTTTGGGGTTCTGTTTCTAGCAGGTTTAGCTTTGATATTTAATCTTTTCTTTCAAACTTTGTGGCTGTGTTTGAGGTTAATTCCTACAAAACAGCAGCCGTCACCTCAAGCCATGTATCATGGCGCGCTCAGACAGATCCTGCTGGAAATAGTGCTCGGGTCAGGGGATAGAGCAGGATATGGGATTGCCATGGGGACATCTGCCAGGGAACTTCACATCCATCATCTCATAATGATGAGAGCTCCTGGGGAAAACACATCTTTGCAATTTGAAGAAAGCCTGACTTGATCTCCAAAGCTGGCTCATCCTACCTCTCTCTTTCCCATTGCTTATGCCCATTTCTACAGATCAGAGTCCTCTGGGTGCTGGGGGGTTCAAGGGAGCTTGGGAGACATCTGAGGGTCTCCCAAGATGACCCAACTGATGAACCAGGCGGGTATGTGGTTACCTGTCTGCTTTTGGAGTGCGTTCTTCCCCCGACCCTACTTCAGGATCATGACACTCTGCACATGCAAGAATGGGCTCTAGCACTTTTTGCAGCTGCTTGTGTGTGCAGCTGGTTGCTTTCATCTCCCCACTCTGCAGGGAGAGGCCTTGGGAGCAGGCAGAGGGCTGCCAGGTGCTTTCCTGTAGGGTTTCGTTGCTGCTTGTCCTGTTGATGAGGTCTTTGGGATGGGTTCTCCAACAGCTCCTCTCCTGTGGTGGGAGTTCCATGACATAAGGCAGCAACCAAAGCATGAGCTGCAGGTCCTGAGCCTCTGTGTACCCAGGAGCCTCAAGAAAATGGGTTCAGGTGAAAATGATAATGCCTTTGGGATCTGTAATGATGTGAAGGAGAACCTTCCTTGTTCTCTGTGCTGACTCAGGAAGGGGATATAACCACCAACCTCAGGAGAAGCAGGGAGAAAAGCAATAGCTGAGGCTCTTCTCTGCAGTTATATAGGCTCAGCCGCATGTGGAGCTCTGCCATGGGGTTTGCTCACTCAGTTTTTTGCTTATGCCTTGAAAAGATCCAAGCAGGTGGGTTTGGGTGTCCCAGGTCTCTGTTAATGCAGCTCTTTTCCTATTGCTGTGAGGAAGAACTGCTCCTGAATGTTGTAAATAGCCATAGCTGAGTGAGTACTCTGGGAAATATGAGTTCAAGTTCACTGCAAGATCCATTTCTCAACAGTGGGTGGAAGTGACAGCACGTAACTTGGTATCCTTCTCATGACAGTGAAAGTTGGACTCAGAGTGCCCATAGAAGCCCATGCTGCTTTGCAGCATGCTGCATTTGTGCTGTGCAGACTCTTTGGCAGTGTTATTTCCACAGGTGGAGCAGAAATAGATGACACTGATATATCCTGACCCTGGAATAGCCATGGATGGCACACAGGAGAACCAGTGCTGGGTGACACAGTGGGACTTGGGCGAGTTCTCATTGCCTTCACAGTAGATTATGGATGCTGAGAAGGGAAAATAAAGGCAAGAGGAAAAAAAAACGTGGTGCAAGAGGGTTTAGATATGGAAAATTCTCTCCAGTCTCTCACAGCATACGTGAGAAGATATGGTGAGAAAGCAATGAGATTGGAGCGAGGAGGTGATGGTAGCAGGTCTCTCATCTCCAGGAGATCTGTGCCAAAAGATGATTGAAGAGGAAGGGGAAGAGTTAAAAGCAGCAAATCTGTGCTTTTGTGTCCCAAGAGGGGAAGGAAGCCCCTTGCATTCAGGGAAGCATTGAGCCAGATGGGTGTCAGAACAAAATGCTTGATTTCCCATTGTGTACAGTGGCTTTAGCTTGGCTGGATTTGTTGGCAATGTGTTCCACCTCCTACTTGTGATTGGTGTGAAAAAGCATTTCCTTTTGTTTGTTTAAAGCCTGCTGCCAGGCTATCTTGGGACCTTCCTGTTCCTGCAGTGGGAAGGTAGGCAGCTGCTCCTCAGCCCTGTTTCTTGCTGTCCAAAAGCACCAAGACCAATGGGAATTGGCCCCATCTATGAGAAGCTGTTGTGGCTGCAAAGAAAAGTCACCTTGATGCCTTGGATTGCTGCGAGGTTGGCTTCTCCCAACCTAGCTGAAGGCGTTGCTTTGGTCTCTCTTGCTGGGAAAACTTGTTGCACCGAAGTGCTGGTGATAAACTGGGTGCTGGAGAGAGCTAAGTGTGGTCTGGAGGTGCTTAAGGCCAGGTTGGATGGGGTCCTGGGCAGCCTCATCTGCTGGGTGGCAACCAGCCCACAGCAAGGGTTGGGACTGGGGAGGGGGGCTTTAAGGTCCCTTCCAACCCAACCACTCCGTGATCCTTGGTTTTCTTTGCAGCACTGAGGAAGTGGGAGCAAGGTTGATCACGAGAAGCCCTCAGCCTTCTCTTGGCTAAGCCAGGTGCTGCTGCTGGCTATCCCCTCTCGTTGTTATGGGTATCAGGAACCCAGCTTGGAGAAGCAGAGCAAATTTCCCAACGGAAGCGCAGGCTGGCGATGAAGCAGAGCCAATACAAACACCTGGCAAGCTTCCCTGGCTGAGCTTCACACCTAGAATAAATCAAAACATCTTCCTTCCTGCACAGGCAGCCCCCACGGAGCCTCCTGCTCTTGCCACACACACGTTCTGTTCTTTCCTCTGGAAAGTTCACACGATGAAAGCTTTTATTTTAAACTCACCCTCTTGACTGTGATTCCGGCTTGAGAGCTGGGAACAGGGAGCACTGGTCCCTCTCCTGTGCTGACTTCAGGCACATCCAGCTCAGGAGGGCTGTGCATCTGCTGTTAGTCAGAGCTCATAGTGAACAACATGGTTAAAAACCTCACAAAAAACTCAGGGTGAGGAGAAATGTCTTTCCATCCCTCTCTAGTGATGGATGCCTTGTCTTGCCTTTCTGAATCTCATGCTTTGCTCAAGGCAGGAGGGTTGGGAGTTAGGCTCTGTTGCTTACAGCCTCGGATGAGGTTTCTTTAGATCTGTTCAGCTGCCTAAGCGCTGAGTGCAGGTTGGATATTTGGAAACATTTCTTCTCTGGCACAGGGAGGTGGTGGGTCACCGTCCTTGGGGGTGTTCAAGAACAGTGGAGATGTATGTGTTACTGGGGGATGTGGTCAGTGGGGATGGATTGGGATTGGGCTTGATCTTAGAACTCTTTTCCAACTGTCATGATTCTATGATGGGACACGGGGTATCCTTTCCATGCTCTGCTTGCTGGCCTGGAAGGTTGTAGGTCTCTTGCAGGTTCTCAGCTGTCTCAGCTCGCTATGCATCCATGAAGACATCTCAGATCTTCTTCTGAGAGCAAAGGTTAAGAAAAGCAGGACTCCTTAGCATGCAAAAGAAGACTCTGAGGGTAAATTGAGCAGGTCCCTCAAGCCTAGTTTGGCATGGTGAGGTGGGTGGGGATGACTCATTGCTCACTGAAAAGTGATTTCCTGAAGGAGTTCGTAGCTGTACTGTTTTTTGGGGGGAAAGGGGGAGCATTCCTGGCTGTGTGCTGGGGCTGTTGGCATGAACAGAGGGGATTATACACACTGGTTTGTGGCAAAGCGTTCCTTCAGGTCAGTTCTCTGGCATGAAACATGGTGATGTCCAAAAACATTCTCAAATCACCTCCCTGAGAGGTGAAGCTTCAAAGCAGGAGGAGGGAAGTGTGGATAATTCAATGAATTTTTTTTTCCAACTTTACAAGTATGTACTTGAAGAAAAATCATCCCCTTGTATCCCATTAGAGAAGGGCTAGCGCTGTGCTCCTACAAGAGGTTCAGTCCTGTTGCACTTACATTATTTTTTCTCTTTAGAAACTCTCCCTACCCACCTGGT
Organism: Cyrtonyx montezumae; assembly: GCF_038088225.1. NCBI lineage: Eukaryota > Metazoa > Chordata > Aves > Galliformes > Odontophoridae > Cyrtonyx > Cyrtonyx montezumae. Next base: position 65,953,061 of record NW_027071936.1, on the reverse strand, counting down.
GGCATCAAGGTCTTCATTTTGGAATTGCTTTAGTCTTGCTGCTGCCCCATCAGGCATTGCTGGGATAGAGGCAGTGATTTCATAGCCAGTCCCTTTAGGACTGCTCTCCTGTCAATGGGAACAGTGGAAAGCAACGAGGGGGAATACTGTATTTTGTCACTGTCAAATTTTACTTCATTTTAGAACAATGTATTCCTTGTCTTCTTAGCAAGTAGCTCAAGAGATTAACTTCTTGCTGATGATTTATGACTCCTGTTAAGCTGTTGCCAGGACTGCTGGGCTGACATCACCAGGTTGTTCCACTCCAGAGCCAGCAGATAACGAGTCTGACTTGTTGCTACCGTTTCAGGCAGGCTGATAGGATTGTGCCCACTAAAGCTTTTTGCCCGATTCCTCTTAATTCACATTAGGCACCACACCCCTTAGAATGAAATGCTGCCGTTTTGGTCCTGGCTTGAATTTGCCTGGCTGCAGCTGGGGTGGGATGAAGAACTGGTGTTGCTTTTCTTTCACCATGCTGACTGTGCTCCCCTGGGTCTTCTGCCCCAGCCAGGACCACAAAGCTTTCTTATAGGCAGCTCTCTGGTGTTTGCACCAAGCATTCTTCCTTTCCAATTTTGTGTCCTTTGCAAAAAATCTTTTCTCCTGGAGCTTGAACACCTTCTATCATTGGACAAACACTTGGGACTGTCCACCTGGCTCTTGCGTGTCTCTCCTCCACCTTCTGGATCTTTGTCCTCTGCATCTTTCCCATCTGCAGGACTGCCTGCCCTCCAGGCATCGCCTTGCTCACTTCTAACCACACACTGAACCCAACCCACCTTCTGTGTCACCTTCATCCTTAAGACAGAGATGCACGCTTCCACCTGCTGATTTTCCATGCAACCCACAGGCTTCTCCAAACCAACACATGCCTCAGCTTCCCCAGATGTGAATTGGAGCTGTTTCACCTCCCTGCTTTTCAGCCCAAGCTGTCTTCTGCTATGTTACATGCACAGCTAAATGTGCTGGGGGGTCTGGGTCTTATGGGGACAACTGGTAGCTGTAGGATTCTCATCACTATGACAGATAAGAATTTCTCCTGCAGAGGGCATGGATTCATTGTAAAGAAGGTCAGCAGATCTCCTTTCTCACCTTCCTGCTGCTAATCCCCATTTTTGCCAGCTCAGAAAGTGCAGGCATCCCGATATCTCCAAGTGCCAGGACTGTAAAAGCCAGGCTGATAAAACACCTTGAAGAGAGGGTGCTAAGATTTATGGTCCAACTGAGATTTTAAAACCAAATCAGCCAGCTCCAAGAGTTTTCTCCCTTATGGATGAAACTGAAAGGCAGACAGACAACAGAACCAAGTCAGTTTCCCCTGACAAGTAGAAGCTTCCATGAAAGAAAATCTTGGTGATTTCTGGCTGGTGCTTGTTTGGATAACTCCAGTGCCTTCAGGACACAGCTCTCAGCAGCAGTGGTCAGAGTGATGTATTCAGGGGAACAGACTGCCCAGAGAAGTTAAGGATGCCCCACACCTGAAGGCATTTAGGGCTGAGTTGGATGGGATCCTGGGCAATCTGGTGGTTGGTGCCAAATGATCTTTAAGATCTCCTCCAACCTAAGCCCTTGTATGTTATGATTCAGCAGAAACCAGGAGAAGGTGTCTGTGATCCCCTCTGGTCCTGTTGCTCTGGCATGGTCCTATTGAAATTGAGTTTTGACAGTGCTTGAGAGCAGGGATGTTCCTTTCAAGTCAGTGGGAAGTCCATTGCAGTGGATGGTGGGGCTCAGCCCAGTTCAGCAGCCCTGGGACCTGCCTGGCTCCCAGTTGTTATGGGGAATGTATGCAGATGTTCAAATTATCATGCAGGCAGCTGTGACCCCAGCTTACACCCTATCAGCTGCTCCTGCTGGCCCCTTGTCTTTGGAAATGGTGCCTGGGTTAGGTTGGGAGAAGTAGCAGCAGAGGTTGTGCTCCCATCGCAGCCTTCCTTGCTTGAGTGTGAGCTACTGAGCCTCACGTGGGGCCGTGTGAGGTAAAAGTTGGGTGCAGGAGGGAGTTTTACTTCTGCCTGATGCTGTTAAACACCTCTACACTGGGCTGGTGTCAACTCATTTGAAGAAATCATTCCAGCTAAATGAGTTAGACTTGATGATCCCTCCAGATCAAGGCTCTAAATGATTCTAGACAGTGTCACTTGATCCTCCACCTACCCTCATCTTGAAAAACTCCAGGGATGGTGACTGCAACACCTCCTATGGAAGTTTATGTCCTTTTAAAGCCGAGCAGTATGTACTGAACCTCATCTGTACAGGACAGCTGTGATTTGCTGCCCTTTGTCTGCTCTCTGCACTGAGAGCAGCATTACCCTCTTCCCCTGCCTCCTCTCCCCATTCCCACCATGAACACTTAGAGTTGTGCTACAGGCAGAGATCCATCAGAGGTTATAGCCACTGTGGATGTTTCCTTAAGTGTCTCCTTTAGATGAGGATGAGATTTAAGTGCTTCTCCTAATGCAGTCACAATTCAAAGTTACGGTGTGCCCTTAACTAATAAATTTGTGATTGCAGACCAGGATAGAAAGCTGTGTAATCATGTAAAATTGCTTTCTGATGGGTTAAAATGGATGAGAACTGCTTGCTTCCCCCCTTCCCTCAGTTTCTTAAAGCAGAAAGCTGCTGGGAATTGGAGTATTTTGCACAATGGGGGCTGTGAGGTGAGAAACAGGAGGCACAAGTGTCCTCCCCTCTCTTTAGGGACACGTCTTCTTGTAGCACTCATCACTCAGAATGGGATTTGACACTGGTTATCCATGCTAATGGTGGCTCTAGGGTGGAGGGGAATGAGTTCTCTGTGAAAGCTTGTCTGGGCTTCATCAAGCAGGTCATCAAGGCTTCCCTGGTGGTGCCAGGTCCCCCATGCTTTGGAGAAGAGGGGTGCTCAGCAAACCTATGAGAATCTCAGGTGGGATGTCAGGAAAAAAATCTTCTCAGAGCATAATGCACCAGCACAGACTGCCCAGGAAGATGGTGGGGTCACCATCCCTGGAGGTGGTCAAGAACCATGGAGATGTGGCACTGAGGGACATAGGTTGGTGGGGATGGGTTGGGCTTGGGCTTGGGGATCTGAGAGCTCTTTTCTGACCTTGCTGATCCTATGTTTCTAAGTAAATAACACTGCAAGGGGGTGAGCAGGTTGGGCAAATGAGGGCTCCCCTCTGTGAGTGTGGTGGCCCCATCTTGCCTGCCCTGTTGTCTGATGCTTCATTAGGGCCCATGTGAGTGCTCTGTCGGTGTGTACGTGAGCTGCAGAGAGAGCCTGTGCCTGGTTGCAGCCCTCAGTTCCTGCAGGAACATGTCTCTCCACGTCTGTCTAGGGTTGCACAGCCACGTGAGGAATTGCAGGGAGCGAAGTGTCAGTGCAGAGCAGCCTTCAGCTTTCTCCGGGGTGACCTCCTTCCCCAGCACTCACGTGCAGAGTGGAAGACACTGTCCCCATGTCAACCCTGGCTGACAAACAAGGGCCAGGACATTCCCTGGGCTGGACCCAAGCTGTGCTGAGGTCGGATTTCCAGGAGCAGGAAGAATTAGATCCCTGGGGATACAGTATTTGCTGTGTGTGCAGTGGCACTGCTGACAGCCTGAAGGATTTATGCTGAGACACTGCTTGTGCTCCAGAAAATCCAGTCTATATGAAATCTTAGATCCACATTTCCCTCTGCGAGGTCTGAATTTAACAGAGACTTCTGTGCTTATTCTAAACTATTCTATTTAACTAATCATTATTCTGTCGTTACAAATCATTATTCTTGCTTATCCTGCTTTGTATTTAGTGGCTCACATCTCATGCTGGCCCCTCTAATTAATTGGCCTCCGAAAATGATGAGGTACTTAAATCCCTCTTAAAAATATCATATCTAAATTCACAGCCTAACCAAGGGCTTAGGTTTTAGTTACTATTAATGCTTGTTAAATAATATTTATTCATTCCTTTCCACTCTCCTTCCTTCGTGGTGCACCACGTGTTGTCCTGCAGTAGCTCATGATGAGGCTGGCATGTGGCATCAACTAGAGCTTCCACAGAGCAACTTAAGTCAAAATATATACTTCAAAGCACCTGATAGAGTTTAAGTAGCAGAAATAAAGGGGACGTCCCCACTGGTTTGTGACTGGGGGGAGGAATGCATGGTGTGGAGCACCAGAGGATGACACCTTCAAGATGCAAAGGACTACATGTGGAAGAGGACAGTCCCTGGGGTGCAGTGGTGGCCCTAGGGGGCATGGAAGGCAGCAAGTGATGCCTGCCAGCACAGCACCTGTGGCTTCTCATAGTGCTGGCCTCACAGAGATGGATTTTGATAACTTCTGTGTTTTTCCAGTGTGTTGTGTCCTCCTCCCAAGGCAGAGTGTGTTGCAGCTATCGAGCCTGGAGATTTGAAATGTATGGGAAACTGCAGGCAGCTCCAAGCAGGAGATGATGAGTTGCTGGAATGAGGTCAAGGCTGGCTGAGATGGAGTGTATCTTTCCCACCATAGCTCCTGGGAAGCTTGGAGGAATGGAAGATGACATGGAAGCTCTAGGATGATGTGGCCATCACTGGGGCCATTCCCACAGCAGTGGTGTCCTGCATGTGTTAGTGCCTACGTCCCAGAAGGGGAGAGTGGGAACTTGGGCTCACTGGATCTCATAGATGAACAACAGCCCCATGCCCAGGACCATTGAAGCTCTCTCTACAGAGCTCTGAGCTGCTTCAGCCCTTGTAGAGACTAAAGGGTAAATAATGAAATGTGATATGCACAAACAAGAACAGAGATCAGAATTCAAGGCTCCCTGTTGCTCCTGGCCTGACCAAAAGTCGCAACAAAACCTTTTCTCAGCCATCTCTGAAAGGGAAACCCACGCAGTCCCTTTCTGCTATTCATCTCCAACACAGGGCTGCTTCTCATCCCAGCCCTCTGAATGTCCCCAAGCTCCTGGGTCAGTTGGACTGTGCCAAGAGTACAAGCAGCAAGGGCAGTGCAGGGAAGTGGGCAGGGAACCACTTAATCAGAGTACATCCTAACTCTCTCATCCCCTTTTCTTGGGTAAAAGTGGTTGAGAGGACATTCTAGAGCTTGCTTGGCTTCCTCTTGTAGTTCCTTATAGGGTTTGGGCCCCATTTCCAGGTTGCAGCCAAGATATCTGTTAGCATCCTCGTTTAGCTCCAGGCAGAGCGGGGTCAGCAGGGAGACCTTTCATTTGGGACATCACATGTGTGCCAACGTGGATCCACAGCAGGGCCTGGTCTGGAAGCTCTCAAGCTTTATCTGCTCTCTCTGTTGTGTGCTTTGGATGGAGGCTGGGGTTCTTGGTAAGGCGTAGAGCTCAGCTGTGCCTCAGTTTCATAGAATTAGAGAACGGCTTAGGTTGGAAGAGACCTTAAAGGTCATCATGTCCCAACTCTGCTGCCATTTGCCTTTCACCAAATCAGCCTGCCAAGGGTCCCATCCAACCTGGCCTTGAGCACCTCCAGGAATGGGGCTTTCAGCCCTATTGCTGCCTCACTGGAGTGTTGTGTATTTCATTATTTGATTCAATTGAGCCTAAAATTAGTTTTTTGCTTCTCCATGGTGAAGCAGATGCCCTGGTTCAAATCCTGGGCTGGAGAGGTGCAGAGCACCAGAGGATATGGCTGGGGCTGGTAAGATCAGGATGGCTCCTGCCCCAACTTCCAGTGGAAATCAAAGAAAATAAGCTTGAAAAAGGCTGGTAGAATAGATGAGATTTCAGGTGAGGTTCATGTTGGATATTAGAAAACATTTCTTCTCCAGAAGAGTGACAATGCATTGGAACTGGCTGCCAAGGGAAGTGATGGGGTCACCGTCCCTGGAGGTTTGGAAGAACTGTGGAGGTGTGGCACTGATGGACATGGTCAGTGGGCATGGTGGGCGATGGGCTGGAGTTGGACTTTGGAGATCTTAGAGCTCTTTTCCAACCTTAATGATTCTGTGATTCTTGTAGCCTTAGGGGAGTTGGAAATCCCCGGTGTCAGGGCTGTGCTGGCACCTCCGTTCAGTGCTCCAGGGCCTGGCAGAGCTTGTGGGCTGCCTTACAGTTCTGGGTCACATTAGCTATGGGCCACAGCAGGCAAAGGAAAGGGATTTCACGCATTGCCTGCATTCTCTTTTCTGCTCAGGAAGAGATGATTTTGGCCATTCTCCATGTTTTGTGGCAACCTTCAGGAAGTCCTGGATGCGCCTCCAGAAATCCTGCTTGAATACTTTGATTTTGAGCCCAGAGAACATGGTGAGAAGCAGTTTGTCCTTGAGGTGAGGTCAAGGAGGAGGTGTCGCGTTGTAACCCGTGCTCCTCCTCGTGCTTGTCACTGAAGTCCCTGCACTTTCCCTGCTGTTACACAACAGCACTCATTTCACCTTCCCAAAAGCCTGCAACGATGCTCTGCACGCAGAAATGCTATTACCATTCTTCACAGTCTGCAGTATTTCCCCCAGCTCTGTGGCTTTTCCACTCTATTCTCCACTGCAAAGCCACTCATAGCCCACAGAATTGCTGCTTTGATACCTTCCCTTTGCCATCACAAGGAAAATCCCTCAGAAAACCCCCTCCTGCTCTCTGAACACGGCTCTATTTGATCCACTGCCTTTTCCAGGATTCACCACCTTACAGCACTGCTTAACGATGGCTAATTACTGCTTATATGTGAATTGAAATCCCGACCTAGAGAACAACGTGGGGATTCAGATTTCTAGCTTGTGAGCGTGGATCATGCTAGGAGGGTTGGCCGTGCCAGGAAATTCCTTGCATTTTCTTGGTCAGTTTGCTCCTCTGTGCCTCCTTGCTGGAAGGGGCTCTGACACCACTTTTGTTTGTTGTGGCTGCCACAGAACAGAGCTATTATCGTTCCTTTCCTTCGTGGGCGAAGCTCGTTGCTTTGGAAAGGAAGCTGGCATTTTCTGAAACCTGCTAAGCTGGTATCTTGGATGCTCTGTCAGAGCAAGCACAGCCCGAGCTTTTGTCATCCTGTTGTTTTGTGCTCAGGTTCATAGGTTGGATATTAGGAAACATTTCTTCTCTGAAAGAGTAGTCAGGCACTGGTACGGGTGGCACAGAGAAGTGGTTTATCCATAAGTTTATCCAGAGAAGTAATAGATGCTCCATCCCTGAAGACATTCAAGGTCAGGGTGGATGGGGCTCTGAGCACCTGATGGAGCTGTGGGTGTCCCTGTTCATTGCATAGGGGGTTGGACCAGATGGCCTTTAAAGGTCCCTTCCAACTCAATCAGTTCCCTGATTCTATGGTTCTAATTTTTGCTGAACCAGAATACAGATCTGGGACCTGCTGTGGTAAAGATCCTCTCCTGAAACAAAAGCTTGGACAGTGATGGGGATGAAGATGAGCACCAACAAGTTCCCTTCTTACAAGGTCCGAGGGTCACAAGAAATGCAAATCTAGATAAAATTCAGATAAAATGCTGGAGATGGGGGAAGCTTGATTTATTCCTGTTGTTAGGGATAATAATTGTTGCTTAGCAACATGAGATCCCAAATTGGCTTCATCAAGCCAACCCAGTAGGGAAGGAAAGACAAAAGGGCTTGTGGTGTGAGCAGGGAAGATCAGCAGAGAGCACCTGGAGAAGGGATGGAGGACAGAAACACCTTGGTCACCCTGGGGACAAGCCTGTCCTTATCCTTGTACCCATCCCAGGAGCAGGAGGAACCAGGAATGGGCTGTGTCATGGTCCTGGGAGATGTCCTTCCATGGATGCTGCTGGGCCCTGTCCTCCTCTGGTGTTACCATCTCCAGTCCACCAGCTGCCACAATTGCTGCACTGGTTTGAGGATGGATACAGGCACTCTGCAAATCCAGAGGAACAAATGACAGTGAGGAGCTCGCTCATTCCAGAGGGGTTTTCCCAAAGAAGAATAGCAAAGGATGTGCCCTCTTGTGATTTCCCATCTCCTTTGGATAAGGAAGCTGCCTCCCCTTGTTGCTGTGAGCTCATAGTAGATGCTCAGCACAAGGGTTGTGTACACATCCTGGAACTCCTCTGCAGGCCCAAGCAGTTTTCTGCCCTCCTCTGCACTGTCAGCAGCTCTCCAAGTCCCCACTTCATGTCCTTGAGGTCTTTCATTAGTTCTGTCTCGCTGCAGCTCAGTTTTAAGCACACTCATTGACTCCTTCCCACCTGATCCACTTTCTCCGTGCCTTTCCTGCTCAGTACTCTTGGGTTATTGCTCACTGTATGTATGCACACAACGAGGGCCTGAGGAGACCAAGCCAGACCCAACAACTGACAATTTTAACCAAAGCAGGCAGCAGTTCAGCAGCAGACAACCTCTGGAGCAGGTGGAGTGTCTGGAACTCTCATGATGGAACAAAGAACAGAAGGGAGATATCACAAGAGCTCCGTGTCAACTGAGGATACAGAATCCCTATCACCCAGCAGCAGGAGTGGAGGAAGGTCCAGACAAGGGCAGCGACGAGGGCAAAGGCATGGAGTGACATGCCCATGAGGAATAGCCAGATAAGTTTGGAAGAGATGAGCATGGGAAGACTGATGAGTGGTCCAGAAAGCCACGAATGATCCAAGGGTGGACAAGGGCTGGTTAGCTTCTGTTTGATACAACTCAGGGACTTGAGGTCATCAGGTGAAGCTGGAAGGATGAATGGCTTCAGGATCAGTAATCCTCTGTGATGATTTCTTTACCTCACTTACTTTGCTTGTCTTCCACTGACTTTTTAGCAGTCCTGGTAATGTGTTCAACAGGCAGATTTCTGTGTCAGACATCATCCCCTGCAGCATTCCCCTGGTGTGGAGATGCATTTCCAAGTGCCAACGCAGCTTTAATGCTGCCCTCAAGGACAGCAGATGCTGAGAATGCCATGTCTCATTGTCATTGCCAATACTTACTCCTTAGTCACATCCCCCAGATTTGATGAATCCAAAGTATCTCTTCACCTTCTGAAGTAGTTCATGGGTGGTAAGAGCTGGGAAAGGAAGAATCAGACCCTGCAGGATTTTGCAATAGGATCCTGAGTGATGCAAGCAGTCTGAGCTACATGCCACCCCATCAGTTGCTGACTTCCTTTTGGCCTCCCAGTTTGGTTCCAGTTCTCCTTTGCCTGCTCACACAGCAGGATTTGTGTTTTTTTTTTTAGCATCTCCATGTGATATTTTGTTGAAAAACATTTACACTTCTGTTTGTGTTTGACTTCATACAGCTTTGGTTTGGGCCATAGCCCAGCAAAGCTCTAGCTGCAAACACTGGGTAACCTTCAGGGTATCCTGATACTAACACACGTTGTGGGGTGAAGCTTTAGGTGGGTTGGTGTTTATAGGCTGCCTGAGATGTTCTCGCATTGGGAAGAATTGTCCTCATCTGATTCTTACCAACGAGGAGCAAATAGGGGGTGGGAAACGGGGATACTCCGTGAGATGAAAGGTGGCCACTAGAGGGTGGTGATGACACAGCTGGTGGTGACCCTGGGGACACATAGGGTGGCTCCATTGGAACCTCATCAGGGTGAAAAAACTTCTGGCTCTGGATGTGGGACCTGCCCAGGTACCACCACATTTCTGATCCGAGCACATTTTGTCACAGGAACTGAGATATGTGGACATCTGAGAAGGAAGAAAAGAAGAAATGCGAGTCCAGAATGCCAGGTACTTGTCTGGACAGGGATGTGGGTAATGTCACAGCTGCTCACTGTGCATGAGTTTACCCATCTCAAACTGGGGAATACTGTTGCAACAGCTCCATCATTTCAGAACTGCAAAGCCGATTTCATAGAATCATTAAGATTGGAGAAGACCACTAACATCATCTAGTCCAACCACCACATTTGCTAAGTCCCAGCTTCTGTCTGCTTGCCATCATAAGCTGACTTCACATCCAAGCCAACGCAAACACTGCTTTCTGTTTTATTGCTTGAAAGCCACAGCATTGTAGAGGATGTAAGGACTCCTCCACCTCTTGTGTTACTGCAGGTGCTGGCAGTCAGACTGGTGCTGCCACCTGCCCCTGTCCTGTGTAACCTGAGGGGGAGAGGTCCCACCCTAGAAGTGGCCCCAGGCTGTCTCCCCAGACTCAGTCCTTTCCCAGCACTGATTCCTCTCCCCTACCCTCCTGCTGTGGATATCTTGGCTTGAAGTCCATTTCCTTGCTCACCCCCCCCTCCAGCAGCATGCATGGCTAGGCCTGTCCCTACTGTCCCATTGCTCTGTCACCAGCTGCTCCCTTCTGCTTTGGCTCTCTCTTTGCTCAGCCCTCCACTGGCTTCTGGTTCCCAAACACATTTTAACATTTCCCATCTGAAACGAGTCTCCTTTAACCCCTATTTCCTCCCTAACATGATCTGATTGCCTCTTCAGTGCATGCGTGGTGCCAAGACCCATCTCATGTCTTCACCAAAACTTTGGCCTGGCTCTGACAAGACATCATCAATTTTGGTTGTGCCCAGCGGAGCTAGCTGGCTCCTTCTGTGATGTCTCGGTGTCTTTTCTTTCTGTACAGAAAGTCTGTTACCTGCTTCTGCTGAGCACCTGGTGCCTGCAGTTTACTTACTGGGAAGACCCACCATTGTCTCTTCTTTCTGTGACATTCACATTGGTGACTACTGGTGGACCATCCATACCCAAGTCCTAGGTTTATGGAGAGAGGTTTATCCCTGGGTTGGGATTTGAGTGAGCCTGGAATTTTTTTGTAGCAATATTGATAGAAATGAGCCTGGATCCCTGGGCAAGGATGTGCAGGTGGTGAGGAGACAGACAGACATCTGCATGGCAGACAGGCTGTATGGGCAGCCAACATTAGATGGCTGAAGCCAGCATCTGCTGGTGATTTTGTGGTTCCCTTTGAGCCTCATTAAGGTATAGCTGTGCTCGTAGGAAGGGCTGTTCATGTTTCTACATCCCAAGCACATTGCAACTGTGGGCAAATGAAGTTGGAAAAGATTCAGATAGGGAAACCTGGATACTCAGAATTCAGTAGTGGCCACCATGTCACTAAGCAGATGAAGACTCATCAGTTTGGGAGATATCTGTAAAGGGCTATGGCCAAAACACTGAGTGGTATGTGAAGGGTGGGCTGGGAGAGCGTGCTCCCCATCTCTGCCTAAACATCAATTACAGGACATCAGATGAAACCAGTAAATTGCAAAACCAAAACAAACAAGGAGATGCTTCTCCCAGGGTGTAATTAAGCTGTGGAACTCCTTGCAACAGGATATTGTGGATGCTGAAAACCTATGGCGGATCATAAAGCAGCTAGATAAATTCACAGAAGAAAAACTCACTGCAGGTAAATATGAAAGCACTCCATAGCACAGGAAGTCTGGAAGCCACAGATTGCTGGAAGCTGACTGGATATTTGGGGGAAGCAAATTAATTGCTGCATTCTGACACTCTTCTCTCACCAGCCACTCTTGGATGTGGGCAAAGACAAGTCACCAGAATGAAAGGAGCTTGATGGCCACTTCATAGTCCCACCTGAATACTGGATGGTAGGTTTGGGCCATCAATGCTTTTTCGGTCTCAGGACTTGAGAGGATGCTGTGGGAGTTTTGTACATATGCTGTTGGAGCTTCTCTTGTCTTCTAGCAGATATGATGCTAAGACTAATTATAATTAATTACTAACCAGACAAAAATCACTTCTAGAGAGAACATACCTCAAATGGCTTAGTAAACTTTGGTGCCATCCCTTTGTCATTTCTATTCTTCCCTCTTTTTGGCTCAGAACAAATGGACTAAAAGTGTGGCTGTATTGAATGCTCGTTGCAAGTGAGAGGACCAGGTAGTATGCAATGCTGGGTGAGGAAGGATGAAACAGGCACCCATTTCTTCAGCAGATTTTTCTGTAGGCTCAGCACTGTGAAGCCACAGACTCAGTGCACATTGGTGTTTGCACAGTGCCATTAGGTTTGCTAGTTTTTAAGGATCTCTGGCTTCAAGCAGTTTTAAATAGGACTTGTGCTTCAATCAAGAAGAAGGGGGGAGTGAGGTATGTTTTCAATTCCTTGTATAAATACAGTTCTTAGAATCAGAATTGTTCAGGTTGGAAAAGACCTCTAAGATTACCAAGTCCAATGCCAACCCACCAACCCATCCCCACCATGCCCACTAACCATATCCCCGAGTACCACACCTCCACAGCTCTTGAACACCTCCAGGACAGGAACTCCACTACCTCCCTGGGCAGACTGTACCAATGCAACACCAAGAAAGAGGTTCTTGTGCCTGGAAACCTCCAGGCTATTGAGCCTCCCCATGTAGAGCTTGGCTCTCCTTCTGTTTCCCACAGATCATGAGGGAAGAGGGAAGTCACCGTGCCAGCACTTGTTTTGACTGCTATGAGCCTCTGCCTTGCTGTAGCTGCAAATTAACATTGGCTTCCCCTTGGGCTTAAGCAGACATTTCACACCAGAAGCAGCTCAGGCCAAGCCAAGAACTATAGCTGGCTGACAGCTGGCCTGTACAGAGCCAAAAGTGAGTGGTGACTGTCAGCGAGGTGTGGCATAAGGCTGGCTAGCTGTCCTTGTGGCAGCTCTTGCTGCTTTGCAGCTGGAGGGGCTGAAGGCTGGAGGTGAGGGTACAAAAGGTAGACTGAGGAAGAGAAACTTGTCTCAGTCCTTAGCATCCACACCCAGGGGACATCATCTCACCAAGGCATTAGAGCCATAGTGTCTGAGCATCATCATGAGTGCCATAACTGGGTAGCACTAAAGGCTGTCCCAAGAGAGCAGTCTCAATTACCCACCAGTTTCAGATCAGACCTCTTGTTCCCTTGGGTTCACAACAGAATGCTTAAATTCACCTATTATCTCCACATTTATCTTCCCAACAGCTAAATATGAACACTTCTACCCAAAATCCCAACATCTCTCTTCAGCTGTTCAGGTCAGAAACACCATTAGCCTTTGGTACAGGGTTGTGTGGGAGCTGCTTGTTGCAAACGAGGCATTAATTAGCTTGATACAAGGCAAATGACATTATTGGTATCTAGAGGTCCAAAGTTTATAGTCCATATATCAAGCTATCTAATAACAGATGGAAATTTCAGCTGGAAACATGCAGCAGTGCATGTAACTTATGTTAAAGCTGAGCCATCTGGAGCCTTTGGAAGGAGGATTTTTATGCGCCCAAGTGCAAGTTTCACTAAGGAGCATAAAGTACTCTCAGGCTGGAGGTTTGTCTGCCTTGGCAGAAGAGGGACACTACAAGCAGACAGCTTGGAGACCAGGTTCCTATGCTGCTCTTGGCTTCGCTTCTCTCTTCCCTTTCCCCTTTCCCCTTTCCCCTTTCCCCTTTCCCTTTTCCCTTTTCCCCTTTCCCCTTTCCCCTTTCCCCTTTCCTCTTTCCCCTTTCCCTCTCCCTCTCCCAAGATGTTCTGCCAAGTGCACCAATGAGGCACCTGAGTGTTGTTTAAAGCATTCTCTTGTAATGATTTAATGTCTCTTGATTTCACTGTTTCACACGTGCCATTCAGTCAATGTCAAGGCAAGACACTTTGGGCTGAATGTCTGAGAAAAAACATGGATCATTAAAATAAGAAGACAGATTGGCAGCATTGATCTGTATAGGTTAGGAAGGATGCCTATATGTCTTTAACATGTGGTCCAAAGGCGGTCATGGTTTGAAGTTCTCAGCTTTGCTAGATGCTCTGCTGAAAATCCGTACTCTGCTTTGGTGTGTGAGATCTGATCTCTTTGTATGATACGGACATCACCATGAGTTTGCCTGAGTTGGGCCAGTGTTGCAAAAATGTTAATTCCTCACAGTTTTGACTGAACCAAGGTGGACCTGAAGGACAGCTAAGCCTTGCAAGATGGTCACTGCCTTTTTTTTTTTTTTTCTTTCAGAAGACTGAGAATGATTTGTTTCCACACCTCAGCTAGAAGCCAGGATGTACCCCCAGCCTGTCTGGGCTCTGCCAAGGCAGATGGTGCTATTTGGCCTTCTGTGGTCACTTGCATTTTTATCAGAAGCTTGATAAACATCTCTGGGGAAAAGGACATAACCTTGTTTTGTCTTGTGGTACCTGCCAGGAAGAGCCTTCTGGAGGCAGCTCTGTGCTATGTGACTGCTCTCTTGTCTGTGGCAGGCTTTTCTGCATGGAATAGATGAGTCCATCAAGCTGTGCCTTCTGTTCATGTGCAGACCATCTCTAGGAGCAGTCAGCCAAAATCAGTCCAAGATTTTCCATTGGGATTACTTTCATAGAATCATTTGAGTTGGAAGAGCTCATCTAGTTCAACACCCCTGCAATGAGCAGAGATGCTCACAGCTCCATCACGTGCTCAGGGCCCCATTTATGTTAGAAGGATGGGATGGATCACACTCTACATGGACAAATCTCCTTCATATACTAAAGGAGCCTAGGGACAAGTTTTACTTTAGTGTTATGTGGTTGTTCTTACAGTGTGTATTTCAGCTGCATCTGGATTGCTTTGGTCTGAGTTTGTTCATAGAGAAACAGAGGGGAAGGAAGAGGGCTTTTCTCTTTCTCACCCCTGGGATTACTGCCTGTGCCTCCAGTTCCATCTCCAGCTGCTGAACCCAAACAGCAGCCAAAGGTCACAGCCTCAGTCCTCGAACGCCTCAAAGGAGGAAGTGATGTTCATTCTGAGACTGTCTTCTTGTCAACAAAAAAGCATGTCCAGCACTGCGGCTGGTGGTTCAACAGCCTGACCTTGAGTAACATGGACTCACCAGCATTAAGTGAAAGGAACCAGCTGTATCTCCACTTTGTGTGATGTTATGATAAGTCATGGTGCATAGGTGCCCTTTAGAGTGCCCCTTGTGTGCGTGGCCAGCACATCTCACGTGCCTTGCTGCTCTGCTAGGACACTGTGGCTAAAAGCATCCAAGCCATGTACTAGAAGTTGTGGCTAGAGTCAATAGGTGTGGTCTTCTCCAGCATCATCCCAGCGTGTCTTGCACCATTTGCCATGCCCATAGGCCTGCAGTTTTGCCCAAGAGCACTCAACACAAGCCCTGAGCACCACACTAGTGAGCTCAACAAACTCAATTTTGTGCACAAAAGCATCTGGTTACCACTAGGAGACTTGCAACAATTGCTGTTCAGAGTGGGCATGGTTAGTCTGTTCCAGGTGAACAATCTTTCTAAGTGGTGTAGATCTAGCTTGGAAACCACAAACTGCTTGCTGAAGAGGGTGACTTTGGCAGTAGGAAGATAGTTCAAGTTAATTAGATCATTTGTAGCTTGCTCAAAGGGCGTGAAGGGTTCATTTGACCTTTTGTGATGAAAAGTCTGAAGCCTTGTTTTACAGAATAAAAACCAAAGACCTAAGCCCTTGTGAAAGCATTTTAGCTCAACAAATGGGACAGGCCATATGGGTAGTTGACCTTTAAGTCCCTCATTTGAAATGAAAAGCTGAAATAGAGTAATTGACTAGCAGGGCTTGGTTTTGTTTGGGTGCTTCTGTGTGTTGCCTTGCAGCAGGAGCAGTGAATGGGATTTTCCATCACGAGAATGGGAAATGCTGCTGCCTCCCTCTCCTGTGAGCAGCCGCAGCAGCCATGGCTTTTTGGTTTACAGGTGGGAAAAGAATATGTATGTGGATATAAAAGCTGGTCAGGAGTCTCCTGTATGAAAAAAACACCCAAAACCTTACATAAAAGGGCCTGGGGATCTTGAAGGACAGCAAATAATTCACTGTCCTGCAATATGCTCTGGTCAAGGGGTTGGACTAGAGACCTTTAACCTAAAGAGTTTGGTGATTCTAAGATATGTGAGTGTGTCTGTATATAGATGGTAGACACGTCAGGGGTGATTAGTGTGTGATCTGAGATGCTTCCTGGAGTTATCCATAACACCACTGTAGTATTCCCTCATCTAATAGAGAATGTAGGGTGTGAAGGAGTGAGTAATTCATAGTTCTGGTTCCTGGTACATCATCCCAAGGACAGGAGTGAATATCTTTTCTTGCCTCACTTCCCTCTAAATGCTTCTTTACAGTTATGCATTATTCTTGTTTTGTCTAACCTAAGGTATGAAATGTTGTCACAGCCCTTCTGGGCCTCTTTAATTCAGTGGCCAGTTTATGCAAGCACAAGTTCCTATCTGGCACTGGGTCTCAGGGATTTGGAGGAGAAGACTGAGAAGAAGATGACTACCACTTCCTTGGGCAGCTGTTCCAATGCTTGATTTTTGGCTAGATTCACTAATCCTTGACCCTGAGGTCAGGGGAAGGTCTTCATCTACATGATTAGAAATGTAGCTTGTTGGACTCATATACACCATAGAAAGGCATGACTAGCAGAGATGAGTTTAATGGGTTCAGCACTAGTAATTCATGGGTAATGGTACACTTCATTTGTGTCCTCGCTGACTACAGACACATGTATTTTCCTTTTCAAATGGAAATCTCCTATCATTTTCATCAGAAGCCATGCTAAAACCAACTGCTTTTGAACTCAGTGTGGACCCCAGGAACCAACAGTGCTGACTGAAACTTGTATGATTCCTGCCAAATTTTAAAGCTGATGAGAACTGTGCTGCTCTCAGATGATGGCTTTGGGGATATTTAGGGATGAAAGGAGTAATGACCTCAGCAGTCCAACTGGAGTTAGAGCTTCCCAGGTCATTCACTTTGATGAGTCTATGGGCTGCCTGAATGACAGGGCAGTGAAGTTCCCCAAAACTCAGTCCGACAGCCCAGAGATAGAGTTGGGATTGCACTTGCTGTGAGCTGCTTCAGAGTGGTGGTCTGCCAAGGTTACCCCAGTATTTGACCAGGAGCTATCAGAGATGAGTTTATAGAAGCCTCAAGCTCCTCTGACTGGATGAGCTGGATAATCTGGGGTCCTGACTGCAAATCTTGCTCCCAGGAAGTCTGAACGAGTGGATTTGTAAGGAGCTCATCACCACTATCACTTGAACTGGCACTCAGATTCCCCATGGAAATTTGACTTGCCTGGTGGAAACATCTCTCTGCTTGTGCTCCATCAGAGGTTTGCTGCACAAAACGTGTGTTCTGTGAAAAGTTCAGTGTACCCTGACTCTGCACATTCTGATGGGAAAAAAACTGTTTATCTGGAAAATTTCCATGCAGCCTGATTGGGTTTACGTGGTGTGAAGCAGACCTGAGAGTGATGTAATGTTGAGAAACATGGCTGTGTCATGCTATTCATCCTGTCTTTTGGGTGTAACCTCACCCCAGACCTGCCTAACCTGTTGCTCTTGGCTAAAGGCTCTGGCTTTCTGCCCCTGATCTGGGACAAGGAGCCTTGCTTCCAAGGCTGCCCACCATGAGTACAGCTTTACCTTGCTCCCTAAGAAAAAATAACTCCTCAAGCACACTTCATACATTTGGAAGAGATGACTGGCTTCATCCACATCCTCCTCTTCTTCAACATCTCTTTCCAAAAGATTTCATGGTAGCAGAGTCATAGGGATAAAGCTTTTCCAAGCTGGCAGCCAACTGGTACCAGAGTCCGACCACAAGGCTCAAATCCACATTAAGTCATTGAGTATTATTAACTCTGGTGCACACTGAATGATTTGTTCTTGCTCTCCTTTCTGTCCCTGTAGGATGAGTCAGAGGTGAGTAGAGGAGGCCCACAGTCTCCATCCATGGATGGAAGAATGATGCTCCAGGGTTGTGTGCATCCTGTGTGATGTCCTTAGCAGTTATGATTTAGACTGGTTCCCTTCATCCTGTGAATGCTGCTCAGTAGAGCAACACCTGGTGACAACTGCTCAGGAAATTGCCCTTCAGATCTTGCTCCCAAGCCCTCAGTGGTTCTGCAGCATTACAAAATGAGTTGTTAATATTTATTGTTAATGAAGCACTCCTGGTTTAGCTTGCCAGAAGTCCCTGCTGGGCAAACAAACATTCCTCCTGCCTGTGCTCCTCTAGGGATTGCAGGGAGGTGCAAGGAGCATCCAATGCATGCATTTGAAAGTCATAAATCAGTCCTTCCTTCTTCTCTTCCCCACACACTTGGCATCTAACTGAAAATGTAGGTTTATCTGCCTCTTTAGCACAGAGCACCGAAGTGGATAGTTGCAACATTCAAAGGAGTTTTATGTGCGCCTGAACCCTGGGTTTCTCCTCTAATTGTGCAAGTACAAGGTTGAGTGCTAGGAAGAATGCTGAGGATCAGGACTCTCTTGATGTCAAGGTGTGAGCTGACAATATCCACATCCTAGAAGCATCCCAGGAGGATAAAAGGCATCACATTAGGGTTGTGAGGCCCTGGCACAGGCTGCCCAGAGGAGCTAGGGGTACCCCAGCGACGGGATGCTCGAGGCCAGGCTGGATGGAGCCCTGTACAGCCTGGTCTGGTGGGTAACAATCCTGTCCACAGCAGAGGGATTGGAACTGGGTGGGCTTTAAGATCCCTTCCAGGCTAAGCCATTCTATCATGTGATTAAAAAAAACCAATCTTGAATTCTGTCATCTAGACTCTGTCCTAGTTGTCGAGTGGCCATGATTACCACAAAACGTAGAGACCTGTGCTGTTTGTAGTTGCCAAGGAGGCCTAGAACAAGCTCCAGGACTCAACTCCTGCAAGAATGCCATTATTTTGAGAAAGGGTACAAAAACTGGCACTGCTCTGCTGGGGTATGTGGGTTGAACTCTGCAGGAAAAAGTGCTTTTCAGCCTTAAGCAACAGCTGCAGATACCTGTGGAGAGTATCCTGGTGCTGCCGAGCCAGCTGTGCACCTGCTCCTTCTCAGTGCTGGAGGCAACATGCTGTCTGAGGGCTTTCCTTTGCTTGTTTTTGCTCTGTGGTTCCCTGCCCTCTGACCCAGCTTTTTGCAGACGTGACACATCTGCTCCTCACAGTCCTGGTCTTGAATAGGAGTCCCCTCCCAAACCACCAAAATCTTTGCTTCCTGTTGGGGTCAGAGAAGCTTTCACAACCTCCTGTGTGACGGCGGTGGACGTGGAGAGAGGTGATGATGTTTGTGGGTGCTGCAGCAAGCATACGTGAGGGTGCCGTGCATCTTTTACAAGAACACAGTTGTGGTGCAGCGCTTACACAGAGCCCTCAGGCGAGCTGGGTGAGGTCTGAATGGTGCTGGGGCTGTTTGAGGACAAATGAGTAGTCCTAATGTGGGTCATCTCAGCCTTCTTGCTCCCTTATCATGGTCACATGGGTTCTCCACCTTGGCAGACCCTTCTGCAAGCGGATCCAGCAAAGGGGACAGCAGGAGAGAATCACAGAATCATAGAATGGCCTGGGTTGGAAAGGACCTTAAAAAACATCTAGTTTCAACCCCCTTGCTGAGAGTAAGGTTCCCAGCATCTAGACCGTGAATCTTTTCCAATGTCAGGAAGCAGTTAATTCAAATTTAACTTATTTTCAAGAGTTAATTCAACTCAGCATGACTGCTGGAACCAAGCCCTTAGCCTGAGCAGGTACCTAAAAGCTCACGTGCTCAGTGAGGCAGAGCCAGGCAAGACACAGCTCAAACACACTTCCAAGCTCCCCACTGGAGCCTGGAGCTACTCTGTCATGACTCAGTGATGCTCTCTGATGTGAGGGATTTACTAAAAAAATTAGCACGTGTTTCTTATTCCCAGCATGCAGCCAGGAGAGGGTTCGGTGCTGGAATGCTGTGCCAGCATCCAGCCACCAAGCTTGTCAAGCTTCCAGCTACCCCACTCCATGAGGATCCCACAGGAAGAAATCCTACAGCTTCCAAGCACACAAAACCAAGAGGGCTTTCTCAGAGTCCCTCCAGCCTCATAACTACTAGCCAGATATTATTTTCTTTTTAATGGGGAAAACATACCATGCAGGCAATGGATCTGATGTTTCTCAGTGAGTGGGGATAAATCACATCATCGTAACTATATGCCACGAAGTGCTCTTGCTATTACAAATAAAGGTCAAATGCAAGACACTTCCTGCTACTTTTGCTGACACGTGGCTGCTATTTAATGATTCATAATCTCTACACACAGCTTGGCAAATGGAGGGGATTTTTTTTATAGGCGCTGTTTTCCACTTGTGCAAGCACAACAAAGGACTTAAAGGGCCCCGCTCCCATCCGCGAGCTGCGTGTTACTGCAGGAGGGAACGTGGGCACAAAGGGCTATAGTCTGCAAAATGGAAAAGGCTGGAGCTATGAATCTTTTTGGGTTTTGAAAATGCTTGGCCTCTGTGCATTGCACTGCTCCGTGAAAGGTTCGTAGTGCTGAGCGGCAGAGGGGGAAAGCAGGTGTTGGGAAATAAAATCTGATGATTGTATAGGGTTGTGGTGGGCTGTGGACTGTTGGTCCACAGGCTGGGCTTTCATTAAGAGGTGGACTCTAATTAGAGATTAATTGCTCTATCTGGGTGGGAAAAGGAAAAAATAATGGTGCGTGAACTGAGACCTGTGTGAGGTCTGTGGTTTGCTCAATGTCTCGGCAGCAGGAATCTCACAGTGGCCTTTAAGTACAGTGGCAGTGGTAAAAGGTGAAAAAGACCCTTTATTTTTAGGCTTAGAACCATCAAATCATTAAGGTTGGAAAAGATGCCCAAGTCCAACCTCAACCCACCCCCACCATGACCATCACCACGTCCCTCAGTGCCACATCTCCATGGCTCTGGAACACCTCCAGGGACGGTGACTCCAACACCTCCCTGGGCAGCCTGTCCCAATACATCAACTGGTTTTTTTTCAGAGGAGAATTTTTTCCTAATATCCAACCTGGCTATCAGCTAGTCCTTCTTATCTTCAAAGATTTATGTTGAAGTTGCGTGGGATCACGATTATTCCATCTGAGACATTTTTTCTCCTTCTGTGGAAAGTATCTGCAAGATTCAGGCAGACATGGAACATCAGTGTTGAGAGCTCCTGGTTATTTGGCCTGTATGCAGAAAAGAGGAATGAGTTTCCAAATGCACTTTTGCCATTTCTGCATTAGAAATCTGTCTCATCTTTCATTCCATTTTTTCAAAATGACCTGATAAGAAAAGTTTCCAATTGGAGATGAGCTGGGACAGTGTGTCCATGAGCAAGTAATTCTGTGAAGGCATTCACCTTTTGATTTTCGGCCTGCTTCATTTCCTTTAGGTAACCTTTTTTTGTTGTTGTTGTTTTTTCCCCTCTTTTATGCCCATGGAAAACTCAGGGAAGTGGTTTGAATTCTACAGTGACTGTGAGTGAATTCATTGCTTGGTTGGACAGTAAATTCAGCCCAACTGGATGCACAGTGGAGGCAGCAACTAAATGAAATGGAAAAGCTGTGTGGGGAAGGGAGACGTGGGGTGTGAGCACCCAAGAGGGACAGACACCCACTGTCCGTGGTCCCATTACCTAACTGACACTGCCCATGTCATTCATTAAGGCTGTTTGGAGGGAGGAAGAGACTCCACACCACACAGGTCACCAATGACACACTCAAGGGCAATGAATCACAGATGCTGAGCTGGGCCCAGTCACCTGTGTAGACACGGACCTTTTCATTGAACATATTCCTTGGAAAACTGAGAAACAACAACACAGCAATTCCATAAAAAAATAATCCAAGTCTTTTTTGGTATCTTTTTGGAGATGAAAGCTCTGCCTTGTAGTGTTTTGCTCAGCTGTACATGGCCTTCTCCTGAGGATTTTGTCACAGTGGTGTCCGGGTGCAGCACGACCTGAGGTTTCCAGCTGGCAGAACAAAGCCCCATGGTCATGTTTGTCAGCTGTTTGTTCAGTGTCCCAGTAACAGGACATTGGGCACCTGGAAACTTTAGCATGCTGAACTTGTATTTCACTATCTTGTTCTTTTCTTTTTTTTTTCTTTATTTAATTTTGAGCCAAAAGCAAACTGCCCAAGGAGAGGAAAGAACATTGTCAGGAGGCCAAGGGATCACCTGCTTGCTTATGAACTGCTTCAGTGTGGGTTCACAGGGGATGAGTGAAAGCAGAATGTTGTTGGAGATGTTGAAGGAGTGCATGGGGGAGGTTAGAAAATCCTAAGTGCTAGGGATGAGGTGAGCATCACAGCCCATAGAAGAGCTGGGTGCCAGCGATAGTGGGACATGGAAAGCCAATGGAGATGAATCCTCACGCAGTGGGTGGCTGAGCTGTAAACTCCTTGCTGAAGATCACTGTGGGTACTGGAAGATCCAAGAGATGAAGGGGCAAATGCTTGGAAGAGAGATTTGCTCAGATTTCATGGGTAAACCCCAGCAGACCCATAGCTGGGAACTAGGAGCAGAAACCTGTTTCCAAATCTGATTTAGGGGCCAGATTCCTTCTGGGAATGGAATTCCCACCAGCTCTGTGTGCCTTTCTGCAGGTGCTGATGCCATCCCCCTTCCCCACCTCAGGGACATGTGTCGTGTCCTTTAGGAATTATATCCCAGAGCTCTGAATGTCACAGCAGGCTGCTTGGTTTAACACAGGAGACATTTGTGCCTGCTATTTGAGAGAAATAAGTTGCTTGTGTTTCCCTGGGAACCAACCTGTCAGTTGAGCTTGCTTGACTCTTCTATTATTAAAATAAAATGTGAAAGAGTAAATGGCTGTGTTGCCAGCTGTGGAAGGGTAAAATGCAATCTGGGTATATTTTTTTATCCAAAATGCATGCCTCTGTGAGAAGGAGGAGCTAAATTGGAGCTTCTCTGTTCTGCTCCTTTGCCTATTTCTTCAGAGCACTTCTCATTGCCCCAGGAGAAGAACCTATACTCCTGATTTCACACGAGTGATGTGAAGGCTTATCACTGAGACCTATGGCTTTTAAAGGGTGCGGGTTATCTGCGGGGCAAGCTATTTTTAGGAAGCGCAGTACCAGGATGGCCCGTTGCACTTGGCAGCAGACATGTGCAGCAGACAAAGCCGTCTCTGTCCCAGCACCCTACGACCTCGATGTGGCCAGGAGCCGAGGCAGGCACAGGCAGACAGCGCAGTACGGTGGAACAACGGGGCTGTTCTGCTCAGAGAGTGGGCTGGCATCTGCAGGCACCATGGGACCCAGAACGGAGCACAGGAGGAGAAGTGGGGATGGTGAGGGCAGCAGGACTCAGATAATGCTGGCTGGCGTTTACAGGTATCGGCCTTTATGGGGGAACATCTAACCCGGAGATACATCAGCCAAACTTGGCAGTCCTGCTGTCACCTGCTCAAAGTTAAGAAGTAAAATTGAGACTGTTAGGACCAGTTTGCATTTTATTTTTTTGTGCACTGTTCTCATTGTGGTTGCCATTGCTTGCGCTTCCCTCTGTTACCCGCTGTGCGATGCTCTCAAGCAGGTGTTGCATCGCTATCATCAGCAAAACCTCCTCCTCCCCAATTTCCATATTCAATCCCATTCCTTCGAGTCTGCCAGATTTTCATTTCCTAGACTCTCCGTGTTCAGAATAGCTTGAGGGGTTGCAAATTTCATACAAGCAATGCTGTACTGGCTGGCAAAATGGAGTAGAGATTCTGCTGCTGTTTTCACAAGGAGGCACAGCGATAGGACGAGCTGTAGGTACCCCTGTTCAATGCAGGAGAGTTGGCCCAGGTGACCTTTAAGGGTCTCTTCCAACTCAGTGTATCTACAATTCTATGAACAAGGGTGTACTAGAGGAGTACAAAACCATAAGAGGCTCAGGGAGAAGTCAGCAGTTCAGTGTCTCATCTCAACAGAAATATTCTTCCAAGAATTCATGTAGGAAAGCGTTAAAGCCAGCAGCTTTCAGGTTATTGGAAAAAATCACTGCTTGAGCTGTATCATCCTGGAAATCACCTTTCTATCAGGGAATAAAGAATTCCAGGAGTTGTCTTCTTGCCAGGGCTTGTTTTGTTTCTCACTGTAAAGGTGAGCTGCATGGTTTCTCCCTGTCCATCTTGCTTATCACAGCAGGGTCGCATTTGTGACGGATCTCCCTGTCACCTAGACAGCTTGTCAAATGATGTCCGAGTAGGAGACAGCATAAATATTCATTCCTATGAATTGCTGTAGCTGTGCTGGAATGGCTGGAAGGTCACAAGGCTTTTTAGCAAAGTGAAGCAGCTTTTGAAACTGACTGTAGCCTGAATATACTCTCAAAGCGAAGCAGCAGGGCTTTCAGATCCCCTTTGTAGTCTCAGTAAAACCTTTTATTGACTTATTATCAAGGGCTTGTGAAGAGAAGGGGAAACATCTTCACAAGAACTGATACTGTTTGATCTTCGCCCTTCCCCACTGTGTTTTATGATAAGTATTTTTTCTTCAGATAAGACTTCTATCAGGATTTTGTATTTACTTTCAAATGTTTCTCTCTCCTGTACCGGATGTGGTTTTGCTTTTTTCTCCCAGGAATGTATGTTTTTTGTTTGATTATTCCACTGTGCCTGAAATGGGTGAATGAATCATGGAAACATAGTATGTTTTCGTGGAAAGATAATAAAACTGTGTTTCTGAGCCCCATCAGTAGGTTTGCTTTGCCTACTTTGTCTGGAACAGGTGAAGTGGATTAGTGTCTCTCAAGTAAACAAGCCATGCAGAGGATGGAAAAGTCAGATAGACTGTTTGGAATTGTAATGTAATTGTTTAACAAAGGCATTTCCAAACTGTAATTCATGTACTCCTGGAAGAACACGAGCTGCTCTGCCATTGCATGTTGCACAACCTGGACCAGGGAGCCTTGGAGCCAAAAGCAGCAGCCAGCTGCCCTTATGATAATGATTCCTTGATCAGAAAAGCTCTGTTCTGTGCTACATATATTTGCTTTCGAGTTATATTTAAATCTGAGAGAGTCCTGTGGGATATCAGTGCACCAATGGACCCCCAGAGGTGTGAGCAGGTGCCTAGATGTTGACTTGTAATGGAGTCATTCTCTTAAAGCCCACTCTGAATCTTACAGCAAGCTTGGGCAGTCTGTCAAGTACATCATCCCCTGTGGTCTGTACCAGATAGCACCTTGAAAGGACTACTGACTTCTAGTGGATAATGGTGCTTTTACCAACCTCTTCAAAGCTATGGGTTAAAAATGCTGAGTGAGGAGGGTAAGAGACAAATCCTTTTTATGCTGAATGCCAGGAATACAGTGCTTTGGAGCACGGAGGGGTGCTGGATGCTGCCTTCTTGTCATCTCCCTTTCTGATATCTTTTACAGGCAGCTGGATCTCTGTTTTTCCTAGAAAAATGCCACGCTTGATCCTTGTCTCACCTGACAGTTCTAGGAATGTAACATTATGTTGCTCAAGTGAAATCTAGAGGACAGCTGTAGGGTGGCTTTGAATTGTTATTTTGCTTGACAGAACAAAAAGCATCAATCCATCCAACAGATCTCCTTGACAAGACTTCCAACGCCTCCAAACCCAGATAAATACAGTGTGCAGATACCTCTCCATGCCCCTCTTGCCCATCATCTTTAGGATGAGAGGTAATGGCCTTAAGTTGCCCCAGGGGAAGTTCAAGTTGGATATTAGGGTAAATTTACTTCTTGGGAAGAATGAGAGCATTGAAACAGGCTGCCCAAGGAACTGGTGGAGTCAATGTCCTTGGAGGATGGGGACATGGTTAGAGAGCATAGTGGTGATGGGTTGATGACTGGACTTGATTTTAGAGGTCTGCCCCAACCTTAATGATTCTATCAGTCCGTGATCTATTCTGACTGGTTTGCTACACTCTTTCCCCTTTTGAAAGTGAGGAAAGACAGGAGGAGATCTGGGCTATTTGCATCTACCACTGGGAGGCCTTGCTGTAGTGCAAACACCCACCCAGAAAGAGACCTTCCAGGCAACACCTTTTTCCTTCTTTATGTGTATTAGGTCTGTGGCTTGCTGCTCTTGGCAGTTTTCTCATGTGCGTTGCACAAGGAGATACTTCTCCCTAGCATTCTGGTTACACACTATGGACTTTATTCATTCACTCTGAATTTCATTCATGACCCTGTGGTTCATGGGTTCTTCCCAGGACGGATGCCCCGCTTGCTTTGAAAGCCAGCTGTTCACAGACCACCAGCTAACATTTTAAATTTCAGAGGCACAAAAAGTGCTTATTGTAGGATCTTACCAAATTTCTTTGGAACTGCTGCTTGGTTATGTCAACAGCATCAGCTGTACCTGTCAAGTCCTCCTTAGTGCACTGGACATTGCGTTAAACATACACTCACAACACATTTTAGCTTTCCTTTCCCACAGGTAATTGCATTTCTGGTGTACCCTCAGAATGTCTTGTAAACAGATCTAGGGCTTTTGAGCTGGTGGGCTCTGCTGACAGATTTAAACTGGAGAATGAGAGTAGAGCCCAGGGGACCCCAACCACTCAGAGCTTCCTAGATTTAGTTCAAGTCCTTCCAGTCGCAGCCAAGAAAGCTAAAATCTAGTGCAGTCCTGGAGAACGGTTATTTATTTGCTACAGAGGAAATAGAAGTGCCATTCAGTAGGAATTGGCTCACCAGCTTTCCCAGCTGCTGGATAACTAGCATCTCTCATGGGTCAGCTTCTCCATGGGAACAGGGAACACCAGTCTGCTCTCCACTGAAGCTTCTCTTTGGCTATAAAGAGACAAGGCCCTGATTAGAGACGGCCCCCCAGGGGCAGGTATTGCTCTATGAGATGCTGAGGAAATCCTGGCTTCCTCTCCATCCCCTTCAGATAGACACTCCAAGCTGGACCATTAAACTGACCTTATTTCCTCATCATCCCAGACTCTGTCCGGTCCTATGGGAGAGGTTGCTCTTTCCAGCCAACATAATCCACCTCGTTGCCAGTTCTCTTTCCAGATATAGCCAGTTAAAACAGGGCTATGGCTCATTTCCCCGAAATATTTTAATTTGTAAAGCTCTGCTTCCATCTGTAGGAGACCCTGTGCTGCGGGGCATGCATGAGAGCAGTGTTCTTATCCAAAAGCATCCAGCCATGGGTGTGCTGGCTGAGGGCAGTTAGGGTCTCAAAAAAGAGCTTTGATTTTCAAAGCTGTTTGCAGCACAGGGCTGTAGGTTGCAATGAGTTTGAGGCAGATGAGTTTGAGGCAGATGAGTTTGAGGCAGATGTGAATTTCCTTGGCCTGTGCAAGTTGGTGGATGCTTTCATGGGAAGTCACATCGATTGGATTGTTTGCAAGCAGGGACAATAGTGTAGGTGTGGTGTGTTTGTTTCCAGGCTCGGTTCTGTGCTTTGAGTGTCAGAAAGCTGCAGAAATGAGTTCTCTGAGCTGAAGGAGCATTTTTATGGAGCATCGTGGTTAAGAATCAGTACCACGGATAGAAAAACGTGGGAAGTGTTTCAGGTCTCCATTCTGAGTTTCCTGTTGCACAGAAAGGGTGGAAGTATGGCCCTTTGGAGGGTGACAATGGGGCATGATTGGGGAGATACGGGGAAAGCCAGGTTGGAGGGAGGGACTCAGGGACCCAGATGGGGTAACTGTTCCTGGAGGTGTCCCAGAACCGTGAGGATGTGGCAATGAGCGACGTGTTCAGTGGGCACGGTGGGGTGGGCTGGGCTTTGTGACCTTAGAGGTCTTTTCCAACCTTGATGACGCTGTGCTGAGTACTTGAGGGCGACCCTCGAGCACCGGGTGATGGCGGAGGAGGACGCCTCATCCCCTCAGCGGACACAGCGTGACACCGGCAGGGATTCAAAGGGCACGAAAGCGACAGAGCTCCGTTTGGGCCCGGCGATCAATCCCCTCAACCCCACCCCGCCGCCGGGTCACGTCGCTCCCCTCGGGCCCCTCAGGGCGGGCGGAGCTGCGGAGGAGGAGGAGGAGCGGAGAGGTGGTGATGGCGGCGGGGGGGAGAACCTCGAGGCGGAGCCGGGGCGGTCCGAAGGGGAGGCGGCTGGTAAACAGGCCGGCGCTGGTTCTCTCCTCGCACTGCCAGGAGCCTCCGCCGAAGCCGGGCCGGGAGCAGCGAGAAGCGGGCAGCGAGGCGAAGCGGGCGGGCGCCGAGACCCCCGTCCCCTCCGGCACCGCAGAGAGAGGTACCCGCTCCCGCCGGGCTGAGGCGCTCCCCGCGCTGCGATCCCGCTTCTCTCGGGGGCTTCGGGCACGAAGGGACCCTCCCCCCCTCTTTCCTTCCCCACCACCCCTTCCCGGGGCTGGCGGACCGATGGGGTGGGTCGGCCACCTGCGTGCCTCCGGGGACGGAGGGGGAGAGAGGCATTGCCCGGCGGTGGGATCCGCACCGCTGTTGTTGAGAACGTGCGGGTCTCGGCTAGAGGTGCAGCATCCTCGCAGCTCGGTGGGTTCGCTTGCTGGTTTTATTTTCTCGGCGGTTGCGTTGGTGTCAGGGCTCCTGGCAGAGCGTTGGGGTCTCGCATCCATTGAAGTCGCTCCGTCGTTTCCGTTGCTGCGGAGGGATGCGCTGTGTCAGAACGCACCGAGCCGGCTGCGAGGCGGCGAAGCTCAAAGCAAAGCTTCTGGGCGGTTTTTTCCATCTCAGAAGTGCAGCTGCTTAGCTGTCTGAGCACCCCTAGAAACCCTTTCCTTGCTCTGGAAGCGTGCGCTCTCCGATCCAGCCCGACAGCGCTGAGCCAGCGGTGATTGTCCTGAGATAGCACTCGCGCACTCGAGCTTTACATTAAAGCGAAACCATATGTATCAGCTACACGTCCACCCCGCTATCCTCTGCACAGCCGTGCCCAGATCCCTGTCCTCAGCTCACCCCGCTGATCCACTTTTCCCTCAGCCTGTCGGACGTGGTGCTTGTTCCCGGACTTACCGGACGGGTTTAGTGGAGGATGTGAAATCAGCCTGAGAGTACTGCTCTGCCTTGTGTAAGAATGCCATATGTTTTTCAGCCTTCCACAAACGTTGTTTTATTGACTCAGCGATAACGTTTTGCCCTCCTGGGTCCTTTTTCCCTTTTCACTTTGTTAGCTGAGCGGTTTCCCAAATCTTCTGTGGTGCTTCTTTGGAACAGATGTACGGCGTTTTAATGTGAGTAGCAAAATCCGTAGCTTCAGCTGGTGCTGCCTCTTAAAAAACAGAACTGATTTCCCTTGTCCCCTTGTTTTGCCCTTTGTGGAGTGGAGAACTGGGCTGGGAAACGCTCAGATGAATACTGAGTTGGCAAAATGAGTCTTAGTTCTGACTCAGTTCCTGGATAGCAGCAGAGCTACTCAAATGTTTACGTGGGCATCTCTGGGCTTAGAGGAACAACTCACTGGTATTTTGGCTAAATGATATGTGTGGAAATAGCCTGGAGATCTGGCTCTTTAAGTCCAGAAAATGCTAACTGATCTCGGGTGCTGTTGTCATTTATAGTCCTTCCCAACCCTTGGGCTCTGCAGAGCTGCTGCTCTGGAGCTGTACTGTTTTGTGCAACTTTCTTGAAGCAATGGGGTCGAACACTGAGGCACTACAAACACCCAGCACGTGTCATGGGAGCCTATGTCCTGCTCTCTTCTGCAGTCCTGGATGATAACCCTCTGTAGTTTTCACTTGAGAACTACTTTTTTCCCAAAAATATCCATGTCTATCCCTCCAGAACGTGTTGATTAACTGGAACTGGATGATCTTTAAGGTCCCTTCCAACCTAAGCCATTCTGTGATTCTAACTGTGGTGTCTTTTAAACACGTCTTCTCTCGTTGTGGTGCATGGAGAAGCTGAGGTAGTTTGGAAGCTACATCAGAAGGACAGTGAGTATTTATGGACTGCCTTCAGGACCCTTTGGTCTAAAAGATGTGAGTCCTGCTCTTACACTGGGCTCTACCTAAGACAAGTAGGATGATAAGGGTTTTTTGCAGTTTTCCATCTGCAAAAGACTCCTGCCCATCTCTGCCTCCAAAGCTTGGATGGTTATTTGTACACCTCTTGTTTTTCTCATGCTTGCTGCCTGTCCTCTAAACCCCATGGACTGGTTTGTGGGTTTTCTTTTTTGTGATTTTCTTCCCACAGAAGTAAAATAATCCCTTCTAATGGAGTCTAATGCTCTCCATCAGTTTCCTGCCAGTCCAAATGAAGGTCTGAGGAGAATGGTGATGCTGACTTCTGAAGTATGTCACTCTACTTAGTTTGTGTGATTGGATTATGCTGAAAGGAACTAGAAATTATTTTCTCTGTTCCTCTGACTAATATTAAAATACAGCCTGTTGTATTTCACAACTCTAACTCCTGTCTCCTTCTCTTAGTAACCATAATTAGACCAGAAAATGGAAAAAATGTAGAAATACCATTCTCAGTGGCTACGAGCATCAGTTTTCTTTAAAATTTAATAAAGTCAAGTCTATGGAAGTAAAATAACTGAGATTTTTTTCTTCTGTTGGTGAGTTAGAAAGTCGTGTCGCAGCGGTGAAGAATGAAGAAGTACAAATATTACCTCTTGGAAATGAAGTGGGTGGGGAATGGGCTTGAACTCTTACTTCCTAATGGTTTCTGAACTGTTTGCTTAAGGATTCTGCCCTACTCTGGTTTAGGAACAGTTGTAGCACAGCAGTAGTACGGGAGAGTGACAGTCTGGGCTGGTGGAGTTAAGCTTCAAATCCTCGTGCACAGTGCTAGTGGTCTGTAAGAAGGGAATAGAAGCATAATGCAACTGATCCCTTGGCACTGTGGCCTCCTAAGAAAACAAGTGGCATCACAAAACAGTGTACTCTTTCCAGAACGTGTTGTTGTCATGTTCCTGTGAAGGATCTGGAGTGTAAGTCTTGGTGATCTTAGAGCTCTTTTCCAAACCTTACTGGAACCTCTTGTCTTTTCTGAAGTAAGATATCGTTGCTGGGGTTTTGTGGGATGTGTGCTTCGATGGAATTAATGGCACTGATCAGAGCATGCCTATCACATCATCACAATGCATGTGTACATATTGCACACTCCTAGCATGCAGGCTGTAAGGATGGATGCAGCAGATAGTGCTTTGTCACTGAGAAAAGCTGGAGTTGCTCTGAAGGTAGAGAGATAAGATACCAGCGGGAACATAGAGCAGGAGGTCACAACGTCCCTTGCTTTTCACACTGGATTTTGGTCCCTGAGGGCTTGAGGGAAACAGATTTTGCAGCCCTGGAGTAGTCTTATAGAGCTTTGGTTTTTGCATGCTCCATCTTCAGAGCCTGTTTCCACATTGTCCTCGGAGACAATTTTTATCTCACTTCTGAGAACAGGAGGTCAGAGGGAGAGAGCTGGAGGCCACAGAGCAGATAGGGAGCAGAACAGAGGTTGCAGTGAGCTGGGCAATGTCCAGGGAGCTGCACTGATGTAAATAAGGCTCATTTCAGTTTGTGGGGCTCTTTGCTTTCGATCACTCGCCTTTTCTATCCAACAGATCTTTAAAGGGCAGCAAAATCCTTGTAGTGGCTTGAGGATTTTGTGAAAATCTCCGAGTTCAAAGGCAGGAACTGCTCTGTAAGAAACAAGAAAATATTTGTTTTCCTGACAGTTGAAGCAGAGAACTAAATAGAGGTAGATCAGCTCTGAACAATGGATGGTTATTTACTTTTTTCTGCATAGCTCATTATTCTGCATAATGGTGTTGATTAAAAAAAAATATATATATTTCTTTATTTTTTAAGTGTGCTCTCCAGATTTAGCTGAATGGCATTTAACAGCGTAGGCTGCTGACATGCTTCGAATGACTGAAATATTGGATGGGATGTGATGATGTTTGCACACTTCGAGGAGAGGAGGAAAAAATTAAAAGCTTTGCTTTGGATCATTTCCATTGTGAAATACCAACTGAAGCTTCCTTGTAGTTTAGGTATCCAAAAAATCCCCTTACTCTAAGGTAGGCAGTAGTCCTGGCTTATCCCAGTGCTGGCTGTTGCATGGGGAAGGAGCGTGCTCTTTGCTCTTATAACATCTCTGTCAATTTAATTCCTTTTCCAGAGCAGGTGGGGAATGCTGGAGCACTGCTTTTACTCCAGAAGGTCTTGTACAGGTGTACAATACAACTGCGTGCTAACCTACTGTTTCTGTTGGACAAACAGGTGTTTATTCTGAAGCTGAACTTAGCATTCTTCTGTCCCATAAGCATGCATGTTCCAGGATGTAGGTGTAACCTCTTGCTTTGATCTCCTTTTCTTTTTCAAGCAGGACTCTTTTGGAATCAGTCACAGATCTGATCCCAGCGGATGCTGCCAGGAAGACACGCATCATTAAATTGTCTGGTAACCCTTTGCTTGAACTCCTGAGAACCACAGACCCTTTCAGAAGGTGTGGGCTGCTGGAGGGAGCCTCCTTTTGCAAGACAGTGGCTTCAGCAGTGAAACGACTTCATGATATTTTCATTGTGCTGTCTGTCTGCTTGCTTCCTCTCTTGCGCAAGCGCTCTCCAATCCCACTGGGACACAGTGTCACAGCTGACATACAACAGTTTAAGGCAGTGCTGCTAGTGTAGAGGTTGGTCCTATTCTTGCTTATCTGCTGGTGGCCAAGAGATCCTGATCTGAGAGCCCACTCCCTGTCAGCAGATCATGACTTATTTTTATAGGGTCGTTTTTCAGTTGGATCTGATCCCTTGCTCACCCCATGGCTCCCACTGCTGGTGAAAGCAGGGCTGTCCTTAAGGACAGGGCAAACTTGGATGATTTTCCTGACACTGGAAATCTGTGCCCTCCGGTGCTGTCACACACGTGCACAAAAATTGATGTGGATGTCTCTGCCTCAGATCACTTCTTGTTCTCTCACTCCCTGATTGCTTCCACAGACTGGCAGGACTGAGAGCTGGCTTTGTGTTTCCAAGAATGAGCTGGAAGAGCTGTACAGGGCACACGAGGAATCAAAGGCTCTTAACTTCTTGCTGCTGAAGTTGGTAGTTCCAGCTCTAAGGTAAAGGTTAGAACCACAGACTTGCAGTTTGTGGTCTGCTGCTTGGGTTGTCTCTCATAAAACGCTGTGTGCCATTAATTAACACATGCAAAAGCACAGTGCTTCGAGTAGTGTTATATGCTGAATTAAATGTCCTCTTTATTGTCATGGGGAGCTCATGCTATTGCTCCAGTTATACAGTAACATCTGGTGCCTCTGATAGAGGCAGTCTGACAGAAGACTGAGTTGACAATGGGCTTTAGGGTTAAGCACTGGATCATCACTTTTTTTTGCCTCCCAGTTCTCATGGGATGAGATCTTGAGTTGTGTGGTGGTATTGCCCTGCAGGGGATCCAAGTAAAGTTAGC
Organism: Cyrtonyx montezumae; assembly: GCF_038088225.1. Classification (NCBI taxonomy): domain Eukaryota; kingdom Metazoa; phylum Chordata; class Aves; order Galliformes; family Odontophoridae; genus Cyrtonyx; species Cyrtonyx montezumae. The sequence goes on along the minus strand of NW_027071936.1, from coordinate 65,920,096 downwards.
TTTGCTTTCAGTTGCTGACTGCCAGGGTTAAACTGGTAGGAAGCACTGTACAACTTGGGGATGAGCTAGAAGCTAGGTATTTCTGCATGAAGAGTTGATGCATGTGGGATTTCCAGAAGAGTGGTCTGAGGGGGAAAAAAAGAGCTCTTCTGTCTGCAGGGTGGAGTGTGAAGGAAGCACAGTGGTAGGAAAAATACAGTCTTGCCAAAGGGGGCCTTAGCAAGTTGTCTGATCTGACCGTCTGCCCCCCAGGCTGGGTCAGATCTATCCAAACTTTCCCAGCAGATGTTTATCCAGTCCTTGAAAGCCTCTAGTGATGGACTTTCCCCATCCTTCCTGGGTGATCCTTTAAAGTCTTGCGTTGGTTCTTAGCATTAGCAAGATTTTCCTAGTTTGTAACTAAGATTCCTGTTGCTGCAGTTGAAAATTGCTGACCTCTCGCCCTTTTGTTATTGTACAAAAGGAGTTGTTCAGATCCCTCTCTGCAGGCTTTGTGCATAGGCCACAGCTGCAGCTGGGCCGGGTCTGCCTTGGGCTGCAGTGTGCATCTGGCACCAACCTACACGAAGCTCACAGACACATATGATGCTCATATGGAGACTTTGGGGCACGTTGGATGCGTTTGTTGGCAGCTGCACAGATAACATGTTCTGTCATGAAAGGTTTCATGATGGGTTTATGCTGCTATGCACTGTAAAAACAGGGCACAGGCTTTTCTAGCTCAAGTGCTGCCTTTTCCCCAGGGAAAAGATCCCCAGGATCTTCACCATCTATTCCAGAACTGAAGGGGGAACTTCCTCGCCAGCTGCTATCACCAAAGCTTTCCCCATGGTGAGCTGGACTGTGGGTGATGTTATTCTCCTCATCTAAGCTCTCCAGCTCTGTGCTGTGCTTCGTGAGTGACCTTCTGCAGTGGTTACACCGTGTCCTTCTCATTTCCTAGGTACTGTCTCTTTGCTTCTGTGAAGGATATGGTTATCCTTGTGTCTGTGTGAGATGTGGCTTTGCAGATCCTTCTGAGGGTACTCAGAGCGTGGCAGAAAACGCAGTGGGTAAACTTAGAACATTACTCTCCAAGGTAAAGAGGGTGACATATCAGACAGCATTAAAGCAGAGATGGATTGTGATTGTTGCTTTGTAATTGCAGTTTTAGGGAAACGATTCCAAATTACTGTTGTGTGATGGAGCCAGGCATCACAGGGCTGTGTGGCCCTTCTGGGTGAATTTGGCTCTTGCTGCTTACAGGTAGACTGATGCCCACGTGACACAAAACCCTTCAGTTTGCATTTGCTAGCCTTGCTGTACACAGTGGCTGTATTTATTTTTTTTCAGGTTTTGTAGGTTTTGTTTTACAGGATACTCAGAGGAAGGCAGCACTTGCATTTGAACTGTGTCTAAGAGCTTCACTTTCTGGAGGGCTTCACTTTTGTTAAGGGGGCAAAAATAACTTTCCTCTGTAGGCTGTTGCAGGCGTTTTCTCTCAGTCTATCAACACCTCTTGTACCTTTCAGTGGGGGAGAGTAGAAAGCCTGTGAGAAAGGTATGTCTGCATAGAGAGCCTTCATCCTGAGACAACAGAAGACTCAGCACCACAAAGAAGGCGTTTGTACAGGTCTGAAATCCTTCCTGGCATCAACTCATATTTATTGTGGTAGAAAGAGCAGGTAGGGAGGAGCAGTCTGGGTTTTGTTTGTTTAAACTGTTGGTGCATATCTTTTTTTTTTTTTAACTCTCCTCAGTTTTCTTGCAGAGCTTTTATATGATAACATGTATAATGTGAGTCTCCAGTGTCTCATGTTCAGTTTCAAATAGCAGTGACAGCTCTAATGCTTTCTTTCTTACTCTTTTTCTCCCTTAATTACAGATGAAGGGAACTTCAGTCATGTGGAAAGTATTTTATTGACAGCTTTTGAGTCTAAAGCACTTGGTAACACTGAGCAGGTGTATAGTGCTGTAGGCTATTGTGCAAAATTCTGTGTTCAGCGTTTCTTCATAATGATTTTGTTAGAACTGCAGAGTATCTTAGGTAGGATAGGATGTCTGGATCTCTCTGATCCAACCTGTTGCTCCAAACAAGTCCAAATTCAAAGGTGATTTGCTTGTGACCTTCACCTGTTCAGTTTTGGACCATTTCCACTCAAACATGGCAAGTTAGTGTTGTGCTTAATGCTCTCATGGTGAAAAGTAGTCACCTCTTATGTAACCAGGGTATCCCTTGCTGCAAAATATGCAACTTGTGTCTTGTCCTTTTTCTGTGTGTCATAGAGAAGAGCCTCTTCCACCTTCTGTGTAACCCCCACTTAGGTAGTTGGGCATCAGATCTCTCCTTGGCTCCCATTTCTTTTCCAGCTTAAACAAACCCATCTCCCTCATGCTTACCTTTTACATTATGTATTCCAGTGACCATCATTGAGTTTGTCATTGCCTTCTTGGGGAATGCAACTGAATTTGACTGTGCTCCAAATGTAGCCTCTAAAGAGAGGAGCTACTTCCCTGGGCTCCTGGCTATTGCCGTTCCCAATGCAGCCCAGGATGTGCCTGGCTTTCATTGCTGCAGGAGCATACTGTTAATTCCTATTCACTTCGTTGTCTGCCAGGATTCCCATGAGCCTTTCTGAAGAGCTGGTAAGTCCCCAGTGTGTGTTGACAATGTATTTTCTTTGTCTCAGGTGCACAACTTCACGTTGGTGTTTCTTAGTTTCATGAGCTTTCTTCCAGCTTGCCCTCCCAGGATGTTCTTGAAGTTGCTGAGGGAGCTCTTTGCTCCGTTGTTCAGGTCAAGAATTAGGATACAGGACAGTGTTAGCATGAGTGCTGGCTGTTTCTGAAGAGCATCATCATTAGAGGATGCCAGTTAATACTTCAGTCTCTTAGCTGTTTCCTTTTCAACTTCAATTATCTAAACAAATGTTCACCACCTTCTACCCATAGCATCTGTATCTTTCTACTTATGGGGATAGGTTAAGCATCTCTAGGATCTATTCAACTCTGCAGGCTAAAGTTTGCCCTGATGCAACTGTGGAACACTGTCTTGCTATTGTACTGTGACCCTCTAAAATGCAAGAGCCTTTACTGGAGCCTTTTCTACGTTGAAAGTCTGTCCCCATTTTTGCATTCCTACCTATGATTTCTCAGTTGTATTTCTTCTTGTTGATGTTGAACCAGCGTTTCATGCTCGTTTGGAAATTGGAACCTGTACCCCATCATGCTTGTGCATCCTCCCAGCTCTGAATCATCTCTTGGTTTTATGTCCATACATTCCAGTCTATCATCCGAATTGGTAATGAAAATATTGCACAGCTCCTGTGCCTGGCTAAACCCAGTGAGATAGCAAACCCTTGATAATTATGCTGCAAGAAGTATGTTGTCAAGCAGCCATCTTATAGTGATTACATCTATATCATGTTTTCTTAGCTGGATCTTACTGGAATGTCACGTACAACAGCATCAGAGTTAATAAAGATTGCATATCACAATATTCTTATCACTTCTGTACAGACATACACTTAATTTCTTGCTGATGTATATATCCTTTATTGCTCATAGATTTTTTTGAAGATAAAAGGTGATGAGATGTGCCCCTGTGCCCACTGAAGTTTTAATTGTGTGAGCCATTCCAGATTTATCAGGACTTTCATAACAGGACAGTGCCCATATCACAGCTCCAGGAGATCAAGAGGAAACAATCATGATGTGTTTATGGGGCTGAAACAAAATAAAACAATTACCTGAATCCAGTCTTCAAAGCAGCCTTTGAACGAATCCCAACCCTCTTTCTGCAAGGGCTGGAAAAATAAAGAACATGTCTAATCTGTCCCATCTATCAGCCAACTGTTATCTGTGCCTACGTGCTGTTACTCAGATCTCGTTAGCTGTCTAATTGGATAATAGACAGTACACTTCACAACTACATAAGTATATTAAGCTTAATCTGCTTTGAGCAGGGAGGGGAAATTGTGCTTGGTGACAAACGGACTCGAGAAGCTGGGCCGTGAGCAGCGGTGTAAATACAGCCCTCTGTCCCCATCACTTCATTTCATGGAACTCCATGGGCTGAGGCTTGGTGTGTTTGTAGTGCTTATGTTAGAATTTGAATCCCAGAGCAGAGAGCTGGGAAACTTTCAAATTTGGTCCACCTTAGCTGGTCCTAAAGCTTCTTCCAGTGCTCGAAGAAGATGCAGGGTTGACAGGATCAGAAAGCTTTCATGGGAGTTGGTGTGAGCCATTCTGTACATGGCGAGGAAGATGCTGTGATTATGGAAATGCTCTTTTTTCAGAGAAAGTGTATTTACACATGTATCCGTTTTGAAAGCGACCAAATGTTTTGTAGATTCTCTTGGAAAGAGTTTTGACACAAGGCTCAAGTTAAGCCCGACTTGAGGCTCTGTGTTTCAGGGGAGGGGCCCTTCCTTTCCAGAGTGCTTGTCTTGTCTAACATGTATCTTCAGCTTTTCACGCTGTCCAGCTTTTATTTTGAACAAAGGGAAAAGATTGTCGGGTCACTGTTGTGGTCCTTTTATGTGGAGATGAACTCCCAAGCCACCACTCTATTTTGGATGGAGCTGCTGAATGCAGAAGGGTTTGATTCTTACCCACACCTGATTTTGTGCCAGGATTTAGAGCATGGTCAGCAGGGAAAATGATCTTTTTTCCAGAGGGTAATTCACATCCAAGCATCTAAATTGCTTGGAGAGGCTCTGGAGGCAGGCTGTGTTCTTGTCTTCACTGCAGTCTGACTGAGCTGCAGGTAACTTCCCTTCTGCTGCTTCATGTCTGGGCCAGAATTCATTCTGAGGCATCCAGAAGAAATAAATTAGTGTGGTCTGTTATAGACAGTCTCCCCAAAGTGGTAAATAAGGTGGAGGCTGCATTCTTTCTGTAACAATATAGGGTAATAATACCCTTCTCTCTCATCCTGATCTGCTGTTTATTGTGGTGAACTCCTATACTCAATCCGTCATCAACTTTGAATTGCGCTTGACTTCAACCTACACTTATTAAAGGGTGAAGAATGTTCTGTCATATGCAGTGGATAAAGGAATTCAGACATGAAACTGGATATTAAATTGGCAGTGACCTTTTTTTCCCTATAGTTCCAGCATTTGGCATGTTTTCCTCCTCCTTTGTGGGCAATATTGGGGCATGCCCCGTGCTTTCAGAGTTGTTACTCGAGACCAAAATAACCACTATAGGGCTCCTGTCTGACTGCTGCCTGCTGCACATCACACCCATGTGCAGCCAAAGGAGTCCAGATCTTCATTAGAATCGCAGAGTCGTTAAGGTTGGGAAAGAGCACTAAGGTCATCAAGTCCAACTGTCCATCCATCACCACCATGCCCACTTAACCATGTCCCCCAGGCTCTCTCTGTCAGGATCCTGAAGCAGAATTTCAAGTTCCCTGAGCCTAGATCATCAAACGTGGTATGTCTGCTGGTGTCAAAGGCTGGGACGGGCAGTTCTTTGGAAAGCTGTGCAAAGGTCCTCGTCTGCAAAGATCCTCCAAAAACAGCAGTCTCTATTTCAGAAAGGGACACTGTGAGCAGGGAGAAAAACTTTCAGATCACATGTACCCCAGCGAGTACTTTTCTTTTCGATAGGAAGATTTGTTGGAGAATGTTAATTGAGTCCCTTTTTAAATGGAGGAGGCTTTGCTTCCTTCCCAAGTTTTGAAAACAAATTTTCCAAATACAGAGCCTATGTTTCATTCAAGTGTAAATCCTTTCTCTTTAACCTGGAAGTTATCCCAGAAAAAAACAAACAAAAAACAAAAAGCCATCCATTCAGTGCAGGACACAGACCTTCATGGTTGTGGTGGAAAAAAATGAAGTGCATCAAATTGTCCAAACAGGAAGGCAGTTAAGAAAAGACTTTGCTCAGTGTGAGGAGCTCTCATTTGAGTTTAAATGCTTCTCCTACAAACTTGACTTTATGTCTCTGTTGCTTTTGAAGCATCCCACAATAGCTGAAGTGTGTGCTAAATTTAGAAATGACAATTTCTTCTTGCTGACATGCTGGCTGATCCGTAGGCTGTATGGGTTTCAGTGTGTAGTTATGGAAGGGATGCAGAAAGTGATCTGAAATGCACTGGCTCGTTATCCCTTCGGCCTTCCTCATAGCTCAGAAGCCCCGTTGAGCATCTAGTGCTTTATACTAATTCTTTCTCATTTCAGGGCATTAATCAGAATGCTTTCTTTGGCACAGCAAGGTGCTAATGCTGTCTCACACGTGCCAAAGTTGAAGTGTGTTAGGGATGAAGCGTGACATACTGAGCATACTAGATACACTGAAATTTTACTGTATTTTTAGCTGCTTTGTGGATGGGGCTGTAATTCTGTTACCCCCATGATGCAAGAAGACTGTGGGAGAGGAGATCAAACACAAGTGTCCCCATTCCCACTCGCTGCTGCTTTCCACATGACAAGTCTTCCTGCTCTGTGAAAACCACTCCAGATCTAACATATCTGTATTTTTTTTCCCCTGCCAATGCGTGTAATTTGTTTCTTTCTGTGCAGTGCTTCATCTTAATTCTGTAAAGCGGTTTGGGAGGATATAGTGAAAAAGAGCAAAACCAAATTTCCCTTTGTTTCAGTAAAATGTCTTTATCGTCGGAGGGAAGAAATGCTTTTGAGCTCAGAGGTGTCAGGAGGGATGAAAGGCACCTTGCAGAGGGGGATAATCCATCACTTGTGTGCATCCCACAGCACTCAGGCTGCTGTTCCCGGCAGGCCATTCAACACCCCCAGAGCACAAGAACTCAACCAGAGGACAACATTTCATCACCGGGCTTTGTTTTGATGTTTGCAGCAAGGTAGATACAAAGCTAAACATGTCAGTGCTGTGTTCTCATCGGTTTCCTCTCCCACCCCGTTGTCTTTCTCCAGCTGCTTCTGCTTTCTGCTCTGTTCAGTGTGCCTCCCTCTGAGCACTCAGCAGGGAAATCCCTCAGCAGGGAGACCTGCTGCATTATTCATAACGTTTCCATGTCGGATATAGCAGTCGCAGGAATTCTGTGAGTACACTGAGGTGACCTGAATGCAGACAGTGTTTGATGTCTGTGCATTGAAACGTTAGGAACAGCGGCATATGCAAATCCCACACCTCAAGGAGCATGGGGGAAAAACACAGCTCTTCAAAGGAAGCCTTTGGTGGGTAAAAATCTCAGAAAAACACTCTGCCAGCCGTGGCCTAGACTCATTGAGATCTAAGGACACACTTCCCACCCTGATTTCCCCTGCCTTGGGGCTCTTGTCTGATGTGTGAGCCTGTTAGAGCAGAGAGCTGAACGGAGAGAGCTGTGTGTTGCAGCACGCTGAGCCAGCCCTGCTTGTGTCTGCTGTCTCAGAGCTGAAGCACAGTTGTTTACAAGTGATACTCAGCAAGGCACAGCCTGAGATAAGTCCCCTCGAAACTGTTCCACCTGCAGAGACACAGATTTCCTGGATTCGTGGCTGCTCTCCTCCAGGATGAAGTCAGCCCAGTTATTGTGGGAGTAAATCAGTGCAGTGTTTGGCTTTTTCTAATTTTGCTTCTCACCCCCTAGTGTTTCTGTTGCATTTAATGATTTTCCCTGTGGCTTGAATGGTAAAGATGTGGTAAGTGCTCGGGGATGGCTTGAGATCAAAGATTCAGTGTGGGTGTTGTTTTCAAACAGAGAATAAACGACACTATTTAGAAAGCAGTGTTGCTATTTCAGGGCAGTTTGTTGGGTCTGGATTCTGAGAAGTGGTGAGAAAATATAATTGCTTTTGGGCTAGCATGTCTTGCATGGTGTGTCCTGAAATAATCCTCATGTACACATTGAGTTGGAACGGGGTACTGAGCAGATTCATTCCCTGTCTCACCCTTCTATTACGCAGGATAGGAGGAGAAGATTCCTGTTGAAACTGCTCCCAAGCTTGCTGCAATGAATTTAAAACCCCAAACCACAACGAATTCCCAAATGCAATAGGGACACCAGTGTTTATTTGACTGAGACCCCATTGTGTTCTGAGTTGTGCAAACATGGGCATGTTTCCTATTTAATTAAGACTGTTTTTATCAATTAAGTTTCCCAAACAATTGAAGAGAGAAGGAGAGTAGTGAAGATAAGATCGCATGGCTGTGCTGATGGGATAGGGCACAGCTCTTTTTGGCAGTCAGAACACAAGTTCTGCAGGAAACTTGTTTGCAGCATTGTTCTGATCCATTATGCAGTGGTTTCAGCTTGTTACCTCTGTTTTTTTCCTTTAGTTTGCTGTCTCTCTCTCCTTCCTTTTACAGTCCTGAACACCAAACCGCTGATGGGAAACATAACAGCAGCAGATGCCTCCCAGTGCTAAATGGCATTGAGGAGCTGGAAATCAGGAGAAGGCTCCCAGCAGTGGGTCAACCAGTGCTTGGCAAGCTTGTATTGAGTCTCCAAACTCTCTTTGGTCAAGAAGTACAAGAAAACAATGCAGGTACACAGCAAAAGGAAGACAGTTGGGTTGCTTGTTCCAGGTTACTGAACAGCTCTGTTCCTGAGCTCTTTACCCTCTGCATCTTGCTCTGCTTGTTGAGGTACTGTGCAGATCATGGGGTTGGTAGGTCCCAGGTGGTCTATGGTATGCAGAAACACAAAGATTTCTGCCACAGGTTATAGAATTCAAGGTTAGATCACGATTCCTTAGGACAAGGGAGAATGGTTTTAAGCTCAAGGAGGAAAGGTTTAGATTGGATGTCAGGGGAAGTTCTTTACAGAGAGAGTGGTGAGGTGCTGGAGCAGGCTGCCCAGAGAGGCTGTGGGTGCTCCATCCCTGGAGGTGTTCAGGACCAGGTTGGATGGGGCCCTGGGCAACCTGGTCTAATGCCAGATCTTGAGCTTGGTGGCCCTGCCTGTGGCAGAGGGGTTGGAACTCGATGATCCTTGGGGTCCCTTCCAACCTGAGCCATTCTGTGATTCTGTGGTAGGAATATCCCATTCGCTGCAGCAGGTTGAATCCCATTCAGGTGCCCCTATTTTCTCCAGCTTCTGATGCAGGAACAGAGATGTTCTGGCTCTCTGTTGTGATGGAGCAGATGTTGTGAGATGTCTTCTAGGTAAGGGAGCCCTTGTACCTACCTCCACAATCTCCCCAAACAAAGGGCATGCTGGTGTGCCAGCTGCAGCTTCTACTTGTTTTGTCTTTGGGGGATTTGGAGAGCAGAGGATTTATTGGCTGTGCTTTTTGTTGCTGCCGTGGCTCCTTTGAATGTTCCCTATGTGATGCTGTAGCCTTTGGCACAAGCACTGCTCTGATCAGCTGTGTGGGCAGGACAGCCCACATCTCGTGGTGCTGTCCTGCTGGACAAGCTGCATTCTACCAGGCTGTCAGAGGGACCTCTGATACAGAAGATACCCTGTTCCCTTCCCAGCACTTGGGAGCTGGCTGAACCTGCTCTATTCTCATACTGCCCTTCAGCCAGAAAAACAGGATTGAGAGTCAGCCACAGGGCCAGCCCATTATTTTGATTTATTTTCTTTTCCCACAGATGAGAAGGATTTGTAAAACGCATAATGGTGCATTATATCAGAGCACTGTAAATGGTGTGATTCATTCCCTGTGTTCTTGGCATGACGTTCTTTGGTTTATTTTTTTGGATATCCTTGCAATCTGGTTAGTGCCAAGTGCTGTATGGAAGTGCCCTGTGGCAGGCAACCTGCTCTGCCCATATGTTGGCTTTAAAAAAAAAGACACCTCATAATAGGAAGTCTTTAGAGTGCATGCCAGGATGCTTGGGGCTCATTAAATATATTCTGCTTGTCAACAACTACTCAATTGAAAAAGTAGTGCTGCTGCTGTGAATCAGTTTGGAACAAGTTCATTTGACTAGAGGGATATCTGAGACGTTAACATGAGTTAGATCCCAGTGGTAAAAGAATGTGCAGTGGTCTTCTGATGAAAAGCAGGAGCTGGTAGCCCTTAAAAACAAACAAACAAACAAATCTTCCCCTCTAAACATTTAAAAGTGCAGAGATTTTCCAAATTTTACCAAATCTGTGATGAGCCTGAAGAGTAGGGGAGGCTTCCTGAGCCTTTTGTCTCAGTGAGTGTGTTACTGTAGATGCTGCTCTGTTCACATCACCCTCTGTCCCTGGGCTGCTGGGCTGATCACTCAGAGATGTGGACACCATGCAGCTATGTCTTTTCTTGCAACATAGCTTCCAATAAACATTGTTTGCTCAGGAAATTAAGTTCCCAGTGCCTCTGAACTAATAAGAGGTCTTACCACAGAGCCTCTTCCAGCATCTTTGCTGATTCAGATATAATTATTAAATGTCTGATTGGTGGTTTATTCTTTTCTCTCACCTGCATGGTGTTATGGCAATGGGGACAGCTGTCTTGGATCAGATGATAAATGCTGTTTCTCAAAACTTTTTGTTTTTGTGTTGGAGAACTTAAGATATTTCTGCTTCAAGGCCAGCAGTGTAAGGACTGGAGCTGCCATTGGAGCCGGTAGCCTGCAGAAGGTCTGATGGCCTCAGCTCTAAGATAGAGCAGCCTTGGGCTGCTTCTCATTCATAGAATCATTAAATCCACTAAGATCCTCAAGCTCAACCCCAACCCACCCCCACCATGCCCACTATCCATGTCTCCAAGTGCCACATCTGCAAGGTTCTTGACCACCTCCAGGGATGGGTGACTCCACTGGGCAGCCTGTACCAGTGCATTACCAAAATTCATTACTAACAGAGTAATTTTGCACAGGTGAGTTATCTTAAATACGTGTAGGTGAAGTAGCTGGAAGTGAGGGGGTAAATGTGGGTAAGACTTGCAGTGCTTTGTTATAGGTCTCAGCAGCCCAGGTAAGCTCGTCTTCACAGACTGGAGGAGATCTGAGTCTAGATAGGCAGAACTTAAAGCTGTGATTTCCTTCTGTCTCTTTGGGGGTATTTCAAGAGGGAGAAGAATGCAAAGTCAGCCTGAATGTGTCTGCTGCTTTCCAAAAACTGATGCTTGAGGGGGTTTTGGGCAGAAAGCTGAGGCTTTGGCGTGCAGATGAAATGGGAAGCATCCTGTTCATGCTGCTATCTAATAATACACATGGTGTGTTATTACTGTGCTTCCTTTATTGATGTCTGATCATCTGCGCAGTGTGTGTCACTGGGCTGGGTCAGTTATCTGTGAGTGGGGCTTATCGATGCTGATGTTAAGGTCAGCACTGCTGAAGGGCAGCTTTTTCAGGGCCTCAAGGCACATTGGATGGCTTGGTTTTTTACCTGGCCAAATCTCAGAAAATTGAGGATAGTGTTTGAAGCCATTTCCCTTTGTCCTATCACAGCGGACACTGCTGAAGGGTCTGTCCCCTTCCTTCTTATGGTCCCCCTTTAGATATTGAAAGGCTGCTGTCAAGTCTCCCTGGAGCCTTCTCTTAAGACTCCAGGCTGAGCAGCCCCAGCTCTCTCAGCATGTCCCAGAAGGGTTGGGAGATGCATATGAACTTGTTTATTGCAGGGAAGTTGGACAAAATGACCTTTAAGGGTCCATTCCAACTCAAAAGTTTCGATAAATGAAGTGAGGTTCAAACTTGCTTTTCTCACACAGCCACCCCTATACGTTTCAGCCACAGAAACATAAGGTAGCAGAAGTGTCTGGCTTGTCTTTGTGCTGGGGAGGATGAACAGCACATGAAGAGGTGCTGAGGAGCAAGGGGCTGAAGTTGCACTGATGGGGGAAAAACAAAACAGGGATCTGTGTTTCAAGCCGTGGAAAACTTTGCTTTCAAAACTGGTTACGTGCTTGGAGGATAAGGCTGCCTCTGACCACCACTTTAGGCTGCCTGCAAGAGAGGCCAACAGGACTGCTCGAGGGTTGGGTGACTTGTTCCTGCTGCCTGCATCCAGCTGGCAAACTTGTTTAGACTGAAACGTTGCCTTGGATAAAGCCTGAACACGAGAATGGTGATGAAACACCGCTCTGCAGGAGGTGAGTTTCCAGCAAGTGCAGCCAACACGAGTTAACCTTGATCTCACCCGTGCATGTGCTGTCGATGCCACAGTTTTATGAGCTCAGGAAGGGCACTGCTGTGCCTGTGGGTGGCTGAGGACCATTCTGCTCCCGCAGCTCTCCAGGTAGCAGAGCAAACAAGGTGTGCCTTCTTCCGCAGCAATAAACCTGTTGCGATCTTACCAGCTCAGTGTTTGCACAACTGCAGAACAAAGGCAGATAACAGCTGCCTGTTCCGTTCACTCATGCACCTGACTGATGTGGAGTACTTAAGTTCAGTTAGTAACTCGGCTGCTTTCTGCTTCCCTGCTTTACCTGTGATGGTGTAAATGGCTCTGAGAGTGAGTTTGGCAGGGAACTGGCTGGGTTAGGAAAGAGAGGGGTGAGGGGAAGGCAAAAAGAGAAGGATCTTCCCCAGTTTGACATGTTTACAGCCTGAAGAGCATCCTGAAACAACAGGCTTCTGAGGAGGGGAAGAGGGGGAGAAGTTACAAAGTGGGCATTTGTTGTGCCAGGAACCAAGGAGATCCACAGCCAGCAGCACTGCCATTCTTTTGTATGCATTTGATGAAATAATGGAGGTCATTACAGCTGTTAGGGAAAAAAAAAAAAACAAACAGCTTTTGAAACAGAATCCAAAAGTTTGCTTTTTTTATTATTATTTTTTATTTCCCATTTCTTAATGCACTGCTAGAAACATCCTGTGGGTGCTCTGTCCCTATGGCACCATGCTAGCAATGCATGTGCTTACAACACCATAGCTCTGTATCCAGGTGGTTGTGGAGCCTACGAGAGGTTCAGTTCTGATTTAAAAGCTTCCAGCAACATCCTCGCTGGCTTTAGTGGGAAGTGCTTCAACAGTTGATTACTGTCACTATTAAAAATAGCCATTTTAGTTCTGTTTCTGAATTGGCTTCCTCTCTTGGCTGCTCAATCTTACTTTATCTCTGCCTGGATTAAATTAGATCATTGGTTTTAAGTATTTGCTTTTTAAACCCTCTTCAGACTGTGAGCAATGAACCTGCTTTACAGACACATACGTAGTGCCCCTTTCATATGTTAACAGTATTCTGAACTGTTGCAATTCAAATAGTAATAAAAGTAATGTGTGGATTTTTGTGCTTCCATTTAACCTTTCCTATGAAATGAGATCTTGTTCTTTTTTAGCCAAGTTCTTTTCAGCCAAACACAATGAATGCTGTTGTTTAGGTTGCTGATTAAGGATGGTGCTTAATTCCCAGCAAAGGAAGACCCAGTGGGAATAAAGGAACTCTAGGAAACTTTGGTTTGCAGGGGATTTCTCTGTCTTGCTTACACGTTCCTCACACTCAAGCCTGACCGTAGCTGTTGTTAACATGAAAACTGTTAATTCACTCTACAGAAGGACTGAAAAGGTTGTTCACATGTTGTGATGAAGAGGGACAACCAGGTTCTCATGCAGGAGTCTTGGAATGGCGTGTGTGAGAAAAGTCCCTGGCTGCCTGTTTTGGGGGTGCACTTCTTTCCAACCTCATTTTAGCTGTCTAAAACTATGTCCAGATGTGGAAGTGTGGTTACGTCTACGGAGATGGCCCTCTTCTCCCAAGTAACAGTGATAGGATGAGAGGTAGTGGCCTTCAGTTGGACCAAGGGGGGTCAGGTTTGATATTGCCACGTGTCATCACCGCTACAACAGTGCTACCATGAGGGTAGTATACGGGTGAGCTAAGAATAGGAGATTTCCTTGAGAAATGTGTTTGTTTATTTTATTTTTCAATTTTTTATTGTCTGAACCTCGTTGACCTTTTCTTTAAGAATCCTGTAAGAATAGAGAGTATTGTTGTAATAAGGATGGGAGCTGGGAACAGCCATGTTTCCCTGGCTTCTTCCTTATGAGCTGCAAGGTTTTGCTGGCAAAATTTGAAGAAGATCTTTAAGTGGACTTACCTCTGAACTTTGGTGGTTTTGCTGCTGGTTTAGAGGAAGACGATACCAGCATCCAGGGTGCAATACTAGGAATGGAAACCCAGGACTCCAAGTTGGTACGATGACCATTGGATAAAGTAAACTGTTGCAAAATTGTGCAGTTGTGCAGGTCTGGGAAATGAACTGATTAAAATACCATGAGCAAGGCACTCAGATACACGAGAGGTAAGAGGATTAAAGATGCAATATTAAGATGCAATGGAGATGATGTGTGTATATATATATTGTAATTGAATGTAACCCTGGCTGGTGGCTTGGCAAGTATTGATGACAGGGCCTTGCACATTTAAGAAGAATAAGGTATTTTATGTGCATATCTTATTTATGAACCTCCCAGTGTATAAATAATACTGAAATAAAGTGCATTGAAGATTCACAGATGTTTTATTGTCATTTCACAATGAAGCATGCATCTCATTGGGAAGAACAGGCTCTTGCTTAATTGCCTTCCCCTGCTGATCATACGGTAAAGGTTGTTGGCTAATTAAGGGTGGTTTCTAAATCAGGATTCCTGACACACAAAATAACCTGTTATTTTCTTATCTGTCTAGACAGCTCACCTAATCTAGTATTAAAATTCTGAAGCAGAAGGGAAAAACATTTTCTTGAAGCTTTCATGTGAAGAATTCGTGTGAGTTTGCCAAAGCCAGGATTAAGAAAGCTGTACTTAAAAAGCTGAGCTACAGCTGTTTGTATAGGGTGTAGGTGGCAGAAGAGATGTTTCTTTACTGTGGCAACTAAAATATTTGCATTGACGTGTTGTCCAGAGACTGACTAAGAACTGGAGAACATTGTAGACTGTATGGGTTGTAATAAGCCCTGAAGGCTTTTCTATTAAGAGCTATTTCATCTGCAGATGATAATAGCTCACAGATGAGGAACATCTAGCCAGGTTATGATTTATTTCTTCTTGAAGACGAGGTGACTTTTCTTTGCCTTTCATATCCCAGTGGTGGATTTCCCTGAGGTTTTGGATAGAAAAGTCCCAACGTTCATGGCCAATTTGAAAGATCTTGAAAGAACCCAAAGAATTCTCACTTCTTACCCGGCTAGATAAAACGTTGGTAAACTGGCATGCTTTAGTTGGGAAGTAAGGGAGTGCTGGTTGATCCATTGGCTGCTTGCCCCTTGAACAGCCCTGGGACAAGGTCACATGAAATGTAGTGACTTCACTCAACCTCCAGAGAAGGTGAGTGGTGATGAAAGTTGTCTGCAACTGGGATCTGGACCCATCTCATTGCTTGCTATAGGGAAGGGGCTTTGCATCCTCCTCCTCTCTTCCTGCTCCAGAGCTTTTCTGTTGATTGCAAAACCAAGGGGAAAATGTTCTTGCTGCTACTTCCTCAAAGTATTGCAGTGCTTTTGAATCCTGCTTGTTCAGCAATAAGTCCAGCACCTTGAGTTGGCGACTTACAGCTTTCCCTTTTGTCAAATGACCACAGTTCATGACACATGGACTAGAAAGTATTGAGTGCTTGACATGTTTGACTTTGGCTTGGAAATAACTCTTCAAACACCAGTGATTGGCTCCCTGTGACAAATATCTGCTATCCAAGATCTGCTCATCCTGGGGTGACTGCTGTTAACAGCAGCTAGTAATTTTTGGCATGGCCCTGTGTCACTTGTTCCGTTGTCCAGTGACAGTTGGAGCATGCTGCACAGGCAGTTTGCTATAGGCACTGAGTTAATATCTCTTGCAAGTAAGCGCAATAATAGTGAGTTGCATTGAAGCTGCTTGACCTGAAACTACACATGTTCAAAGTGTCTGTCGAGAGTACCAGGAAGTCAAATTTATTTTTTACACCACTGCTTAAATCACTGTTGACTGCAGTCTGGTGTCACTTCTGTTACAGAGGGCAGGATATGTTTGGCCAACATGCGTAAATACTTGAGTATCCCAGAGTAAAAGGGACTCTCCAAATGAAGTCACTGTTGCTTTGTATTTAATTAGCATGCCATTATACATGGCAATAGTTGAGCAGTTTCTCAAACACAGAGGTTTGAAACTTCTCCTGATGATTCAAGGGAGAAACAGGAGTCGTTGATTCTGGCCAGATGTTTGGAGAACTGGGAAAGAGCTCAGAAAGGAGCATCCAGCAGCTTGGCAGCAGGTAAGTGGCAGTACCAACTTTTTAGGTTTCAGGAAGTGTTGGGTAGGGAGGGTAGTAAGAAACCTGGCAATTTTGTACATGCTTTGTCCAAGTTGTTGGGCACCATTTGATGCCCAGGCTGATGAATCCTGGGCTGTGTGTTTCTTGTTACCAGTCAGGACTGGTATCTTCTTGGACTTGGAGGAGTATGGAACTTTGTACCCAGTTTCTTGGTGCTCTTGAGGTTGGATATGAACCTACACTGAGCCAAATGTCCTGACACTGACATTTGTTTATAATGACATCCTACTTGGTGATCCCTGATTATGAGCTAACCTTAACCAAAAGCTTAGGTTGTGTACTAAAATAAGGCAATGGGACTCCAGAACTGATGGCATGCACAGTTAAAAAGATGGCCTGTAGGAATCTGCAAAGCAAAACATGGGATACCGCTTGGGAAAGCACTTGTATATGTTGGGTATGTGTAGTTAAAGCTGTTCTAGTCGTGTCTGCTGTTGGTTTGAACCCCTCCTTATCAAAGAGTAAGGCAGTTTCTGATGTGTCAGGAAAATGTTGGCTATAGGGGCTGCATCACATGGCTCTGAATTTTTGAGCTGGAAGCATTTTGTCCATCGGTACCACTTCTGTAATGATTGGTTTTGATATCTGAGCTCTACTTTATCCCATCGTTACTTGATCTGAAGCTGGTGCTTTGTGGTTGCCACAGAGGCAAAGTGAAGCTTCATTAGAGTGCTGTGGAGCGTGTCGGCACTGGGTATGTGGTTTTCTCTTTCATTCTTTTAAAGTCTTTACCACAAAATTGCCACTTCTGGAGGTTATATTAAGAGATGAGAGTTTGAAAATCTTTTGACTTCACTGGAAATAGTCTGCATGGCACAAGAGGGTGGGGATTTCTGCAGTTTCCAGTAGCCTCCTCCAGGCCAAAAGACTGTTGCAACCCAATTTGACCTCACTTATCCTTCTTTTACATCCCAAGTTCACTGTCTCTTCTGCTGGACATTTATTTTGCAGAGCTCTTTGGGATTTTTAACTGATGAAGATACCTCTGAGCTGAGTTCCCTCAACACACTTGTCTGCTTTTTCCATAGGTTCCTTAGAAAGAGAGCTTGGACGGCATGCAAAGTTGTGAAATATCTGGAGACAGCACGGATGATCCTCTTAGTAGTGGCCTACGGAGAAAACGACAGCCTCGAATAGTAGTTATTGGTGCTGGGCTTGCAGGCCTGTCTGCAGCAAAAGCTCTCCTGGAGAGTGGATTCACGGATGTAACTATCCTTGAGGCGACTGACCGAATTGGAGGCCGCGTCCAAAGTGTGAAACTTGGTAAGAGTGTTTCGAGAGGAATTACTCATCCATTGGGCTCTCTTCTTTTTTTTTGTCAGCAGGTTTTTGTACTGGTATGAAGTTAATTTGGCAAAACTTGCAAAACTACTGAGCACGTGGACCACAACTACTGAACATCCACTACTGAGCACGTGGATCCTTGGGCTCCTCTCAGGGTGAATGAGTTGATATGAGTGTGCTACACGTATCTTCCAATTGAGGGCTTCTCCAAAGTGGACCGTGTTTCTGTACAGAAAAGCTCTTAATGATAACTCTCACTCATGCAAAAGGAGCTCTATGAGAAGTGCTCTGTGATTAGTTAACCTTAAAGGACAGCTTCCACCAATGTTTTCAGCTTGGCTGCTGACTAGAAACTGTTAGTAAATCTAGGCAGTCTATTTTTCTGTGACTTACCTCACTGGAAAGGGACAAGCTCAATGCTATTCTATTTCACAAGTAGCCCAGTTCCTTTCCCTAGAACTGCTCCCTGTGAATCAGGATGCTGAAAAAACCTCTTCGGTGTATCCTCTCGTACTGGTATCCTCTCGTACTGGCTGTCCTACCTCTGTGGCTTCCTTTCTCATCTTGAGATGAGAAAAAGGGCTTGTAAAATTTCTAAATGCAAAAATACTGGAACAAGTGTATCCCTTTGCAGCTCAGTAGTCAGTGAGACTTTCCCTTGGTGTCTAGAAGGGCATTGCCTGTCTCTTCTCCATAAGAGCTAAAAAGCTCTTGGCCTCTACTGAACTGCCTTTCTGATTTCCATTAACTTGTTCTGCTTCTGATATCACTGTGTATTTATTAGATTTGGCCTCTTGTTGGCCTCCTTTATTATTATTTTTTTTAATCTAACATCACTTTCTATATTTTACTCTATAAACTCACCACAATAAATAAACAGCAATGTCCTAATGAAGGGAAATGAATGAAAAGGTAGTTGGACAAATGTGATTTCCAGGATTTGAATAGGGCACTTTACGTTCTGCTGAGACTTGGCATCGAGTTTGGAATGGGAAGTGTGTCCTCTACACACAATACACTGTATTAAAAATATCCTGGATCGTGTCTGCAAGAAGAGGGAAGTGTCGAAGATCTGAAATCTTCAGGGAGCAATATATAGTTTTGTCAGTGCACCTGTGAAATAATTCTGTGCTACTAGTACAGAGAGCTGGTCTCTTTTAGGGCACCTTCTCCAGTTACTCATCATATCTTTGCCTGGGAACTTGCCTCCTGTTGGTTATCACTTCTAACTAACGTGAGGCAGGGGCAGGCTCTTGATCTGGTGTTTTGTAGCTGTACCTTATATATGCACATCAGAGGACTGGAACCTGAAGTTTTAGTCTTGTTCTTTTAATAGTTGACCTAAATGCATCCAGTTCTCAGTGTAGAAGAGACACGGACCTGTTTGAGCATATACAGAAGGAGGCCACAAAAATGATCCAAGGATGGAGCACCTGTCCCTCAAGGACAGGCTGAGAGAGCTGGGGCTGTGCAGCCTGGAGAAGGGAAGGCTCCAGGGAGACCTGAAGTGGCCCTTCAGTATCCACAGAGGAGCTAGAAGAAGGAACAGGACAGATTCTTTTGCAGGACCTGTTGTGACAGGACAAGGGGAAATGGTCTCGAATGATAAGAAGGGAGATTTAGGTTGGTTATAAGGAAGGTTTTTTACAATAAAGGTGGTGAGGCACTGGAACAGAAAGGTGGTGGGTATCCCATCTGTGGAGAAGCTCAAGGTCAGCCTGGATGGAGCTCTGAGAGCCTGCTGGAACTGTGGGTGTCCCTCTTCATTGCAGGAGAGTTGGATTAGGCTTTGAATCTTTAAAAGATCCCTTCCAACTCAAATGATACTATGATGTTTTACAAGTTGTCAAGATGGTATTGTATAGGGATTGACATATGACCACTTTGATCCGCTTGTCTAAATGGCACTTAAACATTATTCTTCCCTAGCCACTCCTTGACTAAACATCTGCTTTAAATCTTCAGCAGGACAGGTGAACCCACTAGGACAGGTGAGGCAGAGGGTTTCTGTTTTGGGACTGTGTGTTTCTTGTACCTGAGCCATGACATCTGTCCCCACTGCAGATATTTCACGACAGGATACGCGAGGAATAGTCCGAGCTTCAAAGGGAAATGGGAGAGTTCCTGTGCGTAGTCAGAAGGCTTGACATGCAATCTGTGCATTCCTTTGGAAAATTGCTGCTCTGGTGTATTGTTGTGCACAGGCCTGTTTTGACTGCTGCTTGTATCTCAGTGATCCTATTTGCAGGGTAGGAAGTGGGCTTTATTTTTGTTGTATCGACGGATTCATTCCAAGTCGATTAATACTGAAATGAAAATCTTTTATAAATTAACTTTCTCTGCTTAAAAAATATGTTATTTGATTTTACACTTTTAAATAATTTAGCACATAACTTACATTAGGCAACGACTAGCATATCCACGTGGAGATAATGATTGTGAGTTTCTAAGTATTACAGGCAAGAATGACTACTTTCAACCTGTTGGTATTTGATGACATTCCATGCAACTACTGAAAATAGGAGCACAGCATTCATGCTACTGAGCACTGATGTATTTTTCTCTCAAAGCTCAGGTGCCCTATAAATAAGAGTTCCATGCAGGAGGAGGGTTGTTAGAGCTACAGAGAGCAAGCTCCTGACATAACACAGCGGGCACTATTCCTGCTACTGATCTGGCATGTGATGATTCACAGGAGGATTGCCTTAATGAGGTGACTGCCACATGCAGTATTTATGAGCTTTGTACCTTTGGCTGCCAATGTACAGCAGTCATTTCCACCAGGCTCGCTGCACGGGGACTGCGTTAGGGTTTGTGCCTGGATGCTGTATGCTCTGAACCCCACACTTTGTTTTAGGAACATGTAAATCACACATAAGGATGCACATAAGGAACACGTACTGCTTAAGTCCTGTGATGCATATCTTGGAGGACAGTTGCTATGCTATTTAGTGACAGGGCTGTTTTCAGCTCAGAAAAATGAGATATATGGAGTTTTTCTTTGAGGCAGCATCTCAGCCACATTTCTTGGAGCCTCTCACCTATCAAACTGGACAGCATGAGTATAGTGCTGCAGTGGCTTTCTAGCTGAGCATCAGTTTACATCTTAAACAGTATATGATGACTGCTAACAGCATGATCCTTCCTTCCGCAAGCTGGATCCTATTATCATCCCACTTAATGAGGCATTTGCACACCTCTGCAGACTGAGCTGCACAGTGTGCTGTTGACTGGGATGCTGCTCTGTCAAACTTTGCTGCAGGACTTCTGAGAACCTGTAAAGATGTGGGTGAGAGACATGACCCCAGCTTATTTTCAGCACCTCCTTTCAGCTGCTGAACATTGTCCCGTGCCATCAGCCCGGTGCTGGTTCAAACCCTGTGAGTCATAAGGAGAGGAGGAGAGTGGGGTGGACAAACTCTGTGTTTTGCAAGCAGAGACTTCTGGTGATGAAGTCTCTGTGTTTGGTGCGTAAGCTGACAGTGCAGCTTTTAAAGGACTTGATATAAATATTCACAGACATCAGTAGTAAAATAGGATCTATTCCCTGATTTGGGGAATGGAAATGCATTTTTCTGTTTCATTTAGTCTGACTATTAACTCACTGTAACACAAACCATATCAGTAAATAACATTCACATTTAATTACGGGAAAGGATTCAGTATGCAGATCAGTGTTGCTGTCCCAGGGCAGTCCCATTTTTTTCTCCTGCTCCTTGCTGTAGGTGCTTTTCTTCCCATGTCTGGGCTTCTATCCTCTCTACTATACAGCAGATATTTGAAATCTTTAGATGATCTGTACATGCTCTTTCTCTCCTACTTGGGCATGGTGGTGATGTGTTAGTGGTTGAACTTGATGATCTTAGAGGTCTTTTCCAAGCTTAATGATTCCTTGATTCTCTTTCTATGTTATGTAACTATCCTCTTCTGTGCCCTCATGCCTCACAGTAGTGCAGTATAGCTCCTTACAGCTCTTTTCTTTTTCTTCCTCCTCAGCTATTCACTGTTACACAGCTTAAACTGCAACAGGAGCAGTATATCCTCTGCTGTTCAGTTGTTCTTAGGTTTTAGGATGAGAGGAGATGATTTAGACAGGTAGAGCAGCTGGCAACAATGATGGTAAGAACTGAGAACCTAAGCAATTCTGCATTTCACCTCAAGTATCAGAGTGGTGCCACTGTAATTTATCTTTATTGGAAGCATCCCATCATCCTTTCAGAAAAATGCACTTCCATAACTAGTGTGCTTTATTTACTGTCCTGCAGGGCACGCCACTTTTGAACTGGGAGCTACGTGGATTCATGGTTCACATGGAAACCCAGTCTATCATCTAGCAGAAGACAATGGTTTACTTGAAGAAACTACTGATGGGGAGAGGAGCGTTGGCCGGATCAGTCTTTACTCCA
The DNA here is from genome assembly GCF_038088225.1 of Cyrtonyx montezumae. NCBI lineage: Eukaryota > Metazoa > Chordata > Aves > Galliformes > Odontophoridae > Cyrtonyx > Cyrtonyx montezumae. Next base: position 65,898,325 of record NW_027071936.1, on the reverse strand, counting down.
AGAATGGAGTGGCTTATCATCTTACCAACAATGGGCAAAGGATCCCAAAAGATGTGGTTGAAGAATTCAGTGATTTATACAACGAGGTTGGTATTCAGCTACTCTGTCAGCTTGTAGTTTTGCCTGAAACACTGGGAGCCTTTGTTATTTCTGCAAAGGTGGAAAACCAGTAATGTCTTGGATTTCTTTTCAAAAAATCAACCCTGAGTTGTTTTTTTCCATCTGCTCATGTACAATCCATATGTCTGTGATGTGGGAATAACTCTCTGTTGTGAAGATGACATTTGGCATCAATTTAAATCACTTCCAGTAACTATTGCTGGGGAGACCCAATCATTTGCTCTAGAAAGTTGATATTTAATTAAAAGGGTACAGGAGGGATCAAATTACTAAACAAAGCAGAATGGAAAAGCTTAGCAACAACCAGTTAAACGTGGTAGTCCTGTGTCATTTTATTGATGTTATAAATACCATAGTGTACAGTGTGCTGTGCCAAATTCAACTCAGCATCGTAGGAATTGCAAGTTTTCCTGCATTAGAAGGAAAAGAACATCTTTTATTGTAGATTCAGACCAGCGTTGGCTTTGGTTTAAAGTCTTTCTAACTTTTTTTGCTCGGTGTTTACTGATCTCCTCATATACACTGAACAGAAGAGGGTCTCAGTATGTGACAGAAGAGCCAAACAGGAAAAAAAAAACCACAGAACTACGCAAAGAAAACCTAAAAATATTAAAAGGAAGACAGCAAGATGGAAATGGAAATATATGCTTAGTGGAAAGATTAAGCTCTGCTGAAGAAGCTGTAAGCCAGAGGTAAATTCCTAGACAAGAAGTGCCAGCTTTACTTTGATATATCTGGGCAACACTGCTGTGATCCACATCACAGCCAAATGTTATAATTTTCATCAGTCTGTAGGCATGCCTAAAGCCTTCACATTTTCATCTGACAATGAACTTCACTAGTATTTGATGTGGGGATAAACACACGTGAAAGTGAGATTACCCTTGGAAAGTTTCTGTTTAAAAATCTGTCCATGAACATTGAGAAAGTCTCCGAGAGAAAAATCACTGTGGCCTGTAAAGAATTATTGAGCACTGAATGTGGAGGAGGGATGTGGATTTTTCACTTGGAAAAACTTTTAATAATATATCCTGGGGCTCTGAACTGTGATGAGATGGCGCAGAATTATTTCAGTTTTAGAGAGTAGTGACAGGAATTTCAAAGAAACCTCATTATGGGAAGAATTTAGCAATCTTAGGAATCCAGTATGGAATTCTTTAGTAATTCAGCATGGAAAGATCATTCTGGAGAAGGCAGGTGGGGATAACTCATCCGAGCTGCCTTTTCAGACTACTGGGTCAAAACAGAGCCACAACCAGCCAGAATGAAAGATGGGTAAAACATGTGGAGCAAGATTAACAGTATATAAGACTCAAAGGGAAGGAGGAAATAAGTGAAAATACCTCAGTGAGCAGCATTACTTAGGTAAATGGAGCCCCACCAACTCCTTGCGCTGCTCAGCAATCATCGTGTCTCAAAGGTGATTAAGAATGTCTCCACCAAAGGGAGGCTGTCAGGTGCAGACTCTGAAAGGAGAAGAGAACACAAAGATGAGAGCTACTTGGCTTTGGGATAAAGGATGTAACAAGATGTCAGTGTTTGAGAAATGATTAATTTGGCAAATCTGCCCTTCCTTTTAAAGTGAGAAAAAAGGGGCAGCCAGTGTTACGAGAGAACAACACATTTAAAGGTAATCTCCTTTACGCAGTGTGTAATTAGCTTTTCGTTGCTACAGGATATCTTTATTGCTAGGAAACAGAGAAGGGTTTCACATTTATGAATTGTAAAAATGTCTACAGCCACTCTCTGCAATGAAGAATTTACAAGGGACAGCTTACCCAAGGAGAGAACATCAGCCAGCCTCTGATTGCTGCTGCTTTCTCTTCAGTTTCTCAAAGTGTGCTCGCATTGCAGGGCAACCCAGGTTTTTTATTTAGCTTCTCATTCCAGGGTGTCAGATCAGACAGTCTGTAGTGAGTTAACACAGCAGACTGGGTTCTTCCCTGCACTGATCAGGAAGAGTGGTTTCTGTGACCTCCTGAAATACACCGCTTAAAAAGACTGTGTGTATATACTAATGCCTCAGTGAGGGTGAAGACAGGAACATGTGCAATAGGCAGACAGCTTTGGGAACCTTTTCCTCTGACATAAATGCAGGGAATGTTTCTGTTTACATGTGCCACTGGAGTCCATTCCAACTTTCTCTCAGTCCCAGCTGGCCAATACTCTCTTGCTTTCAATGGTGATGAAATGGGTGCTGGGGAGGAGCAGTAGAAATTTGGACTTCAGTTCAGTCTTTCTGTGTATTTTAGGAGGTGGGATTTTAGGTGTTGGAATACTGTGAAGGTGTCCAACACAAACAGCCATTTTACAAATTGCCAAACCCTGAGGTCAGGCTCCTGCTCTGCCTTATAGGAGCTCCCAGACCCTTCTTGGAGCTTTGGTCCAACATCGTGTGTCATCTCCCAGCCTGTAATTCCCCCTGGAGAAAAGACTTATATAGCAAAAGCTGTGACTGACACAAGCTGTCCTGACTCAAAAAGGAGAAGGAAAAAAGAAAAAAGATGCAAAGCCTAATCAGGGCTGGGGCACTGGCATTAACAGTGGAAAATGTAGTCCTGAATGAACAGGGGCTAAATTTGTCGCAACTTCAGATGCCTGCCTCACCCTGCTCAGCCGGCTCGCTTCCCATGCTCAGACTGCTCCCCATTTGCTGCAGCTGCTGCTATGTGCTTGGGCTCTGTGTGTGCCTCCACTTCTGCTTTCTGATCTGTATTTCTCTAGTCCCAGATATTTTGTCATTTGGATATCAAATTCATGTGAGTGCAAAGTACAGAGGATCTCCCTCAAGGGTTTCACTTGGGGATATGAGGTCCCTGAGACTGTAGCCAACAAAGTGAGGTCTCCCTCTGCATGCTGAATTCCCCTGGTGTGAAAGGCAGTGCATCCCAGTACCACCAGCTTAGCCTCACTAATTCATCTGGAGAGTCCTGAGGCTTTTTCCAGGCACTTATCCAATCTTTTTTTTTTTTTTTTGGCTGGCTTCTGCTTCTATCGGAGTTTTGCTTCTTTTTGTTTGCAGTAGCCTGGATTTCTAACAGCTGAAAGGTTGCCTCACAAAAGCCTTTATCTGGTTACAAGGAAGCTGAGCCATCTTTGTTTCTGTAACAGAACGTTCCCTATGAGGGTCTGTCTTAGCTGAGAGCCACTGTTATTTTAAGACTGTGTCAGATCTTGCACTTTTCAGGACTGGTGTTGCTCAGGGTTGTTGTCCATTTGCTCTCAAAGAAAGGAGCAAAAGTTGTGCACCAGCACTGAATCATAGAATCATTAGGACTGGAAAAGACCACAAAGGTCTGCAAGGCCAACCATCAACCCATTGCCTCCCTGCTCACTAACCACATCCCTCAGTGCCATTGGGTGAATTACCAGGGTGTGATGCCACATATTCTAGATCTTCCCAGCTTTCTGCTCTGGGTAGGATAATTTGGGAAGCCTGGAGCTGGGAGGGATTTAGGACTCTGCCTCCTTATGTGTGACCCACAAAGAAAAGAAATGGGAGTGGGAATGAGGGATATGTATACAGCTTGAATGTCTGAGTGTGTGTATGGAAAAATGTAACTGGGGACAACCTATCTTAGAGTTAAGATGGTTCAATTCTGTCACTGTTTAGTCTTCATTTTCCTCTGCAAGTTGGCATTTATGGCCAATTCCCAGGTATTTGTGAAGGATGGGAGGGAGATGGTGAGTTTCAGTTAAATGCACTATTCTGCTTGCCCGAGCATATTGCACACTACTGGCCAGCCTGATCTGGAGAATGTGCCTGTTTTTACATAGACTTCTCAGTGAGGCCATGGTCCCCAGAGGTCTGCTTCACAGGAACTCTCTCTTTAACAATCAGCTAATTAATGGCCATGTTATCTGTCACCTTTCTCCTGTGCACTGGGGGAGGGGTGCAGCCAGAGAATGACAGAGTTTTCCACCCTTCACACCCCCACTCTGTGCTGGGCTTTGTGCCATCTCCAATTAAGCTCCAGTGTGTTGTTGTTATTTAGAGAGCTGAACCAAAGGTCCACCAAGAGTCAGTATTCCCTCCCTGCCTTTCTGTTGCACTGGCAAATACCTGGCCTAGTTACAACATGAGCCTATCCCCATCAAGGTTTAGGACTGTCTGGGGGTTAAGTCACTTGAGTTTTTAAGCCAAGTGAGGAAAAAGCAATGCTATAGATTGTCACTGGTGCTTACAGGAAGTAGTGTGGCTTGGGATGTGCTTTCCTGACCTCCTTCAGCCCTGAAAAGCTTCTTTATTTAGATTTGTTCTTCCTAAGAGACTGCCTCTTCCTGTGGTAAGTGAACACTTACGTAGTAAACACATGTAGGTGGAAGCCAGTAGATAAAAGAGGGGACATCCTCATTAGAGCCCTCGTTCCCTTCAAAGATACCTGCTATTGGATATCCTCAAGCAGATCAAAAGGGAGGCAGAAAAAGTGAAGCCACTGAAGGATCATACTCTTTCTGTTAACATCTAATCGTATTCTAATATTTGATCTTCGATCCCATATAACCTCAGGGTTGAATGTAAATTCTCAGAACTAGGGATGAAATGTGCCTAAAATGTGTAGTTGCTTGAGATGTCGTACTTCTTTTGCTTCATGCTTTTAGGGCTAATTTTTCTGCCTGAACCCAGATGTAGGATGTCTTGATGTAGGATTTGCTGTCATTTATGCTCATATGCCTCTTATGATAGATAAAAGCACTGAAATAACAGGGATTCTGAAAAATAAGAAATCTGGGTGACAGTCATGCTCATTTATTATCTGATTGATGAGATGACATCCATAGGAACAGTTTCACTTGGTGACTCACAGCACAGTGAGTTGGGCATTTTTGCTCTTTTATCTGTCGGGCTATGAGGAATACAACAGTTAATAAAATCATACCCATGGCTCACTTATCCTTTTGGCCAAATGGTAGCTGGATTTTAACACAGCTTTGCTTGTCTTGTGAATGTGTTATCTGCTTACAATGTGCAATCAGCTTATGGAAGCTGAGCTGTGTTATACTGACGCAAGGTCCTTGCAGCTTGTACTTGCTGGAGGTGGGCTGGGTCTTGGAAATCTATGGACTGAGAATAACGGGGTGACTTTGGGAGATAGCATTCCTCTTTCCTCCATAGACTCTTCTCGATGGCATTCTCTTTCCTTTGCTGGAACCACTTTTTCCATAATGGGCATTGGTCTCCACCTTTATCACCTGGAAATCTCCTTGGAAACGCTCTGTGACCCAATCAGTGTCTGCAAGTCTGACTTGTCTTCAGCACTTCTACTCATCTTTCTTGTTCTTACAATTTATTTTCCTTTTTTTTCCCTCTATTTCTCTTACTTTCTTCTTCAGCTTTCTCTTTACTCCTTACTTGTCCTTGTCTGCTCTTTCTTCCTTTAGCTCACAGACTTGCTTTCTCCTTTTCCTACCACTCCTGTGTATTTTCTCTCAATACCATCCCATCTTCATTATTCTTCCATTTTTCCTCACAAAATTCACATTACTATAAAACTCCAGAGAAAATCAAGCTTCTGAGGAGCACTGAGGTGAAGGAAGCTGGGACAGTATAAATTAGTCATATCAGTAGACAATGGGAAGCTCTAGGAGCCTTTGATGGACAGCTGTAGCTGCCTGCCAAGCACTTATTTTTGAGCTGAAGTCCTCAGTATGCTTAATTCATCTGTCTCCATAAAAAAAGATAATGAGTTTTAGTCAAACCAACTTAGATATGAAAAAGTCACTGAGCAAAGATTTTGCCTCTCTGCTTGTAAGAGCACTGTGCACCCCTCATGGCAAGATATGAGACAGAACAGAGTCATTAAGATTGGGAAAGACCTCTAAGATCATCAAGTCCAACTCTCAACCCCTCACCACTGTGCCCACTAACCATGTCCCCAAACTCCAGAGGTGGTGATGACAGTGACTCATTCTGGACAAACAAGTTAGTAATGGGATGAGTTGCCCTTTGAATGGACTACCTCACCTGCTGCTCTGCAAGTGGTAGAAAACTCATGCTCAAATAAATAATAACTTAGTAGTCAGTTAATATTAACTTAATAATGACTTAATAGTGACTAGACTGTTGCTGGTGAGTAACAGTGATTACCTTAGGCTATCTGTCTTTGTCTGGAGCGAAGTCTTGTTTCCTTCCTTCTGCCCAGCACAGCTGCGGTGCAGTCACACGTGGTGTTGGAGCAAGAGTGTGCAGTGAACTAAAGCTGATCTCAGAAGATGGCAAGGGAAGGTAACGTGAACATGTTGTTTTTGGATGGAGGAGAAAGCGTCCTTCTTGGGGCTCGGATGCTGCTGTGAATCATGTTGTCCATCTTCCTGTCCCATCTTTTGCAGGTCTATAACCTGACTCAGGAGTTCTTCCAACGAGGTAAACCAGTCAATGCTGAGAGCCAGAACAGTGTGGGCGTCTTCACGCGGGACGTAGTCCGCAAACGTGTCAAGGCCGATCCGGATGACACAGAGGCCATCAAGAGGTTGAAACTGGCCATGATCCAGCAGTACCTTAAGGTGTGTGTACATATCATTGTTTGATTGGTTCGACTAGAAAGTGTGGAACCTTACACACCTGTCCCATCACTGAGGAATTGCTGTTGGGCAGTTTTTGTTTATATAGACAACATTTCCTCTTGAGACATGTGCTAAGGCAGTGGGCTGTAGGAAACAATCATTCCCTGTTTTTTTCCTTACCTTAGCTTTCTGTCTTTCTAATTAGAATGGAATTTCCTAGGCCATGTTAAATATTCTAGTGTGACTTAAGGTTTTCTTATACCTGGAGCTACTCTATTCCCAGCTTCCTTTAGTGATGTGTTGTCTTGTGCCTTACACTTGGCACCCCATGATCCCACCAAATATCTTTTACCCCCTCTGCCTCTGCCCATATCTTAGAGACCAGAAAAAATGTAACTTTGGTACTAGTAATTTGATGAAGAAATCCCTGGAAAACATTGTGAAAAGTCAAGTAATAAGCTCAAAGGCAGACTGTATATAAACCCATGTCCTAATCATCTTCCCTCACGGCTTCCCTAGTTCTTTTTATCTCCTTGATGGCTTGGCCTAAATGAGATCTCTGTGGGATGAGGACTTAATGCTGCATCAAGCGCTCCACAAGTAAAGTGTAACAGTCATTCCTATTTCAATTATAACGACTTAAAGGCTTATGAAATGAGGCAGGGGAGCCAGGCAGCATTCTGTCACACGGGTAAGTATGCGGCATTCACTATTATTAGGTGAGAAGCTGAAACAGAGATAAAGACTTAAAGGGTATGGCAAGAGGTCTGTGATAAAGCTGAGATTTGAACTCAGGCGTCTTAAAACTTTTCTGATATCTCAGAATCCTAAACAAAGAACTTGTATAGCATGGCAGCTCCATTACCTGTGGACTGATTGCTTACTGTTTGATCCGTGTAGTATTACCAATGCAGATGGTAATTATTTGCTACACCCCGGCGTTGTTTGGTTTTCTGGTTGTTGCATTTGTAGCTGCCACAGTTTGCTACAGCCAGAGACTTTTCTGCAACTCTTGCAAATCCTTTCTCATGTAAATACCTGAGAACAATAAAGCTTCTGAGACTTAAGACTCTCAGATCAGCGTAGCTGCTGAGAGAGAGGATTAACCAGTATTTCAGCCGAAGCATGGTCTTGGTAGCTGCTTGTTTTTCTCCCTGTTAACTGGTTTGCAGTTTTCCTTCATGGCTGAAATAACGCAGCAGTCATCACTGTTATCTCCATAATGAATCACTCATATTCAGACGAGTAGCCCTGATGTGTAAACACACAAGCTCAGAGGACAGATCTTCACGATCTGCTGGACGTGGCCCGATGGCAGTTCCTACTTAATCCTTCCCTGGAAACACTGTGCAATGCTCAGGTTGGGGCAACTATCTTGATATAGTCACAGGAGCAGGCTGTGAGCTACTTAGTGCAACTTCTAAAAAGCTATCTTGACTTGTTTGCATTATGTCTTAGCCCAGCATGGAGATTTCTTCTCTGCATTAGGGTGTTTCAGGCTTCCAAGGGTAGTCTTCAAAGTATGAAAAGGCCTGGAAAATGGATGAAAGAGTAAGACATGGAAATGTGAAGTTCCCTTCCTCTAAAACGTTTAAAGAACTCCAGTGTGGGAATGATTGTAATTAGAAGGTTTTTAGATCACTATGTCCTGTGCATCGTTATTAGAAACTGATCGTGAGGCAGACCAAACATTCTGCCTTCGTTTGAGGGATTGATGAAGTTGCCACCTACTCTTGCTAACACTGACCTTACAGGCCGTGGATTGAAAGCTCTCAATCACACCAAGAGAACCAATTGCAAGTGTCTCACATCTTGACATTTCCCTTTCCTGTCTCCTTCAGTTCCTTCTGTGTTGGGTCATGCCACCTCCTGAAGATTGTTAGCTTGCTGATTGCTGACTGACAGCATGTTGAAGGCTGCAGACAGCAGAAAGAGCTGCCAAAATTTTTTCATGGCTCCTCAAGGAGACATTTATTAACATGGGGAAGAGCATCCAATTGACACAGCTCCAGCTTCTGTTGTGGGAGCGCCAAGTAGCAAGTCCCTGGACAGGGTTGTGGGGTTTTCAATGCTGGGAGACAGTCAGAACTGTAAACCAGTGTCATGGGACAACACATCATCACTTAACTGTGGCTGATGGAACTGTGGCCAATGCAACCAAGGCCAATGCAGCTGGTGACCATAAGAAAGTGGTTTCTCTAACTGGAAGCAAGGTTAAGTGACAGATTTCATCAGATCTTGCACAACACTTTTTTACTAGCGACAATAATGTGCTTTAAGAGGGGGATTCAGGATTCCCAGCTTGAGCACCTACTTTTTGCCCTTGCAGTGAGTTGCTCTGTGGCAACGTTGCTTCTGTGTTGCTTTTCCTTAGGTAGAGAGTTGTGAGAGCAGCTCCCACAGCATGGATGAGGTCTCGCTCAGCGAATTTGGGGAATGGACGGAGATCCCTGGGGCTCATCACATCATCCCATGTGGTTTCATTAAAATTGTGGAGATTTTAGCCCGTTCCATTCCTGAATCTGTCATTCAGCTCCGCAAGCCAGTCAAGTGCATCCACTGGAACCAGTCGGTCAGCAAGGAGATTGAGAGGGTGGCTGACCACAACAGTGACCTCCCTGAGGAGGACAAGGGCTCCAATGTCTTCGTGGAGTGCGAGGACTGTGAGTTCATCCCAGCTGACCACGTCATTGTGACCGTATCTCTGGGAGTCTTGAAGAAACGCCATGAGAGCCTGTTCCATCCCCGCTTGCCTGAGGAGAAGGTGATGGCCATAGAGAAACTAGGCATCAATACCACTGACAAGATTTTCCTTGAGTTTGAAGAGCCTTTCTGGAGTTCTGAATGCAACAGCATCCAATTTGTCTGGGAAGATGAGGCGGAGAGCGAGAGTTTGACTTACCCTGAGGAGCTGTGGTACAAGAAGATCTGCAGCTTTGATGTACTCTACCCACCAGAGCGGTACGGCCATGTGCTGAGTGGCTGGATCTGTGGAGAAGAGGCTTTGATCATGGAGAAGTGTGATGATGAAACTGTGGCAGAAACCTGCACTGAAATGCTACGGAAATTTACAGGTCAGCCATGCTCTGGTTCATTGGGTGAGTGGAGAAGAGAGGGAGAAGGGGGGTTGGGTTTTGAACAGCCATTAGGAAGGAAGTGTGCTAGAGTAATTTTTAGTTCTTTGGCTTTTTATGTTGCTCTGATTGGGCCGGGTAAGTGCTTTGAGCATAACTCCTGCTTGGGTGTGCCTGGAAGCTATTTATACAGAGGGCCTGATAACCAGCTCAGGAAGTGTTGGACCGAAGTGCTTGAGGATTCCACATCCTCTGCTTTGTTTAATCGCAAATTGTAAGTATTTGTAAAAGCAGTGTCCTCCAAGATTAGATATATTTTATGCTGTTCTCAAAACAAGTCCCCTGATTAACCTGTTTATATCTGTTACCTCATGCTACCCAAATCTCAACACCCTGTGAGTTTCCAGCCTTACCTCTTGTCCACGACCTGCAGTTAATTGAAGAAATTTGCCTTCAGGAGTGTAGCTTTCCCCTCTCTTTACAGACCATTTACTACTGACAGTGCAGAGAAGGGGACCTGGAAGCCTAGGACTGCCTGCAGAGCTGGCCATTGCCAGAAGAGGTTTTACATTTTAGTACTCTCTTTAGAAAACATCAGCTAAACTTTGTTTTCAAAAACTACTGCAGGAGCAAAACTGAATCCTCATTCTTCTCAGTGATACACCCGTGGTGGATGATGACCCTGTGGCTTTATTGCAGCCTGCAGAGAAGTAGGATGAGTCAGTGCTGGACTCTGGGCAGCTTCTGTTTCCTGAGCTGTTTGTTTTCAGTGGTGTTGGGTATCCCTACGTTACACTGCAGTAGCAGTACACGCATGCCTTCATTCCACTTGACTTCAGCAGGCCAGCTGCTGCTCTGTGGAAGCACGACAGGAGCTTTCAAAGCCAAGTACTAGTGCTGACGTTTCCACGAGTATAAACAACCTTGTTTGGTGCAGCTCTTCTCACTTAACCTCCCTTTTTTTTTTTTTTTTTTTCTGGAAATATCACAATTTATCTGTGAGACTTTGATTCTTCGACTTTGTCTTAATTTGGCAGATGGGAGCATACTCTCCTACTCTCCCTCTTCCTTCTTTCTCCTTTGCTGTTATTGTTTATATGTATTGGATGTTCCTCTCTTCCTCCCGGGATGGAAATACGTTGGCACTGAGTCATTGGTGTGCGCTGCAGTTGCTGTTCCAGCTGATGCTGCACCTGGTCACTGTCCATCAGACTCTTCAGCTGAATGATTTCTCTCTCAACCTTCAATCCTGGGTTATCTGACCCCAGAGAAATTCACATGGGATTTGCCCTGCTGTGAACGTTCTGTGCTTGAGACTGCAAGAGTCTCCAACCTTTCCTTGGATCATCCATTATATAACATGACCCATTTCACTTTTTTTTCCAAAAAGAAAACCAAAAACCACCTGTTAGTTTTTCGGGGGATAATTGTTTGGGTTCATGATTTTACCATTGCTCTTCAGGAGTTTAGGCTTGACCTGGAACTTGATAGAAAGAGAGGTTCTTCTGTAAGGTAGTTCAGATCTGCCTTGGTCTGTTGCTCATGGAGCCCTTTCTGTTGGCTTCAGAGAGTGTTAGACAAGTCCTACCATCAAACCATTCTTTTTTAGTGCTGTATTATCCTGAGAATTTCACTCTAAGAGGAGATACCATACCTTTGTGATCCTAAATTTCATTTGTAAGTTAGTGCTGGGGCTTATCTGGCTTTGCTGTTAAAAACTTGTAGGGCTGTTCTAGCCTAAGAACCATTGACAGTTACAGCTCTTAACAACTGGATGACAGAAGGGCACAAGCTCCTGTGAATCTGATTAAATGGGATCTCTTCAGACAATTAGAAGTCTTGCTCTGCTTTCTTTGTTGACTAAGCTCCAAGCATTAGGTGCCAGAAGGTGATAACAGCAGGCCTGCTTGCTCTGATTTGTCAAGCTGAGGCTGGAGATGCCCTGAGGAGTCCTGCCTGTCCTCCAGCTATTTCTCCTAAAGGCAGTGGGTCTCTTTTCAGCTTTGTGCCATACCATGTGGATAGCTGGCATGTCCCAGTGTCCCTCTGCTGTCTGTAGACACTGATGTATAGGGGTAGAATCGCCAATCCCTGTTTTCATTGATGGGATTTTAGATGCTCTGCTGGTAGATATCTTAAGTTTGGGTGTCTTAACTGATTGGTGAACGTTGATTTTGTGATAATTCAGTGTCTCATAATCAGTCCAATAGCCAGTCAACATTTGGAATAAAGAGAGGACTGTTAGAGGCATGTGAATTTATCTACCATAGCTTCACAAGTGGGAGTCGGTGGCATAAAAAATGTGTCCTATTTTAGTGAAGGCTGATTTCTTTTTTTAGACATTTTATCTCTGTTTGGACAGTGAAGGAGTGCACAGTTCTTACAAGTTTCCACATCTGTGCTGATTGTTACTTTTATCTGTAGGCAAAGGCGTGTGTTTACTCATCTATTTGAAAGCAGATTGAGAAAGTCCAATTAACTATATTCCTTGAAAGAGTCTGGCAGTCTTTGTAGTTTCTGTCATGCAAACAGCATTACTAGAGGTGCACAAGAGATGCTTCCATAATGCTTACACAATCTGTTGTGCTGGAGAACCTTAAAGGAGAACCTTAGGGGAGCTCAGGAGATCTGAGGGGTCTGCACTACACAGCGTGGTGCTAGGGAAGGAGACTGGCTTCAGTTCTATACAGCTGACATATAAAGTACCCAGGGCTGCTTAGGCCCACACTGGCAGAGGCATCTCTGTGCTTCATGTTGCTGTGCTGTGGTTTCCCTGTGATGGAGGTGGCTATGTGAAGGATAATTTCCTTCTGGGAGGGCTGCTCTTTGCCTGTGCGTATTTTTGGCACACAGTCATATGTGGGAGACCTAGAGAGACACAAAGCTATTGCTTTTCCCAGTCTGAATGACTGTTCTATCAAATATTACAGGACTTATACCATTTTTGGCTGGGCTGATGACTCCACAAACTCCTTTGCTAATAAATTTCAGTCTTTTAAATATGTGGCCTTACCCAACAAGCCATCATCTCATCACTTGTAATGTTTCTGCTTTAGTAGAAACTTGATGTTTCATGGTCCTGTGTGGAACCAGGAGTTGGGCTTGATGATCCTTATGGGTCCCTTTCAACTTGGGATATTTTATGATTCTATTAACGATCTTTCTGCTGACATTTTATATATTGACTGGCATACATACTGATTGGCAGTGGAATATGAGAACAGGAACTAGTTGCAGGAGAAGCATCAGCAGCTCACTGCAGACTCCTTTTACGTGTATGATTGTTTTTTGTAGTGCACTGTAATGGATGACTGCTTGCTCTTGTGTCCCCTAATGTCATTCGTGGTGCACTCTCCTGGGCTTTCCCACAGCCCTTCAAAATAAAACACGATAACTTACTTCCTTGACACATCTGAGAGCGCCCTATCCTCAGACTCCCTTGGGCTTTTCACTTCCATCCCAGGCATTCCTGCTTTGATGATTCTTGGAGGAGCATGTTTTAGAGCCTTTGTTACGCTCAGTCCTGAAACAACATCTGTTTATAGGGTGTATTTTGTTTGTAGAGTGTATTTCTGTGCTGGTCTGTGCCACGTTTTGTTATGTGGGTTTGCAGTTAGCAAGCCACCCAAGTGCCTTTGCTGTGTTTCAGCCTTCTGTTCTGTCATTCTGGTAGACACACCATAATCCTACTAGCGGGCCGAACCAGGGAAATAACCTGCTCTTGATTTTAAGGAATTAAAGGCACAAGTAAAACATTATTTAGTAGAACTAAATAGCACAGTGCCTAGCTACTCTTCAGAGCTGGACGTCTCCCGCTTTAAGCTGTTGGAGTTTGGGTTGTTTTTGTGCTAGGCTGAGCGTGCTGAAACATTACAAAGCCATGGTTTGAAGCAGCCATAGGAGCTGTGCAAGCTGTGAAAACTCTCAATCACTTTTGCTTCTCGTGTTGACAGTCCATCAGACTCGACCCAAGTAGCTGAAGCTCACCTGGGTGTGTGAGGTTGTCTGAAGGGTGTCTCAGCTCTCCTACACACAGAATTCCTCTTCATTGCAGTTCTCCATATCCATGTCTCCATATCCTGTCTCATCCAGGCAGCACAATCACAGGGCACAAACAGAATGTTGGTGTGTGACACTGAGATCAACAAAAAACATGGAGAGGCTGTCAAAGTGTGACACTTCCTATTTCCCTTCTCCCTGAGGCTCTTGTGGGCCAGTTGGTAGGCTATTTAGGCTGCAAGTCTTGGATCATCTGTGCTCCTGAGCTCTTTGAGATGGCAACAGTGGCTGATGCCTCTTACCATGCGTTCACTCAGGTGTCCCTCACCTCCACATCCCTCTTGGAAACCCTCCTCTGAGCATCATTCTCCTTTCCATACCATGTGCATCCCACAGAATGCATCTGCTGGATTTTAGATTCGTTTTAGGTTGGTGACTGAGTAGCAGTTAGAGTAATGCAGGGTTTGAGAACTTTCTGACAGGCTTGCCTATGCACCTGCATAATGAGGATTTGCCTTCTCTCCTTATCTCTGTTCTTTCTGGAGGTGTATATCTTACCAGACTACCTTAACATCCACTTTAGAGTGGGAACCCAATTAGGTACCTTAAATTAGGTGAGATGAATCACTTGATCACCACCAGGCTCTAGAAGGTACATGAGAGCAGGGAACGCTGTGTATTTTCACCTAGAATGTGTCCTGGGTTCTCTGGAGCTCCCAAATCTCTTATATGTGTTTCAACAATCTTTCTGAAAGTTTAAGGCTGTGCCTGGAAGGCTGATTAAAGGGGATGCTGTTTCTGTTATTTAGATACCTGGAATACAGCAATAGAAAGGAGATCTGGTTTAGGACCTCTTCCATGTCACCTGTGGGCTCTGCTGGGATGTGTTTTCAATACATCAATCTGAATATGTGCCACTCACAACTTACACAGATGTTTTCTCTTGAATGCAGTCTCACTTTTTTTTTGTCCTCTTGCTTTTTTTCCACCCAGGGAATCCAAACATTCCGAAACCTCGTCGGATCCTGCGGTCCTCCTGGGGCAGCAATCCCAATTTCCGTGGATCCTACTCCTATACCCAAGTTGGGTCTAGTGGGGCCGACGTAGAGAAACTTGCTAAGCCACTGCCTTATGCTGAGAGCTCCAAAACTACTGTAAGTATGGCCTGAATCAGCTGACTGACAAGAAGACTATCATGACACTGGGCAGTGGGTTTTCTGGGAGGCAGATTGAAAGAGACAGTTCCTGGTGGGGCTTCCAGTAGTGTGTTTTCCATTTTTTTTGTTACATACCCCTCTGGGCAAATGATGTGTGTAGCATTTTACCTCCGTAGTGACTGGAATCCCAGCACCTTAGGGATTCTCACCTCTCTCATGGAGTATCAAGAGCTGAGCATCCAGGCAGCGTTTGAAATTGTGATGTTTGTATTTGTGGAGTTGCTAGCTTGTTCAGAGCTCCTTAGGAAAACACAGTTTATTCTGATTTAAAGCATACTCAGAATATACAGCAATAAAGGCATAACCCATGCCATTGGCTAGGTCTGAGTATTTCAGAGGAGCATATTAGAAATCCTTCTATGTTGGCAGGAGAGAGTAATGGAAACCCAGCCCTTGGCTGAGGGACTCATGCATTGGCAGGGGACAGAGGATTTGTTCCACAGGTATTGACTTTGCTTTCTTAGAGTGAGAGCACACATGGAAATAGTTACTGCAGCTCAACTTACGAGCAATAATTAAATTAATCCAAACTCACTCCATCAATCAGGGTTTTGTGTCCAAATCCAGAGACAATGTCTGATGAATATGCAGCCTCCAAGCAGCTGTGCAAGCATCCAGAGCCACCATGTAATTTTGTTCAGCATGGAAAACTATAACAAAAGACAGCAGATGCTTTAGGAACCTTTTACACTCATTCTTGAAGAAGAGAGGGATCTGAAATCCTCAGTAGTGAATGAGGAGCAATTTTACCATCTACTGATGTGAGAGAGAACCGTTTCACCCAGTGGGTTTTGAGGTGTGGCTGCTTTTCCTTCTGAAGTTACAATGCCCAGATAAATCTTTAATGTCCAAAAGGCTGAGGTATGACGTGGAGGAGCAGAGAGAAGAGAAAGCACAGAAGTTGTATGCTCAATGACTTGTGCAGATTTGTTTGAGGCTGTGGCAACTGGGATGGTGCTGCAGCCCTGCAAAGAGCCACGTGCAGGCATTCCAGGAAGGGAGAGCTGGATGTTCCCAGGTGTGCTATTCCTGTCCCCCACTACCCAGGGATTTCAGTAACCAGTTACAAACACCTGTGACATGTCAGCTCATGGGGATGCGGGGAGGGCACAGAAATATTGTCTCCTTTTTTGCCTCACGCGTGCTTTCCAGTAAGCTCTGCTGAGCTTTCCCACTTTTCTTATCCCCTCCAGCCGATGCAGGTGATGTTTTCAGGGGAGGCCACTCACAGGAAGTATTATTCCACTACCCACGGTGCTGTGCTTTCTGGGCAGAGAGAGGCTGCTCACCTCATTGAGATGTACCAGGACCTCCTGCAGTGCCAGAGCTAAAAGGCCCCGTGTTTGCAACCACCACCACCTCCCCATTCCTTTTACAGGTGTGTGGAGGAGATTCCTTATATATATATTTTTTAATTTCAATTCACAGTAGAACAGCATTTATCTTTTCCTATTAAAAACAAGAAACAAACAAAAAAAAGCTCTAACTGTTTTAAAAACCTGCTCATCATTAGCTTCATTTCCGTGTGCTGTGCTGTTAACAGGGAAGGGTGCTCTTTTTTTGTCTGATGAACTGTTTGTCATTTTAATTCTAAACTGCACTTTCAGTGCCTATCATTTTGGTTTTCCTTTCTGTATTGTAAAAGTGCCTTCTATACTAAAATAAATGTTGTAATAAGAAGACTGCGTGCTTTGGTGCTTCCTGGATAATCAGCTCAGTAAGGTATTACTTTTTTTTTCCCGTTTTGTGAAAAATAGAGGTTTTCTTTCTCTCTACAAAGTTTGGAGTAGGAAGATATGATTCTGTGTGTCAGTTGATCGGTATGTGTTCAAACAATTGTGACTTAGAGACATTTGCCTTAGAATCATAGCATTAAAGAATCACCAAGGTTAGAGAGGACCCACAGGATCACCCAGTACAGCCATGCACCCATCACCAATAGTTCTCACTGAACCATGTCCCTCAACACAACGTCCAAAGGTTCCTTGAACACCTCCAGGGTCGATGACTCCACCACATCCCTGGGCAGTCCACTCCAGTGCCTGACCACTCCTTCCTTAGCCCTCTGTATCACTGTATATTTAACTCGTTGTTACCTGCCTGTCAGCTGCTGTGCTTCAGGAAACCTTCCTATAATTTCATGTGGAAATTTGTGGGGTAGAGTCTTAACCTATCCCTTGTCCTTCCAAAGTTCTTGGAATGCACTGGGGGAGGAATGTTTGTGCCTGTGCACCAGGCTAAAGTGCAAAGTAAAACCACCATCCCACCTTGGTAATGTAGATACAACTGGAGCACCATCTACAGCTGTGGTTGTCCAAATGGAAAACTCTGTTCAAACTTCATGTGGGCTCAAAGGAGGATCCTGAGAAGATGCATGAACATTGCTACTGTCTTTGGAAGGAATGTGAAAGCATGTCATGTAACATGTCTGGATAAAAATGTATATTATCCATGGAGCCTGTATATAGTGCCTGACATGGACTTCAGTTATCCCAGATTTTCTCTTAGTGTGCATATAAGCTGGGCAGTCCTGAGTTCCCTCTGTACAAGTAAGGACACAATCTCTCCTCAAGATGGGAAAGCTCAACTTACACTGCAGGGGTGCTGCATCTTTCATGTCAGTGCTTTTTACTTTTTCCAAGAGGAGGTGACATACTAGAACCTTTGATACACCCCTTCCTTTATGTGATGTGATCAGCTGTGTGATCAGCTGTGTATAATTGCTCTCAGCTTGCCAGCAAGATTCATTCTCATGATAAACTCTTCTGCAGCAACACTAGAGGTCTGGAGATGGTAATTCAGGATGATTTTTGGGGGGGATTGCCAGGCCAGCTGAGGTTTGAAGGGTGGTTGAATAGTTCCTTCCTTTCTTCTTTCTTTTGTCTTTCTTCCATCCTTTATTTATCTTTTGTCCTCTCATTTCTCTGCCTTCCTTTGTCTTCCTTCCTTCCTTCTCCATATTTTCTGCAGGGATGCTGCTGAGCCATGAGAAGTCTGAATGCCATGCCAAGGGTAAGGAATACCTGGCAGGGGTTGGTTTTTAGCCTACCAGCTTCTTGTGTAATCTGGGGATCGCATCTTCATCTGAAGAGCACTTCAGGCAGTGGCAGCACTTGCACTGAGAAAAGTCAGACTTTGAAAATTCACTCAAGTATGCTCGAAATAAAATGGGTAAGAAGTGGAATTTATAAAGAAAATGCTCTGAAAATTGGCTTGGTGTGAGTGAGTTAAGATAATATTACAAGCCTGTCTGAATGTGCTTACAGTTTTGAGAAGGCAGCCAGGCTAAAACTGGGTGGAGGGGTGACCTGGTTTGAATCGGGGCCCCAAGATAATCACCTGCAGTGATCCTCGTGGAAATTAACAGTTGTTTGCACAGTGTCAGCCCATAAACTGTGCTTTATATGGCAGAATCCCTCAGTACTGGGGTTTTCCAATTCCAACAACATAATTTGGACTGAAGAGGTCTAGCTGGTACAGTGCTAACAGGGCTGTGATAAATGAGAAACCATCTGTGTGCTGTGTTCAAGCTTTCAGCAAGAGAATTCTCCTCTGACCTAAATAGGATTCCTGAAAAGAAACTTGTTTATTTCTAAATGGGTTCTAGCTTCATTCACTGGAGCATGTGTTTGTGTGTGCGTGCATGTTTTGTTTCCCTCGAAGGGTTCTCCATCTGCATAGGCAAGGATTTGCCAGGTCATATGTTTCTTTGTTTAATAGTAAGCCAACAGCAGCAGTGCTTGCTTCCAGTATGTCCTAAAGAGGAGGCTGGTGCACAGCCAGCTGTCAAGGATCTGTGGGGTTTACAGCTCTTGGGATCCCTCAAACTGTTGGGGTTCAGAAGGGTGGCTTTGGGTAACTCAGACTGGCTTTGAGCTTCACCCAGGTTGCAGAGATGTTACTAAGCATAGCGCATGTAGGACAGCAGCTTGTTGCTGAGAGCTGTTTTGTTCCTAGGTGTTTAATCCGTGTTGTTGGGCTCTGCTCTTCCCTTGGGGCAACAAATTCCATGAGGACTTGTGCACAGCATGTTTGCTGCCTCGTGCTTTAATTGCATGTCCTGCTGAACAGCAGCCCCTGAGCAGAGTCATTAGGCACAGATGTCTGTAACTAGCCAGATTTTGGATTGACCTTGCAAAAAGTGCCTTCTGGGACAAGAGTTTTTAATTTTTTTTATTAGACACGTGAATCCTTTTCTTTTTAAAGTCAGCTGAGCAAAATGTGGTCATCAGCATAGTTTTAAACTGCCTAAGCAGTGTTTTTCCAAAAAAAAAAAAAAATTAAAATAAAAGTTTGCAAGATGAAGAAGACATGTGTTTGAGCTGTTGCCTTATCTCTTTGCATGTCATTTATCCATCTGGCTGGCTGCTGCCCAAAGGAGCTTTCAAGGAGCAAAATGAAGAATGTGTCTATTCTGGCATCAGTTGCCCCTTGAGAAGTTTGTGTATTTTCCTTGTGGTTTCCTACAAAGCATCTGGGCTGGGAGTCACGTTGCCTAACTGCAGCTATGTTGGAGCAGGATGTCCAGTTGATAAATTACTTACAGAGAGTCCTTCTAGAGTCAACAAAAAGAGGGAGAGAGAAAGAGAGGTAAGAAATGACCTCAAGAGGTTTGAGTTGTCATTGAAATGATCATCTGCTTGTCCCAGGATGGATGTCTGGAGTGGAGGTGAGTGATGAGTGAAGGGTGCCTTCCTGGCTGTTCAGAAGTTGGAAGGGAGTGCTCTACATTGACATTGTGATCTACTGCAAAGTGGAGCAGAGCAGAAAACCAAGTCCTTTGGGCATGTGAGGCTGAGACATCAAAAAAGCTGAAGGGCTGCTGCTTTCTCACGTGACTTCTCTGTCGTGGTACAGCCAAGAAAAGCTGCCATGCTGCTAATTAGGGCTTCAAAGCCCATTTTTCTCCCATATACAGACCACGTGACAATAGTGCCTGGTTTTTCCTAAACAGAGTGAAATCAGTGATGTGTTTCAAGTCACATTCAGAATTAAATGTCCTTTTTAGTCAAGGCTCTCCCCTCTATAAGCTTCTCTCATTTGGCTTTGGGTACAAACCCCACAAGTGAGGGATGTCATCCTGCTGTTCCACGGGCCTACCCTTGGTCCAAGGGGGTTGAGCATTTCTCAAGGAAAATCAAAGCATTCCTCCTGTAAGCAAAACACGCTGTGATGTCCAAGATGCAATCAACTCAATGGGACTGTCAATGCAACAGCTGCTGGACTTTCAAACGGGTCTGTGAGTCGTTCCCTTCATTTAAGGTCTTCTAATTTATGTCTCCTTCCTCCAGGTGACCCCACTTGGTCTCCTCACTCCTCTGCTCCATCACTGGCAGTTAAGCCTTTACAACGAGGCTCACGTTTCTCTTGCAGTCACTAAATTCAGCAAGTGTTTACCAAGAGGTTCTTAAAATCAGGAGGCTCTGCAGCACTGAGTACATGAGGAAGAGAGGGGACCCATCAGTGAGAGCTATGACCTCTCACCCTGCTCTGCATTCTCTAAATCTAGCAGCCTTCTTGCTCCCTCTTTCACAGAGTCAGTGAATCAAAGAATGGCTTGGGTTGGAAGAGACCTCAACAATCATCTAGTTCCAACCCTCCTTGCCACAGGCAGCTCATTAGTAAGATGAAGGCTGGCTAGAGAGCACGGATGGGAGCAATGATGGTAGTTTCCCAGAAACATTTGATTGTGTCATGGGGAACATCCATGTCCCCAGCTGCACATTTCTTGGCAGAACCTTGAACGTGGCAGCAAGAAATATTTTGGATGGGGGGTAGTTGGAAAAGCTGAAACGAGTTTCCAATGCTTCTTCACAGGAGGTGCCCATCATTATTACATGAAGGAGCTGAAAAAATGGACAAATGCAGCACACCAGGAGCGCGTGCAATGAGTGGATGCTGAAACTGTAAATGGTTAGGTGATGGAAAGATGGAAGAAATGTCCTCGGGTTTGCACCTTACAGGTTGACCGTTTTTCCCTTCCTCTGTCCGTCCTTGGGGTGACACCACTGGTTTCTCCTCGGTGTTGCAACGATTTTCAGCCGCACGGCGTCACAAACCGAGGGAAGGTGATTCTGTGCTGCCATCTCGTGGCTAAAAAAAGACTTCTCGAGGCTCAGCCCTAATGCACAGAAACATAGACGTGTCGGTCGTCAGGGGGTTCTGTTTCTGGTCGGTGAAGATGAAGGGCCCAAAAACAGATGATGAATCATGGAACCGTTAAGTTTGGAAAAGATCAAAGATCATCAAGTCCAGCCCCGACCCATCCCCACCATGCCCATAACCATGTTCCTCAGTGCCACATCTCCGTGGTTCTGGATCACCTCCAGAGATGGTGTCTCCACCGCCTCCCTGGGCAGCCTGTTCCTACTCTGGGGTATCTGAGAACAGAGCTGGAAAGCAAATAAAAGATGCTGGATGATTTCCCATCTCTCAGAACCCATATCTGTGAGATTTTTTGGCAGTACTGCAGGCTCCATGGGGGCCTAGTGCCAGTTTCTTGGTGTCTTGGGCAATGGTAATCTTCACCTGCTTGACCCGCAAGTCCCAAGGTTGGCATCACTGCATGTCTGGCATGATCCCTTGTAGATATAATAGCAATAACCCTGCAGCATTGGAGGGTCCAATGGTGATGTGCTGAGTTTGTCAGATTTCCCTGCGTTGTGGGACGTGTGAGAGCTGGAGGATCCCTATGAATCTATTCCCTTTTGGGAAATACTCTATGATTCTATGGTTTTCTCGTGGGTTGCATGGGTGACTTCCACAGGGCAATGTGCAAAGTGTTTGGCAAATGAACACTGCTGAATGGTAAAGCAGCAGCATGAGGAGTGCTGCAAAAGCTGGAGGAATTGATTCTGTGATT
The DNA here is from genome assembly GCF_038088225.1 of Cyrtonyx montezumae. Taxonomy (NCBI): domain Eukaryota; kingdom Metazoa; phylum Chordata; class Aves; order Galliformes; family Odontophoridae; genus Cyrtonyx; species Cyrtonyx montezumae. The sequence goes on along the minus strand of NW_027071936.1, from coordinate 65,876,549 downwards.
TATGGGGGGTGGAGATGGCAAAATAAATACATTGGCAGAGTGAAGCGTGCATTGTTTGGCTGGGCAGAAGTGAGGGCTGAGCCAGAGTGCGTCCAGGGAGGGCTTTGCAGGTGCTCAGGGTGAGGATGAGGAGGACTTGGGGCTTTTATGAGTGTTGTGGGTGAGTGGCAGAGCCGGGAGAGTGAGCACAGAACTATCAGAATGGGAATGTACCAATATTTTCTAAAGTGCTCTGCCGAAAGTCACCAGTTGAGGGCCGTAAATCTCCAGGAAAACCTCAGTGTGGGGAAGCCAGTGCAAAATTCTCCCTCCCTGTCCTGGCGCACACCATCTGAAACAAAGCTGGAAGCAATGAGGTTCCCTGCTTAACTGACAAGCCAACTTCCATGTCTGAAATGGTGCTCCAGACCTGAGGATAATATCTGATAATACCAGGCACCTGCTTGTGCTCATCAGTATGCCTCCAAATCATTGTTTATTCCAGATCATGCTGCTGTCTTCTGTTTTCATTGGATTCTTCACCCAGGCTGAGATGTGTTGTGACCCTCTGTTGCTGTGACTTCCACAAGCTGGCAGCTGTGCTCCTCTCCCTTCCTGCACTGCTGCCCTTTTGATCCACACCAGAGAATCAGAGGGTGGTTTGAGGTGGAAGGGACCCTTAAAGGCCATCTGGTCCGACCCGCCTGCAATGAACAGAGGCACTCACAGCTCCATCAGGTGCTCAGAGCCCCATCCAGCCTGACCTTGGGTGTCTGCAGCAACCTCCAGCAGTCACTGACAGAGATCTGCTAGGACATCCGTGACCTTGTGCTTCCGTCTTCAACTTTTGGGATGCTTCAGTAATACGGTTGCTCTGGGCTTGGTTCAATTTACAGTCAGAAAAAGGGCCTTGAGCAAGGACGTTGGTTTGGGGTGATTTCTGGAGATGTGGCACTGAGGGATGTGGTTGTGGGCATGGTGATGGTGGGTTGGGGTTGGATTTGGTGATCTTAGACCTCTTTCTCATCTCTCATGGTTCTGTGATTCTGTGATTTTGAAAGGAAGGGTGAAAGTGTACAGCCAGCTTTCTTCCTTCAAGGAAGCTCCTTTTGTCTCATTATGTCTGACATACTTAATATCTCCTTTGCTGGGAGAGATTTGATCCATCCCTCTAATTTCTGCCACCCTTTCAATTAAAACCTCAGTTGAATCCCCATGTAGCAGCCTCTGGTGGCACTGCTGGGAAGGGCTGGGTGATTTTCAGTGGCTGAGCCAAAGGAAACTTTCCTGCTATGACTATTGAGCAGCAAAACTTTGCCATCCTTAAAGACAGGGGATATCAAGCTGCCTGCTGTCACAATTGGCTTTAAATGGGACAGGCTTTCAGCACAATCAGGTTGGAGGAACGGAGGCTTTTTCCTGTAATGCATTTTTATTCCAGGTTTAATTTTAGGCTGAGTGTCTCCTCTGCCTGAATCACAACACGGCTTATTGTATGGCTCTTTTAACCAGGGAAGACTTCCCATAAATCCATCTTCTGTCCTGCAAGGCCTCATTTCCAGGTGGAAAAGCTGTATATGAAATAACACAAAGCCCCACTTTGTGAAAAGTGCCAAGGTGTTCCCACCTTCAAATAACTATTACTCTCCGATAATCTGCACGGAAATGAGAAGCAGTGGGGTGAGAAGATAGATAGCCAGAATATAGATAACAATGCGTCAGAGATGGATGGAAAAGTTGGATTTGGATAAAGTGACCCTTTAATTATCTAGGCCTGCACTCTGAGTCACAGTGTTATTTGTTTGAAGTGAAAACTCTTGGTATATATATATCTCTATATATTGTACTCTTCATGTATGCACTCTTTATAGATATATATTTTATAAATATAAGATTACAATGACAATAACGTAGTTCCAATTATGAATTATAATTGCAATATACATACACAATATACTGCCAGGGTTCTCCTGGGACTGCCAGCACAGAATCACAGAATTTCAGGTGTTGAAGGGGTTTCAAAAGGTTATTGAGTCCAACCCCACTACTAAAGCCTACAGTAGGTTGCACAGGTCGACATCCAAATGAGCCTTGAATATATCCATAGGACAACCTATGTCATTACAGAGCCCCTAAAGCAGCTGCATGACCCTGAACTAATCAGGTCAGCTCCAAAATGCAGTGGTATTGGGTGGACTGTTGGACTACATGATCTTGTTGGTCCTTTCCAACCTTGTGATTCTATGATTCTATGAAACTCATTTTCTTCCAGGTCATCTTTCCAAATCTCATGGTAGCTGTGTACTCTCCACCTTCCTCCCTATTCCGTTCAGCCTGAGCATGTCACTGCATCCTTGCCATGCAGTAGAGTCACTGCAGCCACACTTGTTGCTTCAGGGCAAGTATTTCCACTGGGAAATGCAAGGATGGGAAACAAGGAGCTTTGCTCAGCCAAGTGAGGCTCATTGATGTATACCTTGAAAGCTGAGACGTAGGCCTACAGCAGCCCACCTCAACTGGGGACATGGGTTAGTGGGCATGGTTGGACTTGTTGATTTTAGGCAGAAGAATTAAAGAACTCTCTGCCCAGACAGAGTTTATTAGATTTGTGCAAATCACTGTGTATCTACCAAATTTTGAGTTTCCCCCAATGACTTACCCAATTCTTTCCTTGAGGGGAAAATTTGAGCATTGCAGACTCATAGAGATGCTTTCTCTTACTCTCTGGTGTACCTCAAAGTGACTGGAAATGGGAGAAAGTGGGTTTTGAGAGCTCTTTTAATGTCATTAAGACAACAACAACAACAAAATCAACACAACGCACAACAGAATTCCTTCTAATCTACACAGCCCTTTGTAGTTGTTGGACAAAGACTGTATTTCCCTGAAGATCATAAAATGTAAATTATTTATGGGGAGTTTCTAAAAGTAAGCCCCAAGTACAGAAATTGTTTCACTGCAGAAGCTTACAGTAAACTGCTTGATTCTGTTTCAGTATGGAAGGTGGAATACACAGACCATATACATATCATAGAATCATAGAATAACGTGAGTTAGAAGAGATCCATAAGGATCACTGAGTCCTGGCTTCCTCTGGATCCATGGGCTTCCATATGAAGGATGAAGGTAGCTGAGATGGAAAACAACTTTCAAAAAGTACTCTCTTTCCGATCGTTCCTGAGTCAATGGTAGTTGAAACATTGCCCCATACAAATATTTCAACATGGATTCCAGATATCAGCTGGCTCACACTAGAATTTCCCTGCTTGATAGAACTTGAACTTTTGATTTTAGAGTAAAATAGGATAGGGGCAGACAAGAGAGCTCTCTGTCCCTGTAGGCTGTTGGAGAGAAACCCAGCCATGAACTGTAAAATGTCATTTAACTTGTCACAGGAGGACTTTCCTGGGTGCACCTGGCCAGACATTATAAAGCAGTTTAATAGGACGTGATTGACTTAGTAAGGAAAAGATCATAGTCTCATAGAATCATTAAAGTTGGAAAGGCCCACTAAGATCATCAGGTCCAACCATATGCAAGGACTGGGATATAGGGAAGGATACATTTGTACTCAAAAAGCCTTAAGGTGTGACTGGGGGAATTACAGCTCATCCTTCTTTATGATTGTCCTGGGGAAATTAGGTTGAAATGATATTTAAAAACGGGACAATGAGATTCAGAGAGATAGCTGATGATGGGAGAGCATGGGCCCACTGGCTCACAAGGAGGAGCTGTGACTCAATGGCCATGCCAGGAAAATGGTGGCTGAAGGAGACCTGCTCCACATTGTATATTTGAATATCCAGAAGGTTTCTAACCAGGTCAGAGTAAAGGCCCTCCAGAGGAAGGTTAGAGGTTGCAGAATGAGTGGGAAACTGTTCTTGTGGCTCTGAAGTTGTCCTAGGAGAAAGTAAAGAGAAGGATTAAAAAGGCAGTTATGGTACAGTTGGTGCTCAGTCCCACCCGTGCTGTGCTGGTTAATGTGCTGATACATGGTTTGCAAAGAGAGGCAGATGGATCTGCTGATGGCACAGAGTTAATTTAGGTATTCAAAAGCAAGGAGGAGCTCCAGTAATGCATAAACAAGCCAAGGGAATTCACAGCATAACAGGGGAGACTAAGCCCTGCTAAGCTAATGCAGAAGAAAGGAGAAATCAAGCAAATCATGCACAGGACAGGATTCTCAGATAACCTGTGTCTGCTCAAAAGTGACACTTCTGCATCAGAACAGACAGTTCAATACAAACCTGTTTTCACTCTTTAATTGCAGTCAAGAAAGCCAACAAAACAGCAGGTTTTATAAAAAGTGGGATGCTGACTAATGCTGATAGGGCCTTCATATAAAAATCAATGAGTAGTCTTAAAAAAAAAAAGCCAAAGTCATTCAGTCTTAGCTGATATCTGGGGCATAGAGAGATTGGAGTCTCAGGGAGAGACTAGAAGACATTTCCAGTATTTACAACACAAATTAGGGTAGATTTTGCAAAAGCATATGAAATAATGCAGATTGTTTAATGCCATGTGAGGCTGAAGACCACAAGAGGGATGGGAGATGGTTGTTCTGCAGATTTTTGTTCTGTGGTTATGTTTTTCTTCATTTGTTTGTTGTTACCATATCCCCACCGTTCTGTCATGGTAGAACTCCAGATGGGCACTGGAGATGGTGCTTCCTTGGATCCCCATGGTTTTGTTTGCCTCAAGTGCTGCTGTGACCAAATGAGACTTAAACATTTTATCTGTCCCTTTCCCAGATAGTCAGAACCATCTCAGCTTTGTCCCTTCGTTTAGAATGACCTCATCCATGGGTTTGGGCCCATGGGTATGATGAAAATGTTGAAATTGCTCTAATATACCTGGGGAATTCAACCCAGTGAGGTAACTTGGGCTTATTTGTTCTGTCCATGCCCTGTTAGGTCTTCAACAGATCCTTCAGTGGCACGTAGGACCCAAGATCCCAGATCCCAGCACCACTCACCTCTGGTCTCTTCACACCTCTTGGTTGGACTCCATTGCCATGAGGGCTGCAGCTGTCAATCCTACAAAATGTAATGAATTCTTCTGGGTAAACCACATAATGGGTCTGAGACATGTGGTGAGCAGGAGTTGACATCTTTATTACAGTAAAGGTGAAGTTAGACTGTGTGCAGGAAAAAGGGATATGGGAGTGAGATTTCTTTTTCCCCAGTCTCTACATGGATGAAGGATATTCACACAGGATGGCTTTGATTGGAAGAGACCTTAAAGTTCATAGAGTTCCAACCCTCTGCCACGAGCTGGTTGCCCCCGACCAGATCAGGCTGCTCAGGGCACCATCCAGGCCTTGAATGCTTCCAATCTGACCACTGTCGAGATCTGTAAAGGGAATAGTGAGAGAAATACTGATGGGATTCATCACACTTCTTGTTCAGAAAGAGATCAGGAATGGCCAGAACCAAGAGAGGCAAAGCACGAGGGGAGATGAGCTGCAGGATCAGTGGACTTGAACAGAGGAATGCTTATTGACAACCACTCAGGATAGTAGGAGTAACTGCGTGATTTATATTTATTTCCTGTAGAGTGGATTTTACCATCTTAGAGCAGAACATTTTGTGGTTAAGAGCTGCATTTTGGGCCTTTATTGAAGTTCAGCTATTTCAAATCAGAGCAATAGCCTTTCAGTAACTGCAGCAATTTTCTTCTTAGCTCAGAGTCATTAAGGAGGAGGATAAAAAGAAGAGGAAGAATGTGATAGATGAAATTATGTACCTCAGCAGTATGAACAATTGATGTCACACGAGTTGTGTTAGATTGGCACCATTGGAGTGGGAGATAATGGAAAATAAAACACTGCCATTTGAATCCAAGACAAGAAGGGAACTGAGGGTCTTGGAGCTACAAAGCCAAGGTGTACGAGGTCACGACACCAGAGCCCTCAGAAATGGGATAACTGATGAAAGGAGCAATGCTTGTGATTCAAGAATGGCCCATGGGTCTGGAACCAGCTCAGGGCACTGCGAAAGGGCAACACATGGTTAACGAGTTAGTAACACTAATGAAAGTGTTTTTCAGAACTGGGCTCAGCTTGGGACTAAGAAGGCAGAGGTGTAGTGCCCATGTGAGCTGATCCCTGCCCTAGCACAGCTGAGTGAATAGTTTGTGTTTACCTATCTTGAAAGCAATGATTTCCAAAGAGAAAAAAATAGGGAGAATTTATGGAGGAAAAGAGAGAGAAAAACAACTTTTTGTAAATAGCCGTGTACATACCTTTATAAGAGCTAGAAAATATGACTGTGCTTTTATCATAAACTTCAGCTGCAATAAATAGACCATTTTATGTATCCACTGGGGAGGTCTGATGAAGATGAATTAGCATAAAAGTGACTCAATCTCCCTATGTCTAGATTTCTCTGATTACACTCCATTTGTTTTCTGCTTATAATGACAAGCTACTTTCAGTCATCAGCAATGTTAGCACACAATTTTTTTTTCCTAGCTGATGATATTTACATGTCTTTTGTTTTGGAAGGAGTTCAGAGGAATCCGAAAAAAGGCTGGCATTTTTTGGTTAACTTTGAGTTTGAATATCAGGAGGAAGTTCTTCTCCAAAAGAGTGGTGATGCACTGGCACAGACTCTCCGGGGAGTGGGGCAGTCACCATCCCTGGAGGTGGTCAAGATCTGCGGAGATGTGGCACGATACAGTCAGTGGGCATGGTGGGGATGGGTTGGGCTTGGACTTGGTGATCTTAGAGCTGTTTTCCAACTTCAGTACTTCTGTGATTCTACGATTCTCCATTATCTGGTTACATTCCTCTCCTCTCCCCTGGAATTCTCTGTATTGTTAGTCTCAAATAGCAAATATCAGGGTATTAGGGTGGGAACATCCACCCCTTGGTCATATATTGCTTGACCTTGGTTCCTGCTTTGTCACTGGCCCTCCTGTTCGACCTTAGGAGGACATCTAGAATGAAGCAACAGGGACTACGATTTCCCTTGATATACACGAATCAAAACCAGGACTTGACCTTATATTGTGAAAGTTTTTGACATTCTGGACAGCAGCTAATATTTCTCAGTGGTGTATCTTTAAAAAATACACCCAGCCAACTCCGAGGCTGCTGGAGGGGTGTGTGTATGGCCACACTGCAGCTTCAGCTGTTTTCTCCATGGCTTCCATAGCTTCTAATCATGACCTCCTGTTGCTTCTCCCTCGAACAAAAGGATTGCTGCAGAGCTCTGCCCTCGGCTTGTCATGCAAAAAAGGTGGATTTCCTCACTGGGTTTAGCCCAGCACAACTGGCAGCCTGCAGAAAAAGCCAATCCCGAAGAGAAGACCCGTAAGCTTTGCACATATGTGTTCTGTTTTGCACAGAATTATAGGTTTGAGGAATAAATAGCAGTAGAGGACTCTGTTTTCAGACCTAATTCAATGCTGGGACTGCCTCAAGGCTTGCTCAGAGTGCTCAGGATCCCGTTCTATCATTTCAAACATCTCCAGTAATGAAGGGGGCACAGCTTCTTTGACCTCTGGCTAAGGGCTCAGATGCTCTTGCAGGGAATATATTTTTCCTTAATATCTAAAAGGAATTTCCTTGTTCCACATAAAGCCCATCGTCTCCCATGTTTTCCCTCTCTAACTGCAGTTGGGTGTACTTCACCTATGGTGTATAGATCATCATGTTCAACCTCACCACCTCTTCTACAGTGAAGGATTCCTATCCTATTTAGCCTGTCTGAAGTTTTTTTTTTTCCAGACCTCTGGTCATTAATTCTCTCCCCTTGAACTTTTCTGAGTCTATTATATCTTTCATCAGAGTCTGTGGCCTTAGTTAACATGACTGTTTCAATTCTCATTCCACCAGGGATATCATTAAGTGCATAATATCATCATGTGCGTGGCACGATGATATTTTTCCTTTATTCTCAGTTCTTTTCCTAATAATTCCTAACAATGTTCTGGCCTTTTTGACCATTGCTGGGTACAGAGCTGAGGTTCTCATTTCAGCTATTCACAAAGATTCATCATCTCTTTGCTGAATGCTAATGACTGCTTTTGAGTGCATGACCACGTATGCATAGTTTTTTCCTCATCTATATCATTTTGCTCTCATTAGAGCTATATTCATCACCTGGCAATGCAATATCATGAGATCTCTTCCACAGGCATTTAAAATTACTGTTGACTACCCTGAATAATGAGGGATAACTACCAACATGTTTACATCTTTCCCCAGATCTCTTTGGAATACTGTGACCAGTATGGGCTCTGTATAAATAAGCTTATTCCCAGTTATGGTTTGGGGAAATATGAAAAAACAAAATCCATAGCTGCACTAGGTAACGAGTACCTAATGTGTCTTAAAAATATTACAGCCCCTGCACCTCTTTAAAAGGCAATAACTGACAGGGGGAACAGGAACCAAAATAAATGGAGAAAGATTTGGAAATATCTTTAAACGAATTTGGAATCTCTCAGCTGAGTGCTGCTGAACAAAGGAAAAAAGGGTTTCTTGCACTGCAGCTCAGTGTGAGAGAGGCTCTTGGTTTGAGAGTCTTAGATCAAAAAGAGCAGCAAAAACACTATCAATTGTTTTAAAATAAAAGGAAAAAAGATAATAAGATTTATCCTTCACATTTGTAGAAATCATAAATAATTTGGGAAGGGAAGGGAAGGGAAGGGAAGGGAAGGGAAGGGAAGGGAAGGGAAGGGAAGGGAAGGGAAGGGAAGGGAAGGGAAGGGAAGGGAAGGGAAGGGAAGGGAAGGGAAGGGAAGGGAAGGGAAGGGAAGGGAAGGGAAGGAAGAGAGAAGAAGAGAAGAGAGAAGAGAAATCTTTGCATTGAGGTTCATTTGGGTCAGCAGCAGGAGGTTCAGCACAGTTTTCTCCTTTCACCAAAACAGGTGCAATATCTAGGCAATATTTTAAACTCAGCAGGAATTGCCAGGCAGAAAAATGTAGACCAAGCAGTTTATTATGATAAATTAACCTGACCTCCTCTATAGAAAGAACAGGAGAACAAATTTTTGCATCAAGCCCATTATTTCTTCCTGAGCTAAAACACACATTCTAGAATTATTATTTTTTTTTACTCTCTCCAAAATTTTGCATGTTAAAACCTCACACATTGATGGAAACCCTTATTATTTATTTAATTTTTCAGGATTATTATGTTAAGCTCCAAAGTCCACTGAATCTGGCAACCCTTATCAGAAGTATTTACAGAGAAATACTCGAGTTCTTCAGCTTTTTGTAAGTGCAGTTTCAAAGAAAGGAAAGCTAAAGAAAGAATGTTGATTCTTCGCATGAAATGTTGAGTCTTAAACTTGTCACATCAAGTCAAAAGCATCATCTTTGTTTAAAACTCTTTCTTAATTTTGTCAGGACCATTTGGATCCTGAATTTGAATCTAATCCTATCCTCCGTGATCCTCAAAGTTCCTTCATTCATAATTTCTTTAGTTTTCATAATCACAGTCTCTACTATATTGCCTATGTCCAGATTAAAAATAGAGCCCAGAGCAGGACCTGGGACAGCGGTCCTTATGGATCACCTGAAGGCTCCTGAGGAATCTGGGTCAATTTTGTTTATATCCAAATGTTCTAAAGCTGGTTCTTTCTGAGCTATGGACTTACCATTGGTTCTGCATTCAGCTGGCAATAGTTTGAACCTAATTACATTTTCTTGTTCTGTGATACTGTCATATGAAACACAGAACTGTTGAAGTCAATGTAGTTGACTCGTCATCTGCTCTATGTACAGGGCAGGTTTCCTCCTTCTAGAAATACTTACATTGTTTAGTTGCAGTTTGTTTTCCACAACTGTACTGGTTGTTTCCATGTATCTGCTGGTACAGGATTAGAATTTGTGTTGCTTTTTTTTTTCCCTGTGAATTTAACTTTAGTTATTGATAGTACATTTGTGTATGCTGGTGTGGGGTCCCTTACTTAGGACTCCCCTAGGCCTGTAGAGCTTTGCTCCCAAGGTTTTTAAGCTGGAGATGTGGTTAATATCCATAGTGCAGTTCACGATGGATGACCAATTCACAAGACTAGAAAAAATCTTTTTCTAATGCCTAATGCATAGAGTAGGGAAGAGAAAATGAGAACCAGTTCAGAATGTAGAATGGTTTGGCTCAAAGGTAACTGAGAGCCCAGATTGCCACCACCTTCAGCAAGACCCATCCTATCTGAAATAACACTCAAGACAAATATTTGTCTGAACTCTAGTGATGAAGGCACCACATCCATTCTGGTTAACTAATTTCATGAATGGATTATTAGAAAAATCTTTGCTGACTTTTTGTGTCATTGAAATGGTGATTCAACGACTTAGGAAGATATGGGACACAGCCTGGGTTTGAAGTTTGTCCTATACAGAGGCCAAGAGAGCATAAACAAGTATTCAAAGTATAAAAATTATACTCATTTATGTGTTTCTATGTGATCTCTGTAGACTTTTCTATTTATACATATTCATAAATGTAATTCCATAAGAAAACATATCTATATTCTGTCATGCCTGCAAAGACTATAGTTTTGTGTAAGCCTAAAATAGGTTAGAAATAAAAGTGCCACAGCAGTAAAAGTTAAATTGGATCTGTACTATGAATCATCAGTTGAAAAAAGTTGTAGTAATAAACATGCATAAAACAATGGCAGTTTACTCACAGATTAGCATCAGTGCTGTCAAGATAGCGAGACTTTTAAACCCACAAATTGCTGTAATAAAAACAGGGTAACTCAAGGACATTTCCTCTCTCCCATATTTCTTGTGAAATTTCAATCTGTGCCAAGGCAACTTGTAAATGACAAATAGCTTTCCAGATAACTTAATGTAACTGTAGTTTCACTGTGCCAGTGTGATGCCCTAGCCAATGTAAAGCTGGGCTTTGGGCTTTTGTGGGTCTTTTATTTTATTTTTATTTTTTATTTTTTATTATTTTTTATTTTTTATTTTTTTGCATTCATCTCAGGTGTCTTTGAAAGTCTACAACTGAAAACTCAATTTCACAAGGAGAAATTGTAAAGCTATTCTTACAACCATGCCACCTCCTGAAGCCTTCTAGCCATGGACACGGCTAGGATTTGGGACCTTCTCTTTGTGAAAAAACATCCTACCACAAAACAACTCAAATTTCTGATCCATGTGTTATTCTATTAGCTTTTGTAGCACCAACAGATCTGCTAGGAGACAGCAACAGGGATTAATCAGGCAGTTTCACATCTCTGAGCAGTGGGATACAATTCAATTTCAGTAAGAATTCAGAGTTGAGTATGGAGCCTTGAGCTTTCTTCTCCATCCACAAAAGATCATCTATGGAGGAACAAAGAGATAATATCAATCACACAAGCTGGACTTGATTTATTTTTTGGTGAAATACCTGGATGCTTGCTTTAAAGTCTGATTGACATGGTTGCATCTGTTCTCTGACCCCACCATAGGCAGAACCCATTCATTGCATCAGTTTTTTAAACGTAAGAGAGACAAGAGAAGAAAGTTCAGCAATTTTCAAACTGTGAGAAACATCCTGCTTGGGACTGCATTATGAACAGGAACTGGGAGAGTTGGGAATAATAAAAGGAAGACAATGTTTCCAGAAAATGCACAGACAAAAAATTTATGCCTACTCCCCAGCCTTCAAATCACGAGATGCCTGTTATCCACTAGGACTGTACGAAAGAAATCTTTTAAGTTAGCTAAGCTTGGCTTATTGAAGTGAACAAAACTGAACATTTTGCTCTAAGACCCTTTTTTTTATTGTGCTGTGGGATTTCTAGATGGGTTACTATCTGACTTTTTCCCATTCCACTGGGGACTCTGCCTCCCAGGATGCCATAGAGATTGGATGTGGTTTGTCCTCCAGGACAGATGTTGCTTTGAATTTTTATGATACAGAGAACCACAATAAATGTCTTGTGTTCCTCGGGGGAAAAGGGGAAATAGAACTTTGTTTTCTGTGTGCTCTTTGCCCAGTATTTACTTCTGCTCCAGCTTATGCCTTTTAATATGAGCCTGCAACCATTCTGCACAATATGTTTTATGTCCTAATTCCTAGTGCCCTAGGTCTCCATAATGGAGTTTAGACTTCTGGTTCATACTTGGACACCTAACTGTAATGGAGTTGTCTTCATCCATGAGCTGATTCTCATGGAAGCTACCCAAGCAGAGCAAATATAACTGAAAAATGTTTATGTCACTTCACATGATCTACATCTCCATGGAGGGGTATTTAGATGACTGAAAATGGGAAAGAAGTAAACACCACTGCATCTATGGCTTAAGTTACTTTGGAAATCTCTGGGCAGCTCCCAGCTCCAGCAACAATCCTGTCCTCTGCGGAAAGGTTTTCAATGCCAGTCTGTTCAAGGGCTGAATTTTAATTTCTGAATGGCATTCAGCAGTAGAAGTTTTACTGTGAGGATCTAAACACAGCGATGGCAAAATTGTATGACATTGTTGACCTAATGTACGTAGAGGACTAACTCTGACTTTTCTCTCTACATGTTCACTTTGCCCTGTGGGCAGAGAAATAAAGAAACTGCAGTATGGATGGGCTAAATAATGTCCAAATAAAGAGGGCATACAAATACCTATATCAGTCTGGGTCTTTCTTGCTGGGTAACTTGTTCTCTGACAGTAGGAACTTTGTCAGGAATAAAGGTGAAGAAAAACTTAAAGTGATATTACTTGAAACATTCTCCCAGCTGGTAGCAATCTCCACCTCAGGGATTTTTTGGATCAGAGATTATATAAATGCTTCCAAAAGCCCTTGATAGACTTCTCTATCATGAAAGCACCTAATTACTATTCTAACCCCTATAAACTTTTGGCAGACTCAGTGTCTTCTTGTGATGAGTTCCGCAATGTAAGTATGTGCTGTGTGAAGAATTATCTCACTTAGTTCATTTTGAGAATTGGATTTGATGTCACTTAGTTCTTGTATTATGAGAAATGGTGAACAATCATCCATATTTGTCTTCTCCCTGACACTCCTGATTTTATCATCCTCTGTCATGTTATTCCTCAGTCATTTATGTTTTCCAGGAACATGCACTTTATTTTAATTGTTCTTCAGATAGAAACTCTGCCGTATCTTTGGACATATTTGTCAGCCTTTTCTGAACCCTTTCTAAACCAATTCTACCCATTTTGAACTAGTCTAATCAGAATATACAATAACCAAATTAGAGATTCATCATAGATTTATTTAGAGGTGAAAAGCTGCTTTTTAGGTTGTTCTTCAACTCTTTCCCAGAAGTCCTTACTATTTACTCTTCTCCTGTTACTGCCATCAGATATTAACCCGATGGTTTCATCTTGCATCCCCTTTTGGTTTTCCTGTTTGCCTTCCCTTTACAGTGTCTAGGTTCCCCACATATCCCAACCTCCACAAATCCTCAGCAGCATTTCCATCAAGATCTTCCAAGAGCTCTGCTGTGGCTGTCAGATTTTCCCCAGTGATGTTCCCATCTTTATTGGTGCCAGGCTCAGGGTGAAGGTAGTTCTGTGTGTATAAAGAGAATGGTGTAGAGGCAGAACCACCTGGGTTTGGCCACTGACAAGTACAGAAAGACAGGGACCTTGGGACAAAAGCTTAGGAGTGGGAGCTGAAGGAGGTTATGCTTATATTTTTGGGGACTCTTTGTGTGGTCCAGATCACAGATCTCACAGCCTGATGTGTTTTATTATCTTATCTGGCCTTGGAAAAGTCCATACCCAAACTCATGGTTGTGTTTGTACTTTCAAAACAGTTCCAGGCTCACCCCAGCTTTAGCTCCAGCTCACTGGGAACCAAATCCAGCAGCTCACCAAATGCTGTCTCAAATGCTGACACATCCATCACAGTCCTAGAAGGCTGAATGAAGATATACATGGTCTTTTAAGGGTTGCAATGATATGAAATGGCTGAATCAGACTGGGAGAGAGGCTGGACCAGTATCACTCTGTACTACAAAACCCTGACCCCTGACTATGTTTTAGTTACACAGGGCATACAATGCTCTCCATGGATTAAACTTGAGGTGAAGAAGAATGCCCAGCCCAGCACTGTGGTTCTGACTCTGAAGACTCATTCAGTCCTTGTGACTATGGCATGGGTCTTGCTCATCATGCCCATCATCAAAGTCAGCTAACACTTTCCTCCTAGAATCCTAGCAGGGCAGCAACCTGGCTTGTCAGTCATGCAGAAAAGAAGGAAGTCCCTTTAGAGAAATGAGAGTGGCATAAGCCAAGAGCATCTTTGCTGCAGGTTTACCAAAGGACATGGCATCTGTTTCCTTCCTCGGTATCAGCCTAACTCAACCACACACAAGCACAACCAGAATACATAGGTCAGTCATGACAATCTTGTCCTGGAGCTGTTGAGCTGCAGTCAGAGAGCTGTTTCTGAAGGACAAACAGCCTTGGGCTGTGTTCACTATTTCTGGTGTACTGCTGTTGGGTGTTTTCAGAGCTGTTTCTTCCTTCACTGCATTTTCAGTCTCTGTTATATGAAGATGCCCTAAAGTTCTGTGGGGCAGTTATTTTGTGTCCTATACTTGTTCTCCCCTTTGGGATTTCCAGCTCAGTGAACTTCCCATGATAGCCAGCCATGAGGAACTGCTGCCTGGTATCATCAGGACTCATTTTGTGAAATGAACTACCTAGAGTGAAGCTGGAGCATGTGAAATGCTATTTTAGTTCACCATGTTTCTTTCGTGTGTGTGTGTGTGTGTGTGTGTGTGTGTGTGAGTGATGATGGAATTTGAACTTTAGAAGAAAAATGATTTCTTTTTCCTAGAGAAATCTTCAACAAGCTGAGATTTCAGTTTTCATTCAAAAATTCTTCTCTGATAGAAGTTCTTTCACTGGATCTTCCTACTGAGCATAATCATAGAATCATTAACATTGGAGTAAATCACTAAGATCATCAAGTCCAACCATCAACCTATCCCCACCATGTCCACTAAAACACGTCCCCTCAGTGCCACACCTAATCTTGCCTTGGACATCTCCAGGGATGGTGACTCCATTACCTTTCCTCTTGAAGAAGAAATGTTTCCTAGCCCCTAATCTGAACCTCCCCTGGAGCAACTTAACACCATTGCTACCTGTGAGAAGAGGCCGACACTCAAGTCACTACAGTCTCCTTTCAGGAAGTTGTAGAGAGAAATAATGTCTCCCCTGAGCCACTTCTTCAGACTGAATAATCCCAGCCAGACTAAGCAATCCCATAAACAACTCAAATCTCATAAATCATGCAAATCCCACAAACTGTGCAATAGTTTTCCCTCTTCTTGCTCTCCTTCATTCCCATGGGTCATGGCTGCATCCACATCCCTCCTGCTACAGGAAGTACCTGGGAGAATGCATGGCTTGGTCCAACTCCTTTATCCTTATGTGGCATGAGGCAGACAACATTCTCCTCTGACTTGCTGTTGTCATAAATTCTTGTGTGTGGGAATGCTAATCCTTGTGGAATTAAAAAAAAAGTCTTTGTGAAAAAAACAGTGGCTGGTGGTATACAGGTTTTACTTCTTCCCTCCCTCATCCCCTACAACCTCTGTTTTAAAAATCAGACACGGCAACATTTCACAACGATGTTTTAGACAGGTTTGTGCATGTATTTGGTACAAATAAACAAAAATATGTGCATTCTGTTTCATAGAGCTTACACCAATCCAACATTATTTGAACCACAAAACAGAAATACTCTGGCTAATAAATATGTCTGGGGATGAAAAATAAAAATCTATACATAAAAAATGTCTGCTAAAGAAAATGTACACTTATATACACACTGTAAACAATAGTAATGCAACCCAACTTCTGTCCAGCTCAGTCTGACATTGACCTTCCTTCTTCCTCAGATGGGACTCATGAGAGTCTACTGCTCTTCACCATTCAACACTCGACTCATTGAAGCAGCAAGCTCTGACGATGCAATAATGGCACAAAGCCAGTGCAGTGAGGTGATTGCTACTGGATAACAAAGGGATGAGTGCTTTGGGAAATGGCCTGCTTGGAAAATTTGGAGAAATGAGGTCTTATCCTCAGCTGGTCACACCCCTTGTTGGTCCACAAAAATCAGTGGGATCAGATAAAATTTATCTCCTGAAGTCTGAGCTCAGTTTTTCCAAGCTTGGAGTTTAATGGAATCAGAGGGAAATGCACAAGCTTAAATGCTTAGGTCACATTTCATACCACATTGTCCTTTTTCCCTTGGAGCACAGGCAGACCCAGTCTCCCCTAAATGAGGGTGTACAGAATCCAGTCCCAATATGGATTCTTCTGATGCAATATCCTAAATGAAAAGAGTGCTCTGGCCTAGGTGAGAAATGAGTATTTTCTCTTAATGCAGAGTACTGGAACTCAAGATTTTTCTTACAGCACCTTGTAGAGTATCTTCTGGGGCCTGATTAAACACCCATAGCTGCAATGAGGGAAAGTAAATGGGCCAGAGTGTGGGCATTGTTGTACGTGTATGCATATGTGTGCTTAAACAGATTTCATCCTCCTTTTCTATCCTTTAAGTCTTTAAAAGATTGGGATTGAGAGGCAGAAGAACTTCAGAATAGTCCTTCTTTCCCTTCTCTATATATTACATATGCAAAAGTAATAAAGAGTGTATGTTTATCAGTATGGCCACGGAGGAGCACATTACTCAGTGCTATGGGTGTCTGGCTGGATTCCCACTGAGGCTGCGCAGCAGCACTGAGGCAGATCTGCTCCTGAGCATCAGAAAGCATCTAATGGCAAATGCCCATTTTCCCCTTTCATAGGCAGCAATGCATTTATGGGTTCAGTGTAAGTGCAGTGCTGCCCGTTTGACTTGATGAAGTTAATGGCTGGGAGGAAAATATTTGGTCAAAATCTGCAGTAATTCATCCAGTTCAGAGTCCATTGCATTGAGTAAAGGGCAGAAGGGTACTATGGGTTCTGGGACAGGGTCTACTCTGGGTGTCATCTCTCAGCATGGGATTAGATCTCCTTTAAAGCAGATGAACAGCAGAAAGGAAGTCACATTCTCCATGCCATGCCTGGGAGCTCTTCATCTCTTTTGACAGCCATACTTAAGATGATTAGGTGGATGTGCAGGAGGCATGTTCACAAATGACTCCTGGAAAGGTTTGGGGGACAGTGCTGATGTGGATGAGTTTCCATCCAGGATGTACTCAGCATTGTCTCCACTCTTGATCTTCATGTTCCCATTCTTAATTCACCTTCAGATTCAGATTTTGCCTCCACCACCTATGTGTCTCTGCCCATGGCTAAATCTTATAGTCATTATTTGTGGAAACTCTTAGGCTTGTTGACAATCTGAAACTTGATAAAAACAATGCCTAGAATAAATGGCAAGGCAAGGTTATCTGAGCAGTTCAGCTTGGGGTCTGTGAGCTTGGAAGTGGGCTATCCTGTCCCAACTCCATCCTCCCTGAGGTCCTGGGAGGTGACCATGGTGCCTTCCTGAGGAAAGGGGACTGTGAGATTGTGAACAGGGCAAAATAAAACCCCAAACCCTTAAGAACACAGCTTTTGTCCACACTAATCAAGGGTAAATGCTGCTAAGGCTTTGATGTGTCAGGAACAAGTGAAGCTGCCTGGGAAAAGAGTCATGAGCATAAAGTAATTGAATCATCTGGGTTGGAAAAGGCATTCATGAATACCAAGTTCCACCATCAACCTGACTGAGTCCCATCACTGAGCTATGTCCCTTAGTGCCACATCCATCTCTTAAATACCTCCAAGGATGGGGACTCCCCCACTTCCCTGGAGTGCCTGTTCCAGTGCTTGACCACCCTCCCCATGAAGATATCCTTCCTAATATCCAATCCATAACTTCCTGGTGCAGTGTGACTGTTTCCTCATGTTCCAGTATGATCCTGACTGGGGAGATGATGCATCCATGTGAGTATCCACTGCACATCAGCTCCATTTAAGTTCTGGTTCTTATGAGTAATGGAAGCAGGCCCAACACACCTCTGCTGAGCCATAGCTCTGACTGAGTGTGGACATGAGCAAAGCACCTAGGATACATTTTTACTCAGTGCTGTTTGACATAAACAGCATGTGAGAGTAAGAAAGGGAAAGAAAAAGACTGGGCATGGCCAACATCAAAAGAAGTTGCCTTCTCTGTGTCACATCAGGATGCTTGCTGGAACAAGGTGGGCTCTGTGTTTTTTCACTGAAAAGAGAAATGAGAAATGAGTCACTGGTTGGAATTAGAGAAGAAAGACCGGCACATCCACTGGATCAGTGTATACATCTGGACTGTTCCTCTGTCCTATAATCAGGTGACACGATGGCTGGAAGCCTCTGGGCATTGCAGACATCATGGCTGAGAGACAAGATTCCACAGCCCTGCTTGGGAGTACTGCTTTTTGCTCACCCAGGCAGAGGGCTGGTCCAGAGCTCCTGTTGAGACTCATAGCCCTGCAAGCTCCCAACCCTGTTGTCTAAGGGAACAGCTGCCAGCTCCTGCCAGCATCTATTCTGGATGCCGCCTCTGAATGGAAATGTTATCATGTGTACTAAGGCAGAGTTGGCACCTTTTGGGGTTCAATTCTTCCAGTAGTGTTGTTTTTAAGGCAAAGGAGATATCTTGTTTTCCCTTAATTTGACAGCTTCCTCCGAAGTACAAGATAACCATCTCATTTGAGGAAACAGGCCTTTTCTGAAGGCCGTATCCACCCCACACTTCCCCCTCTTGCCACAGCTCATTACAATGGGATATTCTACTGGCTCTTATTTGAGGGACCCATAATCCCATAGAAGGGATAGGCATCTCTATGGATGACACTCCTAAAACCTTTGGGCAACTGCATTTTATACCTGATTGCTGCTTCCAGTCTGCCTGAAAGACCCACAGATGGTACCCCTTTGTGTTTCTGCAAGATACCACTAAAGAAACCATTGACACCTGTCCCAGTGGCTTCAAATATCTGTTTCTCTCAGCCCACAGCAGTCTGTTAAATCATAGGTTTGATAGTCAATGGTTTCCATAAAGTCATGAGGGATTCCAATAGAGACAGACTCCACCTCTGTCTTGTAGGTGGCTGTCACTCCTCCTTTGCTGGACCCCCCTCGGATTTTGTTAGAAAGGCTGTTCATCTTCTCTTTCAGCTGGGTGGATGCTGGTTTCTGGAAAGGAGTGAGCATTTTCCAGCCCTTGAAGCTGAGTGTTCGTCTCTTGCTAGCTCTCTCCTGCAAGGAGGAGTTAAATATGAACGAGCTGTTCAGGGTGCTAATCCTGGGCCTCAGGTCTGTCTCAGAGTCCCTCACGGAGCTGTTCACTGAGGCCCCTCGCCAGTGGTGGTCGTAGACACGCCAGATGGGCCGTCTTCTGCGGTGGCATTGGCACTTGAGCAGCCGGATGAATGCCCGCTTGAACTCCTTGCTGGAGCAGGGGTAGATGATGGGGTTCACACAGCTGTTGAAGTATCCCAGCCAGAAGATGACCTTGAAGACCATTTCTGAAGGCTTCAGAGATGGGAAGAAAGAACCTTGGAAAAGACGGGAAGAAATAAGGTTAGCAGAAGTGGAAGGACATGGCAGCACAGTGTAGCAAGGCTGGTGGACAGTCATTTCTTGGAAGGTGAGCCCTGAAAGAAAGCTGGAGGTGTGTTTCTGGTATTAGGTCCTTGTCGTGCAAAGTTATTGCTACCGAAGAGAAGATCTGGGCACTACAGTACTGGAAACCATAGAACATGAAGATGGATAATACTATGTCCTTGACCGGAGCCTCCCAGGCTCCACTGCAACAGGGCTTGTATCACTGCCCTGCTGTGAGCTGATGCAGGAGAGCCAAATCCATGAGTCATCTTCCACATCTCGAAAACGAGATGCTTTCTGAGATCCTATAGCAGTGTCTGAGGGTATCATTTTGGGGATAAGATTCAATGGTATGGGCAGGTAGACCCCGAAGACCACCCAGTTCTAAACCCCTCTGCAGGCAGGGTTGTCCACCACTGATTCAGGCACTAGGTCAGGTTGCCCAAGGTCCCATCCAACCCTGAACATCACTTCTGCGATGAAAGTTCCCACTGGTTTTCCTGAAAAAAGCTGAAGTTTTCTTTGCAGCCAGAAGATGTCAGTGTTGCTCCCATATGGCCCCATCCCTTAGCATTACCCACTCAGATCCGAAATAACTTTCTGACTCAGCCTTAATTTCTTTTAATTTTAGCTCTGGATGACAAATCATGTCACCATGTGACTGAGCGTTAATTTGTATTTTAGTAAATAACATTAGCTCTGGATATCATTATTATTTTCCCTGTGCTCAAAAGCCTGGTGTCAAAACAGTCAAACAAGTGCCAGATATTCAGGACTGAGTCTCTGAACTTCCACAGACTGCATTTAAATTCCCCACATTGCTTTTCATTTTTAATTTTAATTTTTTTTTTTTTATAGGGAAAAAAAATCATCCAGGAAACTCAGAGCTCTGATTTCAGCAAAGCTTTCTTACATCTGTCCATCCAACAATGCAGAGTTTGTGGCCAGACTCAGTCTGTAATGGGGGCTCAGTAGGATGTGTGGTCTCATACACAGCGGGGTATGTGGGCTATCCCATCACAGAGATATCTCAGCATTTTCTGATGATTAGAGAAGGGAAAGAACACACACAGATGTATGAATTAAATATCTGCCAAAGGCCAACTCAAGCCATAGGGCTGGAGCACATGTTGGCTGTCAGTATGTGCTGGGGGTGGCACTCAGTAAGGATAGCAAGCAGGCCTGGTGTCCCTGTGCTGAAAAGACCTGGGGCTGTCATGGAGATGAAAGGCATTTTCAGAGTAATGAGCAGCTCCCGGTGGTGTAGTCCATGGTTTCAAACAGAGTGATTGTGCTGGGGTTTGCAGAAGCCTTGCCCCTGCTGCGGCTGCATTTGAGTAAAGGATTTTATTCCTTCTGGGACAGTGCTGGGTTTAGAGGTTTATTGGCTGCTTGACTCACAACACTGAATTCTAACCACAGAAACACCATGCCAGAGTTTTTAGACCCCAGCAGTGCTCCTTCATTCCCCAGCCACCTGGGCTTTCAGTCTTCGCCTTCTCTTGCACCCCCAGCTACCCCAAGGATCGTGATGTAATAACTCCATCCTGATGCAACATGGACCAGTGGTAGGTTTCTAAGATCAACACCAATTCCTATCCTTAATTTCAGGTCTTGGCAGCAATGGGTGGGTGCATTTCCTGCTGGACTCACCCATGTTCCACCCTGATGAGATCCAACCCCCAGGACCGTGGGTTCCCTGGCTTTCAGCCCTGCAGTAGTACCTTACACTATGCAGTCTTGACTCTGCCATAGCTTGCTGTGAGCAAGGGGGGCCAAGACAGGCAAAGAAATCCTTGAAGCATGAAATCTCACTCATATTCTTATCAAGGAAGAGGTTCTGTGCCTCAGTTTACCCTCTGGAAGAGGAAGACAACTGCCATCATCTCTTTCCCAGTATTACTGTGAAGCCTGTTTGCAGTGTGCACTCAGAGGAACCATGGCTTTATGCAGAATACTTTTTGTTGTTGTTGTTTTAATTGAGAAAGAGGAAAAGAAAATAAAAAGCAATGGTAACAAAGAAGATGAAAGAAGTGGATCTTTAGAAATGAAGCTTGTAATTACTGCTTGAGCTAGGCTACTTAAGAGATTGGTGTTTGCTTAAACAGCCTACTGGCTGTTAAAATAATAATTTATATCCAGCATTTAGTACTTCATTGCACAATGCAGTTTCTGTGCTATGTTCTTTGTTTTAGCATCCAGATTGTAAATGCACAAACCACAATTTCCCTGTATTTCAACTCTGGCTGGTGTTCACCCCCTAGGACCTTGTGTACATCTGAAGACAAGGGGCTCATTACCATCGTCATTACCATGCAAATAAGCATCCCCGTTGGAAGAGGCGTGTACTGTGTGCATCCATGGTTTCCTCTTTTAATCACACTGGGATGAACAGAACTGGGCAGGGAGTCCCCAGAATAGCTCTCTGGCTGGTAATCTTGTGTATGTCTTGGTAAGAACAGGGAAGCAGCTTTTCAGAAAGAGTTTTTGGGGTCTTGTTTAGGAGAAAAAAAATAATAATGACGGGAATTAGATTTTTTCTTTGTACCTATAATCACTCAATTACATTTTGATAGACAGAAAGTTTATGAATTGGGCTGTGTACTGGGGACTGTATAGGAACATGGATCATAGAGTCATGGAATCATTAAAGTTGGAAAAGACCTCTAAGATCCCCAAATCCAGCCCCAACACGTCCCCAACACGCCCATTGACCATGTGCCTCAGTGCCACGTCTCCATGTTCTTGACCACCTCCAGGAATGGTGACTCCACCATTTCCCCGGACAGAAATGTTGCTGGGATGCCTGAAATGTCCATTAAGTTCATAGTCACCTAAAATGCTTAGGAAAAAGTCAGATGCTTCCATGGTCTAGAAATAGAAAAAGGGAACAAAATGTCAGCAATGGGAGATGATACATTAGCACTTGGGCTTCAAAACTTAGTGCATATTTGGATGATCTAACTGCCAAAACATCAAAAATATAACAAGGCAATATCAAAGGCAGGACATAGATCCCAAATGTTTTAGGACCTGTGTCACAGCACTATTTTTGAATCTTGTTTGCATCTCGGTGGAGGATGCTCCCAGGCAGGGTGGGATGCAGAGCTTCATCTTCCATTGCCTGGTCAAGAAAGTTCTGTGCAGATGCGAATGAGGACTTTGTTTTCTCCTATTGCATATACATATTTGTGTAATAATGCTCCTGAGGGGGTAGTTGAAAGTCTTTTTTGAATTTTAGTTCATAAAGCATTTATGAGCATGAAGCTCATTGTGGGCTCTCCTGGACACAGTCGTTTTCTTTCTTTTCTTCCAGCCTCATACAAAGTAGATTAATTAAATTTGTCCCAAAGCAATTGTGAATTGTCAGTTTCCACTTATTACACAGCTTGCACTTCTCCTTGTTGGATTTCTGTGAAGAATAGTATTACTGATGTGGTATGGGGCAATGAGCTGGATATCAGTAAAGACTTCTGACTATGTGTGGGTCCGGGAGCCTAAAGTTCTGGACAGACTTTTACGACCTTCTCCTCCATCCACTGTCAAGAACTTCCTCTGGTCATCTGTAGGCATATCAGTGTTTGTAGAGGGTTAACATCTTCCTGCAACTGGTGGCATATCTTGGGGTGATGGGGGAGTTCACTGCCTTCCTAGGATGGATCCAAGAGCTGCTTAGCGAAGGGAGGAGAACAGTATGTTCACAGTGACTCTAGCATTTTCCCTGGAGGATGATGGCGTTAGGATATTGAGTGGAATTCCTCAGGCCTGTGAGCCTTCCAGCTGTGGCCCGACCCCATAAACAAGCTGCAGATAAGCAATAGCTTCTGTCACGCCAATGAAAACCCTGGTAAGCTGCTTGTGTGCATCTCTGCATGTAGGCATGTCTGTTTGTTTGAACTTTGGCACACTGATCCTGCTGGGAAGAAAAGCTTGGAGAAACTACCCCTTTCCTACCCATAGCTGACATTCTTGGCAGCATTGTTTTGTTCCATACTGGTGGTTGGATAGGCTCTTTCTGGAGAGCTTCAACAATGCCAAAGCCCATGACGTATGCATCTGGAATACAAGGTCCCTGTGGCAGAGAGGACAATATGCAATGTGGTGGGGCTCAGGGAACTCTTGTGGTAGGGCTGATGGCAGAAGAAAAGTTGCAAAGATGGAAGATGCCATCCATGGGGGTTTCTAGGAGCTCTGGAGAACCTCGGTGCTTTCAGTAGCCATATCAAATTTGAGAACTGACTGTGGTTTCCCCATAAGCAGGTGAATAATGATGCATCAGAACCTTATTCTTGTAATTTACTGATGTAATCCAAACATGTCCTCTCTGGGCTGTGGTTTGCTCAGTGATGTGGTTGATGCCCTGTTTCTGAAGACTATTAAAGCGAGGCTGGATCAAGCCCCAGACAGCCTGATCTAGCTGTGTTGTCCCTGTTTGTTGCAGGGAAGTTGAACTAAATGACCTTTGAAGGTCCCTTCCAACTCTAAGGATTCTATGATTTTATGATATCTGCTAAGCTTTCCTCTAAGTTACACCAAATCAGTAGAAATTTGGCTGAAATTGTCCTTTTTTTTTCCTCTCGGAGCTCTCACTCGGGCTCTTCCCGAAGCAAACTTGTGAATATGGACCACCAAGGCAAGCCTTTGCCATGAGAATCTTTCCAAGAAAATTTGCCTGCTATCTAACTCATCTATCTAAGCTTAGGCATATAAAAGTGTCCCAAGGCTCCTCTTGCACTCAATGGCTTAGTTGACAGTGCAAATGCTATAGATGGAGTAATCCATCTCATTGTGAACTATTAGCCCATACTGGCCAGGTGGATCATTCTCAGTTTCCTCCAACTGGACCTAAACTCTTAGCTCATGGGGAGATACCACATTATATAAAGGCAGATCAAGGTGACTTGGGATGAATTTCATTCTTAGTGTCATTGGTATCTCCTGGTCTCCTGTCTTAGGAAGTCTTGCAGTCTTTCCATGCATTAGTTTCCCTCCTGACTCCCATCATTGGGACTGTTTTCTCAACAGACCTCCCATAGTGACAAAGGCTGGCTCGGTGAAGAGTCACACACACACATTTGCCCAGGGAAATGCTGGAGTCGCTGTCTCTGGAGACTTCAAGACAAGGGTAGATGTGGCACAGAGGGACATAGTGGGAATGGTGGGAATGAATTGGCAGTTGGACTAGATGAGATCTGAGGTCCTTTCCAACCTTAATGATTCTATGATCAGCAATGATAGGATCTAGCAACAGAAACCTATCTTGTCCGAAGTGCTAATTTGCTTAGAGTGCTCCAGCTCAATCCCTTCAGATACATCTCATCCAGGCCACAGTTTACTCCATAGATTGCTCTCAAAAGGCCACCAGGACTTCACTGTGAAGTCCCCCAGCAATGCTGCAGCATGCTCTGTAGCCTTAATCATTTACATATGCCTTTATGCCACATCACAGGGCATACAATGCAAAGCATCTGTTTAAGACTGAAGATCCACTTTGGTGGGCTGTTCTTCCAGAGACCCACAACTCCTGCAAGAGATTAATTATTTTGAAGGACCTCTGGGAAAATGCATGGGGCCTAGGAGAGGCTTTGGGCCAGAGACTACGAAGTACAGGATCATAGAATATCCTGAGTGGGAGGGCACCCATAAAGATCATCATCTTATGCTCATGTTTCCACACAGGACCACCTCAAACGCAAGCTCTAAGTCTGAGAGCATTGTCCAAAAACTCCAAAAGCTCCAGCAGTTCAGGGCTGTGCTCACTGACCTTGTTATCTTATTCCATGCTCACTGCCCTCTGGGGCAGATCCTTTCCCTGACTCCCACCCAACCATCCCCTGATGTCAATCCATGCCATTCCTTTGGATCCTGTCACTGTCACCAGAGTGCAGAGATCAAGTTTTCAAAGTAATGTACAATGAGAACAGGTCTGGACCCAGTATAGCATGAGAAGGCACTGATGCTTTGTTTGGGGCCACACAACTAAAAGCAGAAGAAGACAATCTCCAGAAAGATCTTATGTTGTTAGCATTCTTATTCCAAGGAACGGGACACCCCATGCTAGCACCATGCAAAAAGATTCATTAACTTGAACTGAATGTAGTGCTTTCCATCTTTAATTAGGGATCTATAAAGATGAATGTCTTGCACAAGATAATAAAGGAATGATTAATTTACCCTTAGGGACTATGGCCTGATGCTGCACAGAGTTTGCTCTAAAGATGTATTGAGTCTTGAGTCTGTAGAAAAGGCAAGAGTGGATTCCCATCCATGATTTCCAGCTCTGTGGCCCTGTGGCATGATTATAAAACCATCCATTTAAAGTATTTCTGTCAGCAGGATTAGAGTTTTTCCCTACTTCCTGATATCTAACAGGAGCTTTGTGGACCTAAATTGGACAGAGCCAGGCAGAGCAAAGGCAGAGAGATTCTGAAAACGTATCTGGGGTTGAATGCTGCAAACCAAGATCATTTCTCAATTTTTAAAGCTTTGAAAAGTGGTTAAGAGAACATTTTTGCAAGAGAATGAGGAGCAGGACTGAATGTCTGCTTCATATTTTGTAGAAAACAGTGTTGACCCATTTGCTGTCTCATGCCTGCAATGAAGTCAGGACCTGGATTACTGTTGACCATCAATCCCAGGTCACCCGATGAACTTGCCATCAGAAGTACGTAGGAGGATAGGTTTTAAAAATGAGTCACAGGATTAATAAAAAGACAAAGATGTTGGCTTTTTTTTTTTTTTTCAACTGGCTCCTAGTACAGACTCCCTTACAAGTAATATTTTTGCAGCATCTATAATGCTTGGGAAAGATAGATGTATATCCAACTGCCTATTCCTTAATGATTCACAAAGAACAGCCTGACTCCAGCCCCAAAGGGAACTTTAAAATAAACCCTAAAATTATGAGACTCAGCAAAAGGACGTAAATAAAATTAGGAAAATAAAACAAAACAAAACAAAACAGAAATACGTCTGAAAGACTCACCAATTTGGCAAATCCAAAGGGAAATATAAGGAAGAGTTTTATTTGCTTGATGTAAATGAGGAAAAATAACAATAATGAGTCTCCAGAGAGAAAGAAGAAGTCAGGGTAACTGAGTTGCATGTCAAGAGCTCATCTTTGACAATTGGAATTCACTTGCTGATATTACAGCAAGCACAGCAGAGACCACAGTGAAATTCTTGCCTGCATGGTTAAACAGAGGAAACAAGCTTGGAGCAGCCTCTGAAAAGAAAATTTCCATCTGGCTCGGGATCTGAATGAACACAATGACCACGTGGTGTTGCTAGGTTCACTCCAGGGCAATTCAAAAATCATTGTGTTATTCAGAGAGGAGCACACCCGTGGCTCTCTGTTGTGCAAGTGCTGGAGCATCTTGAGCACGATGGTCTTGCTGCATCTGAGCCTGGCAATCTCTTCTGTGCACGATAACATCTCGAACACACTTTCGGGTAATGCAGCCAGTATGACCATCCCGTGGGGGAGGGAAGGATTTATGGACAAGCTTTGTAAAGCAGGAGTAGACATGGCCTTGGAAGTGGAGCACTGCGAGTTTTGTTTGTTGGACTAGATGACACTTAAAGGTCCCTTCCAACTCAAACAATTCCATAATTCTATGACTCTATGGACAAAACTCCAACTGCAGGCACAAATAATTGAAAGATGCTATTTACTCAAGGCCTGTGTGAGCAATCGGATAGCATCATGTGTATGATGCCCATCTGTAAAAATTCTCAGCCATGGATAACACTGTCCTAAACCTCTGGCTTGCATGAAATGCTGTTCTGGTGTTCCATAACACCAAGCTGCATGTGGTTAACAGCCTGCCAGCTATGTCCTTAACTTCCTTACATTTGCATTGCTGTCTCACAGGTGTTGTTGGTTAAAGATAGGAGGTATATGGAATTTTTATCATCCCATTATGTCTTCCTTGGCTTACTCATACAACTGGTGATAAGCAGCTGTGATCCTGATATTTCCCAAGGAAAAAAAAAAAAGCATAATATGGGAAGTCAGTATGAGGCTACGTTCAGTGTGGGGTTGGTCAGGAATATATGCTACATATTCCAGTCCATTCAGCCCACCTGCAAAAGGAGGTGTTTGTTTCTAACAAAAATTTTCTACTTCTTTGCATTCCCAACTGGCTTCCATTGGCAATCCAATGGATCTATTTCTTAGCCTTTGTCAGCAGAGGCTGCCAATAGTCTTCACACTAATGTAACATAGGATCAATATTAGGAAGTATTGTATGACCTATTTAGTGGACCATTCTAAAAAATCGACAAGAATTTATAACCATCAGTACTGTCATTTAGATAGATGAAAATATAGTACAAAGGTGGCTGCCAACTCAATTAAATGCGTACTGAACTAAGACTAATGCACAGTAATGAAGGGAGAGAGATGATGAAAATGATTCTGGAGGGATCTACTAAAGATTCATCACAATAATCTACTTGAGGAAACCTGAGATACTACCATGAATGAAGTGATGACAAACTTCCCAACAAGGTGGGTAAATCAGTAGACACACTGCATGACTTAGCTCTCTGATAACTTGTTTGATGGATATGTTTCATGGAATGTCACCAAAGATGTTTGGAAATAGAATGCAAAAATGTTCCTTCAGCCCTTGCCACAAAGCTTTGTTCTTCAGCATCTGTAAATGGTGAATCAGTGTAGTACAGGGCTTTAAGCTGGTTCTTCTCCAGCTTTTCCGAACCAGAAGCAGTTAATCCTCATCACTTTTTGTAGACTGTCTGGCTCCCTTTTTATCCATTTTTCCATTAACGATTTATCAAGATTTCATGGACCATCAAGGTCTGGAGGCCACAACCTAGAAACTACTGTTCTAGACTATTGGTTCTTGCATTTATTGGTAATGCTATGGCTCTTTGCGTGAAGTGCTGCAACTGACTTTCTCTATGCAAATCCTTTTATCAGTGTTGAGTGTTTTCATAAAACTTCATTTGCAAATAATTATTGTCCCTCTGTGGGTTCCACAAACAGAAGCCTGGCTTCGACCCATCTCCAAGACAAAATATCCGTTTTCTATCAAATTGTCTCCTTCAGTATTGTCAAAACCATTGAGAGTGTGTATTTTTTTTCCACTAAATAGAAAGCTTGGGAAATCCTGGAGAAAAGAAATGGAGAAGATTGATTCCCAAGCAAGTCATCCGAGTCTTGGAAAAATCACTGTGTTTGCTGGGTCGGTCCCAAGACTACTCTTTGTTTTTCCAACTCAGAAGTTCTTTTCTCTGCACTTGGTTTTCTAAGAATGTGAACTCACCCGCCCCGTCCTGTTTACAAGCTCGTAAATATGTAGATCAGATTTGGCTGCGGGGTAGGCTTTGGAAGGGCTGAATCCTGCTGGGAACACATGGCATTTTATGTACACTAAGGCCAGATCTGAGCTGCACAAAGGAAAATGTCAATTTTTCACCGGGCCCAACCCAGAAAAAATTCTCCCCTAGAGCAAAAATTGTGAGTCCTGACTTTAACTTACAGCGTGCAGTGAGAAGCCATCACCTTGAGTGGGTAGGCATCACCAGGACACAAACAGAGAAGAGATGATTGACCTAAAAGGTGAAAAACTGTTTTCACCTGACTGTTTGTGATGCTTATGGCTCCAAGCATGGAGAACTTGGTAGTGGCAGCATGCCAACGTTTGGAAAATGCGCTATTGAAGGAGGTGTGGGAGCTTCCTTAGCGCGTTTCCACTGTGCCAGTCCCAAGGACATTCTGTTTATATCAGAATTGAGCAGACAGCACGTCACCAGCCATAGAGCCTGGCACAGCACCACTTGCAGCCCGTGTCCCTTCTCGGAGTCACTGGCCGTGAAAGATGCTGAACAGCATCCTCCAGAGAGCTGTGAGCTGTGATGTCATGGAGGAAAGGGTGGGGAAGAAAGGCTGGGGGAGGCTAGTATTTTCAGCTTTCATGAAAAACCAGGACCGGTTGTGTGGGCTCAGGAGGGGTTATTCAAGACCAGCCAGCCAAATTCTTGTTTCTTGTCAAACTTGGTGTGGAAAATCCTACACATGCCCGGTTTCCGCACCAAGCTCCAAGGCACGGCCCTTCTGCAGTTAGACTGTGTGGCAAAATCTGCAATTATTCACTGCTTGCTGTTCTTTCCGACTTTATTTTTCTGACAAGAAGGAAAACTTTATAAAAAGTTTGCATTTTCTTTTTCTCCCCAGCCTGAAATTATTCTGTGGAGATAGCAAAAAGCTGCTCTGTATCACCCAACCCTAAACACCAACTTTCAGCTGATATCAAGCTCTAAAAATATTACACTCCCCAAGCAGACTTTTTTTACCCCCCAGAAAACAATGGGTCACTGTAACGGGGCTCCAAAAATACCACAGAAATGCTGATAACAACATCCTCATCACTCCCAACAGTTCCTGAAGGCCTTTACTCAGAGGGATAAGTTCTCACGTGTAGAGCCACAAAGGACACCCCACAGTCCTTTCTTCTTGCTCACGTGGTGAGGATCATGTCATCTCTCTGATATGACTGGCTGTGCATCTCTTATCTGGTTATTTAGCAGTGTTGGGTTTAAGCCCTATTTCTGGGTAAAGTCAACAGGGACAGAGTGAAGGATCAGATTCTGACTGAAGGGCACTCATGCTGTTAGCAGGGACCCTGGAAAGAGTTTGGTCTGGACTTGGTGCAAGATGGACAACAGAGCCAAGGGATGTTTGTGCATGTTGATCCTGGTTTGGGACAGTTTAACAGCAGCACTAAGCATGTAGGGAATGCATTTATCCTCTATCCATTTCATTTGCCAGTGTTGTGTTGAGGTTGGACTTGATGATCCCTGGAGGTCCCATCCAACCTTTATGATTCAGTGACTAGGGGACCACACTTAGTGCTTTGTGGGAAAACCAGTTCACAAATGGGTGTGCAATAATGTCACAACCTGTCAGTGGAAAGGAGTGACAAGCCCAGAAATCCCAGATGATCATTTTCTTTTCTCACTTGAAACACACATCTGGACGTCATGGCTGAGTAGAAAGTAAAATGACATAAAACACAAAAAAATGGCTATATAGTTGACCTAACAGCAAAGCCAAACCTGGGACCAGTGCTGAGACGCTGGGAAGAATTATAATGGCAGTCCAATCATCATCAAGGTTGTTTTGTTCAAGGTTTATAGCCACAGGGAGTCTTAAGGAGCCTTTTTTGGGGGACCTTGACACACTGCCTGGTTTAAATGCCTGCACAGGGCAATGATATCTTTGCTGAGAGAAGATGAGTGTCTCAGAGAGCCTCATTACTGTGATGAGGCTCATTCTCCACTGACATGTTCCCACTCTGCCTCTGCCCTATCTCTACTTTTTTAATCTCTGATTCTGAGGGGAAAAGTTGGAAATTTGCATTCAATTTCCATTGCAATTTGTGTACATCCCATGAGATATCCACCTGCCTCTCTCTCGCCTTCTCACCAGATAAATAAGCCGTTTTGCAGCCCCTGCTCATCATTCACTGCTGAAAAGTAATAGCTGTGGGATCTAGGGTGCCTGCCCTGATGTGTCTTTGACTCTTAATTAACTCTTAGATGTGCAAATTTTGCATACTGACTTCTTGTTCCAGGGAACTAACCCTAAGTGGACTTTCCACCCCTCCTTAGGAAAGTGCAGTTTTCATGGACAGTCCCTGTCAAGAATGGTGTTAACCCAGATAATTATTATGTCCTCTTCTTCTGTCATCATGGAATTGCCATCTTCCTCTCATGAGACATTTTATTTGACGAATAAAGAACCATGCCATGTACACTTCCCTTTACTTGAGGACTTCCACCAGCAGTGTTATCTAAAGGCAAAGAATCTGGGTGCCCAATGGGGAGCTCCCAGTGTGTCCCCAAGGCTTGATGGTCTTTGAGCAGAAGTCACTTGTGTGCTTTGTGCAACAGATCTGCCCCTGGATAGAGACACTGCATTTGCTCTGAGACAAGACCCAGCTTCCCTACAACACAGATCCTTCTTGTTCCTGCATCCAGCATATGGGAGACATCCAAGGTCAGGCAGGACAGGGCTCTGAGCACCTGATGGAGCTGTGGGTGTCCCTGATCATTGCAGGGAGTTGGACCAGATGGACTTAAAGGGTCAATTCCAGCTCAAGCCACTCTGTGATTCTATGTTAAAATTTCTGAATGTGAGCAAAAGCACAACACTGCCTCAGATCCTCAAGCCTTTAGGACATAAGCTGTTAGGACATAAGCCCTCAAGCCCTCTGCTCATCAGATCCTGAGCAGAGGCACAGGTAGAAACTTTCTGTAGCTCCAGATTTTCACTCTGCTCCTACAGATCACCTTCAGATATTCAAAACACTGAAAAGAGCAGTTTTGCTGGCGGCTGGAACCATCTGCCTCAGTGTTTCTTTAGGACTATCAACTTGTACCCAAATAGCTTGTAATAGTGGGTGAAGCTGAGTCACCTGATGGTCCCTGGCATAAATGTTACGATACAGATTTCAAGAATATTTACACTTTGAGCTCTCATTCAATTCATGGCCGTCGTGCATGAAAAAAAGACATCCTGATGAACAGGAGGATTTTTTCCTCCCTGTTTCAATCCCAGCCTCACATACAGTAGTGATATTGTCAGTTCAGGAGGAGAGTTCTTGCTCCCCCCTCCACCCCAAAGAGCAGCACATGGGAACATTTTGGTGAAATGGTTCTTCAGAGAAATACATTTCTTTCCAGTAACAGTTGATGACATGATCTTGCAGCTACCTCCCTCACAGAAAGGCTGTCAAGGCTGTTGGCAAAAAGACATGTGCGATCCACCTCGGAGCAGTGATTCATGGAGTGTTAGTAATAATAACAAAAACTCGGATCATAAACAAGCCAAGAAAAGGAACAGATGAACCAGACCAAAGAAGAGTGAAAAATGGAGGGAGCTCTTATGGAAAACCATGTTCCATTTCGGTGCCTGCAATGCAGAATCGATGCCGAGGAGATGGAAAATGCTCTGAGGAGCTCTATGAGATGATGCAAAGGTCTGGAAATCTTGACTTAGAGCATGAAATTAATGGAGTGTGATCTATTGGCATTATCCAAGAGAAATTGAAGCAGCTTGCTCATGCATTGCAGTGACATACAGGGGAAGCCATTTCTGATAGCAAATGACTTTTTAATCCAGCCAAAGGCAGTAGAAAAGCTTAATGGCTTGAATTTATAGCTAGATAAATTTACATTGGAAGGAAAGCAATCATTTTTAGTAACAATGATATAAAGAAACTGGAAAAAACCAAAACAAAACAAAAAACCAAGACTAGAGACATTGGTTCTCCATTATTTGCAGTCCTGAGTGTCTTTCTAAGAAAAAACAGGTTTTTGAATAATGGGGTGAATTGAAGAAGTTATTGAACAAGGTGCTTGTGTCATCAGTAAATCACAGCAAACAGAACCTTCTAGCCTTGCAAACTGTGACTAACATTAGAAAACTCCATTCCAGAATGAGGTGGGACCTGAATATAAGTATAAAAACTGCCACGTCACTGAGGGTCTCCAGATACAGTAAGTGCAATAACTGTCTGAGAATAGCATGTCTGCTCCAAAAAATGATGGAAGTGGGAATAGCAGTGGGCTTTATTCCCCTCTGCGACATCCTTCCCTGTGTTTGACATGCACATATGCTGTGATGTCTACATTTCCGTGCATTTGCTCTTAATTAGAGGGACTGACAATGAGTCAAGCCTCTGTGTCAAGAGGTTTAATTGAGTGTAATCAAGGTTTTGCTTCTTGGGGATCATGTCAACGTTAAATTAATTACAATGAGCTGCAATGCTGGTATTTGAAAACAGTCAGGCTCTTTGCACTCTCACACCCAGAGCTAAGATCTTTTGGTATGCCAGTAATTGCCCATAGCAAACAAAGCTGGGAAGAAACAAGCACCACAGAGTGCTCTCTGGGCTCTTCCTCTCAAAAGAATGGCTGTCACTTGTTGGCACTGATGGCAATGTTTGCACATCCCTTTGGATACCATCAGCAGAGACCAGAGGCAGCTTCCAACAGGTTCATGCTGGTTCCTGCAGCATTACAGCTGCATTTCTTGTGCTGATGAGGAAATCAGCACATCATACACTAGCACTGTTGGGCAGATCTGGAGACTCAGGGCACTGGTGAGAGCAGCCTGGGATATCATTGCACTGTGCCATCTGGTACCTGATCTTCTGCTCTTCTTTAGGGACTCACAGCCCATTGGGAATGGGGATAAGGTCCTCTGGAGGCACCGAGGGAGCAGATTGTTGTTGCAGTGTTCAGTGGAAATGGGTTTTTCTAATAATATCCCTATCTCCTGACCTCTACCAGATTGCTCCTTACCCAACCTTATTTCCTTTGCTTTTTGAACCCTGTTCAATGCATGCTGTCTGCTGAGAGTCTCAAAAGTGGAATTAGCTGGCCTGAAACCAGCCTAAGTCTTCAAGGTAAGCCACAATAGGAAGGTATCACAGATTCTTTGATGTTCCCCTAGAAATGTACTATTTTCCCTTCAGGAGGATTTCTCAGCCCCTTGAAGAAAGAAGAAACAGGTTGAAAGTGTGAACATGAGTGTGGAAGAGCAGTGTCTGAGACTTGAGCTTCATATATCCTTGGGAGGGATGTGGTCATAAGACTACAAGAGATGGGGATGACTCTTATTTCAGGGAGTATCTTGGAAAGCATTGCAAAGAAATGTATTTTCCTTGGTACTAGATCTCCAGCTGGAGATGCAGTGCTGGTTGGATGGATGGTAGAATGAGGAGGGGAGCACAAGGATGTGAAAAACTGTGCTTGCTTCTCAACAATCTTCCTTTCTAGGAGTCTGATCCTCAGGTCACCCTGGCAGGATCTCTCTCTGTGGCCACTGAACCCATTTCTGGGAGAAGCAGATTCTTATGCTGAGGAGCCATCTGCAGCTCTAAGAGGCTTTGTAAAGTTATACCAGAGCCTGGCTTGACCTCTTCTCTACTGCCTGACAAGCAATCATGGCTCATCAGTGCCTTAATAAATATGCTTTATAGCAAGTGTACCTTGGATGTTGAACGCTCTGTTGGGCTAAGCATGATAATGACACACAGAGTGACCTCCAGACATTTGTCACTAGACAAAAGCAGATAAATCCCCTGATTCCAGCTCTTCCAATCATGCCTATGCTGATGGCTGCTATCTCCCAATTACATATCAGGCCATGTAGCATCACACAGAGAGACCACACTTCTCAGCATATGCTTTGACTTCAGAAGTGCATGACCCAAGATAGCAGGGAACGAGGGTAGTAATTACTGTTTGCAGCCAGAAGTTCCTTGGATGATTAAAAAAACCATTATGCTTCTCTAACTAAACCACATTCTTGAAACCAAATGGTCTTGGTGTGCATGGAATGGAGGGGATGAAGGAAATCATTTGAGCCGCTGTGCTTCTATGGGGGTCCCATCATGAGGCATGGCATTTCAACCTCATGTATCTGGAGGTGAAGACTTCCAAAGCACTGCAGAGGATTTCTGGACTCCCCCATTTTACTTGGAATGCTCAAATCACTCCATCCACAGATGAATTTTCCATGATAGTATAGCTAATTTTGTTCCAAACACTACACATAACCACGTGGCTACCTAAGGGCTAACTTACAACCAGAATTTTCACCACTCCATTGCAACCTACTTCTCACAGCCCGTGAAATCTATGTGATTCCCCACTTAGAAGTACATGGGGAGGTGCTGTATTTGACTCTCCTCTGGAAAGTAAAGGAGTAAGCTGTTCAGCAGATGTGACCTTACTCCATGCTTAGGGAATAACATGGACAGATGTTTGATGCTGCTTCAGTAAAGGAATGGGATTATCAGCTGAGAGTTCTTCCTTGCTAATGCCCATCTTCTAAACTAACTCATACCATGAGACAATCAGCCTCAGGGAAAGGATGCTCATATCTATATTGTGTGTAGGGACACTCCTAGGAGAAAAAAGAGCCATTTACAAAGACTGGGGAAGAAGAGGCAAGCTTTGCAAAAGCTGGAATTATTCAGAAGGAGTTGAATTTAGAGTCAGTTTTCAATATATAGTGTAACTTGCACTGCTGGTGAACTTTAGAGCTTTTTCCTCAATGGTAACCTGTATCTAACAGATCTTCAATGACACAGGCACTACTTGAAATATATGAGGTGACAAAAGCAGATGTACACTGGAACCAATTTTGTAGTGTCAGGGCAACCAGGAATTCCCGAGTAAGGGAAATACTCACAGAATCATAGAATGGTTTTGGATTGGAGGAATGGATTTGAAATGGATTGGAGGAGACCTTTCAGGTCACCAAGTTCCCCTCCAGACACCTCTCACCTCCCTCTAGACCAGGTTGCTCAAAGCCCCATCCAGCCTGACTCTGAATGCTTCCAGGAAGGGGGCATTCACAACTTCACTGGACAACCTGTTTCAGGCCAAATCCAGCTTCTCTGACCTGAAGTAAAGGGAGGGAATAGATCATATCTTAAGATAATTTCCAGCCTTGGTCATCTATATTTCTATGAAGCCAATGACACAAATCCCCATGATTTTAATGTGAAAAGATGGGATTTTAAGAACCAGCTTTTGCAGAGTGTCAGTGCATGCTTAGAAGCAATGTTCTCTGGAAATCCAGATGTCTGGTTTGTGGGAAATTTCAGTCTGATATTTTCTTTCTTCCCAAAACAGAAAGCAATAAAAAAATTAATGAAAATTTCCGATGAACTATAAATTAAAAAGAAATAAACAAATTCCAAGAACCTCCAATGCTCAATGTTGTTTACAAGCGATGGATCTCTGCAACCCTGAGAACTACCAGCTGAGGCAGAAATGCTTATTAATCTGTGGAGACAGTCATGCCAACAGCCAGACACAACTTGACAGATGTACACCACTGGGCAGACTCCCTCTTCTCAAGTCTTCCCAGTCTTGGCATTCAGAAGATGTAAAGTTCTTGCCCAGATGTATTCCCCAGGCTTTCCATAGTTTGAGCATAATGGGAGATCAGAGAATGGAAGTCATGTAGTCTGTAGCTTTTTCAAGCTGGAGTATCCTAATATCTCCAAAATTAACATGTTGGTACCAGGGAACCTCAAAGCACTAGAAAGCTCACTCTGGAGCCAAGGTACTCAAGGCTTCCAGGTTACTTGTGTTGAATCCAGGAGTTTTCACTGGGTTAGTACAGAACTGCCAAGATTTTCAGCCTGCTGGTTGCATGGTAAGAAAACCATGGGAACCTGGCATGAGAGTGCTGCCCTGGAGCTACCAGTAGAGACTGAAGTAGAGGTTGTTAAACCTGGAACATTTCCACCTAGTTTTCCAACTGGCATTTCCCAATGAAACCCTCCTTTGTCGGCCAGAGTCCACATGCACTACTTGGGAATCTCCTGAGTTCCTGCTTAAATGCTTCCCCTGAAGGGAGTTTATTAGCAGGAGGAGGATTGACTTTTCACACGGTCTAGTAGTGATAAGACAAGGGGGAATGGCTTTAAGCTAGAAGGAGGGAAATTTAGGTTGTATGTTAGTAAGAAATTCTCTACTCAGAGTGCAGTGAGGAAGAGAAGCTGTGGATGCCCCATCCTTGAAAGTGTTCAAAGCCAGACTGGACGCGACCTTGGGCAATCTGATCTGGTGGGGGACAGCCTTCTTCACAGAATGGGGATTGGAACTGGATGGTCTGTATGGTCCCTTCCAACCCAAGCCATTCTGTGATTGATTCTCTCATGGTCTGATTCTATGACTCTCTTACTTTGTGTAATTTCAGCCAGGAGAATGATTTGTGCTTCACAGGTGTGCAGAAGGCTGAATCCGCACCCCAGATAATATGAGAAGATCAAAAGGGAATGGTTTGCTTTTCCTGATATTGGCACTGCAGAGTGCAAAGACTTCTGCCATGGCTGCATAAAGGAAGGAGGGGTGTTGAGGTTGCACAAATACATATTTTCTCCAGTTATAACTTCTGCCTACTGGTTTTCTTTTCTTGTTTCTAACTCCTCCTTCCTCACTTACGTACCACACATACTTCCTAGCAATTCAATACAGAAAGATGCCAATCAATCACCCGCAGACAGTTAAGCTGCCAATTTTGTACCCAGAATAGCTATTTTCAGCTTTGCAAGTGGAAATATATGCAGGTCTGACCAACGTGCTTGTGCTTTGCAGCAGCGTGGATGCCATCAGACCTCTGAGCACTGCAGCTCTGACTGTTGTAAAAGGCTATACTTCCACTTCCAACCATGCTGGGTTGCACACAGAATTAAGCTGTTGATTTGGAAGAAGAGAACTGAGGTAAGCATTAGCAAACTAAGGTTTGTCACTCTTATGATTGCTGATGAGAAGGGAGGTTAAAATGCTTCTGTGCCAAGGCAATTTTGGTTTTCATTTGAAGAGAGACCTTTCAGTTGTTGAAGACTAGAACATGCCTTAACAAACAGACAATATTTTTCAGATTATCTTAGGGCAAAATTCCCCACCTGAGCTCTCAATTAAGGTAACCTCTGCTTCCCTGAAAAATTAAAGCACTGATACACGCTGCTGAATTGCAGAACATCCTACAGTGACTCTGTGGAGGTGATAGGAAAGGGAGCATGACTTCCCTCTAAGCCATATTCTCCTGGTCACAGAAATGACAGTCTCTCTGGCCCTTGCACTGGGCTATTGGAACAAGAAGAGGAAGAACTTCGGTGACATGAGATATTCCCTTGAGCACTGGCTGACAAATGTGCACAGAATTCATCCTCAGAGAAGCAGATAACCATTGGACCAACTGGGAGATTTCTCCCCAGGGTGAAGGTGCTCTCTGCTCTCCTCACTCTCTGGTACACTCATGTCATCCACATCTTCTGTCCATTCCTTTTGACCTCCCCTAGCTTGGCTCCCACAGAGACCTCCCTGAGGAACAAGGACCCCTGGTATCAATTAGCTGCACAAGACAGAAGGTCATCACCTTCTCTTTGATGCCTTGGCACAGAGAAATCCCTGGATGCTCACTTCGAGAGTGAGGAAATGGTGCAATCTGTGGATGGACTCTGCAGATAAAGTCAGGGCTCCCAGGGGAAACTGAGGAACTCCAGGATCATGAACCTGCCCTTGTTCCTCATCTCTCATGGCAGAGATGTCCCAGCTATGGCCCACATTAAAAGGTGTGAGGGTGCAATGAATATTCAGAGCCCCAAAGAAGGATTTTTAGATAACATGGAAGAACTTGGCTATGTGGCTGAGCATGACCAACAACATTCACCAACAACCGGGGCATGGTGCAGTATGAACAGATGAATCTGGAGGATGACAACCTGCTCCCTGCTTGTGCAGGATTTCTTTGGGGTGTACCTTGAGCCCTCCCTAAGTTTTCCTGTCCACAAGAGCAGTGGAACTGGGTCATTTCTATACACAGAGTGCTTTGTAGATAGAACTTGAGGTTGAATAAGTTTCTAGTGGTATGACAGTGGGCAAGGTCCCAAGACACGGAAGGGGACATGTTTTACTGCAAAGCATCTGTTCCCTGAACTATTCCTCCACTGGGGTCTTCAGCTGTTTCTCAATGGGAAACATCTGTTTCCTCCCTGTAGCTTGCCTGTGGCACACTCCACAGTGGTCTGGTCCCATTTCTCCCCCTTCTCTCCCCTGAGTATCCATGGTGCAGACGATGTGCTCACAATCCCCTTCAGCCAACACAGCACCATACCAAGCTGTCCCTGTCACAGAGCTTGGAGTATGCTGCTTTCCTTGGCCCCCGATACTGCTTCCACAGCCAAGGGCATGTTCAACTTGTGAGCCAAGAATGTCAGACTGACCCCTCCTGCCTGGGATTTGAGAGAGCTCAAGGGTGATTATTCTTTTAAGGACATCCTTTCTCGCTCTGCCACTAGGAGTCCTTTGAAAGAGACTGCTTACAGTAATTCTGGAATAGACAGATCAACAAAGGTAGATTCCAGCCTGGCACTTGTTCTCCAAAGGGAAACTGAAAATTGGGTATGATTAGGAAATGTCATGGTTGTCCATAGCAATGCCGTATGTCCACTTCACTCTCCAGTATTCTTAATCCCTTTATACACAGAGATTCCCAAGTGTTTTCCAAGCAGTACCAGGATATCTCTCTTGACACCACTCTCATGCAGCCTGCCAGAAAACAAAACAAAACT
This sequence comes from Cyrtonyx montezumae, assembly GCF_038088225.1. Classification (NCBI taxonomy): domain Eukaryota; kingdom Metazoa; phylum Chordata; class Aves; order Galliformes; family Odontophoridae; genus Cyrtonyx; species Cyrtonyx montezumae. Next base: position 65,836,934 of record NW_027071936.1, on the reverse strand, counting down.
AACAAAAAGAAAAACCCATATCTGATGAGAACAGGGGGAAAAATATATTGGTTGGCTGTTTCATTCACTGAGAAGCGTGAAGATTGGGTTTAGGGGAGACATTGCAAATATTCGTGTAGGACATACTCGTAAAAGTGTTTTGGGCACAGCAGTTGAGAGAGGAATTAGATGTGAAAGTCAAATGCAGAGTTTCGTTCTTGAACCATTTATAAAGAAAACTTTTCTTTTGAGGTCAGGGAACAGGAATGCCAAAGCATGTCGTATTGGAATGAATATTTCATTTTAGAAACAAAATCAAGCCTAATCAGAACAAAAAATGAAATATGACATCGTGGACCAATTTGAAATACAGTTTAATTTTCTTTGGATGACCTTCTTTCACTAGATCCCAAACCTGCTGCTAAAAGACCATCACCAACCTTCAGGATCTCCCTTGGGTAGTTTAGTTACATCATTAACAAACTTTTTTTTGCTGAAAACACGCACATTTTTTTCTGCGTGACTCTCTTCTGTGCATCTGCTGTGGGTCACTTGTGTTATCCTAATGGTGGGCATTTGCACAGTTAAGCTCTAAAAACCATGAAATGAGAAGCTACCATTTTGCTATAGGAGTTCCAGCTCTTGGATGCTCAGGGATGCTGCTGCAGTAAAATAGGCTTCTATTAGTAGGAATAACAAATGAAATGTTCCCAAATGATCACATTCTTGTATTCGCTATTTTGTTTGTTTGTCTGTTTTTGTTCATTGTTAATGGCAACAAACAGCTCAGTTTGCTTTTCATTTGTAGGCTTTTCTGTGTGGTTTTGCAAGCATTCCCAAATGTAATAGAAACATCTGTCTGTTGGGATGCTTTTCACTCCTTACCAGTACTGGAGTGATAGAGGCACGGCTTAGCACCGATGTCAACCGTGGTGTCCTTTGGCTCTGCCAAAGTCTGCAAGACTCAAACTCCAGTTTACCTATCCAAACCTGCAAAAATATCTTTTTCATGTAAGGAATGAAAGGGAACTACAAGAAATTAAGATAACCAAGAGGAGAATGAAGTCAAGCGAAAACTTTCTCAAGCTGAAACTTTCTTGAGTGGCCACCCTAGCAACAAGTCAGGTGAAGGAGTCATTCAAGGTTGAATGGAAACAGCACTTCTGGAGGAATGTAGGCATGGGAGGATGGGGCTGTGTGGCCAGGTATAAACACAGGGTTACCAGGGGTAGCAAGACATTCCTAAATCCAAGGAAGGCTTTTGACCCTGAGATTCTTTGCTCTCTCTTCTGATGGAGCAAAAGCTTTCCCTTTCGCTTGGGTGCTGGATGCTGCTGAAGGTACATGAGCACTGGTATTGCAGGGAGTTAGCATTAGTGCAGCCCAGGCTAGCTCCCAGTGCCAGTCCACTTGAGAACTTTACTAATGGATTACTTGATGGGAAAAGATGGGAGAAATCAGATTCTGAAATCACATGCTGCTGACCCAACCTTTCTTTCCTTTCAGAAATGATTTCTCCTGGACTGTCACACTTCAAATGCAAATGGTTTTGAATAAAATTACTGGAATGGACTGCCCAGAGGTGGAATCACCATCCTTGGAGGCTTTCAAGAAAAAGGTAGATGTCATACTGAGGGACACAGTTTAGAGGGCACAGTAGCAATGGTTTGATGGTTGGACCTGATGATCTTAGCAGTGTTTCCCAGGCTTAATGACATTATGGTTCTATGAAACCCTCTTGAAGCCTGGCAAACTGCTGCATCCTCAGAGCACAGATTATTTCTAGGCTGGGAGTGGCAAGAAATAGATATGGGGAAAGAAATATTGACTCCCATATCATTTTTCTGAGGTGCTTGACCCAGTCACTATGGTGACCATGATGACTCACATCTGACAGCAAAGCAGCATTCTTAATCTGCATTTCAGCACTGCCTGAAAATGTCTCATGGCTTTGAGATGTGCCTCCAGCAGTGGCCTGGGGAGCTGTTTTCAGCTGATTTTGGCAGGTGAGTCCTTTGGAGAGCCTCTTATGAAGTGGAATGGCAGTGAACAGGACCAGCTCACGAAATGAACCATCTGGTACAATCCTGAGCACATACTTAGAGGCAGAAGGTGACATCTATTTGTTTGTTCATACACTCTTCATTAGTGATCTCTGTGCCATAATTAAATCCCAATGTTGACCTAACAGAGCATCAAACACCATGGCTGCATGGTGTCATTTGCAAAGGACAGCCACCAACAGACTGAAGGCTGTTACCTTCTGCAACTCTCCTCCAGATGGAAGGTGTGATCTCATAGAAATATAGAATAGTTTGAGTTGGAAGGGACCTTTAAAGACCATCTGATCCAACTCCCTGCAAAGAACAGGGACACCCACAGCTCCATCAGGTGCTCAGAGCCACATCCTGCCTGACCTTGAGGGTCTCCAGGGATGCACTATCCACCACCTCTTTGAGCAACCTGTTCTAGGACCTCATCACCCTTCCTGTAAAGAACTTTTTCCTTACATCCAGCCTAAATCTCTCTTCTTTTAGTCTGAAACCAAATGCCATTGCCATTGCTAACAGTAACATTACCACAAAGTACTGCTTGCCCAGAGACTCCTTGGGTCTGTGCTTTTTTGAAGGATTGAATGTGAAGTTGATCATGGGCACAGAGTATGTTCTAAATGCATCCAGATTACCTGTGATCTTCTAAAGAAGAGGAAATCCAATTGGACCAGTGGAAGAACATGAGTGATAAAAGCAAAAGGAAGCCCATTAGGACAGATGAGTTTTAGTTTGTTCAGTGCAGCAAAACAGGGGCTGTAAGGGAAGAAGACATTTGACCCCCTGTCTGCTAAGGGGAGAAATCCAAAGAGAGAACAGAATCACATGAGAAAAAGGTGATATGGTGAAAAAAAATCGAAACGATTACAGATGAGGCATGGATATATTCCTGCTGCAAGCAGTAAATTTTCTTACACTTGGGAGATGTAAGATCCAGAATGGCCTCCCCAAAGCATTGGCAACAAAGGCCATGGAATGGGACATGCATGAATTTCTACATTTGATTTTGAATGGGATTATACAACATAGTGATCTGCAGGAGCAATCACTCTTTTCCACAGCTGCCTGTAGTCTGTACACACCAGAACAAAGTATGGACAGGAGGAGAACAAGTGAAGGGAAGATGATGAGCAACAAAGGAAGAAGGTACCTGAGGGACTACCAAAGCACTCGGTGGGACTGTGGACTTGATCTGACTATATGCCTTTCAAAGACTTGTCTGAATTCTGCTGAGAGTCAGTCTGTCCTGCTTGGGGCGGAAAGTGCCTCTTTTTGGAGCAAATGATTTTTGTTCAGTCCATTAGGCTGCTAATTTAATGACCTGAGGTTTCTCCATGTGTACGCTGAGGGATATGCAGCAGAAGTGTGGAGAGTGAAGGAACAGACCTTTTCCATCTGGATTTGTGGAATAAATTGAGACGGTCACATTCAACATAAACAATCTCCACTCAGCCCCCTACCCTCACTTCCTTTAACTCAAAGAGCCTCAGGCATAGGGAAAGTTCTGTTTTCAGTGCAAATGCTTTCCCTTGTCCTATCATTGCAGCAGAAAAATGAAACCACCCACGTCCTAGTTCCCCTGAACTTTAGGGGGATCCATCCTGTAGGAGAGCAGTGGCCACACTGCCTGCTGGGGCCATCAAGGAATGCTAATGAAACCCAGGAGGAGCCTGCACATCCTGAGTGCTGTTTTGTGATCTGCTTCTCATGTCATGTAGTACACACGTAGTGAGTATGTACACATGTAGTGAGTATGAGCAAGTGAGCAAAGACTAAAAGCTGTGATGGGACAAGCTTTGTTCACATGAGAGAATAGCACGGCCTTACTAAAAGCATATCTCCTCAGTGGTGAAGCTAAACCCACCACTGACAAGTGTCTCCATATTCTCCATCTTTGTTGGCCAAATGGGTCCTAGTTGCCCAGACTGGTGCACAAGTGATGGAGCCTACAAGAGAAACAGGCAGATCACACCAGCAAAATAACTGAGATGCTCTTCTCCCGGACTCAGCACTCCTTTCAAATACTTCTATACATTTTTCTACTTTTCCTGAACTGAAACATTAGGAGTGGCATTTAGTGCTTGACAGCAATGCAACTTGACTCTTCATGGATACACTGTATTAGAGGAAAGCAGCAGTGACTTATTTGTTTTTAAGACTCAGCTTCAGAATTAGCAGGGCTCTCTCTAGGTCTTGTCTTTCACTCAATCTCTCCATAAATTTGCTTATCATCTTGGACATCCATCTTAAGGAACAAAATTGCACTCCACCTCTGGTTAGTGCTCTCACTCTCTAGACTCGCATGGACAATAGTGGGAGATGGTAGGATTGCAGAATCATAGAACCATATTGTGGCTTGGGTTGGAAGAGACCTCAAAGATCATCTAGTTCCAATCTTCTTGCTGCAGTGAGACATCTGGATCACCCACAGACACCTACTCATAGACAGCCATATGTAGATGTCTTCACCTGTGAGTCTGGTCCCATCTATCTCATTCCTTATCTGCAAACTGGCAACAATTACACGCCTTATTTATCAAATAGATGAGAAGGGGAGTAATGGAAAGGAGATATTCATGGAAGGGAACTCAAGGAGAGAGTGGGGTGGGCTGGGAGGTGATCAGATGCAAGGGGAATGGGGCTCTTCTCTCTGATTTCCTTCGTAGGATAGCAGAAGCTATCTACCAACATCTACACAGCTATTTTCGATTACTTTGCCTGAATGCTGGAAAAATAGCAGTCTTCCTATGTTGATCCAGCCTTCCATGCCTCTACATGCTCAGCTCTTTGAGAGGACAACACTGTGAAATTCCTATGATGTGCAGTGGTTCTGTTTTGTTTCCCCAAGTTCTCCCTGCAATATGGAGGGAGGCAGACAGGCCCATGGCATACTGCCTGCTCTCCTTCACAGCACATCCTCACAGCTTTCCTGTGGAAAGCATTCCGGGAACAGAAATAGCTCATGGCTATAAAACTTTTCTGGTGCTGTTTGACAAGTGTCTCAAAGAGAAATAGACTGTAAAGGCAGAGGTTCAAGAGCTGGCACCTATTTTGAATGCAGGCCCTCCTCTGTCTGCATTTATGAGAGGTTGGTGAGCAGCTGGTGGTGTCTTCATCCTTGTGTCATGTCATGTCTGTGTGACCTTCCAAATTGCATTTCTGAAATTATGTGTGGGTAGGAGTGCACATCAGATCATCCACCTGAAACTCAGATGAGAGTGCTCCCACCCAGGGCAAGAAATAGCACCAGTGACAGGTCTAACAGTTGATTTAGGGCCTTGAAGGTGGTTCTGATCCCCTGGGCTTTAGTTTCCCTCACCTTGGCCCATCCTGGCACAAAGAGATGGCAGTGTCTGACTCTGGACCATCCTTCTGCTGCAGAGAGAATGCCCATCCCTGTATTGGTCACCCTGATTTATATCCCTCCTGGCTCATTGCCGTGGGGAGAGACCACGACATGAGGATCGCCCCATTTCTCATTGCTTCTATGCCACTTATCACCCTTTCATTTTTCTTTTTTTTTTGGCTTTAGACATTAATTTCCTTCTGAAATTTCTCTGCGAGCTTTCCCATATCTAAATGGTTTCACAAAGTTCATAGATTCCACACTGGAACCAATTTCAGGGCAGCATCCCTGTCAAAGGCTGGGGCTGCCTTCTTTTGTAGCAGGGGCTGCCTGTGGCTCAGTCAGACTTTGCATAATCAGTCCTTACATGGGAGAACTCCTGCAGAGCCTCCCCACATATTTTTTTCCCCATTATGGACATCATTTGCCATATGTCCCTTGTCAGTGCCATCTTGGCTCTTGAGACCTTACATTGCCACTGTTCTGCAAGGAAATGTAGCCAGAATGTTTGGACCTCTTTTATCCAGGAGATCAGAGAATCTAGAATCACAGAATTCCCCAATTAAAAAGGACCCATAAGGATCATCAAATCCAACCCCTGGCTGCAAACAGGACGACCATGTGATCTGCTGTAGCCTTTATCTTGTAGGGAAAATCACAAACCCTAGTAGCTACAATGAATACACAAACTGCTGAGCAGAAGAGGGGCAGTTCTGATTGCAGGCACTGAACGTAGTAGATACACCAAGCTGTTCATGCCCACATGGCTTAAGGAGGCTTTTAGGGCAGGTCTGTGTTGGACAGCCTGGCTGGGGATAGCCCTGTCCTTGTTCTCTCCTGCTGGTCCCCTTTCACTGAGTGTCATAAATGCACCCACTGCGAGGAAAGGGACACGCAGCTTGGACTTGATCAGGGCACAGATTTCTCACTGCAGAGATCCCTTGCAATTTTTATTATTATTTTTTTTTCTAGCTACTGGACATGGGTAAAACTAAAATTTGCATCTCAGAGGCCTCAATGACAGAGCTGTGAATTGCTTCGGGTTGGAAACTTCCCGGGTGGAGGAAATGCCCTCTCTTTAGTGAGCTGACAGTTGGGTTTCTGCCACCAGACCTGGTGGTTCTCTGGCTCTGCTCCAGATGCATTAGCTGAGGAGAACTCTTAGAGAAAGGCTATTCATTAGGAGCAGCTAAACAGCCATATCCTGTTCCAGCCACTCCAGTAAATCCATCCATCCCTGGGCTAATCACACCCATAAATTATGGTGCAAGAAGTACAGTCTTCTGTTTCAGCATGATGATTTTTAGGCAGAGTTATAAAAGAGAAAGTAGGACAGGCAGAAGTGGCTGACTGGTGTGTCAGCAATGCTGGAGAGTTACCAAATGATTCTAGTAGGTCTGTAAGCAATGCCTCAGTATCCCTAGCCCTGAATGATGATGAACTGTGTTGTTTCCTTCCCTAAGGCCACCTGTGCATATTCTCCTTGTTCCTGTGTAGCCCTTTGAACTGTAGAGCTGTCACCACTGAGACAAGTTTGTCCCCAGCATACATTGTGTGAGAGACTCTGAATTTTACCTCTGCCAGGTCTCCTCATGAGCCTGGAGTGCAGATGGTCAATGACACTAGTGAATACCCACCACATCATTTTTGCACTGCTGTGGCAACAAGTTGCTCTGGAGGAAATAGAAAAGGGGTTGTGTAAACAACGTTTGGGGTTGTGTGTTCAGTTACAGGTATGAAGGGTTCAGAACTCTCTGGATGGAAAGAGCTTGTAAAGGCAAAGAAGAGGTGCTCATAACTCAGTGTCCCTAATGGCACTTCAAAGGAAATATTTACAGCAAATACCAATGGTGATTAACTGCCAAATCAGAAAGCATTTCTCCCATGGAAGCATCCAGCTGCTGAGCTTTAATACTGAAGGAATTCCTCATGAACTCACTCACTTGCAAATCCTCAAACCCTCCCAGCCACAATCAGTGTAATAGCAGGTATGTAAGCAAAAGCGAGACCATAAATGACATTTGGCACTTGGAAACACTCCTGTGAGGTTTGAGCATTGGGAGAGAGAGGAGACAGCTCAGCAAGCCCTCTGGTTTTGGGTTGCCTTGAAGCCCTATGATCTCAGAACTGATGGAGAGGAGAACTGCTCCCAGAGATGTGCTCGCTGGCCTCACTGCATCCCATACCAAATGCTCTTCCACCTAATCCCCTCATCACATTCCACTTCTCCATCTCCATTTCCTTCACCCAAATTAATGAACTCCTGTGAATGAGGGGCTCCACCTCAGTGACAGAGGAATGGCTGTCCTGACCTCATGGCTGCAGGAGAACCTTGTTTCTTCAGACAACACCTATCCTCATCAGTATTGCTTGAATTTGTGGGTTTATCTTAAAAACATGTTAAGTGTATACTGGTTTCCAAACACTTTATCCTACAACCTATGTAATACAACTTCTAAATGAACAGTACTAAAATGGCAAATTTAAAGACTCAAAGGATAGACAAAGTCAAAGTGCAAGCACATTTACAAAACTTCAGTTTCTAGTTTAGTTTCAAGTTTAAAGAGTTTTAACTTAAGAATTTTTCACTAGTCTCTCTGCAGTGTCCCTGCCATGCCAGCTCCAAGGAGAATTGGATTCTTAGTTGAGTAATAGTTCAACGAAACTATTTAGCATCTCCTCACTGGTTAATATGTGGCTCCTTGCTTTATAAATCACCCTACTCAGCCCTGCTCTGATGACAGAATGATTTATTTCCTCGTGTATTTATGAAGGTACTTATCTCAGTGACAAACACATATATATTTCTTAACATATATATATGTATCTTTAGGAAGACAAAGCTGCCTTAGAACCATTTTACCATCCTAGCAACAGTACAATTTGAAAATATGTCTTCATTTAGGATGTGGAGTCCTGAGCCCTTGGTCTTACAGCCCTTGGTGCTTTTGAGGTCAGAAGGTTTCGTGTTTCTGTTTTAGTTAGGAACATTAGGATGAGACGAACTGCAGCCTAAAAATACACCTTCTGCAGTATTGCCTATTTAGAAAACTGAGGAGCAATGGGCTGAAGAGAGCACTGTTGGCATCCAAAGCCAACAGTGGGAATGGAAAACTTTCCCTAATAAATATGACACTAGAATGTAGGACTTTATTTGAGAGGAGTCCAGTAATCTCAGTAGGTACTATCAGCCCTATCTACCTTACCTAGAATAAAGCACAGTAATGCTATCATGTAAAAATCCTGAATAATTGATTTGCATTGCTTCCTGAGAAAAAATGCATTCAGTTTTCAAAAAACCTTGAGCAAAACTGATGTATGCATTCATTAAAGTGAATGCAGCTCTAATTAAAGCCTAAAGGTAGTACGAACATTTTACAACAGAATTTCCTATCATGACATGGTTGCTAAGATCTAGTTAATGCTGTTCATTGTGATAAAACCAATTAAAAACAAGCTGGTTGAGGGAGATTAAGCAGCTGCCTTGCATGATCATGACAAAGAGTAATTTTTGCTACATCCCATTAACCAGTTCATGAGAATTAATGAGTAAATATTTATCCAGATATGAATTAATGTAGATAGATCAGGGTAATTGAAAGCTGCTTCCTATAATATCTTGGGCAAAGATTTGTGTGTTTAAGTATAATAAACCATTCAAACTCAGCTTAATACAAATGCATTTAATGTCACGTTGCATACTTTCCTATTGGTTCTAAAATTCCTGTTGAGAGAATTTGTAGCATTCTGCCCACTGAATCACAGTAGCTTTAAATTTTTCAAAATCTCTTTTTTTTTTTCCCTGTTTGGGGTACATCCATTATAGTAACTGCCTCCAGATGCGTCAAGGCACAGTGATATAAAAACAGACATTTGGTTCTAAATAGTTTTATTTAGTGGAGCAGTGGGTGGAATGGAAGCACAGTAACCCCATATATAGACCATGGGAGATCTGGGTCCTATTCTCAGTCACTTCATTGAGTCACTACTCTACTTTGGCCAAGCAGGGAAGAGCATATGTTTAAACTTGGGTGCCCAAGTTGTGATTTGAGGTCCAGATTGCTGCATCTCTTGTAACAAGGCAGAAAAAATGTATTACAAACATCCATCTGTCTCCAGCCTTCTACATAGTGTGATGGGCAGAAAGAGCCATGCACTCATTTGGGCTCCAAACAATAATTTTTGCTTGCAATTCCATAGCATCATAGAATCTTTAAGTTTGGAAAAGATCTCTAAAATCATCAAGTCCGGTCATCAAGACCACAGCACAAAACCACGTCACTCAGTGCAACAAACTGTTTTATATTATCTTCAGGTAGATGCAAATCACTCATAGTCAATGGGGTGTGCACACCCAGACACTCCCATGTGTCCCACTGCCTTACCCAACATGCACATCCCAGATATCATGCCACACAAAATGAAATTCTGGTAGGCTGCAACAAAGCGTGGTTTAAGGTCAAGTAATCTTTCCCTGAGACAGGTAGATGGGATGGAAGGTCTGTCCATCCCCCATGATTTAACTAATTCATTCTAATGTGGTATGAATCCATTTGATGGAAAAATCATATGGTGGAAAGCAGATGAGAAGAATTTTCTCTTTAGCCTGGGTGGTGTCCAGTAAATCAAATTGGAGCCTGGCACTGAACAGATTTTGAGCCTCTGGGTCTATATTTTGCTGGCATTTTTAAGGAACGTATGGTTCCTATGGCTCAGGATCAATGGGGAACACTTGGCAGATGGAATGGTCCCTTGCTATTGCTCTGCTTTCAGTCTTATTTGATGCTTTGATTCCAGTTCATCACAATATCCAGTCAAAAATCCTTTTCAGGTCAAAGCAGCCATCCTTCCATCCTTTGCTTTTTCCATGCCAATTCTTTCACTTCCACCATGACTCAGAATATTTCAGGAGATACAAAGCATTGTCCTTACAACCAAAGTATCTAACTGTGTATTTTTTATCCTCCTCCTCTCAAATTCCACTTTAGTTCAGGTACATCTGAGCACAGCAGAATTAAAGAAGTTTGCTTTTCTGTGGAAATGTGTGTTTTTAGTTAAATTTTTTTTTTTGTGTCTAAAAAGGAGCAGAATTCACTCTGCAATCGTAGAATCGAATCAAAGAATCATTAAGGCTGGAAAAGATCTCAAAGGTCATCAGATCCAACCACCAACCCATCAATCTTCCTTCCACGGGGAAGGGTACGTAAGTTTCCACTCATTTGCCTATCTGCCCATTTTAATGAAACTTGGGGGAATTTAATACACTGGAGACCTTTAGCACTTTCTTAAATGTGACTGAGATTGATGAAAGAGTTCAGTAGAGGGTGGGGAAAGGTTGACATGCACATAGGCATAGAACGATGATATAAGCACTGTTTTTCCTTAGGAAAATATGCTAAATGCTCTTCTACTAGAATAGAGTTAGATTCTCCTACCAGAACAGACTCAGTCTCATCTGAAATATGCTTCTACCCACACTGTACTCCCTATTATTTATTTTACAAATTAGTTTCCAAAATATGAACAATGCTATGCCCCTGTGAGCCCATCTTCTGCAAAATATTTTGTGAAAGGACATCTGCCCTCTGCAAAACAGTATCTACAAAAGTAATTTTGTTTTGGCTTGAAGAAAACTTGGTTTAACCCAGTTTATGTACCTGCCTTTAATTCATGATGAAAAGAAAAAAAAACAACAGGATACTATTTTTCTAGACAAATGTAAGTTAAGGATTTTTCTTGTACTGAGGGATCCCTCAAGTCATTCCTTGTCTGAGTAAGCTGCTGCTTGATGGGGGACAGGGTGAAGGGATCCTTAGATTGTTGACTTTGGCCTTGCATAGCACTTGCTGCGGGTGTTGTGTGTTTCTCACACTGGCTTTGATTTTATGAAATCATTAAGGTTTGAAAAGACCTCTGGGATCATGAAGTCCAAACATCAACCCATCACAACCATGTCCACTAACCATGTCCCTCAAAACCAAATCCGAAGAATAACAAACATGGGAAACTATCAACCAGACAGGACTACTCTTGTTAAAAACTGAGGAGGTACCATCCCAGCTACATACTTGATCCCAAGGGATGGTTGTTCCTCTTGGATGCTCCTTGGGTGATGATGAAGAAAGGTTTTGCCTTCACTTCTGTGGTCCCAGCTGGGGTCCCAGTTGGGATCTTTTTATGCCCCCTAGACACTGAATGGGAAGTAGGGCTGTATTCTCCTCCTTTTCTTACATATCTCTTCTTGCATCACACTGGAGAAAGGAGATAACTATCTACAGTGGTTGTATGGAGGATTCTGCTTCCTACAGCCATTGTGTAAATATCTACTGAGAGGACAGATTTAGCACCTAACTTTGTTTTTTATTAGCAGAAGAGACAACAAATTCTCTATGGTTATGTTTCTTAAAAGAGAGATCATGTGTAGATTGTCCAGTGCATAATAAAAGCTTGAGCTGATACAGCACTGAGCTTTTCCTCATGTGGGCATTTTGCATCCATTAAACTTCAAATTTGTCGGCTAGGTTATATCTCATGTCTCTATAGCTGAGATGGAGGAGGTACTGGTGAGACAACCAAAGGGACATCAGTTGTATTGTACAAAACACCCTTAAACACCTGTCCAGCATCTCTGAGAAACCTCTGGTTATGTTCCCTTGTCAGGTCTTTGCTAAGCAAATAGGCACCCTGGCATGAATCATAACCACCACACAAGATAACCAGACAAAGCAGCTTGGTAGAGGTCTACTACACACCCAGCAGAAGACACAGCCCATTAGAGCTGTCTTGTAATTAGGATTTCATCACTTGTTGAACAACCTGCAGCTTAAAAAATCTCATTAGCCATGCAAACCAGTAATTGTGTTAAAACTCCTGGAGATGGCATCTTATGCTTGGGGACATGTATCACAAACCCAAGAGCTAAATTACTCAGCTGATAAATAGACTGTGGAGGTATTTAGAAATGAGAGCTGATTTAAAGAAGCAGGTTTGCAGATTATTCAACCGTGGAGAAACGACTGAGACCACTCAGCACATACATAGGTTCTGTTACTTAAAATCTGTAGTAGTTTCTCAGCGCTGATGTGATAAATATTCATTTTGTTTAATTAAAGTGGAAGCTGAGCTGCAGAAAGATGCAAAGACGTGCACAGCCTAACATAGATGCTGGTGGCAGAGCCTGTTGCAGATGTTCTGATTACTCAGCCCACACTATGCATAGCTGGGAGGCTTTTCTCATCACTTATCCCCATTCAGGCAACAGTTGGTCAACAGTCAATGATAACTTCTTGCAAACTTGTGACAAAGAGAATAGGAAAGTCAAAATGTTTTGATGTTTTCAGAAGAAAATAGAGCACATTCGTTTCATTTTAATGTGATAGCTCATGTTGAAACATAGCTGAATGGTCACTTTGAAAATAAACTTCTATTCATCCTTTCCTTAAATTGGAACAATATGTTTAACTTCAAACAAAAGCGTTGTAAATTTCCAATCAGTGTTTCACTTTCATTACATTTATACATTGATAACATTTCCAGTTGGCTCCGAACACTTTCTAATGTTTGCCCAGCAAGCAACTGCAAAGACCATTCCACTTAACCATCTACAATCTTCTCCCTAAAGAGAATTGCTCAGTTTGCAATGAACTTCACTGATTTCTCTGAATTTCAGATCCACCTCCTGAGCTGTGAAATCAGAGATTGGTTTTTGCAGAAGTTTCTGTTCTCCTCCTAGGTAGCATTAAATGATTAGCCCACTTGAATCGGAAAATGCAATTAATAAAAGGGGGGTGAAATCAAAGGCAGCATACTTTGTAGTCACAAAATAAATGAACTTCTGCTGTGTTTATATTCTGCACATAATACGGCAGGAAGTAGAGATCAAAACTGTGTTTATAAAGAACTTGCACACTTGGAGGAAGAAAATGGGTTCACAGGAGGCACTTAAGGAATGAAGCCTGGATTTTTAGCTGGCGTAAATCAGCATTTTCCTTTTACTTCAGTGCAACAGTTGTGACTTAGAGAATTGCAGGAGCTGGTTCAAGGGTTTCAAGGGAGGACATGACATTAAAAAATATATTTATATCTATGCAAAACACTACAAAAATCTCCCAGTATCGAAAGAAAAACTGAGGTATTCTCAGATTTTGGGATTTATAGATATAGAAGCTTAACACAGCCTGAGCTAAGCCACCAATGTCCTTGCTCACACTCTGGGTGAAAACTCTGCAAAGCTTGAGAGTGTTTCCCTACTCGGACACAAGTAGTGTGGTGGACTGTGGGACACAAAGTTCCCACCCAGCAGTGTGATAGATCTTCCTTGCTTTGCTGAGCTCTGTGCAAAACCCACTGTTCACATTCAGAAGTTATTTTAAGACTTTTGCTTTCTCCCCTGATTTAGCTACATCACTCCAGATGATTAATCTGATTCCTTGAGTTGACGACTGCTATCCTATGAGACAGTGGTGAAAAGCTCTGGCTTCCCTGCACTTCATGAGCCATGTGTTGTGTTTGTGCTGGAAGGAGACTTGTCAAAACTTTAGGGCACAACCTGGCAGACAGCCCCAACAGAGAACCTATAGCCAGGAGCTGAGAATTCCTCCATGGGAGGAGGAACACCGAAAGTCATCACCAGTCAAGGTAAATCCTGGTCCTGCTCCAGGTCCCAACACAACATCAGCATCCTGAGAAGTGAGCATAGCTCATGTTTCAGCCTCTGACATAGCATCATAGAATCCTTAAGGTTTGAAAAGACCTCCAGCATCACCACCCATCCACCTATCCCCACTATGCCATGCCCACGATGCCATGTCCCTTGGAGTGTTAAACTTCCCTCATCTCCAGCATCATGACCAGTTCCCAGCTGGGGTGGGAGCCCTGAGCACACAGAGGCAGATCAGAAGCCCTTCCCAAAACTGGGGTGAAGGGAAAACGGGGACAGAACTGTAAAGCTGTTGGGAGCTGTTATACTATAATTACAGCCTGTTCAATAAAGAGATGTTTCCTGCCTCCCCAGCCTGAACTTCATTAATTAAAGTGCTGAATACAGAATAAATTAATTAAACCAATTCTTTTTTTTTTCATTGCTATTTTATCTAGTGGCTGCATACTTTGATGGATTATGTGTCTCCGATTAATAAATACTGAACAAGTGTTAATTAACTGGATTAATTCACGTCTGGTTTCTTGAGCCATATGTTACCTTTCCCTCATCTCCACACATAGGTTGTGTCCTGAAAGTTCATTCCAAGGAGTAAGACCCCAGGGGCTCTGGCTGGGACAGGGGACAGGGTCACTTACCAAAAGGCAGGACGAAGAAGAAGGGGAACCAACAGAGGATGAAAACGCCCACAACGATGGCAAGAGTCTTGGCTGCCTTTTTCTCACGGGAGAACTTGAGGAGCCGCACAGAGAGGGAGCTCCTGAAGTTGTGTCCCTTGCTCCTGGTGCTGGAGAGAGGCTCCTCCAGTACGCTGCGGCAGTGGATGCGCAGTACCACCTCCATGGATTTATTCCTCTCCTTCTTGACCCCTGCCTCCAAGCTCCGGGTTGTCCTCCTGGCCACCACATAGATCCTGAAGTACATCACCAAGATGACCATGAGGGGAAGGTAGAAGGAGAAAAGGGAGGAGAACAGGGCATAGCCTGGTTCTTCGGTGATGCTACAGATGCTCTCATCTGGTGGTGGTGGCTCCTTCCACCCCAGCAGAGGCCCAATGGAGATGACCATGGAGGAGAGCCAGACCACCACCAGGATGACCCCAGCCTTCCTCTCTGTCATGATGGTGGGATACTTGAGGGAATACTTGACCCCGATATACCTGTCCACGGAGATGATGCACAAGCTCATGATGGAGGCGGAGCAGCACAGCACGTCCACCGCTGCCCAGATGTTGCAGAAGATGCGTCCAAACACCCAAAAACCCAACACCTCCAAGGTGGCCGAGAAGGGCAGCACGGTGGTGCTGAGCAGCAGGTCGGCAATGGCCAGGTTGACGATGAAATAGTTGGTGACCGTCTGCAGGTGCCGGTTGCAAGCCACCGAGAGGATGACGAGGATGTTGCCCACGATGGCCGAGAGGATGAAGACAGCCAGGAAGACCCCGACGCCTACCGCCTGCACATCCAAGGCGAAAGTCAGCGTGGTGCCGTTGCCTTCGGGGGAATCCTCGCCTTGCAGCCCCCAGGACCGGTTGGCACCGTTCTGGCTGCTCTGTCCCGTCCTGTTCCCACTCAAGCTGCCATTGCTCAGCTCAGGGAAAGTCATCGTAAAAAAAGTCCGGGCTCCATGGAGGGCGAGGAGAAAGCGATGCCGAGGCTCAGCCCCCCCGGCATGATCCTCGCAGCCCCCTCCACGACTCGCTCAGCACCTCGCCCCAAAAACTGGGGCAAGGTCTGCCTCCCCCTAGCCGGGATGGAAGGACGGACGGAGGAGGGATGGAGGGATCTCCCAGCCCTCTTCAAGCCGGATTGCGGTGCCCCCCTCCCCGTGACGGCCCTGCCGCCGTCCCACCGGGGGGGGCAGCGAGGACGGGGCCCCCCCGCTGCCCTCGCATGCTCCGGGGCTGCGCTGGGGCAGCGGCTGAGCAGCTCTCGGTTGTCTCCGTTCGCTTTCCCCGCTCGGTCGAGAGAGCTCCGGGAGGGGCGAAGGGAGGGAAGGAGGGGTGGGCCGGTCCGAGGGGTGTCAGGTGGAGGAGGAGGAGGAGGAGGAGGTGAAAGAGGAGGAGGAGGCGGCGCGGCTCTACGGGGCGAGGCGAACCCCGGGGCAGGGCAAAGCCGGTAGCACAGCCCGAAGGGAGGCGAAGGGATTGGGGGGGGACAGGCACCCACCCGCGGGAACAGGACCCACTCGGGTGGAGGCGCCCACTCGCGGCGACAGGACCCCACTCAGGGGTGGAGGGGAACGGGGTGGGATAGGAACCCCCAAGGAACGGGCGCGCGTGGGAGAGTGGGGAAGCATCACACAGCGTGGGCTGGCAGCTGCGGGGAGAGAGGGAGCACGTTCGTGGGCATCACCGGTCGCCGCTCGGGGGTTCAGGCAGCGTTGGGATGCAGACGCCCCGGAATGGGGCAGCGCCCGGGGGCCGCCGTCCCGCCGCCCGCAGCCGCCAGGGAGCAGCAGAGCGCAGGGATTGCCCGGCAGCGAGGTCGGACATCCCTCTCCCCCCTTCTCCCCCAACACTCCCCCTCCAGGGGTCGTTGAGGTAGGTGTGGGGCAGAGTTGAGGATGTGGTACCCAATGGGCCACAGACCCGGTCTCTATATCCCGCCGGGAGGCTGTTGGGAAGGGATGGTGTGTCACCCGCATCTTCAGCATCCCGTTGGGAATATGCCCTGCAGGGTTGGCAGTCTTGCTCAGCCTTAGCGTGTCACCAGAATGATTCCCTGCAAGGCAGGAAACTCTCACCCTTCATTCACCATCTTCAGCATCCCACCAGAATGATGTCCTACAAGGTTGGTGTGTACCCCTCATCTCCAACATCCCACCAGAACAGTGCTCTTCAAATCTGGTGGGTCTCCTTACACACCCAGCACACAGGACTTGCAGCAAGCATCCTTGCCAGCACTGTTCCTCCCCCTCAGCTGCTCCAGCCCAGGCATTCTGCCTAGTTTGTGAGCATGCTGCCCCTTGTTCATCCCTTGTAACAGCAGAAGGGTTGATCGATTTCATGCATTCAGCAACAGCAGCTTTGTGATTGGCAGCTCTGTGTTCACAGCTTAACCCTGCTCCAGGACTTAGAAACAGCAGAGTATGATTAAAACATATATAGGCACACAGTTCTGGATAATTTAAACAGTGTGGTTATGGGTTGGCTTTTGTATTTTTTTTTTTCACTGATATAACCAGATCCTGTTTATTCTGGTTTCCTCCCAGTGACCCAACTCTCCTGCTTCCATACATTGTGATGAGGACTGACTCCAGAGTTGGACAGGGATTCTCCCTCGGCTGCTTTCTACTGTACACAGGAAATACTTCTTCTCTTGAGTGTGTTTACCCATGAGTTTTCAACTTTTCTTTCTCAACAAAAATAAAATTGCATTTAAAAAAGGCCCTTTAAAAAGAGCAGTTCAAGTAGATAGTGAGGTGATTTAACTAACAGAGCAGGGGATATGAGAGTTAACAAAAAACGATACTACGTAAATTCCCATATATTTTCCTTGATAATCACTGCAGGAAATGACATATTATTGATCTTCCTCATTTCTTTTTTGCACTCTTCTGACCCTTAAGATTTAACCCTCTTCCTACAGTTGGGTTTTTGACCTTGCTGGGAACAACCAGCAACTGGAACACACAAGTAATTGAGAGCAAATACTGTACCAGGAAAACATTCAGAAGGATGGTGTTGCCCTTTGCTTTAAAATGTTAATTAAAATAAAATCCAACACTCAGAGACCAAATTATTTATTTTCCTTATGCTTTGACGAAAACATGTCAACCAGCAAAATGAAGTATTGTTTCTTATTAGGATGCTAAACTCAGCAGGGGATGATTTCAACCCATGGAATTTTGTAGCTGTATCTCTGTAGCTACAAAGATTGCTGTCTACATAAACATATCTCAACTAATCTATGAGACACAGAAAGATAAAGAGAATGTGCATTTCTCCAAATTTAAGGCTGGACTGAGCTTCTCATGTAAAGCATGAGAAGATTTATGGTTGGAAAAGAAAGGTTTCTCACAAAAGACGTGCTAACAAATGCCAACAGAGTGAAGACTCCATTTAACCTGCATCTTTCCCTTTTTGGGTGAGCTCCCTCCTCTTGTCCCATTGCTCTTCAGCAGCCAGTGACAACTTGCCCATGTTGTTGGGACTTGACCCAGTAATTCATTAACCTCTTGGGGTTGTGTTGATGCCTTTCTCGTCCCAGTAAGAGAGAACACATCCTACGCCATCACCGTAGCTCAGCTAAGAGGCATCAACACTTTAAAATCCAGCTAACTCATTGCTTTCCACCTATCTCTTCTTTTCTGTCTAAACTGGGGCTGTTGCAGTTAATTTAAGCTCAGGACAGACAGGTTTTTACCAACTCACTTAAACTCAAATCCAAGTGCTTGTGTAGGTCTACATGGAAGAACAGAAGTGCCTCAGCTCTGTGCGATCTTGGGACATGGCCAATCTTTTGAGTTGGAGTTAGAAGGAGGTGCAGCTTTTTCTCCCCTTTCATAGAATCATGGGATCATGGAGTCATTAAGGTTGGAAAAGACCTCTAACATCATCAAATCCAACCGTGAAGCCATCACAACCATGTCCACTTTGACACGCTGTAGTCCAACCATCAAACATTGTCATCATGGCCACTTTGGCAGCTCTTTCCTCCTTTTACCTTCTGTCTGGGGTGGAGTTTTACCCTAGGACTTGAATTTCAGGCACAGGTAGCTCTGTGTTGCAATGTACATGGGACTTCTTAAACAAAAGTCACAAAAACCCTACGAACATGTTGTAATACACCACTGTAATTACATCTTGTGCCTGAGTCTTGTAAAGAGAAGGCAGTTTTTCAGTGCAGAAGACCACAGCTTAAAGCATTTTTGTCTGCATTTTCATGTATTCCAGATTTGCACTCACAGTGCTGTGCCCTCAGTGCACCTTTCCTCTGCGAAGGAGAACGAGATGTAGTGCAGCTGCCTGCAGCATCCCCTGGGTCCAGTGACTGGAGAGATGGATCCTGTTTTCATCATGCTGGAATTATAGTATTTAAGTGATTGCAGAGATGGGCATGACTTGTCATGGGCCAGCAATTCAATGATCCCCTGGGAAACGGGTCTGGTCTTTATTGCCATGTCCAGCTGGAGGCTGGTTGGCTTTTCTGATCCTCTGACCCCAGGGCTTCAAACATAATAAAACATGGGATAGAAGTGATTGTGAACGATGATTCAAACCTGTTCTGCTGTCTTGTTTGAAAGAAAAAAAATAAAAAGCACTAAAATTCTCAGATTATATCTCATGGTATCGCTCCCTGAACTATCTCAGCCACTGTCACATCAACACTATTGCTATTTTTTAATGCATTCATTAGTTTTCTGCCATATCTGTGAATGTGTCTTCTTGTTTGTTCCTTTGTCTGTTTTGTTTTATTTATTTATTTTTATTTTTTTATTTCTCTATTTGACCAGTGATCACCAGAGCACACATGGGAGGGCAATGGTGGCTCAAGCCCACCTACTGAAGATGGATTTGATTCTTCCAAATCCACCTCTTGCTGTGTCTTTCTTCTCCTGCAGCAGACTCCAGCGCCTTCTTATCTTCTCCAATAGAATGTCTTCCCTGACACAACAGACACTTTCTGTTTTTGCTGCTATTTCATGCCTTTTTGACAGCTGATGTGAAGACTAACTTCCAAATTTGTTAATTTTAGTTTAATTTTTGGGTGCCTAAAAAGAAAAAGACAGAGGGAAAAGAGAAAAATAAATAAACAAATAAATAAATAAAAGGAAAGGAGAAAGGTAACCAAGTACATTAACTTCTCTCTGGACATTAGTGCAATGAAGGCTCATGTACTGAGCCTGGTTGTGGTCAACAGGAAAGACAACCAGGAGTAGAAATCAGTTTTGATTCCTGAATGTGAGAGAAGTTCTTCACCCAAAATCTTAGACACAGGCTAACACAGTGAGCAGGAGCCAAGGAAGAAGAGTGGGCTCTTCTGTAAGGAGAAAAGCCCTGAATGCCATGCTAAAGCAGATAGGATCGACAGATAAAATAAGGAGATAAGCATGGTTAACAGAGCTGATTGAAGTGTTTGTTTCTTTAGTGGAAATGTTGATGTGTTCAAAATGAAGCATTCCATGGGGATGTTCTATTTTGTCTTTTGGTCTTTTAAGAGTCATAGAATAAAGCTCTTTAATACCAAGCAGAACATTTTCAGATTTGTTTTTTTCAAAATGGTTTTGGGATGGGGAAGGGGAAGAAATGAGCAAAATGTAAAACCAGTTACTTAAGAAATGGCAGACAGAATTAATGAGAACACTTGCTAATGGTCAGTTTAAAAAGAACAGTCAGTGATGTACAGAGTAAAAATAAATAATAGCACAAAAGATACATCAAAGCAAAGCTACATATACAAATAAAAGTGCTACAGAAGGTCAAAATTGCAATGAAAGTGTTCTCTATTACCACAGAAGAATATTTGTGCTGACAGTTTGTTTCTTTCAATAAATTCCCCGTTCTCCATTTGTATTTATTTGCCATCAGTATTTTTTCTAGCCAGGGAGAAACTCAGACCATCAGCTGCCCCAAATGGCAGGTATGGTAACAGCCCCTCTGATTTGTGAAAGTTTGCCTCCCATGGATTATAAAGAAAAGTGCCAAGAAGCAGCTTTGTAAAAAGGGTGCCAAACTTAGGCTTGGCTCACAAATAGAAGTTTTCATGATGTTGCTCCATCCCAGCAACCGTTAGACTGAGAAAGCCCTTGTCCCAAAACCTGCTGTTTAAATAAATGATGAATAAAAGAGATGTTTGGAGAAATGGTTGTCAGGAGCACTAGGAGGAGAGGAGAGGAAGGTTAGAAAAGTGTCCCAGGTTTTTGGCTTGAGGACTTCAAGGCCAAGTTGGATGGGGCCCTGGGCGACCTATCTGATGCCAGATCTAGTGATTGGTAACCCTGCCCACAGTGAGGAATGGAACATGATCTTTGAGGTCCCTTCCAACTCAAGTCATAATATGAAGCAGGGGACATGTGCCAAGTCTCTCTGGGCATGGTGACTATGTTTCTGAGCTCTGAGACATTCTGAGCTTGAAGAAAGGATATGGACAAAGCAAGGAAAAGAGAGAATCAGAATCATAGAATTGTTCAGGTTGGAAAAGACAATTCCAACCACAACCAAACTTTACTACCCTAACTCTAACAACCAACTGGAAAATCATGTCCCTGAACAACACATCCAAATGGATTTTAAACACGTTGAGGAATGATGACTCAACCACCTCTGTGGAAGTGTATTCCAGTGCTTAGCAAGCACCCAGTGCACAAGGTGACAGTGGGTGCTCATGGGGTTGCTCTGTCAGCAAGGCTGGGGCAGAAGGCTGAGCCAACCTATGATGTTCATCCAGTCCAAGAATGCTCTGCAGGGAGGATAGGGGTCTTACAATCACAGAATCACCAAATCATTAAGGTTGGAAAAGACCACTAAGGTCATCAAGCCAACTATCCAAATATTGGTTCCCTTTAAGCACAATACCCTAAATCCTTCTGGCAATCCAATTTGCATGACTAATATGTATAAATACAAATAAACATATACATGCATATAAATATGATATCTATAAATTCAACTTACATTGCAATTTCTTGTAGTAGCTTGGGTGAACTGAGATCTCCCAGCCTTCCATCTTTTAATTTAGCAGAAATAAATAAATAAAAAAATAGAAATCCATGGCATGGAAATGTCTGGCATAGTCTCAGGCTAAAATTAAACACCACAAACTGGGTTCTGTTCCTCAGATTTGCCTTCAGGAAGGAACATCAGAGTTACTTTGGCAGCTATTTTGCAATAGGGAAAAAGATCTGGGGTGACTGTATGTTCATTTATTATTCTTTTTGAATGTCACCCGAAATATTAGAGAATGAGGAATGAATATTAGGGTCATTTATTTACATGGCATTAATCAAGTTCACAGCCTAATTGGCCTCCTTGCTTCATGCCCCCCCTCAAGGTGAGTGTCACTAAAGGTGTGCTTGGAACAGGCTGCCCATGGATGAGGACATAGGACAGGTACCACCAAGAGGTCAGAGCCAACCATCCACATGCACACTGTGACCTTCCTGCTTATGGCAGTGACTTGGGGATGGCTCACTGTACAACCTCTGCTGGAAAACAAGCTCTCTTGCATTACTCTCTTCAGCCACCAGCTTTGTTTGTCTCTTGCAATTCAGTTCCCATTTGGTGTGTTGCTTTGTAATTTGGTTTTCTCTACAGTTTAACTCCATACTCCAATACAGAAGCCAAATTGTAAAGAGTGCAAATTGAGCTTGTATTCTGATAAAAGAACATGAATTTCTTGTCTCCATGAAATAATTACAAAGCAAATGGAGGGTAGGAAAAAAATGCAATGTATCCTTCCTTTGCCAGGTTTTAATGCCAAGAATGGCAACGCCTAATGAAGGCCTACTTCTATGGCCCCTTTCAACACAATTGAAGGTGTTCACTGTCACTCTGGGAACAAATTCTGACATCATTTCTCCCACCAAAAGAAAGGCACTATCCTGTTTTACATCTTCTGAGAGATCTGTCCCAACATATGGACATGCTGTCCAGCAGGCTTTCCTCTTCATCCAGCACAAATAAAATCCCTCCCAGCAGAGGCTGGCCTTGCCAATTCTGGTGACAAACACTGCCAGTCAGCCCAGGTTCTGACTGCTCACTGAGTGCCTATTCTCAAATGAGTTTTGGGAACCTCTGTGCTACCCGGAAGTGTGGATAGGCTAGAGTTAGCTCATCTACTTCTGTACCCACAATCTCAAAGACTTCTTGGGACTGTAGCATGGGTAAATTATGATCTCTTCCCCATGATTCTCTTTTTCATTCTGTTAAAATGTATCCCATTGCACAGGGAAAGCCTACTTCAACACCAAGAATGGGAGGAGGACATTGCTTAACCCCATGACCACATCATGATGACCAGCTCAGTCTTCTCTTTCCACGCAGTGCAAAGTAAGACATGCATATGTGACTCAGCTTGGCTCTTGCCAGTGTCCAAACTAAACCAATTAAGGGTGTCCCCGTGAATGATGACAACCCAATAATTTTCCAGCCTGGGAATATTGCCTTCAGTAAAGAGATTGCATTTGTACAAATACCCAGCGTTGTTAAAAGAAGAGCAAAATAACATCTCCTGCTGCTAGTCCAAAAATTGCAATGTGCTACACTACACAGTTAAAAGTGATAATGAACTTAGCAACAGGCACAGCAATGGACATGTAAAAGCATTAGCCAGATGTTTGCTTTTCACATGACGTGTAGTAGAGGCTTGTTCTCTGCCCTCAGGCTCTAAAGTTGCTACATGACTGCATCCTGATTTAGAAGACAACACTGCCTTTGTCTTGGCTAGCAAAAATGAGTAAACACTGCCAATAGCTCTCTAGTCTGGAGGTGAACCAGGTCAGCATAGCCCCTTTAAGATAAGTTTTGCTAAAGTAGTGACTGAACTGTTGAGGCTATGTAGATGGCAGCATCAGTTTCTTATTAGTTGTTCCCAAGTAGTTATGTGATCCTCATCACTGCAGTCAGTGCACTTGGCTTTCCAGCACATGGCTTTCTGTTATCAGGCAGAGCTATGGAGGAGAATGGGCAGTACTAAATATAAATGTGCCTTGCCTGGTACTCCAGAGAAATAGGTACTGCTTCTGGGGTCAGTGACTATATGCAGATGCTACAGAGTGAATGGGTGAACGCCCATCCAAGGATATAATTCACTTGATGACCTTTCTAGGTATAAGTGAGGTGCCTGAAATCAGACTTCCCTGCTGTTCACTGTATAGAAGTCCCTTCAGATAGGAAATGGCATGGAGCTGCTGTTCTCAGACTTCTTCACTGGTGGCAATGCTATGGGTATGAATCTTTCTGTGAATGAATTTACATGGGGGTAGGTAGGAAACCATGATGTGGTCAAAGAATCAAGGAATCATTAAGATTGGAATAGACCTCTAAAATCATCGAATCCAACCGTCACCACCATGTCCACTAAACTAAGGCAGACATACATGGTGTAACCTTACTCATGTCTGTGGCACATGGCTGCTCTCGAAGTCAGGTGGCCACCTTCTCTTCCTCTGTGATGCTGGGTGGACCTTTTACCCTGGTGTTTCTGATGCTGACACTTCAGAAAACCACTTGCTAATCGCATCATATTCTCTTTTCTTTAAGCTCCTGGAGTGCTAGGTGTCAAATCCAAACCCCATAGATTTGGTCAGGCTGAACCAGGCTCTGAGTAACCTGATCGAGCTGTAGATGTCCCTGTTCGTTGCAGGGGAGTTGGACTAGATGACCTGTAAGAATTTCTGCCAGCTCAAAAGATTATATGATTCTGTGATCCTGTGATAAATCTCTTCTTCCACTGGCAAATTACTATCCTCATTTACTGAGAACCTCCTTCAAATTATACCTCCCAGTCATGAGGTAATTTCAAAAGCATTTTACAAATTATCTCCACATTATAGGCAAAGAAACAAGAGTATTAATTAAGATCCTTCTGGGAAAGTAGCCAAGTCTTCTATCTCCACCATTAGATTTCCTGGATCACCACAGTTTCACATGATCCATATTGGTCACCTGCCCTCACAAAGCTGCAGGACAAAAAGTATGGGGGAAATGGAGGATATTTAAGCATAACTTGTAATGTTTCCTATTTTTTTTTCCTTTCTGTGCATTTCCTTGGAAGTCAGATAGATACTGGCAGGGTACTTGCTAGAGTCATGCTTTCCTCTGGTGACGGTTCCACGGGGTCTGCTTGCATTATTGCCTCTCAAGAGAAATCCAGATTTTACATGCTAGTCAGGAACGATCTTCCCAAAGGCAGTATCTGAATCAGTCTTTCTGATCTTGGCTGTTAGGCTTGAAACCTAATGAGCCAATCAGACAGAAGACATGACTCCCAAAGACTCATGGAAATTACTGGGCAGAAGACAATGAATAATCTTGCGTCAGCTAAAGAGCTAAATCAGGACGAGGGAGATCAGTCATTATTAAAATGATCAACATTATTTTTAGTAGGGATTGGAATATAGATATACAGAGGGAAAAAGTAGAGAAATACACTTCCAGAAAAGTGTGCATTAAAAGCAGCTTAGAAAACTAGTCGGTACATAAAACAGATTTTGCCATCTCTGTTCCAGGAAGGGAATGGGATTTGCTATTTGCTCTGCAGTGTTTCAGTAAAGTTGTGTCCAGGAAATCAAAAAAGAGATCCTTGCTGTAAAAATTATATTGCAACAGTGTTAGATGGGGGAAGCCTGGAATGGTTCTGAAGTCTGCAGCTGCTTCCAGCTTCTGGTTGGGAGCAGTGCTGATTGCATGCCTTGATGCAGGAGCGAAAAGGAAAGTGCAGTAATCTAATACAGATGTTTCAGCAGTAAGTGAATCCTCAGTTTTGACAACAGTTCTCTGGTATTCAGGAAATGTCTGTGGTTAGTGATTAGTGTTTTCTACTTCTCCTCTTTCTGCCAGTATGAGGGAAAATAAATCATGAAAAATGAATGCAAAATTTGAAAAGCTGAGAGGCGGTTTTAGAGGTTTTTTTTTTTTTTTCTCCCACGTTTAAAACCATATTTGCTGGAGAAAGTGTGAGAAGCAAATGTTTGCCTTAGGTTATATTTGTTTATTCAGAATATAACTGCCAATTGCTACAGGCGACAACGACCAGAAATCAGGTTCTCCCTATCCAGGGTGCCTCCCAAATCCAAATAATTCCTTGTAATGGGAGCATCTTAGCACAGCAGGGTCAGGAGAGAGGGTGAATGTAAGCAAAATTAGCATGAGTGCTTGCTGAATGCTTGGAAAATAATTTGTTTGGGAGAGCTCTCAGCATCCACTCCTGTTGACTTCTGACTACCTCAACACAGAGAATCTGCTGCTGGAACAGAGATCAAATAGTTATAAATGAAAGTAAGAGGTTATTACTGAATATCACGTTACAGGTCAGCTTTGATACAGGCTTGGCCTTGTGTCCACACATTGAGAGTAGATAAGGAGTCCCTAAGCTGAGAAAGGGATGGTTAAAAATGAGGATGAAAAATCCTCTAGGACAAAGTGTTCTTTTATCTCTTTTATAGGAAGAACTGGTGTCCAGTGAATGAAACTCACACATCAGATGTACATAGAGGATGTGGCCATTTAAGCAACAGGCTTTCTTGATAGAGGATGTTTTGCCACAGAGAATGGCTCCAGGGAGATTCTATACAAGTCTGTGAAGAAAGATCTCCTGGGACTTAATAAATGAGCAAATTGCATGAGATACAGAAAATCCTCTGAGCTGAATGTAATTATCAACAATGGGAGTGTTCAAGGGAAGCGTCCTGTTTTTGTGCCATATTCTCTTTTCCTAAAGTTTGACAGATAAATATGTTCTACTTTGATAACTTTAAAGCCACATCTGGGAACATCACCATCACAGGGTCCTTCTCAAGCAAAGGCACACTTCTGATTCCTCTGTCATGTTGTAGAACCACATTGTCACCATCTGCTGTGCCCTGTTAGCACTGATGTACCTCTTTAAACTGTGCTGCCCTATCCATCCCCCTGAAATCTAGTACTAAGTGTTGGGCTCTCCTCTCTAAGGCTGAGAGTGTTGACAAAGGTAGGAAGGGAGATGGTTCTTCCATTGTGTCAGTGCCACTTGATTCCCAACTCAGGGTACTCAGCTCTACATCCAGCTGAAGGAATTGGGGAAGATTTTGGATGCTCTGCCTTCAGAACTTGGTACATAACATAGTGTCTACAGCTTTTCTCTGAACTCTGTGATGGTTACCTTCCCTTTTCTGGCTATGAGTGTTGTATTTTCCCAGAAGAGCTGTTTCAGCATCACCAGATTGGTTAATGAACAGGAACAGTTTCATCAGAGATGAACCTGAGTTGGAATTCAGCCAAAAGACATAAATGATTCAAGTACATGATTAGGATACGAGCTTAAGCCAATTTGCACTCAAAAAAACCAAAATCTGTGGGATTAAAGTCAATTCCTATCATGGCCATCATCTCAGGACATGAAATGTTAAGAGAGACGAACCTCCATCTCGTTGACAAGGATTAGAAAATATGTAGTTTCCTTCTCATATGATAAACTTAATTCCTAGGTATCTGCTGGACAACTTGAGTGGATTCTTTTCAGTGCTGACTGTCCCAAAGCAATGCTGCATACTTCAAAGTAATGTACTCAACGCAACATGTTCCCATTAAAAGAAAAAAAAAAAAACTACACAGCTGAGAAATTTGCTTATTGGAGCTTCTCTAGAAATCAGGTCAGATCCACAATGGATGGTCATTTAATTGGGATTCGTAGCCAGAGGAGGGAATGCCAGGCAAAGCTGAGCAGGGTATGATACTTATTAAGGTTTCTGGGACATTTATCCAAATGATGTTGAACAATGTGAACAGCCCAGCACTTGATGATTTATTTTGTACAATTGTATTGCATGCTTGCTGCTAACTCTTGGCATTCAGAACCACAAGGCATCATAAATGAGATGCTCAGATTTCAATTTTTAGCCAGATGCTTTCAAGTCAAAGGAAGAGTCAACTGCATGTTGATGACACTACACAACGTATTTAGATGTTGCTCACCTATTAAATCCATAACGCTGCAAGATTTTGACAAAATTCCCAGCAGCAAACTTTTCCCTTGTTTCAAAAGGAGGTTTATATTTATAATTAATTATATCATACAAGAGGGTAATTAATGATTGGATAATGAGGAAGAGTTAGGGTCAAGATAGATATAAGATCTACCATACCCTTCAAATGAAAATCCTGGCTAATTCTTTCGGTCTTCTGTTGTAATGGAATTGCTTTGAACTGAGTAAAAATAATTTTGTTCATATCAAGATGCTGTTGGTGAGGTTGTTGAGCTGACTGTCACTGCTTTTTTTTTCCTTGGTCCTGTCTTTTTAAGTATCAGTGTATAATAATATGACAAATACATTGTATTTAGTAAATAAGCAAACAAATTTCAAAAAATAAACATTAAAAAAGTCAGGAAAAGACTCCTTGCACAGAGTGGAGAGGTGAAGACAAGAACAGAACTGATCATGTAAATAATGTTTGCAAGTCACATCACTTAGTGCATTACCAAGAGCTGCTCAGACACAATGTTGATAAGCATGATACAGATGAACACGCAGAACATAAAAAAAAGCAGAGAGAGACTGCAATCAGTGATATTCACTTTTTAAGCTTATCCAAATAGCAAGATCCAACTTAGTTTTCTTTTTATTGTTTCTCTGTCATCTAAACATGGAGCCCTAAATGAAGATAAGTGTGAGAGTTTGAAGCATTACAGGAAATTTCCTAGAGGATATTAGAATTCCCTAGAATCAGCTGCTTGAGGAAATAGAAAGTACAGAGACTCAAGCACCAATTAAGCAGAAAGATAAACTGTAAGGAATATAAACAATCTGGCCACTAACCTGGGGAGAAGCTCTCCTCCATGGAATTTGTCCATACTCTCTGTAAAACTGTGTATCCAAGGGAGCTGGCATGATCTTTGAGTTTTTTGTTTCGAGGATGAGAATCACCCCAACAAACACTCCAGCAATGGCCCAGAGCTGTGGAAAACGGCCTTTCCTACTGTTTGGCTTTATTTGATGTTTGATTTGGTTTTAGTGTTTATGAGAGATGCCAGAACTGATATGCTTGGAGGAAGGTCCCTTGCGTAGCAACAATTCACTCCTTTGCTAAGCAGTGATTATATTTTGATCGTATGCCACAGCCGCCTTCCAGCTCTCAGTGTGAAAGATTCATGTTTCATTTCTGAATCAATTTCTGGAAAATTAACAGAATTAGTCAAAGTGATACATGGTGGTGGTAACAAGGATGGGAGTAAGGAATTCCTCGATCCAGATGTTTTTGGAAAGAAAAGAGAACAGGGGCTATATAGAACAGCTAGAATGTTCTAGACATTATTAAGCATAATAATGCAGTAAGCAACTACATAAAACAACCACATAGAAAAGGAAATGTTATGAGTTTTCATTTAATAGGTAGGAACTGACTTAGAAGATGGAGATAGTTTGAATGAGACTGAAATAAAGTCAAGGGATATTATCAAAAGAAGGAGCAATATCGATTATAGTCTTTGGAAAATTTATTTCATCAAATTGTAGTAGGTAATATCAAGGAGAGAACGATTCTGGAAAACTGGCAAAGACTTAAGAAACTTCTATTAAAGGGAGACAGACTCATCCCAACATGAAGAATGGCCTAAGAAAACTGCACAAATCTACTTGGCTATGGACACTTTTAGGGATTTCAGGGATATGAAAATATGCAAGGTCTAGAAATTACATCAAAGCACTTAGGGGCAAATTTAATAGACAAGAACATAGGGACAAAAACGAGACAGTCAAAGGTAAGAAAATAAACATATGAATACAAATATATAACTATAAATATAAATATATGAAGAGTGAGTTGAATGTGCATGACAGAGTTGTTTTCCATCTCAAGAGAAAGACAGGTGTCTGCCATAAAAATAGAGTGTTTTGTTTTTGTTTTTTTTCTCAGATATAGTTAAGTGTTTGGTACTGTTACCATGACTGACACCGTAAGAAGTCATACTGTAATGGAAGAAAAATGATGTAGCATTTAGATGATCTTGGTTTGATAACATTCACATTTATGTATTTTGCAAGACAGCTGAATAAAAGCAGAGCTATGGTAATGATCACAGAGAAAACAGGGTAGAGGAATGGGAATGGATAAATACAGTACAGTGCCAGTTTTTGGAAAGATGGATGGGTTACTACAGTGAGTTAGCATCATCTCAGTTTCCAGAATAGTACTGACACAGTCATGAGTGGGGTTTCCCAGGGGTGGGCATTAGAACCTGTCCTGTTTAATATCTTCAGTGATGACCTGGATGAGAGCACTGAGTGCACCCTTGGTAAGTTTTCAGATGACACCGAGTTGGGAGGAAGTGTTAATCTGCCTGGAGGTAGGAAGGCCCTGCAGAGAGATTTGGACAGTGTTGTTAGATGGGCTGAGGCCAATGGGATGAAGTTCAACAAGATCAAGTGCTGGGTCCTGCACTTCGGTTACAACAACCCCAAGCAACACTACAGGCTTGGAGCAGAGTGGCTGGAAGATTCTGTGGAGGAAAGGGACCTGAGGGTATCAGTTTGGCATTTGAGTGGAAAATGGTGAAGCAATAATAACTATTATCTGAGAAGTATCAGACAGTGAATTACAAAAAAGCAGTGAAAGTCCACTGCAGGAGAAGTACCAGTGAACAATTTGATTTATTATTTTGTGGTACTGCAGACTGATGGCTCTTACTGTCCATATCAACAGGCAGGAGAAGGCTGACATCATATGAAAGAACCATATTGAAATCTAAAATTGTCCTGAAAAATTGGAAAAATAGTCTTGAAAAACAGAGTCCAATTCAATAGTTTTAAATGTAGAATTCTATCTCTAGGTAGGAATAAACAGCTCTGCAACACACAAGAGCAGGTGAGATCATAGAATTGTAGGGTTTGGAAGGAACCTCTGGTAATCATCTACTTCAATCCCTTTGTTAAGATGGATTCCCTATGGTATATTGCACAGGAAAGTGGTCAGGAGGGTTTGAATATCTCCAGAGAAGGAGACTCCATACCCTTTCTGGGTAGTTTGTTCCAGGGCTTTTTCCCCCTTACAGTCAAGAGGTTCTTCCTGTGTTCCAGTTTGTGTCCATTGCCCCTTGTCCTGTCATTGGGTACCACTAACTGTTGCTTCTCTTAGTCTTCTCTACCCAGTTACATATCACGAGAGAATAGTGAAAGGTCATCTAATGATATGACCATTGCTAGGATTGGTTTTACAAGGAAATAATGGAAACTGTGATCATGAGAAAGTTTTTGGCTTGTGATAAGCTCTACTACTAATTCAGAAAGGAGAACACATAAGATTATTGATGGTAGTTGATGAAACAAGGGCTATCTTTACTTTGGTAGTGTTGGTTGGTAACAGGTCTCCTACATTCTGCACAGTACACTTCTATGAAGGAGGCTACAAACACCTTGACGTGAACAGATTACAAAGTTAGCCACCATGCCACATCCATACGATCCTTAGGTCCCAGCCCCTTTACTTGGAATGAAGAAGCCTGTCTGGTTTACTGATTATCATCCACTATGGGAAATAGAGTTCTGTTGAAATTTCATAGAACCATGACACACATTCATCTGGAAGTCCAACACCTTGCTCATAACAGGTTTCACTAGATCAGCTTGCTCAGGACCATCCTCAGTTGACTCTTGAATACCTCCAAGTGCAGGGTATAGCTTCTATTTTCTTTTTCAGAGTAAAAGGTTGTTTCGTAGAGGGACTGAAGGGCTAAAACTGAAATTAGTTACAATTCTATAATCACCTTGAATGCCAAAAATCAGATGTTAGAAGATGATGCAGAAAAGAATGAATTACAAACATAAAGAAACTTAAGTAATGAGTGAAAAAGGCTGGAAGTGAAGGGGGAAAGAGTTAATTCGTTTTTTTTCTATGGGTTGCAGTATATACAGACAAACAGATAACAGGGTGTTAAAGTCCCAAGTTCTTTACTATTTTGATTGGCACAAACAACATAAATAAGTCAGATATAGTTAGAGTTTGTTCCTACATGTCCAGACAGCACTGTAAATGTTTAGAAATTTAAGGAGTGGTGAATCCTGCCAGCACTTTCTCAGACATGTTAAACTGTTGAGTTCAATACCGCTACTTCAGTGGGGAAAAGTTTTCAAGACTGTGTGCCAGTCATGTTCCTTAAACAGATTGGTCTGATATCTTTGGTCGACAGTCTTTTGAAAGCACATTCAATTCTGAGGCGCTTTGGAAACCTTACCTAGCATTAATTCCATTTGTATTTACAAAAAATATAAATTATAAGTGTCACGTGGACTGACATCTGCAGGAAAGGTTGTTATTTTTCAGACAGTTAGGAATAACAAGTCATCCTGCAGGCCAGAAAACATAATTTCCCATTTGGAAGAATGTAAAGAATTAATTATTTGGCAGAACAAATGTACTTGTAAAATTAAGCGCCATAATACATTTTCCCCTTTGATTCCCTCTGACATTTTCAGATAATCCAAGTTACACCAGATACAAAATCATATCAGCTGTCTAGCAGGAAAAAATTTGAATTTTAAGTGTAAATGAGTAAAAACTCATGTTTTGAGGGTTAATAGCCTGAGTTCCCTAAAATCATTTGATCCACAATTTAAAAATGCTTGAAATTCATTTTTTTGTCCTTGTTTTTGTACATGTTTTCCATGGTTATCAAAGACTTTGTGTCTGGAGTATATGAGAGCTGTTCATAGTGAGACTGTCAAGAACGGCATCCGTACATCCACTCCAAATCCAGAAATCCAGAAAATACCACAGTAACAGGGCAGAGCCTGAATTAAGAACCATTCTATCTCTCCAACAGTACCTTGAAAATCCCAGGAAAACATTTATGGAAGATTTGTGTATGTGCCCAAAGTAATATTTGTCTGATTGAGTTACTTCAGAGAAACACTTCTGTTTGGTGAAGTGTCTTCCAGACAAAGGTCACACTAAAACACTGCAGCAATGGAGCCAGAGCAAAGAAAAGAAATAAAGTGTATGTGTATAATATATATATATATATAGAAATATATATAGAAATATATATATATATATATATATATATATATATATGTAACATATCAGAAAAAAAAGTTATGTTTGCTATGGACTAGTTCAATGGTTACAAGAGCAACTGGAGCTCATTGAGGCCAAGAGCTCTGCCATCCTCATGGCTTTTTGGAAAAGATTCCCATAGCAAAAAGCAGCTCATTTCTGGGACATGCAGAGGGAAAGTGGTAGAAGACAGATCTCGTAACAGAGAAAAACTTCCAATTACATTGATAAAATCAGATATCTCAGATCATTTGTTTGGTGCTCTCTTTCTAACATGGATAATGCTACAAGTGACATCCTGCTGTCTGCATTTATTAATGAAGTAATTGCTCAAACAGGGTAGTTTCAAATTGCATTGCCAAAAGTAATGACTATTCACATGTAGATTGTTATCCATTGGTACCCAGAGTTATTCCTCACAGCTCATACTAATGACAGGTGATAATAAGGCAGTGATTAGTGAATCAGCTGCTAATAGTGTTTGCTCTGTGACTGCAGGTTTGTAGTCCTCAATTTTGTTGGCATGATCAGCCAACAAAAGTCATGCTGCTTTGACAGTGACAGAAGTTCCAATGGCTCCAGGAACGACTGATTGAGTTACTGAAGCAAAACACTTCTGTTCAGCGAAAAGCCTTCCAGACAGAGGTCACTCCGAAACACTTTGCAGCATTAAAGCCAGAGCAAACAAGAAAGTGAAGCACAGCTTCCCTTGAGGTTTTTGTTTTACCCTGTAGCTGGCCATGTTTAGTGCTGGTTGCAGAAAACACAGATAAATTGAGCAGCCTGATGAAAACTGAAAATGGCGTGGTCGTGGGGAGGCTGCAGCCAAAGTAAAAGGTGGCAGTTCAGGTTTCAATGCTGGTAGTAAGAAGAATTTAAAAAAAAATCTGAAAGTGTCAAAAAATGGAACTTCTTAACCAAAGTTTGGGAAGAGAGTGGCAGGGAAAGGCAAAGGGAATGAAATAAAAAAGCAGCAGGGCTTAATTCTGTGGTTGCACTGCTGTAGCTTAGGAAATGGGAAGAGGGAGATGAGGCCAGCTGTCTTGCTGATGGAGAAAAAGGGAAGGCAGCCATCTCCTGTACACGACTTCCTAATTTTATATGATTTAGAATGTGTTCTGTGAGAAATAAAAATCATTGTGCATGAAAAAGCAGTTGTAATGTGTTGTGGGTTTTTTCTTTCTTGATAAGGAAATTATAAAATGAACTTTAGCAAATTGTGTTAATTGTCTGGAAAGTTCAAAAACAATGTTTTATTGTACATCAAGTGAAAGGATGGAGAAGAAAAAAGTGAAAGTAATCTTCTTCCTTCAGCATAAACTGCTGATCCTATAATTATTGAAATCATCACCTTTGTAGGCTTCTGTAATAGAAAACCTAGACAGAAGATAAGGAGAACTCATTTGAATCATCCCTTAGACCTTGCTGGAATGGGATCTGTGCTGTTCAGCAGGTAGGTGGTCTGCACTACTGGATGAATGTGACCACCAGAACTATGGCATTGCACAGAGCACAATTTCCATTGAGCAGTGCATGAGATTACATTTGCTAATTCCTTTCTGTTCATAAATTGAGGTCAGCAGCAGCACAGTCTAAGCTGAGGTTATTGCAAAGTTTCTTGTTCAGATTCAAATCTCTGGCAATTTCTTATGGCCAGTGAACTTAGTTACCACAGCCAACAGCAAATTAAGCATTAGATTTATTTGGCTCCATCTTTTTTAGCAGGTTGTTGCAAATTGTTGTGACTTTATATGGCTGCCTCACCTGCAATGAAGTTATTCTCTGGTTCTGCTTTTCCTCTGTGGGCATGTAGTTTAATTTACCAAACTGCAATCAGGCCAATATTAATTGCCCATAATGAGTCAGTCATGCAAAGTAAAACCTAACCACCAGGAAAATATTAGAGGTGCTTTATCTTTTTTTTTTTTTGTGTGTGTGCATATTAATCTACTAACTTTAAATCCAGTGAAAATGCACTCATCATTAAAATTAAGGCTGAAACTTGTAATGCAGAAAATAATCTTATGTGGCAACTGTGACTTACAAATGGTTGTTACTTAACAAGAAGTTATATTTCAAGACTTTAACAATTCTGTAAACAGTATCAGATTAACTTGTATTAATTTAATGTTTGTTTTTTTTCTTGACCTGTGTGACTGGTACATGAATGTTAACATTAATATCCATTTAACAAAAGGTGACAGAGTAACTGAGGATACAAGGGAGGGAGGGAATGAAATGATAGCCAGTGTCTACTTAGAGGAGTGTATTCAAGCAAAATAGTGGTGAACTGCAGCCATACGCTTTTCAATTATGTTCAACTTGCCTGAAATTGCAATTCTTCTCATAATTCATAAGGACACCAAGCACATAGCTCTGGTGATACTGAAAACAGGGATGTTATGTCAATGAGTAATTAAGCTAAGTAAATGATGTATTTGCTGACTTCGAGATATGTAAAGTCCTCCCAAGGAAAAATTAGATAAGAGTATAATCTCAAGTATCTTAGGAATCTTGTGGCAGTGTATTTAGAGCAGTCCAACAGGATAATGATGTTTCTTTTTTGAGCATCAATTTCTGAGCAGATTTGAGATAACCCTCACTACTCTGCTCTTTGCCTAATCCACTGCAAAGCTGCCCTTTTCTGTTAGTAATAATCCAATAGTTTGAGCCTGGCACATTGAAATTTGGAGTGTTTTTCATATCAAACCATGCATTTATGGCAATTAACATAAAATGAAATAATTCTATTTCACAGTGGCTGATGAGCTGGAGCGTGGAGATGGTCACAGTCCAGTGGATAACAGCAGAGAACTTATAAGAGCACTTCAGTGTAACCAATAGCTATTAAATACCCATAAACATGGGAGCAATCTACAGAAGAAACCACCTCATATGAAATAATGACAGTCTCAGCACAAAGAAGGCAAAGCTGAAGATAGTTAAGACAAGTGAGAGGACCACTCACAGGGGTCAGTATCATGGGTAAAGTGCCTTTGAAGCAGCATCATGTATTAATTAGTTTGAGATAAGAAAGCTTTAAGAAAAAGGGCACATGAGCAATGCAGAGCTGTAAAAAGCTGTCAGCCAGTGTCACAGTAATATCATTATAACAGTAGTTTATTCTCTAAGACTTTGAGTTCAAATACTTAGAATTGATACTGGAAGGTGACTTTTTTAAGGTAAGAAGTCTGTTGGGTTGTATCAGTGAAAAGATGGATTTACTAGTCCTGTTTCAAGTTGTGAATATTTACATCTCTGCATTTACACAACTTTTTAACCCTAAAAGCCCATGTCCCATAAGGGAATAAACTCATGGATCATGATGACCAAACATTCATGTGAAGAGCCTCATCTTCCCAGTTTCCTAGCTGAAGGTGATCTGAGTGGTACTGGAAACAATGAGGAATCTGAGACTTCCTTTTGCTTTGAAATCCTCAGCACTTCAGGAACATGGGTGAAACCCATCTTGGCCTAGCAGAGGCCAACTGAGGTGAACCATCTCCTTGGAGTGTCTGAGAACATAAAGCTGAATTATGGTGAGATTGGACCCAGGCCAAATCTGGGGAGAAAAGCTTCTCTACATTCTGTACATTTGGAGTATACGTAGGAATCTCAGGCTCCTGTCCTGTCAATCAAAATCATAGAATCATTAAGGTTGAAAAAGATCACTAAGAACATGAAGTCCAACTGCCAGCACATCATCATCATGCCACTGATCATGTCCTTTAGTGCCATGTAACACTGAAGGTTGGAACTAGATTATTTTTAGGTCCCTTCCAATCCAACCCAAGACATTCTGTGATCTTCCTGTCCCTTGAATACCTCCAGGGGCAGCCTGATCTATGCCTGACCACTATTTCAGAGAAGAAATTTTTCTGAATAGCCGACCTGAAAATGCTTTCATGACAGCAAAAGAACACTTCAAAAGTTCACTTTGCTATTTTAAGCATTCAATATAGCAGAGCAGCTGAGCACCAAGACATGGCATTCACACTGGAAATGTATCTCTTATAGAGGAATTTCTTGGTCTTGGTTCAGAGCAGTTAGATTTGATCCAATTGCCTGGGCTGCAGAACAGCTCTGAGCAGACCCCTGAAAGGTCAATGACTGGCTGCATTAAACAGCTAGAAAAATTGCTTTGTTCCACAAAGCACTGAGCTGTGGTTAGTAGCTGTTATCTGCTGGAAAATGAGTCTAATTGTTCAGATATGCTGATAATGATCACCCCTGAAGTGGTTTTGATCAGCCAGTCTTCCAAAACATTTGACACATATCCAAAACTCTTTGTTCTTTCCATCAGCCACCCAACTTAGCAATCATGATTTTCTTTTCAATGACTTAATCTTTTACAACAGAGTGGGGAAATGGCCAGGCAACAGAAAGGCCCCTAGTGCATTACCTGAACCAAGCATTAGCTCAGAAAGTCGTTATGTTAAGTTATATTTACATGCAAAACCACAACATTCCTTTATTATCCACTTGGGTGAGACTCTGAAATGGCAAGAAAAAAAAAAAAAAGGAAAGGACAAAACTGCAGGAAACCAATTTTAAAGCTGTGCTCCATTGCTCCAGAGAGAGCTGGTATCGAGCTCAGGCAAGACTGCGCTGGGATGTGCACACATGATGGGATCTACACACTCAGATTTCAGTACTCACATGGAAGTTCAAGTTAAATATTTCCTGGTAGGTGAGAGATTCCTTGCTGATTAATGTGGGATCTTCTGGATGGATTTCTAAAAGGAAAAATAAGGAGAAAATAAGTCAAAACCCTCAATTTTTTTACATTTCTACTGTTTTGTTGTTGGTTTTTTTTTTCAGGAAAGTAGCTATGTGACAGCTTCACAGCACATTGTTTCTGATGTCTAAATTATAACAGACCCCCAGAGTAAGATGTCATAGTGGAGCTTCCTCTGTTGATGATCAGGTCTAAAGGACCTGGGGGGACGTGAGACCCTCTGTAACCCAGGAAGTCTCTTCCTACCTAGACTGATAAGAGAATGTCCTGATCTCCCTCCATTTACCTCTTCACACATCACCCCCTTACTCCTTCATCAGAGTTTGCACTAACAGAATTGCCTAAAATTCAGTGTTTAAAGCAGCTTGCTTTAGTAAACTGGTTATTTACGTTAATGTTTTAATTTGTAATTAGTAGATCTCAAAACGTTCTGTATCATCAAAAATGAGACATTATTTACCTCATTTGACAGGAAAAAATGAGGCTCTTACTGGTGAAATGAGTTGCTCTTCGTCACGCATTTTCTGCCATCTTCAGTGTTAGAAATAGAACTGAATCTCTTGAGCAATGTGATGCCCACTGTCTGAGAAGGAAAAAATTACCTTACAACCCAAAAGTACACTTAAAAAAAAAAAGAAAAAAGAAATTGCATAACACATTGTCATAAAGATGGCGATTTTCCATGCTGGAAAGGCCCTTCTGGCACTTAGTGATCAGCAATCCCAAAGTCACATGCAAAACCTATGAACCTATGAAAACATCTTTATCATCAGTGCCCCATGGTGTCATGATGTCCATGTAGCTGTCAGGTTCTGCCCTGAGTGTGTAATCATCAATGGGAGCTGCAGCTGTGGAAATGGCAACAGAATTTAGGAAAATTACCTTTGTCCACGTGCACACACCCTGGGAGAGGTGACTACTTGCCTGAAGTAGTCACAATGAATGTTTCATGGTCCATAACAATTGTGAGAGGCCATTACAAACTTCTCCCAAGAGTTCCTTTGCAACACAGTGCAAGGAGTTGACATTCAGATGATAACTTCTTGGATGTACAGTATGTTTTATTTTGCTTTATTATTTTGTTTTATTTTTAATCTAATGTTGGAGGATATCTCTTCTGCTTATTTGATCTTGTAGTAATGCTTGCCCAACTTGGCAGGATAAGTAAAGAAACCAACCCATGTTTTGGCACATGAGGTCTCATTGCTTCATTTCAGAAACTATTGGAGACACTGAAAACACAGCACAGAGAACAACTGTTGGCAGGCTGTTTTATTATTGCCATGCATCAGTAGGTGAGCAGTGAGTGACTGCATTGCAGATATAGTATATATATATATGTATATATAATTATGATCACATTTTTATATCAATTTTCCTATTCTATCATAGTAAATAATTTTTATCTAATTCTTCGACTTCTACTTTGCTTCTTGTTCTCTCTCTCATCCCACTTGAGGGAATAAGAAAAAGACTGTGTGTGGTTTGCTGCCTGATGGATTAAACCACGGCAACTACTAATCCCAGTCTTAGATACGCTTTCATTAGTTTTGAAAATCCATTTGTCATTTCCGTGCCTCCCATTTCATCTGCATCCAACTCCCTGGCATTGTCAATGGCTGTAAATACAAAGGGCATCTCAGATCACTCAGTGCTTTCTGGAGGCTGTCAACACCCTCTTACGGATGCAATAGATTCTTTTCCAAGAAGAGACACTCATTTTACAGGTGATTAGTGATTTTTTCCCTCTCCTGTACATGATGAGAAAATAAAGACTGTATGTGCTTTTGATTTTTTTTTCTCCCTTACTTCAATGGTCTCTAGAAGAAGAAATGTGTATTGGTATGTATTTAGGACATGGTTTAATGGGCATGGTGGGGATGAGTTGATGGTGGGACTTGATGGACTTAGTGGTCTTTTCCAACCTTAATAATTCTACAGAACTCTCAGTTTCTGATCTCTGTCAGCATGTCATCAGTCCTAACTGCCAACTGCATTTCTATGATTTTGGACTGGACAACTTCTCATGGCAGGGTTCTCAGTACCAGAAGTGAAGTTTACAAAGATCTTCTCACCGAAGAAGCCATTATTGGCACAAATGGAAGATGTTACTGCCATGTATCACTGTAGGCAGCCAGTGTGGGTTCCAGCCCCCAGGACATGGCTCATCCTTATCCATCCATCTCTGTACTATGAAAATACATTGTTTGGATCATCGTGTTGCAAGATATGTGAAATCTGCGTTTGTTCCTTCTATGCTACTGACATAGTAATTAGCACCTTTGGGCAACAGGATGCTCCGCACCTGCTGATGGTCTTGGGGCTGGGAGTTTGTGACTGTGTTACTCTTATCTGGCTGAATTACTCTTATCCATGTGCATGACCATGTGTTTCTGGTGAATGCCTTTCCGTTCAGCCCATTGCCTCTCCAAGCAGAAGTTTATAACAAGGAGAACCTTATAGCCTTATAGAACAGCTTAGAACAACCACTAGGAAAGTCACAGGTAAATTTCCTATGTAAAAAGTATTGGTTTATTCTGCAATAAATCCACAGCCTTATTCTGCACCTTGGTTTAGCCAGAAATGAAACAGAGACAATGCCAGCTGCAAGGACTGTGCGTGCTGACCTGGCCAGGAGCAAGACTGTTCTGTTTTGGAGGTGCTCCAAGATGCTATTATTGATTTTCTGCATCACATGTCAAATGTTTAGCACAGCTCTTGAATGTTTGAAATCCTTTCATGCTTCAAAGAAAGCATGACTGTAGGAGTCCCATACACAGTGGAACAGAAAGGGTTTGAAAATCATTTTCCAAAAAAATAAAAAAAGGAGGATTTTTGGAAATGAAACCTTTTATTTTATCTCCCTATGTTTTTAATTTGCCAGACAAGTGGGAGAGAAGTGCTGAGAAAGACAGTAACATGAACAATAACAGGGCAAAGATGAAAGCCATGCTCTTCTCTTGCTTATGCTTTAATTTTTCCTAGCCTTTAGCTTACATTATCATGTACATAGCAGCTTGCCATTCCAGGCTAAAAAAGATCAGCAGAAAATAAAAGCTCTTTTTCCTTAAAGAGCAACAGTAATCATGTGGCTAGAGAGCATCTTGCTCAGATGGAAGAGATACAAAGAGGGAGCCCACATATTTTCCAGCTCTTTTGATATGGAACAAGCTGCAGGCTCTGTCAGTCACTTCACAGAGGCTGTGGGGATCAGTTCCTCATAGTACTTTAATGAAAATTTTATCTTCAATATAACATAATATCCTTCAGACTTTACCCTTTTTGTCAAATTGGGTAAACACAGTAAAAAGGGCTAAAATTGTTTTAGGACAGGCAGAGGAGTGCAGATAACACATACAGTGTGACTGTGCTGCCTTGTTTCCTTTTAAAATAGAATGAAAAGTAAGATACTTCGTTCTTAGTACTTTGTTCCTCAGTTTCCCTGTTCTAAAGGGGTGTTAAAAGATTTTCACTGTCCCCCAGAGTGGAAAACAGAAATTCCCTGGCTACTGAAGATCAATACTGCTAAAATGAACTTCATTTTATCTGTTCCTTTGACAAATGAATGATATCCTCACTGGAACTATAGTAATTTATGTCTGTTGTATTCTTGAATATCCGGCCTTCCACAGGTCCAGGAACTTCACAGAGACTTGCAAAATTTTTATCATATTACCTGAGACTCCAATAAATTCCTCAGCCCCGAAAAACAGCTTCAACAGGACTGTTTGGAAAATGTAATGCTAAGAACAAATCGGCTTTTGTGCTGCTAAAACTTCTGTGTACAGTGGGATTGAAAATCCTCCATCATATTCAGAGTTGAATGATAGACCCAAAAGCAGGGATGGAGGGGAGGAATTTGGTCTTTAGTAGAAGAAGTAATGGAAGGTGCTTTACATTGGTGGCCCATCTGTAGGGCAGGCACTGAACCAGGTCCTGGAATGGTGCTATACACATGATAAAGTATTTTATATTAAATTTCACCAGCAAAAAAAAAAAAAAAAAGAAGGAAATTTGGATATATTTTGTTATATTTTTAAGTTTCCATTCCCCATCTGTATTTTGAGAAAACAAACAATTCCATTTGACCAAAAAAATAAATTCAGAACAAAAACGATGTTTCAGGAAAGACTGACAGGAGAACTAAAGTGACACTATCAAAGACTGCTGGATAGTGTCATCCACTATCATCCTCTGGATGCAATCAGGGATGCAGGAACAGCGGGTGGCCATACAGGCTGTGTGGTGGGAGCAGACCCAAGGTTCATCCATCTGTCTATCTGAGGTGCCTGCCATGTTCCTGCACATCACCAGGACTTGGGGATTCCCACCTTTCCCAGCCCATTTGCTGAGAGCAAGACAGAAAGATTGTCTTAATCTTTAACAAAAATCCCCTTTCCTGTAAAGGACTCTAAGTATTAGGTGTTCTACCCCAAAGAGGATTTCCGAGGTGCAAAGAACAACAATCATAGTCTTTTTATATGCAGTATGTTCTTCAGACTGCCTAACCATTATATCCTCTCTTCAGTCTTTTTATTTCTGGTCTGAGAAAGCTCAGTGATTCATTCAGGTCACTTTTTAACACACCTGCCTTGCCTGCTGTACCCTGGACTTCTTCCAATATGTTTCTGACTTTCTTAAAGTGAAGTCTGTCAAACTGTTTATAGGATTGCGAGTAAATCTTCACCCATTTCAAAGTACAGATAATTAATTTCTTTTCATATATAATAAAGTAGTTTTCAAAAACCTTATGGCTGGATTATTTGCATTATTTAAAGATGGTATGAAAAGGAGCTGGAAGGGAGCAAACAAAGGAAGAATCCTTTTCTCAAGTCATGCTGTCACCCACAGCACTCCTCATCTGAAGATGCTTTGGATGTCCAAAATTTACAAGGCTTCAGAAAGCAAACAGACAAATTTATAGAAATAAAATTCACAGGAGAAACAACCACCCAAGGTATATGAGTATGTGAATATGTGACAGAGGACTTGGTTAGGGTAGATGTCACCTTATCATAGAATCATAGGATCATTAAGTTTGGAAAAGAGCTCTAAGATCACCAAATCCAACCCCAACCCACTGTGCCCACTATTTCCCTCAGTGCCACATCTCCGTGGTTCTTGAACGTCTCCAGGGATGGTGACCCTACCACTTCCCTGGGCAGCCTACACCAATGTCTAACCACTCTTTCAGAGAGAAATGTTTCCTAATATCCAACCTGTACCACTCTGACAACAACGTGAGTTCACTGGCTTTCATCTTATGTGTGCAATGCATTCTGCCTCCTTCCTCATTCAATCGAGACATCGTCTGTCTCTGTTTTAGTCATAGATAAAATGACTTCTTGGGGATGGTCCCTTTGTTGGTGAATTTCATCCTGACACACAAAAAAACCCAAGTGTTCTTGGACCTTATTTGGTGTAGTCTGACTATTTTCAGATCAAAAATACTGAGCAAGAAAGAGGAATAGAGTGAAAAGTAGAACATGCATCTCATGTCAATTTGTCTCCTCCTCTCCGACCTGCCTCTGCAGCCCAGTTTCTTCCTCACTTAAGGAAGTTTCCTGCACTTGGAGGTGAGCAGAGGCAAAGCCATTTGTCCTTAAAAACTTGTGCAAAGAAGGAATTGAGGTGTTGATGGATGGCCTCTCTACACTTGGCAGCTTCCTTCTCTACTTGCTGAAAATGAGCAGCTGTTGCAACCTGGGTTTTGGCTGTTGGCATCATTAACAAGTGCACCTTCATCTCCTTCAGTTCCCCTGTGC
Source organism: Cyrtonyx montezumae (assembly GCF_038088225.1). Taxonomy (NCBI): domain Eukaryota; kingdom Metazoa; phylum Chordata; class Aves; order Galliformes; family Odontophoridae; genus Cyrtonyx; species Cyrtonyx montezumae. The sequence continues at coordinate 65,793,708 of NW_027071936.1, read as the reverse complement.
TTCAGGAGGGTTTGAGTGTGTGGCGTGCCAGTCAGCTCAGTGCAGCAGTCAGAATCTGCCTTGATGCCTTTGCAAAATGTGACCCAATGGAGCCTCAGCTTCAAAAGAGCTCAGCCACTGCTGACACCATTATAGACAAGGTTCAGTGCTGCAATTTGCTTCATTTTTCCTGCAGCCTTCTCTTCCCCTTTTCTCCTCGAAAGGCCAGGTAAATTCAAGCTGTGTGGATTTTCCGGGTACCCAAGGAAACAAGTGAAGCTCTGCTATGTGACTGTAGTACCTTGGCTGCCACAATGCTTGAGTTTTCTTGCATTTGGTAGATATAGGCATGGGCATGCATCCCAAATCTATCTGAGCAGAAGTAAATTAAGGGGAGATGGCAGTGGAAGGAAAACAATTGTCCCAGCAAAAAAAATAAATGTAGATGAGTGAGAATACCATTTCTACACAAAAGAGGATGTAATTTCAGTTACAAATTAAAGACATAATGGTAAAACAAGAGAGCATGAAAGAAACACAGGTCAGACAACGTGCACCCTATCAAAATAAGCAAAGCTGTAAATAACATTGAAAAATACTCATCAGTAGAAGAGATCTGAACTCCAGTTCTACCTTTTTATGCAGAGCAGTTTTACAAAGAGCATGGGAAAAAGGAGTGCTTGGTGTTTTTCACAGAGTGTCACCGTGGGTGAAAATCAGAGCTGGTCCATCAGTGGCAAGAGTGGCAGGAGTGCAGCTAGCTGTCCTCCAGGGATTGTGGTACTCTAAGAGGAAGAAATGCACCAGCCCCTGAAATATCCCGGGTAAGTGTTGGTATTGAAATTTACAGATGTACAAAGAGCTTCTTTCAGAGTTTCCCTGTTGCAGAAGACCTCACCCTATTTTTCATTTGCAGGTATCTCTGTGCTTTCTGCAGATGTGGCGGATCCCTGAACAGCACACTTAAGCTTGCTGACAATAGCTTTGGTTTCCTAATTACTTTTCATGGGCTTGGAAACAATCCACAATCCACACTTCCCTCTGGGATTTGTAGACAACAGCCTGAAGACAACTGATAAGTTTATTAATGTATCTGCTGTTTCTTAGAAGACCAGAGTTCCTGTTAATAGCCTAATGATATTGCATATGTGGTTAGGGGGAGGAAACTGCCCCTCATTCTACTTTTGAATAAAATCAGAGGGATTCTGATGCTGTTTGTATGCCCCCACAGAGGATGGGGAATTACAATATGAGTATCTTCAGTTGCTACTGTGGCCAAACAGAATGAGCATCTAAGAAACATAGAGATATGGCACTGAGGGTTATGATCAGTTGGCATGGGGAGATGGGTTGTGGTTGGACTTGGGGATCTTAGTGATCTGTTCCAACCATAATCACCCTGGACTGGTGGCAGAGCAAGCACGCAAATCTTTACCCTAAGCACATAGAGAAGTGCTATATTACAGGATTTAGCAGTATTTAATCATGAGACCCAATATCATGTTTGGCTTAACCTCTATCTGACAGCAGGAAAAGGACTTCCTCAATTGACTTTCGAACAAATTCCAGTAATTTGTGTTTTCTTAAGCAAGTAGTTAGAGAGCCAGATTTCAGGAGAAAAGAGTCTGTTTGCCACAGCACATCAAAACGTGTCCTTAAATCCCGCTGTTATAAAAAAAGAAACCAAACCTCACTTCTCATTTAAAAGTTCTCATTTTATCTGCAGAACCTAATTATCTTTGGAGGGTTAAAGCATAGGGTCAGTATCGTCCCTGCTAATGTAAGAACATGTTGAATGGTCTCAGTTTGATCTTCATTTAGACTAAGAGTTACTTTCAGATTCAGACAGTGAATTACTCACATTCTGCACCAAAGTGAGTCATTTACTCCATCACAAAGGAACTCTTGCTTTTACTCCTGCACTTTTTGTACCTTATGGCATAAATCAGCACTAATGTCAGTGGGTCAAAGTAGCTTGCCACACACACGGAGGAAGAGAGTTTACAGATGTCACTGATTTTGCTTCCTGGGTCTGATTCTCCAGTGCTTTGCATTTGGAGCCCATCCCACTCTCAATTACATGACTGCAAAACATCTGAAGTTCCTCTGCCTCAGCATTCTCCACTTCTCTGGCACGATCATGAATAACTGCTGAGGGTACATCAAGGAACATGAGTTTGGCTCCTAGGATTTCAGTGGGTGGTGCCTCTGTTGGAAAGGTCTTCTGCTGATCTCTGTCATTGCAAAACAATATAAACACCGAGGGAGACCTGTCCCAATTAAGTTTCATAACAGAATTTAATAAAGGAAAGGTACAAGGGGCTGTGGTTGAAGGGAGGTCAGATTATCCAGTCGTAAACAAAAAACCTTATTTCCTTGGGCAGTGGTCTGTGTAGGAGATAACATCTTTCCCCGGACTCAGCTATTACCAGATGGTTTAATGAGAAAGAAATGTTCTGGACTGTGGGCCAGAAAAATGTTTTTTTTTTTTATTTGTTTGTTTGTGTTGATACTTTTATTTTTTTTTAATCTGACCTAATAAAAGCCATCGCCAACATTTAGTCACCTTGCCTTTTCCATGCCCTGTGGCTGTTGCTGGCACTTTTGTCACTACTTTGCCAGATGTGCCAATGCCCACATCCTATGGCAGACCTCCAAGCGGTGCCTGCCTGAAGAATCTCACAGCCTCGATGTTCCAGGTGAGTATGAGAAGGAAAACAACAGTCTGTCTTTGCAGTGCTTTTTCAGACTCTGCTCATCAAGAAGCCTTTTGCCCAGGAAGCAGGATGCAGTTTCTTCTTTCATCTTTCCCCTATTGCACAGATTGAAAACGCGAGCCATTGTCTTACATGGAAATGGATGCTGGAAAATGTGTCACTGGTAGCAATTTTTCTGGGGGAGGAGATCAGCTCTTTGCCAGCCATATATTCTATTATTCAGCATCACAGGCTTGATTTTTTTCTGAAGCTTTCAGCCAGATGCTCACCTGATCATCACCTACTATCACAGCAAAGCTTTCAGAAGATTTCATCTACCATTTAGACTATGAACAGAAGTTCCCAAAAAATCCACCTCTTTGCCTCTGAACTTTTAAGCCACCTCTTTTGAAAAGCAGCAGTGCTGCCTAAAGAGTCTCATAGAAGCCAAAATGAGGATATATCAGAAGCCATGCAGAAATGGATTTTCAATGAAATATCTTGCAGTGTCTTCACTCCTCAGTCCTCTTCATTTTCTTCTAAATAGTTACCACATCTATGTGGATTGGGATTGACAGCTGTGGGGAGAGGTGGATTTGGTTCAGCATGAGTAAATCTCAGGCTTGTTTTCCAACAGCATCAGAGTTCTAAGGACTCTGTCTATGAACTAAAACCTTTCTCTATTATTTTAGAATAAATTTCTATTTATAAGGTTTCTGAAAGAAAAGGAAAACCAGCCTAATACCAGTGAACCAAGAGCACAAGTCCTTGATTTTTGAGGCAGGCAACACAGTGGGAAGCACTAATGAAGCACTGATAATTTAACATCTGTTTGCAGTGAACAAGTCCCAGAATTCAATAATATAACCAACAGAGAAAAAAAAAAAAGAGAAAAAAAACCCCAAACAAACAAACAAACAAACAAAACCAACAGCGAAACACTGCTGCAATCACAGGCAGATACACAATAAACCAGCCTCAAAACCATTTTGTCCATTTTCAGTGTCCTCCCACAGGTTGAGGGGGAAATACGCAATTTCTTGTATGTTTTGGAAGAAATGTGTAGTGATTCCCAGAACAAAGCCAAGGTTATGTTTTCTGGGGTCATTTTTTGGCTGTACCTGGGATGAAATATCACAACAGGCAACCTTTCCCCACCCCTTGCTTCTGCTTGCTGGAATACACATCCTTCCCAAGTATATCAACAACCTGACGTTTCCAATTTCCAACAAAGAACTTATTCACCCCAGCAATCTGAATTTGGCTTGTATCTTTTGAGCTCTGAGCACTACACTTCAAGGCACAACTTATTTTTTAAACTAAAGAGTTAGTGTTTGTGCTAAAACTTCCCCCTTCCCTTCCCTTTCCATTCCTTTCCCGTTTTCCTTTCCATTCTTTTTTTCCTGTTCTGTTGGTTTTGTTGCTCTCTGATTGATGTATTCTCTCTGCTTACACAAAATACTAATGAAGAATTATCTCAGAAGCTGGATATCATCTGAGAATGCTTGTTTATGAGATAATGCAGTCTTCAAGTTATCCTCAATCAAAACAGTTTGGTTTACATAGTAGTGAATAATTCTATTCTGTTGGATTCCAGACTCTCCTGTGTCCAACAGAATTGCTCTGGTTCTTTCCATGAGCCACCTTCTTTCAATTCAATTTTTCACGATCAGACAGAATCTCCCATGAGTTGCCCTACAATCAAAACCCAGAAAATTTTTTTGTGGTAGGAGGAGGCAAAGATGTAGAGTGATTTTTTGAAAGCAAATGATTATCTTTGCTTGGAGAAGATAATGCAACTCTTGAGCTCATTTGCCAAAATAAAAAGAAACATTCCTACTAAAATTTACCACTTTTTTTCTTCGCAGGTTATGTTCATAGCTTTGTATGATCATGAGATATTGGTTTAACCTATGGTTGAAGTCAAGCTTGTAGACAACCTGGCATTTCCCTAACAGTGCTTGTAATCTCAAGAAATGTCACTTCTGCCTGTTGAAAGATATTTTTCATCTGCTGCTTCCAGCTCCCTGAGCCAGAAGGGAAGACTCACAGGCTGGTTCCTTCTGCGGTTCTGTCCTAAAACCAGAGTAGCAGTGAGACTTTCTCATCTGAGTGGATGCCTGAAATGGCAACTGCCATTCTTTGTGCAAAGAAAGCATTGTCATTGCTTGATTCGATTTCTATCTGAAATGTTTTCCTGGTCACTGTTTCTATTTGTTCAGCTGATTGTATCCCACAACTGTATAAATAAAAAGTTTTGTGCATTTTTCTTACTGTTGGTACATGTTGGGTTTTCAGATGAAAAAAGAATCACATAAAAACAATGTAGATATTAAATCCCAAAGCCATCTGGAATCAAAGGAAAAAGCTAGACAATCCTTAATCCCTGCAGTGTTATTCCATGAGGATGAAGAATAGTTCTGATTTCCCCTCCACCCTTATGGGGCTAGTCTGAAAATTCACACTAGATTGTGTGGACAGTGAAAATGAGATGGACATTAAGATCAGCCTTCAATTGAGCCAATCCCCTGCTTACTCTTCCATCTGGCCCAGGCATCTACAGATCCTGAGAGCTACAGTCAGGCCAAGAATTGGAGAAGAGTAGAGAGAGCTGGCTAGTGGAGCTGCTCCTATGGAAAGCATGCAGCCTACCAAGATGGACTGACATCCAACAAGACACTGGGCAGAATAGGTCCAGTGCCTTGTGAATCAGTGCTGAGGGAGCATTTCCACTTCCTGGAGAAGTGGAAATGCATAAGGCTGAAGGGATGACGTGGAACATTCATCTTTTGTCCCTGGTTGCCCAGAGGGGTGGTTGATGCCCCATCCCTGGAGATACCCAAGGTCACCCTAGACTGAGTCCTGAGCACCTGATGGAGCTGTGGGTGACTCTGTTCATTGCAGGAGGGTTGGACTAGATGATATTTAAGGGTCCCTTCAAACTCAAACAATTCTATGAATCTAAGAGAAGTTATCTGGTGATGGATTTTTGATTTTGTGGTGGTTCCAGATTGAGCAATGGGGAATATTACCCTCTTGAAAAAGACAAAGGAATTGAGTGTACACAGGGTGGTATTTCCAGCAGAGATAGCAGTTTCTTGTCTATCCCTAGAGCATGGAGATTTATGGCAAAGATGCAAAACAATGTGAATTCTGTTGAAGTCATGTTAGTGCCTGAATATTCACTACCTTGGTCAAACTATACGAGACATGGGGGTGGGTGAGAATACAAGCTGCCACAATCCATCTGTACCCAACAGCAGCGCATACCCTGTGACGAATGAGAAACTTTCATGCAGAACTTTCCACCTGCTTGTCTGTTTTTATAGCCTATTCACAACACAGTTTGCTTCTGACACAAAATGATGGGGAAAAAAAGCAGGATTTTCTGACTTAGTATATGAATTACGTACAGGTATCCTTAGAAATACTTCTATTTTTGATTTCTTTTCCACTTATTCCCACAAGCACTCCATACCAGCATAATATGCGAATTCTTCCTATCACAATTTTACTGTATTGTTATTTTATTTGCTCTTTGCTCTGTGAAGTTCTGCTGTTAGGTAGAAAGCTTTCTGAGAATGCAGCCTAGTTTCTTTGGTGTGTGTTCCTTGAACTGTCCTTGTTCTCAGACAGATTTATGGGGTTTCCCAGAAATGACCCTCAAAATCAGTGGAAATGCGAAAGCATAACATTTTTGCCAGACTCACATCCCATTCATAATTATCACTAATACTAATCACTTATCCTTGAAGACATTCAAGGTCATGCTAGATGGGATTCTGAGCACTCTGATTAAGGTGCAGGTGTCCCTGTTCACTGCAGAGGGGTTGAACCAGATGGCTCTTAAAGGTCCCTTCTAAACGATGCTACAGTTCTATGATGTCCTCACATAATGCTTAACTGCTCACATAATGTCCTCACATAATACTCATAACTACACTGAGGTGTTAAATGGCTGAAACATCAAAAGGCAAAGGAAAGAAGTACCATTGCTTGGACATTGTTGGTGTGGACTGAGAAGGAAGAGAACTAAGCAAACTATCTATGTTTAATGATGGCCGAGTTTGTAACTGAGACTGGCCTCAGCAAGTCAGCTTGATGTCACAAAGGACTGTCTCTTTTAGTGTATACTGAGAATAGCATAAACTCTCATACATCCTATTTCTTTGTCACCACTAATTAACTAACCACAGCCCAGACATAGTCGATGGCAGACAAACAGTCTAATTTTTAGTACTTCTTGACAAAGCTTCCATCCTCCACAAACTAATATTCTTCCACTTAATACTGGAGCACAGGAAAAATCTGACATAATATTTAGGCAACGGGTTCTCAGATTGCCTTATTTTACTTATTATAAAAGGTGAAATACCAAACGCTTTGCAAAGGTCTTCTGCTAACTTAACTACTCTGGCATGATTTTGATGAAAGCTGAGCTGCATATAGCTTAGCATTTCAGAAAAGACTGACAATCCCAGGAAGATAATCACCTGCAGCAGTAGGAACTGCCATTGTCCTGGAGGCTGGTAAATCCTTTTTATTTTTTTTTCTTTTCCACTTTGAAGATTATACTTGAATACCTCTAAGAAAGTGCCTATATTTGCTACAGAGAATGAGAACCTTAAGCTCAATCCTGATCTATCAAGGCTATGAGGCAGGAATTAATTTCTTAAGCAAAAAAAAAACAGTGTTGATGTAATTAAGAGTTTATAGTAGGGCATTCTTCACCACATAGCCTATCTTGCAGATTTATGATGATAAGTAGACCACACACAAAAAGCAAAATGCAAAATTGTCAGTTTAATGGTGTCTGACCATTTCACGTTCTTTCTTAAAGGGAGGAAATTCCTTCAAGTGGAATGTTCAGCAAGAGAACCTAAAATAGGACCTTTATTTCTTCCTTGCCAGACTTGGCTTTGAGCTTCAGACTCCTCCAAAGCATATTTCATGCAAGGCTCCAGGCAGTCTCGTCCCAGTCACTGGGTGCTTGGTTGCTTGTTTGGGTTGCCTAACCCAATCTTGTTTGGAAAGACAGCAGGTGGACAGACATTCCAAGGACTGCAGCTCAGGATCCCTTCCAAAATCCAAGAGAGTCATTTTCCCAGCCCTTGCGTGATCTAGTGATATTATTGAATAGCATAATATTGCATTACATGGGTTGAAATGAAAACTATACTTTTGTTTAGGCAATGGTATCAGGAGACTCACTCATGGGATGACTGAAAAGTCCTGAGCGTGAGTAATGAGGTCTCACACAGTCCTTCGTGCAATGACGACATAACAAGAATCACAGGCTTATTTGTGCTGAAGTAATTACGCCAATGTCAGCTTATCAAGCACAACTGTTCTGTGACCCTGTTTACAAAGACATCTTTGCTGCATGCAAGTTCTGCCTGTCTTCTCAGAGGCTAAATAAAATATTTTTGCAATTTCTTTTCCCTGAGGCCATAGGAGAGCTTTGCAGTTCTGGAGAGATGGGAGCATTAGGTGCAAAAAAAAAAAAAAGTGCACAGATGTTGAAGAACTCCAAAGCCTGTGAAAAGGACAGAAGTGGAGAATGCCTAAAAAAATATAATTGTAGCATCTACATCTACAGCTAGTATCTGTAGCTAGCAACCTGACCGAGCTGTAGCTGTCTATGTTCATTGCTGGGGAGTTGAACTAGATGGCCTTTAAAGGTTCCTTCCAACTCAAAAGCTTCTATGACTCTACAATCTCCAGATATGGGAAGTATCATTTCAAGCTTAAACACTTGTACTTCTTTTATTGTGAGGCTAGGCTGAGATCAACAGAAGAATAAAAACAACTGTGCCGGGTTCAGGAGTTCTCATTACTAACATCCATCAGCAAGACAGCTGCTCACTAAAATAGTACTACTGAGAGCCAGAGAGCTCCGAATTCAAAAACAAACCTAAAGAAGGTCAGGTGGTTCAGATGCAATTGATAAAGAGAAGGGACAAGTGGGAAAGGGTGCATGTGGCACTGGGGGAAATGGTTTAGTGAGAACCTTGGTGATGAGTTAGTTGATGGTTGGATCTGATGATCTTAGTGGTGTTTTCCAATGTTAATGATTCCGTGATTCCACGATTCTATGACTGATCAGTTCTATATACATACTTGTGCTGGAAAAGAAGGTCCTCTGTTGTCAGACATCTGTATAATACTACTGTGTAAAACAGGTGATGAGAAAATGAACTCAGTTTGACCCTTGGGTATGAGGAACTGGGGGAAGCTACATAACTGTACTACTAATATGTATATGCAAATAACAAAAATGTTAGTTTTACAGTTATATGTCGTGGGGATGAAAATATCTTAGTTTCATGCACAAACCTCATCAACTTCCCAGAAGAACATAGGAGTATGGTAAGCCAGTATCTGCCCACCTGTTGATCTGTCTATAGGGTCTATATGTCACCCTGTTTTTGTGGGCTGTGGCAGAAGAGAGCTATGAATTTACAAGGATCTCTCATGTCTTTAGGAGTTCAGCTACTTTTTCCACCCTTCATTTCCTGGATATGTCAGGACATGCTGCAAAGCCCAGTGTGGATGTAAACCTTGAAGAGGGACTTGTCTTACAGCCAACTGGGTTTTACAGATAGATCAAGGAATAATTCTTTGCATGGAGTAATACAAGGTAGAGGTGGTAATGAACAAATGCTTTAAAGTGTCCTTGCACTACCTTAGAGCAATAAAATGGGATGTAGTCTTGGATGAGGATGTATAGTAATGGAAACATGGATTATCAAAAAAGGGACACAGTTAGGTATACCCATGTGTCTTGTTTAAACTGTCTGACACAGATGCAGGACTGCAGCAAAATCCTTTTCTTCTTTTTTCTACCTGTTCTCAGATTAGGAGTAGACTGTGGATATTAAAACTCCAGTCTCTGCCAGGACTGAATGAGGGTCCTCTCTTGTTCCCTGTGAACAAACCTTATTTCTCCTCAAGAAAGTAGAAGACATCATTTGGAAAATTCCATCCTGTATTTTCTTTGTTGGTCATTCCTATGCATTTTGTCTCCAGTGAGCATTCCAAGCATCCTGATGGCAGATGAGATCTGAGCTATGAACAAAAATGTGTCTTGGGATTTTAATCTTCCATGGGACATTTGCTTGTGAACATCTGCCTGTTTGTGCAATCTGGCTTCCTGCAGCACAAAATCTGTTTCTGAAGGAAACATTTTGATGAACCCCTAGCATGCCTCTGGCATGGGGGGGGGTTCTGTCCCCAGAGCTGGGGGAGGGATGGGAAAGGGAGGCGACTCTGACAGATGCAGGGAAACTAGCTCTGACCTTCCCACCATTTCAGGGTAGAATATTAGCAGAGGGATTCCCTTGGGCTTCATCTGCACCATCCCTGCCTCTCTGCATTGACAACGATGTAAACAAAAATGGTTCTAAAATGAGAAAACTTGCAGCTGCATCCTCCAAGTGAACATGTTAGTGAAGTCACCTTGCAGGTTGCTATGGACAGAAGGGAAAAAATGATCACTAAAAGAGGACTTGGAGAACCTATCCAGATAGTTCTCATGGAGCAGCTGAGGTAGGGACCGGCTGGATAAGAGCTTTGCAAACTCCCTACCATCTCCTGCTGTCCTGGCAGTAAGTTAGTGTCCTTTCTGGATAGCTCTGGACTTGTCCCACCTTTCAGCTGCTCAGCAGTCCTACTTTCCTGGCCAAGCAATCCTGCCCATTGCAGTTTTTGGTATCATCTACTAATGGTATCAAATCTTGTGAACAAAAGATCTGTCTGGCTTTATGAAAGTTGGAGTGGCACACACCATATTCAAGAATTTCACATTCTACCATAAGGCTTTTAAAGTGCCTTCAACCATTCATTGTTGAAGCTTCCCTGAACTGCGCAGGGTCATTTTTCTCATTTTATAGATCCTGTGCCAAGGCGAGGTTACATGAGGGTATTCATCTCCCTTAACTCTTTAGAAATCTAAAATGAGTTGTTCTGCTCTACACCACTCACTATGACCTCCCATTAATTAGAATGAAAGAAGAGAAACTGGTGCCTCCAGGGGAAAATTCATTTGACAGATCTTTGTTAACTCAGTTTAGGAGGACATGCATCACCTTTTACTACATCTCTATAGTTTTTTTACAGGTGTTAAGGAGACCCGAGGGTGACTAGCTTGTTTAATGCAATGATTCTCACCTAGACTTATCTACTGAGTCTGGAAGAGACCTACATCCCCCCAAATCTTCCTCTTTATTTTACTTGACTATTCATATTTACCTCAGCACTTAGCATTGTGCTTGAGGATTTACGCTGAGATGATAATTTACTATTTATTGTCAGTTGATTGAAGTTGATGTCTGTCTTTTATTTTGTTACCAGAAGCAATACTGAATGCAATACTGCAAATATGGAGAATAAGGATTTGTGCAGTTTCAAATGTTATGTCAACCTGCAGCAAACAGCAGCTGCTCCAAAAGAAAGCACCTACTCACTCACCTACTATTACATGGCTGAGCAGTTATGTTTTCTGTCAGTGCAATATTCTCTGCTTTGGTTTCTTTACTGGGACTATGCTAGGGTCATTCTGCTCATTTAATAAAATGCTTCCGTGTGCTTAGTGCTTTAAAATGCCTTACTTCAGCATCTGACACTGTCTTTCATGTTCAATTCTCTGGGCATCTAAATCAAAATTTAGCAGCTGTTGACTTACACAAAATCCTCACTTGGTTCACTCCAGAGGAGCGCGGATCTGCTTACTGTGGGAAGTGAAATGGAGAACATGTTTCTGTTTTAATGCTCTCTGTTTTCTGACTGGTGGGATGTGTTCGCCTGACAGATGTAGACATGGAGGATATTTGTCTTCTTCCCAAATGAGTATAAAGTGTCTCTGTACCCATTCTGGGGTCCCCTGAAAGGCTAAGTCATTCCTGTGACCTTAGAAGTGCCTTCTTGTATGATATGAGCCCAGAGGATGAGGAAGTCCTTGCAGAAGATCCAGCCAGGCAGATGTGATGAAATCAGATCTGCCTGGTTTGATGAAATCAGATCTGCCTGGTTTGGTCATAAAATCACAGCCAGTTCCTAAAATACTTTGCCTTTTATAACCTCCCTCAGCTGATGATTTCCCTTCCTCTTGAAGCTGATGTTCACCAGATTCTTCTCCACTCACTTGGACATCACACCAAAGGACTTCACCTCCCCCTGCATGTCTATATGGGGAAAGGATGTGTCTGCACTGCTGTGCCTCTTTGCTCCCTGCCTTGTCCCTTAGTTCTGGATTATCTGATACTGAAGAAAAAATCTTGCACTTGACAGAGGCATGTTCCACCTTCCTTCCAGTTAGAACAACTGAACAGACCAAGTTGACAGTTAGACTCGATAGAGTTCAACTGAGGAGTCAAACTCAATAATCGTTATGGGTTCTTTCCAACTTAGAATATTCTATGATACTAAATGAATAGAGAGAGTGTACAAAGTCACAAAGACAACACAGCTAAATGGGCAATGTTTGCATGGTCCTAAGACAACAAATCACATGACAATTTATCTAAATAACATCTGCTCCTCCTTAATACTTCCCACTTGCTCCATCTCCATCTAACCTCAGTCTGTTGGGAATCATTGTAAAGAGAAGTTTGGAACAGTTTTAAAGTATAAGGCAATGCCCTTGGGGGTTGAATCAGGTTTGGGACATCAGCAAGTTCAGTAGGAACATATTTATTTGCTGGGAAGAGTTCACTGACAAAGAGTTGAACTGAGAGAAGTGCAAATACCCAAATATGAGTGATACCCTGCCTGGCTGGCTGAGAGGAGTGATTGGAAAAGCTAACCAATATTCTTTTTTTTTTTTTTTTCCCCACTATTTTCCCATCTGAGTAGGATTTTACAAGACCGCTCTACTATTCTATTTTATAAGTAGCAATGCTGAAAACATCAAAGTACAAATAAACCTGGAGAGCCTTGGAATAAAACTTTCAATTGTTATGAAGCCCTCTCTTAAGGTCAAATTTAAATTTCAGCAAGGTTTAGATTTAAGGGGTTTAATGCTACTTCTCAACAGCAATTTTTTAAAATTATTCATTACATATTTGGGAAAAAAAGGGAATGTTTTAATTTACAAATCTGAGTTGCAGTAAACCAAGCTCAAGAGGGCTCATTAATCTTTTCAACAGATATGGACAAAATGTGTGCTTCCAGTAGATGGAGAAGTGTTGTTTTTTTTTTTTTTCCTTTCATACACTGCTGAAAACATCTGGAATATGTCAGGGAATGCAAACCCTACTCTTACACAAGTATTTGGCAAGGTAGACTTAGTGTAAAGAGTCTTAACTTGATTAGCAACATTTTAAAGCTCAGTGAACACTTCAGTTTTGTTCCACAGAATATCCCTTCCAAGGGGGTTCCTTCACCTAAAACAAATTTCCTGGAGAAAAACAAAGCTCTGTAAAGAGTTAATCCACTGAAAACATTTCTTCACTGTAGAAGCCTTAATAGCAAAACTACTGCTCCCCTGTCTCACAGGCATTGAGTGTAGTCTGGCTGATTCAGAACAGAGCTGTTCGTTTGCTCATCCTGTGCTTCAGGGCAGCTGAAAGAAAAAACCCTCAAACATATTCTAGCTTCACTCTCACAAACTCTTTTTGTCCAAAATAAATAAATAATAAAGAAATGCACCCTAAGAGATGGACCTCACTGGTTCTGTGAAAACCAGGCCTGCAGAGTTCATTGCCTGAAATGTTGACCACTGCCGGGGTAACGCTGACCCTAGATGCACTGTAGCTCTGCAGCAGTCTTGTCTGCTTGGCAGATGTGTCTTGATTAAACATGTTGTGTTCAATAGCCATGAGTACAAAGTACTGCATGAAGGCAAATGATCTTTCCTGATACAGCCCAGGAAAGACAGCCAAGTGTGCTGACGTTGAGATGCATTACTATCAGCCCAGGAGAGACAGCCAAGTGTGCTGACGTTGAGATGCATTACTATCAGCTTGAACCAGCTGAGTATCTGGACTTTGTGATTTCCAATCTTCCCTAGCTTGCACAGCTGTAAAATTATATTAGTAGAGGTGCAGGCATCTGTGTAATGAATTTCAGCTGAATGACAATAGGTAAGGATCTTTCCCACACCCAACAGAGATATTCATGGCCTGCAGCTGGAAACTACTGTAGAGTCAAGAGCAGTGGTTCTGTACTTTCATTGGCACTAATATTAACCCAAGAGAATGGAAGATTTCCAATTCCTCATGCAATAAACAATGGGAGATAACAAATCCCTTACCTTTCTGTGGCTCCTTTGCTCATGGGGTATTTTTAGTCTGTTTTTTTTTCTTTCTATTCTAAATGTTTATTAAATACATCCTCGAAATGAAGCCCTTAAGGAAATTTTTGTAGGTGTTACACACTCTATCCAGCATGTCACATCCTTGCATTGCCAGTTTTGCACACTGCTCTGTGAATCCAGACATGGTTTTCTTACATTGCCTCCTCCAATAATGTAACATGTAGTAATTATGATAATTAATAAAAAATTCCCACATCCCTATCACTTCTGGAACCAAAGATCTTCCCGTTAGTGGTCACTGCAGCACAGGAGAAGCAGGAGCCAAAACATCTGCTTAATAAAAAAATTGCTATGTTTTCAGGATGCTTTATGATGCAAGAAATGTTTGCTACGTCACTTGGTGCTTCTCAGTGGGTGGATCATGTGAAGTAATTATTGACTAATAATTAAATGAAGGAAAACATTGAAGAAATCTCCAGGAGGGAATGCAGCGAATATGCAAGGAGCCTGTCCCATGATAGTTCTTTAAGCAACATGAGACCTGCAAACCTTAAATGTAAGCAGTACATGGGAGCTTGGTGTGCTGACTCTACAAGATACAGCACAGAGGGTGAGTGAGGTGTAAAACTCCGCGTCTGGACTCTGATTAAATCTCAGGGGTGGGAACTTGGTGGTACTAAGGGACTGATAATCTGTGCTGTAGTCAACCTGAGTTAGCAGCTTTTCAATTTTCTGTTGCACCAATCGCAACAGAGATGGGTATGATTAGAGTCGCTCGAGCTTCACCTAAAAGTAAGAAAATAGAATCAAACTGGCTTAAAAGAGAAGGAATTTGGGGGAAGATACTTGCCAAGACAAGTCAGGGCAACACATCTGTTTTCTGTGACTGGTTGATGGGCTGAACCTCTCTTCCCCCTCATAGGGACCCCTACTGGATAAGATTCAAACACTCAGTTATAGTGAGTGCTTTCCCTGGGAAACAGAAATCTCAGTGCTATGGTTTAATGTGCTTGAGGTCAGCTATATTATTCACATTATTAGTACTTGCACATGCTCTGCTGCCAATGTATTTATACTGAGCAGTTCAACAGAATCTGTAATCTATTGCTCCAATAAAGAACACTAATCATAAGAATACTCACTGGTTGTGGTCATACTCCTTCAGGGTGGTTGTACAAATCTGTTTGACTAGCAAAAGCTGCTCCAAACTATGGGTGAATCCATAATAATAAGAGTTCTCATTCTCATTCCCTCAGGTTGGTCCATTTGAATGCAACCAGACCTCAGTGCTGAAGAGGGCATTAACCCATTAGAGTAAAAACTATTTTTCAGGCTCCTACTGGTTTGATGAAGTGAAGATCTGCAGGGCAGAAAGGACATTGGATTTCATCATGCTTAAAGTTCTGCACTGAAATTACATCTATATGTTTAGAAGGAGATGAAGGGCAGATAGTGTGAGGCACGACCACAACCGTAGATGATATATGTGGCAGAGCTCATAGCCCCCTCTTGTTCCAAGATGATGTTTCTGCATCCACACAATTTATTTTACTCATACCCACATTCAGACTCACTGGATTGAACAGGGAAAGTGCTGCATGTCAGGCACAGTGGGATTTCCGTTCACTATATGTCTTCATCAGGGCCCAGAAATGAGGGCAAGATGCACCCCTTTTAAACACTAGATTTATCCATATGTTATCACCACTGCTGTTGCGACCCCACAACTACTGTTGCTATGTTTAAGGAGAAGAATACTGGAGAAAATGAGAGTACTATATTCACAGGGCTTGAATTCCACCTAGACTATCTATCGGTCATTCATGGTCTGCTCACTTAACCACTCCAGGGCTTTAAGATCCAAAAATAGTCCATGGCACTGTCTCGGTATTAAAAGTACACTTTTTCCTTTAGTAACAACCTCAAAATTAGTTTTTAAAGTTTTGAATCTTGAAGGTCCATCTTGCTTGTGGATACTGAGCTGCATACAGAACAGTGGGGTATGAGCTGTAGCAGGGGAGGAAAGGAAAGCCGTCACAATCTTGCTGAGTCCACGTGTAGAGCAAACCCACACTGAATGCTCCCAGGCAACAGCACCAACATCCATTTGATAGAACAAGATTTACTCCCTCCCAAGCTTATCCTCCGGTCTGATTTCAGTTTTGAACCTGCTGACTTTTACCAGTCAGCTCTAAATAGTAACTTCTCCCTTTAGCATGATTCCAAAAGGGGAGAAATAAATAAACAAATAAGCAAACAAACAAAAACAGGAATGCTCCATCCTTCCCCTTTTTAATTGTAGGCATTGAAATGTTTAGGGATGACTTCTTCTGCAGAATTTCTAATGGACTTCAGACAGCTGCAGCTATTTACAGAGATATATTCAGCCTGCACATTCACCACTGGATTAGCATCGCCTTTTCATGAACATTTTATACCGTGAGCATGGCATGGAGAACTTCAGGAGACAGAGCATGCAGTTTAACCGAGTGTGTGGAAAACAGCTTTTGACCTTAAAGGACCCCGAAGTATTTTGCAATGTATAAACAGTGTAGAAATACACCTGTGCCAGGACTAGGAACTCCGGGGAATAAAATGCAAAAACCAATCAAATTAAATCCTGAGATCTAGGAAGGAAGGTGAAAATATCACACTGTACTGTGAGCTGCATTTTCATTTCAGATTAAGGTTACTAGCAAAGGTGGATGTTGAGTGGGTCTGCTAAGGCTTTACTGATGCAAGTCTATGCATATAGTACAGAGCATTAAACTGACTTTGCAAATCACAGGCCAGCTTCAAAACTGAAGGAAAGGTGGATTTGCTTATCCTTGTTTCAACCTTTAGAAGTAGGTACAAGTGTAAAGTAACATTTCTTTTACTGTGAAAAGTTGTTCCACATGAGAAAACATCAATCTTTTTCTTGTAAAAGTGTAAAGATGGAATGATTGCTATTACACAGTTTTTCTCCTGTTTTCTAACAGTTTCTGTTAGAAGAAATACAACAGGAGATTCACTGAAGTCAGGCACTTCCTAAATATTGTCTCATTTGTACAAATTTGTGTACTCCTCATGAAAGAAATCCCAACCAACCTTAGTTTTATCTTTGTCTTACTACTTTTGCCCTTGGTAAAGCTTCATGAAGTGAAATATGGAAAAAGAAAAGATTAAAAAACAAAGCAAAGCAAAACAAAACAAACAAAACTAAAAATAAAAATAGAAAAGGCACTCAATTTTACATATAACAAAGTCTGCCTGGACAATAAATGATCAATGTGAAAAATGAACAGATTCTGTTCATCTCTTATTTATCTCATCCCCTGAAATTACTGATTGACTGAGATCATCAAAGAGGTGTTTATGAGCTTAGAATGAGCTCGGTGCCTTCCCTGCAGACGTAATGAAGCAAAATATCACCTGGAATATGGAAGCTACCGGGACTTGCATCAACTATAAACTTTTGCCCTCTGGTTTATGCGTTTACCAAATTCTTCACCTGTCTTTTTCTTAACAGATGTCTTTGTTGGTGCAATTTGGGTGCCTGGCCTATGCAGAGGCCTCACAAAAGGTTGTGTTTCAGTGTAAACTGGAATATATTTGGGCAGACAGGGAATAGTCTGTGGGGTGGAGGATGGCATAGGCTGTGGGAGAATGTCTACGCAAGAACATGGATGGGACAAGAAGGACCACAATGAACTTGATGATGTTGGTCAGGTACCAGGCTTCACCCAATATGAACTGATGGTAGGGTGGCAATGCAGCAGAGGGGATGTATTAATAAGGAGGAACACGTCTGGGGGCACAGCAAGGGTGAGTCAAGGAGAAGTGGCATAATTAGAATATTGCTGTCATGATGGTAGGACCATTGCTTATTGAAGCAGATGTTTTGTGTTAATGAGCACAAGAAAGGAAAACAGAAAGGAAACAGAGGGATTTAGAAAGACGACATAGGGATGGATGGATGTGCTCATATTTCTTTACTTGCTTAGGACTTACTTCTTATAACCGACTGAAATCCTGTGCATTGGCATTTACAGAGTACAGAGATCTTTTCTTATATAAATAAAATAATAAGATATTAAAATGCAGTGTTAGTTTTTTTCTGATCATAGTTTCACTGGTATAAGTTTGGAATTGTACTACTGAAGCCTGTCCATCACACAGCCTGTGTGAGAGCCACATCTGGCCCTTTAACTAATGTCCACTTTCACTGAATGGAGGCTACTTTTCCTTATCAAATCTGAATGCCATTTTCCTTTCTTTACCTCTTGTTGTCCTTCTTTCCTCAACGTTCCTTGAATTTCTGGAGTAGAATGTAGATAATTCAGAGAGACAGCTGTGGGTTGTGGGTGGTAGCGTGGGTGAGATACATGCATACCACGCAGGCAAATAGATATATAAAAATAGTGTAAATACAGCACTCTCAGACTCCTTTTGTAGCCTGCTTCATCATCTTGTCTTACAACTTGGTGAGATGATTTCACAGAATGTTTGAGATCAGTTTGATACATATTGTTACCATAACAACAAGTCTTTCTCACACTTTTTGTTTTGGTTTGGTTATTTCTTGAAATATCGTCTTCTTCATGAACTAGCTTATCTGAGAGAAGCTTCTCCTCTACCTGTATTTTTTAAGGGAATTAAGCTAATTAGTGAAAAAATGCTTAGAAAAAATGATACCACCTCATGGGAACAGCTCACTGAACCCCATGCACAGAGCCAACACACTATACTGTGCAATGAACTGGGGCTTGTACTACTCCTTGTATGACACTGATTTACAGCCAATGGAAAGTAGGGAAATACCTAGCTGATTTTCACTCTGAAGTGACTGAGATGCTATTTCCTTTGCAATGCCACACATAGGCCAGAGGACCTTAGCTGTTACCATTGACAGCTCCTCTTAATGGTGTTTCACAACAATAATGTGCTTCATCCAACAGAGGAAGAAGGACCTGGAGATGTGGTTTGAGGACTTGGACAACTCTGTTTCAAGTCGTGATGGATCTGTCTGCAAACACTGAATAGTTTTCCTTTGGCATTAGTGGGCTTTTTTTCCAGGGTTTTGCTGAATTATATGGAGAAGACAATGTTAAATGAAGGGCTTACTGTTACTACCAGGATTTTGGATTTAATCTTCTCAGTAAGATTAAAGATGGGTTCATTTCTGCTCCAGTTTATCATGTTCTGATAAATAAAAGATTTCTCCCAAAATAAATTCCATGATAACATGCTTTCTTCTTTTGCCCTTTGATTTTTATTAAAAATACACTGTGATCTTCAGCAGCATTGCAAAATGCACAGCATTGCAGGTTGAGTATGTGGAAGTTTGTCTGATGATCCCTAATATCTTTTCAATAACCTTGAGGCTGACTTATCCTCCCTTCTCTGGGTGTTATATCAGATAGAATAATTCAGCAATGGGATTCATGTTTCTGTAAGGAGATATGTACATAGCTCAGAAATGCAGATTTTAGTGGTGGGATCATGGTTGCATTCTTCAGCAGGAACTTTCATCACAGCTCCAGCACTAAGTGAATGGTTTTTCATTTCATGATCTAAATATGAAATTGGGCAAAATTGTATAAGCATGTCACCAAATGGCCAGGCCTGAGGAAGCCTAGGGATTTGTTCAGAGCATGTGAAGGGACAGTTACCAAAGGGAAAGGAAATGGTGAGTCTTTCTCCCAGGGGACAAACATACAGAGTATCAGGAAACGTTTCATAGCAGTGAAATCTCTTTGGCTGTGGAGTTGACTCCCAGAGGAAGTCCTCTTGGAGGGACTCCAATCCATTGCATGAGGCTGCACAAGCTGCAGGGGAACATGTGATTATTGATAATGTTTGCTGTGATAGCACTAAGCAAACCACAGCAGCACACAGTGTAGAAAAGATGATGAAGTGGTGGATGCCCCAACCCTGGAGACATTCAAGGTCAGGCTGGACGGGGCTCTGAGCTGTGAGTGTCCCTGATCATTGCAGAGAAATCTGACCAGATGGCCTTTAAAGGTCCATTCCTACTCAAACCATTCTATGATTCAATGAAAAGGCCTTATATGTATGTATATGCAATTCAAATTCTGCTTCCTATCCTAACTGTAGAAGTGGTTGAGGCACTCCAAAGAACTGTGTGAAGCCTGAGGTTCACAAAGTAGGCCTTCTTTTCCAGCTGCCCTGTGGGTGTGATCGCAAATAAAGATCAATAGCACTTACTGGAACAAATAGCAGTAGCCACAAGTCCTTTCCTCCAAGCCATAGCCAAGAGAAAAGGCAATGGCTATGTTTTGTGAGCAGTGGCTTGGGTACTGGAGCTTCCATGCAGAAGTTGCTGGGAAGCTCTTCTCCTTAGCCTGAAGCTTTTAATCTTTGCCTCCAAAAAAGAAGTCAAGGATGCTGAGTAGGGTAGTGATTGTCTGGAATGTAGTTGACCATTATACTTTTATCCAATAGGCTCTTTGTTCGTTAGAGTGGGCTACCAACTAAGGGAACCAAAGAGGAGAGTGATAGAAGCTGTAGGAACAAGATCATGCCCTGGCTGACCAGCACACCCTGAGCATCTTTGCAGATACAATATAATAATTTATCATCACTTTATGGAACACTGCACCTCAATAGCTGGTTCTGGAGGCAGTTTTCCTTGGAGTCAAAGAAAATACAAGCTTGTTAATACAGTATGTAGGAACAGAGAATGCAAAG
Source organism: Cyrtonyx montezumae (assembly GCF_038088225.1). Taxonomy (NCBI): domain Eukaryota; kingdom Metazoa; phylum Chordata; class Aves; order Galliformes; family Odontophoridae; genus Cyrtonyx; species Cyrtonyx montezumae. Next base: position 65,773,086 of record NW_027071936.1, on the reverse strand, counting down.
CAGCATTATTTTCAGTTCATTCCTAACTGTGAGTTAGGACCCTTGCTTTCAGCAGCTTCCTCCCATGGCCCAGCACAATTTTAACTCCTCTGCATGTCCACATTCTTTTGGGAAGTTTTTATAATAGCATAAGGAGAAGGTGTTTTGCAGTTCTCTCCAGATTACAGAATATGGTTTTGAGGAATGCTTGGGATGGGAAGAGACCCTATGCAATCAAGTTTTGTGCAAACAGAGCCCAAGTGGACTGATCCATCTCAACAATGCAATGTGGATAATATCAGTAAGCTCATGTAGAGCTCTCTATATGTCTTAGTTACTATGCACAGACACATCACGAAATTTCTCACAAGTCACAGTGAAATAGCTGAACATTTTCTCTCCCTGGATCCTTTAGGGCTGAACAGTATTACAGAAGTACTGGCACAAATGGATGAGAGGTGCTGCTATCCCAGGACACTGGAAACTGAAATAGCTTTAACATCTTCACTTGGAGAGTTAATTGGTCTTTTATTGGGATGGAGTATTAGCAGTTTACCAAGGTATATATAACCTGGATTTTTACTAATCTATCATATGGGTGTGAAAATGAATTCATCCTATGATACAGGACACTGCAAGTGCATGTGACTCACTACAGGTTTTTATCTTCCTTTGTGGTACGTAGCACTGATTGGAGATTGAAACCTAATAACAACAGTAGAAATCTGGGTAAAAGGAAAAATATGGGGGTTCTAAGAGCCTCCACAGATCGATTATGCTGAGAACAGATTTTCTTTGTGATACTGCATGCAGTGAGGATGCTATGTGACTGTAAATCCCCTCTGTTAGTGCACCATCTGTCTTTGCTTGGAAATTCCTCATTTTCAGCAGCCTTGATAGGTGCATAGCAAAATGGCTCAGGTTTAAAGATCAGAAGAAGCAACGTCTGTGCCATTTATGACTTGATTTCTACCAAAATGAGCTTAATTTGTCTAAATTTGGTCCAAGTATAAATAGATTCTGTCTAGACAGACACTGTAATAGAGAAGCAAGACAAAGGTTTAACTGTACCATGCTCCTGGCTTTAGTAGATTGATCCAGAGGCATTTCCAGGCTGAGCTATGCTATCAAGAAAAGAAAATAGAAATGGGTCATCATGCACTCGTCTTTTAGGATTCCACTCCTTGGATTAACACAGTCTGGGAGATGAGACCCAAAATAAAGCCCCTCTCCCTCCCCCCAAAAATTAGTGCAGAAGCAAAAGAGATCAGACTGCTGAATTACTGCTCCTGTGCTGAAGTCCCCATGACAGACACCATGTCATGGAGGCTGTGTTTTTATGCCACACTTTTTGTAGCACCCCTCTGTGATTTGAAAGTGCAAAAGAGGCCAACAGCATTTACTGAGGCTGACAATGAGATTATGGTGAAAAAGAAGATGAACAGCATGAAGCTGTTGGATATATGGCCAACACTATGTTTCAGTGCACTCACAAAAGAATAGAATGTATTGTCTTGAATGCAGGAAAAAAAAGAATAATAACAAACATCACAACATAGATCCTCAACTGGTTTAACTTGAGTTTGAATGAAATCTTTGTTTAGAATGAAACTCCAAAACAAGTGCATACATTCTGCGTATTGATGGGTCAACAGTTGGACTTGATCTTAGTGGTCTCTTCCAGCCTTAAATATTATGTGATTATATGATTCTAGAAGTAAACAAAGAATTCACAAACAAGTCACAGAGGGAAAGCTGAGATGACAATTCAGGTCAGCTTTTCTTTGAGATCATTATGAAATGTCATGCTTGAAAATGTGAGGTGGTGAGAAGTCTGCGTTAAGGAACAAAGCGATTCTGCTTGAGTCATTGAATCTATATCAGTAGTATTAGATCCTTCTCTAAAGGAAAGGATTGCTCACATCAGAAATTGAACTAGTTGCTCCAGAAGTGATCATAAGTGAAGTACCAGAGATCACAGGATGATGTTATTGCAAGGTTTGTTTGATGCTGCACTTACGAGAGCTTTGCTCAGTTTCCAATCTTGAGTGCTGTATGGGAACTGCTGAATCACGGCCTGAACCACTGATTGGCCACCGGAGGTGAGCACCGAGTCAGCCATGGGGGCACAGGTGAAGGTGATATACCTGTGTGATTGGAAGGGGTGGAGCCTGGTTCCACCTCTCCCAAACCCCATTTAAGGGCTGACCAGCACCAGGGAAGGATCTCTTCTTGGAGATCCCTCCCACATGGAGTCCCCTGTGAGCCTTGACATCTTGAAGGCGAGCCATCTTCTCTTTTGTATTATCTGTATACTGTTTATATAGAACTACTTAAAATATACCATCCTCTATACTATCTCCTTGTGGAGTACCATCATTGGGAGTTATTTGCCTTACAAGTGCATATGGGACCTGGCATTGATTTTACTTGCTTAGAAAAGAGGATGAAGCCACATTTGCATTGTTTTTCAAATGTGTAAATACACTTTTCATTTTGGAGGGAGGAAACTCTGATTACCAAAACAAATTAGAGATGCAGCTCTAGGAGAAGAAAGCAAAAGAATCACAGCAATAAGGAAGGTTTATACCCTGGCAGTTTTCAATTGCAAATCAAATGAGGAATTAAAAGAAAAAACAACTTGATTGGACTTTTATAACAAACAGAAATCGAATAGATCTTTCTTTCTTTTCTGATTAAGATTTTAGCTTGGGCAGCCAGGAGTTGTAAAATCACTTTCCAGTGTGACCAGACTCTCCAGATTGCATGGTATTGTTCAGATAAAGTGGCAGGCTGGATGACTCACTCATCAGCCAGTGCGTAGGATAGTGCATGCACAAACAAGTGAGAGTCCCAGAAGACATCCCTGGGATGAAGATTTAAAAGTCAATATACTTCCTTTTTAAACATTCTCTACCAGATTGTAAAAATAGTTCTATACCTGGTCTTTCTGGAAATTCTCAGAAACCCAAGTGATCTACCAAATGTCATCTAGAAGTTATCCATTCAGAAAGACTTTAACCTCAGGCAAAATTGCTTTGAATATATAATGTAATTAGGAGATGTGGGGTTGATCCCCCACCACAGAAAGCGTTTAGCTGAAATGATGGATATTTTTGAAAAGAGCAAATAGGTGGTTTTCTGCAACACATTTATATAGCCCTGATTTCATAACATTGTAGGAGAGGAGGAAGTTAGTGTGAGGGACAAGTCAGTTCTCGTTATTCAACAAGAAATTCTCTATCAAGAAAAATGGCAATTGCTTTTAAATTATTCTGGAATCTGGGTTGAGGGAATGGGCTCAAAAACCCACTCCTGTTATTACTATTCTATTCAGCAACATGACAACTTACCAGTTAAAAACTTCAGATTTCCAAAAATAAGATGGAATACTGTCTTCATAGGAAGACAGTACTTTGAAAACAGTACAGGGAATTTAGCTGTCTGGTAGAAATGCTTCTGTCCTGGTATCCTCAAGGCTCTCTATCCCAAAGCAGTTATGGAGATTTGTAGTGTAATGTGAGGCAGTGAAGATGTTCCATAACTGGAATTAGTTGAGTTGCCTTCCAAAACCAAACTGCCATTTCAACTCCAGCATGCACAGCAGTATTCCCACTGCCTGAACTTGGACGGTGGTAGCTGTTGGTATCGTGATCTGAATATACCAAAGGAAGATAAAAAGCCTCAGGTCAGGGATAATAGCAGTTCTACCAGCATTGAAGATATTCACAGTTTAACCCAGCTGAGCATTTAAAATAAGATGTCTTGATCAATGACTTTTTTTTTGAAGGCATTGTTTGTTATTACACAGTATGCTTTAAGTAAAGGCTGGAGAAGAAACAGAAAGGAAAATATGATGGATGAAATTCTGAAAGTCTAGAAATCCTAAGGAAATTCTGATTTTCACAGGGACAAGATTTTATCTCTAATCCACTGATCTGATCACAAAATCTTGTAGCAAACACTTCACAAGATCAGCTATCTTCCATTTTACTGATTGTGAGGAGATGTTTTCGTCAAGTAAAATATGTCTTCCATCTGAAATCTCAAGCACACAGGTTTGCAAGGTAGTTTCTCCTTTGATGGTAAACTTGATAATTCACCAAGCAGGTCTTTTAGATCAGGATTGAAATATTAGACTTGTCACTTCAAGAACATACTTCTTTCTCTCTCTGTTTAGAGGGAGAAACATTTTCCTTGTCTTCTATTTTGTTGTAGGAAATTAAAGTATTTTTTATTCATGTTTCATCAATGGGAGCTATTGAAGTGTGGCAGTATATTTTTAGGAAGGTCGAATGGTTATTTTTGTATGTCTCTGCCTAAAAATATCTCTGTATATTTGAAACACTGCAAAATCTTGGCAGGATTCATAAACAGAGCATTTAACCCTTGAGATCCCCTTCTTAATAGAAGCCTTTGAAAACCAGCTTGACCCAACTATAAGCTGCTCATGACTGAGATAAACATAGCAGTCAGAGGTCCCAGATCAGGTCTCAAGCTGGAGGTAAACCAGGAAGTGATCAGATCTGACCTTGTTTGTTCTACTGTTCTTGAAACAATATAAAAATTGTCTATAAAAATCTGTACTTCGCACATGGGTTGAATGTCTATGGTCATTGGTCCAAGTTCAACGGTTCCATAGTGCCATACCTATCATGCTTGTTCCACCAGAAAACCCTGAAAATCTTCAGGGTTTCTCCAATTCTCTGGAATGGTTTATGTGTTACATAAAAGGCCACATGCTAAATGTTCTTAAGTCTGGCAACGCATTATTGACTTTCCTCCTCTTCTGCAGCATCTTGCTGCCTATTTGGTTGCCCTTCCTTCTCTGCCTGCTAATGTTGCTTGTTGGATTTGGAGATGAAGAAACTTCATTTAGGAGCTGCTTTTCCTTCTACCAGAGTGCCCTTTCCTGAAGTTCTCACAGTCTCATGTTCAGAAAGGCTATTCTGCTGGATAAGCTATTTTTATACCACTTTTATATTGGATCTCATTTTAAGGTTCCATGAACTGTAGACTCATTTGCAGCACTGGGTACAACCAAAATGAACTCAATGAACAGCTCTACTTGACAGTTTAAACTTCCCTGAAGAGTTCTTGTTCTCCTTAACAACAGTGGTTGGGTTTCTACACCATCAGTGGATGCACTTGCATGCAGACAGTTTTGCTTTGGCTGTGCATTGGACTTGTAAAAATCCTGGGACAGAGACAATCTGCTTCTGCTTCCCTGACCCATGCAAGTTTTTCCACCTTTCTGACAGGATGAGGTTCCTTACCTGATCTCTTCCTTTTAAAATCTATGAGGAAAAATTTCAAACTTCACTGAACAGAGGTGGAGAAGAGGTTTGCTGGTAGCTTTGCATACAAAAAAATTATTTTTTTGTACTTGACATCAAGACTGAGGGTCAAATGTTCAATGACATACAGATAGGGAATAAAGGATTATCCTATTGTGCCATTCCTACACAGAATCATAAAGACTGGGAAAGATTTCTAAGGTCATTGAGTCCAATCATCAACCTATCCCCACCATGCCCACTAACCATGTGCTACATCTTAGGAATCTGATGAACTCACCAGTTTTCTGGAAGTAGTCAGAGCAACCTATGAGAAGAAAATATTGTTGACCTTTGTGAGGATATTTTCAGAGTAATAGAGCTAGAAAGAACCTGCCAAAAAACAACTGGGCATGAGAAAGTATATGAATATGACACTCCTTAGAGTACAGTGATTATCATATCTCTTTGACAGAAAGCCTGAAACATTCAGAATACCCATGGATGAGGGATTTCCAGACAGTTTTCAGAAGAGCAGTAACTGATCACCAATTATGTAATTATTTTAATTAGAGAAAATTACATGCCTGGCACCCTTAGCATTACACCTGCCACAAACGGAGTCCCATGGTCTGATTCCAAGTCTGCTTTATTTAAGCCATGACTATTAGAAAACATCACTGTGCTACATCAGACCTCCATCATTTTTGGTTTAGATTCTAGCCCTGTTGTGTTGTCTTCCTAAGAGACACTCAGCCTCATATATTCTCCTCCAGCTTGCTGATTTTTTGTTTATTTGTTCTCCAAGTCAAGACTAAAATGAGGCGCAAAGATCAGTTCATGAGCAAATGAAGGGTGGAACTTGGTTTGCTGATGTGTGCGTTTTGTCATCATCTGAGTGAAAAAGTATCAGAAAAAAGTATCAGAACGTCATTATTCCTGTGTAAATGCAAAAAAAAAAAAAAGCAAAAATATCCCACCAATTTGCTGAAGATACAGAGAAGATTAAAACAAAACCAATAGAAAGTGTTCATATGAAGCATAGCAAGAAACCCTGAATCTCTGTGTAATTACAGACTCAAAGGGAATTTTAAGCAAGGAAGGGGGTGTGCATATGAATCTATTCATGTGCAAATAGAGAAACCTCCATGAAGAAATACCTTTGACTGTTAATGAAGAGCCATCAGTGGAACTGCAGACAAATCTCACTTTTTCCAAGGATAATGTTACCAAGGAGTGATAAAGGTCTCAAAGTACAGGGATGGATTAAATACAGTGTGGACACTGAGGTCCTGAAAGGGGGAGGAGATGAAGATATAGGAATTAAAAGATTTGGGTAGGTGTTAGGGTTGGTTCTGCTGAAGTTTCGCCTGTTCTTCCTTTGTCTTTCCAGCTTTCCATTACCTTGTTATTATATGCTATTCTTTTCTTGCATCTCAGTAAGAGCTGGAGGAGCAGATCTCATCTGTACAACTTGACACTTCCTGCTCTGAAACATTCCCTAGATAGGAATGTGTGAGGAACAGCATGACTTGTGAGCTCAGTATCCCTGCAATTAGCTCTGTGTTCCACACCTCCTATTGCATCTGCCTGAGCTCCCTCCATTGTAGAAAGTGCAGACTCTGGGGTCCAAGGAAGAAAACCCTTCCCTTATTTGTATTGCCAGAGAATCCCAGGCACTTCCAGTCCCTGCCCACAGGGAAGTCTCCCTTTTGGTAAAGTAAGGTCCATTCCTGTGATGACCTTCAATATTTAATCCACACTTTCTGCTGGGTATTTTTGCCTGGGGACATTAAGTATCTTGGCCATGTAGTGCCCGCAGTCAGAGACTGAATGCGAGAACATTGCCTCCATGACCATTTCCCTCTCTGCATGAGCAGTTAACACTTTGTAGATTTGAAGCAAATAATTGAGTAGAGTACACAGTGGAAAATTAAGTACACGTCCATGAGAACGTGAGACTCTTTATGTCTGTACTTGTGTTCTTTAATAATCTGAAAATTGAGACTCTTGGTGCTTCCTCTTTTCTAGTAAAGATACTGTGATAGAGGATGTCATCCTGAGGGACAATAGCACTACACTGAACCATAAAAATGCATTCTTTTCAGGAGAAAAGGGCAAGTAGCTTTATATTACTGCCTAAAGATCATGTCTTGCTAGGTTTTTCTAACAAAATAAACTTTACATGCACTGCATTTCTTTCTTTATAAACAAGGTTGAAAGATCACTTCATCTGGGAATGGAATGATGTGCAAAGAAGCAGTCATCCAAATGACTACTGAATACGTGTTCTCAGCAAATCCATGTATGTGCTTTAAATGTCAAGCTTTTTCACATTTATTCTCTCTGACATTTAAAGACTTTTATGATCAATGCCAGGCATCACCTGGATCCACTGACCTGCTGCAGGTCAAAGAAGGAAGAATTCCATTGCGTTTTAAGAGAACTTAATTCTCAAAATATGTCACATTGTTTTAGAAAATGATCCAGATTTACAGATTTGAGAAAAAGTCGACATTGGTATGTCCTGTGGTAAACTGTCAGAGCTTAGTTATTTTGGAAAGCAAACGTGCACTCATCAGAAATCTTTACTCACTTGGCCATATGCCTGGCATCATGAAGGCAATTTTCTCCTGCATTAATTAAAATGAACATCTATATTCCCTCACATACATGAACGTGAATATCACTTGAACATTTAAAGAAATATGGATAAAACTATACAAGAATAGTTATTGCAGCTCATTAAAGCCCTTATTGACTGTGATGGTCATGGTTATGATTAAAGCCCTTATTGACTGTGATGGTCACTGGTTTTCTGTAATTGTTCTGTCCCACTTTCCTCCAGTATCTTAAGCATCAGAGAGTGATCAGTCACTGTATCTTCACCGCTGTCAGCACTTTTGTAGGGTATAGGAATATTATCTGTGAGTCTGTCATTAAAATACTTGTCAGTTAGACATAAAGAAACCTTCTGCATAGAATCCTATCAAGTCTGCTATGCAGTATGGTACGGTATATCTATAAAGAGATGGACACCCAAGAGAAAAATATAAATCTAATTTCTTAGTCCTTGCAGTGAGATGTGGTCTTCTCTCTCTCTTAATGTTCAGAACATTAAAAAACTAGTCTATCAGGTGCCCACAGATCAACAGCACATCCTCTTTGTTATCCTCCACATGTACTTTTAAATAGTCTACAAGACCATATTTACAGGCATAATTTACTTTGCTCTGCAAAGAGGTCAGTTTTCAGCAATATCTTCAGCACCAACTGACCTAAGGCCACGGAGGAGAGCGTTGCCATGAAGAACTGCTGGTATAGCTGTGTTTATGCTAAGGGCAAAGATCAATCTGTCAATCCACACTGAAAAAGTCATCAAATCAGACTTCTTAATATTACTGCTATACAAATGATTGCTAAATGTCCTATCCTTCCTTTTTCAAGCAGCATAGCAGCAGGAAAAGCAGTTGCAGTGATACTTCTTTTTTGGCTGAGCAGATACTGGGGAAAGTTAATTCCGAACTCACCTGACTGCTTTCAAGGCAACACATTTCCAAAGCTATGTGTTTTCCAAATTTACAGTCTCTCTGGAATGAGGAGTTTGAATTTGAAGGAGCTGGTGTACTTGAGGTCAAAGTGAACCACATTCCCTACTGCTAAATACAAATGAAATCTCATACTGCTGTGCAAAAGCGAAATAAATGCCAAAAGCTAACAATCCCAGATGAGTGTTTGTCTCTGTGCTAATGTGAAATGAGGGTAAAATAAAGTTTTTATTTTTCAGTGAAACTTTCTGATAACATCATCCGAAAGACCTTGAGCTAGTCTCACACAGATCAGACTTCAGACTTCAAAACTTTTAAAGATGTTCAAGAGTTCGGTCATAGCAAGTCCTGGAAAGTATGCAATGGGAATTCTCACATTTTAACGCCTCCTGGAACAAAGCAACTGAACATCAGTCTCTGATCAAATTTGTGTGAGCAAGAAATGAAAATGACAGGAAAGGCTTTTAGTTCTGTAAAACTTAATTTATCTATTTTTTCAATGGAGCAGTTGATTACAATGCACAAGCTGGCAAATTATACACCTTTACTTGCCAGCTTGCTTCAGCATCCAATTTCGAGATACCCGGTTTCCAGGTAAGGTTGGAAGATAAGCACAGAAGATCGTGCAATGAAAACAAGCAAGCTATCAACAAGTTTTTTCCCTTAGTTTCTTCCATGGTGATTCCTTGTAATAAGGTAGATATCTGTGCAGCAAAGCAAAATCATTTTCAAAGTATGACATATATCCTAGATTGGGGTCATCACTAACTAAATTTCTATACTGCTTTGCACAGCCATGAATTTCACTGAGGGAGTGTAACTTTGAAAATGCTTTCAAATCCATTAATTTCCTGAGTACTTGAGTAAAACAACTGCTAAACCAGTTAGGCTAATTACCAGTAAAATATAGATCACAAGTAATAGCCAGTGATGCAATTCATTTACAATATATATATTTTTTTTAGGAAAATACAGACTAGCAGTTCAGAAATTCTTGCACAAAGGACAATTTAATTGTATTTGGTAAATGTTTTTGCTGTTAATTAAGTATGATTGGGCACACAAAATAATACTATCTAATATGGCATTAGAGTTTTGCTACTTTTAGCTTCCAGTGCATGACTGTATGACAGAACAGAGATTAGCGAAAAACAGAGCTTCATTCATGTCTCTTTTTTTGTGAGATCCAGAGCTAGCAAAATACAGCACTTGTATAACATAGATGGGAATTAAAATTTGTTTTCTAGCCTAAGTCACATGACTTTGATCGGAGTTACAAAGGTTTACTTACTGTTGGATACATCACTTGACAATATTATTCTTCTCTTTCCAAAATACTTCAAAAGGAATATCATCTCCTTAATGTTTTTACTATGATAAAACACTAATGAACTACAAATGGATAACCTTTAGCTGCCAGTGAATTGCATATTTATTTGGACAGATTTTAATTTTTGAAACTCCTGCAAGAAGCTTCCAGGGAAAACTCATTTTTCTCTCTGACATTAATTCATATTTTCTTCTCCTTATCCTCATTGGAGTATGATATAGAAATATCTGTCAAGGATCAAGACTCCAATAAACTAAATATTGAACCTGAAATCTCTCAAGCAAACACAAAGGCCATGCATACATTAAGTTCTTCTTCTTGGAAGGGCCAAGCAAGAGAGTTTCTGAAAATCTATAAGGCAACTAATACAGCCAATCTCACCCTAGGACATCTGCACATTTCTTTAGCAATGCAACCAGTCCCTGAAGAGCAAGGCATCCTTCAAAGCAATCTGTGCTCAACAGGAGATGGAGGACTCCAACAGTAGCCATGGAGGGTTGTTTTCTTCTCCTCCTCCCCTGCAGTCTTTGCAGATATTGATCTCAAAATTAATATATATATATATATATTTTTGTCACTGCTGCTCCAGAAGCCCCAAGAGTATTGAGCAATGTGGAAATGGTTCACGCTGAATCATACAGTGCTTTCAGCCAAGGCACTTTGCAAACTCCATGGTTATCCCATAAGGTCTTGTCATTATCCGGGGATTGTTCTCACGCTACATGAGCGCTAAACTTAAAGTTACATCTGCTTTGCTGACCTTGCCTGAAGACTGAACATTGTTTGTGTGTTCTCTGACTTGGAACACTCTGTGTAACTCCTGTACTGAAGTGGGAAGGAAACATTTTTCTCTATTTCCTGTGTCCTGTGTGAACTTTTCTGTTGTAAAATGTGTTTGTTTTTTAAAGACAGAAATTAAGTGGAAATCAATACTTTCCTTCTGTTACACCCATTTAAAATTCACCCACTGGAATTCTGGTTTTCAGCTGGTACAAGAACTTTAATGGAGAAAGAGGAGTCCTGGGAACAGTAACAATCATAATTCAATGGATAACACACCATTTGTCATATCAAAGTGCCTATTGCAAAAGTGTATGAATGTATAACTTTCAAGTCAAATTGAGGGCTACAGGAAAGCCAAAAGGACAGGGTCTCCTTTGAAAACAAAATATTCAAGGAACAAATGCACAACTCCAGATGGTTGTATCTCTAAGATTCAGATGTTGGTATGCTAGCAGGAGGCATGCTTACTAAAAGAGAACAACCATGGGAAATTTGCCATCTACACAGACAATACAGAGAGAAATCCAGGTGAGCTCAACCACTTCTTACATTATTATAAAAACCTCAGTCAAACAAGCTAAACAGATCCAGAAGATTATTTTATTAGGCAAAACTTCTTGAAGAAAGATATTGTGTCTAATGTATTCTTTGACAGGTTGAGGGGGATTAAGGGAGACGGGAACATCCAGTTTGTAGTGGATTCTTTACCTAACTTAGGATACAACTGGTCACACTCTGCATCTGTGTTTTTCTATACTGACATCATATTAGACATTGATGTCAGAAGGCCTACTTTAAAACGAGCTAAAATAGGTGAAATGAAGGCCTAAGAGTCACAGTATCTGAACTGGATTTTTCTGACTCCTGAACTGATTCTCTTCACTCTTTATATGCTTCAGAAAGAGAAGATGATTGCTGTTTGCAAACATTTGCTGGTCCCTACCATCTGTGGAAGTTTAAACTCTCTCCTCTCCCATGAGGCTCCACTAATGTCTTTGTCAGCAGACAGTCTACGTGTTTTGGGGAGCGGGGAGTGCATTATTTCCCTGCTGTAAGGAGGCTGAGCCTTCATGCAACAGATCTAAGACTGAATCTCCTCTGGATCAAAGACAGGTAGCAGGAAGGTCATCTGTTAGACAAACTATTAGTGTTGCCTGAAATGGGGAGGCTAGTTTCCAGTTCCTGTTCCAAAGGCTATTTGTACCTTTTCGGCTAGCAGTTTTTAAAGGATTGATTATGATTACGTGGCATCCTTCTTATGCAACAACAAATAGGTTGAAAGGCCTGTAATTCAGATATCATCTAGTTTGTGTTGGAGAGGCAGAAGTTGGAGCCAGTCTAAAGATCTAGATCTTCTGTCTCCATTTGACTATAATTACGTGACAGAGGGGCAGGAAATCTATCACTCTTGGATTTTTAATCTAGCAACATTTGCTGGAATAAAACCAAGTTTCACTTAGAGGCTGGAAGAGATCACAAGGCCACAAGCTGCAGGAACAAGTTTCTTTCCAAAGTAAACCCTTACGGAATGAGACTTGGGTTTCCTGTCATGGGAACTTCTTACAGAATCAACTCATAGAGTGGGAGACATGGAGATGTTGAGATGCATCCCTCATGCCTTTGTGACATGGATGTGAAGTTTAGAGGCAGTCAGACACTGTTTTTTCTTTATTTTAAAGGCCATTCTGTTTCCCTTTCATTTGTCACTAATGAGAGAAAGTTAGAAATCCATCAACCAAGCTTATCAGAGCAACACATACACAAAAATGGAACCACTGATCAAATCTTGCTTTCAGTGAAGAACTCAACTTGAAGATAGCTGTAAGTTTTACAAAATGTTGAGGTAAAATTTGTACATGGATAAAATAAAAATGGTAGGCCTTGCTTCATCTCTGGGACACTGCTAATAAGAAGAGAACAAAAGAAACATCCCCATTAAACAGATAGAAAATATTTGCAACACACAGTCTAAAACACACAAATTACTGATCTCCTTCTGGTTTCAGCTTGCAGTATCGTGTCCAATATCCTTATAACATAATCAGCATTACTTAAATAAAGAGGTCCACTCTGCTCTCTGCCTGTTTAGAGACCCTTGAAAGACTGAGAAAGAATCCCATTGCCACATAGTGCAACTGGAAATCTAAACCAGCTGGTAAGCTGGTAAGCTCAAGAGAGCAGTAGTTATCATTTGGCAGCAACTTTAGAGGCAAAAATATCTGAATTTCTTCATTAATTTTGTACAGAATAGCTGATGATGCTGAGGAGTAAGATTAAAATATATTTCTAGGACAACTGTAGGCAATATCAGGATTACAATTTGGATTAGTTTATCTTTTAAGCATCTAAGGATTACTTTTACCTCACATCTGTTATGGAATTAATATTGGATATACGAAAAGTGGTACTTAAGGGACTGTTAGCATACTATATAAAGAGTGAAGTCTATCTTCAAATCCTAATATCCACTGTTCTTAAAATGTACCATGCTCGTCCCTAGAATGAATAAAGCAGGCTTGCTTAAGCAGATTAAGATGTTTAGTAACAAGATGAGTCACAAATCATAATAATTAATTTTCATTACTCCTGTAAAAATTTTATCAATTAACTTTGAAAATAAAAAGATTTTTTCAAAGTATGAGAGGTTATAAGTACCAGTTTCAATAGAGTATTCAGGCTTGTTATAACTGAATGGTATGTGAAAGCAGCAAAAAGGCACATTACTCAAACAACATGCCTTACTTTCATTTGTGCATGTGGACTCACACTCAGAGAACATTTTCCTTTTCTCCCATCCTACAAAGATGACCACTTTATGCTGAGGATGCACGTACTTGAGTTGATGGAAAAGCCAAAAATCACTAGGGAAAAAATAAGACTGGCAGGAAGCCATGGGGATTGTTTACTTTGCCTCCCTTTGAGAGGTGTGACAGCCCTGTCTCCTTTCCAAGGGATTCCTCTCACTGCTGGTGCTCTGAATGTAGACATGGCTTTACCCAGAAGGGCTCTGCTGAGCCGCAGGGCAAATGAATTCTTATGCTCAGGATTTTGTTCCTATTTTGTTTTATGGCATGCCCTCCCCAGTGGCAGGAGCATACTTTTACCAATTAAAGTCATCTATGGAAGCCAGGAAGCAGGGAGGACTCCTTGTCCCTATGGCTCTCTGTCCCTGCCGAGGTTGAGTAACGTCAAACATAGCAGTGGAGCTGCGGCTCCCGCAGGGTGGCTATTTAAACAGCTGCAGACTCCTGGGAAAGGCCATCCATACAACTCATCTGCCACCATCTGACCACAAATACTTGGAGCTGGCTGCCCATAGCCAGTATCAATTATGATGGATGTTGGTAATCCCAACCAGATGAGGCATATCCCTGAAAAATTTCTGCTTTCTTCAAGATGGGTTAATGATTTCTTCATTCTCTCCTCTTGAAGGACATCAGACAATATGGATAGCTTATCCATTCCTAAATTTCTGTATAATTGGTGTAATAGATTTGCTTGACTTTTTACCTCCATCAAGTCATTCCTTTCTCTCTTCTTTTTCTTGTACATAACTTTAACCCCATGATGCACTGCTCAGCTCAGTTCACACATGGCTCAATAGAATTTCAGTTCATCATGCACGTCATGGATACAAACTGAGTAGAATACTTCAAGTTCTCCTAAGCACGGAAGAAGGCAGGAAAATGTGTGTCATTCTACTACCTGCTGGATCTAGGAAATGATAAATTCATGGTTTCTTCTAAGATTATTATAGTGATGGTAATCTGTATCTTACTGACTGGTTTATAATTCTAAAGAATAGAAATAAAAAATATGACACTTCCTAAATTCAGTCCTCCAATCTTTTATAGTTTGCCTTCAACTAATCCGAATATAATAGGCACTCACTATAAATAAAAAGTTGTATTTTTTCAGCAAGAGGCTACAGAGAAATGTATATGTTCTGATGATAACTGACCTTCCAATAGCTGATGTTGCCCTGTCACTTATTCAGGGCAGATCATATATGATAGGATACCTTTGCTGATGTTCTTTCTGTCACGTAAGTACAGTCAAAATGCAAATGAAAATTGTTCTGCCTCATGCATGGGACAGTTTGATAAAATTCACTGCAATCGCATTTCAGCTCAGAATGTGTAGAAGAGTACTCTCTTTAAAAATAAATGAAGCTATATGAACTTTGCTGTTTGCTATGCATCACAGTCAGTCCTTCTCCATAGAGCATGAGCACTGAGATTCTGTAAAGGTTAGGTCACAGCTGTACTTAGATACACCTTTAGATAATTCAAGCTGTGCTTTCTGTTTCAGAAGTCTTTTGGTAACTATCTAGTGTCCTCACTTCTTCCTGCTGTTTCAGGAGCCCATAGTGCCTGGCACTTTAGTGAAGGAAAAATTTTGCCATTGTTAATACGAGGTGATCAACTCAGGTGCAACACCAGAATGCTGAGGTAGACATCCTCCAGACAGAAGATTTTAGAGAGAGGAAACAGTAGAGGAAAGGATGTCCCATCTCTGGAGGTGTTCAAGGCCAGGTTGGATGGGATGCTGGGCAGCCTGATCTGGTGGCTGGCAACCCTACCCATGGCAGCTGGAAATAGATGATATTTAAGGTGCCTTATAACCTAAGTCATTCCATGATTATTTGAATTTACACACAATAACGTTTTTCCTCATCTAGGAAGCCTGGAAAGACAAATGCAAACAAAATCCAAAGAATCTATAGCACTAACACATCCCTCAAACCCCTTCCACATTTTAATTAGCCCATGCTGGGCCAAAATCCAACCCAGTTGCCTGAATGCATACTTTATCATGCCAAGATTTAAAAATAGGATTTCTCTCACTAGATAACTTAGAGCTAATATCATCATAAAACAGCTCTCTGGGATTTGAGAAAAAGTAGCCTGAAGCAAAATGTCATTCTCTCTTTCCACTTCACTTTTATACAGTGAAAATATAAATCCTTCAAGCAAGTCTGGATGACAGTAACCACAAAGAACCAGCAAGTCCCATAGACCAGAGTTTTTTCCTCATTTTAGTTCTAGCTTAATGCGGGTAATTCAAGCCAGGACATCTTTACAGGAAATTGTTGAAGATAAACTCACCAAAAACTGCTTGAATCAACTGTTTTGCATAGTCCAAAATAACACAACAAAGAACAAACAAATAAACAACCCCCCCCCCAAAAAAAAAACCCTATAACAAACGAAAAAAGGACCCCAACCAAAACATCTGCAGATACTTAACTGCAACTTGATCAAGTAATCACAAACATGACATCAAGATAAGCAAAAAAATTAAAAACGGAGGTACCTCTGTATCCAATTTCAATTTCGGTTGTTACCTTCACCATCCTCTTTTGTGAAGACACTGGGCCATCTGGGGCTTTTGCTCACGAAACTCCCACAGTTTTTCATCTGCTCCAGCAAGTCCTCTATCATCCAACTTCTCTCTTGCTCATGAGAGATGAAGGCAGCTCAGGTCGTTCTAATCCCTGAGGCATTGACCAGTTGTGTCTGACTTAGGGTGATGAAGAGAAAAATAATTAATACAGAGGTGCTTCTGTCCTAGTGGAAAGCACCCAGGTGTTCCCAGTGAGATGATAAATATAAAGATATGTTTGGCATAAGGAAATGCAAAGCTTGAATGACCTAACTGGGCTGTGTAGTTAAAATAAATCCTAATTGAAGGAATGTTTGAAGCCATGCTTATTCAAAATATTTAAGCTAACCTACGAATTCTGTATAATTCACTTTTTTTGCCAATAGGTGGTGCTAATAATTTATGCTTTTCTATCTTTTGCTGGGCAAATGACTGAATAATTTAGCTATACTGACTGTGAGCAGACCACCTATAGAGGTGAGTTTTACCCCACTTTGAATATACTGCTGGGAAATGTTAATTTTGCTGAAGTAGAAATAGCATGCAGGAGTAAGAAAACCTTTATGTTTCAGAGCAAGAGTTATATGGCTAAAGTAGAGTATTGTTCCTTTGTATGATTCAGAAAATAAATAAATAAATAAGGATTTTCATGGCCAAGCATACATCCTCCTAATCATTTATCAGCAGAAGACTTCCAGATACTTTGTTCCTTCTTCTACACTAAGTCAATAGCAGTATGTCAGAGAGGTCAAGGGAAGTGTATTCATTCACTGAAAGGAAAATTACCAGAAAATACCCTTTTGGCAAAGCCTTTTACATTAAAGACCCACAGGTGTGGGCTCTGTTGGTCTGCGGGTCAGTGTCAGCCAGACAGAAAAATGCTGAAGCTTTCTACTTCAGGCTGGACATTATCTTTCAGATAATTAGTATTGTTGCATTTTTTTTTACTTGATTATTAAATTCTACTCATTTAAACTATTTCTTAACCACTTCCCACTGCAGATTTGTGATCTTGGATCAATATTACAGTGTAGCAAAATGTCACTAATTAGATGAAAGATGTTTAAGCAGCTTAAATCATTTTTTGAAGTCAACATATTCAATAGTTGACGTTAAAAGGAGGAAAAGATTATAAGATGCCGGTAGAAAACAGAGCGTACCAGAAAACGAGTTCTAGAAGCCAAATCCTTATCTTCAAAGTTAAGTCTATTTGGCTTTGGAAAGTCTTTATGATTAGAGGTCATTAAGCATAAGTTGACTGAGGTATGCTTGAGGACTTGTAGAAGTGATCCCATTCCCTGGCAGGAAAGTGATGTTAGACAAACTCTCAGGATCCCCTTAATCTCTACAGTGAAGTTTTCTCTCCTATACTGTGTAAGGAGGAAAGCCTATCTTTCATAAACTTCTGATTCAAAATTTGGAAATTTTGTGGGTTTTTTGCTAACCTATTCACAAGAAATTTCTCCTTAGGTCTTCAGCATTGTCAATTAAAGATTAATGAGTCAATACTGGGGATGGGGGAAACCTTGAGTGTCAAACATCCAGAAAACAGCAGCTTCTTTTGTTGCTAATTTACTACAAATATTTCCTATTCCTTGTGATTGAGTATCAGTGTACCAGACAGCTTGTGCCAGCTATTTTTGGGTCAAACTGCCTTGACAGCTAATATATTGTAATATTACAATTGTAAATTTGCAGTGGGAGAGCGGCTTCAGGAAACTGGCTGTGAACTCACAGCCATCAGTGTAAAAGCTTTTATACCATTAAGGCAATGAGTCTAAATGTTAGGCAATTCACCAACAGTGTGGGGTACAAATGTAATCATGAGACCTTGCAGTGATGATTAATTCAGTGCATCTATTTGTTTCTGACAGTGATTAATATAGATCCGTAGGTGTCTGGTTGAAGTCCTAATTATTTATTACCAATTTCTAAGTATATAACAGAAGTGGAAAACAGGTCTTTAGGGGATGGATCATGTTTCTGGATCTATCATTCTTTGATTTCTCCAGTCCTTTCACTTATACTCACTGAAGTTAAGTCACGCATGAGAGTCCTTGGTTCAGTAGGAGCCTCCCCATGCTACTGTGACCCTCAGCATTCAGACAGAACAACAAATGGAGAAATCCAGCAAGTGTCAGATTATTTTGCTTCCCCCTCTTTCAGTTCCTGACTGCAGTGGTGATAAAATGCAGTATTTCTTTTTTCACAGTTCAACCTCGGAGAATTTACTGCTATAATCTGACAAAGCATCCAAAACGAAGGCAAGCTGGTTTCCATGGTTGCAGAAACAAACATCCTCAGAAATGCTTTTAATTAAAAAGGAATTAATCAGAATGGAACTTCAGAGCATTTAATTTAATGGAGTTTCCCTTTCACACAGCTACAGGTCTGGCTCAGTAGCCACTGAATCACAGAATCATAGAATCATTTGAAATGGAAGGGACCTTTAAAGGTCGTCTAATTGCTTTAATTCATTTTAAGTGGAGCACACTTTGCTAACATACTGTACTTCTGCATGTTTACCTCTTATTTTTACTCTCTATATGAAAATACTAATCGTTCTTTACCCTTCTAAAATGATCAGTTTTTCAAGTATGTGCAAAAATTTCTGAGCTAATACTGAATTATTTCTTTTGGATAGACTCGGTGATGTCAACAGCTGAACAGCATTTTCTTAAAATACTGATTGCTCTACAATTCCCTGTAGAGCTGTCTAGAGAAAATCAATGAGCTTCAGTTGAAGAAAGGAAGGAGAGAATGAAAAGGTAATATTTTCAGGTACATAAATTGCTGGGCGTATTTATCAGAATCAAGAGAAGGAAAAAGCAAAACTAACATCTGTAGGAACATACTTTACAAAACCTAAGGAGTTTCTCTTTCTCTTCCAGCAAAGAATACGTAATGGGGTCATTGAATGAGGAAGAAAGTCATTCTAAATGCAATTTACTTCTCTCTTCCATAGAAAAGTACTGATCAAAAATTTATATTTTAAATGCATAATGAAAGTAAATATATATATTTATATGCATAAGGAAGATCTTTCATGGGTAAATTTTTACATCTCTAAATATAGCAACTCAGTACCAACTCTGAGAAGCCAGTGATTCACATCCGGAGCAATCAGAAGATGGATACTCCAACTCCCTCATATTTTACCATCTCAGGGATGTTATACAGAGCAGTAATTAGCTGTTGACATGAGACTATATTAGAATCCAGCTTTCAAACTGCCCCAGGAGTTTCATTTGCCCAGAACTGAGCTGATGGGGACTGTGCTCTCTTCCAGCTAGCGAGATGTGCCAGCTGCCTTTGGAAAGCCTCAAGCAATACAGTCTCTGACCTGAGCAGCTCTGCAAATCCTGCATCAGCATCTGCCTCATCACCTCCAACTGTCCTTCTCATTCTCTCTGAACACATTCACTAAACATTTGCTGAATTGCTTTTACAAATGTGACAGCTATAGACAAATGTCTCTTTCAGATCTAGGTACATATCAGGTAAATTCAGTTGTTGGTTTTTCCTGTTTCTTTTGACCTGTCAGGCTGAATCCAAGTCTTTTTGCCAACAGACTGTGGGAGGTTATGGGAAGACATCCTAAATTGTCTTCTCTCTCAGCCTGGAATATGCCAGGCCCACAGCCATATTATATCAAGCTGTATGTGAATGTGCTTTGTTCAATTAATGTCGTTGCTGAGATCCACAGACCGAAATCCTATTTAAGAAATGTTCCTGTAACAAGCTTTATAAGTGCATGAGCACATTTATGAAATATTATCTCTTCCTTATTTCAGAACCTTAAAATCTCTCATCTCTGCTTTATCATGATTAGCAGATGTAGGAACAGTTTTCTCTCTGTTGCTTATCAGGAAGAGCAGGAGCACGAGTTCTTGACTCTCATCAAGCAGTGATTTTCTATTGCATATCTTTTGGGGTTAAGCTGCAAGGAACTGAGAGAAATTACATACATGTTGGCTCTGAACTTTTTGATTGAACACGAGGGATTTATAGCTGCAGCACAGTAAAGACCAGTGGTCAGTTTTGGCCCTAGGTTAAATGTATGCTAAATGTCTCTAGAGTCTGAATTCATTTACTGAACAAAGTCTGCACACCCAGGCCACAGCTATCCTATGTAAAACAGGTTGTGGTGTCACCCAGTAAATCCTGCTTTAATCTGCAGCTTATCTAGACTGTCTCATATTTAAGGAAGCATTTAAAATATTAAGAATTTTATCAACAGAGTGTGACATCACTACTTATTCCTAAGCTTCTGCCATAATCAAAGAAGGAGCGAGTGTCAGAAATGCTTCCACCTAGGAGTGTGGCTGACTTTCCACTCACTTAATCAATCTTCTCTAAATCTGACGTCAAGTTTTTGGGCCAGGGACTTTTCTACTCTATATTTGCTTTATCTATAATAACTGAGACACAGCAGATTGTGAGCCCAACACTAAGACTTCATTTCAGAATATAAGTCCTCATCTCCACTCCTCACATGGCCCTAAATGCCCATAGAATTTGATTAATCTTTCCACCTAATATCAGCAGATGCATCCTTAGATTAATACCAAGATTAGGTCTTGTATTTCTCTCTAGAAATATAAAATGTGGTGTTACTTTGCTATGAATCAGATTAAAAGATTTTTTTTTAGTGTCCCTGATCCTTTATATAAAATCAACCAAACAAGTAAAAATTCCAAGTGTAAGACTTCCTCTAAGTCATGAAAGAAGATACATGGAATAGGTGGAGTTTTAGGATCTCTGAAAACTGATGGCTTTCAGAGTAAGTACACCCATTCTGTTGATTGCCCAAAGGTAATTTCTCATTCAAGTGTAAAGGCAACTGTCCTAGGATCTAGCCCCTGGAAAGCAGAAATATTCAGGAGAACGACGCAGATGAGGAATCCTAGAAAGATAATGCCTATCTTGTGCTGGTCTGGTACACTTTGTTCTCAGCTTATGGAAGCAAAATGAAACCTCGTTAAAAGGTCAGCTTGGAAAGAGAGGAAACGGGCCAGTTCTCAGGAGATGTTTTTGTCAAATTTCCAAGAATACAAATGCAGTTTGGTCTGAGAAAGAGCCCTGTTCAATACAATAAGCTTCTAGAAGAGAAAAGGCACTTGGTCACTATGTGTTTCTCTTGCCTCTGAGACTTGCACCATGGCTGCTCTGCCACCCTGGCAGAATTCACTCATCAGCACCTCAGTACAGGTATTCCTGTTCATCATCTAAACCTTCATATTCTCCTAATTGAATTACTCATCTGCTTTTCTTCAATTCAAATATTGTCACTCCTCTAAGAGAGGTAAAACTTTCCAGTGTTTCCAAAAGATACTGTCCTTACACCAAAGAGTTTATGCTTCAGACTTTTCTTTCATGGACAATATTTAAGCAGGTGTCAGAAGACAGCTGACTCCATCCTAGGTCCTCTCCATCACCTCCCAGATTTGCCAAGGAATGGAATTGTTTTCCACTTGAAGGGAACATTTGGCAAACAAACTATCACCTAGTCCTGTTGGATGTTTTTCCAGTTACTTCTAGAAAGGCTGATAACCGAGGGAGGTGATATCAAAGAAGGCCAGCATCTTAGAGATCTGGACATAATACCTGTGGATCCCAGTGGACAAAAAGTATAACATGGGGGTGAGCAACTCATGTGCACTGTATATCACTGGCAAATAAGCACAGATACTCACTTTGATATATATGATTGTAAATATATTTAGATTTCTAGCTCTACCATTTGTAATAATTGACAGTCTTTGGCTAATAATTGCTCTTTTGGGGAAATAAATTCATAAATAGACAAATATATCAGTGTTATGACAGCTGAAGTCTTGGTTCTGTTGAAGTAAAGGAGAACTTTACCTATCACATCAATAGATAATCAGAATCATTCAGGAAGACCATTAAGTTCTGTTCTGAACTCTCTAGCTCAAATCCAAATAAACCCCACTTCCACTTCACTGGAGAGTGAACCCACACTTAAAAGGAAATAGCTAAGATAAAAGTTTAGATTATTCAGTAGAGTTATCGCTAGAGATCTTTTGAATCCAAACTTCACTTCCATGAGTATAAACCAGGAGGAATATTACAGTGGTCAGTGGTTAATTTTAAAATCTGAGTCAAATCAAAGGGAAAAAAGACTTCAAAGTTCTACAATCAAATTAAAGCAAATATCTTATCATGTGAAGAAGGTAAACTAGAACTGTTTTTTACAAAGTGTTTAGGTAGACAGAAGTGCAAATAGAAGACGCTTCCAGAAGTCCTCAAGCTTCTTGCTAATAAAGTACTACAAAAACACACGCATCTGGATAACACAATCACACTGATGTTCCTGAGAGTGTTAATTCTTGTTTTCTTTCTGTGGAAATAAGAGAGAGATGACATGTGTGCCCTTGACTGGAAAAGGCACTAAAATAAGAAATGAGACACAAGCTGCTGAGACACAAGCAAATAACACCAGCTGAGTCAGGAAGAGGGCTTAGTGACATAGGTTCTTTTAGCCACCAGCACCTTTGATCAGAAACCTGAATGAGTTTTAAAATGTCAGTTTCCTAATAGGCAGTTCAAATTACAAAGCATAAGCAGAGTTTGTGGGAAAAACGAAACTCCCTTTAAAGGTTAAAGGAAGGAAGTGATGAGGCCTTCTTTTTTAATGCCCTGTTTTTAATGCCCTTTTAAATATTGTTCTGCTGAGGCTGAAAAATAGAAGTGAAATTTCAGCTTTCCTCTTGCTTACAAGGAAGAGAGATTCAGCAAGCACCTGAAAGGTTGAGGTCTTGCAAAACCCAAGTTCAGAATATAACAATACCTTGTGCTTCCCCAGTGCTTTTCTCCTGCAAAGCTCCCTGCAAATGAATGGATCAGTGAGTAGAGCAGGTGGTAAGATTCTTTCTTTTCTGCAACTAGGGTTGCTTTTGGACTAGATGATCTTAGTGGTCTTTTCAAAAATTAAGGATTCTATGACTGTGGTTTGAGCATGATATAGATGACAGAATTGAATGCTCCCTTAGAAAGTTTGCAGAGGACAAGAGGTTATGTCCTTAAGTTGTGGCAGGAGAATTCAGGTTGGATATTAGAAAAAAATTATTCTCTGAAAGGATAACTGGAAAATCTGAAAGAAAAACTGGAACAGGCTGCCTGGGGAGGTGGTGGAGTCTCTGTCCCTGGAGGTGTTCAAGAACCTTGGAGATCTGGCACTGAGGTATATGGTCAGTGCTCAGGGTGGGGATGGGATAGTGGTTGGACTTGGTGATCTTAGAGGTCTTCTCCACCCTTAATGATTCTATGATTAGGTCATTTTTGCAATTAGGCTGCAATGCTAGTGGACATATTTGAAGAAAAACAAAAAGAACAATGAAGTCTTGTTATGTATTCACCTGAAAACTGCTTCTTGGAGTTGATTTTGACTGTGGTGGGGATGCAGACAGGGCCCAGTCTTGACAGCAGGTATATTAGTGAAATATTCTTGCACCATATGGGCATGCTAATATTGTGAGTTTGCAACTTGAGCTGAGGTAGACCATGGGCACAAGCCTACCAAGAGGTATAGGTGAAATTCTCAGATACCTTAGAACTACAAGCATGCAACTCTAGCAGTATTCGATGCCTGTGTCATACCACTAGCTTTGCTGTGACTTTCTAAAGCTGGCTCTGATCTCTGCTATACTGGGACTCTCAGAAGGATGCACGACTTGGGTTGGTGTGTTGATGATCTTAGTGGTGTTTCCAACCTGAATGATTCTACAGTTCTTTAGGGAAAACAAGGACCTAGCTCTTCAGTGTCATCTATTGTGCAGAACTAGAACAGTGTCTGTCTGTCTGCCTCAGTTACAACTAGTCTATGCTGAAGAAATAGCTCAGCATTCAGCATCATTGCCCTGAATTCCAGTTTTGTCTATGTGGGTCATCAGCTCCAATAGCAAATAGCAAACTTCATTGTATTGTTCATTTTCTAAGTTCTTTGCATTCATGTGAAAGAGCACAGTGAGTGCACAGCTCAGGATGCTGGATGGCATACTATGCCTAAGTATGAGTAGCAATCTATTTCACTCCCATGTTGTTCTTTGACAAAACATATTTTAATCAGGAAGCCAAAACCATTAAAATATCCACACAAACTCAAGAAAAACTGCATACCATGTTCTTATTTGGTGTAAATCAGCCTCTCTAGCAACAGTTCTGGCTCTATATCACCAAGACTTTTGATTTTCTAAAATAGGAAACTACAAGCCATGAATTAGAAATAGATGCAAATGATGTAATTAGTTATTTCTGTCAACAACTCAGAATTGGCCGAGTATTATGTTCAGAAAGCCTCTAATATATTACTCTAAAATGTTTTCCAAAACATGATTGTTTTCGTAGATACTATTGGAAATACATGAGCCTGTACCAAGAAAATCAGTTGCCTGATAAAGGGAAGAATACAGCTTAGAAAGCCTGCCTGCACGTATTATATCTGTCTGTGGATGTCCCAGTTCGTTGCAGGGCAGCTGAACTACATGATCCTTAAGAGTCCTTTCCAATTCAAACAACTGTATGATTCTCTGCTTATTGTCATATAACATCACGAAGTTGAGATATAGTGACCTGACTAATATCTGAAGCCATGTATCTGTTTTGTTCCTTGTTCTGAAACTTGCATTTCCAATCTGCAAGTTCCCAATCTGCCTCATTTCACATTTGCATAAGTGTGTGGGTTCCTGCAGCACTTACTGTAGCCAAGAGGATTTGACTTAAATGGAAAATGCTGTTTGCTGGACACACAGATTCCAGCTGGCACTGTCTTTTAAGAGTACTAAAAATTTCTGTCAGATTCAGTACCACAGATCTATTTCTCAGCAGAAACCGTGTAAGTACTCAGAGTAGAACTTAGTCTGCATAAAATTTAAGAATGTCGAGGGGGTTGTGGAGGAGGAACAGGAACATCTTTACAAGGTAGCATGAGCTCAGAAGGTGGGATGGGGCTCTGTACTCACATTGTGTTGGTAAGTGAACTCAGAGAGACAACAGAAATGAATTGTCCCATGGGTTGCACTGAGATCTAGTAGGGTTATCTCCTAAATTGCAGTGATAGTTCAGTCTCTAACTTGGATGAACTTCTAGATACAGATTGGGCCAGTTGGCTCTAAATACATTCTCTCAAGTCAGACAACGGGAAAGCTGAGGAGTTAAACCATCTAACCCAGCTAAAGAGACCAGAATGAGTTCTTAACTGCAGGCAGATGTTACCACAGGCAAGTTAAGCCAAGCTATGCCAAAGAGTTTGGCCAATAGCTGCCCTCTGACCCTCTCAAGAGGAGAAGTTTTGCACTGAAGTGCAAATCAGTTATTTTCAATTGCTTCTGATGAGTAGTGAATCAGCCAAACTATACAATCAAAATGCATGAAAAGTTACTGATGAGTGGCTGTGGGCTTGCAGTGACTGACCATTACCAGGAAAGGATTTACAGTGATTGGGTTCTTTGTTTCATCTCCTACAAGATTACTAT
The DNA here is from genome assembly GCF_038088225.1 of Cyrtonyx montezumae. Lineage (NCBI taxonomy): Eukaryota > Metazoa > Chordata > Aves > Galliformes > Odontophoridae > Cyrtonyx > Cyrtonyx montezumae. The sequence goes on along the minus strand of NW_027071936.1, from coordinate 65,747,288 downwards.
AACTGAGAGAAAGAAAGAAAAATCTTATATTTCATAGCCTACCAGGGTTCTGGGAGCTCTGTTCTGCTTCTTCCTCCATGATCCACAAACAGAAAGGTCCATAAGGTGGACCAACCTCTTTCTTCTCTGACTTAAAGGAGGTTCAGATTTTAAAAGTTGATCATGAACTTTTCTGATTGTTGTAGTTGGCATGAACAGTACTTGCATTGTAAAGCAAGTGGATAAGTCTATAAACCTTTTGAAACCCACTGAATATCTGGCTTATTACAAAGATTACCAATGGGACTCCTGACTAACTCAAGCCTTAGAAACTGAAGAGACTAATTGGTGTATGTTCTGGACTGGAAGGCAATAAAAATGCTGTCCATTTTAGAAATATTGTGGGTTGTGCTGACTTCCATGTTTTCCACTATATCATATGTTATACAGAGCTTAATAATTGACTTCATTGCATCTCCACTGACCTGTGCTGAAGGGCAGTGTGCCCAACTCTGGCGTAAGGCAAGTGCACAACATCACTGGTTTAGCTTTGTTTTTTATTAATTAATGTTTATGAAATAGGGTGGTGATGATTGCAGTGGTAGTGTTTTTTTGTTGTTGTTCTTATTGTTGATGCTATTTTGTTGTTGTTCTTATTGTTGATGGTTTTTTGTTTGTTGTTGTGGTGTTTTTTTGTTTGTTTGTTTGTTTTTTAATATTGGAAATTAAGTTTGAAAACACCAGTCAGGTTACAAACTGGCACCTAGATCTTATAAGCTGGCCATACATACTAGTCCCCATTTTTCTCCTGGAATGATCTCTAACTCCTTCAGAAATTAAAAATTAGGTTCTGATTTTTTTTCAATGTTAATTCATTTAAGCAACTTAACTAGCACTGGAGCACTGACAGTTTGCCATGAGAGCTGGTGGTTGCCCAGTCCCTGGAGACAATCAGGCAGGATGGGGCTCTGAGCACCTGATGGAGCTGAGGGTAGTATACAGTGTAAGTATAGGATCATACTCATCCCATTTAATTACTGCAGATATAACTAACAGTATCTAGGAAGTCTCAGTAACGAAACAGGGAGAAATCTCAGGAAAAAGAGATGACTGAAAAACCAAGCATGCCAGAAACAAATCAGTCAGGAATGTGCAATTTCCATGGTCCGTCTTCACAAAACTCTGATAATTTCAAACGGATGAGGACACTTTCACTTGGCAAGGGGAAATTCAAGAGTGAAATCCTGAACTGAAAGCAACAGATATGGAATAAAAGTTGCACGTCAACAGGAAACTAGATAGTAAAAACTTGGCAACTCCTTTCAAGATCTTTTCACTTTTCTTACGAACTCCTATGTCTCATTTCAAGTATTATACAAAAATAAACAGCTCAAGGCTGACAGAAGTACTATTGCTGAGTGTTTGGGGCAAATTAGCACTGAAGAATGTTTTTTATAACAGCTCTGTCCTTCGGTACATTGCAACTATGGAAAGATTTAGGTTATCTCAATGTCTATAACCCACAGAATATACTCCAAAAATCTGCTACAAAATTTTCTTCAGTTATCTATAAAATGCAGTAATGTTCTCTCGATTAAAACTTAGATAGTATCCTAATCAAAGGAATAACTTCAGCTGCTTTAGCTCATTGAACATGGTTTGATGTCAGAGTTTAACCTTCATTTTTAGGATAGAAATGGTTTGCTGCAGAGGATTGTGCAGTGTTTCTTAAAGAATGCCAGAACCTGAACCTCAGTATCTTTCCATTCTCCATGCCTCTTCTACAGGATTAAATCCCAGAAAGAAAAAAATTAAAAAATAAAATAATAAAAAAAACAGCCAACAGCTCAATCATGATTTCTGTTTTCGCTCTCAGCACCACAACCAGTGTGCCCTGCTCATACACACAGTGCTTTGAAGATGGGCACTGAGAGCAGTCTCTATTATGGACAAGGGAAGACCACTTCAGACACTTTTCCTGCACTCTGGGGATCTGGTTCAAGACAAGGAAAAACTTCAGGCTGCCTTTTCCAATGAGGGCTGAAAACTGTAGCTATGTGTAGGCTGGCCAGGGGAAAATGTCAAATTCTCATGTCGTAAGATCCATATTTTTTGCTGTCCCCCAGTTCTGCTCCCTGTTTGATTGTTATTTTCTTCACCAACTACATGTTTTTTTTCTGTATATCCACTGTGTGATGCTAAGTTTCAGATACCTCCAGGACTTTCCTGTCATCAGTCATCAAACTGGAGGAAGGAGTTTTTTCCTCTGTGTAGAATGGGAACTGATTTTTGTGCCTACAAATGCTCAGATGAATGCTACTGTGTCCTGTAAATATGCATACAAGTAAGCCTAAACTTTAAGATTTTTTTTATCTTTCAGGTATTTATGAAAACTTTACCATGTCAAACACATACGTTTATGTGTAGGCTGTCAAGAGAATAGACCAATAAGGATGAAATAAACTAGAGGATGTTAAAATCTCACAAAAATCATGAACTTGTGTGGATTTAGCAGCCCAGAAATACATATTCCCAGAATTTCTTGCAAGAATCTAAGATTTGATCCATTTAACACTAGCACATATTCTACCTAAAAAATGATCAGACTGGACTATCTCTATGAGACAGTGGATACAAGTTTCCCTATATAAAATGTCTCTAATTGACATACTTGGGATTTCTGCTTTTGTGTTCACAGGTTTAAACTGTTTCTTATTTTGCAGCTTAACTTACTGACCTAATGCTAATCTTACAGTGCAAAGAAGTGCCACTATGTACTCAAGCAGTAGAATAAACTTGAAAAGGTCATTCACAGAATCACAGAATGGTTTGGGTTGGAAGGGACCCTTAAAGGACATCTGGTCCAAACCCCTTGCAATGAACAGGGACACCCACAGCTCCACCAGGTGCTCAGAGCCCCATCCTGCCTGACCTTGATTGTCTCCAGGGATTGGGCATCCACCACCTCTCGTGGCAATCTGTGTCAGTGCTTCAGTGCTAGTTAAGTTGCTTAAATTTATTAACTGAGAAAAAAAGAATCAGAACCCAATTATTACCTTCTGAAGGGGTGAAATAGCATTCCAGGAGAAGAATGGGGACTATCATGCATGGCCAGAAAATAAGGTTTGTAACCTGACTGCCAGTTTGTAACCTGACTGGTGTTTTCAAACTTAATTTAAAATATATATTAAAAAAAATCAACAGTAAGAACAAAAAACAAACAAACAAACACCAAACCTCTACCACTGCAATTATCACCACCCTATTTCATACACATTAATAAAAAACAAAGCTAAACTAGTGATGTTGTGCACTTGCCTTAAGCCAGAGGTGGGCACACTGCCCTTTGCCACAGGTCAGGTCAGTGGAGATGCAATAAAGTCAGTTATTAAGCTCTCTATCATGAAAGGTGGGAAATCTCTCACAAATACATTTTCTCTATGGTTTGAGATAAAAAAAGGGGGCAGTGTCTGCAACACATCTGTACAACTGCACTGGATAAGTCTGACTTTTCAGTTAATATAAAAGGACAGAAGAGAAAATTCTCTGGAATATTTAAATAGGAATGAGTCAAGAAGGTGAATGCTGGTCTTCCCACCAGCATCAGGGTAATATGCAGAACTGCTTGCTGAATGTTAGAAGTCTGTGGACTTCAAAATCTATGGGAGCCCTGAAAGGGAAATTCACTGGGGATTATTAAATATGGTGAAAAGATTTTAACCACTCCGAATTCATGAATTGTCAAAAGTTGGGACTGGACTCTTGGAAGAAGAACCAAATTTACCTTGTTGCTCTAATTTTTTTTGTGTCTGACAAAGGCCACTGTTCGAAAGGGGCTTAATTCTATGTTAAATACTATAATTATTGCTCTCTATTCAGCTTTGCCTGCAGAAAACAGTCAGAGTCCATGCATGAGCTGCTCCTCCCATTAGCTTAAAGACATGAGAATGAACATGTATAAAAGAGCTAATGTTGTCTGGAGTCAGTTTGACCAGAGAGGTGGTGGATGTCCAACTTCTGAGACATTTGAGACTGTGAGACATTATTCTGGATGGGGCTCTGAGCAACTGATCAAGCTGCAGGTGTTCCCCTTCCCCTCAGGGAGGTTGGAATAGATGACTTTTAATGGTGCCTTTCAGCTCAAACGATTCTGTGATGCTATGAGTCTGCCATCAGTGTAAAGATCTTAAATATCTGCAGCCATCACCAGCAGTCAAAGCTCGAGTTTGGAGAGAAGCAAAGTGCCTGCCCTCTAAAGGGATGATGGACTGGGCAGGCAGCAGCATGGCACAAATCACTGAAGCAATTTTATTTAATGTGCATCTCACAACATTGAAAAAAAGCTTGCTGTATTTTATGGTGCATTTAAATAACCCCTGTACTTGTGGTAAAGAACTGTATCTGGAGTCTTGCAGCAAGTGGGAGTTTTAGATGTACCCCCATGCTATTTCTAAAATAGCTAAGGAATGAGGAGAGCATTTGATTTCTTGGCTGGAAAAGTGGAAAGTTCTTTCAGACGTCAGAATGCCCTTTGCAGAGTTTCTCAGGGTGTATGTCTGTAAATTGGCATTATGGGGGATCTGGGCTGAAACTGTCCCTCGATGAATATTGTTCAATGTTTAATGTGGTAATGGTGAAACTCTCAGCATCTGTGTGTATTTTCTCACTGGAACAAGGAATATTGGTTTTCTGATTTCTAGACTGAGATGGATGCTGAATTATTTAAACCTGGGGAGCAACTACAAATATGTATGCTATGAAATTTCACATTTGTATCTCATTCCTTTCTTCCTCTCTCTTCTTACCAAGCATGATCCACAGACTTCTGTTTCCCATGTCTCTTGTGCCATGTTTTCCAAGAAAATCCCACCAAACACTCATATATGGCCTTGTGCTCATTCCCAGCACTCCATCATATCTGTTTTTAAGAAGTTAACTCAGCTGAGATATTTCTGTATGATAACACAGGATTCACAGCCCGTTCTCTACTGAACACGTGGGTTCACCTGTTTCATCTCATAAAAACAGGTATGTCTGCTCAGACCAAATGGGTCTCAGAAGATCCTGCTCTTCATCAATGAGATTCAAGGGAAGACAAACTGTTGTTGCAAACAGGATATGCAGAACATAGCAGTAGGATGTTCTGTCTCTGCTCACTGCTCTGTTCTGGCCAGGAGAGGAGTGTGGGACAGGTACCACCACCACAACCTCCTCTACCACCACCTATTCATGCAAAGCTATGGAGTAAATTCTCCTTTCCAGCCATTTGAGCAGAAAGGAAGTAACTAAGTACATCCAGCATGAGCTTATAAAAGAAAAAGTCATGATAGATCAGCCTGACAGCTTTTATGATTAGGCTTAAATGATGAAGGTATATTATTCCCTGACTTGGACAAAATCTTTGTCACAGTCAAAAGATCAGAAGTTGATTTGGGGTGAGATAGATGTCCAGCTGAGTGTAGCAGAGATCCTTGCTGTCCCTGCAAACATTCAGCTGAGCCAGGTCACTTCTGACCTGATATATTGTTGGCAGTATTCTCGTATGCGTAGATGAAGAAATGATTTCCAATATGAGTAGTATATGTTCTCTTCTGAGGCTCTAACTATGAGAGACCCTGGAGAAATACCTCACATACAGCTTGTCAGCCAACACCTATATAGCAAATTTCAGAAACTCAGCAAGGAATTTCTATCTTCAATACATATGAATGATAAGAAGAAATCCACTGCCTGCCAGCAGGTCTGGATCCAAAGCAGATGTCAAGAGCAAAGGCTACTTTTACACTGACCTTCTCTGGATGCTTGATGTGGTGCTTGCTGAACCCTCTCAAACTCACAGAGGTCAGAAGCACACAGGTACATTCAATTTTCTGCTGCTTCTGAGCACTATAGTTCAATCAGCAGCTCCACCAGTGAACCAAAATGTCTACAGAGTACATTACATGTTGGTCTGCTGATGCTTCACTAGGACTTCCTCAGGATAGAGGTTTTCAGCCATGTCTGAGTCACAAAAAGTGGGGTGGAGTAAGGAAATCTAGCTAAGCCACACAACCTATCTTCTCATGGAGGCAGTGGTTCTCTGAGCTAACTTAATTATTAATGATAGATGTTTTCATTCCTGGCTCTGAATTTCTATTATCCAATTTGCTACTGTAGAAAAACATCCTTTCCTGTGCTAGCACCTACTAGAATACTCATGGAATTGTATGAGAATGTCAAAGTCATTTCCCAGTCCCCTGTTACAGTATTCCTCATTCCATAATCCTCTGTAAAATCCCTGCACTCATCTTCTTTCTGAGACAAAGAGACGATGTCAACACAATTGCGCTTTGCATGAGAGCATCTCCATGTTTTTAATTGCTTTAATTTCTCTTCTTGGTAGCTTTTCTATTTATAATCTATCAGTTTTGCATATTAAACAGTACAAAGTCTTTTGGCATTCAGTGTGGGAGAACCATGAATTTACTTAGTGTCACAATGATCTATTTTACTTTCTGCTTCTTTCCTAATGATTCTTAGCATTCGATTTAGCATATTTTTATTAGTGTTGAGCTTTGAGCTGATGCTTTCATAGAACTGATGCTGTAACATCAGGCTCTCATTTGAGTCGTAATAGTTAGATGAGAGCCCATTGGATTTGTTTCCCAGTATATTGTTTTCCACCTTCACATTTATGTTCCCCTTCACTTCATGTTTATCCACAGTGAACTCATTCTGTGATCTTATTTCTCACTTAGTCCTGCAAAGTCTTTTTCACATTCTTTACAATCGGTCCTTGTCCTTATTGCTCTGAAATAGATTTTTATCAACAGCAAATTTTGCCATTCTCACTGTTAATACATTTTGTAGGTCACCAGTGAATGTGCTCACCAGGCTAGTTTCCTACAGTGTCCTTTTTGTTACTTCCCTGCATTATGAAAGCTACTCATTTACTTCTAGCATTCACTTTCAATCTTTTAACACTATCAGGACTTATCTCCTGCTACTTTTTCATAGCTTCTCTTTTCAGAACAGCCCTCAGAAAATATATAAAGTGTCATTCAGAGTATATCATTGGATTGTGTATTCTGTTGGGTAGAAAAAAAAGGTTATCATCCTTTCTAAAATTGTAGAAATCTAAATATATCTCTAATTTATATTTTTTTCTTGTGATTTACGGAAGGAAAGAGTTTACAGTTCAGAGGTTGATTTTTTCCATGTTCTTCTCATGTCTCACGCTGTATCTTGAAAGGTTCTTACTCTAAACACATATTTATCCAGAGAAAATTTCACAAATACATCAATAACCAACCAGCTACATTGTCAAAAAACATACAGGCAGATATTTCTCACCTCAAATTACTCTGAATTTTAACTTCACTATTTTTAAACTCCTTTCATGGTCTGCATAAAAAAAAGATCAGGAAGAATAATTTCTTCCTTTCCACCTATTTTCAGGTAAAATATTTTTTATTGATATTTTAATATTTTAATGGTAATCTTGACAACTGACTTAACTAGGAGTTAATATCCTTAAATATAGCCATGATTAACTTAGTGAAAATCATGCTATGTAATTCTTTCATGAAGTGATCTTTATGACAGCCTTCATTCAGATTGCAATAGTTGCAATAGTTGTAGTATTGCAGTTCATTAAATGTCACGTGGCAGAACTTTTCCAGTCAAGAGGTATACTGGTTTCCATATTTAGCATGTGGAATTGTATCTGAAGTAGAAATAAGAGATCATTTACAGCAAACTTCAAGAAATACACTCCCAGAGATAACAGTGAACACAGTGAAGTGTCTCCATGTCTCTGCAGAAAAGATCTATTATAAGACAAAGTGCTACTGTTTTGTGGCTGAATCAGAGGATAAACAGCAATCACAGAAGTTTTTTCACACAACACTTCTGGTGGAAAATAAAACTCAGTTGAAGAGAGCCATCTGTTAAAAAAAGGAAATCTGAATCTATTCCTTACTGGTGTGAAAGTAATTGGAATTCATTATATATCACTTACAACAAGGACTCTTCAGGGCAGCTATGTTTATAAAAGCACAAGCTCTTATCATGGGGTACAGTTTTATGAGTCTCCAGAAACCTGGCAATAAATGATTGCTGTTCTTTTTAAGATTTGCTTGTAATTTGATTCACATTATTTTGTGACATTTATGGAATCACAAGATATCCCTAGTTGTAGGGAACCCATAAGGATCCAACTCCTTGTTCCACATAGAACCACCCAAAAATCAGTACATATGTCTGAGAGTGTTGTCCACTTCTTGAACTCTGGCAAGCCCTGTGCCATGACCACCATTATCTTGATGAAGAACCTTTTCCTGATATTCAACCTTAACCTCAATTTGAGAAGTTGTGTGACAAGATGATGGTTGGCAGAAGTATTCATATTTCAGTTCATGTTAGAATCACAGAATCATTACAGTTGAAAAATACTTTTAAGATCATTAAGTCACCACTATGCCCACAAGTGCCTTCTTGCTTCAGTTGGACTGGCCTTAAAACCCTACTCATGTTGGTAGACATCCTCTTCAACATGAGTACAGAGGTTATTTAAATCTCTTCCAGTGTACAAATTCTTCCAAAATTACACTGAAGCTCTATGGTGAGGCCAGAAATGTGACCTTCATACATTTCTGTGGAACACCCTGCACTTATTATCTTTAATGAAAAAAGATGGAAGTCTTTACAAATGGACGTGGTTCAAATAATAGAAGAAGAAATCATGTATCAAAACTCAGATGCAGTGAGGAATGCTAACAGGTATCAGAGAAGGTGGATGGGTTGGGCAGTGGAGCCAGGAGATTTCTCTCCCTTGAATTAAGGAATTGAATTGGATTGAATGTAAACTAGGCATCATAGCTTGAGCAAACAGGTAACTTTAGGAAGAAACACAGGGACCATAGAAATGCAGGTACTGCTGAAGAGAACTGCTGTTTGCAACTCAGTACAGGGGTGATCTCATGAAGATAAGGACAACACAATGGTGGGTAGGGTGGTTATTTACAATACAATGAAAGGTCCAGAGAAGATAAGTGGAATTGCTGTTTGCAACTCAGTGGGGGAGTCTGTGAAGATGAGGAGGCAGATTTGCTGGTGAGGTAATGTAATCCCCTTAACATTTGGAAATTTACTTTTAGCTTTAATCCTATGACCACCAGAGATGTCACTCACTTTGGAATTTCTGTCCATATCTTTGAGATGTAATGAATATTAATGTGTTATGCCTTTAAATGCGCAGTCGTTTCTCTCTTCAGTGTTCATGTTTGGTGGAGAGATCCTCCATGCACCCAGCGCTGTAATAAAGGGAATACCTGCTTCACATAACTCATTGGCATGTCAAGATACTTTGTCGGATTTCTCGACATCTCCCTGAAAAGTCTCCTGATTGCTGCAAGGAGATCACTGGATCCATTCAGGTACAAGAAGGAAGAGCCTTTCTTAGATCCTGATTTCTTTCTTGTGGAAGAGAAAATTCAGTCCTCAGTATCCATTTGAGGATGAATTACCCTAATTCCATCAGAGCTGCTGGAGTTTTCACTTTATGTATCATCTGCTGAAGACCAACCTGCCTTCCATAGAGGTAGCATAGAAAACCAGTGCTATTGCTCCACCTAAATCATTCATTCACATTCAGGTGCTTTTGCTATTTCTTGGTGTAGAGATTTCTGAGTGTACCAAGCTGACAGAACTCTTCACAAGAAAACTGTCACAGCCTCATGCAGACTGTCCTTTAGTGACTAGATAAGTAGCATGTCTGATCCATAATCTCTTCCTGCTGGTTATTCTCTGGCAGCAGTGCATGAAATGAATATCACAATAAGCTCCTGGAGGGTTGGCAGTGTCTCCATCAATTGGCACAGGGCCTGATTCTCCAGCTCAGCTTATGGGTAGCTGGAGTAACCACAGAGAGCAATGAATGAGAAGGAGCACTGTCATCCCAAATGGATTTCCTAACAGTGGAGTAATACTCTGACACTCTACTTACTTGTGAGAGATGTTAGAAGATCTGGATGTTGTCAGACAATACCTGAAGGGCACTATTATCAGGGAAAGAATAGATTGCCATAGGCAGTGTACTCTTCTGAGATTAAAAGCATTTATTAAAAGTAGTCAACCATATGGGAAGGGATGAAGTGGCAGGCCTAGAATGAGTAGAGGAGGTTTCATAGATATTATACCCACATGGAACAGAGTGCAGTACTGACTCTGTCGGTATTTTACCCCCTTTAAGTTTGAGCAATATTCAGGATAATTCAGCAGCTGTGAAAGTTTACGAAGAAATAAAACCTGGTTTGTTCAGGAAATCAATAAATTATATTGATCAAAGTACTAGGAAGGATATTTATAGACTAAATATAGAGCATGTTTGTATCATCGAACTAAGATTTGGCACTGTGGTAATTATGTGTAATACTCAAGATTTAGAATAAGCCTTAACTCATTCAGGTGGTAAGAGTGAAATGATCAAACTACAAGCTTTTCTAAATGCTCCTTTGTTCCACAGTTTTCATATTCACATTATTAAACAAGAGAATCACAGAAATATTGGTTGAAAGGGAACTCTGAACATCTTAAAAAACTCTTTAGCAGTCCATCCACTCATAATGCAGATATTTTGGTGTCTTGGACGTTTTTAGCTACATGGAAAATGCAAGCTGATATTCATAAGATCATCTCTCATAGAAAAGAAGAGTGTCCTAAGTAGAATCATCCTGGACTGTTATAGAAATTCTCATCCATAATGCATCTACTGACTCCCATTTTCAAAGAAAGAACACTGTGTACTTTTGGCTCAACCTAAAACTTGTTATACATCACAGGAGTGTCAAAACTTTGGTTATAATTGCAAGAGTTAATTAGGACACAGTCATTAGAGGCGGTACAAACCTCCACTGAGAGTGAAAGTGTGAATTTCTCATTCGGGATTCTTTGTGTGTGTTCAGGAGCTGCTGGGGTCATTCATTAAATGCAGTCAGCAAATTAACACACACCCACTGAAATTCAAGACATCAGTCTAGCTTAAACAGTAGTAACTCTGGAAATAAAAGGATCTGTTTTTCACTTGGTGTTCAACCAAAGTCAATGGAGTTGTGCCAATTAATAATGGGTGGTCGAAATCCATGGTGCATATGTAGCATATTATCATAGAAATCTTAGGCAGTACACTTTGTAGTAACTTAACAAACTTTCTGAACACTGAGACAGAAAGATGAAGGTATATTATCTAGAACTGCCAAGTCAACCTATCTTTGTATTCTAGGGTATGTAATATCTTTTAATCTAGATGCAGGACCTCTTGTATTTGATGGAGCTTGAAGCAAAGACCCAGGACTTACTTTTAGGAAATAAAAGCAGCTACAGAAGAGCAGTTTGATGACTGTAGAGAGTTGAAACACACAAAAAATTCCCGTTCTGCAATAACTGTAGTGCAGGTGTTATGAACACAGAACTGAGGATAAAACTGAAAAATGGAACATCAGTAGCATAGGATGATTTTATTATGGAGTCATGCACTAGAGTGAAGAAATGATAGAGAGATCTCTTCAGACAAGACAATCCTACTGCACTGTGCATTATTTGGAATATAAACTTCTCTTGTTTGTTTGGATCTCTGGCAGAAGGGACAGAAAGTACAGGGCTAGAAAATTGAGTGAGTGTCATCTTCAGAAGAAGCAAGCAAAGAAAATATCTTCCACAATATTTTCTTGGCTTAAGCTGCGTACTTCTAAAACCCAAAAGAGCTTGCAATGTGTCAGCTTAAAGTGAAGGAGAATGAAAGCAAAATAAATAAATGAATGTGCCCAAGGACATGCAGGACAATGATTCCGTTCTGCAAGATATTCTATTTAGCTGAAAACCAATGCTCCTCCTCCTCCTTATAATAATAGAAGAAAGGAAAGAAAGAAAGAAAGAAAGAAAGAAAGAAAGAAAGAAAGAAAGAAAGAAAGAAAGAAAGAAAGAAAGAAAGAAAGAAAGAAAGAAAGAAAGAAAGAAAGAAAGAAAGAAAGAAAGAAAGAAAGAAAGAAAGAAAGAAAGAAAGAAAGAAAGAAAGAAAGAAAGAAAGAAAGAAAGAAAGAAAGAAAGAAAGAAAGAAAGAAAGAAAGAAAGAAAGAAAGAAAGAAAGAAAGAAAGAAAGAAAGAAAGAAAGAAAGAAAGAAAGAAAGAAAGAAAGAAAGAAAGAAAGAAAGAAAGAAAGAAAGAAAGAAAGAAAGAAAGAAAGAAAGAAAGAGAATATGTAACTATCCCTAAAGAATAGCTACTGCAGCAGAGTAAGGGAAAAAAATCATCTCAATAACTTGCAGCATTTCTGGGCACTTCACCAAAACTTAAATATGTTAATTGAAGAAGACATTAAAATCACTATGTATAGTGATTATGACTTCAGTATATTCCTCATGGAGGTTAGCATGTTTCCAGTCTCTTTCAGCAGCTACCATTACTTGCACTCAGCCTGGCATCTTGGTCCAGTAGTCTAATGAGTATTCATGTTTCCCACTTCCCTGCTCAGGTCTGAAGAGAATGTCTGCTATAAAGGTTGTTGGGTATTTTTTTGAGTGTGCATTCTTTTTTTTTCTTTTTTTTCTCCCAGAAAGCTGGTTACAGAAGATTCCTCAGAGCTATGCTCCTTATTGCCCCATTCGTCTTTGTTGACTTTCCTTCGCAGCTGCTGATTTGTGCTGAAAGTCTTTTCTACTTCCTTAGTTTACTTGTTCTCCAATATTTTTTTTTTCTGTCTTTAATCTTACCGTCTCTTCTAGTGAATTTTATCTAGTTTAATACAGATTCTTGAGTAATTTTGTATCATGGACAGCATTATATATTCTGCAGTTACTCATCCAGAAAGCCCCATTATGACTCCTGGAGTAAATATTGATTCTTATACATTACAAGCTTTCATGTTCTTAGGATTTATGCTCTTTGGTATCATTCACAGTAATGCTTCTACAAGATCAATGTAGGAGGCATATTCCATCCTTCTTTTTCTTTCCTTCTCATGGCTTAGCAAGCAGTATTTCAACACAGTGTAATCACAGACCTTGTTCTAAATTCACCAGATAGACATAAGGAGAATTAAATGAGCAGTGCATGAATCTCAACAACAGGAAAATCTTGTGTGGGAAAGGATGACTGGTGAGCTCCCTTCTGGGGACAGATTTATTAACAAGGAGGAAGAAACTCCTTACTGCATTAGATGCAGGAATTGAACATTGGGAAGGAGGAGAGATGCTCTTACATTTGAAAGCTTTGATAGCTTTCAAACATTGATAGAGTTGAAAGCTTCACTCAGTTGAAGATATAGCCTTGGTTGCACCTATGCTCCAACAAAAGGAGGAGAATTAAATGTGGTGATTTTTATGAGTGAGACGAGGTTAGTAGACTTTTCTAAGCTATTCTATGACCTCACTTCTTCTGTACAATGCTTTGGGAGCCCTAGTCAGCAGAAGCTGTTGCTTCCTTGCATCTTTGGAGTGTGTCATTTGAATTTTAACAAATTAGCACAAAATTAGTGTAACTTATATTGTCTCCTATGACTATTCTGACCACAAGAAGGTTTGTACTTTTTTTTTTAAGCCTTTCCACCAGAACTTCGGACTAAATATGACACTGAAGCCAGGTAAACCTAATCTAGGTAAATCCTTAGGTCAGCTACTGGGTTTGTAAGCACACCTACGCATTAAACTTGAACAGCAAAAACAATCTTTCTGAAGTCCATGATCCAGCTATTCTATGGCAGTGAATCTACCTCAAACCTAATTTGTGCTTATGGAGTGTAGTCAGTAAATCCCTTCATGAGCTAAGCATGACCCGAATCATCTTTTTGATGATTATAGTAAGGAATAGCAGCAACATTACAGGAAAGAAACACACTTTTATTTTAAAAGAGCTGGCAGTTACAATTCATGGATATCTACCTGCCACTTTCTCTGAATAAAGAAATTGATATGAATTTTGTTGAAGATAATGGACACCATCATGTTCAGTAAGGCCTGGTTATTTCAGTGACCAATGGGAATATTTTTTTTGTCAGTCTTCCTATGGCCACAGAAAAGGGTCTCAGTAAGAGACATCGGCTTCAAATAAGGAATGCATATATATTATCCCTGCAAGATGTATTTTAACAGCCTTGAAAGTTATCACTGCTACAAATATAAAGAAGACAATCCAAAACTTTCTGCTTCCCCTGCATGTGAAATTCTTGATCAAGTCAGATTTTCTACTAGAAATACACAATTTTACATGAATATAAAATATTGCAGTTACTAACTACATTTTTTAGATTAACTTTGTCTTCCTCTTGTTATCTGAATTTAAATAATACACAACGAAAGAAGAGCACAAATTTACAGCAACAAAATTTGTTTCATCTTCTCTACCTTAAGAGAATTAGCTAGGAAAAGGCAGAAATCAGAGTAATCACTAATGAACCAGCCTGTGTCCATATGTATGGACAATTAGCTTCAGCATTCAGGTCCAGTTCTTTTAAAGAACTTCTTAATTTTGGAAGCATGAGCAAGTATGTGAAACACTAATAGCACATCAAATTTGATTGGACATATTAAAATGCTAACAAAACAGTGACACTCCAAGTGTCCCTGGAATCCTGTTTTGCAATTAAAACCTCTTGTTTCCATTCACTACACGTATTCTGTAAAGCTTTTTCTTTTTGTGGCAAAAGCACTGCTGACATCAGAAGAAACAACTCCCTGAAGCCAATTTCTCTGTATCCTGCACACAACACTTTTGCTGCTATAGAATAAAGAGTAGAAGGTCAAATAGTTATGGATGTCTGAATAATTTCTCCAGACCCTTTTCGTATTGCATCATTAAGATGGAGTTGCCATTAGTGTTGGTGAAAGAGGCTTTCAGTGTTGGTGAAAGTACCCTTCAGTGTGAAAAGCTATGCTTTGGAAGATGGAAAAGGCCAAGGCTATTATTTGATGATAAGATTCGTTCAGTTTTGTGTTGTAAGCTTCCAGCAGTTTTCCAGCAGTGGAAATGCTCTTTACCTGGAATATATTGTCCCCAGGGACTATAAGACAAGAAAACATTCTCAGCTTCACATTCAGCCATGATGCAATTTGAAGTATGATAATGTTTCTCAAGCTGGCAGTGAGAATTGTTTGCTTATAATTCAGCTGTATCTCCAAGCCCTTTTGATCAGTAGTCCTATTCCTTTCCAGCAAGTGGCATTGCCTTAAATGTTCATGATTTCTACACATTTCTGCCTTCAGTACTGTTATCCCTACCTTAGACTATCCCAATGCTCAAACATCGAGTCATTATTTCACCTTTGCCAGAAGAAGCGTGGTGAAAAACAATTATGTGATGGACATTAAAAGTATTTCTGGGGTCTATTATTCTTTTATGTCTAAACTTATCCTTTACTAGAATGTAAAAGAAGGGAAAACTGAAACAAGAGGGAAGCTATAGTTTTTCAACACTTGCTGTAAAACCTACCACTTCACTTTTTTCTCTGCCTTTACAGTATAGTTCCTAATGATGTTTCTAATTCCTAATTGCTTTCATTAGCTTCATACCCCAAAGTATCACTTAAAGCTACTCTTATGACTTGAGAAGAATTAAGCAGTTTATTAGAATTGGGGTGAGAACAGGATGAATTACAGAACTGTTAGCTCAAAAACCTTTTGTGGCATGCTATGTTTGTTTGCTAACAGAGATGACTGCAACAGCATTCCAGCATACTTTAATAGAAAAACAGATTCCTTCTAATGAAAGCTTCATTCTTAATGAAAAAGTGATACTAAATGTAGTGCTGGCAAAACATCACCTGGAGTACTGCATCCATATATGGAGTCCTCAGGACAGGGGAGACATAGATTTGTTAGAGCGCATCCAGAGGAGGGCCACAAAAATGGTCCAAAGGATGGAGAACCTCTCCTACAGGCTGAGAGAGATGGGGCTGTGCAGCTGAGAGATGAGAAGGCTCCAGAGACACTTGATAGTGGCCTTTCAGTATCTAAAGGGAGCTATGAGAAAGAAGGGGACAGATTCTTCATCAGGGTCTGTTGTGATAGACAAGAGAAATTGGTTTCAAACTAAAAGAGGGGAGATTTAGATTGGATATAAGGAAAAAGTTCTTTACAGTAAGGGTGGTGAGGAACTGGCACAGGTTGCTCAGAGAGGTGGTAGATGACCCATCCCTGGAGACACCCAAGGTCAGGCTGAATGGGACTCTGAGCACCCAATGGAGCAGTGGGTGTCCCTGTTCATTCCTGGGACTGGGACCAGATGGACTTTAAGGGTCCCTTCCATCTCAATAAATTCTATGATTCTATAAATTCAGAGTTCTTTTCAGAGCCCTAGTTTCCTTCAACAGCTACTCTCTGAAATCTGTAAGGATGTGGGAGTTTTTAAGCCTCTTCAAAAACTGCTCTGCTTGTGAAAAGGAATGGGACAGCTTGCAGGAGCTGCATGTTGAGGTAATTATGCACTTGATTGCTCAGTCTTGGCAGATGACACTGAGTGGTTCATCTAATATGGACTGAAGTTCATGCTCACAGGCTTTTGGAGATGGTGAACAAAATACCCACATCAACCCCTCAAACAAAATGCTTTTCACACTCCACAAACAGCTATTTAAGAATAGTGTTATTAATGTTTAATTTCAGAAGGAAGAACACCAAGAGTTGATCATTTTCTTGGGTTCAAGAAAACTCCGTCATCAAAGTTTATGATTTAAAGTCACATCTCGAAACATGACTTTGAATATAGATATGCACTCTTCAGTATATCCAACTTATGAATAATTTTCTTTGTCTTTGCTTACCATCACTGCACTCTGTGTACTGAAAACAATTGGAAAATGAATCTCTTAAGAAATTTGTGTTTACAGCTGTTTCCTTTAACAGAACTTTGCTTATTCACATAAAAAGAAACTTTATTTATCATGAGCTCTATAGAAGCAGAAGGACATTTTATATCTTTATGTTTTCCAATTCCATATTTTTGACAGCTTATTAGAAGAAAACATTTATTCACGGAGGCCAGATCATTTGTGGTCTGTTTATGGTACACTTGTCTTTATCCATAGCAGAGGAATTCTGGGTCAAACAGTTCCCTCACACACTCAGATCTGGAGAATATTCTGGCAAGGATAATTGAACAATCTTATTTAAAAAATAATGATGTGCCACTAATTATAAATACTGACAAATGGTTATTCCCATTATAAGGGTTATCTACTAGAAATTCTGAAAATGATATGTAAGGAAGTGTCTTTAAACCAGTATTGCTGAAGCAGAGCAATTTCATTGAGGCACGGCGTTTAACACAAGGAATGAGTTTTCCTCTAGTTTTCACCAAGATTGATTACTTCTATACTTCTGATTCCTTCCTTCCACAACACAGGGTTTTCAAGTTACTCCGTCAGCCCTTTTCTCAACAGTTCTCTGCACATGGTGACATTTGTTTCCAGTGACATTAAGGCCTTCTCTGAGTCACTGTTTTCCAAGCAAGAATCACCATGCTGAAGCTATAATCCACATTTTGCCCTCTGAGAAACCTCTTGTAAACTCAGATTCTGATTTAGAGAACAACGACCCAGTGAAAAAATGTGATAAATATACAAATGCCAAATGGTGATGATAACTGTTAATGACATAGATTTCCTGTCCACCCTTACACATAATTCCACCAAAGAAAATGGTTTATTAGAAAATGTAATAGAAAATTCTCAAAAAATTCTTATTCTACAAAGGTTGAATATCCCATTTGTAGCTATCCATGTACTGAACAGTGCAGAGTTTTCCTCCAGACTTGGATCAGAAGCCACCAGCAAGGATAGCTGATTGCACAACATTTTGGTCACAGTTCGCAAAGCATCCCTACTGGAGAGATCCCAAACGCCCTCAGAAAAACCCACTTCCAGTTTCCTACTATTTTATTTAAAGCAATTTGCCTGTGAATGTCGGCCAATGTTAAAACAGCTCATGCAGTGACCCAAAGTCACGAGGGCACCACTTCTGGTAATTGGCCTCACATCAACTTGTTTTCACACAGGGCACTTGTCAGTGGTTCAATTATTTGCACATTCCTCTCTTACGAGACAACACTGGTGGCGTCAGGAAAAATTGAGGAAGAATAATGAATTGTAAAAAGATCTCAGAGAAATTCCTTCTTAGTGAAAGTGTTTCACATTGCTGCCTTCTACAACTTGCTGGTTCTAGAGAAAGAATATGGGTTTCCTTTGGAGCTTTAAGCATTTTTCTCTTTTTCCCCCAAACTCTTGCCTCAGTCCTTTTCCACAAGGAATAATATTCTGAGTATCAGCCATGCCACTCTGCAGAGCTTCTTCTCAGTCACTGCAGTCACTGGATAGCAGGAGGAAGCATTACACTTTCTTATTGCACTACTGTAAGACACAGGCGAAAAAAGAAATCAGAAAAAACAATGTTTGCTTTTAAAGTTAAATCCTCAAACACTCGAGTATACATTGAGAAGATTAAGGCTTTGCATACAAATTCAATGCATAGAATAATATAAACATTACTTGGAAAAAGCTTCTGGAGATCTCCAGCCCCAGGTAAAGTTCTGCAGGCGTGAACTCACACTGGCAGTGACAAGAGATTGCCAGTTTTGCATGCCTGAAAGCACTATTTACAACCAGAGTTACATCAAGCCAGAAGGAGCAAGAGTAATAAACAAGACCTGTGGTCAATGAGATAAGTGCATATACTCTATAGAGAACTGCATGAAACCTGATATGGAGAGCTTGCTGCTGCCCCTGCCACCACTTTGCCATGTCTTGTCACAAAGCTGTTGAATTTTCTGGTTTATAATTGAATTAGGAACCTGTACAGGAAATCTGTGAAACGCTGGACCTTAGGGTGTGTTATGACCCAGATGTAAGATAGTGAATAATGCTGGGACTCCTTTTTGACTCTGTATTTCTCTAGCTGCCAATTCCAGGCTCCAAAATTATGTTTAAAAAAAAAAAAAGAAAAGGGCACAGTAGATTTAAGAAAGTAAGAAAGGAGTTTGAAGTGTTGTAATTCCTGGTTTTCAATGCGATAATAGAGACTGCAAAGTGAACAACACTTCCAAGAAAGCAGGCCCTAGTATGAGAAGTAAACATCCCAGAAAATCGATTCTCTTCTTGCCTGCAAGAACATTGTGCTGTGCTGAGTTCTACCCATTGTCTTTTTTTCCTCAGTCTTCAAGACACAAAATAGCTAAAGAATATATTTCATATCCCTTTCTGCACTATGTGATAAGTTACTATCCCTACTCCAGATCTTGTAACACAGGAACCTCTGTGAAATGCTCACATCCTCACATCCTTCATTTTTTCCTACCAGTCAAACATTGCTGCAAACTTACAGATCTCTACTATACCCCTGAAACTGTAAAATGCTTTGCAATTTAGGATGAGATTCTCCATATTTTCTACATTCACAGCTAGTACAGCAGTGGGAAGGGCATGCAAGTATGACTACGTTCTGTTCATTTGAATTTTAAGTTGGATACTCCCAAAAAGAAACAGTAAATTTTACTAAATATAAAACAGTGAATTAGCAGGAAGTTTTAACTTATCATACAGGAAAGCTTTAAAAATTTGGGGTATCATATTCTTTCTGCAGTTACATAGAATTATTTCTCAATCCCTCTATTGGTTAAAGGGCAATTACTTCATATTTATATTCATGCACAGGGATTGTAACCTGTCCCAGTGTTTTCACATCCAGCCTCCCCAGATTTAGTTCTGCTTTCACATGTCCCTTCTCAAAACTTTTGTGCAGGCTTAGTTCCATTCTTTCTTAGCACAAATTAATTGCTGACAAAAATAAAAGTTGTTTGGACATCTACACAGCAGCTCTCACTCTTCTGCTTGACTGATCCTGACTCTCACTCGCACCATTTTAAAGAGTACAGTGCTCATTTTCAGAAGCAGTTACACTAAAAATCATTTTCTGATAAGTAAAAAAAGTAAGAATGATAAGTAAAAGAAGTAAGAATGAATAATCAAGTTGAGTGATTATGATCACAGGCAGTTTCACCTTTGGAAACGGAATAAAGTTATTCTCTTTTAGCCTTGGGAAAAGATGATATCTCCCATGGAAAATAACTAAGCCCCCTCAGCAGGGTGTCCATACTTTGCTTTTTCTGTGAACACTGGATAGATAAAAAATAGTTTTATACATACAAAGCAAATGCCACAGTAGGTGCAGAGAAACTAGGTATGGAGAAATTCCTTCTAGCCTTAGTCAGACTATGACCTAAATTACTGATTGAATTGCTGTGCGTTGACCTTGAAACTTATTAAAATAGTAAGCAAAAGCTTTTCAAAAACTTTATATAATTGAGCCATATGAATTGTCCTTACTTAGCTATCACTACCCAACAATAATACCAAAAAAGTGGCATGCTGAAAGTAAGTCAGCTTTTGCCTTCTCTGCCAACCTGGGAAATAAATCCTGTTTGCTACAGCTGTGAGCAATGACAGGATCTCACTGGTAACCTCTTGCCCTTCAATCATGCATTACAGACCATTTATCCACAAGCAACACACATAAAAGTAGCAAGAGCCATGAACTGGTTATATTTTCCATCAGGTCTCTATGTTTCTTTTGAGTAGCTCTAACCAATAGAGAACTGAATTATTGTATTTTGCTCAACTAATAACAAGGATTAATGTCAAACTTCTTGGAGAACATATTAGTTGTCATACACTAACTTCCTGAAATATTGTGTATAATTTTGACCATTTCATTAAAAAAAAAATAAAAAGGTTATATAAAGACTCACTGAATGGAGTTACCTATGAAAGAAACTCTAATTAGAGCATGTCTTTTTTCTCCTCTTGTAAAAGATGTGAATAAAAGGAATCACAGCAGAAGTGAATGGATGACCTAATTATTTAGCATGCTTTCTTGTAATGTCATTTTTGTCCCTTCACTGTTGAACCATGAAACTAATAAAATAAATTCAGAAGTAAAGCAGCAGTAATTTTCCAGTGAGTAAGAGGAAGAACACTTCTCATTAGATGTTGCACAGCTGGGGTTGAAAAGGGACCTCGGAGATCATCTAGTTCCAACCCAGAAATGGCAGAAATGGTTTTATGGGTGAGTGGTCCAGGGAGCTGCCAGGATTCCCAAGTCTAAGATACGCCAAGCCATGTGCTTTAGTTTCTCTTGGCATCACAGTGCATTTCATGCTGGTTCTGATCTACAGCTATTCCTGCCAATTGCTTGGAAAGAAACAGAAATCAGTGATCATACAGTACAAAATAATTTAGATTTATAGCAACTCTCCAACCATTTTTGTCATTAACACTGCACCCTCGGTGTTCAGTACTAAGTCAGTCAATGAGAGTGAAAGAAATTTCTCACACCTTCTTTTTACAGTGCTCAAAACTGAACACTAAATTGCAAGCCTGGCAATTTGCCCATTATTACTTCGTGAGAGGAGAAGCAGTGCAGAATTGCCAGCTTTATTCCCACCTCTAAGTACCAATGATAACTCACCATGCCTCCAACATCATCTTTACTCTTAAGGAAGAGGGTTAAAAACCAAATACACTGGATAGGTGATTGTTAAGCAGGTTGACAACATAGATCTTTAATAGTGTTCTTAGGGTGCCAACTATTTATCAGTCCTAGCTATACTACTCTTGGAATATGTGACAGCACTGATTGATAAAATCTCTGATATGTCTTTACCTGCCTGGAACAAGTGCTGATGAGCAGGTTGGTATAGGAAATCAGTTAAAGCAGACAATTTTTATTCAGACTGTACCATGTTAATATCAGCCACAGTTCCCTACTTTAAAGTACAGACATTGTGTTTACTTTTATTGCATCACATTGAAATATAGTATTTGTGAAAGATACGTTGGAAGCATTCCATGCTACATCTAAGGAGTTGAACTCATTTCAGTGATGCAACCAACCTTGAGTCAGGAAAAACTAGATTTGTCATATGCAATAATAGGAAATAAAAAAGAAAAGGGAGAGTATTCTTTTTCTTCTTGAGATGCAAGAATTCAAGTTGTGTTTACTTGCCATTACTGAGGAATGGAAAATTACATGTAGTTGGCTTACCTGTAAGGGAGAATCTTTGTTTCTTCATTCTAATTATCTGTCAATGAATGGAGGTCAGCTATTTCTATGCTTCTGAACTATATTTTCATAACTGGGATTTATGTCTAGTATTTCAGGTAGGAGTGCATCAGGCAAGTTATCTGGCTTTGTTGAAGAGGTGGGAGAATCCTTCCAGGAGGAACAATCTGTCCACTTTTCAAGGAAATAAATTTCTAAGACACAAGCGAGTGGTTATCTTGCCTGAGGGATTTGGGTCAGGAAGGAATGTCAGCTGTGAGAACTTGCCTTGGAAAAGCTGTTGAAATAAGCCACGTGAAAAAGCTCGTACTTCAGCATGCAAAGCACAGTGGCATGGAACGGATCAGTGGTAGAGGGCAAAGGTGCACAAGGTCAAGGAATGGTTATTCTGTGCCTTTGGAATACAGTTCCGATTGCATGGAAACCCTTTGTTCAGCATTTCCTGTTGGTTAACTCAATGTCTTAAAAAGTGCTTAGCTAATAGAAAACATCAGTCTTAAAGATTTTAGTCCATGTGAAAGCTGATGCTTGTGATAAGACAGCAGTTATCTCCTCAGCATTAGCTCTAGCCCAAGCTACTTTCAGCTACTTTTAACAGCCAAGGAACCTGAAAATTGTTAAAAAAAAGCTGGCCATGCATCTGAAAATCTTATGAAAAGTTGTCAGCTGCTCAACTAGTTGCCAGTGGGTTGCCTTTATTGACTGAAAAACAGATGTTAGAAAGGAAGTACAGTATTTTGATGATAACAGTGCAATATTTGGTAGTTGGTCAAGAATGAAGGAGCTCAAGTATTACTAGATTGGCATAAGAGATAGATGGCTTATGGAGGACAAAAGGTTCAAGCGAGGCACCAGGCAACATTCTCACCACTTTTCCATCACTGACTTTGAGATCTTGCTCATGATCCTTCCCAGTCCTTTGGCTTTCACTGCCAAAGGACTAGCTATAAATCTCTCAAAGAATGCATTATTACAAACTTTTTTTATGCTCGCTTCTCTCTACTTAACTTTCCTTGCAGAAAGTTGTCATCAATGGACTTCAGGAATCTCCTGGACTGCTTCAGTTCACTGTGCTGTTTTCCCAGCAGAAATCTTGAGTGGTTGAAAATCCTCCATCAGGATGAGAGCCTGAAAGTATGACACTTCTTGCAGATGAAGCAAGAAGGCCACATCTTCAGGCTCCCTTTGAGTAAGTGACCTGTAGTAGATCTCAACCACCAGATGCTCTTTATTGTTCTGGTCCCTAATTTTAACCCACATGTTCTCAAACTGTTAATGACTTTTTCAGGGGCAGCTGTTCACAGTCTATCCACTTCTTAACAGAGAGGGCAATTCTCCCCATCTCTCCTATCTCACCTGTCTCTTCTAAAAAGCTCATAGCCATCAGTCATGGATTCCAGTTGGGAGTCATCCCACAATGTCTCTGTGACAGCAATTAGATCATAGTTTTCCAGTTGTACCACAGTTTCTATTTCCAGTGCTGTAGGCACTAACATAGAGGCAATTTAGCTGGGCTTTTGGAGAAATAGTAAACCCAAGGATTTCGACTGGGATTACCAAGAGCCACAATTTAACCCACTGTTTAACTGAGTTTCTTATGAAATCTCAAAGTGAAGTTCTATGTATGATCTATCCTAGCTGCTACAGAAAATATTGTAATAGAGTTCATCTCCCATGCCTGAAAGCTCATGCTTATGTTGCTATTTGACCACCTCCTCTGCAGCCCTACATTGTGGTCATCCCTGAGAATTCTGCACATTTGACTAACCCCATAACAGCCTGCATGCACTTTTATTCCTATGGCCAACACAGTTACTTCTCATTAATGACATCTAGTGGTACTGAAGATAAGGATGAATTAGCATGGTTCCCATTATTAAAAATGGTAACCATGAGTACTCCACTTGTGATTTGTCCCTATTAAATTTTAGCTACCACTATAAAACTGCGTGTTACCTGGGACACCTCCTTTCTTGCCGGGCTATTAAAACAGAGCTGGTTGAAGACACCCAACTCTGACATATCCTTTCTCATCAAAAGCTGAGTTCCTTATTATAAAGCTTCTTTATATAATCTCCTCCAGTAGTATTCCCCATTAATGCACAGCACATCTTTCTGACGTGCGTCTCCACATTTTGCCAGTTGATTGAGCAAGGGAAAGGGAGCTCTGTAAACATTGTGGCTCTTCTTGGAGCAGTTACCAGTGAGTCCTCAAGTCCCAGAGGACAGAGATGGGCTCAGATGTCTTTCAGTGAACCAGAGTTCCCGCACATTCCAGCTGTCAAGCCAGCCACTGGCCCCTTGAACCAGCTCTCAACTGAATGTTTTTAATCACCCCCCTGAGCCCTTTTCAACAGCTGTTCACTCATCCCAGGAAGCCTCAGTTATTCTTTGCAAAGGAAATTGTTTTATTAGTTGTTTGTTGTTGTGTGTATGGGAACAGTTTAAAAAGATAGTGCACGGTACTAATTCTTCAGGAGCCAATGGAAGAAAGAACTTTAGAAAATTCTTATGCAAAATAAGTGTTTTGGATCCCCAAAGAGAAAATATTTGGTTTTATTGCAGGGCATTTGTTATTTCAGAAAACTGAATAAATACACTGCTCCCAACACTTCTTCACCATCTACCTGAAGATGATTATCGTGTCAATTTTGCTGTTTCCTTCCAGGATCTGAACCCTGACTCAGCAGCACACCCCCCTAAGATAACATCAAGCCAGTCACATGGGGAGTACGGTTGTAATTTTCTCAAAACCTCAGATGCTGTACAGACCCAGTCTCACTGACTTGTGCTGTCTCCAAAGGCAGCCAGTCTGCAGGTTACACTCAGCCTCTAGCAGTGTCAGGACCTGTCATGAAATGTGCCTTGATTAGCGAGATTCTGCTGAATCACTCAATCATACAATCATTAAGGTTCCTGAAAGGCTGTTGATATAGTCTACCTGGACTTCAGCAAGGCCTTTGACACGGTCTCCCACAGTATTCTCTGGTAAGCTCTCTGTCAACCCATCCCACCATGCCCACAGACTATGTCCCTCAGTGCCACATCTCCACAGTTCTTGAGCTCTTTCAGGGATGGTGATTCCAACACCACCTCCCTGGGCAGCCTGTGTCAGTGCATCACCACTCTACTGATTGGTCTACTAGTTCGATAGACATAACAATGGAAAACCCTTGGAGGTGTAGTAAAAAGAAGAGTGACCAAAGTTTCTCACTGGAAGCAGACACAAGTCATTTAAGAGCTGTTTTACCAAGCACACCTGACAAATAAATAACGTGATCCAAAGCAGCCTCAAGGCCACTCTCTAGCAAAGTCATTCCTAGGATCACTTTATACATGATCACTCATGGTTGGATAACCAAGTACTTCTTGACCAGGGAAAGGGACCATGAGGCTATCAATCCCAATTTATTTTTGAAATATCCTCCCCCAAAGTTGATTTAGTTACCCTCACACTATATGTGCTCTCAAAGTCTCTAACATCTTTTTATTTTTATTTTTTTACTATGATTTTGTGTGACAGAAAGGAATAATGAGCTGGCAGATGCTTGGAAAAATATTGTTTTCCACTGAAGCAGGTGACAGTTGCAAATATACTCCTGAAAAAGCAACTAGGAGATGATAGTAAAAGATATCACAGTGGAATGAGATTATTCATGTTGCTTCTGTCACAACAAATTTATCTATCCAAATGTATCTGATTTCAATAGTCAGTAGGGAACTTGCTTTGGCAAGGGGTTGGACTTAATGATCCCCAGGGTTCCCTTCCAGACCCTACAATTCTGTGAAATTTAAGATGGGGGAAGAGAAGGATAAATACTTTAAAGTTTCCAACACTAGTGCATCACACCTTGATAGCCATCCTTCTTGATGCAACCACTGACTCATTTCCTCTTAATCACGCAAATGGTTACTCTATAGTTATTTATGGAGTTAGTTACACAAAAATCCCCAATAATAACTGTTAAGACAGGCCCAAATTACTGTCTTTTGAGTGTTGGGTTTTTTTAAACATCTTTCCTACTGCCCACTTCATAGGAGACATGAGTGCTAAGCTCAGGTTCACATTAGGAAGCAGAAAAATAAGCAACAATCATGAAACAAAAGGAACAGAAAAATCCTAATTTAAATGTAACAGTTTTTCTTGGGCCTCACATTTATTTAGCTTTTCTGAATACCTACAAACTCCATCATTGAAAATAAATCTCTATGGAAAAGTCCTTCACAGTCCATTTCCTGTTTTTCCAACAATTGCCTTTCTATACCCTAGTGTAACAACATCTGGAAAGACAAACTGATGAGGTGTGCATCAGGATTATCTGTTATGGGGAAAAGATAATAGGGCACTAACTGCAGAACACTGACTCAGTCCACACTGTAGGTCCAGGAATTTGACACTAACACAGATCAATCTCATCTATCTGATTAAGTCTATGAGGAGTTTTGTATCACAGTTCATAATGAACAGAATAAAATGTGAAAAGCTATACAATTTCAAGGATACCACAGAATTATAACAATTTTTTTCTCACTATAATATTTGATATTTATTCTGTATTGTTAACATTTCTATGTGTCACGTTCAACAGACTTTTATTAATGGAATTTAAAACTCACAGCAAGGAGAAAACATTCCAGACTATTTCTGACTGTTCCCAGCTGAGGAACTTGTCAGATACAATATAGTTTTGCAATTGCACTAGCCTTTAAAAGATGCTGGCAGATGTTTGGAGAGTTTGGCATTCTGTATCAATAAGAAAACAAATTCATGACTGTTTCCCATCAAGACAGAGCAGGGTAGAATACTTTTACCATACTCCTATCCTGTGCCATACTCTCTATGCTTCCACTAAACTATTATTTCCTGTTTTGCTGAGTTTTCCACTAGTATATTGACCAATTCATAAGCAGATACAGTCAGAAAACAAATATTGCCTTGTGGGATCATGTAAAAGATTCTGCTCTCTGACAATAGCTTTTTTTTTTCCTGCAGTGCCCATGAATATGAAATTAAAGACACGAGCCCCTCAGCATCCTACACTCAAGGGAACAGCGCAAATCCAGGAACATGCAGAAAAAAACATCTCCATAGCTCTTCATAAGCCATGATCGCCATGATCTTTTGGAACCACACTTTCTAAAATGAGCATGGTGAAAAAATTTCTAAAAATTTCTGTCTTCATGTTGCAAAGAAATGACAGAAAGTATAATATCAATAAAACAGATGAAGATGACATGAAGAAAGATCTTGCTTCTTAGTGATGACCTGTTAAAGCAAACAAGTTTTCTACCCGCTAAAATATCTAGAGCACTTAGTGTGTTTTGAGGGGTATCATCAAAATCAGGATCTGTTTTCCTACATACAATTTTATGCTTTTATACCATCTGGGTATAAGAGATCCTGCTAAGACTCCTTCTCTCTTGACATTGCATCTCGTTAACTACTGCATTTCCCACTTACTTTTATCTTCACAAGCTCCACGCTCCCAAAGGTGTTTTTTCTGCATTACTAACCTTCAATTCTTCCTCTTTTTTTCATCAATAGATACCTGTGAAGAGCTCAGGGGTAGCAGCAAAAGACTGGCCTCTTGGTCTAGAAGTGTTTGAAATGTTAGGAGTATTTTGAGAAGAAGCAGGATGGATCTCCAATAATAAGCACAAGCAACCTTGGCACTCCGGAGAGCGTTATTCATGTTTTCTGAAAACAGAACATTACTAGAAGTTTAATTTCAAGAATCTGTAACTTGAAATCAGAGCATCAACATTAACCTGAATCAAATGAGAACTATGAAGTTTCTGACTTAATGAAGTTGGGAGAGATGACAACACTGCCTCAAATTAGGGTACAGCTAATCAGTAGAAAAACTCATCTTTCTTGCAAGCCTAGAATTATGTTCCTACAAGGTGGTAATGTAGCTGGAAGAACTGAGAAGGAGGAAAAAAGTCCATTCATCACACTGTTAATGTGATCAGCTGTTACTTCACCCAATATTTTTCACATTTCTTAATATTGTTCAGGTTGCTTTGTTCATCTCTGATCTATGAGCTGGCCAGTGCTCCCACTCTGAGGATGATTCTTAAGGTACATCACATCTTTTGTCTGAGTCCAGTTATTAACAGACTAAGTCAGCCCCAAACCTAATAGCGCACCAGAGAGAAAAACAGAATCATTCATCTCTCAAATGTAACTTCATTTTCATGCTGACACATGCATTTTGTATCAAATTGTGAATTGATTTGCTCTGTTCAACACAATTTTGTACCCCTATTCTTATGATATGTTCTTCTATATTTACTGTTCAGCGTACTTGAATGTAGACCTGATTTTGTTAAGCATGAATATTTATCTTCTGAAAGTTGAAACTAACAAATGAATGAGATACTACAAGCTGACTCACTACCTTGTATACAACCAGTTATTTACTTGAGTGGACCTAGTGTGAGGTAAATAACTCCCAAGGATGGTTCCTCACAACAAGATAGTATAGATGACAGTATATTTTGGGTAGTTCTATATAGATGGAATACAAATAATACAAAAGAGAAGATGGCTCGCCTTCAAGATGTCAAGGCTTACAGGGGACTCCACGTAGGAGGGATCTCCAAAAAGAGACCCTTCCCTGGTGGTGGTCAGCACTTAAATGGAGTTTGGGAGAGGTGGAGCCAGACTCCACCCCTTCCAATCACACAGGTCTATCACCTTCACCTGTGCCCCCATGGCTGACTTGGTGCTCGCCCCAGGTGACCAATCAGTGGTTCAGGCCGTGATTCAGCAGTCCCCATACACCTAGTAATTTCTGTAACTCAATAGTTTAGCTTGGTGAGCAACTTCAATTTTAAACACCTCCACCAATCAATAGAAAAGCTTCATCTTCCATGCTTTTTTGAACATGAACTCCAAACACTCACTTTGACCGTGTCATATTTCAGTGCTAACATCTGCTTTTTAATCTTTCAGAACATTTTTATAAAGGGAAAAATAATCAGGAGAATTTCCAGTTTACGTTTTCTGTGTTGAGTGCTTCTGGAAGAATAATGATATTCCTTTAAATAAAATAAAAATAAAAATCTTTTTAATAAAAGGTCTATTACAATGTCCTTATGCTTTGATTCTGAGTGCCTACATGGCCCTATTAACACAAAGCTTAATGCGATCATGAACTAGAGCCCATTGCTCTTTCCTGCAATTATTTTCTTTTCTCTATCCTTGTTGAATAATGTAAGATTATCTCCATAATCAGTGCTTCACCTACTATCCTTTTTCAAAGTTCTTCAGAGAGAGCTAAATGCTTTCCTTTCTAGCAGTGTCAGGGGTGAGTAAGGCTGCTTTGTACTAAACATGTTTCCAACCAGACTGAAAAGTTCAACTTTATAAAAAATTGCTCTCTCTCACCACCTCTTTTATGAGGTCTTAAAGCTACTATAGGAGGACATTTTAAACAAATTAACTTCTGTTCTCCTAGAAGTTTTCCTTCCCCCTCCCTCTTTTATTTTTAAAGAAATGGAACAAAGAAACAACAGCTTTTTGGGAACATTCTCTACTTTGTCAATTAGCAATGTGCACAACATTTTTACATGTGTAAGATGACAGTCAAGTCAATTTATTGTGTAGTATATCTCACATTGGGGGTTTTGAATAATCTATGTTTTAAAATATTTATTACCTAGAAATACTCATGACCTACAGTTTCCTGTTCTCTAAGAAAATTTGGACAGAGAAAGTGACCTTGTAATAATGAAATGAGCAAGTGAATGCCTAAAGAAATGACAAACAGGCCTATCTGCTATATGAGATCTTGCAAACAGCAGCAGCTAGACCTGGCAAACAACTCAGCTCCCCCTTTAGAACCTTCTGGGGTTATTGCATAAGTTCTTCAGCTCATGTAAAGACAATTCTTCTAAGAAACTAGTTATCCTTGTTAGAATTACACAGTGACTGTACTAAATAATTATTTTTGTTGCCAGCCTGAACCCATCCTTATGTTTGGCAGTATAGCTAGATCTTCCATACCAGCTGATTTCTCTGAATAACTTTATTTCTAAACCTCATTGGCAGTAAAAACTACATAAACAAATCCATCTGATTTTTCCAAAAGGTAAGAATATATTCTTGTTCCACTACTTTTAATGTTTTGAAGTTCAGGGATCACACAACACTTTTTACTGAATCAAAATTAGAAGTTTTCTCAACCAGTTTCATGCAAATATTAGCAGAAGAGAAATGTGTTTAAAATCATGCTGAGTAAAAGCAGTAAGTTACTTCTTCATTTATTCTTTAAGAATCATAAAAAATTAATCTCATTTATATATTTATAAGCTTTGTGAATAAACCCTCAAGAAAGAAAATAACATCTATTTATATTCCTCATTATCATTGACTCATCAGTTTAAAAGCTGATGACACTGAAACATCATGGAAACATTAAGCACCTGTGTAATCTCATGACCATCTTTAATAAGTTAATGAAGGTTAATAACAACCACTGTATGGTATTTACGATCATGATGTATTAAGAAAGCAGCTCTTTCCCAGAAATGCTGTGCAGTCTCCATCCATAGACATTTTCAGTGCTGAACTGAGTAAGCTCAAAACAGCCCAGCCTGAATTCAGTGCTGACCTCACTTTGAGCAGGAGTTTAATTCAGAGATACTCCAAGTTTTCTCACAACCTGAATTATCCTATGGTCTCTGCTTTGAAATCAAGATCAGACAAGTCTTTTTCAATTAGTATTTTTAAGATGCTTTCCAATCTGATGTTTCTTCTGTCAATATGAAATAACATATATACCATGAACATACCATGTTCCAGAAGAGCCTGAGGTGAAGCATATGTATGTTGAATGGTAAAATGTTCTTCATTATTGCTGTCCAATAAAGGTCAGTTTGCCAGCAGCAGGCTGCTGCAGTTTTACTTTACAAACAGTAGGAACAAACAAACAAACAAACTAACTAAAAGCAATAAACAAGAAAACCATACAGTGGAGGAATTTTTGTCTTAATCTAACAGATCTAAGTAGTCATTACAAGTGCCCAGAAAGCCCAGTCACAACCATTTTCATGCTCACAAGAATGAAAAATGCAGTTATGTGCCTGGAAGCCTTCTCCAATATTTTCTAGATTGAACATCACATGTTATTAAGATTATCAGTGCTGAGACCTGTGCAAATCATTGCCTCCTTGGATGCAAAACATTGACTCTTTCACTGGAGGACAAGGGGAAATAACAAAAAGAGGGGAAATGATTCTGAAAACAGGAAAGGCTGAAGGCTGTTCTTGCTGGCCTACCAGAAAACATTGCTTTGTCAAACTCCTTACAGTTCTATTGATTCTGTGGCTTGTTGAAAAACTTCTACAGCTTTTGGCCACTGTATAAAAGGGCCACAAATGTAGGGTTCTCCCCCCACCAGCCCCCTTTTTTTTTTTCTTTACTTTTTTCTCTTGACAAACAGATTGTGGGAAAACTTCTGAGGATCAGAACACAACCAGAGCTCTGCGTGTAAAGAGATCTCAGAGGCATTTCTGACAGCAGAATGACAAGTAGAGCATTTGCCAAAAGTCAGTCAAGACTGTCATCACCAAATCTTTGTGGTTAAATCTTACAGATTCATTTTTTTTTATTTTGCTTGGCTCAATAATGCAGTTGTACGTGTACGAAGAATGACTTCCCCTTTTAATTAAGCTATATTTCTAAAGCTTAACAAAAGGCTTAATGAAAGACTGGTGTTGAATTTCAATTTAATTCCGTTTGTAGGATTCAGACACATTAGATTATTCACATTTTAAAAGTAATGCTTTTGAATACCTCTCAATAGGCTTTCACTTTCCTTCTGCTTCAAGAAATACCACCTCTCCCCAGGAGCTTTTGAAATAGGGAAAGATTAGCTGTATTCATGAGACAGGTAACAAACATGCCCTGGATGACATGCTAATGCATTTGAGCATAAGGAGAAATTTTTCACATTCAGTGGTGGTTACAGAAAAATATCAATAATAAGCAACATGAAGAGTTGTCCAGGGAACATTTATTCCACCCTCCTGTTCATATGCATTAGGAAAGTGTTTTTAATAATGCTTACAACTTTTGCACATTACAAATGCATCCTTTAATGAATGGCTATATATTCATAGACTGTTTTGTGTACTGAGTAAAGAAGCAAGTCAAATTAAACAAAGGCCCCACAAGGAACAATGCCAGGAGGTGAAATACAGAGCATGCTGTATCCACAACTCGCACAACCACTGAAGGAGAGCAAGTAGACTTTTGTCCTTCCTATGAAATCCACCACAAAGTCAACCAAAGAAAGCCTCATGTTAATAGGTGTTACTGCATACACAGGTATGGGATTCTGAGCACTTCGATCAAGCTGTAGGTGTACTGTTCATGGCAGGGCAGCTGAACTAAATGACTTTTAAAGGTCCCTTCCAATTTAGATGATTCTATGATTTTTTTAAAGATGCAGATTAAAAAAAAATGGACTTGCAATAGAGAGTTTAAGGAGTGTAGAAACATTCTTTTTTGGGTTGTTTTGAGGAAGAAGCAGCTTTTCATCTCATTAGCCTGATGAGGGAGGAACTTGAGCCCTACTGTTTACACCACAAATAGCTGTCTCACATTTCTATCTTCTCATTGCTGAAAGCCCATTTATTTGCTGAAAACATATCCATATCTCCATGAGCACTTCCATGGAGTTTACAGGTGATGTAAAGAAATGAGATAAGGTTGCAATTTTATAGCCAGAAAGGACAACTTTCTACATCTAGCTTGAGCTCAGAAACATAATTTTCATTAGTGTTTGTTTTTTTACAATAATTTCCATGTTCAAGATGTCTACCAGACTGTAGTAAACTGCTTAGCTCAGCACAGTTGCCTGTGCTATTGTATACTCAATCTTGGACATCCAAGAAATAAAGAACAAAGTATAGCTGATTGAAAAAGTAATGTCATGCTCTTCAGCACACAAGTGCATGGAAGAAACAAGGATAAAATTGTTCCATGATTTTTTTTCTCTTTATGAAAACAACAGAAAACAGTTCCTAACCATCTCTTCTACATCAGATGCTTCATTCTTTACACACCTTTTTCCTCTTTGGCAGTCCGTGCAGGAGGGAGTCCATGCTACAAGCAGCAGCACAAAACATGCTTTTGTTGTAGGAAAATTGCTGGAGCTGTACACAAGAGTAAGCCAACACAAAGTACACAGTAATCACAAAATTCCAAACTCGATGCTTGAATTTGCCCAGAGAGAAACTAATTCACATTTGAGTTTTCTAAGTACAAGTACTGAACTTCATTAAATGCAGTATGTACCAAGATACTTTTAAATTTTGTACTGAAGGTTAACTGTAGGATTTATAAATCTTTACAGTAATTTTTAAAGCTTGAATATCCCTTAGTAGGGAAATTTCGCCACATATTATTTAACTCTTTTTGCTCCACAAACACGCTGAAACAGAATACAAAGGTAGTGATTTTCAGTATCTAAACAACCAGAAATAAATCACTTCATGCATCCCTCCCATACTTCAGATAGTCACTTCTCAGAAAGAAGGAAATAGCAATGTGTCTCCCACATTTCTCTTTCTAGGGTTATCTTAGGGAAAGCAAATTTGAATGCCCTATTCTGGCAGAATAAAACTGAAAACTGAACAGTGGAATCCCCCCCCCCCCCATATGTGAAAATAAAATTAAAGCACACTGAATTTTTGCTACTGTTACAGAAGCCCATATGTTTTTAACTTTCAAATTCTTCTGCTTTGTTAATGAGGGCAATAAAGCCTTCTGTTTCTGAGACATTCACACAGAAGCAAATTGAATTTTTCTCAACTCAGAGAGGAAGGAGGATTCTTATTTGCTCTACCTGGCAGATGTTTGACTAGAAAGCTAGGAATACCAGGAATAGGGTAAAATCAAGAACTGTAGTGGTAGGTGCTTGACCATTCCTTGCAATGGGAAGCCAGACAGCCTCCCAAAAATTCAAAGGCAGTCTAGGTCATATTAACAAGGATAGCCGTTTGAACAATTCACCACAAAACCAGAACACATTCACTATTTGTCCTTGCTCTTAATGTCAAAGATGGGCTCATAACCAGTGAGGAGAACCCAACTCCAAACTGATGCTGATCTGCTGCATGCAGAGGCCCTGGGAGCCACCAGCACCACTGCAGCAGCTTCCAACTGCAGGAAAGATAGCAAGGGCATTCAGACATTTGGCAGCACTGAAATGCAACTGGGATACAAAATCCCAGTAACAGATTATACTCTGTGATGCAAAGGAAAATCTGATTTTTTAAACCACATAGGCTTCACCCAATTAGATCTTAATATTTTCTTCCAGTATTTCCAGATCTTATAGAAAATTGAAGTGCTGTGTGATGTGCAGAGTCACTAAGGCTGGCGTTTCCACAAAGTAAAAGCATGTCATCAAAACTTAACATACAAAGTGCATATTTTTATTCATTGTTAATCTATTGGCAGACAGCTAAGATTCACATCCAGTGAGTTACACTTGGCATAAATGCACAGTGTTTGTTTAAAGCTGAAAATCAATTACACGCCTTTCTAAAAGCAAAGAAAAAAAAATCCCACTGGATCCTGAATAAAAAATCTCTTGCTTACCAAATGCTGCTCAACCAGACTCTGGAGTCAAAGGAGCACTTCATTCAGTCCTTTTCACAGAATTAATCTGTAGCAGGAAATATCACATATTCCTTGTATTTTAGAACCCCAATTTTGATTCATAGTCTTCCCAAAGCTGTAGATCAATAGGGAATTGAAATATCTCGAGATAACTCTGTGTTTCTCTCTCCTTGACCCTGATCCTGATTTCAGA
The DNA here is from genome assembly GCF_038088225.1 of Cyrtonyx montezumae. Classification (NCBI taxonomy): domain Eukaryota; kingdom Metazoa; phylum Chordata; class Aves; order Galliformes; family Odontophoridae; genus Cyrtonyx; species Cyrtonyx montezumae. Next base: position 65,712,400 of record NW_027071936.1, on the reverse strand, counting down.
GCTCCCTGGAGTGCATAATGCTGTGTGTAGGAACATGATGCTTTGACATTATCAGTTGTGTCAGAGGTGCATCTTGTCAGGCTGCCAGGCATCAGTGATTATAGTCACTAAATATATGTATATTACCACCAGAGGGTGCAAGAAAAAAAAAAAATAAATCAGATCTTCACATCTGGAGAAAGATATCCCAAAATATTCATGAAAAATATTCTAGAGAAGTAACAGTATATTGAAGGATAATAGAATGGGACTCTTTTCACTTGTCCTGTGTACATGCGGCCCTTATTTTATCTTCTTGTCAAGAATTTAACTGAAAACTAGAAGTCTAACCAACAGACCACTTTTGACTCTCTATAGGAAGGTTTCCCTTCATTCACAAAATTGCTACTTTAGCACCAGCATCAACCTAATGGATTATTTTTTTTCTGCTTTTGAAAAGATCACTAATTTTAGATGCTGCCCCTAGACTCCATTTACACCAGAAAACTAAACTTGAATCACAGAAAAAAGTAGTTAGAAACTGGTAAAAATATATTGGCTTTTATAATTTGAACTGGTTTCTAATTTCTGAATAAGAGCCCCTCAGTAAGTTTTTTTACCCTCAGTAAGTTTGCAGATGACACCAAGTTGGGAGGATGTGTCAAACTGCCTGAGGGTAGGGAGGCCCTTCGGAGGGATTTGGATAGGCTGAACAGCTGGGCTGAGCTCAATGGGATGAGGTTCAATAAGACCAAGTGCCGGGTCCTGCACTTTGGCCACAATAACCCCATGCAATGCTATAGGCTTGGGGCAGAATGGCTTGAAGAATGTAGAGAGGAAAAGGACCTGGGGGTGTTGGTTGATGCTCGGCTTAACATGAGCCGGCAGTGTGCCCAGGTGGCCAAGAAGGCCAACAGCATCCTGGCCTGTATTAGAAATAGTGTAGCCAGCAGGAGCAGGGAGGTGATCATCCCCCTGTACTCAGCTCTGGTACAGCCGCACCTCGAGTACTGTGTTCAGTTTTGGGCCCCTCACTACAAGAAGGACATTGAGGCCCTGGAGCGTGTTCAGAGAAGGGTAACAAAACTGGTGAGGGGTCTGGAGCACAAGTCTTATGAGGAGCGGCTGAGGGAGCTGGGATTGTTTAGTCTGGAGAAGAGGAGGCTCAGAGGAGACCTTATTGCACTCTACCACTTCTTGAAGGGGGGTTGTGGTGAGGAGGGGGTGGGCCTCTTCTCCCTGATAAATAACGACAGGACGAGAGGGAATGGCCACAAGTTGCACCGGGGAAGATTTAGATTAGACCTGAGGAAACATTTTTTTTCTGAAAGAGTGGTCAGGCACTGGAATGGCCTGCCTAGGGAGGTGGTTGAGGCACCATCCCTAGCACTGTTCAAGAAGCATTTAGATGAGGTGCTAAGGGATTTGATTTAGTAGTTGGGTAGGGATAGTGATAGGAGGATGGTTGGACTAGATGATCTTGTAGGTCCTTTCCAACCTAATGAACCTATGAACCTATGAGACCCAGAAAGATTTTTTTGAGTGGATCATGTTGGGCTTATAGAGCTCATGGTTTGGGTCTCTTAGTGCTACTGAACTTCTTGGCGTATAACCAAAGAATAAACAATCAGAGTACAAAACTCTCAACCATAATTCACCTCTTCATGATGTTTGACATGTGTTTACACTGCAGTGTCTGTGAATCTGATGCACATTCTTTTTGCATCTCTCCTCACTGGTTTCTGCTTTGGGAGGGAGTCAAACTTGTACAGATGGTGTGACAGCAGACTCCTGCTCACAAGAAGAGATTTCTTTCTGAGGGAATTAACATTTGACATTTATAAAGCATCACATGCTGTGAAGGGAACTTTTGTCTCCATCAGCAAACTCGGAAATTACTTCTCAAAAGAAAGCTGATGCTGAGACAGGATTATAACTGTGAGACTCCGTGCCTTCATCTCTAAACAATCATCTGCTGATTGAGCACCCCAAAAATTTTTTTTCAAAACACTAATTGCCTCCTTCAGGCTGGATGAAATGAAATTATTTGAACTACAAGGATACTTAGCACAGCTTCCATGAGATTGAAAGGCAAGTTAATGTGTCCCACACAGCACACCTGTGCTGAAGCCATACATACACTTTGCTTGCAACAGTGGAGGAAAAAAAAACCCCTTATGAGTACTAGGGCATCCCATAACTGAAGGCTATGGAATACTTCTCAGAAATCATTGAGGTTTGGCATTTTACTATAATGAACAGTAATTTTCCAAATAAAGAGATTTACTTTCACTAGAAATGGGAAAGCTGAGGCTTCTCAGCTTTGTTCATAGTTGTTAGCAAAGCAGACCAGTGTATTGAAGACTACAGGCATTTCTCTGTAGCTTGATGAATCAAGAAAAAATGCCAAATTGCTTAACTGCTACAAAATTCTCCATGGGGTAAATTTGGTCAGTGAACCTAAATTTGGTCAATGAACCAAATTTGACCTTGATAAGAAAATCAGACTAACTGTATGACTTTTATTTTCAAACATCATGCTATTCCCACACAATTTTTATCAACAGAAATGACAGCCAGTTTGCTGGAAGCACCCTGAATTATTTGTGCAATAACATTTTCATAGCCTTCTCTGTCATATCATTTGCATGTCTACAGCTTGCCAAGGCATCAAAAAGCACTCACAGCCTTGGACCAATCTTCTCTGGGTACTCCATCACACCCATTGCCTATATGTCCAGGAACCTCATAAATTCAGGGCTGGTCACCAACCTGTTCCTGCTTAATTAGCCCCTGGAGCAGCTCCCCTGAGATGCTATCTTCCCGATTATGATTTACATTCTTTGATGTCAGGAGACGGTCACACTAAAAGAAAAAAAGGAAACATTGAAGTGGTAAGAAGACTCTTATGAAGCACTCAGTAGAGCATTGGTCTATCTCCAGGAAAAAAGAATTAGTTTATAGAAACTAGATCTGCCATGAAATGTGCCAACAGAACATTTTAACAGCCTCCACTAATGCTTTTGACCATAGGTATGCACTATCCTTATGTACTATCCAGGTATGAGAAAAGCTAATTTCTAGGAAGTTTTTCAGGTAACACAGAAAACTTATTAGGTTATCCCTGAAATGAGGGAGCTGCTCTAGAAATATACATTCAATAAACCTATGAAGATCTTCCCAGAAGTCTGAGCTGCAGCCTTATTTTACCCTAAAAAAGTAATATCTGCAATTAACAAATTGACAAATCTTGCTTAGATCTGCAAAACTGAGGAAGATTTCACTAAACATATACATCATAAGAATTTTCTCCATACAATAACTTCCTTTGTTTGTTAGGGCAAGAAAGGGTCAAAGCATTATTCTCAACACAAAACACATGGTATTTTCTAGGAAATCTGCAAACAGAAGCAGCTAACAGCATCAACCTCATTTTAAAACAAACACAATAAAACTGTCCAACTGCCACGTGGCTGCAACTCAAACAGTCCTTAACAGGGTGGAAACGTGAGCTGACAGGAATACACTTTAGCAAAGGAAATTCTCATTTGTTATAAGAATTCCTTTGCAGTGGGGAAAGAAGAGCCTGCCCAGCAGTTACAGAATTTACACCCTTGGAGGTGGTCCAGACTCACAGAGTAACCTAATTCTGAAGTATGCAGAGGCAAAAAGCAGATGACATACAAAGGTCTCATCTAACCTACTTTGCAGCCTGAGCCAATCAGCCTAATGTCTGTGGCTGATTTATTGCTTCCAACAAACAGATTACACTAAGGTTTCAACTTCTTACTTAAGAAAACCTAAGGGCTTACAAGATTGATTTATAATTGCTTGGAGATTTTAAATGCTTCCAGAAAGTATCACTCAACATTTTTTTTCCCTAGAGAGAAGGTAGTTATGCCACTGCACAGTAATTCAAGAATAAATAGATAGGAATAGTTGCTTTTGGAAGACAAAGCTCTGTAGGATGGAGAATCTTTTTCAATCCCCTCACATTATCACTGTTGCAACTTTATGTCATTGACAATGATATTCAAGTTTATTCTGACAGAATTTTAACCACTTCCAACATCAGTACTGTTGAACTTTCTTTGTCCTGGTTTTGGAAATAGAGCCCTTTGGGATTCAGTGAAACAAGTATCTGCAATTTCAACACAGGACAAAGAATTTTTCTGTGGGCCCAACACCATATGTATTTCACCTCTTTCTCACTGAAATGAGGTCTTCCCCTTTCTCCATTGCTCATCACTCCTACCTTTAGTTCCATGCACTTGTTTCTATGAAAGTTTTGTCTAGAAATTCAGGGGTCTAAGGAGGAAGATCAGGAGGAGTAATATAGATCTACATGCACCTTCAAGACCAGAATCTCCCTCTTAGATCTGTCTTGTAAGGAATAAGCTGTTGTACCAGATCTCCAATGAAGTTGGAGGTATATCACAGTAGACTTGCATGTGGCCATGACCTAAGGTAGCAATTCAGACACAAGCAGCCAGACAAGGAAGTTGTCATCAATAACTGACAACATATGATCACCTTTAAGTCACACCCATGTCTCCTGCCTAACAATAATATCCTTATTGTTGCAGGGGACATACAGGTCCCAGTTGCTAGCTCCCTTAGCAGTATCGCTGCAGTTAATCTAGCAACAGCAATGCAGAGAAAGCAGAAAACACGAGACCAAGAAGATATGCAGCTATTTCAAGCATAATTTTAGAAAAATATTTTGGTTATAAGAGATTTGTAGTGTAAATCCTGCCTATTTCTCATACAGAAAAGCAACAGAGGAAGGGAAACTGGCATTAACAAATGTCAGACCCAGGGGACTCATTTTACAAAGGAGTACTTCAGGTCTCCTCTCTACACCCAGACAGTGACAGCTTCTTTCTGCAAACCATCTGTTTCCCCAATGTGTGCCTGCTCTCACCTAAAAACATTAAATCAACCAAATCCTGTTTTGGTAGATGTACTCACAGACAAGCAAGTAAGGTTTGTTGAGAGGCAGCAATTAGCAAGACCCCAGAGCATAAGGTGGCTGCATCTATAGTCTGATCAGAAATGACACATGCAGATTCCCCTGAAGAACATGACTTTGAAAAAAAATAAAAAAATAAAAAAATAAAAACAAAACCTTTGTTCTAGAGCTTTGAAAAAGCCTAGTTATGTTTGCAGTTAAGCAAGCCAGTAATCCATAGGGAATACACATCTTTGTGTATTCAGATGAATCAGTGACCAATTAAAAACTTAGGAAGAAATAACCTTACTATAACCCTCTGTGTTCAATTCCCAAGACAGACACAAACTACATATAAACACGAACAAAAATACACTCTATGATATAAGATGACTGTTTAACCAGGAGACAGGTCAACTATTTTGCTATCTAGTGGAAAAAAGTACTGATGTGAAAGACTTGGGGGGAAGATTGAAAAACAATGGCTGAAATACAACTCATGCATCCAAATTGCATAACAGTTTCAAAATTACAGCCCCACATTGGCCATCCATTTGATTTCAGTTTTGGGGTTTTCAGAGTCCAAGAGTTGGATGCTGGACCAAGGACCTTTTGGGTCCCTTCCAATTCAGGATATTCTATGGTTCAAGGCAATGCCCAGGAGCCTATTAAGAGCTATTTCAGTGTCTGTAGGGCAGAACTATCCACCATCACCACAGTATTTAACCTTAAATCCCCAGACTTGACAGGAGATCTTGCAGCACCCTGATTTATCTTAAGTACAGGATCAGGCTTTCATAAACATTAATACTCACTCTTAAATAAGAGGCTGGACACTAGCAAGCTTGCTAACTACAGATAAGTAGTAAACTTGCCTCTTTCCCTCACTCTCAATACTGAAGAAAGTTTGAAGTGTGTTATTATCCTTGCCTTCAGCAAGATAGCTGATATATTTAGCGTGTCAATCAAGAAAAGGCAGACAGTGCCATGCATAAACAAATTCATACAGGCATCTGAAATCTTTGTGAGGGATGACTTAGAATAGCAGTTCAGAGATAGAATTCAGTGCCATTTTTATTTTCAAAAAGTAGACCAGCAGTTGTTAGCATGAAAAACTTTCCTATCTCCAGGATGAGAATACGTGCACTGGAGGTAGTCTGCAGGTGCAACACACTAAAAATTCAGATTAGCAGAATATTTTTGTCTGATTTCACAGACTCTATTAGAGATAAGGCATTCAAAAACGAGCACAATGAACAAAGCTGTCACTGCATAGACTTGCAGCAAGTCAGCTAGATGAATAACAATGGTTCTGATTTAGTTCTACTAAGTGTCATTCTTGAGGTATGTTACGTTCTTCACTGCCTCTAAGGGAAAAGCCTTTTACAGCTTGTCTTTTACCTCATTAAGAAGAGATTAAAAGAGAAAACAAGATGTTTTCTTCTAATTTTGACAGCATCATTCATAGTCTGGGATCCTGAAAGATACTTGTTTCTACTACAGTAATTAGATAAGGGCACTATGATCCGTAGAAGTTATACAGGCCAGCAAGAAAACTAAGCTTGGTGTGCGGACTTATTTTCTCTTCCTCTTAGGTTATCTCCAGAGGTCTTCTTATGAAATGTAAAACCTTAGAGTCCCTAAAGCATGTTAACACCTATTGAAATAGACATGTATGAGTGTTTTTATCCTTTTTTATATTGCAAGTTATCTGTATAAGCCTGTGATGATCTCATATTCAAGACTGAGAATGAACACCTACAAACCGAAGCAGATGTTTCTGATATGGGATGGGAGGCCCAGTGAGGTGGTTAGGCATCATCCCTGGAGGTGCACAAGAAGCTTTCAGATTTTGTACTTAGGGACATTGTTTAGTAGGAAATATTGGTGACTGGTGGACATTTAGGCTAGATGATTTTGAGGTCATTTCCAACCTTGGTTTGATTTACTAAAGAAAATAGTAAGTTATAAAAAATGTAATACTATACAGGATACTGCAGAATGAATTAGAGTTTAGAATAGATTCAGGTAACTTATAGAGAGCTGGGAGATTGAGAAGTTGTTATAGCTGATTATTAAAATAAAAGTGACAGCTGTGTATTAGCATTAAAAACTGCAGGTACTAATCACACTAAATAAGCATCCTGTAGCTATCCCAACTTATCTCTCTTCCTCTATAGAAAGTAACAACAAAGTTCAGAGTAAAGTACCTAATTCCAAAAAGCTTTCCTGACGTTAATATCATCTAATAATGTTAGACATTCATTGGGCACTACTTGACTTCTGCATGAGTATTGCTTCACGATACCTTGAACAGAGCTGCTCCATTTCTCCTCACACCTAAACACATCCTTTTGCAGCAACTGAATCGTTCCACAAACAAACAGTACCTGCTAGTGTTCTTTATATATAACAAGCTGATTAATTATCAATCAATAGAGCCTCTCCCCCTGAAGGACTTATTATGAATAGGTTCTTTCAGCTAACTGCTCATTCTATAAAAATCATCACTCTTTTTAGATTTTGGGGAAAGGTGGGGATTGGATTGAAAAGTAAAAAGAAAAGAGCAATTGAAGTTCAATTTTATTTTTATTTTTTTAGTGGCATTTCAGATTTATTTTGATATACTGTTTAATGCTCTACTGAGTCTAAATCTTTTCAAGCATCCAGAGCATGTGCTTTTACATATGGATATTGGTAGCATTTCTAAATCTTCAGAAATATTAAGCTTACATGTAAAAGTACAAGATAACTTTGCTAAATAAAATGTTGAAGAGAAATAAATCCATATCATTTGATTAAACAACCTTTTTTCTACAAAGCTGCCAAGGTAATCTGAATTGAAAAGAGGTTTTACCATTTGCTGTGTTATAACTGTCTATAAAAATTGAGAAGGAAAACAGACATGCTTGTCTTACAGTATAAGTATTGAATGCAAATGAGCATTTATTGTTTATATAGCATTGATTTGTAGCCTGTTAAAAATAGTTATTTAATTTAGTATTTATTTCAGTATTTTCTTTTTGTGGTTTGTCTTGTCGAGGCCCAAAATTTGTGTTCATATATTGTAAAAATTATGTATCTATTAACCAGTTCTTCATATGTAATCACTAAAGAAGAAGTACTTGTAAGAACTGACTATTCTGTATTGTCAGGTACTTGTTCTACACTTCATGTTTAGATGCTGTGAAATATTAGATAATTGTGAGAGTGTTTATTGGCTTCAACATCCATAGAATCATTTTAAATTGTAGGTATTACTTTTATAAATACCTAAAGAGAGTTGGGAGATGAATGAGTCCAGGCTCTTCTCAGCACTATGTAGTGATAGGATAAGGAGCAATGGCCTAAAACTTGGAGATAGGAAGTTCCATATAAAAATGCAGATGAACTTTATAGCAAGGATAATGAAGCCATGGAACAGGTTGCCCAGAGAGGTTGTGGAGTCTCCTTCTATAAATATTCAGGACTCATCTGTTCACCTACTTATGCAATATATTTAGAGTACCCGCTTTAGAAAAGGGATTGAACCCATTGATCTTTTTAAGTCCCTCCCAACCACTGCAATTCTGTGATTTATTATGTCTAAAATATTGAGGCAGACTGGGTGGTTCAGTATTTGTAATGGAGTACCATGGCTGTTTCCCATTGTACAGTGTTTTGAATCTCAGATGTTGAAATACTAGGAAAAAAGATCTCAGTTTTTCATTTATTTTAAGCAAATAAGATGTTGAACATAAGTATATGTGATATTAAGATTTAAATATTTGATTAATTTCAAAACTTGATTCGAGATCTCCTAGGTGATTTTCCATCAGGCTGAAACTCGAAAACATTACCAAAATCTACATCATTAAAACAAAGCACAAATCCCAGAGGGTTTGTTCAGTCCTTGAAACAACAAGGAAATGCATACAAACAATTGCTGTGGTGTTGGAGAGAAGTTCTATTATTTACATTTCCCTAATGATATTTTCGTAATATTATCAGCGTAATTAGACATAGAGTGCATTACAAACTAACATTTCAGAGCCTTGTCCAG